>NC_057828.1:59218234-60468234 GCF_910594005.1 Cervus elaphus
GGCTCTAGAGTGAGGGCTCTGTAGTTGTGGTACAGGGGCTTAGATGCTCCACAACACATGGAATCTTCCTGGACCAGCGATTGAACCCATGTCCTCTACATTGTCAGGTGAATTCTCATCCACTGCACCACAAGGGAAGTCCTCATTTGTTTTTTTTTTTTAGTACTAAATAACATCACATTGTGTGATATACCACAATTTACTTATCCATTCACCTACCAAGGGACATCTTGATTGCTTCCGAGTTTTGGCAGTTATGGGTAAAGTGCTATAAACATCTGTACACAATTTTTTTTTTTTTTTGTGGACATGAGTTTTCAATTCCTTTAGGCAAATATCAAGGACTGTGACTGCTGGACTCTATGGTAAGAGTATGTTTAGTTTTATAAGAAACCACTGAATGACCAAACTGTCTTCCAAAGTGACTGTGCCATTTAGTATTCTTCCCAGCAATGAATGAGAGTTTTTGTCGCTGTATGTTCTTCTCACTATTTAGTGCAACTTCGTTATAATAATTTATTAGTTCCAGGAGTCTTAGTTTTTTTGGTTGATTCTTCTGGATTTTTTACATATATAAATGTTCTCGTCATCTGTGTCATCTTTCTTCCTAATGTGTTACTTTTACTTCCCTCCTAATATATGTTCCTTTTCTTGGTCTTATTTCATTAGGGCTTCCCTGGTGGCTCAGATGGTAAAGCATCTGCCTGCAATATGGGAGACCCAGGTTCGATCCCTGGGTTGGGAAGATCCCCTGGAGAAGGAAATGGCAACCTACTCCAGTACCCTTGCCTGGAAAATCCCATGGACAACAGGAGCCTGGTAGGCTACAGTCCATTGGGTCACAAAGAGTCAGACATGACTGAGCAACTTCACTTTCACTTTCATTTCACTCCAGTATGTTGTTGAAAAGCACTGGTGACGGAGGGCATCCTTGCTTTGTTCCTGATATCAGTGGGAAAACTTCAAGTTTTGCACCATTAAGTATGATGCTAGCTGTAAGACATTTATAGATATTCTTTGTCAAGTTGAGGAAGTTCCTCTCTATTCCTGTTAGCGGTATATCCTTTGAGGGTCCACAAAAACTGAGCAAAATTGTATAAAATATTTTTGTGGAAGAAGGAAATCCCTTTTGTCAGATTGTAATTCTTCTACTCTGTAAGAAGTTCATTTATTAGAAATCCAGGTTCCTCTTTTATTATTGCTAAAGATGATGAACTTGGGCCTTTATTTGTATATTTTTTATAGGTTACTTGTATAATACATGGGTTTTGATTAATTAATGAACAAATCTATTTATCCCACTTTGGGAGCAGTGTAAGAAAAATCGGTATAAACTAGCAATATTGGTGGGAGCCTGAATGGAAGGGGAGTCTGGGGGACAATGGATACATGTATATGTATGGCTGAGTCCCTTTGCTTTTCACCTGAAAATATCACAACATTGCTTGTTAATTGGCTATACTCCAACACAAAAAGTTAAAAAAAATAAACTAACTATATTGTTCCTCTTGGGTTGAGGGAAAAATTTTAAAATTTGGAGGTCTTTGAATAAAATATTATAGCTCTTCACTTTCTATACAACTAAGTGGTCCAGAAAAATAATGAGTCACCTTAAAAGTAAAAAAATCTGGCATCAGGCTGAAACTCTCTGTTGTTGTTGTTGTTGTTGTTGTTGTTGTTGTTGAGTTGTGTCTGACTCTTTGCGACCCCATGGACTGCAGCACACCAGGCTTCCCTGTCCTTCACCATCTCCTGGAGTTGCTCAAATTCATATCCATTGAGTTGGTGATGCTATCCAACCAACCATCTTGTCCTTTGTTGAACCCTTCTCCTCCTGCCTTCAATCTTCCCCAGCATCAGGGTCTTTTCCAATGAGTTGGCTCTTCACATCAGGTGGCCAAAGTACTGGAGCTTCAGCCTCAGCATCAGTCCCTCCAAAGAATATTCAGGATTGATATCCTTTATGATGGACTGGATTGATCTCCTTGCAGTCCAAGGGATTCTCACGAATCTTCTCCAACACCACAGTTCAAAAACATCAATTCTTCAACACTCAGTTCAGTTCAGTTCAATTCATTCGCTCAGTTGTGTCCAACTCTTTGTGACCCCATGAACTGCAGAACGCCAGGCCTCCCTGTCCATCACCAACTCCTGGAGTTCACCCAAACCCATGTTCATCGAGTCGGTGGTGCCATCCAACCATCTCATCCTCTGTCGTCCCCTTCTCCTCCTGCCCTCAATCTGTCCCAGCATCAGGGTCTTTTCAAATGAGTCAGCTCTTCGCATCAGGTGGCCAAAGTATTGGAGTCTCAGCTTCAAAATCAGTCCTACCAATGAACACCCAGGACTGATCTCCTTTAGGATGGACTGGTTGGATCTCCTTGCAGTCCAAGGGACTCTCAAGAGTCTTCTCCAACACCACAGTTCAAAAGCATCAATTCTTTAGCTCTCAGCTTTCTTTATAGTCCAACTCTCACATCTATACATGACCACTGGAAAAACCATAGCCTTGACCAGACAGACCTTTGTTGACAAAGTAATGTCTCTGCTTTCTAATATGCTATCTAGGTTGGTCATAACTTTCCTTCCAATGAGTAAGCATCTTTTAATTTCATGGCTGCAGTCACCATCTGCAGTGATTTTAGAGCCCCCCAAAATACAGTCTGACACTGTTTCCACTGTCTCCCCATATATTTGCCATGAAGTGATGGGACCAGATGCTATGATCTTAGTTTTCTGAATGTTGAGCTTTAAGCCAACTTTTTCACTCTCCTCTTTAACTTTCATCAAGAGGCTCTTTAGTTCCTCTTCACTTTCTGCCATAAGCATGGTATCATCTGCATATCTGAGGTTATTGATATTTCTCCCGGCAATCTTGATTCCAACTTGTCCTTCCTCCAGCCCAGCGTTTCTCATGATGTACTCTGCATATAAGTTAAATAAGCAGGGTGACAATATGCAGCCTTGATGTACTCCTTTTCTTATTTGGACACTCAGCCTTCTCTCTAATCACAGGCATCTAGGATCAGAATGAAAAAATATACCTTGTAGATGACTGCAATTATTTCCCAGGTGGCGCTAGTATTAAAGAACCCACCTGCCAATGCAGAAGACTTAAAAGAAGCAGGTTCAATCCTTGGGTCGGGAAGATCCCTGGAGGAGGACATGGCAATCCACTTCAGTATTCTTGCCTGGCGAATCCCATGGACAGAGGAGCCTGGCAGGCTAAAATCCATAGGGTTACAAAGAGTTGGACAGGACTGAAGTGACTTAGCATGGCACAGCATAACTGCAATTATGGTGCTTTAAGAAGAAGATAGTAAGAAAATACAACCAAAATCTAAGTTTTTGTGTCTTCTTTTGGTTTCATTGCTATCTAATCTTTTGGTTACCAAATAGGAATCTCACACTCTACATAGTTAACTTCTTTGTGACAGTGAACTCTTTAGAAAATGAACTTCTCTTGGGAATTACGCTTGCTTTTTGCACAGTTACAATAGATTATTTTTTTTTTAATGATTTATTTATTTACTTTTGGTTGCACTGGGTCTTTGTTGCTGCACTCGGTCTTTTTCTAGTTGCAGCTACAGGGGGCTTCTCTTCCTTGCAGTGCATGGGCTTCGCATTGTGGTGACTTCTCTTGTTGTGGAGCACAGGCTCTAGGTACATGGGCATCAGTAATGGCAGCATGTGGGCTCTGGGACATGTGGGCTTCAGTACTTGTGGCGGGCAGGCTCATTAATTGTGGCCCATGGACTTTAGTTGCTCTGCAACATGTGGGATCTTCCCAGAACAGGGATCAAACCCATGCCCCCCTGCATTGGCAGGCAGATTCTTATTCACTATACCACTGGGGAAGTCCTAGATTATTAATGGAGCTTGTTGAAAGTAGGCTAGACTCTGTGCAGATCTTTAGAAATGAGTAATAGAGAGTCAGGCATATAACACTAGATTGTATCATCCTGTGGTTTTTATTTTATATTAAGATATCTTTGTTAAATAAATGACACATAATTTGATTTTATTTGTCCTTATAAATTAAAAAAAATCTCAGAGCAAAGATGAAATGAAACATGAATCTGGTTGTTTTTCAGAAGAAAGGACTAAATTGCTTTTTAAATGCCTGCCTGTCTGTGAGGACTTAAGTGGATTTAATTTCTGGTAGCCACATGTCTTTATTGGTCTGCCCCCTGAAGCTCAGCGCCTCTGTGTGGTTTAATCTCCTGGAAGCTTCTCTGAGGACTCGGAAATGGCCTTCTCAAACAGCTGCTGGTCCTAGTGCTTAGAGTTCCTCCTTTCTGCCTGATGGTTCCTCTGCTTTTCAACGTGGCACCTGCAAAGTTACAGTCTTTTTCTCATGCACATCACCAAACAAAAGATCATCCTATCACAGAGGACCTGAAAGGGTAGCATGAAGGTTGAAAAAATGGAATTTGGGAGCAAGAAATATATTAAAAGATTATTCAATTGTTTAAAAGTAGGTGAGGCAATGTTAATACAGGATATTAACAGAGGATAATACAGACCTGCCTAACTCTTATTTTCCTCATTTTCCTCTTTTAAAAGAAAATGATTAACAAATTGAAAGATAAAATGAAGAATTAAAGAATGAGATGAATCCAAAAGGGCATCTGACTACTTTAGGCCAAGAGGAGATAAATCATGAACTTGGAAATGTGTGCATGTAACTGCTCCTAATGATCTTTGAGAAAAATATGACAAAGCAGAGCATTGCCAGACACTTGAGAGAGGCAAACATTTTAACTTTTATAATGGAACATATAGACATCAGAAATTACAAATGGGAGGCTTTGATGTTGATTCATATAATTACCTATGCTGAGATCTGTCCATGCCCATATTCAGGGCTTGGCAGGTAAGTGGTGCCCCAACCCTATGCCAACTCCCAGAATTCTTGAACTTCAGTCCAATATCAGAGTCTCTTGATTTCCATTTGCCATTGAGAGGAGATAGGACTGCAAGCAAATAGTCGGAACTTAGAAAAGCATGGTGTTTTCACTGGAAACCAGTAGAAGTGTGCTGGCAACAAGTAATGCCAAAGCAATATCTTTTACTTTCTGAGGGTTTATTAGTGTTGAAAACAGCATATTTTACCAAGATACCAGGAGTTGTGGAGTTGTAGAGCTAGTAGGGATCTTAGAGATCACTTAGTTCAAATTCCTCATTTGTTTGAGTGAAAAAAAGACCAGAAAGAAAGACTATATTGCCTAATTTCACACAGTAAGTTCAAGGCAGCTAGAACTTGGAACAAACTCAAATTTCCCAGCCTGTGTTCTTTCTAGAACATCAGGTTCTTCTTGTGATATCTTGTTGACAAGAAGTAAGGACTGAATGAAGCACAGTTACGTGAATTTATAATTGGTACAATGGCTATAACTCAAAAAAAATGTTTAAGAGCTTTGTGTCATTTGAAGAGAAATCTCTAATGATGTACTTCAGGTTTCTGGCTCTGTCACTGTTGTTTTCAATATTTTATTTATCAAATTGGAGATGAAGACACAGAAAATCTCTTACTAAATTTTCAGATGACAAAGATGGGAGGAATAGCTAATACACTGGATGATAGACTCAAGATTCAAAAGGCTTTTGACAGACTGGAACAATGAGCTGAAAATAATAAGATGAAGTTTAATACTAGTAGGAGAAAAGTACTACAATTCATTTAAAAAATCAGCTGCTTCTGTTCAAGGCAGGGTGGTTTGTAGAAGTTTTAGTTGAATGTAAATGCAGTGTAGGCCAACCCATGACTGTCTTAGAAGCATTCTCATATTCTGCTCAAGGGAGGTACTTGTTCCCTGCAATGACCACATGTGGAAGATGAACTGGACTTTAGATAGCATGTTAAAAATCTATTTATTTTTTTATTTTTGGCTGTGCTGCATCTTCATTGCTGTATGCAGGCTTTCTTTGTAGTAGTGGTGCACAGGCTTCTCACTGCAGCAGCTTGTCTTGTTGTAGAGCATGGGCTCTAGACAAAAATATTGACAACTGTAGTGCATTAGAGGAGAGTGACAGGATTATGAAGGTCTGTTGTAAAGAAAACTAGATACATTTATTATGAAAAGGGAAAAACTTACAGATAATTTGTCAATGATAGCTATCTTTAAAATTCTTCATTCACTTTTTTTTCATGTTCAGTTTTTTCATTCATTCAATAAAGGGTTATTCAGAACCCTCTACTAAGTGCTAGGGATGCACAAGCAAATATGAAAAGATCTCTACTCTTAAGAACCTTATAGTCTAAATCTGTGTTTCTAGAAGTAGGTTCTTTGGACACCTGGATATCTGTCAAATAGAGTCCTAGACTTCACATCAGATCTATTAAATCAACCCATGAAGTGAAGTCTAGAAAACATTTTTAGAACCACACATATTAGCGACATAATCAGATAGATATTGCTGTGGAGATTTATCCAATGTGCTTAGGCAGTATATGGGAAGGAGAATCAGAGTCTGTTTGGTAGAGTCTGCCAGATGGTAGAGGGAACACAGTCTCAGATGTCCTAGAGAGCAGAATGAGCACAAGTGAGGAGCAGAAACTAAATGGGACCAGTTTTTAACTCAGAATGATGAAGAACTTCATAATAATAAGGGATGTCAGTAACAGAATAGGTTTCTTACTGAAGAGTGCACCTCTCATTCTGGAGATGATTAAAAAGTAGCTTGGCAAGCAACTGTCCTAGGGTTTGGGGAAGTCCATGCCTCCCATCTATGACCCATGTTAGCATAAAGAGGGACATTTCTACCAATACTTATATCCCCTTTCTCTTAATTTGCTTACTTCTCCTCACAGAAAAGACCAGTCTGCTTTGTTGAGTCTAGGGTATTTTTGAGGCCTTGCTTTACTAGGGGCAGGTCATCATGTAAAACTTTTTGAAAGAGGCTGGTGATTACCATATATGTCAGACATACAGGCTCTTTGTCCAGATGGGTGTGGGACTCCAGGGTCTGCTCTGTGGAATCCCATGGCATACATGAGTGTGTAGATTCTAAGGTATATATTGAAGATGGAAAATACAGGCCCCAGTTAGCCTCAGGAATAAGCTATCTTCTCTGGCACAGTTATCAAGACCCCTGCTTTGCAAATCATTGAAATGCTCTCCAGGCCATTAAGAGGCTGATATCTGGATCACTGTCAGGTTAAAAGTTACATTATCAGACAGAGTTCTGCAATGGAGAGCAGGTGAGTCATAGGCCCATGAATCCATACTTTTTTTTTATGGAGTGATGTAAGAAAACTATCAGTTGGGCTCTTCTGGCACTCAGACATCTAGTCTCTAGAGGTGGAAAGTTGGACTAAATGACTCTTTTAACCTTTCAGGGCCTTAATGGAGCCTGGATGCTTTAAGTCCCCATTTGTTTATAGATTCTAGCTGATATTACTTGAAAAATTTGTTCAAGTGCCCACTAGTTCAAGTTCCCACTAGTGCCACCTGGGAAGCCCATGAAGGCCTACCCCTTGCCCCAATTCGGGATCACTCAGTAGGACCATCCTAATTCCAAAGCTCCCCATGCGATCAGCTGAGAATTTTGTTGTGACTTCCCACAAGCCCATTTTTCTCTCTTTTCAATGTTGCTATCATCATCTGCTCCCATAGATATCTACAATCCCAAGAGGATTCCGCAGCAAAGATCCTGCACGCAACTTGCTGTCGCAGGAGTCTTCTTCCTCCTAGAGAACCCAACCTGCAACGTTAACACTTGCTGTCTTATTTTAAGTAGCAAGCAAGTGCTAAGTGTGTGGAATATGGCAGTGAGAATGCCTGCAATTCAGTAGTGTAGCTGCTCCAGTTACTGTCGTTCCCTGATCCGGGTCATGACTCAGTTAAAACATCCTGCTGCTCTCACAGGTCAGCCTTGCTGCTAATATGGACACAGTGCTGCCGCCCGTCTCCTAACCCCTGTGGTTTGGGTGTTTCTCATCACTGCTGTGGCTGAGCCACTAGTCACCTTGATGCTATCGGCGTGGCTCTGCCATGCTGGCTATGCTAGATGCTAGATGTCTTCGCACTGTTATGACCTGTTCTCGACCTCCACGTCCCTCGAAATGTCTATTCTTTTTACTGCTGTCTGATGGAAGCTTCTCTCCCTCTCTGCTCATGTTTGTTCTCTGAGTCTTTTGCTGGTGAGGAAACCTGTTCCCCTTCTTGTGGCTTTCCCTTTTAGAGGGGTCTTTCCCTCATGGTAAAATCTTGTCTTTTCATCGTTCAGCCCTCCGTGGAGGTCATTTTCTTGTCAGAAACGCAGATGCCTTTGAGTGATTGATTTCTTTTGTGTATTTGTTTTCATGTAGTTCTCTTCTGCCTTGGATATATAGATGTCCCAGGGGGCTGGTTGGGGTTAGATGGAGAGTGTTTTAAAGATAGTCTCATATTGTCCCCAGAATAACAGCTCCCTTTTCTACACTCAGGCCCTGATACGAAGTCTGTCCCTCCCGAGACTCCTCCTCACTTATGGTAACTTTTCCTTCAGTGGCCTGGTTGTCCCTGTTTGGAGCATAGCTTCCCTTGGGACCTCCCCAATCTATCAGAAATGTCTGTATTTGTCTAGACCTCAATTATGAACACAGTTCAAGTTTTTTCCCATGGGGGTCCTAGGCCCATACCAGTAAAAGGATGCAGCAAGATTCTTATCTAAGTGTCCACAAACATTCCATGGCAGTTACCCTTAATAGCCTGGTGCACATAGATGACCTCGGACAGGAGGGCGCCTAGTTCCACATGCTAGCATATCTGAAACTTGGCCAGAATGCATTGCTATGTACAGCTTTGGGATCCCATGAAGTGATAATGTGCGATAGGAAGAGTACTGAGCCTGGAGCCAGGAGATCTGGAGTCTTGTTAGTGCTACCGATCCAGGGCCTTTTTTTTTTTTTTTTTTTTTAGCTCTTTCAGTCTCAGTTTCCACCATTAAAAATGAAGGCATTAGACTAGATCATGTCTAATCACTCTTTCAGTTCTAACACTCTGATTTTTTTCTGGCCATTTGTGTCATCTTTCCACTCTTCATTATGATGACTGTAATTGGCTCTGGCATGAACTCCTCTGAGGAATGACATTTCCAAAACAGTTTGCTGCTGGAATGCAGATGATACTTCTGCAGGGTTGACACATATGCATTTCTTTGCATGACCTCCGAAACCCGGCACAGAATTTTCCATCACAGTCTGCCTGGGATTAATCAAAGGCTTCAGGAGAGGTCTATCCAGGATAACTCCTTTGTAACATATTTTTGGAAAAAATCATTAGGTTCACCGTGTGCCCAGATAATATTGAAGGTTGGAAGGAAAAATCAGTTGGTTGGAGGTTTTTTAAAAATGTATTTGCTCCCCTAATATGAAATCCCTGAATTTGGTATGCAATAAAAAGTAAGGAGTAATAAGGAGAAAGTCAGTGATGAGAATGTCCACAAACTAGTTCTACAGGATCAAATGCTGTCAGAACATAATGTGAATGTTTTAACGTAGGGTATAAAGCCCAAAGACAGAATCACAAGACTAGAAAGAACTGTGTGAAGTTATGTACATTTCCTTTTCTGAAGGGTAAATGGGCCCCAATTAAGCCAACTTCAGTGAAAGATGATAAATGTTGCACCTAATCCAAAGCCAACAGAGAATCTACAACAGGAAGAAATGATCTCTCTTCTTCTTCATAATAATTCAGTGTCTGAAAGCTTTCCTGTCACCACTGTTTCCATTTAAGGCAGGTATTAGGCAGGTGGCTTCCCAGGTGGTGCAGTGGTAAAGAATCCACCTGCTAATGCAGGAGATGCAAGAGATATGGGTTTGATCCCTGGCTCGGGAAGATCCCCGGGAGGAAGGCATGGCAACTTACTCCAGTATTCTTACCTGGAGAATCCCATGGAAGGGGGAGCCTGGCAGGCTACAGTCCATAGTGTCACACAGAGACACTGAGCAGTCCTGCATTGCTGATCGATTAGGCAGGTGGTATCTACAAAGTCAGTCTTCTTCTTCAGTTTCTCTTACCCATGAGTTTTGCCAATTATTTCCTTAAAATGCCACTTTAATCTGTTCTTTGTCTTTGTCACACCTAATCTACCTTGATTTAGGACCTTGTCATTTCTAATCTGGATTCCTGTAATTTTCCCTTCATTCAGTAAACTCCAGATTAACGATAAAAGTAGAAAAATGGGATCCAACGCAAGATTGATGTTCTTGCAACTACACAATTTCACATTCTCTTGTAAGCATAGGAGATAAGATTGACCAGCGATCATCTAGCAGACACGTACAAGGGAATCGAGAGTGGGGGTGGGAATGTATAGTGTTGGGCACATCTGTACCAAAGACTTGAAAGAAGATACCTTGGTACTGTGAATGATATAGTTTCTGTATTCCTGGGCACTTGTATGGACTTACCGGAATGTGTGAAGTTAACTGCGTTCTGATCAGAGGCTGTGACCCATCTTGTTGGCTCCTACACTGGCCAGGTGTTGCTGTTTCCTTTTCCTGTCTACTTCTTAGGATTTTGCCTTGGCTCTGGGATTGACCTCACACAGTTCTGCCATACTTCTCTACATCAGATGCATTAAAATCTGAGTTTTTCCACTACTAGTCTCACACTCCTTTAGTCCAGCCTTTATGCTATTGTTGAAGCCATTTTTTTTTTCTGACATGCAAATATTTTCATGTATTCTTCCACTCAGCATCCTTCAATGGTTCCCCACTGTCCTCAGAGTACCATCCAATCTTCTTGTTGGAAGGGACCTGGCCTTTTACTATTTAGTTATTGCATACTTCTCCTGTTCTTCCTTCACTATGCCTTCTTGCCCTTGTGCTTGTTGGCATCTCTGCCCTGTATACCTGTTAACCTCCTAGGACTTGGATCAGTTCCTCCCAAGAGTCTCCTGGACTGGAAAGCCATTTCTAATCTCGCTTCTTACTCTTAAGTATGCTGATCTCAGTGAAGTTCCATTCTTTACTCCTATGAGTTCCCACAGAGTCCTACACTTATTTCTGTCACAACATTCATCACACAGTGTTATAATGATTTGTCTCATGTCTATTTCTGGCCTGATTGGAAGCTTCTTGAGGCCTAGATCTTTGCTTCATTTTTATAGTTCCTGCTATAGCACTAAACCTGGCCCACAGTGGATGATCAATAAGTGTGGGTTGGATAAATGAAGTTGAAGAGCTTCCTAAAGAAGGGTGATCTACAGATTTCTTCTTCTTCTTCTTCTTTTTTTTTTTACTGAATATGGGTTTAACTAAACAACCTCTGAAATTCTTCCAAGCTCTTATATACATAATTTTATGTTATATTGAGACATTGAGATTAAAATGCTCAGAACATAGCTGCTTCTACGTAACACACATTTTCCCTATTTGGGTATTAAATTTGGTGATTTTGATCTTTTATGTGGTTCAGTTCACAGCATGGATCCTCTTTTCATAAGAGGATCCTCAGTCATTTAACTGACAGAAATAATTTAATTATCTCTGCTCAAATAACTTGATTAGATTTATTGCTCAGTGATTTATTCTGTACCTCTAAGATCCTACCAATGTACCTGAAATGTCAGAGTCTGACAGGGAGCAGGAATTAGATGTGTGTTGAAAAGACATAAGCAGACATAAGTGTAAACTAGATCTAAGTATCAAGTGTTAAGAGCCAGAATCCAGATAAGCATGTTATCATGTGTCACAACCTGGCAATGGAATAAACCTGGGCACAGGAACGGAAATCAAGACGTCATAGAACCTCCAGTGTAGAGTGAAGCAGGACCAATAGCCTAAAGTCTTGGCAGGTAGAGAGAAAGAGAGGACCTGGGAAAGTGTCAGAGGTAAGAATGAGCACCAAAGCAGGAGGGAGAACAGACTCAAAGAAGAGAATCTTGATTCTGAGGTAGAATCTGACCTAGTCAGGAGATTCTTGATGCTCCTTGTTATAGTAGAAATTAACATGAACTTTTTTGGAGGTAATCCGAGGGTAGAAAATAGGAGCAAAAATTGACTGTTGGAGTCCTGTGACATTTCTTGTGGTACTTTTATTTGTTTTATAGTCTCTTATAAGCACATCTACTGTCTCTTGTTACACAGTGAACTCCTTGAGAGCAGGGACCGTGGTTTTCTCTCTATTACACTTAGTGTAGCACTTTGCATATATCTGGTGCTCAGTAGTATGTAATGAATTAAATTACAGCAGTTAGGAATTATGTTATTAATGCCCTCTGGAGAATATTGAGTGGCTCTAGCGATTCCCAGAATGTTCATTTAAGCCATCTGTAGATTCAGTGTTTCTAATGCCAGTCGCTGTGTTTTTTTTTTTTTCCTGGGTAATTGAATATTTAAGGTCTGTGTGACCCTGGAAAATAAGTAATGCTCTTAGGAGAGGTATTGAGATCTCTAATGAGTCAAAAAAAAAAAAAAAAAGCAAGTTTACTTGGGACAAGATTCCTGTCAGAGTGCCTCCCTTTTGAGTGAGAATATCAGCCTGTTTGTTCATCCAATGGAATAAGTTTAAGATTCAAATTTATCTCAATGTCTCACAACTGAAAAAGAATCAAATGTTGAAAACTTTGTAAAATTTAGGAATTCAATATGGTGCATTGGTTTCTGCTTTCTTGATAAAGTATCCTTTTGCTTTTAGGACTGTATACCTCTGTAGCCAGAAAGATATTCTAGAAGGAACCGCCATCTTGGAAACTCTGAGTTTTCAGAATCTTATGTAATACACGCTTAGGATCCGATATCAAATTTAACCCTGACAAATGAATACTGGAGCCTCACAAGGGAGGGCTCACATCTTCTGATTTTTTTCTGCATCTATTTCTACACCAGCTGGAGTCAAAACATCCTTCTACTTGCTTGACCTCTTTATTGTTTTTAGTTTTTTTTTTTCTCCTTGCTAAGTGATGAAAATGATCCAGCTCTACAGTTTCCCAAGGTCAATATAGTGGCCCTATATGGAGAGTGAATTTGAGATTAAGAATTCAGTTTTAACTCTGGGAGCTTAACACAAAACTGATTTAACAATCTATTTGATTCTAGTTCCTTAGTTTCCTCATAAAGGAAATTTAATTTTCACCTGCTAGATTTTGCTGATTACCCTTTTGCCCTTCCTTGGGCTAGACAAGATTCCAAATGGATTTAGAGCCCAAAGTGTTGGATTGGAGTCTCAGTTCCACCATTCATTATCTATGTGAGTGTGAGTATCATCAGAGGCTTAGTATTCTCACTTGTAAAATAAGAATTAAAAACTCCTTGCCCTAGGTGGATTAGATGAAAGACTGTATGTCAAGATATTTTGACAGTACTATTATCATTACCTTTTTGCTTTATTTCTTTATAAATGAAAACTTTCAGAAAGTTAGTTCCTCTACTGTCTTAACATTTAACCTACAATCCTTAAGGTAAAATTCAATATTAACCAAAGACAAATAGAAAATAAAAATCATCAGCACTGTCACCACCATCAATATCATAGTACAAGGTATACAGGGATGAAAATAGTATCAGGCCAAGAGAAAGACCCTCTACTGCTTGAAAGAACATGTAAGACGCAGTGCTTTTTGCTATGCAGAATTGATTCAGTAGAAAACCACCTACTTTGGTATGATTTGAGGGGCAGTGAAAAGCATTTCTGTCCTAAAATAGAATCCTGCTGATGACCCACAGTAGAAAGTAGAAAAACCATGGAAACTGGGCTTGTTTCACATACTCTGTAGAACTTCCAATTGTCAGGGATCTATGGGGTCTGGGGACAATGTCAGAGGTGAGTTTCAATGATCAGCAACATTTTGAAAATGAGATTTCAAATTTCTGGTTTTTCTTTTCTTTTCTTTTCTTTTTTTACATGGAGGTGGTGAAAGATGTGGGGGAAAGCTACAAGAAGAAAACAGAACTTTAGAAACTGTGTGATCAAAACACTCTTCTCTACATGTTCCACTGATTAGGGATTGACTGTAGATGAGTAATATGATAAGACGGATAGTAACCTGGCCTGGGGTCAAGAGATTTGGGTTCCAAGCTTGTGTTTATCATGAACAAATTTTGTTTTGTCTTTTAGTCCTTCATAACTCTGAGGCTTAGTTTCCATGTTTTAAAATAAAGGGCTTGAATAAATAGCTTCTTAGTTTCTTCCTTCACAAAACTTATTGAGCTCTTGTTTCTCGCTTAGTAGTATAAATGAGTAAGTGAAGTAAGTAAGTGAAGTTGCTCAGTTGTGTCCGACTCTTTGCGACCCTGTGGACTGTAGCCCACCAGGCTCCTCCATCCATGGGATTCTCCAGGCAAGAATACTGGAGTGGGTTGCCATTTCCTTCTCCAGGGGATCTTCCCAACCCAGGGATTGAACCCAAGTCTCCCGCATTGCAGGCAGACGCTTTAACCTCTGAGCCACCAGGGAAGCACTTAGTAGTATGATTCAAAATAAATAAGACACAGGCCCTAATCTCAAAGAGTTTACAGACTAATAGGGCAGATAGAAGGGTAGACAAATATGTGTAGTAAAGGAATGCTAAGTTAGATGTCTGTCTTGTTGTTTAGTCACTCAGTTGTGTCCAGTTCTTTTGTGACCCCTTGGACTATAGCTTGCAAGTCTCCTCTGTCCATGGATTCTCCAGGCAAGAATACTGGAGTGGGTTGCCATTTCCTTTCTCCAGGGGATCTTCCTGACCCAGGGATCGAACATATGTCTCCCACGTTGCAGGTGGATTCTTTACCACTGAGCCGCCAGGGAAGCCCACATGTCTGTCTATGTCTCTTCTAATTCTAATGTTTTAATTATTTTAAACTCTCTTATAAAATACCACACACTCTCCGAAAGAGTCAATTATTCATAATTACCAGCACAATTTGACTTTCTTGTAATTTTTTCAGGAATTCTGTTGTCCGGTGATCTTCCTGTTCATTGAAAATCATTTTTGACAATTCTTTACTGCCTGTTTAAGGTATTTTTACATTATGCAATGAATTTTTTAACCTAAAAAGGGACTATTTTAATGTACTTGACCCATATTATTCATACCATTATGTGTCAACCCAGATTCACCAGGGTACAACATAACAGTAATGATTATTGCTAATGTCATATTAATTATTCATGTTAGTGTCATCCACTAAAGTCACTCCAGAATTCCCCAGGTAGATTTAGGCAGTTTCTTTTCCCTACTACCATTTCCATCTTTATCTTCCTCTTCCTTCTTTCCTTCCTTCCTTCTGTCTTTGAAGTTTTATTACATTTCTTTATTATCTTATCTCCTCCACTAAAATATAAGCTCCTCCAGGGTGCAGGCTTCTAACCTATGTGAATATCCTGGCCTTTAGCACAGTTTCTGGGCACAGAGTAGATATTCAATGCCTGTCAGTTGAATTAAAGAATGAATTTGATTATCTTAACTATAGCTTTATAGACAAAGCAATGTTTTAAATAATAATTTCTCACTGGATATCCAGCCACATTCTGCCTTTAGGTACTTAGGCATTATTCCATTGGAGGATTTGTGGATATTGTACATCTGTTTATGTTTAAAGAAAGGGACTTCAAATGAATGTCATTTTACAGAGTTGTTTTTTTTTTAAGGGTTTCTTTCTCTTTTTGAAAGAACCCATTGTCTCCATAACCTGAACCATCCAGCCTGAACTCTCCTCTTTCCCACCCTCACCCTCCTTTCACCAGCACACATGTGATGCAGCAGCATTTTAGGACAGAATTTTATAAAGAGGAGGGACACTGGATCTATTCGGGTGGTAGAGAGGTGAAAGAAGAGCTCATGTATTCCTTTATTTTCTGTCATTTTCCCCCTCCTCTCCCCATTAAGACCTGCAACGACAGCCCTTATGAAAGAATCTGAAGGCTAAATATGACACCATGGCATAGCCAAGTAATGCAGTGGCAGGGAAGGGGTTGGATGTGAAAATGTGAGGAAACTATTTGGATCCAGAACCAGCTTCATCTCAGCTGCCAACTGATCAAATGTCCCTTTGGTTCCCTGAACTTATCCTTGAAATTTGTATCTTGGAAAAACTGCATTTGAGGTTGGCAGGACACAAGCTTTATGTTTATCAGAGTTGAGTTTTAAGTGTTTTGTGTTTTCTTTCCCCTAGTGCTCCATGTGTTCTGAATAATCCTACTTTCTCCCCAATCCACAGTAGTGAAGAAATGCAACTCAGCGTATGAAAAGATCAAAAAACATTTGCTTCAGAACTTGTCTAATTTTTTCTCTGTTGGCCAGGGGCAGTGCCAGATTTCCCATCCATTCTGGACACTGACGAGCTAGTAACATCCACATTAATCTAGATTATGTTGACTTCGTCCTGTTCTGACAACATGTAATATGATGTGTCTTGTTTAATCACACAATAGAAGGACACGTCTCACTGAGTCATTCACTCACCATATTCCAACTGTGGAACATTTGATCACGCTCTTAATATTTATTTGGTGCCATGAATGTACATGGCAGGGAGATCACACTTGGAGGAAAAAAAAAAGGTTGTGCTCTCAGGAGACTAGTGTGAAGGAAGGAATTCTTAAAAGCAAGCAGAAAATTTTGAGATCAACTCAGAAGAGTGAGTAGGCAAATTTAAAATTCACCTTAGTGCAAGGTGTAGTTGAGATTCATTTAATCATGCAAAACATATTTATTAACTGTCTATCTTTGTGGGCACTGTGCTAGGATCTGGGGCATAAATTCTATGCCCTTATAGAGCTTAAGAAAAACAGTGAACAAGTGACTATGAGAATGAAAAGGGTCATAAAATACATGATATATAGGGAGCATATGGAATATACAGAAGCACAGACTAGGAAGAGCTAACCTCCACCATGAGGTTGGTATCTTTCTGGAAGTGATATTTAAACTGAAGCCTGAAGGGTGAATAGGACTTATCCAAGGTTTGAGGGCACGGTGTGTGCATGTGTGTGTATGTGTGTTTGCCTACCTGTATGTGTGTTAATGTAGGGGAGTGGTTCTGGAGAGGGCTTTTTAGGCAGCAAGTTTTGAGGCTGCAAATGACTTGAAGCAATGAGAATGGCTCATTTGAGGAACTAGAGTCCAATTTAGCTGGAGCACAGCAAGTGAGAAGAGATAGGTAAAATGATGGGCAATACTTCTTTTTTTTAAGATAGATAGTGGTTTCCCACTGACTAAGAAACTGTTTCCAGGGGCAAGAAAGAAATCTTATGCCTGAGAGCAAGGTCATGGTAGTAATAAATAGGGTGGGCAGGACAGGACTCTTGGTAGAAAGGAAATGAAATCATATGGTTGGAAGATTTCAATGAGCATTTTCATTGCTTTAGGTATCAGGACAAGGTTTCGAGACTCCATCAAGAAGTACCCTAGAAAGTATGTGATTGGGGTAAGTTATTTCCTATATTCATGGAAACTAGACAATAAGGAAGCATCAGGTCTTTCTGCTAACCCATGAAGCCCCCAAGCTTACTGAGTACCTATCTCATACTTGACTTTTAATAAGAGGATGAATGATTATCCTGAAAATTATCTTGGTTGTGCCTTGGCCAGATTTGCTTTGCCATTCCCCCAAAAGTTGCTTGGAGACCCTTGGAAGCTCTGTAAGGAGCCCTGCTTGGCTCAGGTTGGTCCTAGAACTGATCTCCTGAAGCAGTTCTGAACTTCCTGGGTCTGTTTCCATTCTGACCCGAGCCTCTGGAACACACTGAGTGTAGATGTCTGATCACGGAACAGCAAAACATTCGTGGTTTAGGGATTAATGTGATGGCAGTGAAGAGGTTTGCCACCATGATTGGTCCCTTGTGAATTCTCTGAATTTTATTTCTAAGGGTGACCTTTTAAATCCTTAGATCTTCTTAGATTATGAAGACTCAGTCTTTCAAGGAGATCATGATGGTGTAACTCATTATGATGGTGAGAACTAACATTTTTGTAGTAACTTTCAGTTTTCAGAGTTTACTAATATACAGTTTCAATACTTTATTTCATTTTGGTATTGTTACTTTGTCTCTTGGACTGGTAAGGAAACTGATGTTCAAAGGTAATTTGCCCAAGATCGTGCATACATGCTAAGTCGCTTCAGTCGTGTCTGCTTCTTTGGGACCCTATGAACTATAGAACTGCCAGGCTCCTTTGTACACGGGATGCTCCAGGCAAGAATATTGGAGTGGGTTGCCATGCCCTCTTCCAGGGGATCTTCCCGACCCAGGGGCTGAACCCACGTCTTTTATGTTTCCTGCATTGGCAGGCAGGTTCTTTGCCACTAGTCCACCTGGGAAGCCCTTGCCCAAGATCACGAAGTAGCAAGTCATGAAGACAAGACACACACTTTGTTCTTCAAGGACCTTTTCTTCCCCCACACTAGCGTTTAAACAAACTTCTACTTTGGGACCTCAGGTGATCCAGATTTACATCTGAATCTTAAGATTTCTTGTTTGTAGTGACTCAAAGATAACAATCAACCATATTAGAACTATTTCTCATGATTATGCCTTTATGTTTTATTTCTTGTGACATAATACTTAAATTTAAAGAAATGGATCATTCTACCATAGCATAATTTCAGGCATTACAGTACAGTTCTTAAAGGAATGTCCTTGTGCAAGAGGGTCTTTCATGCTCCTCAAGTTTTATGAGAACATAATATAGTGGGAAAAACACCAACTAGAAACCCAGAACAATCCACTGAACTTTCTGAGTGTTTTCCTTCATAAAATAAACTCATTATTGTCCCATTTCATCACAGGATGGTTGTAAGGATTAAGTGCAGACGTTTTTCTGAAAGTAAATACTTTATAATACAATGTGTATTACAATGCCATGCTATCATACCTCATGGTTGTTTAAGTAGTATAAAAATGCATTAAAATATGTCAACCTACCTTAGTAAACATTTGTTGAGAATAAAGAGTTTAATTCAGAAGTACTGACAACATGATTTCTCATTTTCCTGCTGGCTAACTGGTCATGTTATCTAAACTGTTCTTCTCTCTGTCTACATACATGGTTAACAAGAAATTATCCCTGTAACTTTCATGTGCAGTGTATGGACAAATGGGAACACAGGCTGGAAGAGGCTTTGAGGAAGTCTGTGCTGTGGGATTATGACTGGTCTTTCCAGGTTCCTTTTGGGGTACACATGATTCTGCAACATTTAAGGAAACTTTTCTACCTTCTTTCCAGGACAAGGGGCAATGAATCTACTCCCTTTTCCTCTAGGGATCAGAAAGGTAAATAAGATGACATTGCTAAGGAAGGACAAAAAGTTCGTAGATATAGGAAGGTGGTGTTTAGAGAACAGACAGTTTGGCCTTCCAACAGGCCAGGATGGTAGAATAAAAGGAATAAAGCAGAAAGGGGAATGAAAACATAGTTATATAGGAGAGAAAGCTGGGACAAGAAAGGAAATGCAGTTAGAAACTAAGCTGTGTAGGGCCTTAACAGGGAGGGTAAGTAGTTTAAATTGTTTCCGGAAAACACCGAGGAGCCAGGGAAGGGGCTGATTCAATTAGCATAATAGAATAAGAGTATAATAAGCATAATAGAATGTCCCTATGGTAAAGGGTGGGGAGCAGCAAGTGTTAAGTGTAACACAGTCTTATAAAGCTTCAATTTGGTGTCTTTGTTTTATAAAGAACTTATTTTTCCTCCCTCTCTCTTTGACTAAACCTCCTTGAAGAACAAAACTCACAAATACACCACCAAGATGGAATTTAGAAAAACTGGACATGAGGGACCAGATGTTATTAATAAGTCCTGTCTTAGGTACTTTTTTTGTTTTTGTTTTTTTAAATCAGATTAATGTCAAAGGAAATGATATCCTTATAACTGCAACTTTGATTTGTCAGAATGTTTTCTCAGTACCTTCCCGCTACACGTCCAGATGAAAACCAACCCAGAGCTGAAAAACAGAGGCTGTTTGGGAGGCAGGGGCTGCATGTAAAGTTCGATTCCTGTGACCTCGGACCTCCAGGAGGCGTTGAGAACTACTTGTCTACACGTCCGCGGAAGCCTTCCCTGTTTGATCCTGTGTGTCAATGTTGGCCACCAACTCTGGCCACCCCTTCTCCTTCCTGGGAAGCAGATCCAGGCGGGCGGCACCTTGCTGAGGCCATGGGCGAGCTGCGCCGCCCCCGCCGCACCCCTCCTCCTGCGGTGGGAAGCCCTTTAGAAGAATGCTGAGGTTTGGGGCCTCCACCCCGAGGTACCCAACAGTAACTTCAAGGAGCTAATGAGTAATATACGGTAACAAGAATAAATCCCAATGAGCTTAGTTTTAAAAAACAAACAAACAAAAAAAACGAACCACAACTTTGGCAAGGGCAGGGACTATTGTCTAGGCTT
Source organism: Cervus elaphus (assembly GCF_910594005.1). NCBI lineage: Eukaryota > Metazoa > Chordata > Mammalia > Artiodactyla > Cervidae > Cervus > Cervus elaphus. The sequence goes on from NC_057828.1 coordinate 59,238,533, forward strand.
GTTTTTCGATTTGTAGAGGGTCGCACGCCTTCATATATCCCTCCCCCTACCCTTTCAGAAAGGAGAGATTAGCAACAAAAGATAGATCTTCAAAGCGCCACACAGTTGTGATTTATGCTCCACTTTGGAGACCTTAGGAAGGCTTCTCATTGGGATTGAAAATGGTTCAACCAATCTCTGTTCCAGTGGGCCTCCCGGGACTTCTGCTGTGGTGTATGTGGAAAGCGGAAGCGCTCTGATCCAACTCGCATCTGTTTTGTAAAAGCTTCTTTGTAATTGCTTTGGAGTTTATGAAACTCTCCCCGCACCAAAAGCAGCAAAATACAAAACAAAACGGTTTCAAGGGCTGTGACTCTTGTATCGTGGGGATATCTATCACAAACAACATGGGATTACTGTCAAATTGCTTTTTTCCCTCCCTGGGGGAAAACCGTGTTTTCAGAGCTCTCCAGGGGTTAAGGTAACTGTGAGAATGCTGAAGTATTCATGCTCTTCAGGGGCTGCCCTCAGGAGGGGTGGTTGTGCAGTCCTTAACTGGTAGGATTCTGGTCAAGTGGCATGTTAATTAGGCCAGTGTTGGAGGGTGAAATATCACAGGCAAAAAATACATAGAAGAAAATCACAGATGAAATACCCTCTTGGAGGAATGTTTGGTGGTATCTCCTGAAGCTGAATACATGCCCATAATGTGATCCAGCAGCTGTTCTTTCAGGTGATACCCAATAGAAAAGCACCAAAAGCCTTATTTGAGAATATTTATAACAGCATTAGTCATACCAGCCAAATCTTGGAAACTACACAAATGCCCATTGACAGTTCAGTTCAGTACAGTTCAGTCGCTCAGTCATGTTTGACTCTTTTCGATCCCATGAACTGCAGCACGCCAGGCCTCCCTATCCATCACCAACTCCCAGAGTCCACCCAAACCCATGTTCATCGAGTCGGTGGTGCCATCCAACCATCTCATCCTCTGTCGTCCCCTTCTCCTCCTGCCCTCAATCTTTCCCAGCATCGGGATCTTTTCCAATGAGTCAGCTCTTCACATCAGGTGACCAAAGTATTGGAGTTTCAGCTTCAACATCAATCCCTCCAATGAACACCCAGGACTGATCTCCTTTAAGATGAACTGGTTGAATCTCCTTGCAGTCCAAGGGACTCTCAAGAGTCTTCTCCAACACCACAGTTCAAAAGCATCAAGTCTTTGGTGCTCAGCTTTCTTTATAGTCCAACTCTCACATCTATACATGACCACTGGAAAAACCATAGCCTTGACTAGACGGACCTCTGTTGACAAAGTAATGTCTCTGCTTTCTAATATGCTATCTAGGTTGGTCATAACTTTCCTTCCAAGGTGTAAGCGTCTTTTAATTTCATGGCTGCAATCACCATCTGCAGTGATTTTGGAGCCCAGAAAAATAAAGTCAGCCACTGTTTCCACTGTTTCCCCATCTATTTGCCATGAAGTGATGGGACCAGATGCCATGATCTTAGTTTTCTGAATGTTGAGCTTTAAGCCAACTTTTTCACTCTCCTTTTTCACTTTCATCAAGAGGCTCTTTAGTTCTTCTTCACTTTCTGCCATAAGGGTGGTGTCATCTGCATATCTGAGGTTATTGATATTCCTCCTGACAATCTTGATTTCAGCTTGTTCTTCCTCCAGCCCAGTGTTTCTCATGATGTCCTCTGCATATAAGTTAAATAAGCAGGGTGACAATATATAGCCTTGACATACTCCTTTTCCTATTTGGAACCAGTCTGTTGTTCCATGTCCAGTTCTAACTGTTGCTTCCTGACCTGCACACAGGTTTCTCAAGAGGCAGGTCGGGTGGTCTGGTATGCCCATCTCTTTCAGAATTTTCCACATTTATTGTGATCCACACAGTCAAAGGCGTTGTCATAGTCAATAAAGCAGAAATAGATATTTTTCTGGAACTCTCTTGCTTTTTCGATGATCCAGCGGATGTTGGCAATTTGATCTCTGGTTCCTCTGCCTTTTCTAAAATCAGCTTGAAAATCTGGAAGTTCATGTTTCATGTATTGCTGAAGCCTGGCTTGGAGAATTTTGAGCATTACTTTACTAGCGTGTGACATGAGGGCAATTGTGTGGTAGTTTGAGCATTCTTTGGCATTGCCTTTCTTAGGGATTGGAATGAAAACTGACCTTTTCCAGTCCTGTGGCCACTGTTGAGTTTTCCAAATTTGTTGGCATATTGAGTGCAGCACTTTCATAGTATCGTCTTTCAGGATTTGAAATAGCTCAACTGGAATTCCATCACCTCCACTAGCTTTGTTCGTAGTGATGCTTCCTAAGGCCCACTTGACTTCACATTGACAGTAGAAAGGATAAATAAATTATGGCATTTTTTTACACAATGGAATAATATATAGCAATTAGAATAAATGATCCACAACTAAATGCAATAACATGGATGAATCTCAACAAGTAATGTTGAGTTAAAGAAATAGAAAAGAATACACATTGTAGGATTCCAGTTATGTAAAGTATAAAAGCTAAACTGATCAATGGTTTTAGAAGTTAGGAAAGTTTTTACACACCCTCCCCCACCCCCAGGTGTAAATTTATTATAATTCCACAAAAGGTAAAATAAATTACTGGGCTGGTTAGTTTCACTCTGTTATATGATCACTTGGTTAAACTCCAACCTTAAAAGTAAACTAGGTAAGGTAGTGCTGTTGATTGCAAGAGAGAATGGAATTGGGCACTATCTCACAGCAAACCTAGGAGCACAGTTCAAGATGAACAAACAAACCAAAATCTAAAACAGAAGATTTTGAAGTCCCTATTGATTGGTATCTGTATCTGCCTCATCCCACCCATCTGGCCTCCATACCTCTTACCTGTGTGTAACTAGAGGCCTTCAAGTGTATTCCAGTGACCCAGGAGAAAGATTATTTGTGGTGTTTGCTCAACATGGTATCACAGGTGCATCAATGAAACCAAATGAGGATATCTGTACTTTGTAGAAAGAGGCTTGTTGGCTGAATTTTGTGATTTCCATATATCCTCTCCATCATCACCTTTGATAAAACCTAATTCTCATCTTCTCTTGAAACCCAAAGTACTTTCCCTGAAACTGTCTCTACAAATTCACTTGAGTTCTACTGAAAGGAGAAATAAGACTAAAAGTTTTTGGTTTGGGTTTTTTGCACACTTCTATGGAACAATAAGCAGATAATCCATCATGGAAAGCATCTTATTGGACCACTCCAGAGCAGACATAAAATCTCTTTTATTCCTATATTTTCAGCATCTTGGGACTTAGATTTGTTTGCACTCAATCTATAAATCCCCTTCATGGATCACAGCCTTGTTGTGGTGAAGGGGCTTGCATAACTCAATAAAGCTATGAGCCTTGCTGTGAACCATGTCGGGATAACCATGATATCAGACATCAGATATCTAGGTTCTATTCATCTAGAACCAGACAACCTGGAGTGTGAAGTCAAGTGGGCCTTCCTAAGGCATTACTACAAACAAAGCTAATGGAGGTGATGGAATGCCAGTTGAGCTATTTAAAATCCTAAGAGGTGATGCTGTTAAAGTCCTGCACTCAATATGTCAGCAAATTTGAAAAACTCAGCAGTGTCCACAGGACTGGAAAAGGTCAGTTTTCATTCCAATCTCAAAGAAGGGCAGTGCCAAAGAATGTTCAATCTAACAAACAATTCTGCTGATTTTGCCTGCTAGTAAGGTTATACTCAAAATCCTTCAAGCTAGGCTTCAGCAGTTTATGAATTGAGAACTTACAGATGTAGAAGCTGGGTCTAGAAAAGGCAGAGGAACCAGAGATCAAATTGCCAGCATCCATTGGATCATAGAGAATGCAAGGGAATTCCAGAAAAACATCTACTTCTGCTTCACTGACTATGTGAAAGCCTTTGACTGTGTGAATCACAACAAACTGTGGAAAATTCTTAAAGAGATGGGAATATGAGACCACCTTACCTGTCTCTTGAGAAACCTGTATGCAGGTTAAGAATGAACAGTAGGAATGTTATTTGGAACAACTGACTGGTTCAAAATTTGGAAAGGAGAATGACAAGGCTGTATATTGTCATCCTGTTTATTTAACTTCTGTGCAGAGCACATCATGCAAAATGCCAGGCTGGATGAATCACAAACTGGAATCAAGATTGTCAGGGGAAACATCAGCAATCTCAGATATGCAGATGATACCCCTCTAATGGCAGAAAGTGAAGAGGAACTAAAGAGCCTCTTGGTGAAGGTGAAAGAGGGGAGTGAAAAAGCTGGCTTAAAACTCAACATTCAAAAAACCAAGATCATGACTTCTGGTCCCATCACTTCATGTCAAATAGAAGGAGAAGAAGTGGAAGCAGTGACAGATTTTATTTTATTGGGCTCCAAAATCATGCAGATGGAGACTGCATGATGCAGTCATGAAATTAAGGGACTCTTGCTCGCTGGAAGGGAAACTATGACAAACCTAGACAGCATATGAAAAATCAGAGACATCACTCTGCTGACAGATGTCCGTATAGTCAAAGTTATGGTTTTTCCAGTAATCATGTACAGATGTGAGAGCTGGACCATAAAAAAGGCTGAGTGCCAGAGAACTGATGGTTTTGAATTGTGGAGAAGACTCTTGAGAGTCCCTCGGACATCAAGGAGATCAAACCAGTCCACCCTAAAGGAAGAAAATCAACCCTGAATATTCACTAGAAGGACTGATGCTGAAGGTGAAGCTCCAACATTTTGGCCACCTAATGCAAAGAGCTGACTCACTGGAAAAGGCCCTGATGCTGGGAAAGATTGAAAACAAAAGAAGAGGGCAGCAGAGGCTGAGATGGTTAGAGAGGATCACTGACTCGATGGACATGAGTTTGAGCAAACTCTGGGAGATGGTGAAGGACAGGGAAGCCTGACATGCTGCAGTCTGTGGGGTTGCAAATAGTCGGACATGGCTTAACGACTGAACAACAACAAATCTATAAACATCTGAAGACTGCTGTATGGAGAAGGCCCCTGCATTATAGTCACTTCTTTACTTATTAAATGGATATTTACTGAGTATCTTGAGAGTCCCTTGGACTGTGAGGAGATCCAACCAGTCCATCCTAAAGGAGATCAGTCCTGGGTGTTCACTGGAAGGACTGATGTTGAAGCTGAAACTACAATACTTTGGCCACCTGATGCAAAGAGCTGACTCATTGGAAAAGACCTTGATGCTGGGAAAGATTGAGGGCAGGAGGAGAAGGGGATGACAGAAGATGAGATGGTTGGATGGCATCATCGACTTGATGGACATGGTTTTGGGTGGACTCCGGGAGTTGGTGATGGACAGGGAGGCCTGGCATGCTGCGGTTCATGGGGTCACAAAGAGTCGGACACGACTGAGTGACTGAACTGGACTGAACTGAGTATCTACAATGATAGAGGAACTAAGGGGATGAGTACACTTGGGCAATCAATTCCCTTTCTATCAATGGCTATCTGGTTAGCCTAGTCTCTTCTCCATCATGCTAGTAAAATTGAAAGAATAAATACATTTTAAATTATAGAATAGCATTCAGAAGCTTGGACTCTGAGAAAGATAAACCAGAGTTTAAATCCTGGCTCACACACTTAAAAGCTGTATGTTCTTGGCCAAGTCCCATAATTTCTTTAAGCTTTGGTTAAGATTGGAATAATAGTTGCAACTACCTCACAGGTTTTTTGGGCAAGGATTAAATGTGATCAGATGACAGTTTCATCTCATCCTGAATTAGAGGCATGGCTGGATTTGAAGGAGCCAGAGGCATTTTTTTTTAAAATAGCTATTTATTTCCTCATTTGGCCATGCTGGATCTTAGTTGCGGCACATGGGATCTTTAATTGCAGCATGTGGGATTTTTTAACTGTATCATAGGCACTTGTAGTTGTGGCATGTGGGATCTAGTTCCCCAACCAGTGATCAAATCTCGGGCTCCCTGCATTGGGAGCATATTGTCTTAGCCACTGGACCACCAAGGAAGTCCCTACATTAAAAAAAAAAAAATTACTTATCTTTAATTGGAGAATAATGGCTTTACAATGGTGTGCTGGTTTTTGCCGAACATCAACATGATCAGCCATAGGAATACATGTGTCCCCTCCCTCTTGAACCACCTTCCCACTTCCTACCTTATCCAGCCCCTCTAGATTTTCACAGAGCACTGAGTTAAGCTCCCTGCATCATACAGCAAATTCCCACTGGTTCTCTAGTTTACATATGGTAATGTGTATGTTTCAATGCTACTCTCTCAGATCGTACCACTCTCTCTTCCCCCGCTGTGTCCACAAATCTGTTCTCCATTTCTGTGATGGTGTTGCTGCAGAGACTAGTTTCTTAACTGTACATTCAGTGAAACAAACATTTCTTCAGAATCTCAGGTCTTCCTACTGATTCTTTGTGGCCTGTGTGCTTTGCATGTAATGACTCACAGTTCCACCTCCTTCAGAGGACTGTCCTTGGCTTTCTAGAGCTTCTTGGTCTTTATACCAGTTAGCCAATGGCTGACTTCATGGAGTATGAAAGCCCAGATTTCTGGTCTTGAGAAGAGGGGACAAACTTTGAAGTTGTAATTCATGCTCCTAATTTCCCTTTGGGTTTAGATTGAGGCTGGGACTTTTTCTGGTTACACTCTTGCTTAACTACTGTTGATTCTCTTTTCATACAGAAAAGAAATTCACAATGGTTCTCAAGAAAGATTAGTTAATATTTGTATAACTTTCACAATTATAATGACATATTATTAATGTCCATTAACTCCTATTATGCTCTATAGGGTAACCCTTTTTCCTCTCAAGAAAACCTTTATTGATATTCCCACAAACATATAGTCCTTGATTTCCAAACTGTCAGTGTGTTTTATTTGGTCTTAGAGGATTCATCAAGGACCTGGCATAGTCAAACAATGCTGAGGTCTAGATCTGGAGAGCATTTGGAAGAAATAACTTATGTTAACTATAAATTCAGATCAAAGGAATTGGAAAAATAATGAAGAGATCTATGAATAGAGTTAAGCACCTTGCCCGAACAACCAACTCACTGGAAATGACCCTGATGTTGGGAAAGATTGAAGACAGAAGGAGAAGAGGGTGGCAGATGATGAGATGGTTGGATAGCATCATGAATTCAATGGACATGAACTCTGGCAAACTCTGGGAGGTAGTAAGGGACAGGGTGGCCTGGAATGCTGCAATCCATGAGGTCACAAAATGTCAGACCCGACATGGTGACTGAACAACAACACCACTGCCTGACACTTAATAGGTGATTGAAAAATCTGTTGCAGCTGTGTTGGAGGAGGTCATTGAGAGTAGATAACCTCTGGTTGGCCTGTGAGCTGGACCTGGGCAAGCAGAGGCTCCTCACCCCTTCCTCTGTCCTTAAAATATATGTCCACTTACTGTTCCCACACTAGCATTGTCTCAAGGACAGCCTTAAGAGAGTAAGATGTTGTTGAAACTATCTGGACAGAATATGTAACTGACCTCAGTGAAGGTCTCTGTATAAATTTTTGAGATTCTGGCAGGTGGGAGCCAAGATCTACTTATCTTGCGGCCACCCAAGATAAGCTTCTTATGTATGTTCCCTTGCTTGTTAGAACTTCCACGTACCAATCTGGAGTGGTTTACCTCTTTGTTTGGTCTCTCTTTGCCCTCAGTGTATGGGGACTGGTTTTGAATCTTGCCCAGGGAAATCCCATGGTTGCACACCAGAAGGTAAAGGTTTTCTTATAGCCCACTGCAGACACTGGTTGAGGTCCTTACATAATTCTCTTTGAAAATATTATAACAACTCTACAAAGTACATATTAGTCCCATTGCACAGAAAAAGAAATTGTGGCCCAAATGGCTAAATGAATCAAGTTTTAATAAGTGGCAGAATTAGGATGGGAGTCAGAACTGTCAGACTCTAATTAAAACTTTGAACCACTACCTTAGACTTCCTCTTACAGGACGTATCAGGTCACTGGGAAAGTCGGTGGAATTAACTGTTAGATTTTATATCTATGTGACAAGAGGAGCCATGACCCCATTTCTGAGGTTGGCATCTTGGCTTTTTAAATCCTAATTTAAAGGGTTTGATGCAGTCACTGTTGTTTCTTCTCTCTGCTTAAGATGTAACCTAGCCCTAACTGCTGCTCCTGGCATCCTTTCATTCACTCACTTTCTCAAACTCCATAGATGTTTGTTGAGTGCCCACTATATAAAGACAGTTTACTAGGTACTCAGGCCTCTAAGATGAAGAGACACATAACATGCCGTCAAGGAGCTTATATTCAGGTAGGAGGAGTCAGGTAGAAAAAAAAAATGTGCAATGGATTGTCACAGTGGATAGTTAACCTTCATAGGTTTTGCCTGCTCTTGTGGGTAGCATTTCAGTTTTTGTTCATGGAAATATTCTTTCCCTTCTAGTTCACTTGTGTCATATGAGGCTGATCCAGTGGCTGGCAGGCAAAAGACACAGGCCTGGCCAAACAGAACCTTCTAAAGTCTGGTCACATCAGTTGTTTGAGGATGGAGCATGTTTCAGGACAGGGAAGGATGGGGCATGAGAACCCCATTCAGAGCTCTGATGTAACTCTTAGGGAGGAACTATCTTCTTTCTGCTTGGGTTGCTAGCAAAGTAAGATGTAGCTAGAGATCTACTCCTGGAGAAATTGGCTTCCATGATGGAAGCCAACTAAGAAGAAAGTAGAGTCAAGAGGCAGAAGAAAAGAAAAAATCCTGATGATATTGTTTGAACACTTAGTGCATTATTATTATTGACTTAAATTGCTTTCAGTTGGGTTTTTATTAACTGCAGTATAAAGAAGCATGACATAAAGGGCTAGAGTGGAGGAAATGAAAGCTCATGGGGCCTTTCAAGATAACATAAATGACTTTGAGCTTATGGTACAGTTTGCATAGATTAACAAATGTCCATGGGATGCAAAGTCAAATTTGAAAAGAAGAGCAAAGAAGATTTATTCCACCAGATATGGAAACATATTAAGCCATAGTAGTAAAATCAATAAGTAGTAAAAGCAAGAAAAAGCAAAAAATAATGTGAGGAAAAGAATAGGACAATAAATCCATGTTAAAGGAAACAAGAATTAAAGGTAGACTCATGTTTCCAAATAATTTCCAAATAATTTGACATACAAAAGATAGGGCCCTAAAAATGAGTAATATACATCATTGGATTGTTAAATATATGATACTAAGGAAATAAAGTCATTATATGGAAACCATTAAGACAGATTCCTAAATGGCACTAAAAATTAATCTTCTGGAAGGATTAAAGACCTAAATGTGAATGGAATTATAAAATTAGTGGAAATGTATGTCTTTGTGAATTTGGAGTGAGGGAGGCCTTTTAAAATAAGACCAGCAGAGCACAATTCATAAGGCAAATAGTTGATGTATTTGACTATAACACACGAGAGGAGTTCTCTTCAATGAATGTATATGGATCAAGTTAATAGACTGACAATGACTGGGAAAAGATATTTTCATTCATCAATATAACAATAAGGGATAGATATCTATCCCTTAGAACAGGAATTCTTACAATTTAGTAGACAGATTGGGGAACTCAATGAACAGAAATAGGTAATTTACCCAAAGGGTGATCTGAATAGTTAACAAGTATATGACAATTTGCTCAAACTCTGAAATCAGAGATATAATAATGAAATATGATTTTATACTCACTAGAATAGCAAAAATTAGAAGTTATTGGTGAGGACCTGGGGACACTAGAACTCTTATGCTGGTGAAATGTACATTGGTATAGTCATTCTAGAGAATAACCTGGAAGCCCCTAGCTAAAGTGATGTTTATGGGTACACCTTATGACCCAGGAATCCCAGGCCTGAGCATACACCCCAGAGAAGTTTTCACACATTACCAGGAAGGAGAATATACAAAAATAGTCATAAAGGATCTTTGTTTGTGAAGGCAGAGAGCCGTAGACATGAAAGAGGAGAATGAAAGAAAGTAAGAAGCATAATGAAATTTCCAGCAAATACCACCTAAGTCAATTTAAAACACATATACACACCTCATACTGTACATTTTTCAAAGATAACCCTCCACATATGTATACATACAGAACATGTATATATATATACACACATACACATAAATGCGTGTGCATATGTACACATATTTTTATCTCTGCCTATCTAGATCAAACACATTACTGTGGGTGCCTTTAGGGTGGGGAGGGGCTAAGAAGAGAAAGAGAGGGAAATGTGACTGAAATTAGGTATAAAAGAAGAATAATAAAATAATATGACAGAAGCTCTGCACATGCTGATAATGACAGTGTGCTATGAACTGGAGAGTATAATCAACTCACCTGTCTATCAGGTTGAAAATAAAATTATAATTAAAATTAAAAGTTTAAAATGCCTTAGGTTAGGAGAGAGTCAAGAGTATTTCATATGAGCTCTAGTCTCATCCTACCTTGGAGTATCATGTGACCTTAACTGTTCTTAAAGGGACATGGAGTAGATATTGTACTCTTGCACCTACCTCTCTGTGTAGCAAGAGTGAAATTAGATCCCAGTTACAAATCATTTTCCATGCTTTATAAATAATATAATATGAACTTGGGGTTTTTGCTACTAAGATTAGATCGAAAGCAATTTCTGTTAGAGAAATGTAAATTAAAACCACAATGAAGTATCATCTCATGCCAGTCAGAATAGCTATCATCAAAAATCTACAAACCATAAATGCTGGAGAGGGTGGGGAGAAAAGGGAAGCCTCTTACACTGTTGGTGGGAATGCAAACTGGTACAGCCACTATAGAGAACAGTGTGGAGATTCCTTAAAAAACTGGGAATAGAACTGCCATATGACCCAGCAATCCCACTGTGGGGCATGTACCCCGAGGAAACCAGAATTGAAAGAGAAACATGAACCCCAATGTTCGTTGCAACACTATTTATAATAGCTAGAACATGGAAGCAACCTAGATGTCTAGATGTCATCTGCAACTGCAGATGAATGAATAAGGAAGCTGTGGTACATATACACAATGGAATATTACTCAGCTATAAAAAAGAACACATTTGAGTCAGTTCTAATGAGGTGGATGAACCTGGAGCTTATTATACAGAGTGAAGTAAGTCAGAAAGAGAAAGACAAATACCATATATTAACTTATTTATATGGAATTTAGAAAGATGATACTGATGATCCTATATGCAGGGTAGCAAAGGAGACACAGATATAAAGAATAGACTTTTGGACTCAGTGGGGGAAGGTGAGGGTGGGATAATTTAAGAGAATAGGAGAATAGCACTGAAACATGTATGTTACCATATGTAAAACAGATGGCCAGTGCAAGTCTGATGAATGAGAAAGGGCACCCAAAGCCGGTGCTCTGGGACAATCCAGAGGATTGGGGTGGGGAGAGAGGTGGGAGGGGGGCTCAGGATTGTGGGGCACACATATATACCTGTGGCCAATTCATGTTGACGTATGGCAAAAACCATCACAATATTGTCAAGTAATTATCCTCCAATTAAAATAAATTAATTAATTAAAAAAAGAAGGGGACATATGTTCACCTATGGCTAATTCTTATTGATGTATTTCAAAGCAATCATCGATCAATTATAAATAAATATAATTAAAAAAATAAAAAAGCAAACAACTTGTTGGAAATCATGTTTATTGTCTAAAATCTTTGGCCTGAAATCAATACTTCTGATTTAGTAGTAACCCGCAGTTTGGGGTTTCCTAAAATATTCAGTGGTATGCAAGTTTTGACTGTCCTCATTAGCATATGTAAATTGTTTCCCTCCAGGTTTGAGATAGAAGTCACACATCACGAAGGAAAGTATTGGGTTCTAAATTATATCTAACATTCTTTTCTGGTTTTTGTAACCTGAATCTAAATCAAACATATTCTCATAGTACACATACCCTTTTCTTTACATGAAACAAAGCCAAACACACCATCCCTTTTTAGCCATGAAATAAAGTTTACAAACACACAAACAGTATGAGGCTCAAGGACCCAGCAAACTATATTGAATGAGGTCCTTGGACTTCCCTGGTGTTCCAGTGGTTAAGAGTCTACCTGCCAGTGCAGGGGACATGGGTTCTATCCCTGGTCTGGGAAGATGCCACATGCTAAGGGCCAACTGAACCTGTGCGCCACAACTACTGAGCCCATATGCCGCAACTACTGAAGCCCAAGCGACTAGAGCCTGTGCTCCACAACAAGAGAAGCCACTGCAAGGAGAAGCCCTCACACCACAACCAGACCGCAGCCCACACACAGCAACAAAGACCCAGCACAGCTAAAAATAAAACAACATAAAGGAGTCCCGAGCAAGTGTTCTGGGAGCTCAAGGACTTTTATTTTCCTTGTTCTTTGCTGTATCCCTATGCCTATCACAATACCTGGAACACAGTAGATGTTCAACAAATACTTATGGAATAAGTGAATATACAAATGAGCTCACACCCATATGCAAACATATACCTCTTTGTCTTTGGTTTGTCTTCACAGTTCACTTTTTCTTTTGTTTCTCCCTTCGAAAAAATTAATCCAGCCAACCAGCTCTTTACAAAAACATCTTAATGTACTGACATCTGTGAGAGTTGATGGGGAGAATAAAAAGGAATTACAGAATATAGTTCTTATGGCTGAGAAACTTATGATCTAACAAGGCAAATACATACGAGAAACACATGAGAATAAGAACAGAAGTGTTTTAGCACTACAGAACACTGTTGGAAATTTATGAGAAAGAGACAGAGCGGGTGGAGGGCTGGGACATGGGGAAATCACCTCCCAGCTGGCCTATACAAAGCACTGGCCTCCCAGCACAGTCTGGGGCTTTTCTAGGGAGGCAGGTGGAGGAGGTTGTTGGGAGAGCTGGCCTGGGGCAGAATCTTCACAAAGGTTTTCTTGGAGAACCAGAGTTTGAGCAAGTCACTGGTGGAGGCTTTGCTGTTCTAACCAGCTGCGAATGGGAAACTGACTCTCCGATGCCAGGAGAGACTGGAGAGGAGGCACAAGTACTTAATGGGTTTCGAGAGCTTCTGCAGATACATCCTCTAAGGAGTGGAAAACTCCATTCCAAACCTGAGGGAGGCCGACAGGGTGCCCATATATGTGAACAGGAAAATTGTGGCAGAAAAAGCCAATAACTCAAGGATGGAAATCCTCAGCTTTGCGTCCAGGGAAAGCTTGGTTTAGCAATCATTGTGAGCAAGTGGAACCAGCTCAACCAGCGTCAGCAATTTGAAGACATCTGGTCTTTATTTTTGGACTTTTGTACACTGAGGAGGATTATGGTTATATGATGCAGAGGCCATTTAGTTTTGTCAACCTACAGAATTTCTTAGAATAGGAATCCCTCATACTTAGAATAGAAACTTGGTGTTCTCCAAAGTCTCCTTGAGATTTTCAAATATTAACTCTTTATCCCCCAGAATGATGTTCTGAGGGACATTATTTGAAAGAGATGCTTTTTAGTCAGGAAATTGAATCATGAAGTAGACATGTGTTTTGCCAAAGGGTAACCTCATAGTCAGTGGAGCCCCCAGTAACTTCAGCATCCCATGACTGCCAAAAACAATGCTTCTATCTCACTGGCCTTCATTTCTTCTGTCTCTGCTTTGCCTTCTCTTCTGACTCTTGTGTATCTTTAATCATCCCCTAGATGGGCCTGGTCTAGAAAAAGTTATTAGTCTGAAAAGTTGTTGATGGTCCAGTATTCACTTTCTACCCATTGTCCTTCATATCTTTTGGCCAAGGACCTGGTGTCTCCCCCAAGCCCAAAGAGGTTTCTGCTCCTCCTCCACTTCTTCCACCCTCCTGCCCGCGTCATTCCTGACCTTCCTTACTTCCAAGATTAGTACCTGTGTTGAGTTCCATTGCCCTGGGCTGTAATGGGTGATTGGCTATTTTAGACAGTTTGCAACAAAACTGTTAATGGCCTAAAAACGGCTCAGAGGCTTCCTCCACCAGATGACATTTACATTTTCATTGGGGATTTCAATGTCAAAGAAGTCAGTGGAGCATTCCTGCACCTTGGCCGTCTCCTCTCCTGATTTTCTCCCTTCTGGCTGCCCCCTGAACTACCTGCCGCACGCTGGCACCTGCTCTCAGACTGGTGGCTCCTGCAAGCTGGCTGGGCTTCTCTTTTTCTCATTCCAATGTTTTCAGTTGAAGTGGTGTTTTTCAATATCCTAGTAGCAAATGATACAAGAAAAGCCAGGTAGCCTCAAGCAGGGGAAGGAATGTCCCATGTTGAACAAAGGGCCAGGTCCCTGGGCTGAGGTATTTTGTCTATGGAAAGGCCCATTGGCTTCCAGTGATATTGTTGTCCATTAAAAAAAATCCATAGGCTTTTTAAAATGCATTTTCAACTTAATATAGCAGGAGCAGCCACTCTGCTATGCAATTCCTGAGGATTTATGGCTGGTTGGGGTTAATGGTTTGAGGTGTTATTCTTTTCTGTGCCTCATTAATCCCCAGGAAGTGCCTGTGCTGAGGTGGCTGTTTGGCTCAGGCTGGCCGCAGAGGCGCCCCAGTGCCCTCTCCAGCTCTGCGGTGGTAGCCAGCTCTCAGCCCCTGCTCAGCTGTTGTCCCTTCTAGCCTGGACTACCGACCCCCACAAAGGCTTGGGCTCTAGACTACTTCTGGGACAGATGGCAGACATCCTTCTTAGATACTGGCTTCCCTGGTATGATTCAATCTTGGCCTCTCCATCCTCCTACATTGCAGAAAGTTTGAAAAAGACAAATTATCCCCATCTGAAAAAGAGGAGGGTGAACGTGGCCTTCCTCATGTTGTCAGTGACGGAGGAGACTGGTCAATGGAGGGGACAGAACAGGGAATGGGGCAGAGTCTCTCAGCAACACAACTTGCTTTCTGATGACCAGAACTTATTATACTTCAGGGGAAAAAAATCATAGCTTTTCAATCAAAGGTCATAGTGTTTATAAAGTATTGTGTATACTTCAGTCTCAGGCTTCCCGGTGGCTCAGTGGTAAATAATCTGCCTGCCAATGCAGGAGACCCAGGTTCGATCCTTGGGTTGGGAAGATCCCTTGGAGAAGGGAATGGCAACTCACTCCAGTATTCTTGCCTGGAGAATCCCATGGACACGGAAGCCTGGCAGGCTACAGTCCTTGGGGTTGTAAGGAGTCAGACATGACTTGGCGACTAAACACCAACACCAACAATCCTTCTGTCTCACCTCTCTTCCTTCCACCAGTGTTAACTGAGCACTTCCTTACTGAGCTACTAATGTAGATATTGGGGATGCACCAGGATCAAGAGTGACTGGGCTCCTGTCTGTGGGTTTTCTACATCATAGTGTGTGTTTAGGACTTGTGTGAGAGGGCCTGATAATGAAACAAACATTTGGTCATTGTACAACCTTGTGATTCAGTTAAACAGGTGTACCTACACCTATTTTCACAAATGGGACAGCTGAACCTTGGAAGAGGTTGTGTGACCTGTTTCAGGTGAACTGGTTTATGCATTCATTTGCTCATCTATCAGATAGATTTATTGAGGGGCTTCTATGTTCCAGATCATCTCTTAGATTTTTGAGATGAAAAGTTGGCTAGGCAATGAGCCTTGCTTTCTGGGAGTCAAAATATAATGGGGAAAGAGCCACAGAAACGGCTTGGAATCTAGTGACTGCTATGATGAAGCCTGCTATGATGAAGACTTGCTAAGTCGGGGGCGTTGCATGAAGAAGTCCCAGGGCTAAGGAAGTCAGGGAAGCAAGAGAGACAGAGCTGGACTCAGACACAGTCAAGGGCCCCCTCCTGGTGGCAGCCTGCAGAGAATATGTGCAATAACACTTGTGGCATTGAATTGAGCCAGCTCCTCAAGGTCTGGCTTCACTTCCTGGCTTAAAGAGTCCCAGGCCAGTTATAGCCACGCTTTCCGGGAAACAAACTCACTCAGAAGGACAATGCAGATAGTGGAGTGCAGTTTATTACACCGGCGGGCCCAAGGCAGAGTCTCCTCTTAGCCAAGGACCCCAACCAGCATTTGTGAAAATCTTTTATACCCCACGTGTATGTGTCCAAACCCACCACCCCAATTTCCTTGAGACTTACATAAACAAAGGAAGGGTAAATACAACTACAATAACCCCATCATTCACATGTTATGTGTTCAAACAGTTAATAATCAATAAGCCCGCAGTTACATTCCAAACAGTTAATAATCAATAAGCCCGTGGTCACGTTCAAACCAGTTAATAATCGATAAGCCTGTGATTACATCCTGATAGATACAGGAAAAAATTTATGACCTGTTTGGAGACAGGGGTGATTACGGTATGTTTCCTCTTAGACAATGAGTAACCTGGAAGTGATCTTCAAGATTCCCCTGCCCAGAGGGGGGTCTTATCCTTCCATTGTCATTCCCATAGGCGCTAAGCACAGAGTTCAGAGTCCACTGGAGAGGTGGCCCTGCACGGCCAGTACAGACAGGCCTGAGATGGAGTCCAGGCCTTATGAATTCCTTCTTCACAGTGGACACAGAGGCGGAAGGGGAGGGTGGAATGAATTGGGAGAGTAACATTGATATACATACAGTACCATGTGTAACATAGGTAGCTAGTGGGAAGCTGCCGTATAGCACAGGAGCTCAGCCTGGTGTTCTGTGATGTCCTAGAGGGGTGGGATGTTTGGGGTTGGGGGGAGGTGGAGAGGATATATGTATATGTACGCTGATTTACTTTGTTGTAAAGCAGAAAACAACACAACATGGTAAAGAAATTATACTCCAATTAAAATTAAAAGGGCCCCAGGCCACTGGAAATCCTATCTTCACATTTAGCAAAATGACCTCCTCTCATTCTAAACTGAAACAGAAATTCCTCATTCTACTTTTGGTCAGGCTTCCTGCTTTTATGAGATTAATTAAAAGCTGAGTAGCTGCTAAGTTGCCAGACGAATGGCAAAGTATTTCTGTCTTATTTATTAAGGCAAAATGTTCAGAGATTCCGGCGAGGATCTGCTGCATCCTCCCTCATCTTTCCTGTTTTCCTCCCCTGTCTCTGTTAGACTAGTCTCTGTTACAAAGGACTTCTACCTAACCCCCACCATAGCAGTACAGAAGGAACTAGAGAGCAAACACAGGAAACCTGGGCTTGAGTCCTGGCCCCACCGTTAGCTAAAATTCTGAGCATGGGTAGATCATTTAATCTCTTGGTGTCTCAGTTTCCTAAGCTATAAGTGGTCATATAATACCTGTCCTACCTCATACAGGAGTCCTTCTGAGGATCAAAATGGATTCCAACACGTGGCAGTGATTAAGAAGAGACAAAAACACTTAGGACATTTAAAGGGACAGCAAGACTGTTACTAGAGCATGTCTGTTGATGGAGGAGACGCTAGACATTTGCAAACTCGGCTTGTTTTCTGATGTGAGCGAAGGGGTGTTAGACTTCTCATATTTCTTTAATGTTCGAGGGCTGGGATGGGGTCCTGGCAACTGAGGACAGGCACCCTTTAGCATTCTCCCTGCACAAAGTCAGGTTCCCACTCAAGCGGCTCAGTTTCCCCAGTCTAATCAGCTGTAACAAATTGTCTCATTTCTCCTTGATAAGTGACAACCCCTGGCTGCCACGACTCCTTTTAGGCTGCAGCGGCTTCCACGAGCTGGCAGCTCCAATTCTCCTGGGCTTGGGCCAGGCCTGGGCGGGAAGACCGCGGAGGAGAGTAAGAGCGGGTTATCCACACCCTCTGCAGACACCCTCTCAGGCTCAGTGTCGGCGGCTTGGATGGCATTAAAGGCAGAGGGAGCGCTGAGGATGGGTGTGTAGGGGGTGCAGGAAGGAAAAGGTGGGTCGGGAGAGTTCTGTTGCCAAGCTTAAAGGGTTATAAGAGGAAAAGTGGGTTGAGGGGAAAAGCAGTGAGGGAGGTTGTAATAGCCAGAGCCAAATATCTTATTTGAACAGATAAAAGAGAGACTATTCATTTCTTTTGTAGACAGAGTGATCATGTCATCCAAATACAAAATTGTGATTACAGATTACCATCAAACAGTTATATTTACAACAAGAGGAAGTGTAGTTCAAATATAGGCTGTCTGGGAAAATTCTGAAAGACTGCTTCCTTCTTTCTATGACCTCATACCCGCCTATAACTTCAAAATCTTATTGTTTGTGGTTTTGCCATGAGGCACCATCAAGAAGTTTGTATTTGGGATCCTCCTACCTTTATTTTCAACAAATATTTATTGAGCACCTACAGTATGTGGTGTGGGACCAGCTTCGTGGATTTTGAGATCTATTTAGTTGCACAGGGCCTCCACTTAGCAAGCTTCTGTGCTTGGTTTAATGTACCACTGATGTTGTTTTGAAATTTGTAGTATTTCTTGAACAAGTGGTCCTTGTTCAAGGAATTTTCATTTTGCACTGTTCCCATAGAGTACCATATTATGTGCTGGAGAAGCAAAGATGAAAAGATACAGGCTTTCCCCCAAATTTCTCCCTGGCTGTGACCAGCTCCCTGCCTAAGCAGCACCCCAGGTGTTAGACATGGCTTTTCATATTGTCATCAGCTAAACACTATCTTAGCTAACTGAGACTTTGAAAAGTTCCTTCCTAACTAATTCACTATAAAACATTATTCATAACATAAACATTTTTCTTGACATAAGAGTGGTTGAAATCACTGTATAGAATTTGAACTCTGCAGAAAGATATAAGAAAGAGAACATAAAATAATCCACAGCTTAGCACCCATTAAACAAAGGTCATCTCTGGGTGGTGGATATTAGACACTTTCAATTTTAATTATTCCTATTTATATTTTTAAATATAAGTAGGAGCCTACTGCACTTGCATTTTTATAATCCCGTTCTTTTCACTTGAAATTTCATTTTTGCCATTTCCCATATCATTAAATAATTTCCCAAAATATAGTGTTTTATGAGCTTCCCTGGTGGCTCAGTGGTAAAGAATCATTTGCCAATTTAGGAGATATGGGTTTGATCCCTGGGTCAGGAAGATGCCCTAGAGAAGGAAATAGCAACTTATTCCAGTATTATTGCCTGGGAAATCCCGTGGACAGAGGAGTTTGGAGGGCTACAGTCCATAGGGTTGAAAAGAGTCAGACACAAATTAGTGACTACACAACAATAACAATAAAAATTGTTTTTCTATGTTGGTAGCATTCTGTCATATGAATGTGTCATGACATATTTTCTTGCTTTTGGGGGATACATAGGTTGTTTCCAGTTTTTTTTGCCAAGGTGAAATATCATGTAGATGAACATCCTTGCATATAAATCTTTGTCTGCTTCTTTGGTTATTTTCTTGGGATAAATTTCAAAAAGCAGAATTACTGGTTAAAGGGTATGGAGAGTCACATATGCAAATTATTGGCAATTTTCACTTTCACCAGTAAGTGACTGAGAGAACTTATTTCACAAATCCTATATTGGCTGTTTTTATTTTCTAAAACTTTATTTGTCTAAGTTTGCAAGTAAATTCATTTATTTGATGACTCATTAGACTGAATATATTTTTCATATATTTATTGGATACATATATATCTTTTATAAATTATCTAATCACATCTTTATTTTCTGTTTTACCAAAATGCTTTTTTTTTCTGGTATCTGTAAGTTAGTTATCTATTAGCTATCTTTGTTTTCTAAAAAAATATATTAGAGAACATGCAGAATTAGATATGAGTGGCTGGTAAATGAATATTTAACATATTATCTCTGCTGAAAGTTACCTTTAATAATTCTTTGAACTTTATTGTTTTCTCTCTAAAAACTTCAGTAATGTTCATAATGAGAATGAGCTACTGCAAAGAAAATGAAATTCTTATAATTGCAAGAATTTCTGCAAAGGCTGAATGAACATCCAGCAAGAGTGATATGGAGGGGATTCCAGTACTAAGGTGAGAGATCAGACTGAGTAGGTGATGACCAATCATTTTTTATTTTTTTCCTTTAATTTTAATGGTAAAATTTTAAGGATCATTGCCTGTTAGGCTAGAGCCCTTCCAATTCTAATCTATGTGTAGTTGCCTCTAGGTACATTCAGGCTTTCCTGGATCAAATAAATTATCTCAGTAAATAACAGTATACTATCTGAGATAAAGTGAGATTAAGCTCCCAATAGTATGATCAAGAGGAGCACACTTCACTATTATGAGGTGTCAAAAAGGACTCTTTATAGCACTATAGAAATCAGGGAAGTCCCCATGGAGGGAGGCAGTCTTGAGTCCTTGGGAACATGAACTGGGAAGATTTTTTTTTTCCCCAGAGCTAAGAGCAACTCTAGTTGGGGATTCCAGCTTAAAATTCTGGTGTTAGGTTCAATGTTTTGGTTAGAAATTCTAGGTTAAATCTTGTAGCTCTGAGGCCTTAGAGGGCTTATTATTCTGGAATAAATCCAAGAGGTCTGAGGGTTTTTCTCTTCTTTTCCTTTCCCATTTGTTTCCTCCTGGTCTTCTATTCGTGTTTTTAAAACTGCTGGCTGGTTTGAGGTTGCAAATGGAGAGTATCATTTGCCTTGTAGGAGATGATCTTCAGCTTCTCCATCTGAACTTTGAGAAGCTGCTCATACAGTTGGAGAACTATCTCACTATCATAAACATGGGTGCTGTTGCAAAAGGATGGAGCCTTGGTGTGTGGGCTACCTGGTGAATCAGGGGCAGCCTGTACATTGTTAACTCAACTGAGTTAACAATGGAGCAGGGTGCTGGGTTCAATTCTCACTCAAGCCAGTTTTCAGTCTGTTCCACAAGTGGTCCTAACGTACCCTCCCCAATCAGATCTGTCAGTTTACAAAGTCACTAGTTTGTGGGGTGGAGAAGGCAATGGCACCCCACTCCAGTACTCTTGCCTGGAAAATCCCATGGACGGAGGAGCCTGGTAGGCTGCAGTCCATGGGTTTCCGAAGACTCAGACATGACGAGTGACTTCACTTTCACTTTTCACTTTCATGCACTGGAGAAGGAAATGGCAGCCCACTCCAGTGTTCTTGCCTGGAGAATCCCAGGGACGGGGGAGCCTGGTCGGCTGCCGTCTATGGGATCTCACAGAGTTGGACACGACTGAAGCAACTTAGCAGCAGCAGCACCAGTTTGTGGGGAGAGGTGTAGGTGCTTCAACACACACCACTTTCTCAATTGTGCTTCATGTAGTTGATAAGCCATGAATCCCTCAGCTATAGAGGGATTATGGAGCCACCGCAATGTACCAGGAGCTGTGCTAAGAGCTGAAAAGGCGAGTTTGATTACGGTGCTCTCTCTAGTTGTTGTTTGCTGTCGTTTAGTCACTAAGTCATGTCCAACTCTTTTGTGACCCTACTGTAGTCCACCAGGCTCCACTGACCGTGGGATTTCCCAAGCAAGAATTCTGGAGTGGGTTGTCATTTCCTTCTCCAGGGGATCCTCCCCACCTAGAGACTGAACCCAGGTCTCCTGCACTGGCAGGCCTTGGCAGGCGAATTCTTTACCACTGAGCCACCAGGAAGGCCTTTGCTGTCCAGTGGATTTGAGAGATGTGTGAAGGACAGCTGACTGGGAAGGATAAGTGGCAGCCAAGGGTGTGAGATCAAAGGTAGCCATTTTAAAGTGGACAAAAAGCAATAGATAGGGATAATCTGAAAGGTCTGAACTCCATTTATCTCAAGATTTGTAAATTCAGGTAACTTATGAATTAGTTTCGCTGACTTAACTTTTGGAATATCTGAAAGCACCAGAAAAGTGATGTTTAACATAAGCCTCTGAGATTTTCACATCCTGAAAATCTCTGGGCCATCACATTCCTCCCTTAAAATACCTTTTATGCAGACCTTCAGGCTGAGTTTTTCCATTGCACTCAGAGTTTTTTTTAAATTTTTTTAAATAATTTTTTTAAATTGAAATATAGTTGATTTATAATAATATGCTATTTTCTAGTGTATACCAAAGTGATTCAATTATGCATGTATATATATTCTTTTTCATATTATTTTCCATTATAGTTTATTACAATATATTGAATATAAGTCCATGGATTATATAGTAGATCCTTGTCAATTATCTATTTTATGTATAGTAGTTTGTACCTGCTAATCCCAAACTTCTAATTTATCCCTATCCTTCCTTCCTCTTTGGTAACCATAAGTTTGTCTTCTGTGTCTGTGAGTCTGTTTATATTTTATAAATAAGTTCACTTGTATTATATTTTAGATTCCACATATAAGTGATACCATGATATTTGTCTTTCTCTGGCTCACTTCACTTAGTATCATAATCTCTAGGTACATCCACATTGCTGCAAATGTCATTTCATTCTTTTTTATGGTCAAGTAGTATTCCACTGTGTGTGTCTATGTGTGTGTGTGTATGCCACATCTTCTCTATCCACTCATCTGTCAGAGGGCATTTAGATTGCTTCCATGTCTTGGCTATTGTACATAGTGCTGCTATGAACATTGGAGTGCATTTATCTTTTTGAATTACAGTTTTGGCTTCCCTGGTTGCTCAGCAGTAAATAGTCCACCTGCCCATGCAGGAGATATGGGTTCAGTCCCTGGGTGGGGAAGATCCCCTGGAGAAGGAAACGGGCACCCACTCCTGGAAAATCTCATGGATAGAAGAGTTTGGCAGTCTACAGTCCATGGGGTTGCAGAGTCGGATGTGACTTAGTGACTAAATAAAAAACCAGCTATATACCCAGAAGCAGGACTGCTGGGTCACAGGCTAACTCTCAGTTTTTAAAGGAACCTCTGTACTGTTTTTCATAGAGACTGCACCACTTTACAGTCCTCAGGGGCTTTGTTGATGCAAGAACATTTGGGTGTTTCACCAGCACCAGAAAAAGCAAATCTCCTTATTAGTCCCTATGGTTTCTAGGTCTGGCTTAAAACTCAGCATTCAAAAAACTAAGATCATGGCATCTTTTCCCATCACTTCATGGCAAATGGAGGGGAGGGGAATGATGGATTTTATTTTCTTGGGCTCCAGAATCACTGTGGACAGTGACTGCAGCTGTGGAATTAAAAAACGCTTGCTCCTTGGAAGAAAAGCTATGACAAACCTAGACGGTGTATTAAAAAAACAGAGACATCACTTTACTGACAAAGGTCCATATTGTCAAAGCTATGGTTTTTCTTGTAGTAATGGATAAATGTGAGTGTTGAACCATAAAGAGGCCTGAGCGCCAAAGGATTGATGCTTTCAAATTGTGGTCCTGGAGAAGACTGTTGAGAGTCCCTTGGAGATCAAACCAGTCAATCCTAAAAGAAATCAACCCTGAATATTCATTGGAAGGACTCATGATGAAGCTGAAACTACAATACTTTGGTCACCTGATGCAAAGAGCCGACTCATTGGAAGATTCTGATGCTGGAAAAGATTGAAGGCAGGAAAAGGGGGTGACAGAGGATGAGATGGTTGGATGGCATCACTGACTCAATGGACATGAGTTTGACCAAACTCTTGAAGGACAGGGAAGCCTGGTGTGCCGCAGTCCATGGGGTTGCAAGGAGTCAGATGCGACTTCACGTCTAAACAACAACAACAACAGTGAAGTGTCCATTTAGAAGGTGGCCTCTTTAACTAACTCAGCAAATTCTCACTGTATCTTGCTATGGCGCATACACTTGCATCTTCCAGGTGTATGAGTCCATCTCTTCTTTCTTCCTCCTGGCTAAGCACTAGGGGTTCAGTCATGGAGTTTCACTCACCTAGGCCAGCTCCAGCCCTTGTGTAGGTTAAGTGGGCTTAGAAAGAATTAGGAGTTTCAGCAGCAACATCTTCTGCATAGGGCCCTTTCTGTGTTCTCTTGTTCCTTCCCACCCTTTATGTCTCACATAAAAAGGCAAACTGATTTTATAATTTGTTGCCCATCATTTTCATTGAGTTGATGGAATCACCAACTCAATGGACATGAGTTTGACCAAACTGTTGGAGATATTGAAGAACAGGGAAGCTTGGTGTGCTGCAGTCTGTGGAGTTGTAAGGAGTCAGACATGACTGCGCAACTGAACAATAACATCCATTCATCACAAGGGTTTAGTTGACCACTTTCATGCCTGTTTCTCTTTTTCTCTCCTGCTTTCAGGTATGACCTGGAAGGAAAAGTTTCTCTGATGATGGGATATATGAAGAACGTGGATCTCCAGCTAATGCTTCTCTTTATCCCTCATGGGGACATATGTTCTTTAAAAAGCTTTACGCTAGTAAATAATAATAATGATAATGTTGTATTTATGGAACATAAGCCACCTATTAGGTACTCTGCTTGGTAATTTAAGCACATCATCTCATTAAAACACACCAGTCCCGCAAAGTAGGAACAGTTACTAATATTATCCCGTTTGTCTCTGTGCTGTGCGCTCAGTCATGTCTGACTCTTTGTGACCCCTTGGACTGTAGCCCACCAGGATCTTCTGTCCAGGGGATTTTCCTGGCAAGAATACTAGAGTGAGTTGCCATTTCCTCCTCTAGGGGATCGTCCCGACCAGGAATCAAACCCATGTCTCCTGTGTCCCCTGCATTGCAGGCAGATTTTTTTACCGCTGAGCCTTTGGGGAGGTGAGTAAAGTGAATTCTAAAGAAATTAATAATTTTTAGTAGCTGGTAAGTGAAACAATCCAGATTTAAGTCTAGGTTTTTCACTTTGAACTCAGTTTCTAACCACTATACCATCCCACCTGCAAATACTTCCAAACATTATATGTACTCAGCAGCTTTCTGGGCAGCACACCCTGGAAAGAACAGTGTTGGTCTCAAGGGCAAATATTTCTGCTTTAATTTCCATGATAAATCCAGATCCTTCTGACCAGAAAATGCTTCTCTTTCCTCAACTCCCTGTGACTTTTTAAAGAAACAGCCCAACTACTGAAAGAGTTCTTTTCTATCAGAAAAGAAGTAGTTTGTCACTTCCTTCTGACGTCCATCAAATATGCTAGTTCCCTCCTCTTTTTTTCTCTCTTCTGTTTTATTTCTCTGAGTGTGAGTGTTAAGCCCTTGGGGCATGCAAACACACACTATAACTCCCACATCCTCTAGCACCCCTATGAACACATCTCTGAAGATAAGTGGAGGATGGAAGACCCAAGATTAATTGCCTAGTGGGAAGAAGTGGATAGAGCAGCTTGTGGACTGGGGTCTTACTGTGGGTGGCACCTTGGGGAGTGCTGTCTTTTCAGGATTACATTAGCAGTTGCGTACTTCCCGCTGAGTCGGGGAGAACAGCTCCCACTAGAAGAGGAAACAAAAAGCTGACTATGGAATTTCTTGGGAACTGGCCCCAGCGTGACTGCTGGTGACAACATCCATTGGGCCAAAGGTCCTGAACTGTTTCACGGCGAGACTCTGCTCTCTCCCCTCCCCAGCGCTGGAAGGCCCCCTAGACACTTCAAGCATCCCCCAGCTGTCCCCCAGAGCCTGAAATCCTGGGATGCATCAGAGGCCTCGCTGCCGCAGCCCACGGTATACATTCCCCCGCCGCAGACACGCGCTCCGGGCTCTCCCTGCTGTTCTCTCCGGTTAGTCCTGGTTTGAGTCCATACGCTTTACATACCTTTGCAGGGGAAGCTGCCAACTACTTGAAAGAGTTTTATGTGCTGGAGAAAGAAGGGACTTTGCCCTCCAAAATGCCTTCCAGAAAACATGATGGAATTTCTCTAAGGAGAAGCACAACTTTTAGTTTAAATTCCCAGATACAAGTACTAAACGAAATTCACAGTAACCATGTCATTGAGAACCACCCCAGTCCAGCACCACCCAGGAAGGTCCTGGATTTCGGAGGCTGAGGTGCAAGTGTAGGGCGCTGCTGAGTGGGGCTGGCTCACATCCCCACAGCGTTAAGGGAGAGACCCAGCACACAGAATTAACTTGCACTGACTTCTCTTCTTGTCCCATGGTGGACATGTTTCCATCTCTTTCCTCTGCTTACCAGTGGCCCCAGTGAATTTGTCATTCTGTCGCTCAGTCATGTCCAACTCTTTGCAACCCCATGCACTGCAGCACTCCAGGCTTCCCAGTCCTTCACTATCTCCTGGAGTTTGCTCAAACTTGTGTCCACTGAGTTGGTGATGCCATCCAACGATCTTGTCCCCTTCTCCACGTGCCTTCAATCTTTCTCAGCATCAGGATATTTTCTAATGAGTCGGCTCTTCACATCAGGTGACCAAAGTGTTGGGAGTTTCAGCTTCAGCATCAGTCCTTCCAAAGAATATTCAGGATTTATTTCTTTTAGGATTGACTGGTTTGATCTCCTTGCAGTCCAAGGACTCTCAAGAGTCTTCTCCAACACCAGAGTTTGAAAGTGCCAATTCTTCAGTACTCAGTGAATTAGGGATAAGAATCCTCACTTCGGTCCTCCCTTCAATGGACATCTGTATAGAAATCCCTTTTATAGTTTCCTAATGAAGATATCTAGACATCTACGCTTTTCACCTGGCCTTTTCTAGACCTGAAAGCAGTAGAGACAAACCAGAGCAACAGGTTCTAGATCCAGAAGGGTGATCAGGTTGAAGACAGTCAATAGAAATGAGGCTGGCTCAAGCTACGTGGAATACTTGGAGAGAAGGAAAAGAGAACTGAATTGAGGAACGAATGCTTTCCTGAAAGAGAAGACTTAATGTCCCTGACAAAACAGAAAATCCAGAGAAATATTCAACCCCTAATGAAAATGGCCCAGAAGCAACAAAAAATGTGAAATGAAAACACAATCATTTAAAAAAAAAGCACAACAATTCCAAGAATACTTTATGCTTATCAGCTTTGCGCCAGCCTTCCTCATGTGGCGTCTCCCCTAATCTTGGCTAGATCTGATTTCTAATCTAGAGACTACTACTTTGAGTCAGTGAATTAAAAAAAAAAATTAAAGATTTTTTTTTTCCCAGTTTTGGATTGAAAGAAAGGAGAGCTGCTCCCCTGGTTTTTCTGGTCAAATGGCACACCCTCAGAATGTGAGGGAGCTGTTGATTCTAGCATCCCAAGTTTGTCTTCTCTAGCTTTTACAGATAGCTGGCTATAGCTGGTGATTGTGCCTATTTGGATGGGGTTTATGCCTAAGCCAAGAAGAACATAGGAAGGGAGGTGATTTTTTACTTGGCACAATAAGAACCATGTGGGGCAGTGAAAATGTGCAACACTTAGGAAGGAGGATTATGCCTGGTTCCAAGCTTGCTTGGTTTGGGTTTGAGGGATTTGAGGTGTTCCCCTCAAAGGGATGAGGAGCTCAAGCAGTGTTCTGGGAGGCTTATTTTCTTCTAAGCCAATTAGATTTTTTTCCCTAACTTTCATTTGCCTTGTCTTCTAAGACTCAGTTCAAGATATCTTACCTCTGGAAAGCCTTCTCTAGATACCTCAGCTCATTGTGTGTGTGTGTGTGTGTGTGTGTGTGTGTGTTTTTAAATCTTTTTAAAATTATAAAATAAAACACAAATGCAGAAAACCAAACCAAACAAATGCAAGACTTAGTGGATTGTTAAGACAAGCACCTATTTACTTGTCACCCAGATAAAGAAAGAGCACATTGTCAGTCATGTCAGAGGCCCTTCAAGTGCTCTGTCCTGGGCCTCCCTGCCCCTGTAAGTAACTACTGTACTGACTTTTATGGGAATCACTTATTTCTGTTTTTTTTTTTTTTTTTTTTTGGTGTGTGGTGGGGGAGTGGTGGCTACCAACAAAGTAGATCTTTGAACACTATAGTTTTGTCTGTGAAGAAAAATGTTGATATGTGTTTTAAATCTCTTTAGTTCTCCAGATCAAAGTTTCCTCTTTCATACCATTGATCTGTTTAACAACCCAAGTCATTTCACCTGCAAAAACTCCTGGGGTCCACTTTAATTGCATACTCCTGATGCAGTTCAACAGGTTCCTCTGTCCTCTGTATTTCCTGCAGCTGGATTTGGAGGTTTGCAACTCAAGCTCAGTCTCTTAGGCAAGATGATGGGTGATTCATCAGGAAGCATATACTGTAATAACTAGTTGTCTCTGTTACTTTAGCAGGAAGCACATGCTGTAATGACTAGTTGACTCTCTCAATGTGTAGATCCATCAGTTTATTGTGAACTACAGAGTATTATAATTCTATTATTTTATTAATATTCATTAGTTAGAATATTTCTATAAAAGACCTTTTCCGTCATCTATTATTTGTATCATTGGTGGTATAATTCAGATAGAAAAGGCAAAGTAAATGCTTAATTCTTTTCTTTATCAGTTGTCAAAATAGTGAATGTTTTCTATTATCCTCCAAAGATTATTTTTCATTTTAATTATCATGAACTGGTGTATCCATGTGTTCATACATGTATTCAACATCCTGGATAGGTTTCAAGCAACTATTATAATTACCTTAATTTTAATTCATCCCATCTTTGGCCAGTGAGAGCCTCTTCCATTGGCACTAGAAGATATGACCCTGGTAGTCTTTGATGGCTTCCTTACTATTTGATATAACAAAATATTCTAGGTTCATCTTGTACATTTCCTGTCCTAGACCTGGAATCTGCCATTTCTTCAAGAACCCCTGGTTTCTTTTAGTTGTTGTTGTTTAGTTGCTAAGTTGTGCCC
Organism: Cervus elaphus; assembly: GCF_910594005.1. Lineage (NCBI taxonomy): Eukaryota > Metazoa > Chordata > Mammalia > Artiodactyla > Cervidae > Cervus > Cervus elaphus. The sequence goes on from NC_057828.1 coordinate 59,267,067, forward strand.
CACTCTTTTGCAACCCCATGGACTACAGCCTGCCAGACTCCTCTGTCCATGGGATTTCCCAAGCAAGAATACTGGAGTGGATTGCCATTTCCTTCTCCAGGGGATTTTCCCAACGCAGAGATCGATCCCTCGTTTCTTACACTGGCAGGTGAATTCTTTCCACCAAGCCACCTGGGAAACCCAGTTTCTTTTAGCAGGCAATGGTATTTCAAAGCCACAACCCAGGCACAAAGTATGTTTGTTACTACTGTGTTGGTTATTGCTTTTAGGCCTTTTCAGCAGATGGAACTAGGAAATACCCATATATTTTTAAAGATAAAATGCCTCATAAGTTCATTTTGATATTTTAAGTTCAGATTTGGTGCTACAGGTTTTTTTCTGTTTGTTTTTAAACACAATAGTTTCAGAACAATTATACTATTACTAAGGCCACCAATATGATAAAGAGACATTTTAAAATTTGTTCTCTGCTTTTGCCTCTATTTTTATATGTGTGTGCTTTATTTTTTAATTTTTTAAATATATTTTATTTTCTAGAGCAGTTTTCGGCTCACAGCAAAATTGAGCAGAAGGTACAGAGATTTCCCCTTAATTTTCTGCTCCAACTTACACACACTCTCCCACTATCAACATTCTCTACCAGAGTGTTAGAGTTATGACAATTTGGTGAATATATATTGACATACCATTATCACTTGAAGTCCACAGTTTACATTAGAATTTATTTCTGATGATATATATTATATGGATGTGGACAAATACATGATAACATGTATTCCTCACTATGTCATACTGAATAGTTTCATAGCTCTAAAAATCCTCTCTGTTCTGCCTCTTCACCCATCCCTTTTCCTCCCCTTGATCTTTTTACTGCCTTATTTTCCCTTTCCCAGAATTTATATGGTTGAATCATATATTATGTAGCCTTTTTAGGTTGGCTTCTTTAACTTAGTAATGTGCATTTGTTTCCTCCATGTCTTTTTGTGACTTGGTAGCTCATTTGCTCATCTACTTGTTACCGTAATTCTAAGTATGGTAGCTCATTCTTTTTACCACTGAATAATATTCCATTGTCTAGATGTAACACAGTTTATTTATCCATTCTCTTTCTGCAGAACATCTTAATTACTTCCAAGTTCTGTCAGTTATGAATGAAGCTGCTACAAACATCTGTATATAGGTTTTTGTGTGTGTAGACATAAGTTTTGAACTCCTTTTGGTAAATACCAAGACTCATGATTGCTAGGTCATATAGTAAGAGTATGATTAATTTTATAAGGAGCTGCTGACTTGTCTTTCCAAAATGGCTATACCATTTTACATTCCTATCAGCCATGAATGAGAGTTCCTGTTGCTCCATATTCTTATCAGCATTTGATGTTTTCGGTGTTTTGGATTTTGGCCATTCTAATAGGTGTGTATCTCATTGTTCTTTTAATTTCCAGTTTCCTAATGATATACAACATTCGGCATCTTTTTATATGCTTATTTGCCACTTTCCTGGTGGCTCAGATGGCAAAGCGTCTGCCTATATAGTGCGGGAGACCTGGGTTCGATCACTGGGTCGGGAAGATCCCCTGGAGAAGGAAATGGCAACCCACTCCAGTATTCTTGCCTGGAAAATCCCATGGATGGAGGAGTGTGGCGGGCTACAGTCCATGGGGTCACAAAGAGTCGGACATGACTGAGTGACTTCACTTTCACTTATCTATTTTTGGTTAGGTGTCTGTTCAGGTCTTTGGCCCCTTTTCTAACTTAGTTGCATTCTACCCACTTTTGAGTGTGCCATACTTAGAATTAGGGTAACAAATAGATGAGTTATTCAGCATTAGCCTAAGATGTATCCACTATGAGTTTCTGATGTTTGATGGATTGGAAGAACAGATAGGTAGAAGGCTATTTGCATGTAGAGTTTCTTGGAGATGAATCCATTAGGAGCAATTCTGAAGGCAGTAAAATGTATGTTACTCCTACTTACCTCATGTCTGATTACTATAGATGTGGTTGGCTATAGACAAAAACTAAAAGAGTGATTTCACTAAAAACTGTGTCTGGTAGTAAGAATAGGCTAGGTAATGATGCAGTAACAACCAACTGTGGAATCCCAGTGGCTTGATAGCACAAAAATTAATTTATTTCTGATTCTACATGGTCAGTGCAGATTGATGGGGGCTTCATTACCCCAGTCACTGGGCACCCAGATTGATAACTGCTCTATAATTTTAAGTTTGTATTGTGTAGAACACATGACCTTCTTGGTTAGAGGGACAGACTCAGGGAAGGTTCTATATTGGCTTTTCTACATTGAGGCCTGAAAATGACACACATCCTTTCTATTCATAATCCATTGACCAGCACTAGTCAGGATGCCTAACTGCAAGAGGGCTGGAAAATATGGGTAATCAGCTGAAATGTTTGGTGAATTCCACTGTTTATGCCATACTCTGTTAGCTATTGTGTGGACTCAGTGAGGGTGATGAAAATGCCCACTTGGGGACTTGGAGACAGAGTCCAGCAGGAAATAGTGGTACCCAGTGAGAATTAGAAGTGATGCTTATCAGGAGACTTCAAGGAATAGAGGGAAGTGAGGATATCTAGTTTTTATCCAAGGCTTACACACTTGTTACAAGCTTCATAATTGTATTATTGCTTCATATAAAACCTGAAATTACCAACCCTCTTAATTTGCATAGTACAAAAATGAGAGGAATTTGCTACAAGAAAATATGACAGTTTTCAAACCTGAGCTGTGAAACAAGTCATAGGAATAGGAAATACTTGTAACTCACCATGGTTCTTAAAGTACTGTGACTTCAAGTTCCAGGATTTTTTTTCCCATTTTTTAAATGGATGGGGCATTTGTTCTAAAACAATGTTCTAAAACAAGAAAAGAGCACTTGTTCTAAAATGCACGTAATATAAAATGGATCATTGTAACTATTTTTAGATATATAGGTAAGTGGTATAAAATACATTCATAATGTTGTGCAACCATAATCACCATCTAACTCCCTAAGTCTTTTATCTTGTAAAACTGAAACTCCGTACCCATTAAACAATACCCGCCCATTCCTCTCTCACCCCAAATCCCTGGCAACCACCATTCTACTTCCTAATCTCTATGATTTCGACTATGCTAAGTACCTCATATAAATGGAATCATAAAGTATTTGTCTTTTGTTGTTACTGGCTTATTTCACTTAGAATAATGTCCTCAAGGTTCATTCATGTTGTAGGATACATAGATTTTTCTTTCCTTTTAAAGTTGAACAATGTTCTGTCATTGTACAACTCTTCTACCCCCTTGGTTTAGGCAATTTCTAAGTGTTTTATCCTTTTTGATGCTATTGTGAATGGAGTTGTTTTTGTAATTTCTTTTTTCAGATTGTTAATTCTTCATGTATAGAAATGCAACTGATTTTATACATGGTACTTTACTCCTGGTACTTTACTAAATTAATTTATTAATTCTAACTATATATATATGTTGTGGCCTGTGAAAGCTTTAGAGTTTTCTGCATGTAAGATCACATTATCTGCAACTGGAGATAATTTTACTTCCTTTCTGGTTTATTTCTTTTTCTTGCCTCATTGTTCTGGCTAGATCAAAACTATGTTGAATAGAAGTGGTGAAAGCAGGCACCTTTGCCCTGTTCTTGAACTTAAAGGAAATGCTTTCAGTGCTTTACCATTGAGTTTGATGTTTACTATAGATTTTTTTGTATGTGGCTTTTTGTTATGATAAGGCAGTTTTTGTGAAGTTCTATTTTTTTGTGTTTTTGTCATGAGGTTTGTCAAATGCTTTTGCTGCATCAACTGAGATGATCATGTGATTTTTTTTCCCCTTTGCATTATGTTGATGTAGTGTATTACATTAATTAGTTTATGTATGTTGAATCATTCTTGCATTCCAGGAACAAATCCCACTTGGTCATGGTGTATAATCCTTTTAATATGCCACTGAATTCAGTTGCTAGTATATTTTGTGGAGGATTTTTTGCATCAATGTTGATAAGAGATATTTATCTGTAGTTTTCTTATAGTGTCTTTGTCTGGCTTTGCTATCAGGGTAATGCTGGCCTCATAGAATGAGTTAAAAAGTGTTCACTTTTCTTAATTTTTTTTTGGAAAATCTTGCGAGATATTGGTGCTAGTTCTTTAAATATTTGGCAGAATTCATCAGTGAAGACATTATCAGGTTTACAACTTTTATTTTTGGGGGAGTTTTTTGCTTACTGATTCAAAATCCTTTTTTAAAAAAAATTTCATTTATTTTTATTAGTTGGAGGCTAATTACTTTACAATATTGTAGTGGTTTTTGCCATCCGTTGACATGAATCAGCCATGGATTTACATGTGTTCCCCATCCCGATCCCCCCTCCTGCCTTCCTCCCCATCCAATCTGTCTGGGTCTTCCCAGTGCACCAGCCCTGAGCACTTGTCTCATGCATCCAACCTGGGCTGGTGATCTGTTTCACCCTTGACAGTATATTTGTTTCAATGCTATTCTCTCAGAACATCCCACCCTTGCCTTCTTCCACAGAGTCCAAAAGTCTGTTCTGTACATCTGTGTCTCTTTTTCTGTTTTGTACATAGGGTTATCGTTACCATCTTTTTAAATTCCATATATATGCGTTAGTATACTGCATTGGTCTTTATCTTTCTGGCTTACTTCACTCTGTATGATGGGCTCCAGTTTCATCCATCTCCTTAGAACTGATTCAAATGAATTCTTTTTAACGGCTGAGTAATATTCCATACTGTATATGTACCACAGCTTCCTTATCCATTCGTCTGCTGATGGGCATCTAGGTTGCTTCCATGTTCTAGCTATTATAAACAGTGCTGTGATGAACATTGGGGTGCACGTGTCTCTTTCAGATTTAGTTTCCTCGGTGTGTATGCCCAGGAGTGGGATTGCTGGGTCATATGGCATTTCTATTTCCAGTTTTTTAAGGAATCTCCACACTGTTCTCCATAATGGCTGTACTAGTTTGCATTCCCACCAACAGTGTAAGAGGGTTCCCTTTTCTCCACACCCTCTCCAGCATTTATTGCTTGTAGACATTTGGAGAGCAGCCATCCTGACTGGCGTGTAATGGTACCTCATTGTGGTTTTGATTTGCATTTCTCTGATAATGAGTGATGTTGAGCATCTTTTCATGTGTTTGTTAGCCATCTCTATGTCTTCTTTGGAGAAATGTCTGTTTAGTTCTTTGGCCCATTTTTTGACTGGGTCATTTATTTTTCTGGAATTGAGCTTCAGGAGTTGCTTGTATATTTTTGAGATTAATCCTTTGTCAGTTTCTTCATTTGCTATTATTTTCTCCCAGTCTGAGGGCTGTCTTTTAACCTTGCTTATAGTTTCCTTTGTTGTGCCAAAGCTTTTAAGTTTCATTAGGTCCTATTTGTTTATTTTTGCTTTTATTCCCAATATTCTGGGAGGTGGGTCATAGAGGATCCTGCTGTGATTTATGTCGGAGACTGTTTTGCCTATGTTCTCCTCTAGGAGTTTTATAGTTTCTGGTCTTACATTTAGATCTTTAATCCATTTTGAGTTTATTTTTGTGTTTGGTGTTAGAAGGTGTTCTAGTTTCATTCTTTTACAAGTGGTTGACCAGTTTTCCCAGCACCACTTGTTAAAGAGGTTGTCTTTTTTCCATTATATATTCTTGCCTCCTTTGTCGAAGATAAGGTGTCCATAGGTTCGTGGATTTATCTCTGGGCTTTCTATTCTGTTCCACTGATCTATATTTCTGTCTTTGTGCCAGTACCATACTGTCTTGATGACTGTGGCTTTGTAGTAGAGCCTGAAGTCAGGCAGGTTGATTCCTCCAGTTCCATTCTTCTTTCTCAAGATTACTTTTGCTATTTGAGGTTTTTTGTGTTTCCACACAAATTGTAAATTATTTGTTCTAGTTCTGTGAAAAACACTGTTGGTAGCCTGATAGGGATTGCATTGAACCTATAGATTTCTTTGGGTAGTATAGCCATTTTGACAATATTGATTCTTCCAATCCATGAACACGGTATATTTCTCCATCTATTTGTGTCCTCTTTGATTTCTTTCATCAATGTTTTATAGTTTTCTATGTATAGGTCTTTTGTTTCTTTAGGTAGATATACTCAAGTATTTTATTCTTTTTGTTGCAATGGTGAATGGTATTGTTTCCTTAATTTCTCTGTTTTCTCATTGTTAGTGTATAGGAATGCAAGGGATTTCTGTGTGTTAATTTTATATCCTGCAACATTACTGTATTCATTGATTAGCTGTAGTAATTTTCTGGTAGAGTCTTTAGGGTTTTCTATGTAGAGGATCATGTTGTCTGCAGACAGTGAGAGTTTTACTTCTTCTTTTCTTATCTGGATTCCTTTTATTTCTTTTTCTGCTCTGATTGCTGTGGCCAACACTTCTGAAACTATGTTGAATAGTAGTGGTGAGAGTGGACACCCTTGTCTTGTTCCTGACTTTAAGGGAAATACTTTCAATTTTTCACCATTGAGGATAATGTTTGCTGTGGGTTTGTCATATATAGCTTTTATTATGTTGAGGTATGTTCCTTCTATGCCTGCTTTCTGGAGAGCTTTTATCATAAATGGATGTTGAATTTTGTCAAAGGCTTTTTCTGCATCTACTGAGATAATCATATGGTTTTTATCTTTCAATTTGTTAATGTGGTGTATTACATTGATTGATTTGCGGATATTAAGGAATTCTTGCATTCCTGGGATAAACCCACTTGGTCATGATGTATGATCTTTTTAATATGTTGTTGGATTCTGTTTGCTAGAATTTTGTTAAGGATTTTTGAATCTATGTTCATCAGTGATATTGGCCTGTAATTTTCTTTTTTTGTGGCATCCTTGTCTGGTTTTGGTATTAGGGTGATGGTGGGCTCATAGAATGAGTTTGGAAGTTTGCCTTCTTCTGCAATTTTCTGGAAGAGTTTGAGTAAGATAGGTGTTAGCTCTTCTCTAAATTTTTGGTAGAATTCAGCTGTGAAGCCATCTGGTCCTGGGCTTTTGTTTGCTGGAAGATTTCTGATTACAGTTTTGATTTCCTTGCTTGTGATGGGTCTGTTAAGATCTTCTATTTCTTCCTGGATCAGTTTTGGAAAGGTATGCTTTTCTAAGAATTTGTCCATTTCTTCCAAGTTGTCCATTTTATTGGCTTAGAGCTGCTGGTAGTAGTCTCTTATGATCCTTTGTATTTCAGAGTTGTCTCTCCATTTTCATTTCTAATTTTGTTGATTTGGTTCTTCTCTCTTTGTTTCTTGATGAGTCTGGCTAACGGTTTGCCAATTTTATTTACCTTTTCAAAAAACCAACTTTTAGCTTTGTTGATTTTTGCTATGGTCTCTTTTGTTTCTTTTGCATTTATTTCTGCCCTAATTTTTAAGATTTCTTTCCTTCTACTAACCCTGGGGTTCTTCATTTCTTCCTTCTCTAGTTGCTTTAGGTGTAAAGTTAGGTTATTTATTTGACTTTTTTCTTATTTCTTGAGGTAAGTCTATATTGCTATGAACCTTCCCCTTAGCAGTGCTTTTACAGTGTCCCATAGGTTTTGGGTTGTTGTGTTTTCATTTTCATTCGTTCTATGCATATTTTGATTTCTTTTTTGATTTCTTCTATGATTTGTTGGTTATTCAGAAGTGTGTTATTTAGCATCCATATGTTGGAATTTTTAATAGTTTTATCCTGTAATTGAGATCTAATCTTACTGCATTGTGGTCAGAAAAGATGACTGGAATGAATTCAATTTTTTTGAATTTACCAAGGCTGAATTTATGGCCCAGGATATGATCTATTCTGGAGAAGGTTCTGTGTGCACTTGAGAAAAAGGTGAAATTGATTGTTTCGGGGTGAAATGTTCTATAGGTATCAATTAGGTCTAGCTGGACCATTGTGTCATTTAAAGTTTGTGTTTCCTTGTTAATTTTCTGTTTAGTTGACCTGTCCATAGGTGTGAGTGGGGAGTGAGTCTCCCACTATTATTGTGTTATTGTTAATTTCCCCCTTCATTCTTGTTAGCATTTGCCTTACATATTGCGGTGCTCCTATGTTGGATGCATATATATTTATAATTGTTATATCTTCTTCTTGGATTGATCCTTTGATCATGATGTAGTGTTCTTCTTTGTCTCTTTTCACAGCCTTTATTTTGAAGTCTATTATATCTGATATAAGTATTGTGACTCCTGCTTTCTTTTGGTCTCTGTTTGTGTGAAATATTTTTTTCCAGCCCTTCACTTTCAGTCTGTATGTGTCCCTTGCTTTGAGGTGGGTCTCTTGTAGACAGCATATATACGGGTCTTGCTTTTATATCCATTCAGCCAGTCTTTGTCTTTTGGTTGGGGCATTCAACCCATTTACATTTAAGGTAATTATTGATAAGAATGGTCCCCGTTGCCATTTGGTTTGTTGTTTTGGGTTCATGTTCATACAACCTTTCTGTGTTTCCTGTCTAGAGAAGATCCTTTAGCATTTGTTGAAGAGCTGGTTTGGTGGTGCTGAATTCTCTCAGCTTGTGCTTGTCTGTAAAGCTTTTAAATTCTCCTTCATATCTGAATGAGATCCTTGCTGGGTACAGTAATCTGGGTTGTAGGTTATTCTCTTTCATTACTTGAAGTATGTCCTGCCATTCCCTTCTGGCCTGAAGAGTTTCTATTGAAAGATCAGCTGTTATCCTTATGGGAATCCCCTTGTGTGTTATTTGTTGTTTCTCCCTTGCTGCTTTTAATATTTGTTGTTTGTGTTTGATCTTTGTTAATTTGATTAATATGTGTCTTGGGGTGTTTCACCTTGGGTTTATCCTGTCTGGGACTCTCTGGGTTTCTTGGACTTGGGTAGCTATTTCCTTCCCCATTTTGGGGAAGTTTTTGGCTATTATCTCCTCGAGTATCTTCTAATGGCCTTTTTTTTGGTCTTCTTCTTCTGGGACTCCTATGATTAGAATGTTGGGGTGTTTCACATTGTCCCAGAGGTCCCTGAGGTTGTCCTCATTTCTTTTAATTCTTTTTTCTTTTTTCCTCTCTGCTTCATTTATTTCCACCATTCTATCTTCTACCTCACTTATCCTATCTTCTGCCTCTGTTATTCTACTGTTGGTTCCCTCCAGAGTGTTTTTGATCTCACTTATTGCATTATTCATTTTTAATTGACTCTTTTTTTATTTCTTCTAGGTCCTTGTTAAACATTTCTTGCATCTTCTCAATCCTTGTCTCCAGGTTGTTTATCTGTAACTCCATTTTGTTTTCAAGATCTTGGATCATTTTTATTATCATTATTCTAAATTCTTTTTCAGGTAGATTCCCTATCTCCTCCTCTTATGTTTGACTTGGTGGGCATTTTTCATGTTCCTTTACCTGTTGGGTATTTCTCTGCCTTTTCATCTTGTTTAGATTGCTCTGTCTGGAGTGGGCTTTCTGTATTCTGGTGGTCTGTGGTTCCTTTTTAATGTGGAGGTTTCACCCAGTGGGTGGGGTTGGACGATTGGCTTGTCAAGGTTTCCTGGTTAGGGAAGCTTGCGTTGGTGTTCTGGTGCGTGGAACTGGATTTCTTCTTTCTGGAGTGCAATGGAGTGTCCAATAGTGAGTTTTGAGATGGGTCTGTGGGTTTGGTGTGACTTTGGACAGCCTGTATATTGATGCTCAGGGCTATGTTCCTGCATTGCTGGAGAATTTGCGTGGTATGTCTTGCTCTAGAACTTATTGGCTCTTGGGTGGCGGTTGGTTTCAGTGTAGGTATGGAGGCTTTTGGATGATCTGTTATTAATTAATGTTCCATGTAGTCAGGAGTTCTCTGGTGTTCTCAGGTTTTGGGCTTAAGCCTCTTGCCTCTGGATTTCAGTCTTATTCTTTCAGTAGCCTCAAGACTTCTCCCTCCATACAGCACTGATAATGAAACTTCTAGGTTAACGGTGAAAAGATTCTCCACAGTGAGGGACACCCAGAGAGGTTCACAGAGTTACATGAAGAAGAGGAGAGGGAGGAAGGAGACAGAGGTGAGCAGGAGGAGACCAAGGGGGATTCAAGAGAGGGGATTCTAGGTTGTACTCTGTTCCCTAAGTGTTATCCACAGCCCAGAACACCCACAGAGATTCACAGAATTGGATTGAGAAGGAGGAGGGAGGAAATAGAGGTGATCTGGGGGAGAAAAAGGAGAGTCAAAAGGGGGAGAGAGTGATCAAACCAGTAATCACACTCCTGAGTAAAAATGGGTACTGAAGGTTGGATTCTTAAATGTCCAAAATTGATATCAAATATTGAAAAACAAAGATTAAAAATCCAGAGTAGAGGTTAGACTCTTAAAAATACAATATTAAAAAACCACAAAAACACCAAAAATTTAAGAAATATATATGAAGTTCACTTTAAAAATAGGGTCCTTTTTTTTTTTTTGCCAGGTTATAGTGGGTTATAAAAATGAAAATTAAGGAGTACTAGAGGACTTTAAAAAAGAAAAAAGAAAAAAAAAAAGAAAGAGAAAAAAAATTTTTTTAATTAAAAAAAATAATAGTAAAAATATATCCAGAAATTTTTCTGGAGCTGTTGTGGGCAGTGTGAGTTCGGTTCAGTTTCAGATAGCTCCTTGTTCCAGCTTACACTTCTCAATAGCTATAGGCCCCTTCCGGTGTAGTCAGTGTTAACTACAGGGATTTTAACCTGTTGCACCTGTCACTTCTGAAGCGGTTCCTTTTGTTTCTTTGGCTTCTGTTTGCAGGTCTCTTCAGTGTCTAATTTCCCCCCTGACACAAGTGGACGGAGGTGGTCTCTTGTTTAGGTTTGCTTGTTCAGTCGTGCTGTGGGGAGGGAGGGGCACTGCAGACAAACATCACTGGCGTGTGTGGGGAGCACTCGCAGTGTTCCGGCCACACTGGGTTTGCGCCCACTCGCGGCGTGTGTGCTTCCCCCATCTACACTGCTCAGGCTCCAGGCTGCTCTCCAGGGAGCAGGCCCTGGGTTGCGTGCACTTCCCAGGCCTAAGCTGCTCAGATTCAGGTTTTTGGGTATTCCACAAAGACACAGTCTCGGTTGGGCCTGCGTTTTGTGCCTTCCCCGTCCGAGCAGCTCAGGCAGCCAGGAGCTTGAGGAGCGCACTCTTCCCGGGTGCAGGGCGCCTAATCCCCTCCGTGGTCCCAGCCTCGGTTTCCGCTTGCAACGGTCCAGTGCGCCTTGTGTCTGTTCTGGGGAACTGGACTCTAGCCGCAACCCTCCGGGCAGATGTTGACCATCCAGAATCTCTGGAAGTCTTTAGTTAGAAGCTGGGAGCCTGTTTGCAGTTTGGTAGGGGATGCCCTCTCTGGGGCCGAGTTTGCCCCTCCCCCTGCCTCCTGCCACCGGCGGGGGATGGGCCGGTCCGCGCCCGCTAGCTCTTCTCTGTTATTCACTCAGTCCTGTTCTGGGAACAGGCGGATAGTGCCTAAGTTTAGGGCTTTTCCCAACCTAATTCTCTCTCTCTTGCTATCCCACAGTTTAAGTTGCTATCTCATGTTAGCTCCCTCCGATTGCCCTCAGGGCATTCAGGCCCAGTCCTTACCCTAAGTACTGCGTCTGGGGTACTTTTCTGCTGGGAGTTGCTTTTAGGCATGTAATCTGTGGGTTTTATTTATTTTTCCTCCCAGTTAGGTTGCCCTCGGAGATTTGAAAATTCCCCCAGCCCGGCCAGTGAGAGGGTTTCCTGGTGTTTGGAAACTTCCTCTATTAAGACACCCTTCCCGGGACGGATCTCCGTCCCTAACTCTATTGTCTCTCTTTTTATCTTTTATATTTTGTCCTACCTCCTTTTGAAGACAATGGGCTGCTTTTCTGGGTGTCTGATGTCCTCTGCTAGTGATCAGAAGTTGTTTTGTGGAGTTTGCTCAGCGTTCAAATGAGCTTTAGATGAATTTGTGGGGGAGAAAATGGTCTCCCCGTCTTATTCCTCCGCCATCTTAGTTCCCTTCCAAAATCCTTTTAGGAATAGGATTATTAAGATTTTCTGTTTCTTCCTGATTTAGTCTCTATAGGTTTTATGTTTCTAGAAGTTCATCCATTTCACATAACTTACCCAATTCGTTACTGTACAATTGATCATAGTATACTCATACAATCTTTTTTATTTCTATAGAATTGGTAGTAGTGTTCCCATTTTAATTTCTGACTTTAGTAATTTGAATCTTTTCTCTTTTTTTCTTAGTCCATCTAGGTAAAGTTTTGTCAATTGTGTTGACCTTTTCAAAGAACCAACTTTTGGTTTTATTGTTTTTCTCTATTATCTTTCTATTTTCTTCTTTGTTGATCTCTTGTCTAGTCTCTATTATTTCCTTCCTTCTGCTAGTTTTGGGTTGTTTGTTCTTATTAGCACTTTAGGTTGTGAAGTTCAGTTGTTGATTTGAGATTTTTTTTTCTTTTTAATGTAAGCATTTAAAACTATACATTTCTCCTTAGTACTGCTTTTGCTGTGTCACATAAATTTTGTTGTGTTGTATTTTTATTTTCATTCATCGCTAAGATTTTCTAAGTTCTTTGTGATTTTTTTCTTTAATTAACTGATTGTTTAAGAGTGTGCTATTTAGTTTCCAAAGTTTTATGGATTTTCTAGTTTTACTTCTATTATTGATTTCTAACTTCATCCTGTTGTGGTCAAAGAAGATACTTTGTTTGGTACTTGTCTTTAAAAATCTGTTAATACTTAATTTTTTACCTAAAATATGGTCTATCCTAGTAACTGTCCCATGTGCACTTGAGAAAAATGTGTATAGTATTGTTTTGAGTATAATGTTCTGTCTACATCTATTAGATTCAGTTGGATAATTGTGTTGTTTAAGTCCTCTATTTCATTACGTACGTTCTGTCTAATTGTTCTATTCATTATTGAGAATGGGATGTTGAAATCTCCAGCTATGATTGTAAAACTGTGTATTTCTCTTTTAGGTTCTGTCAGTTTTGCTTTCTATATTTTTTATGATCATTAGGTGCATACATGTTTATAATTGTTTTATCTTCTTGCTTTGTTGAACCTTTTATTAATATACAATGCACTACTTTGTATCTTGTGACTTTAAAAGCAAGTTAAAGTCTATTTTGTCTGATATTAGGATAGCCACCTCTGTTCTCTTTGGGTTATTATTTTCAAGGAATATTTTTTTCCTTCCTTTCACTTTCAATCTCTTCATGGCTTTAGATCTAAAGTGAGCCTCTTATAGACAGTATATAGTTGGATCATGGTTTTAAAATCCATTCTGCCAACCTCTGTATTTTGGTTAGAGTTTAGTCTATTTGCATTTAAGTAATCACTGAGGATTTGTCATTTTGGTATTTGTTCTATATATGCCTTGTAGTTTTTTGTCCCTCATTTCCTGCATTACTATCTTATTTTGTGTTTAGTTGATTTTTATAGTGAGACATATAAGTATCTTCCTAATTTTCTTTTGTGCATATTCTATACCTGTTTTCTTTGTGATTGTCAAAAGAGATAACATTTAATATCCTAAAATTATAACAATGTAATTTGAATTTATACTCACTTAACTTCAATAACATACAAAATTTATACTTCTTTAACATCTCTGTTAAAGATGACCCTCTCAGTTGTTGATGTCACAAAATTGCATCTTAATATATTGTCCCAAAATATAAACCAATACTTCTTTTAAATGCATTAATATCTTAAATTATTTAAAAAGCAAAATGTGTAGTTACAAACTAATGCTTACAATCATACTCGCTTTTAGACTAGTGATTGTTTTTAAAACATGAATTAGTCTCTTAAGTCATATTTAGAACAAGAAGTGAAGTTACAAATGATTGTTACAACAATATTAACTTTTATAGTTGTCCACCTGTTTTCCTTTATTAAGATATTTATTTCTTTATATGGCTTTTTCTGGTGTCCTTTCCTTTCACCTTGCAGTAGTCCCTTGACCATTTCTTTCAGGGCAAGTCTAGTGGTCCCAAATTTCCTCCGCTTTGTTTATCTGGGGAATGTCTTAATTTCTCCTTTACTTTTAAATGACAATTCTCTGAATATAAGATTTTTAATTGACATGTTTTTTCCCTCCTTTTTGGAGCTTTTTTGGCCTTCAAAGTTTCTGAGAAAAGTCTATTGATAATCTTATTGAGGCTTTCTTGCACTAGGAGGTGTCACTTTTCTCTTGCTAATTTCAAGACTCTTTGTCTTTCACTTTTGAAAGTGAGTCTCAGAATTCACCTTTCTTGCAATTTGTGGAGTTTCTTTGATGTTTATATTAATGTCTGTCATCAAATCAGGGAAGTTTTCAGTCATTATTTCTCTCTGTTTTTGATCTTTCTCATCACCTTCTGGGATTCCCACAATGTATATATTGTTCAGTAGATGGTGTCACACAAGCTTCTTGGCTCTGTTCATTTTTTTTTTTAATCTTTTTTTCTTTCTATTCCTCAGACTTAATAATTTTCATTGTCCAGCCTTTAAGTTCTTTCTTCCACATGCTCAAATATGTTTTTAAATCTCTCTTTTGAATTTTAAATTTCAGGTATTGTACTTTTTAGATCCATAATTGCTTTTTGATTTCTTTTTTAGGTTTTCTCTCTCTTTATTGATATTTCTATTTTGTTGGTACACCATTTCTTGACTTTGCATATTCCTTTAGTTCTTTGGTTTTCTTTAAGACAGTTGTTTTAAACTCTTTGTCTGGTAGATCTGCCATCAGATCTTTTTCAGGGACAATTTCTGTTGATTCATTAATTTCCCTTTGAATGGGCTGTACTTTCCTAGTTTTTTTGTATGCTTTGTGTTTTGTGTGTATGTGTTGAAAACTAAACATTTAAATCTAATAATGTGGTTATTCTGGAGATCAGATTTTCTTCCCTAGCGTTTGACGTTTTTGCTATTGTTTTGTTTATTGCTTTTTATTTTTAAATTGTTGTATACTCTTTTTGCCAAGGGTAATCCTGAGGTGTAAATTTAGGGTCTTCTCAGGCTTTTTCCTGAGGCTGCACCTTTCCCTGGGTTTTCATGGTCATTTTCTAATTTTTCTATATATGCAGTTGCTTTTGAATATCTTAGTATTTAATGTCTGGCTTCCAAAAGGGGAAAAAGAGAGAAACGAAGAGAAGAAACAAAAGAGCACTAACTTTTAAAATCTCCTGGAAGTCACTTCAGCCAGTGGGGAGGGGCTTATCACAAAGAGGGGAAGTACAACAAAGGCAGCCCATTTCTTTGTCTACATCTCAGTGATCAGACACAGAAAGCAGAGATCAAAGCACAGACCCCTGGTATTTTGAGGAGAGGGTTCTTATTGCCTACCCTGACTTGTGCAAACTGTGTGCAGAGGAACACATATATTGCTGCCTGCCATGGGGCTAGGAGTGAGGGATAGATAGCTTCAACTGTTTGAAAAGCTGAAATTGAACAAAATTAACCACAATTTACCATCCAAACCTTCTCCTGGAAGTTGCAAGCTCAATAGACTCCGAAGTTCCAAAATGGTTACATCAGACAGATTCTGTCAGTGCAATTATTGTCTAGGTCAGGAGACAGGTTCCTGGTACTTCCTACTCCATCTTCTTAGAATTTTTCTCCAAGCCACAGGATTTTGCACTTGGAAAAAACCATGTGGTATATCAATAGGAGGGCAAAATAAGCAAGATAGAAAATTATATGTGCAGTACACAGACATCTACATTAAACAACTACAACAGAAGCTAAATACAGAAAAAAATGGAAAGAAAATAAACCAAATGTGTAAATGTAGTAGTCACCTTTGGCAGGTGGTCTTAAGCAAAATTTCTTTTTATTTTACTTTTCTGTATTTTCCATACTTTCTATGTTGAAAACAAAAACAGAATGAATTTACATCGTAAATAAGTACCTAAAGCCTACGCTATAAAACTGTTCCTAGGGTACGTGACTTATTTGAAACATATGCAACAGAAAGCCACACTGTCATTAACTCTGGGCTGGCACAGAGTAGGTGCTCAATAAATATTTGTTGACTGAATGATTACGTGGGTGTGTGTATGTGTGTGTCTGTGTGTATGACTTGGCTCACAAATAACCAAACACCTAGTATAGGCGAGGAGTTTTTAATGGAGTGTTACTGAAAATGAAAAGCCCAGATTCTCCGTTCCTGGCCCAGCATCAGTTGTTACTGGCCTCAGAGCATCCTTGCAGGAGGAAGGTCTACACTGGGAAGAGAGGGTTGCCTCTTTTAGTAAGCAGCAAGAACCGTGTGTGCTGTCATTGTGTCCCCCGGTACCAGGAATAAGCCTGGCAAGAGAAGTTCCTGTCATTATGGATCTTCCAGGATGGAAACTGGGGGAAAAAAATGCCAGACAATCTTACTTTCTAAAAATTTCACCAGACAGGTTAAATGATTGAAAGAGGTCATCTGGCAATATCTTGGGTGAGGCAAGAAAATAACTCAACATCTTACATTCCTTTTAATAGAGATTAGCAACTTTAGTGTGTTCTTTTACTTTGTCTTTTGGAGGATAGGAGAGGGAAGTGGTTTGAGAAGGTAGGAAAGAGTGATAGCCATCTGTCCACTTAATTAGGAAATTCTGAAAAATTGGGATGGTAAAATGTTAAAAGAGAAGTTACCTATCTTCTATAGGTACATCTAACTGGTACCTATAATGGAAATGGGAAACAGAAACCAAAAAGTAGTTGCTAGACTTGCAAAGGGTGCAATTTTCCAATGTTAGTAAGGTATTGGATTTTCTGAGTTACTGTAGTTATTTGGTGCTGTGACTTCAAAAGACTTCTGTAAAATTTCAGAGCAAAGACTGTTTCATAAAGTTTTGATCATCTCTCATCTGCCCTAATATCTTTCCTGATGACCAGGCCAGTATCCTTTTAAAACAGAAAAGGGAAAATATTGAAAACACATTGTCAAGAAGGCCTTCATCTCAGTCTTGCCAACATCTGAATCTCTTAATGATACAAAAATGTGGTTCAAAAAATACCAACAGACACTTGTGTCTCATGTCTATAATGTATGTTCCTTGAGAGCAAGGAACTTGCCCATCTTATCCCCTGTGTCCCAACACCTAGAACTGTGCCAGCACATAGGCGATTCCCAATGTTTATTTGTTGACTGAATGTCATTTGTTCTTTGCCATACTCATGGTTCTGAGAATCTAGGAGTATAAGCTCAAGTCCCCATCATAATAAGGAAGACGGATGATGACTGTCATTGTTTTCTAAAATCAGTGACCTGGTCTCCAAGTGGCATGATTTCTTGTGATAGGATGTGATAGAGATGAAGTCGGAGTGGGTCAGATCATTAGCAAGAGAGTATGGAGGCCATTGGCTTTGTCTGAGGAGACCCCCAAAGTGGCATTTGGAGTGGGTATCAGGGTGGTAATAAGTAGTCTCTTATAGCTATGGCAGGGAAGTATCAGACATTCTCATTCCACCAGCAGCAACAATTAGAAACCAAAATAGCCAGTTTGGTATGAGAGACAAGAACTGGAAATCAGAAATTTGGTGGTTCAGATGAATTTCAGTGACTGTTTTTAATGGAATAGCCCTGTGTGTTCTGGATGCCATTGTGGGGACCGTTTACTGGCACATGTGGCTTCTGTGCCCAGGCTAGCCAGAATGAGCATCTGTGTTATTATTTAGGGCGGAATAGCCCTCCTGTCCTTCCTGATTTCAGACTTTTCAGGCATATAGAACTTAATGCACGAGAAAAAGAAATATTTCTCTACCTCAAGGAGAATAGACTCCTGGTAGGAAATTTTATTCCTCATCCACACCTGAGAATCAAACTATTCAGAATTATCTGAACACTAGCCTTTGGAAGGAATTCACCTTACTCTTGACTTTGGAGATCTTATTTAGAGGAAAGATAAGAAGTGTTCCGCTGCCCTGAAGCCTTAATCCCAGGTCCAATTCCTTGAACTGACTTCTTCCAGTAACTCTTGTTGGACAAAATATGGTGCCTGGAACAAAGAACTCCTGGAAACCAAAGCATCCTTAAAGCTTGCCAAGACTAATGTGTGGGATTCAGGGACTCTGGAGTGGTTCAAAACATGCCTGGGGCCTTGGGTACCTTCAGACCACCTGGAAGCAGAGCTATAAACAGGGTGCGAGCTTAGGCACCCAGAGTCAGTGACTTAGTGTGCCCACACGTGTGGTCCTAAGTGGGGCTCCAGGAGGAAGACTGACCTGTCCCTCACTGATACTTAGACTCAAGAACTCCCTCCTAACACTATGATTGCTCAAGATTTGTTTTTGTGAGTATACTGCAAAGCCAACAAGGCCCCTGAACTCTCACTTTAATGGCACATTTTATTTCAGTTGATCGGTTCGCCCACTGTCACTTTGGGAACCATGGCTGAACTGACTGTATCAGCATCATTTGGGAAGACTTTAACAATGACATTCCTGAGTTCTTCCTTGGAGGTTATCATTCTGTATCTATAAGATGGAAGCCCTGGAATGTGTATTTTTAGAAAAGATTCTGATGTGAAGTCAGTCTGGAACCAAGTGGTCTATTGCCCCTCCTTTGGCTCAGGCTTCCCTGTGGCTCAGCTGATACAATTCAGGAGACCTGGGTTTGATCCCTGGGTTGGGAAGATCCTCTGGAGAAGGGAAAGGCTACTCACTCCAGTATTCTGGCCTGGAGAATTCCATGGACTATACAGTCTATGGGGTTGCAAAGAGTTGGACACAACTGAACGACTTTCACTTTCAGCTCATGGATATTTGTTGGGGAAAGCTCTCAGCCCTGTTGCCATGTTGGTGAGGCACTTGGAACTTCAAAATCCTCTAAATGGTTTGATTAGAACTTTAAGTGGGTCAAAGTCATCATCCTTAAGAAATCTCAACACCCCCCTCCGACGTCATAGCTATCCTCTTCTGCCTTAGCTTTCAAGAGCAGCTCCAAAGAAACACCCTCTCAATCCCATCTAACTGCTCTCAAGAAGAGAAATTAGTTCTGTTTGAGAAAGACAGTTTTTGATTCCTTTATTCTTCCTAACAGAATCTCCCCTCCCCGCTCCTTTCATCCTATCCTTCCTCTCAGGATCTTGGCCCTATTACTCCTCCTTCCTGTGACTTTGGTGCATGCCAGTATTCCCTGGGGAATGTGTCTAGAATTTTAAAATCATGTCTTTCTCAATAAGAAATGCATTTTATATTGTGATTCATTATAAACATTTGTTGTTTAGTTGCTAAGTCATGTCTGACTCTTTGTGACTCCATGGACTGTAGCTCAACAGGTTCCTCTGTCCATGCAATTTCCCAAGCAAGAATATAGAAGTGGGTTGCCATTTCCTTCTCCAGAGGATCTTCCCAGACCAGGGATCGAACCCACGTCTCCTGCATTAGTAGGCGAATTCTCTACCACTGATCCACCAGGGAAGCCCCATTACAAGTATATATACCCAAAGAAAGGTTACATGCAACACTATGACCTCTTGCTACATGTGATACACTCCAATCTCTAATGTATATACTATTCTGTTTACTTTTAAAAAGTAGAGTGGCTTAGATCTACAAAATTATTTTTATGATCCACTAAGGGGGTTCAACCCAGTTTTGAAAAACACTACTGTCAGGATTCCCAGACTGACCTATATCTTAAATATGGGTGTGAAGAGAATGAACAACAGAGAATTCAAGCTATCAACAGATTATCAGCCTAGTTATTTGCTCTTTAAGAAGTGGGTCAATTATGTGGATTCAATATGTAGTAGTTAGAGCTTATAGGTAATACCTAATGCAATATTATCTGGAAACTGCTGGCATGCTAGCCTTGGCTAGGGTCTATAGCTGAATATTCTGAGTGGTATCAGCTCCTGAAAAGACTGTGAAGGAAGAAGCACATGCCAGACTGTGGAGCACGAGCCATCAAAGGCACTTCGTTTTCAGCAGCAGAGACTGAGGAATCTTTGCTAAGAATCTGTATTGATTTCAAACAGCGTTCCAGTGGACTAGAGTCCTATATGGTTTTGCTGTTGTTCAGGTGCTAAGTCGTGTTGGACTCTGGGACCCTATAGACTGCAGCACGCCAGGCTTCCCATCCTTCACTATCTCCCAGCGTTTGCTCAAGTTCACATCCATTGATTCAGTGATGCCCTCCAACTCTATGATAGATTCCTTTTAAAAACACTTTGGACATACTAAGAGTACAGGCTCATGGTTAAGATCACAGGCTCAGGAATCAGATAAACTCTGATTTGGTTTCTAGCTCTTCAACTTATTAGCTGTGTGCCCTGGGGTAAATTACCTAACCTCTCTGAGTCTCAGTAAAATGGGGAGGTAAGTAGGATCAACTCACCAATAGGGATATTATGAGGATCAAATGAACGAACATCAAGTATTAGGTAGGGTGCTTTACACAGCAAGAAGCCCAGCCTGACAGTAACGATCAGCATCACATCAGATGCTAAAGTAGGTTCCGATAGTGGATGTATTTTTACCTCAGGATATGTGGACCTCAGTTTGAGAATGTGTGGACAGAGACCTTATCTAAGCTAGGAGTTTTGTGCTGCAGTATTCTTGAGCGAATGGTTAGGTGGAACAGAGAATGGCCAGCAAGACTGGTCAGGCTTCTCTGTGCTGTCTGTCAATCCTGGGCTCAGAGATACCATGCAGTCCTGCTGAGTTTCTTGTGAAGCTTCTCCAGCCAGGTCCTCATCATATTTATCTTTATAAATATAAATATTTACATGTATCCTATTTATATTACAGTCACCTATTTATATTATTGCAAAGAGTTGGACCCAACTTAGTGACAGAACAATAGATTCATATTATAGGAATTAAACTCTGCTCTCCCTTTGGTGGAGCTGAATCAGGCTGTATTGAGATGAGATATAAGTTATGTAAGACCTTAAGGGCTAACTGTCTATTCAGTATTTCTACATTAATTAACAAATGAGGACATTTCCTCCATGGGAACTTGACAAGAATTCTATTCAATGAATATCTTGGGGGCACTGATAATAATTATTAAAGTAATCATATCAGCTAACACATCTATAAGCACTTACTATGTGTTCTAGAAAACTTCACATATATTATCTCACTTATTTATCACAGCAACCCATGGGATAGGTACTATTATTGTCTCCATTTTGAAGATGAAGGCACAGAGAGGTGAAGTAATTTTCCCCAGGTCACACAGCAAGTAAACTAACGCACAGAATCAGCTTCTGTGAGCACATAAGGTAGTGACATGTGGACCCAGCTGGTTTTGGCTTTTCACTTTCTCTTGTGAAGGTTGTGGTGGGTGGATGGTGGGGAGTAGCATCTCTGAAGTACTGAGGAGAGTCACACAAAAATAGGAAGCAGTGATTCTTTGGCCTTTGCAATTGCAGGATAATTGTACAACAGAATCTGAACAAAAAACAAGTCTCCCTAAGAAACAGCGCCCCTTAACTTAGGGTTAAGGGCTTCCCTGGTGGCTTAGATATAGCCGGAGAGGGACAAGCGTTAGACTCAGGGTAAGCAATCTGTGAGTACCCTCGGGAATTCCGGTAGGTGTTTGCTGAGTAATTGTAGAGGGAGCCGACTCAGAGAAACGTCATGAATCAGGAGTGTCCTCTCATGGCCTCTTCATTCCTGGCACTTTTCTCTTTACTGTTCGTCAATCTGTGTTATTTAGACTAGTAGGGTTCAAGCTTCTTTAGAGAAAATCCAAATATGTTGCTTTGACTCGAGGAGTTTCCCTATTTCCAAACTCTGCGTCAAGAAGCCTCAGCATGTGAGATGAAAACAGTGAGTTGATTTGTAAAATTGACTGTTATTGCTTTATTCCCTGGGTTTACAGCACATCAGCCCAGAAAGTTAAAAAAAAAAAAAAAAAGTTATTTTCTCAAGCCCGGATTTGAAGATTTATCTTTTGGAAGAGCGACATACAGGGAAGTGCCCATGGCCAGGGGCCCCTCTCCACCTCCTCTTGGCCCCAGGGTAGGGTTTCCAGCGGACTGACAACCTCTGAGGCCGTGCACTGAACACCGCTGCTCACTAACTCTTCTGGAGAGAAGCCAGCTGGTGGAAGAGGGGGTGTGTGTGGAGAGCAGCCTTCTCCCCCCAGGCCTGCTGTCCACACCTCCCTCCCTCGACCAGGCCTGTGACTGGGCTTCCTCAGTTCCCAGCTTGGCTTGAGCACCAGTCTCCAAGAAGTCTCTCTGCCTCCCTGGCTCCTGGGGCACCCGCAAGGGCAGTGCTGGATAAGTCTCAGGAACACAGAGCAGCCCCGGGGACCAGCCTGCTCCATGGTTTCTGGGCGGGCAGACCTGAAATGAGCTGGCAGGCTTTATTCCAGTCCTGAGGGACAGGTACCCACACCAGGAAACCACCATCCGAACTGGCCCCTTTCTTGGCAGTCTGAACTGAGAGGCCGCGAAGGGAAAAGGAGAAGGTAGAATTCCACTCTACCTTAAGGGCAGGCATGTGGTTGGTGGGGAGTGGAGATGGGCAGGCCTGAAGGACCAGGTGGGGTCGGGGCCAGGCAGGGGTCACTGGATAGCACATGAGTCGTCTGCTGGGCAAGGTCTGTCTTTGTAGACATCCATCTTGTACATCTCTCTGCGCTCATGGGGGCACCCAGATGCGACAGAGAATGGATGAAGGAAAATATTTTCTTTTTCCAGCAGTAATTTCCTTCCATGACACTGGTTAGGACCTCCTTCTCTCCCTCTCCCCACCCCTCCCTTTGGCCCTTGCCAGGAAGGAAAATCCTACGTACACACCTGGAATTGCAGACTGGAGGAAAACACTGAAGCCAGTCACCCGACTGTGCTCACTTTCTGCAGCTTCCCGGGGTGTCCGCACTAAACATCGCTCCTGGACATACCTGTGACTGCGTGTGGGAGGGAAGCCCCTCCTCCGCCCCGGCCCCCCACCCACACCCCTCAGTGTCGTCGTCTTGTCGTCTTGCTCTCCCCTCGGCCCATCCGCCACCACCCATCCTGTTAATGCGGCAGGATTCTGAAAAGGTGGAGGGTTTCTGAAAATAAGTCTGACCCCAAAGTGACAAAGGAGGGAAGAGAAGCTTTCTGAATATTGGATTAAGACTGGCTCCAAGAATATTGATATTCCCATAAGAAGGCCGTTAGCTTGCCCACTACTTTAGATCCCCATGAATATTTCATGGGTTGATTTAAGCTCTGAGATTTTTAAAACACACAGACACAGACATAGACAAAGCACCTTTTCAGCAACAGGGCCATCATGCCCTCCTCCTGTGCTGGGGCTCAGACACACACTGGGGTGATTGCCATGTGGCAGCTTTGAGACAGAGCTGTCCGTCCACCTCACAGGGATCTAAATTTATATCTTACCGGGGACATCTCCTAGTGTGGCCAGGGCAAGGCTTCCAGAAGGCAAACAGTGGTTTAACACACATGTGTGACTCATCGAGGAAGCTGATGTCCCTAGCTACCCATTGCTGAGGGGGACCAGTTGTCAAATTAACTTATTGTGTCTGCAACTGAGTTAATAAAGGGGGTGAATCGGCTTTACTATAGCATCTGGGGGGTAAAAGAAAAACTGAGACTATGATTTATATTGCCCTAGCCCTAGACATGAATGGATGTTCTTAAAAGGATTTTTACATATTTCCAATTAATTTCAAAATAGCTTTTTACTACTTCCCTCAGTCACATTCCCCTCTGATACTTTGACATTCTTCACTATGTCAAATTCACTATCCATTCTTCACTATGACACATTCTCATGCCATAGAGGGAAAAGAGAAAGGCCATTCAACACAACCCAGAAAAATCTTTCAGTCATACCAAAAGGTATTAGTCCCCTTTCTTCCCTAAGCTGATTTCTGGCAGTCATAATGAATGCTGCTGCTTTCCTTCGCAAAGAATTTGGTTTAGTGGAAAGAACTGCGAGAGACAGAAGACCTGGAAAGAACTGTTAGAGATAGAAGACCTGGTGTTTATAGAGTCAGCTTGACCACAGAGACTTGAGGCAAGTCACTTCTTTCGTCAGTTGTTCTCCATTCTACAAGCACTAATTCAACATCAGTATTTTGCTCATGACTCGCTCAGTTCTAAGTGAAGAAGACTAAAACACCATTGTCAGGAATAGAAAAGAAGGAGTTTATCATCTCATGTAACTGAAAAACCTGGAGTGGTTTCAGGCTAACTAGCTCTGAGAGCTCACACACATGTCATTGGGGTTTGTTTTTTCTTAGCCATGGTTTTTTTTTTTTTTTTTTTTTGCATTGGCTCCATTTTCAGTCAGACTCTCCTCTTTGGGTGGCACAGTGACTGCCAGCATCTCTGGGCTTATAACCTGCCTTCTCAGCTTCATGTCTGGTGGGAAAAGGATTCCTGTTTCCTGGATGCCCTAGTCTTGCTGTCTGGGATGTCAATCTCAGTGAAGCAATTTGGGTTATGTGCTCACCTCTGAGCCAATCATAGTAACAAATGGGTGCCTTGCTCCGGCCAGGCTTATCACATGCCCAGCTGTGGGGTCAAGCCTACTCAGACCAGATGTCATGAGAGAAGACAGTGGATGGCTTCCCAACAACGATCAGGACCTGATACCATGAATTGTGTGTGTCGGGGGGAGTTGATGGACAGGTAAAATCGGTCTACACTCTTTTCAAGGTTACCGAAAGTCCTCTGCATTGCTGTATCCCAGGATCAGTTCTCCATCCTCCTCTTACATTATAATCATCAGCATTTGACTCAATGGATGGATGGCTCTCACTTTCCAGAATGTTTTCTTCCCTGGAATTCCAGGCCTTGCCCCCTTCTACCTGTCTTTGTTCTTCATTGACTGCTGCTTTGCCGGATCCTTTCCTCTCCTTGACTGTATCAGTTAGGACCCAGTCAGAAAACATGCAAGTTACTCAAACAGAAAAATTATGATATGAAGAACTGTTTAATACTAGTGTATCATTTTACACACTGGAAAAAGTGGCTAAGAGAAGGAGTAAAAGAGGACTCTAAGGGGAAAAGCAATAGCAAATGCAGAAATCCACCCCCAGCTGAGACTCAGACCTTTTTGAGGGTATTATGTCCACTCCAGGAACACAAAGCCTGACAGTGGTGAAGAAACGTGCGAGAGGCCGTGGGCAGAACCTGTTGGGTGTGGGCTGCAGCTGGTCCATGCAGACTACTGAGGGGTGGGCTTCCAGAGCTTGGAACTGAGTCTTCACTCAGTAAATGGCACAGACTCCAAACCTATCTCTCAGTAAATGGCAACTCTGCATGTAGTTCCTCAGGCTAAAACATTAGAGTCAACGTCTCTTTTTTCACACTCTGTGCTTAATTTCTCAGCACATTGTGTTGGGCCTGCATACAGAATGGATCCAGACTTAGACCACCTCCACTGCTACTTCCCAGGTCCACATCAAGGTTCTGTCTCACCTGGATAATTGCATCATCTCCTAATTGGCTTCCTCGAGTTAGCCCTTTCTCGACTGCCACAATTGCAGTTCAACACAGCAGCTAGAGGGACTTTGTAAAAAATTAAGATATAGTACATCATTCTTCTGCTCAAAAGCCTTGAGCAGAATGGTTTACATCATACTCAGAGTAAAAGCCCAAAGTCCTCATAATGGTTTGGTGGTTTAGTCGCTAAGTTGTGTCCAATTCTGTTGCGACCCCATGGACTGTAGCCCGCCTGGCTTCTCTGTCCATTGAAATTTCTAGGCAAGAATATTGGAGTGGGTTGCCATTTCCTTTTCCAGGGGATCTTCCCAACCCAGGGATTGAGCCCAGGTCTCCTACATTGCAGGCGGTCTCTCCCATTGAAGACAGATTCTTTACTAACTGAGCCACCAGGAAAGTTCATAATGGTTTACAAGGTCTTAAATGATGTTTCTCCCCATTACCTCTTAGACTTCATATCTTTCTTGCTGTCTCATTCCACCCATGCTGACCTCTTTTCTATTCCTCAGATTCTTCAGACATATATTTTCAGACCTTTGCAGTTGTTTGTCCTTGTGTCTAGAAGCTACATGATTCACTTTCCTATCTCCTTCAGTTCTTTGCTTCTATGTCAATGTCTTAGGGAAGTCATTTCTTATAATTTTATTTGGATGTTTTAAAATAATTTTTTACTACACCTTATTTTGCTTCATAGAACTCACTATGCTGACATCCGAATTTATATATTGTCTATTGTCCAACTCTCTCCACTGTAATACATACATACAAGCTCCATGATAGCAGAGGTTTTTGTCTTGTTTGCTCATTGATATAATTGTACTGCCTGGCACACAGTAAGTGGTCAAGAGATGCTTTTTCAAAATGAGAGAATGCATGTGTACTTGGATAATATGTATGAGAGTCTGTGCGAGGGTCTGGAATGTTCAGTTCAGTCTCTCAGTCATGTCCAACTCTTTGTGACCCCATGAACCACAGCATGCCATGCCTTCCTATCCATCACCAACTCCTGGAGTTCACCCAAACCCATGTTCATTGAGTAGGTGGTGCCATCCAACCATCTTATCCTCTGTCGTCCTCCTGCCCTCAATCTTTCCCAGCATTGGGGTCTTTTCAAATGAGTCAGCTCTTCACGTCAGGTGGCCAAAGAATTGGAGTTTCAGCTTCAGCATCAGTCCTTCAATGAATATTCAGGAGTGATTTCCTTTAGGATGGACTGTTTGGATCTCCTTGCAGTCCAAGGGACTCTCAAGAGTCTTCTCCAACACCACAGTTCAAAAACATCAATTCTTCAGCGCTCAGCTTTCTTTATAGTCCAGCTCTCACATTCATACATGACCACTGGAAAAACCATAGCCTTGACTAGACAGACCTTGTTGACAAAGTAATGTCTCTGCTTTTCAATATGCTGTCTAGGTTGGTCATAACTTTCCTTCCAAGGCATAAGCGTCTTTTAATTTCATGGCTGCAATTACAATCTGCAGTGATTTTGGAGCCCAGAAAAATAAAGTCAGCCACTGTTTCCACTGTTTTGCCATCTATTTTCCATGTCTGGAATGTTACAGACATATAATAACATATAGTCCTCACCCTCAAGGAACGTACAGTCTAGTAGGAATACTCAGACAGGTATGGACATATTTATAGTGCAAGGTAGAATATTGATACATACTACAAGAGAAGTTCTTATGAATCAAGTGTTATTGGGATTGGAACTTAGAGAGATCATACAGAATTTAGGGAATCAGGAAAGACTTCATGAAGGAGGTGCTGTTTGAGCAGTATCTTATTTCTAGATGGAGAGCAAATGGAAGACTTCCAAATGGAGGGACCATCACAAGCAAAGGTCTGGAAGTGGGAAAGCAGAGAGTATGTTTTGAAACTGGTGAACGTTCTATTTGGGATATCTCTATAGATAGGGATGGCAGCAGATCAGAATGGAAAGACACATTGGGGCTAGATTATAGTTGGCCTTGAATGTCAGATAAGGACAGTGTGCTCAAAGTTTAGGAGGCCTTTGAGAGCCACTGAGGGTTTATGAAGAGACTCTAGACAGCTTGATCAGGTTTATGGGTAGAAAGAGGAAGAAAGGTTGCCATATGGAGGGGGAGGAAGCCTGAAGAATAAGAAATACTTGAAGTGGAACCAAATCTAGAGAAGGTGAAAGGGGATGAGATCAAGAACCAGGAGAAAATAGCCAAAAGGGCTTACACACATCCTGAGGGAGAGCAATCTAACAAATTAAACAAGATAATCAAACATTTAAAAATATGTCTTGGAAAATATGAATGTAGGTTATCATTTTTTGTGTGTGGGTGTTAGTTACTCAGTTATGTCCAACTCTTTGCAATCCCGTGGACTCAAGCCCACCAGGCTTCTCTGTCCATGGAATTCTCCAGGCAAGAATACTGGAATGGGTTGCCATTCCCTTCTCCAGGGGATTCTCCTGACCCAGGGATCAAACCCAGGTCTCCTGTATTGTTGGCAGATTCTTTTTATTAAGAAGCAGCAAAATGAGTAGTTCTGAAAACATGGCTGTCAGTGTTATCAGTGGCTGGGTTTCTGGTCAAGACCACCTTCACCAAAAGCCACCCTGTAGCCATTACCTAACTGGAGTCCCTTTGAAAACATGCTCTAACTCCAGCAGTATTCAGAAAGCCTGCAGCTGCCAAACCTCCATATCTGCCCCTGAAGCTACTGCATTCAAGTCTTCACTCCTGGAGCTGTTGATGACCAGCTACTATTCTCTGCTGGTGTTCACATCTACCTTGGCTGCTGTGGCCAGGTAGTCAGAATGTAACTGGGAAGCAAGTTGGTGAGATTTCAGAGAGAAAGTTCTAAACCTTGACAGGTAGTTCAGTTATAAGAAATCCCAGAGAGATGAAATATGCTAGAAGCTTTTATTATTTTAAATTTTCATTATTTTTCTAGTTCTTCTGACTTTAGTTTTGGGCAAAAGCCTAGCAGGCTACAGTCTATGGGATTGCCAAGGGTCAGACATGACTGAGCGACTAACACTTTCACTTTCACACCAAGACGTAAAGGAGTGCGCATGCCACGTTGGTGGACAGGTCTGGAGTTAGTATTCACAGAAGAAACATGACCAGTTCCACACACTGACAGTCAGACTCTTTAGGCTGCGTGGTTCTCCAGGAGTCATTGTTGTAACTCTTTGCAGCCTCATGGACTGTGGGTCACCAGGCTCCTCTGTCCATGGGATTCTTCAAGCAAAAGTACTGGTGTGAGTTGACATTTCTTCCTCCAGAGGGGTCCCAAAGAGCTGGATATGACTCAGTGACTAATTTTTTTTTATATATATTGCTACATATTTTCTTCCAAATATTTTCATATGTGTTCATCTTCTCCACACAGGGATGCAGAAAGACTCCCTCAGTCCATGCAGATTGCTGTGGGTTCGTGTTTATCTGAAGTGACCAGAGCTGAAAGTAGCCAGTACAGGCACCAGGAATCAGTTGCTCCATCAGTACTCCTTAGTAAGAGCCGTGCACTATGATGGATGGTGGGAAGGTTCAAAGGACCCAGGCCACTTGACCGCCCCTCCTGACAGTCACTCAGTGACTGTGGCAGGAGTCCTGCATCCTACGTGGACCTCAAGATTTTCAACATCCTCTAAATAGGATTTTTTTTTTTATTACCACACATCTTAGTCCAAACTACAGGCTATCATACTTACTGCAGAATGTCTGGTGACCATATGCTGATCTCCTCAGTCTGAACATTGATTTATAACATGATCACAAGGGCCTGTGACTCACAAGGGCTGGGCCCCTAACTGGCTTTGCTGCCTGATGGAGAAGAATGAGAATTTCTTTCATAACCTTGTCCAAGGCTATAAATATTGAGGAGTCATGATAACCTTGTTCTTTGATCAAACATTTACTACATTTTTGCTTGTTAAGTGCCACGCACTCTGGAAAGGCTGGGATGTCAAACATGGAGGGAAGTCTCTGCCCTCAAGGGGCTGATGGTCTAGTGGAGAACAAATAGAACTGCGATGATATCCTGTGATACCTCCTACACTATCCTTATGGATTACATGCTATGGGAGTCCTGAAATGGGAAAAATTAGTCCTGTTTAGGGAAGATCCCCTGGAGAGGGAATGTCAACCCACTCCTGTATTCTTGCCTGGAGAATTCCATGGCAGAGGAGCCTGGTGGGCTATAGTCAATGGGGTCACAGAGAGTTGGACACAACTGAGCAACTAACACTTTTGCCATTTTTTTTTTCCCGGAGAAGTTGGGAGCTGCCTTTGCAGATAAGGTGACATTTGGGCTGGGCCGGAAGGCAAGTGTGTCGTGAGGGGAGGGAACAAGACCTTTGCATGAACAAAACCATGGGATTATGAAAATGGTGGGCATGTTTGGGAAATGCTGAGGCAGAGTGGGTACTGTATGGGGTGAGCAGAGTCAGGGGAACAATGGAAAATGAAGTAAAAACTGTAAGTAGAACCAGATTGTGACAGGTAATGAATGTCAAAGGAAGCTGCTTTTTGCATAAATAGTAATGCCATACTTAGTCGCTCAATCGTGTCTGACTCTTTGTGCCCCCATTGACTGTAGCCCACCAGGCTTCTCTGTCCATGGAATTTCCCAGGACAAGAACACTGGAATGGGTTGGCATTTCCTTTTCCAGGGGATCTTCCTGACCCAAGGATTGACCCTGTGTCTCCTGTCTTCTGCATTGCAGGCAGATCATCTAACCGGGGGAAGCCCCATAAATAGTAAATGCCAACTTGAAAAAAAGAACAGTATTTATTACTATTTTTATTTACTTAAAAGCATTTCTAAAATATATGTTACAGTCTAACATATTGTTTTGCTCCCATTAATATCACTCTGGGGAAGTTGAAATATTTCCAAATGTTCACTTACTGCATTTTGACTCTTGATTTTCTATTTGGTTTTCTGTCTGATCTCACTGGAGGAAGAAAGTATGATCAGAGAGATGGAATGATTTAGCAAAGGTCACGTAAGAAAGTGGCAAAGCTGAAATACGAGCTGAGGTTTCCCTTCCCTAAGACCTGCACTTGTCCAACGTAGCTGGGGCCCAGGCTCTTCTGTTCTGGGCGAGTGTGTGGCTGGGTGCACAGTGGATGCTTTGGAATATTGAGTCTTGAACCCTGGGTCAAAATGCCAGTGGGTCAAACGTGTGAGACTGGCAAGAGCAGGATGTTAGACGTGGGGATGCAAAATATTATACCTATGGCTGATTCATGTTGATGTTTGACAGAAACCAACACAATTCTGTAAAGCAATTATCCTTCAATTAAAAGAATAAATAAATTTAAAATTAAAAAAAAAGAAAAGCTAGAGGGTAGAGTCAATGGTGCTCAGAGGGCCCAGGAGCCCAGAGCGGCATGTCTCACGGGTGCCTGGCACAGGTCGTGGGAGATGAAGCAGAGGCCTCTCTCCCCCTTCCCTGGCTCTCCCTCAGCTCAGGCAACATCTCTGTCTCATCAGGGGCCCTGCAGCTTCTCCAGTAAAAACAAGGAATATTTTTTCTTCATGTTTCCAGACTATAAAACAAAAATAGTTGATTTGATGATGGCGATGATAATAATGGTGATATCCTAAGACTGGAGGAAGTTAAATAATTTGGCTCAAGTTGTATAGTGAGTCAGTGGCAGAGCTAAATTTGGATCCCAGTCTGTATAACTCCAAAGTCTGCCATAGCCATTACCCCGCCTTGCAGCCTAAGGATCAGTCTGACTGATCTAGAGCTCGGGCCCACACCCTACCTAGTATTGCAAAGCTTCTTAGAAAAGTGTAGGTGTGGGGTTGGGCTTGGTACTATGACTGCTTTCATGTTGAAGAGCTGTGCAAAACTGAAGATCAGACATTTTCCCCATCATCATCATCATCATTATTATTGAGAAATCAAAACAGCACCTTAAATGTGGTTTGAGCTTTATGGTTTTCAAAGTATTTTCATATGCATACTCTTATTTAGAACCACTTGGCTTCGTAGAGAGAGTGGGTCCATAGTTAAGGAAAGTGGTTGAGAGTTAAGTGGAAAGTTGGAAAAACTGAATAGATTTCAAACATTTTAATCATAATCCACAATAAAAATATGTATTTTATGTTATGATCCAGATTATCATGCCCTCTGACCTATTCTGTTATTTCATTTCATTTCAATATCTTGGTCACCATCCAATAAATTGATTTCATGGCATGCTAACACCAATTTTGACTTTCAATTTGAAAAACACTGGAGATCTATTGAGTTTCTCCACTCTGATGTGTTATAGTTCCATAATATATCGATAGTAAATGTTAAATCATGAATTATTCACCAAGTGTCAAAACCAAATTGAACTTTGAAGGAGAGTGAGGACAGAGGCTTCTTGCCCTACTCCACATCAAGCCTTCTCTCCCAATATGATTTTCAAAGGCTGCCACTTTCAAGATGTGTTTTCTCTTTGATATTTGCTCCCCTATTTCTAAGCGATGTTCCTAGAAATTAATTGATCAGTTTTAGACATTAGCTGATAATTTATTGCTTGTCTGCCAATGCCCCTTAATTAAAATGTCAAGCTGGCAGATAGCAAGATGGCAGCTCTGTTGCTCCTGAAGCTGTTGGAGAAAGTGGTTGACATAGAATGGGTTTGTGAATACCAGTCTCTGGAATATAAAAGACATCATCCTCAGTCACAGGCAGAATCCTCACAGTGACAAAATCTGTAGCATGGGTGCAAAGCAAAAAACATGTTCTCTGCAGGCAGGATGATCCTAAAGACAGAGCTGACATACATATGTTCTTGCTCCCAGCTTTACCATTCATATAATCTATTTCTCCCTTAAAGAGGAGGGAGCGAGAAGTGACAAGTGGCCAAAAAGGCTTTGCTAGGTCAGGTCACCCATAAGGAAATTTGCAGCTCAAGAGACATACTCAGGCACCCATCCTAGTTCTAAACAACAGTTCAAGAGAAAGCCTGCTTCTCTGGACCCAAAACAGGAAACAGATTTTGAGTAGCTGGATAAAGGAATCAGAAGGATCTCCACTCTCAGTTAAAGGATTTTTTTTTTTTTGGTCCATTGGCCTGGCTTAATATTTCTGTTGAATTGTGTTTTACCACTTAGAAACTTACTACCAGATGCTCAGGTCTGGGAGATCCAATTGTTAACATCATTGCATAAAATTAAATTAAAATTTTTACAAAACCACACAAATATTAAGACAAAGCTATGGATATGCCTGAAAATAAATTAGACTGAAATTTAGTCTGAAAACTCCAAGAATGCTAAGCCCCTAAATTTCATTACATAATTCCCCAGTCATCTAAGGTGGGGAGTGGAGTCTGATCGGCACCACCATCTGATTTCAGCATGGTTGTTAAGCCCAGACCAGAAATGGAATTCTATAACGGACAACGAATTAGGGCTTATGTGTTAGAGTTTTATCTGGAGCCACAGACAAAATCTTGGAATCGTACTTAAAGGTCTAACTGCAGCGGGCAGCCACACACAACTCATCAGCAACGTACAATCAGGCGCTTCCAAGTCAGACTTGAGAAATTCGGGACTCAGTTAATGACATGGCCTGTGTAAAAGAGGAGATTGCCAACAGAACAAAATTCTGTTGCATTTTCCTGACCCTCTGGGGTTTAAATCTGCAACCTGCATCAGCAAAACATTTTGGCATTTAATTCTATTAAAATCAAAGAGCCAAACTTCTGCCTCCTGTTACATGAGCATCGTTCTTACTGACGTCAATGAAAGCTGTGCATGCATAACTGAGGGCAGATTTTGGCCTGGGCTGTAGACATATGAGAACTGGCACAACATGCTCACATCAAAACTCTGTCCCACCCGGCCTTCTGATAACGCGGCCTCCTCCTTCATAACTCTCTCTCCACACACTGGGAGCTGGGCCTTTACCCAAAACACAAATTAGAAGCATCATCTCATACAGAAATCTAAGCCAGATGCAAATTTAACTTAGATGTGGCAGAAGTCACCTGAGTGGGTAACTAACTGCAAATTTCACAAACATTATGGGTGACTTCCTCTTGAAGCACAGTCTGTAGTTTCTGGTGTATGCATTTAATCAGTTAGGAGAAGGGGCCTTGCCCCTATTCCACCTCACTATTTAGTTTTTGTACTTGAGAAAGCACTGCCTACACCACTCAGACTTCTGCTGCTGGTTTAGGAAATACTACAAATATCCCTGGGCCTGGTGTATTGCCTGGGACAGAGGGCACACAGCCTAGTGAATGACTATGGGACAAATGGATTTTATAAAGCAAGAGATAGTCATAATAGCTTACAGTCACACAGTGCTATGTGTCAGGCACTGTCTTGCTTATATTGAATTATTTAATCCTCACCACACCCTATCATGTAAGTTTACTATTTTATAAATGAGCAAACTACAGAAGTTAAGCAACTTAACAGCTAGTAAGTGGTGGAGTTGGGATTTTAATCCAGGCAATCTGGCTTCAGAGGTCAGGTCATTATTCACTCTGCTAAACTGCCTCTCAGTAAAATGCAGGAATTGTTTATTATTAATTAGTTATCAGTCAAATAATGTTTATTAATGGCTGGGTAATTCTACCGAGAAAGATAGAAACATTTTATTAGCAACAGCTTGTCAAGAACTATTTGTGTGATCTTAATTGTCTGAATTTGGTTTTCAACCAGTTTTTCTAAATACTAAGAGCCATAGTGTAACTTCACAGCCTAGTGAAACATATTAGTCTCATGGCATCCTTGACATTTTTCAGCAGACAGGGAAATGAATTTTGCAGTGAATTTTGAAGACAAACTGCATGTGTATCACATTTAAACAAAATTTAAGATTACATTGACCATTACTTCCTTCAACTAATGTTTCTGCAGTCACTTTTAAAAAATTAAATATGTTAGGATTCACATGACTGTTTTCTAACATTGGCCATCTTTTCTCTCATGAGAGTGTATCTGAAGTTATAGCTGAGTTTGATACATATGATTTGACATATATTCACTTTACATGGAGATTTGAGGGATACTGCTGCAACCAGAGGATGTAACCTTCTTCCTCAGCCCAAAGTCTACTGGCGGAAAAAATGGGAAGAGGATGGCCCTATCTAAGAACTTATCAGGCCCCTATGGAGGTAATTGCTGAGCTTTGAGGTTTTTATATTGCCCACAGTATACCTTTATGAAACCTATGGCTCACAATAGACCTGCTTTCTTATTCTGAGCACATCGTTGTCTTTGGTTTCAAGCGGTAATCCTTTGTGTTGTCCTCCTACACCAGGACGCCTAATTTCCTTCCTTTGATGTCATCTTAGAATCTTCCTTCATGATAGTGGGCAGGGGATTTGCCGCTGGAGTCTAGGAAAAGTCAAATTTTGCAACTTTCCTTGACATGAGGAAATCAAGAAAGGAACATATTCTTCTTATGAGAAGAAAAGAAAGTGAGGGGAACTGTTTTGGCAATCTTGAATTTGAAACCATGCTAGATTGTTAAGTTGTTTGGAGAGTGAGGAATGTGACTTGTCCATGGTCATGTGACTCATGAGTAACAGACCAAGGACAAGAATCCAGAACACTTAACCCCCAAAACCACACTCCCCTCATTCCAAACATGCTAAAACATATCACAGGGGCCAGGAAGACATTTTTTTGCAACTAGACAGAAAGAGATTTGGATTTATGTCCATCAAAATCCTATCCCATTGCCAGCACATGTGACATATGTATCTTCAGTGTGGTCTTGCCTGCATTTAGAAATATCATGCCATGTTGGCTCTCCCCATTGTCTCTTTCAGTGATGTGTTAAACTCCAAGAGGATTATAGAGTTCTTAAATATTGTTTTCTACTTCTTCAGAATCTCTCTTGGAGAACATTTTCTGATCTCATTTCCAAAATTTCAATCTGTAGACCTTTATTGTGGACCAGTCAGGATCCCCTAATGCAGGATTCATTTACATAATATTCCTTAGTGATAATCATTGGCTTCTACTTACCTACATCCAGGGACAGTGCACTGACTAATTCACAAAACATTTACCACATTATGATTGAAGAGTTCTAGCTATTAAACTACATATAAATGATAAAAACTAAAACCCTAAATCTTAAGAATTTTGAGTGGTGAGTATTAGTTTTGCTTTCTTGAGCAGATATTTCAATCTGGCACCCCATGGAGGACTTCTTTCAACATAGTATTTTGTTTGGCCTGCTTGTTGCTTTTTAAAAAGAATAAGCCAACATTGAAGAAATTGAGACATTTCATGTAAAAATAAGATTTTATAGCTTTTCTTTAAAAAAGAAAGATCTTGTAATAGTGTAGCCACATTCTTAACAGTAACAGGTGTTTGTGTTAGTCATTAGTTATGTCTGACTCTTTGTGATTCTGTGGGTGGTAGCTTGCCAGTCTCCCCTGTCCACATTCTTCCAGGGCAACAGTTATCTGGACCTTAGTGGGAACTG
Organism: Cervus elaphus; assembly: GCF_910594005.1. Taxonomy (NCBI): domain Eukaryota; kingdom Metazoa; phylum Chordata; class Mammalia; order Artiodactyla; family Cervidae; genus Cervus; species Cervus elaphus. Next base: position 59,302,842 of record NC_057828.1, read on the forward strand.
CCTTTTTTAGAAGGGGCATAAGTTCTCCAGGTCTCCAGAGACATCCACTTCCTGTAGGTTTCCACATCTTTTGGCTGAGTGTCACTTACATTAATTATCATGCATGCACTATTGCTTTTCTAACATCTGGCCAGCTCTATTCCTTATGTTACCTTTCTGAGTCCTGTAGGCACATTTGTGACCCCAAGAATTAGGCAGCACAGAGCAAATATGCCCCCTCATGTACATGACAAAGTTGTCTTTTTTCCTATACACGTCTTTAGTCTTCCTTAGGTTTCAGTTCCTTGTAAAGCTGTACCTTGTATAGCTTCTGGCACCATCCCTCCTCTGAACATTTCTTCAGTTTGTCTCAGCCTCTTTTAAAACATGGAACCCAGAACTTAGCACAGAGGTGGAAAGCTGGAACCATAGACTTTTATTATCCTTTCCAGTTCTTACATCATGAGAATCTGGTAAGCAGTACAGGTTGAGTGGGTTCTATTCTGATTGCATGGCAGCTTCTTTCTTTCTAGACATAACCCGCTCCTCTTCTTTGGGATTTGTTCCTTGCATGCTCTACTCCGGGAGCTGCCAGCTTAATAAGACCTTGGCCACAGAGATTCACCCCAGGATGGGCACCTGTCACAAACCATGACAATGAAGAATTTTCCTGAATTTTTTTTCTAATCAGAGCTTGAAATTTTGCTTTCTGAGGTTATAACAAGTAAAATCTGAAGCTACAGGTGACCAGCCTCCATGCCTGTTGGAAATGCTGGTCAGAGAGAAACCGCCACACAAAATCACAAGGAAAAAAGCACCAAGTAGTGTCACTGAAGTCCCTGGTACCAGTCATCCCCAAGCCTGCCCTTTACACATTGTTTTTTTTAAAGCCAGTGTGTTCTTTTTCCTTCTTACTATCCTTCCTTTCCTCCTCTCCCCACCTCCTTCTATCTTTTCTTCATTCCTACTTTAGAAAAAAAGTTACTTATTTATTTATTAAAAATGCCCACAAGACTTTATTATTCCTATCACAAAGGGCAGGTTCTTGCAGGAATGGGGAGTGATATAAGGGGGCGGGAAGAAGACCCTTCCTTGACAGCCATGAGTGGGTTCTGCAGGAATGTGATAACCGATTTCTGGTGCAGCAACACCTTGGAGATGTAGCGGTGCTTGGACAGCTTACCTTGCCACGCTTGGGAATGCTGGTCCCCATGTCCTTCACATTGTCCAGCACCACACTGTAATGCTTGTCAAAGGCCTTCACGTCGCACAGGATTTTCTTGTTACAACAGCCTTGAGCACTTGAGGGGTGGCGTTGACCAACTGCGCGAGCTTAGAGAGTGGACCCACTCCTCTCTTCTGCAGATCCTCCGGCCCTGAAGGTGTCAGGAGGGGGCTTGCTGAGGGGCTCTCTGTGGTGGTGGCTGTGCTCTCGGGTCTAGCCTATGCGTATCTTCTTTGTGTTGCTTCTGCCTTTGAGAAGAGTCTTGTGCTAATCTAAATTGCCTTGGTCTAGCTGGCAACTAAGTAAAAAATCTTACCTAGCAAATGAGTGACTCATAGGTGATGTGACTGCGGGGAAGAACAAATGACTCCCTGGCCGAATGAGAAACTGGTTTCACTCTAGGATGGGCTGTGAATGACCTATGATTTCTAGTCCATAGCCATCAGTTCTGGACCACATATTTGGGGGGATAATTATTTACTAAATTGATTCAATGATGTCTTGTTAATCCTTGCATTTAAGGAATAGTAAATTAATAATAAATAATGATTCAATTTAATGGATTAGAATTTTAGAATATGTGGCTAGTCCTGCCATGGTCCCAGAATAGATCATAACTTAATCTTTATGTATACAGGATTCTCCTCATTCTGAAAACTATAAAACTCTGCAGGGCAGTTTATCACACTCATTTTGAACTAGTGGTTTGAATCTATCTGGACCAGAAAATGTACAATTAAAATAGATCTTACTGTAGAAATGGACAGCATTGTTTCAGTTGCTGTGGTCTCTGCTTCTGTGGAGCATTTGTGTCCCCAGACTTGACTTGTAGCTCAATCTGGCTTCCAGCTGGGGAGGGGAGACAGTGATGGACAACTCCCTTCATCAGCTCTCTTCCATTGTGATCCTCTCTACAATTCTCAGAACAGGATTCTGAGGCTGAAAAGAACCACTGCATAAAGGAGAACTTGCCTAACATTGGCTTTATCACAGTCCATCCTTTACAGACAATTGACCAACTCATGCTTTCATTTATTTTGTCGATAATAACCTTTTGAGTCTGTGAGTAGGTTACTGTCTCTCTCCTAGCTCATTGCAACTGAACAAATGCTTGCAACATCTCCCTGGGTCTCTCTGTGTGTATGTATGTATGGATTTGGAGATCACCGTGTTCTTTCAATAATAAATGAGAACACCTTGCTCTAAGCTTGAAATGTTCATACCCCTTTGCAATTTAATTATAAACAGGAATCCTACAATAAATAAGTGTGTGTGTTTAGATGCACATGGACAAATGTACTTAAATTAAAAAAAGGTGACACTTTTGAAACTTTTCATTTACAAGTATCTATATGTGTGGAGAAGGTTGTGAGATTTTGTTAACTTGGTAAAAATAGAGTAATTTTCCAGTTATTTTGTCCTTCCTCCAACTGCTTCTCCCCCCGCGCAAAAAAAAAACTGGAAAAATTTTCTATGAATTTTTTTCTTTTCCAGGTATTTACATTTAAAAGATAAAAAAACAACAACTTTAAGGACAAGTAAAGTTAAAAATAGTGTATTGATATATTCCTAAACAAAAGAAAAAAGTGACACTTTAAAAAGAACATTAAAAGAGAAAAAGATTCATTTTGTGATATATTTTATTTCCAAAAATATTTTGTCCTAAGTTAAATTTTAAAGAAAGTTTATCTCTAAATATGTGTCCATCTATGCATAGCCAATTGACTTAATTTACACCTGATCTGTGAGTTTTATACAGTCTTACAATAATAATTGCCATTTATGCCTCTTTATTCCAAATCTCTTTGGCCAGCAATATGAATTTGGAAATGTACCTCATGGAGAGATACATTCTGTAGTCATTCAATAAATCAAATATAAACAGTTCTTACTGGAATTAACCTTTGATAATGACTCAATACCAATTTCCCCTAACCTATGTGCTCAATGGCATAAATCTAAACCATGGTTACTGTTGACGTCAGCAGTTTTAATTGGCTAATGCCTAAAATGTCCTTGAAAAATCATCCTGGGGCAGCTCGTTTGAAATATTGACTAATATGTACTTTACTTTGCTAACAGTCTGAACAAATTGGTTTTCCTTTATAGCGTGTTAGTACTTGGAAGACTAGGTTAACATTAGCTGACTATTGTCAGCGTTACCTGTTTCCAAATGTTAATCGTAAAATATATTTTAAAATATGTGTATGCATGCATATATACATATGTTATAAAATATATAAGAAAGAGATACCTACTTAATAAGACTGAATCCAAAAATCCAAAAGTTAAAAGCATAGAAATAGTAGCAGTAAAGCAAATTCCCACAGTTGATGGAAAAGTCTTTTTTTTTACAGTTTTATTATCCCTTACAAATTAGTTTTAATGTGGCTTCTAATATATACCTTTCTATTTGTTTAGTTACTCCCGTAACACTCTGTTTCTATTACTTTGAATGGTAACTGCAAACAAACAATGAGTGACAGGTTTCTGTTTAAGAGAACCTAATATTACTGCAAAATTCTTCTATGTGAAGTTGCCCCGTTTCCTTTTTTCCCCATCTTTATCCCTCAGGTCACTCTTCTCCAAACAACTGAATAACATCCTAATCTCTGTTCAAACAGATGAAACACAAAACTACAGAAATTTAAAATGGTATAAATGAGACAAACAAACTCGTAATGAACTACTGTACCCCTTGGCATTTGTGGAATCTTTTCTCTCTCGCTAATGTAATTTTCCGGTCAGAGATGGGGAAGCCTTTCTCGAGGTTATGTCTGTACAAATGGTTGAGGAAGAGCCCAGAGACTCCATTTCATTCTTCGTAATAGTCACAGAAGAGTGATTGCTTCCTTGACTTTGTGGCCCTGATCATTCCTTAAGTGGTTGAGTAAAAAACTACAATATGTCCCTGGAGGAGAGCTTTCTAATGGTCTTTCTGTGGTTGATTACTCCAGGGATGTGCACCATCACAGTAGGTCACCATGGTGATGCCCCATTCTCTAGCCTTCCTCGGAACCTTTTCCAACAGGGACGCCAACATCTCATTTATAAAATGAATGCACTGTAGTCCAGCTTCACATTTGCTAATAACAATCTTTTGTGGACTAAATAAGTGAAATAGTGATGAACATAGACTGGCATAAAGAATACTTCTGCTCTAAGTTCACTGTTATGTCCAGATGTAGCCGTTTTAAAAGGTAAGCAGGACTAACACGTGTTGTCGAACATAGGAATGACCTATCAAGCAATGTAAAAAAAAACCGTGCAAGTTTTTTAATCCATTTTTCTCCAAACAGTCGATTTAACACATTCTAGTTGTATGCACCATCCTTTCAGAAGTCTAATCATTTGTTTGAGAGCATTAGAACAAAGTGTGATGCCCAGACAAGGTTCTGGCCCATTTTTCTTTCAGTGTAAATGATATTAGTGAAAATCCATGTCTGGCATATGATGTTGTACCAGCAACTATCCCATAGCTATAAAGCTCGAGATGAATTTCATTGTGTTGTTGGTCATTCTTATGTACTGTTTCTCTGAAGTGGTTAATAAAATCTGCATGAGAAAGTGTCAATCAGTTTTTTTCCTGGAAAAAATTTGTTGTTGAGTTATGCTAAGTAGGCTTATGTATATTATTCTTAATAGTCTCCTATTAGGGAAGTTGGGTCTTTCTCACACTGTATCACTCCAACACAGATATTCCCTTCTGCCTCCCACCTCCAATCAGCCAACCTTAATTCCATTTGTAGTCTTACTATAATTTAACATAATTTGTTTCCAGTTTGTCATGTAACATATTTATACATCCTAGAACTACGACATTGGCATCTTCGGGTGGCCATTCTGTCTCCCACATGAATATAGAAAGAAGAATTTCAAGAGAGGTTTAGTTAGTATCTAAACTACTTAGTATCTAAACATGAAAAATTTCAAAACACAGCCACAGAGATAACGATGAAATTTACTCTCACAATAAGAGCAGTAGTTTCTTAGTCGGTATATTCATTGTTCTGGTGCAAAGCTGACCTTATTTTTGAGTAAAGGAGTCACTATTTCAGTACTGTGACGTGAGAGGTTTTGGGGGAAAGTGGTATCTGTTCTTTGTAAGGTTAAGCATAAGCATTCTGGAAAGTTATCTACTTGTTCCTATCCTACTTGTTCCTTCTGCCTTCTACAGAAGGCAGGTGCTGTAGAAAGAGCTGGAATAGTTAGTTCATAATGGCAGATATGAAGAAGGAAAATATGGCAGGAAAGGAGTTGTATAATTAAGCAGTAAACTCTGTTTGATCTCAGGGATCAGCATACATGAACTAAATATTTTATCAGCATAAGATGAAAAATGTCAGCCTCCATGTCAGGACCTAAGGAGGTAACTTGAAAGTTTCATTTCATAGTTTTATTTTTTCACTAAATTGATCTCCAGAATCTATGAAGGACTTCCTGAAATGGGCCTGAGAGTTCATTGTCAGTTGATTCTCTGCTTTCTCTTATGATCATTCTGCTGTGAGGTACCATATCTTTGCTTTTATGATCCTCTGGAACATTGCTGGGGAAATTGGTTGACTGATATCAAACTCTTGTGTATATATATATATATATATACACATACACATTCTTTCTAAAATTCTTTTCCATTGCAGTTTATCACAGGATATTATTATGGTTAAATATATCTGTATCATTTTGCAGTGATAAACAGAAATTACCACAACATTGTAAAGCAACTATACTTTAATAAAAAAAGAAAATAATCAATATCCTTGAAAAAATTTAAGTAGTGCAAAAGGGCATACTATAAGAACATCTCTCTCAACTGAGAAAGTAGTACTGACACATGTACACTATCATATGTGAAACAGATAGTTAGTGGGAAGTTGCTTCGTAACACCCAGCCTGGCACTCTGTGATGACCTAGAGGGATGGAATAAGGGGAAGGGCAGGAGTCTCAAGAGGGAAGTGATATATGTATACCTATGGCAGTGGCCACAGGACTGGAAAAGGTCAGTGTTCATTTCAATCCCTAAGAAGGGCACTGCCAAAGAATGCTTAAACTACTGCACAATTGCACTCATCTCACATGCTCAAAATTCTCCAAGCCATAGTTCAACAATACATGAGCCGTGAACTTCCAGATGTTCAAGCTGGTTTTAGAAAAGGCAGAGGAACCAGAGATCAAATTGCCAACATTCGCATGATCATCAAAAAAGCAAGAAAGTTCCAGAAAAACATCTATTTCTGCTTTATTGACTATGCCAAAGCCTTTGACTGTGTGGATCACAATAACCTGTGGAAAATTCTTCAAGGGATGGGAATACCAGACCACCTGACCTGCCTCTTGAGAAACCTGTATGCAGGTCAGGAAGCAACAGTTAGAACTGGACATGGAACAACAGACTGGTTCCAAATAGGAAAAGGAGTACATCAAGGCTATATATTGTCACCCTGCTTGTTTAACTTATATGCAGAGTACATCATGAGAAACGCTGGGCCGGAAGAAGCACAGCTGGAATCAAGATTGCCAGGAGAAATATCAATAACCTCAGATATGCAGATGATACCACCCTTATGGCAGAAAGTGAAGAAGAACTAAAAAGTCTCTTGATGTAAGTCAAAGAGGAGAATGAAAAAGTTGGTTAAAGCTCAACATTCAGAAAACTAAGATCATGGCACCTGGTCCCATCACTTCATGGGAAATAGGTGGGGAAACAATGGAAACAGTGGCAGACTTTATTTTTGGGGGCTCCAAAATCACTGCAGATGGTGACTGCTGCCATGAAATTAAAAGATGCTTACTCCTTGGAAGGAAAGTTATGACCAACCCAGACAGCATATTAAAAAACAGAGACATTACTTTGCCAATGAAGGACTTTCTAGTCAAGGCTATGGTTTTTCTAGTCATCATGTATGGATGTGAGAGTCAGACTATAAAGAAAGCTGAGCACTGAAGAATTGGTGCTTTTGAACTGTGGTGTTGGAGATTTTTGAGAGCCCCCTGGACTGTAAGGAGATCCAACCAGTCCATCCTAAAGGAGCTCAGTCCTGGTGTTCATTAGAAGGACTGATGTTGAAGCTGAAACTCCAATTACTTTGGTCAACTGATGGGAAGAGCTGACTCATCTGAAAAGTCTCTGATGCTGGGAAAGACTGAAGGTGGGAGAAGGGTCAACGAGGATGAGATGGTTGGATGGCATCACTGACTCAATGGACATGAGTTTGGGTAAACTCTAGGAGTTGGTGTTGGATGGGGAGGCCTGGCGTGCTGCAGTCCATGGGGTCACAAAGAGTCGGACATGAATGAGCGACTGAATTGCACTGAACTAATGGCTGATTCATGTTGATGCATGACAGAAACCAGCACAATATTGTAAAATAATTATCTATCAATGAAAATTAAATACATTTAAAAAATTAAAAGAAGATAAAGACAGAAGTAAAAAAAGAGGGAGGGGATACATACATATATATATATATATATATATATATAATTATAACTGATTTGTACTGCTGTATGGAAGGAACCAACACAACATTCTAAAGTAATTTTCCTCCAGTTAAAAAAAAGAGTAAATCCTAAGACTTCTCATCGCAAGAAAAAAACTTTAAAAATAAAAATAAGCAAATAAAAGACAAAAGGAAAAAGAAGAGTAGGAGAGGATACATTGAGACACAGAAGGGGGAGAAGGCCATGTGAAGTCTGAGGCAGAGAGGGAAGTGATGCTGCCATAAGCCAAGTAACATCTAGGGCCAACAGAAGCTGCAAATGGTAATGAAGGATTCTCCTTTAGAGCTTTCAGAGAAAGTACAGCCCTGCTAACACCTTGTTTTCAGACTTCTGGTATGGGATACAAGAATAAATTTCTGTTGTTTAAAGCCAAAAAAAAAAAAAATCTCTCCCAGACTAGATCCTTATGTTCTACTCTAAAGAAACATTTCCTGGATATTTAGAAACATCTATTTTTTTGTGCATTCTTTTCAAATATTTTATGCATACACATGCAGATATATGCATATTTTTTTCACAAATGAAAGTATATCATAAACTCTATAGTCTGTATCTTACTTTTGTTTGCTTAATATATTTTGGTAGTCTCCACATATCAGTGGATATAGAATTTGTTTACCCTTTTGATGGCTCATAGTAGTCATTTAAGTACAGACTATGTGCAGTTTCAGGATGGAAGCTACATTCAAATACTTAGCTACATTTCTTGATGCTGTTTAGCTTTATGTTAGGAGCTAATCCAAGACAGAAGATGATAGGTATAGAGACACAGTAGGCTGTATTAACATTTACAAAGTATTTTTTTCCCTATAGAAAGGTTTTATATCCTCAGATTGTTGGAATAATGCATGGCCATGTGACTTTAGCCACTGCAATGTTGAAAATGTGTCATCTTCAAGGTAGAAGTTAAAACAGGCTATGGCCCAGACAGATACCACTTCTTCTGCTGGGTTACAGAATGAATATGACATGGAACTTAGCTGTAACTTGTAACTCACCCACAATGGATGGGTAGCATGAATGAAAATAAAATTTCTTTATCTTAAGTAACTGATTTCAGGAAATTGCTTGGAATCACGAAATGATTTAGTTTATCCTGCCTACTACAGGGAGCAACCCAAGAAAAAATGAGAATGTGAACACTTTTAATAAAATAGCTCTTCCTGTCATGAAATGGTTTTCCAGTGACTCTTTTTCCTTATTCCTTCTTTCTAAATTCATTAAATCAAGTGGCCAAAAAAAAAAAAAAAAACAACCCACTAATAATATTTTCATTTTATGTATTCATTTTTAGACTATTTTCATTCTATTTCAAATCTTTCTAGGCTATTTTGTCCACAGATCAAAGTAATCGATATTCCTGTACTTTAAAAACAAATAATTTGGGGGAGGGGTGCAAATGTCTGCTCCTGACCATGTGTTTTATTTTCGTTTTAGGTTCGAGGGATTCCTTAACAAGAGAAACCACTCACTACACACAATTAACAACTTCAATATTGAACAGAGAATTATTTAACTTGATTTCAATATACAATCACTAAAAGAAAAGAAAAAAATAGAAACAATAGAGAAAGGTAATAGTACATACATTACAAAATTGAGCTGACCAACATCCAATGCAGAATTAAATAGCACAGAGAAGTCCCTTGTTAACAACAATCTGGAGTCCCAGTGGGAAAAGGATCCTGCGTGGTGCATCCACACCATGGGTGAGACTTCACATTGCAGTTTTGAAGGCTCCTGCTTATAATTCCAGGCCATGACTGATATCATCCTCAGTTTGCACACAAAAATGCAGTTCTGGTGTTACTTTAAGCTTTTTGCAGTGCTGTTTGTTTCAGCTGGGTGTCATAGAATTTCATTAGACCCCAAGGAATGGCCAGACACTCAGGGGCTCAAAAATTCCAAGACCCATTTCCTTTCTTATTTAAAGTGCTGCCTGACTTGCTGTGTTTGCAGGCAGGCGTGGAACCTGGCCGATGTTCAGGCAGGGCTGAAGCAGGTCAGAGACCTGCTCTCTTGCTTCTGCAACCTGAACAAGACTTCATCTATTTTAATTTCCCTGACACCCTGATGGAATAACGGGGCCCAGAATGCCCCACTGTAAACAACTAGAAAACTGGACAAAATACATGAAGCAACTGTTTTGGATGTTGGAAAACAGGCAGCAAAGGACTGTGATTCCTGGAAGTAGAGAAACAAGCGAGAGAAGCTTAAGATTGTCCAACTTTATGCCTGAAGGTACTTTCCTCACCCTGATTCAAAGAGGGGGATCCTAAGCAGAGCACTGAAAATTTCTGAGTTTCTGAATCAATACTGGAGGTCAGGATGGCTGAGGTGATTGGAATTACCAGGACATAGTATTGGCAAATAGATGGGGAAAAAGTAGAAACAGTGACAGATTTTATTTTCTTGTGCTCCAAAATCACTGCAGATGGTGACTACAGCCATGAAATTAAAAGATGTTTGCTCCTTGGAAACAAAGTATGACAAACCTTTTTGTCAGTGTATTAAAAAGCAGAGACATCACTTTGCTGACAACAGTCCATATAGTTAAAGCTATGGTTTTTCCAGTAGTCATGTATGGATGTGAAAGTTGGACCATAAAGAAGATTGAGCACCAAAGAACTGATGCTTCAAACTGGAACTGGAAAAGACTCTTGAGAGTCCCTTGGACAGCAAAGAGATCAAACCAGTCAATCCTAAAGGAAATCAACCCTGAATATTCATTGCAAGGACTGATGTTGAAGCAGACGCTCCAATACTTTGGCCAACTGATGTGAAGAGCTGAGTCCGGAAAAGACCCTGATGTTGGGAAAGATTGAGGGCAGGAGGAGAAGGAGGCAACAGAAGATGGGATGGTTGGATGGCATCATCGACTCAATGGACATGAGTTTGAGCAAACTCTAAGAGATAGTGAAGAATAGAGAAGCCTGGTGTGCTGCAGCTCACGGGGATGCAAAGAGTTGGACACACCTTAGCAACTGAAAAACAACAAGAAACATTGGAGAGAAGGGAATTGCAGGAGAAAAAAGATTCAGAAATATCCTAGGGATTCCCTTGAGTCTATTGTTGAATTCTCTACTGTGCATGTATAGGGAGAAACACCCTAAGATTGGGCTAGGAATGATGAAGCAGCTGTATTTCACAAGGTCTGGAAGATATTCAAGTTCTGAGCAACCAGGGTTCTTGTTGAAAACTTGGGACAATTAATGGCAATCTCAGAAGGGTCATGCCTAAATGATGGGGCTGAACTAGCTATTTAGTTTATTTAGCTATTTAGTTTGTTTATCTAAACTAAACAAGGGAACATTTCATGAAGAGATGGACAAAATAAGGGACAGAAATGGTATGGACCTAACAGAAACCAATGATATTAAGAAGAGGTGGCAAGAATACACAGAGAAACTATACAAAAAAGACCATCATGACCCAGATAATCATAATGGTGTGATTATGCACTTAGAGCCAGACATCCTGGAATTCGAAGTCAAGTGGGCCTTAGGAAGCATCACTACGAACAAAACTAGTGGAGGTGATGGAATTCCAGGTAAGCTATTTCAAACCCTAAAAGACGATGCTGTGAAAGTGTTGCTCTCAATATGCCAGCAAATTTGGAAAACTCAGCAGTGGCCACAGGACTGGAAAAGGTCAGTTTTCTTTCCAATCCCAAAGAAGGGCAATGCCAAAGAATGTTCAAACTGCTGCATAATTGCACTCCTCTCACATGTTAGCAAAGTAATGCTCAAAATTCTCCAAGCTAGGCTTCAGCAATACATGAACTGTGAACTTCCAGATGTTCAAGCTGGATTTAGAAAAGGCAGAGGAACCAGAGATCAAATTGCCAACAACCATTGGATCATCAAAAAAGCAAGAAAGTTCCAGAAAAACATCTACTTCTGCTTTATTGACTACACCAAAGCCTTTGACTGTGTGGATCACAATAAACTATGGAAAATTCTTCAAGGGATGGGAATACCAGACCACCTGACCTGCCTCCTGAGAAATCTGTATGCAGGTCAAGAGGCAACAGTTAGAACTGGACATGGAGCAACAGACTGGTTCCAAATAAGGAAAGGAGTATGTCAAGGCTGTATATTGTCACCCTGCTTATTTAACTTATATGCAGAGTACATCATGCGAAATGCTGGGCTGGATGAAGCACAAGCTAGAATCAAGTTTGCTGGGAGAATTATCAATAACCTCAGATATGCAGATGGCACCACCCTTATGGCAGAAAGTGAAGAAGAACTAAAGAGCCTCTTGATGAAAGTGAAAGAGGGGCATGTAAATATAGGCTTAAAACTCAACATTCAGAAAACTAAGATCACGGCATCTAGTCCCATCACTTCATGCAAATAGATGCGGAAACAATGGAAACAGCAAAAGACTTTATTTTTGGGGGCTCCAAGATCACTGCAGATGGTGACTGTAGCTATGAAATTTAAAGATGCTTTCTCCTTGGAAGAAAAGCTATGAACAACCTAGACAGCATATTAAAAAGCGGAGACATTACTTTTCCAACAAATCTGTATCATCAGAGCTATAATTTTTCCAGTAGCCATGTATGGATGTGAGAGCTGGACCATAAAGAAAGCTGAGCAGTGAAGAATTGATGCTTTTGAGCTGTGGTGTTTGAGAAGACTCTTGTGAGTCCCTTGAATTGCAAGGAGATCAAACCAGTGAATCCTAAAGGAAATCACTCCTGAATATTCATTGGAAGGACTGATGCTGAAGCTGAAACTCCAATACTTTGACCACCTGATGTGAAGAACTGACTCATTGGAAAAGTCCCTGATGCTGGGAAAGATTGAAGGCAGCAGCAGAAGGGACAACAGAGGATGAGATGGTTGAATGGCATCACTGACTCGATGGACATGAGTTTGAGCAGGCTCCAGGAGTTGGTGATGGACAGGGAAGCCTGGCATGCTGCAGTCCATGGGGTCGCAAAGAGTCGGACATGACTGAGTGACTGAACTGAACTGAAACTAGCTGAAGAGTAAAAGTCACTTAAGATCCACTTTCCAAAGCTTAAAAACAAATTGAAAATGATCAAGATGATCTTTATGTAATGTAACCTTCTCTCCAAACAAAGTGCACCACTCTTTAAAGGAAGACCACAAAATCCAGAATTCAACAACATAAGACTAACCAAGTTCAGCATTCAATTAAAAAATTGATCATGTGATCTTGTGAAAATAGGAAAATATGATCCATATTCAATAGAAAATAAGTCAAAAGAAACCTGTAAGAAGTAACAGAGATGATGGAATTAACAAACAGAATTTTTTAAACAGCTGTTACGTGTGTGTGTGTATGTCAGTTGCTCAGTTGTGTCCAACTCTGTGATGCTATGGACTGCAGTCCACCAGGCTCCTCTGTCCATGGAATTCTCCAGGCAAGAATACTGGAATGGGTTGCCATTTCCTTCTCCATGCATAAGTACTTAAAGAGAAATATGAACATAAAGAAGAGCCAAGTGAAATAGTATATAGAGCAAAGCAGAAACTCTAGTTTTGAAAAGTAGACTATCTGAAATGAAAGAGCACTGGGTGAGATTCATAGCAGATTAGACATTACAGAAGAAAATCAGTGGACTTGAAATCATAACAATAAAGATAAAGAAATAAACAAAAAACAAAAAAATAAAAAGAGAAATAAACAATAAATATCATGTAGAATGAAGTGCATATAGAAAAAAAAAACTGAAACAAACAAATGAACAGAGCATCAGGAACTTTGGGAAAATTTTCCAGCAGTCTAGCATTTATGTAAATGATATTCCAGAAGGATGGGAGAGTACAGAAAGATATTTAAAGAAATAATGGCTGAAATGTTCTAAATTTGCTGAAAACTGTAAGCCCACACATTTGAAAAGTTCAAGGAATTTCAAATATGATAAACACAAAGAAAACCACATTAAGACACATCATAAACAAATTGGTAAAAACCAGTGATAGAGAGAAAATCTTAAAAAGCAGCCAGAGAGGAAAAATCACATGTTATGAATGGAAGAATGAAGATAATTACCATAGTTTTCTCATCCAAAATGGTGCAGACCAGAAGACAATGGAACAGCATGTTTAAAGTGCTGAAACTAAAAACAAAACCAAAAACAGAACAAGAAAAGCCCACAACCAAAAGTACCCTGTCAAACTAGATTGCTGTATCAAGTAAGTATTTCTTTCAAAAAAATAGAAGTGAAATAATGACTTTTTAGCAAACAAAAGTTGAAAGAAGTTATATCCAGGAGATTTAAACTATGAGGAAAGCTAAAAGACATTCTAGAGGCAGAAATTTAGAGCTATATAAAGAAATAAAATCTCTACAAATTGCAAATTGTGGGTAAAGTTAAAAGCATTTTTGTTTTTTCATTTTAAAATTTCTTCGAAAGGCAACTGTTTGAAGCAAAATTAAGATTACATTTTGAGGTTTATAATGTTTGAAGAAATAAAATATTTAACCACACAAAAGTTGGGAAAGAAGCAATGGAAGCATACTAATGTAACTGATATAATAACATTTTAAGGTAGACTTTGATAAGTTAAAAATGTATATTTTAAACCCTAGAACAAACACACATGCACAAGCCATAAACTAAAAATACAGAGACAGAGGTAATAAACCAATAGTAGAGATAAAATCCAATCATAAAAGATTTTTAATTTAATCCAGGAAGAGGCAGAACAAGACTGGAAAAAAGAAAGAATCTAAGGAACAAACAGTAAACACTATCAATCTAATCAATTCAAGCCTAACTTTATTGATAATATTAAATGTAAACTCTAAACAATTCAACTAAAAAGCTGACATTGTCAGAATGGACAAAAATGTAGGAACTAATTGTTCTTGTTATTATATGTTGTCTTTTTTTAAAAAGCCTACATTAAATATAAGGTCACAAATAGCTAAAATGTAAAAGAATTGAAAAAGATATATCATACAAACGCTAATTAAATGAAAGCTGGAATGGTTGTATTAACATCAGAAAAAGTGGATTTTAGAACAAGGTATGTTATCAGGAATTACAATACAGAAAAAGCAACTGAAAAAATCCAAACCCCATTCATGATCAAAACTAGGAATTGAAGTAAGTTTTCCTAACCTAATTTACAGGGTATCTATAAAAAACTACAGTGAACACTCATACTTCATGGGGAACAATTGAATACTTTTCCACCTAAGATTATAAATAGATCAAGGATATTTGTTCTTGCCACTTCTATTCAACAGTTGACTAATGGTTCTAGCTGATACAATAGGACAGGAAAAGTAAATAAAAGGCAAATCATTAGAAAAGAAGAAGAAAATGGTTTTATTTGTGGACAACCTGATGATTGTTACCAGCTGAACTGTGTTCCTCCAGGTTCATGTGATCAAGCTCTCAACCCCAACACCCTAGAATATGACTATATTTGGAGATAGGCCTTCAGTTCAGTTCAGTCACTCAGACGTGTCTAACTCTTTGCGACCCCATGAACCACAGCATGCCAGGCCTCCCTGTCCATCACCAACTCCCGGAGTCCACTCAAACCCATGTCCATCGAGTTGGTGATGCCTTCCAGCCATCTCATCCTCTGTCATCCCCTTCTCCTCCTGCCCTCAATCTTTCCCAGCATTAGGGTCTTCTCAAAGAAGTCAGCTCTTCGCATCAGGTGGCCAAAGTACTGGAGTTTCAGCTTCAACATCAGTCCTTCCAAAGATATCCAGGACTGACCTCCTTTAGGATGGACTGGTTGGATCTCCTTGCAGTCCTTTAAGGGGTGATTATATTACAATGAGGCCTTTAAGGAAACCCTGAATCCCATCTGACTGGTGTACTTATAAGAAGAGGAAATTTGGACACACAGACACCAGGAGCATGCACAGGTGAAAGCTCATGTGAAGACAGAGCAAAAAGTGCCATCTGCAAGTCAATGCAAGAGTCCTCAGAAGAAAGCAAATCTGCTGACTCCTTGATCTTGGACTTCCAGGCCCCAGAACTGTGAGAAATAAATTTCTGTTAAGTCACCCATTCTTTGGCATTTTGTTATGGTAGCCCTAACAAATTAATATGATGGCATTATAGAAAGCCCTAAGTAATCTTCAGTAAAAGGGTATTAGAACTAACAAGTAAATTTAGGATGATGATAGAATACAAAAATCAACTGTGTTTCTACATAGTTACAACCAATTGGGATGGTGAAATCAACACGCAGTACCGCTAGCCCAATAACAAAAACATGAAATTATAAAATACTGAAGGGTAATTTAGCAACATATTTTCAATACTTGTGCAATAAAAACTATAAAGCATTAAGTGGAAAAATTAAATAATAAATAAATGGAGCAGTATATCATGCAAATCAAAAGACTCAATATTGTAAGTCAAATATTTCTTAAGTTCATCTACAGAGTCAATGTAATCCCAATCATAATTCCAGAGATGGTTCTGTATAAATTTTATTCTAAAGTTTATATGGAAATGTGAAAGACCTAGAAGTGCTAAAGCATTTTGAAAAAATAAAACAAAGTATGAAGATTTACATTATGGAGTTTAAGTATTTCCATAGAGCTACAGGATTTAAGACAGGGTGATATTCACATAAGCACAGTTTATGAAACACAACTGAATCCAGATACAGACCCCCATATACATGGCCAATTGATTTGAACAAAGGAATTAAGGAAATTTAATGGGAAAGGATAGTCTTTAAACAAATGGTGCTGAAACTAATGAATATCCACACAGAAAAAAATTAACATTTACCATTACTGTATTTCATAAACATTAATTTACTTGAAATGGATCATAGAACTTAACATAAAGGCTAAAACTATAAATCTTCTAGGGAAAAAAAATGGGAGAAAGATCTTAACAACCTTGAGATAAAGATTTTTTGATATATAAAGCAATATGTATAAAAAATTATGAATTACAAATTATCAAAATTGAAATCTTTTGAAAATACAATATCTATGTCAAACAAAGGACTTGTATCAAACATATATAAAGAATACTTACAACTTAGAATTCAAAAATAGCAAAATATTTTATTATCACTGCACACAAGGAAATATATAAATGGCCAATAATCACTTGAATATGTTCAATATTAACACTCATTAAGAAAAGTAATTAAAACCACAGTGAGGTACCACTACATCTCTTCTAGGAAAGCATTTAAAAAAAACCCCACCAAGGGTTAGTGAGAATGTGAAACAACCAGATCTTTCCCACATTATTGGTGGGAATATGAAAGTTGTACAACCAACTTTGAAAACAGTCTGGCAGCTTAGCATACTTTTGTCCTATGACTCAATAATCACATTTCAAGAGAAATGAAAACTTGTCCACTCGAGGGCTACTACATGAACATGTTCCATTTCATAGCAATTTAAATCATTACAGTCCCAAACTGGGAATAACCCAAATAGCCATTGTTATGTGGCAAACTGTGATGTGTTCATACACTGGAACACTGCTAAGCAATAAAAAGGAATGTAAGACTTCCCTGGTGGTGTAGTGAATACGAATCCACCTACCAACCACTGCAGGGACAGGGGTTAGATCCCTGGTCTGGGAAGATTCTGCATGCTGCCAAGCAACAAAACCTGTATGCCGTAACTACTGAGCCGGCACTCTAGAGACAACAAGCTGCAACTAGTGAAGCCTGTGTGACTGTGCTCTGCAAAAAAAAGAAGCCACTGCAATGAGAAGCCTGTGCACAGAGATAGAAGAGTTGTCCCCACTTGCTGCTACTAGAGAAAAACCCATGTGTAGCAAGGAAGACTTAGCGCAGCCAAAAATAAATAAATAATACATATAAATATGGCAATGTGTACATGTCAAAAGAAGTAAATAAAAAATAAAAAGGAATGTACTAGTACTAATCAATGCAACAACATGAAGAGATTTAGTTGCTCAGTCATGTCCAACTCTTTGGCTCCTCTGTCCATGGGATTCTCCAGGCAAGAATACTGGAGTGGATTGTCATTCCCTTCACCAGAGGATCTTCTCCACCCAGGGATCAAACCCAGGTCCCCTGCAATGCAGGCAGATTCTTTACCCTCTGAGCTACAGGGAAGTCTTCAACAACATGAATGAATCTCAAAAGAATTATGCTAAGTAAAAGAAGTCAGACACAAAAGAGTACATATGCTGTCTTTCCATTTGTAAGAATGGAAAAGATCCTGATGGAAAAGATAACACTAATCCCAAGGAATAGAGAGTAGGTCATTTGTTATATGGAACAAAGGGTGGAGGAACTGACTATAAAGGAACATGATGGAGGTTTTTTAGGGTGATGGAAATATTCCACATTTTTTATAGTACTAAGTACACTGATTGACATATATGTATGTGTGTGTCAAAACTCACTGAACTATATGCTGAAAATGGGCATTTTAGTTTATAGAATTATTCTTCAATAAGCTTGATCAAAATAATTTTTAAAACTTTAATAAAACATAATGGACTCTTTGACATTTCAGTCTCTGTTCAAATAAACAAAAGCAACATAAAAAGTGCCACTGGGTCATGAGGACAATATTTCTGGATAACAGTTTGAGTACCAGTCTCACCAGATGTTTTGTGAGATGCTGATGAATTGTGACAATTTCAAATTTTAGGGATGACCTGGTTTTTCTAAAAATTGTGAATGATTATGACCTATTCATTTTTCTCTCTTATATTCTGTAGCTTGTTGGATAAACTCTTATTTGCTTATATTTTTCAAAAATTTGAAATGAAAATTTTAATTTTTCTTTCATTTTCTTCCTTCCTTCATTCCCTTTCCTTTTGCTCTCTTTCTCCCCCTCCTCCCCATTCCTTGTTCTTTCTTCATATGTTTTAAAGGGAAGATCTACCTCTTCTCTCTGACCCTCACTGGTTCTCCCTCTCTACTTTTCAGTTAAAGAAACATTTATCAAAATGGGAAATACAACTTAAAGTTCTGAAAAGAGAAATCATAGCGTGGTATCAGTAAAACTTGGAAGATCTGGCTTCCCATCTTAGCTGTTCTGTAAATCAGCCATGTTATCTTGATCCAGTTGGCCATTCTCTCATTCCACAAACTCTCTGATTTTGGCCTCAAGTTCCTCATTTGTAAAATAAGAGCTAAATTCTATGATCTCTTCTGCTTCTCACAGTTCTTCCCTGAAAGTCCAACTGATAGAAGCCTCACAATTACTCCCTTGTCACTTACAAACTGCATCCTCTGTGATAGAGCAGTCCATGTTGTCTTGTTGGCAATTGAGGAGGAAGAAGAGGAATAACTTTAAGCATCTTACTAGGGCTTGGTTTAAAGATAACTCACCATGGGGAAAGCATGATCATACAATTTTTCCCAAAGAGCAAGACACACTCACACTCAGGGCTCTCATACACAGGCTCTCAACATGAGTGGATAGGCAGGGTTTCTCACCATCTTATGGACAACTATCTTAGATGGTAGGATATGCCTCGATTCCCCAGACCTTAACCAGGTCAGCTTCTGGAGTCTTTCCCTTTACCACATGGGTTTGGCATAATACATCAAAACCCAAGTCCCTTCAGGCTTCAAATCATTTGGACTCAACCTCTGCATGACTGCACCTAGACTCATCAAAAACAACGTTTTGACAAAACACAAAGCTTTAAAAAAGCAGTGTAAATTTGTTCCTCCACAGTCTTCTACATGGATTGAATCTGTTTCAAGGAAATTTAGGACTTTGCATTAAATCTTGGGCATGACGAGGACCAAAACGGAGGCTCTGTGGGGATATGGTGACAAGGATGGTGGACTGGGGAGAGCCTCTCCCTGAAGTGCATGTCTGCAGTAGGTTTGCCTACCTCAGACTAGCCCCACTGATCAGGCCTGTGCCTCCAACCATCCAACAATCCTTCCTTGGTGTAGAAATCTTTCTGGAGCTCTCAGCGTGTACTCAGAATTGTGGAAGAAACAATGACGAGTCAGAATGAGGCAGCGCTCTGGAGTTTGACGGCCATTGTCCTGATCTTGTCATATCAGGTGTGTGATCGTGGGCAAGATATTCACGAAATTCACTAAACTTTAGTTTCATCATCAACAAAATAGGAAGAATAAAAATATATACTCCCTAGGATTAACTGAGGTAGAGTCCATAAAACAGTGGGCACCGTACCTGGAAGTTGGAAAGTCTTCCTATAACTGTTAGCAAATGTCACCATCATTATTATTGAGCGAGAGAGAATTACAAACGTCAACAGAGCAGAAATATCCTTCAGGTATCCAAAGTGAGGAATGACTAGTCCTGGCCAGGTTAATGGGGCTGACTTCCCTGAGTAAGGGACAACTGTGCTGCCTTGAAGTGAGAGTGGGAGTCTGATGGCTGAAAACTGTCAAAGGGCATTCCGGTTGGATGGATCAGCAATACAGTCCCTATATGATCTCATCCAGGAAGATGTGACTACTCAGTCGTTTAAAAAAATAAAGAGCCCTAAGCTCACAATGGGAGCAGACGTGATGGAAGGACAATTAAGCTGCAGCCTGTTCACGGACTTCCTGCTGAACCTAAACAGGTTTCTCAGACCAGTGACTCATCAACAGGGCAGACTACATGTACCTGTTGCGTAAACCAGTGCTTTTGGTTTATTTTTATCTTGCTTCTGTAACCCCTCTTTGTTCCATTATTAATACTCAGTGCATTGGGCGATGTGATCAACTCCTTTTCGGCTTTTTGCATTCATTATGCATTTTGTGGCCAAGAGAGTGATTTCCTCTCCACCTGTTTTCTTTCCTCTTTCTGGAAAAATGTTCTTCTCTCTGACGTGTTACCTATATGACATAAAGTAGCTGTCGTTTCTACACTTTGTTGCATAGTGTGCTTGCCATGGATGTTCAACTGGAATTAATATTTACCGTCTATTGTGCTAGGCACTTTGAAGGCTTTTCCCACTTAGTTCTCATGACAGTTCTCTGTTGTAGGTGTTTTTGCATTTTGTGGATGGGACTCAAAGAAGTGAAGCAATCTGACCAATGTCAGCAGGCCTGAATATGAGGTGTGCTGCTTGCTGACTTTCTTTTGCGGCTCTTGCTCTCACCACTGGACAACATGTCCACAGGACACCCAGGCCTGGGAAGAGCAGCGGTGTGGGGAGGGCTGAGACCGTTTCTTCCTTCTCTGACTTTTAGAGCTCCCTCAAGCTCAGGGCTGTGGCTGTTGGGTGTCTCATCGCAAATGTTGCCAAGATTTCCATTTCTATCCATTCGGGTCAAATTTGCTCCATTGCTTTCACGTATCTGAGGGTAGTTTAATTACAAATATCCTTATTCTCATCACTTACCAAGATATCTTTTGTTTTGTTTTTTTTCAGGCAAAACAGTGTCCATTTTTAAGTTTTGGTGTTAAAGAATGGCAGAGACAGAGAAAAGTAAGTGACCACACTTTCATTTGTGGATGATTTTCTCATCTACTGAATAGTGGGAAATATCTATTGCTGTACTTTTCACTTTTATATTATTTTTAAAAATTAAAAAAATATATATTATGTGCTTCTCCAATTCTCTGTTCTGTGATTTCTGATATGAACAAAACTTGTGAAGATTCTTAAGGAGTAATAAACTGAACTCACTTCAGTGTGAGCAGTTAATCCACAATCCCTGACCAACAGCTCTATTCTTATCAATTCCCATATTCATAGAGATCCTTCTGCAACTTTCCTAGTAAACTGGGAGAAGATTTCCTTTATTTAATGTGCTCTTTTCTCATTAGGAAGCCAACACTACAATGGCATTTCTCCCTTTCTTCCCCGCCTGTCTGGCTTTGACTGGCGGTGGGATTAATTGGGCCGTGATCAATCTCCTAAAAGATGGCAAATTGGGAATGGCAGGTGGAAGGAGGAAAGCATGAATATTAATTAGCTAGGATTCCAAACAGAAGCCTTTTAATTATATTAAAATGCACAGGCCTGCAGGCAGTGAGATGATTCCTGCTGTAAATCTGTCGACAGGCCATTAGCTCAGCCACGTCAATGCCTTTTAATGAATGAATATATACATTTCAAGTGGTGGAGAGAGAAATACTTTCCTGTTTATAAATATTAAAAGGAAAACTATCAACGTGAGGTGATATCTATGACACCTCCTTTCAGGCTGGAGGTATTTGGGGAAGGCAGGGAAGGTGGTCTCCCTGAACTGCTCATCCAGGCTGTGAAATCAAAGCCTGTGGCTGATATGGGGACTGATACAATTAATAACAGATGACTGCAACCAGGGTGACCCAGCAGCTCAGGTTCACTGTAGTGAGGCATTTGAGGAAGTTACATTAACTTTTCAAGTCACTTTCAAACCATTTGCTACAGGAAATAAGGAAGTCAGTTCTTTGCTTCTTGTTAACATGAAGAAAAGCATTTAAAGATTGACGAGTGGCCAGTCACCATGGGGAAAGGGCCATGAACTGAGAAGTGTTAGAAATCCATGGTGGTAAAGAAATGGTAGAGAATAAATATAAGGACACCAAGGGGGAAAGGGGTGAAGTGGGAGAAATTGGGAGATTAAGACTGACACATATACAATACTTATACTATTTATAAAATAGATAACTAATAACATACTATATAGTACAGGGAACTCTACTTAATGCACTGTGGGGACCTGAATGGCAAGGAAGGCCAAAAGATAGGAGATGATATGTATATGTATGGCTGATTCATTGTGTTGTATGGTAGAAACTAACGTAACATTGTAAAGCAACTATACACCAATAAAAGTTAATTAAAATAAATAAATCAATCACATCCATTCAACAAATTTCCATACACCACCCAATACAAGGTGAATTTAACCCTATTCTCTTAATAATGTCAAACTGAACACACACATGTGCCATGTGGATCAGATATATATGACCTCATTAATTGAGTTCTAGAGAATGGAGACTTAAGAACCAATGGTCAAAACCTCAAAGAGTGCATTTGTTTATAGTGTTTTGTAGGGGAAAAAAAAAAAAACAGTGCTGAAAAGTTACTGAATAAACATTCAATTTGCTAAAAAAAAAAAAAAAAAAAAAAACCCTCAAAAAACAGAAATGAAATTTAAGCAGGTAGATCTCCGTAGATCTAGTCACTTTGAGAAAGTCCGTGGAAGAGAATGGCAGGGAATATGGAAACATACCAGCTGTGAGAATGGGAAAGTGGGATGAAGGAAAGCTGGTCACAGATGACTTCATAGATTCAAAAGGCTTGAACAGAGCTTAGTGACCCACTAGTCCAACCTCCTCATTTTAGAGAATTAGAAACTGAGGCCCAGAGCGGGGGAAGGCTGTGTACAGAGTGCTTAGTTGGTAGAGGAATCCTCTTTACTTCCCTACCTACCTGCTTACTTATGTATCCATCTCCTTAACTATCTACCTACTTACCTATTTACCTATTCATGTACCACATCCTTCTATAAAATATTTGAGCATTCTCTTGACCCTCAGTCTGGAGGATTTTTAAAGACTTCATGCTGCCTTCCTATTAATAACTTTAAATAAGAACACATTTGAGAGAACAAACTTATGGTTGCTGGAATGGGGGGTGATGGGAAGAAGAGGGGAAGGGATCGTTAGGGAGTTTGGAATGGACATGTACACACGGCTATATTTAAAATGGATAACCAAAAATGCCTACTGTATAGCATGTGGAAATCTGCTCAATGTTATGTGGCAGCCTGGATGTGAGGGAGTTTGGGGGAGAATGCTGCTGCTGCTAAGTCACTTCAGTCGTGTCCGATTCTGTGCGACCCCATCCCTGGGATTCTCCAGGCGAGAACACTGGAGTGGGTTGCCATTTCCTTCTCCAATGCATAAAACTGAAAAGTGAAAGTGAAGTCACTCAGTCATGTCTGACGATACATGTATATATACGGCTGAGTCCCTTTGCCATCCACCTGAAACTATCACAATATTGTTAATCAACTATACTCCGATACAAAGTAAAAATTAAAAAAAGAACACATTCGAGGAAACTGCATATTATGCACACCTTACTTAATCTGAGAATATCCATCTAAGGGCGATAATAGTTCAGCCCAACTGCAGAGATGCCACATGGTTCATCCCAGTCTACTGGAATGCCACCAGAAGAATGCAATGACTTAGTGGAGGTACCCTTGAATTACTCTTGATTTTGAAAGCCTTTCAGGTGAAAAAAGAAGCTCACCAGAAGATACCTGAGAACACTCAGGCCTGGAAGTTCAGTACTGGTGACTATGAAAGGAAGGTAAGCCAAAAATAAATTTTTTGAGCACAATTTTGAAAAAAAAAAATGCTATATAGTTGAAATCCAATCAAGAGTCCTTATGATTCTGAAAAGCTTTATGTGGACTTTTTAAGGATAAGTTCAGAAACCAGCTGCAGATGGGCACTCTCCTGTACACGTACCTACATGTGTGTGGGAGTGTGTATGTATAGGTTTTGGGAGAGCAAGTCATAAGTTGGTTCTATCAGTCAATAGGACAGCATTCCCAGGGTGGATACACAGCTCCCAAACATCTGGCTTTAGCACAACAGGAACTCAGGAGAGAGAATGTGGATGACTTAACAAAGGACGCTTCTTATTGGAAAAGCAGCTTAAAGAGTATGTCAAGAAAGTAATGTGTGCTCGCTTCGGCAGCACATATACTAAAGTTGGAACGATACAGAGAAGATTAGCATGGCCCCTGCGCAAGGATGACACGCAAATTCGTGAAGCGTTCCATATTTTTTAAGAAAAAAAAAAAATAGAAAAAAAAAAAAAAGAAAGTAATGTGAAAGTATTGCTGCTGTGGGCTTCTCTGGTGGCTCAGACGGTAAAGAATCTTCCTGCAATGCAGGAGATGCATGTTCAGTCCCGGGGTTTGGAAGATCCCCTGGGGAAGGTAATGTCTACCCATTCCAGTGTTCTTACCTGGAAAATTCCATGGACAGTTGCTGCTGCTATGTGTTCTCACATATTATTCTAGCCACAGGGATCAGGCATGCTCAAAACTTCTTTGAGATGCATTTAATTTAGCCTCAAGACTATGAAACATAGTAATGTTCTTTATTTGGTAATATTGAGGAGAAGATAGAGGATGATTAAAGTCACACAGCAGTAATGTTAGATGTCCATTCAGCTCAGTTCAATGTGGATTCAATATTTCTTATGTGCCAGAGAGAGGATTAGGGGCAACTGTTTGTGGCATAGTGGTGAGCATAGCTGCCTTCCAGAGAAGGAATTAAGATCTAATGATGCAAAGAAGGATAAGACACAATGCTGCTATTTTCAGCCTACTTTTCTGGAAAGACATGACCAAGTAACTAACACAGTGGGGCAAATGCAGTAGCAGAGGTGGGCACAGAAAGCAAAGGGGTGCAGAAGAACAGCACTGGCCTCACTTGTGGGGTCGGGTGGTTCTTGGAGAAGATAGAGTCTGAGAATAAGCTTGGGTGGACAAGAGAAGGTTGGAGGGAGAGAGGGAGACAGGGAAAGGAAAAGACATGACCTTCAGACTTAATATCAACAGCAAAGGTGTATAATATGTGTGCTTCTTGACACTATGTTTCTTGTTTAAGAAAAACTTATTATGCTGTTCCTGCTTTCAGATGAAGATCAAGGTTCATCTGAATTAGAAATTTGCCTCTCCGTGAGATGATGATAAGAAAAACTAGTAAAACAGAGCATTCAGCAACCCACCATTCACTGTCCCGAGTTGTTCCTCTTTTCTACCAAGCTATTTGGAAGATTTGAGCACTGCTTATCTCCAGGAAGTGGAAACAACATGAATGCCCATCACCTGTTTGGATAATGAATTGCAGTTAATCAATATAAGTCGGGGCAGTAATTTATCACAAACTCCCTGTATTTGCTGCTGGCACCCTTTCCTTTTTAATATTCATAGTAAGACAGTGAAGCCGGAAGTCAGTAGTTGGCTAGAAGCTACAATGGGAAGAAACTCATTGTCCCTTTGGTAGTTATTAAGTACTCTTCTTTTTAAAAAATATTTTTGTTTGGCCACGTTGGTTCTTCGTTGCAGCACGCAGCAAACACTTCTTTCTCTTTGTGGGTTGCAGGCTTAGTTGCCCTATGGCATGTGGGATCTTAGTTTCCTGACCAGGAATCAACCCCCTGTCCCCTGCATTGGGAGACAGGCTTTTAACCACTGGACCACCAGGGAAGTTCCAAGTGCTCTTCTTCTTGATGCGTTTCTTCTGTGAGGTGAAGGTGAAGCATAGCAGTGTGAATCTGGAAGAGTGAACTGGGGGGAAACTGTACCTTATCTCTGGTTTAATTTGGTAATTAAGTTGGTAATTGGTAACCTCATTGGTTACCTGGGGGCAAGATTTCAGCAGTTGATCAGGTCAGAATCTCGGTTGCCTAGAGAAGAGACAGTAGAAAAGTCATTCTATAGTGTTAGCAACTTTGTCTTCTAGAATGGGGATAAGATGGGAATTAGAAATGTTATGCTTTTCTTTTTCCTGCTTGTCCAAATCTGTCTTCTACATTTATCTCCTAAGATTTTTGCTCACCTTGGATCCAGACCCACGGCTGATCAGGGGCCGTACTGTGCTGGAGATTTGCTGGGGGTGAATGGGCCTGTGTGGTTTTTCACCCTCTTAGCTTCCCAGAAGTACCAAAAAATTCTGGAACTGCAACTATTTAGTTAAGTTCAGGAACTTGACTCACTGGGAGTCTTTTTAAAGTAGTTCAGGTTCAGGAAATTCAGGCACACTTTCAGAGAGCTGAATTGCTGTGCTGGATTAGATTTGGGGAACTTTCAGTGATATATGACTATCATGAACACTTTGAAGAGCCTGTCATCTCTGTGCCAATACCAGATACGTAGCAGAGACATTCCATAGTTAGCCCCTTATCAAAGATGGCACATGCCTATCTTTCTGATTAGGGAGAACTCATGCTCTTTTTGAGTAAACCAATGAAAGAAAAGCTTCAAAATGATACACAAACCCTGTGATAAATGGGCTAGTCAAAGGAGGAAGTGTGGTTGACTAAAAAGGGAGTTTAGGCAGAAAGAGACTGCTTGGCAGGGAAGAATTGATTCACTAGACTGGTTCTGCTACCAGACTCTCCTGTTCTGATGTCTAAGGCTTAGGGTGATGCCAATAGAAATAGAGTGATTCTCATATAGACTCTGCAAGAAGTTGGAAATAGAGGGATATTCAGAAAGTCAACAAGAGAAAGTATAGCAGTAGGGTGTGTGTGTGTATTGTGCGTGTAGGGGCGAGGGGCAGAGTAGGTGGTATAGTAGATTAAAGATGACTTCCATTTTTCTTTCTTTTTTCTTTCCTCCCAACTATTTCCCCCATCAAGAAGTAGAATATATTTCCCCTCCTTTTAGGTTTTACCAATAGAATGCTGGAGAAGTGATGGTAAATAACTTTGGAGATCAGGCCTTAAGAGATCTACAGCTTTTCCTTTCACTTTTTTTGGAACTCACTCACCATGTTGTGAGTAAGCCCAAGAAACCACAGAGTAAGACCTCCTGGAGGGAAACCAAAGCCTCCAGCCTCCAACCCTAACGGAGCTGCAGCCTGCACAGCCAGCGCTAACCACCAGCCATAGTGAACGAGGTCATTTTTGATCTTCTAGCATCCTCATGTCTCACTGAGGGCACCCCATGAAGCAAAAAAGATGCTCAGTCAATTCACAGGAACAGGAGAAATAATAAGTCCTTGTTTGAAAACCACCAAGTTTTGGGGTGGTCTGTTACATAGTCATATATAACAAAAACATGTGGAATCTCCACACTTTAGAAAGGATGGCTTAACTGGGATGCAGCTTTGGTCGGGAGAGAAGGGGACAGCCACTGGAAGCCACACCTGTGGTAAGAGGTAGTGCCGGAAGTGGGAAGGCACTCCCATAAGGCGAGCAGGGAAGGAGGAAAAATGATGATGACCAAGTGGTGGCAGATAGTCTTATCCTGGCATACATGGGCGATGTATCTGAAGGACACCTAGAAAGATTTGGGGGAGATTTTGTTGAGAGTGAAAGTGAGATCTTTAAGTTTTACAAAAGCATGAACCCCAGAATGCCAATATACATGGATTTTTGTTATTAATCTATAATCTTGATGTTAGCTGGGCCTTTCTTTCTCCTTGAGATCTGGATAAGATTTGGTTGATGCACCAATTCTGTATCTGTGAAAGACTAAAAGACTCCCCAGGATTACTATGGATTTCTAGGGAAATTTTCTCTTCCTTAGCCCTAACTCTAAACTCTGGCTTCTTTTATGGGTGGTCTCACTGTCTTCTTTATGCTTTTTCTGTTTCACATAATATCAACCTAAACACTAAATCTTCTTTTAATTTTCACAATTTCTATCCATAAAAGCATTTTTTTGTGTGTGATTAGTAGACATTAATAAGAAATGTTGGAGTCTGTGGAGAGTATTTTAAAGTGTAGCAATATAAACTTCAAATTGAACCCAAGACCATCCTCACATTCTTTTTTGTTGTTGTTGAACACTCACCAAGAGCTGCATTTTCGTTTTGTTTTTTGTTTTTGGCCATGCAGAGTGGAATGCGGGATCTTTGTTTCCTGACTGGGGATAGAGCCTATGTCCTCTGCAATGGAAATGCAGTCTTAACCACTGGACTGCCAGAGAAGTCTCCTGTCCTTATTCTTAATATATACCTTTGCCCCAGCACTGGAGAATTTTCACAAACAGTATCACTCCAAGTGCTGGCTGAACCTTATTCTGTGTCATGATTCCTCTTTCCCTTACATCTTTGAGTAATGAAACAAATTTCTCTCATCTTCTCACATAGAATAGCTATCTATCTGTTTATTTTACTCAGTGACTCACTCTCCAACCTGAGCTGCTTATCGAGATATTTACTCAGTAGATACGCTTGTCCTCTGAGGAACAATCATGATGTCAGTTGTTATAGTGATAACATTTCACTCTCCCATTTCCTATCCTACTAAAATGACTGCAGTTTCCTGCAAAGGTACGCCAGTGTTGTTCTTTCTCTTTCTCTCCTGAGTGTTGAGTGAAAGGAAATCAAACCTAATAAACCTGGGCTATACCCAACTCACTGCCTTGCCTCTCTTTACTTCCTCTTAGAGGGTGGAGATTAGGTTCTCTTTAAGGTGTTGCTTTCTTTGTATAAAGTCTTGTTCATTGCCTAGGTGAGGAAGGGAGAATTTCTGAATCTGCTCTCTGGGTGGGTGCCATTTTCAGTTTTGGGGAGATTTTTATGGGAGTGAAAATGAGATCTAGAGACTGCACAGTAAGGAATAGGCATAAGCCAGAGAACTCCAGCCTATGCAGGGTTTCTGTATTAGCCAATTGGAGACCCTCTTACACACAGCAGTGATGTGTCAGAGATGGTGAGTGGTTTGTTTCATTTAGAAATCCATTCATTCATTCATTAAAATTTTTTTGGCATGAACTTATAGAAGACTTCTAAGGAAGTCAAACATGACTGAGACAGAATCTCTGGTTGAAAGAGCTTCTGATTCAGTAGGAGAAATAAAAGAACAAAATACCTACCCAGTTTGGCAGTATTGATGTCCCCTTGGAAAAGGGAGCTCTAACTGAGTCAGTGCAATAAGAGTTATTTGTGGTACAGTTCCTGTGGAATTGCATTCCCTTTTTTGTACACTGGGCAAATGACTCTTCTCTCCCCTCCAGATTCTCTGAATCTATCACCTGCTGTGTTCCTTCAGCCCCGTTCATACAATTGTCTGATAGTCCTCTAAGGAGATGATGATGGTTTAGGCCCCTCAAAATGTCAAAGGATTCCCATCAGTCTCTTGCCTGCTGGATTCTACCCTCTTTTCTCATCTATGATCATTTTCTTGAAGAATTTTCAAGCTCCTACAAAACTTACCTTTTAACATCCACCATATGATTCTTCATGTTTTTCTTTCTGGTACTATCACTTGCAGACATTTTCTCAGTTATTATGAGTCAAAATGGTTGCTCCATAAGTCTAAAACAAATGGAGGAATTCCCTGGCAGTCCAGCAGTTAGGACTCAGCGGTTTCACATCTGTGGCCCAGGTTCAATCCCTGGATGGGGAACTAATATCCCACAAGCTGCATGGCCAAAAACAAAAGCAAAAAGACAAATGGCAGAGATAGAGTATATGGTGGATAAGCCACACCCACTGCAGAACACACTCAACTCTGGGTAGCACTGGCAGGATCCTTTTTGGTGGGGAGCATTTGCAATATGGTGCACTAACACCCAATGGCCAGGAGAGCAGGCATCAGACTTCCATGCTAGTTCTCATGAGCTGGTACTCAGGTCATAGGAAAGAGAGCTATAAGACTAGCACACTTAGACAGACTTTTTAAGCAGAGTTAACAAGTTACCTCTAGTAAAGAGAGCAGAAGTATGGTCTCATGGAGCTGCACTGGCTCTTAATAAAATGTTACAGGCTTCAAATTTCAGAAGTATTTTGGTGAGTACTTTTAGGAAGCAAGCTTGAATGTAGCTTTTCTTTCCTTGTCTTCTGGAAATATAAGAAATATTTATTTTTTATATTCTTAGAGTCTAGCACAGTACCTGGCAAATGGCTCAATAATAATTTGTTAACTGATTGGTTGAATGAGTGAATGAATCAATCACTCAGTCTAATAAAACTTTTCTGCTTTCTGATCCACTCCGTGTCTTCATTTAAGCATTTGTCTGTCAAGTTTAAAGTGTTTATATTCACATTATGGTGCATTTGCTTGTGTTGTTCAACATTCTAAAAGCTATAACATGTTAGAGTGGAATTCTACTTTATTTAATAAATTATAAGGTAGATAAATAGGTATGTCAAAAAGATGTTTAGGATTTCTTTTAATAAATTAAGATAGAGGTTCTTAATGAGGTTAATAGAACAGTGCCAATCTGACTATCTCATTATTAGCTGGAAAACTTGAAGCAGTTCAGAGTTCTGGGTCTTACTTCTATATTTTTGAAATTTTCCTCAGATGATCCTGATACACAGTCAGGTTTGAGAACCACTGCCACATTCTTTAAAGTAAGATAAAAACTTTGAAAATCCTAGCTGTTGGCAGTTTTCCTGAATTAGATCATGTAGTATAGGCCCACTGAAAGCTACCAACGTAGCTTTGGGAGGGAGGTACTGGTCTTTCTGAAAGTTATACTTCTTAATGCAAGCATTCGCCTAGTGCTTCTCCGGTCTTTTACCAACAATGTGTTTATTGTGTGTTCACAGTCTCTTTCTCTGAATGCAAGTTGGCACTCATTATCTTGGGCTTTTGAGATAGTTCTTATTTCAAATAATCTTCCCTCTTATTCTCACGAGTACAGATGTGCTACTAGGATCCACACTTTTGAGATGGAGTTCCATGCTCACAGAGATTATAAACCTGCCCAGTGACTTCAAGCTGGTGAGGGGAACTCAAGGTCATGTTTGCCTCATTATATCCTTTGCCTCTCCTCTGTGTCTGTAGACTAAGGGCTTATACTGACTCTGGAGCTCTGTATACATTCCTCTAGTCCTTGCAATAACCTTGCAAAGAAAATAGCCTCTGGAGTCCTCCATTTTGTGGATGGGGTTTTTCAAGAGTTCATTATCTCTAGTACATTGTTGCCATTCACATGCTCTTTCCCACTCTGGCAAAGATTGCTCTGTGTTCACTAAACCCCATTGCCTTTTCCTCATGCATGCACACCCACACTACATTTCCCAGTACCTGTTGTCATTAGATGTGACCATGTGATTGAGTTCTGGCCAACAGAATATGGGCAAAATTGATCACTCCACTTCCAAGGTTAGCCCATTAAGAAGCCCCAGTATTACCCTTTGGGCCTTTTCTCTTTTCCCATCAGCAATCTGAATGCAGCAGATGGGGAAAAAATAAAAAACACCTAGAAGATTCAGAAAAAACCTTGATTGTGTGGCTCCTTGTCAGAATTCTGTGGTGAGAAATAATTCTCACTGTATTAAGATGGCCATGAGCCTCCCCTGACTAATACATCTGCCCTGCCTTTGGTCCATAGCCTCTGCAGCTGTAAAACCAATCTCTGACCTGAGAGACCCAGAGCAGTGGGCAAAGGGGAGCAGTCTCTCAAAGGAGCTGCCAGGAGGGCAATGTGACATAAGGGAAAGCACTGGATTGGAGCTGGAAGAAATGGGTTCCCATTCTCACTCTTGGTCTAAGTGTGTGAACTCAACTGATTGCTGTCACAGCCAGAGAGTGTTCCCCTGTGAAATGAAAATAATGAGAGATGACATATATAAAAGAATCTGGTCATGATGCCTAATAAATCTAAGAACTCTTCAGAAATGTAGCAAGAGTTTGGCAGAAGCTGGGACTTCCCCGGTGGTCCAGTGTTTAAGAACCTGCGTGTGCAACTGCTGAAGCCTGCAAGCCACAACTAAAGAGTCTGTGCTCAGCAACAGAAGATCTTGCATGATGCAATGAAGATCTTGTGTGTTGCAACTAAGACCCAATGAAGCCAAATAAGTAAATAAGTAAAGTTGCTAGAAACTGAAGGAAGTGTCAAAGAGGAAGAGTTTGTATCAAGTCCAGAGAGTCAGAGGTGCCCCCATGGTTATACTGGGCAGCGTCCTGCATGACAGCTCTGTAGTGAGGGTTCTATGCATATTACAACACATTTGACCCTATGATGGCTCTAGTAGGCTTGTCTAAGTCACTTGCATCTGAATAACTTTTTGAGTCTTTTTTTCCCCTGCTTCTTTCTTGTTTCAGGATAATGATAGAATGTCAGTTCAATGAGGAGAGGCCTGCCATCTTTTCCCCTAGTGTAGATGGAGCACCTACCACAGGGCCTGGTACATTGCATGTGCTATATTTGTACAGGACATATTGTATTTGGCTCAATGACTGACTCATCTCAGAGGAACAAAAGGATGATTTGTTCTTTTTCTTTTATCCTCATGTCTTCTTCCTCTCTCCTGCAGGTAGAATGGTCAAGCCTGTATATTTAGACTTCTGGACAACTTTGCTTCTGGGATTGTTTGATGACTTTTTGGTTCACCTTAAAAAAAAAAAAAAAAGGAAGAAGAAATTACCAGGTATTCAGAAGAAATTCCTCACCCAGTTTAGTACTTTGGTTTAAAGAAGTAGAACTGGCTTTGAGACGTAGATGGGAAGCTGGTAGCAAGTTCTTCCAGGTCTGTTGGCCCTGTCCTACTCCCTGATAGAGCTCTGGTTCGACCAGAGCCTCTGATGGGGTTGGGGACAGGTGAGTGCCTCTGATCTGGACATAGAGTGCCAGACAGGGTGGCCAGTTCATCCTAATTTGCCCTAGTCTTTCCAGGTTTGAAAACTGAAAGCCTTGCATCCTGGAAACCCCTTCAGTCCTGGGTAAACCAGGACAATTGGTCACTACTGCCATGTTTCAGGATCTATCATCAGAGATCAACATGCCAAGCTCTTAGGGACATTAAAATAGAAGAAGTCTTGTTCAGGCTTCAGAATCAGGAGAGCAGTCCTCTGACTGGATTCCATGCCTGCCTACAAGCAGGCATGTCAGGCAGCCCTTTAAATAAGAAAGGGAGTGGGTTTCGGAATTCTTGAGCCCCTGGAGGTCTAGCCAACCCCAGGGTCTACTAAAATCCTAGAAGTAACAAGGTGAAACAAACGGAATTGCAGAAAGTTTAAAGTAAAACCAGAGGTACATTTTTGCACACAAACTGATGATATCAGTTTGCAGCCTCGGATTTTAAGTGAGAGCCCTCAAAACTGCAATTTACAATTTGCAAGTTTCACCCATGAGGTGGATACACTGCCCAAGACCCTTTCCCAATTGGGACCCCAGATTGCTGTTAGCAAGATACTTCCCAGTGCTGTTTAATTTGTCCCTGGATGTTGGTTGGCCAAATTTTGTGATGTATGTGCTGTTACTTCTCCCTATTGTTTCTATTTCTTTTCTTTCAATGACTATATATTGAAATTAAGTCAAATAATCTTCCATAAAAAGTTGAAATTGTTTATATGTGTAATGAGTGATTTCTTTTGTTAACAAATCCTTCAAACCTAAAATGAAAGTAAAACTTTAAGCAAAACACAAGCATAGCTGGGGGAAATGGAACCTTCCACATTCAATGGACCCTGAGGGCTCAGATGTTAAGAAGTCAGTATGCTGAGATGAACTGAAGAACAGAGATCTTTCCCCTTTCCTCTGGCTGCACCGGTCTTCTGAGATTCTGAATGTTCCTACGAAGGGGCAGCTCTTCCACTGATCTTCGTCTACCCCCACAGATGACAGAGAATTCATTTCTTGTTTGCTAGCAAACATACAGAAGGAGATTTAATTTGACTTGGAAAAGGAGGGCAACGTGATGTTTCTTATATCTTAGAAGATGAGCAAATACATGTTAGTTACCCAAGACTTGCCCAAAGGCCCAGAGCTAAATAGTGTAGAATCACTACTTGAATAGAGCTCTATGTGGCTCAAATGTTGGTTTTCTTTCCATTCTACAGCACCTTAAGAGGTATTGAATGAAACACTGAATGAAAAAAAACACAACAATTTGTCCCTTCAAGTGGACTTTTAGACATGCTCTCATTCATAACTATCTTTTTCTTTGTTTCATCAGATTGATTCAATTTAGCCTCTATAGCACCAGTTTCCTTTTCTTTCCAGTACAAATTTCTCAGTCTGACATTCAAGACTACTGGCTTTCGCTCTAGCCTACCTTTTTGGAGGAACTGCCCATGACATCTTCCATGTATCCCGTGCCTCATCCAGGCAGGGCTCTCTCTTCGTGCTTTCCCCCTCTAAGTGTCTTCTGCTGAGCCTACACCATGGAATGCTCTTTCCCCAACCTCCTTTATCAAGATCCTACTATTCTTCAAATTCCCATGAAGACTTCCTTGATCCTTCCTTTCTGATATCCTGAGTTAAATATGCCCTCATTCACTTAGTGCCATAATAACTCATCCGGCTTACTAGAGGGTTCCTTGAAGGCAGATTATTTTTTTAATAATCTCCAAGATAACTTAGAACAGCAATCTGTACACAGTAGGCACTCTATACATATTTGTTGAAATGCAGTCCAGAGAACTAAAGGGAATTTAGATTTTCCCTGGTGTATGACTTAGAATTGGGACAAAAGCGACTTTGCTAGAGTATGTTTGAGAAAAATCAGGTGGGGAAAAAACAGTTAATAGAAACAGAAGTGAAAGAGTGAGGCCAGCAGCCCATTTCATTCTAAGAGTGTCCCCGAAAGTCTAAAAAGGAGCCAGAGATTGATCTCTCTGACCTTTCTCCAAGTGTCAGGACACACCTTCCTGTGGGTGGAAGCCTATCCAAGGCTCTGCTTCCAACCTGCAGTTAACCAGGGAAAGCAGTCAATCAGAGAATGCGCTGGATCTGACCTCCTGGCTGCTGAATTCACTGAGGTCTGAGCTTCAAAGTGCTGGGGATGTCAGTTATATAAAGTAGTATGGCATGTTCTTCTCTCCTGGGGTGAGGGGAGGGTACTGGGGGGAGGATGAGGGAAGGAGAACAGCTATCAGCCCAAGAGAACGGCTGCAAGAGCTAGGGTTCTGCCTTCCCTCACCACACACATCTCCTCCAAATGTGCCCTTGATGTTGCATTCTCCAACCCAAACAAAAAACCTGGAGAAAAAATGATTTTGTGGCTAGTTCTGTTTTCAATACCGTGGAACATTTGCCGGCATGGTGATCCATCACCAGACTTTTTTTTTTAATCCTGCAAGATGGCCACTTGTCTTTTTAATCGGCATGTTTGCATCCATGTTGCTACTTACTTTCTCTCAAGGCCAAGTTTTCTTTCTTTTCCTTTTCCCCTGATTTTTGCCATCTGTACCATATTTCTTCAGAGTTTTTCTTCTCTAATCCCCTCTTTAGTGCCAAGAGAAGTCATACCAATAGGCTGGAGAGATTCCAAAGCTTGATGCACAGAACTGGCTAAAAAGTCTCAACAACATCACACACATTCTGGAAATTTTGCTCTTTCATATTTGTAAGTGGGCATGTAGCATGCGCTGTGTGAAAAGGTGAGGCTAAGGATTCATCAGAGACTCGTGAGCTACCTGCTCTTAGAACTGGATCAGTATAGTCCCTACTGCCATCTGAAGTCCTGGAGATGAGATATCCCTGGGGATGTGAGGTGGCCAGGCCTAGGAATCACAACTCCATTTAAGAGAAATAAAAACCTCACACTTTCCTCAGGTGTTGAACTCTGTCTTAAGTCAGCAGCTGTGAAATCTGTGAAGCTTAAGGCTCATTGCCAGCTTAAGAGAGCTGTGGAGACTTACCTTTTCCCTCTTAAACTGTCCTGTGGTAGGTAGAAAGAGGCTGAGACTGTGATACGGACTCCCACCAAGCAGCTCTGTTATCTTGGACAAGTCACTTAAAATCTCTGGATCTTAATTTCTTTATTCATAAACCATTAGAGTTGGAAAAGTACATGATCCTGTATTAGGGGGTCTATATTTCACGGAGTTCTCTCAGCTATTGGGATTGGATTGGTATGAAAACCAGGGTCTAAGAACCGGAATCCAAAGTTTTACAGAGTTTAAAGGAGTTTGTACATTTTTTTTTTCCTTTTCTTTTTCTCTGCACTTTCATGCGTTTCTACTTCTTGCTTCCAACTGAGAGAATCAATTCTATGACCACATAAAAGTCTCCTCAGGCCCAATATCTTAGGCTACTTTGGTAGTTCATAAAAGACGACTGAAGTTTTAGCTCTGTCTACATGAAGCTACCAGGCCAGACTGGAACTGAATGTTCTAATTTGTATTGGATTATTTGCCAAGCAAATATGAAGCTCTTTTGATGTAAACAGGAATATTCACACCAACATGGTCCTAGCAGCAGGCAGGCAGACCAGATCCAACTTGGATCCCGCCTGCTTCCAGTAGCTCTGCATTACTATTGATGTAAGTTAGTCCAGCTTGATCCCTGGGATGTTCGAGGTTCGCCATCATTGGTTTTCAGTGTATTGTGTCAAAGTCCAGGGCTGCAAGATGCCTGACTTTCTGAAAAAGAATGAAATCTGAAAAAGGCTCTGTCTGGGTCTTAGAATGTTTTTAAGCATGATGTCAAGATGGGTGGAAGCCTGGAATTATAGTCAGAGAATCAATCAGTGTTTATTGAGAACCTATTGTAGGTGCTGGGTATATAGCGCTGATAATGTTTCTTGAAGTTCTATTTTTGCCCTTTTCAAGTTTTCCCAAAGAGTCTAGATTTTCAATGAATTTTCTCAAGTACACAGGTTACTGTTCTACCTTCATAAAGGTTGAGGAAAGGAAAGCAGCTTTCCTTTCTAGAATTTCCAGGAGCTCCTTACAAGGATTTGCTAAGGTTGCTGTTTAACAAACAACTAATATCTGAGTTTGCTTAGGAGTTCCAGGTGTCCATGTTTCTCTTTACATAATTTCCAAGACCTTCTTTCCAACTGAAGCGTGGAAAGTACACAAGTCAGTTTTAAAAAGTCTCCGAATATAAAATCAAGTAAGTAGTCCGTGGTATATTATGGAACACCTAATAAACACAAGTTGGCCCTCTGGTGCATTTGGAAACAGATTGAAGTTGATGCTAATGGTAGCATATCTATATCTTGGGAACTGGGCTCCCTAGAGACCTCGTAGGTAAGGGCTGCCTGGGCTCAGAATCTGCCCTGACATTCTGGCAGAGGTGCTAAAGAGAAGCTGTCTCTCACTCTGAGGTTTTTCAGTCCATAAAGCAGCAGCAATTTGGTTGTGGAAGACCCCGGCAGAAGCAACATGAGAAAATTGAAAACACATAAGCACATTTGCTGGGTTTAATAGCCCTGCTCAGACTCTCCATCTCCGGTACCTTAGGCATAAATTGCTGACCTCTATTTAATTTTCTGAACTGCAAGAATTATGGGCCCAAAGTTCAGTGAATTGGAAGAGGTAAGCTTTTATGCCTCTGAGCCAGCTTCCCCATAAGCATTAAGTCTACAAATAAAAGCAACATTTCTATTTATACTTCCTGGGGCTTGTGTATCAGAGAAGCCAAGCACATCCCTGCAGCGAGGCGAAGGTGACTGCATGGTCAAATCTCCGTCCAGGTAATGCGACGGAGCCTTCCAATTTGGGCCAGAGGAAACAACCAGAGCAGATGGACAAGAGATATTAAAAATAACACACGCAATTTCATTCGGAAAAGGGCACCTGCTCAAACAGTGACTGATTTACTCTCAGCGGTGTTTGTTTGATTCTCCTTCTGGCCGCTGGTGACAAATGTGTACTAGGGGAAGTCTTACGTCCAGACCCTTCCTGGGCACTCACCTTTAATGATGGCCAAGGGCCCAAAGGGCAACCAGCTTCCTGTGTCCACCTGGCCGTGGGTCAACACAGCGTCACCCTCTCATTTCGGACACCCAAGAGCGTCATTCTGGCTATCACCACTCACGCAGGTGATCCAAATATCCACGTCATATTTTCTTCGCGGCCTCGCCTGACTCTTTCTGCTCCATGTTCCCTGGACCCATCTTAACCTCTGTTTTTGTCTCCATCTCTGGTGCCCAGCGTCAGCATCATCATTTGACTCCACACACGTGTATTGAACTCTGCCCACCAGCCAGGGGTGGGGGCTACCCCTGACAGACTAGAAGCTTCTCTACTCACCCCAGTATCCTCTCAACCAGGGGGATTAACACAGATTTGGCCTTGGCAATAATATGGGTGATTCACAGTGCAGTAAAGTTCAGCTTTGTGAAATTTGTGTTTGATTCCCCACTAGCGCTTCTTTACATGCCCTCTGTCTTCCCTCAGGGTCATGCATTACTTGCTTCTTTCCTCAAACCATTTCCTCCTATTCCGGTCAAGGAATAGACTTTCTGCTCCCTTCCTCCTACATGTGGGCTACAAGCAGATTCTCAGTCTGGTCGCAAGTAAACCTATATGGGGAGCCCCTTTCTAGGGATGAGCTTTTTTTTTTTTTAGGGATGAGCTTTGTATGTCATGTTGCCTAGGGCTTTCTGAAAATAATACCTCAATTCTACAGTGTAATTCAAATAGTAAAGATTATAGCCACCTTGGTAGGCTGCTAGGGAGTTATTCTGGGGGAGTCGGTGATTTTGCTTGCAATATTCCCTGGCTCTACCCATAGGTTCTGCCTTGGCAAGGAGGTAGGTCAGGGACACCATCAACTTAAGCCATTTTGTTAAGGCTGAGTCCAGGGTCCCAGACTGCTAATAGGGCTGCAGCTGTGGAAGGTATAATGTGGTCAGTCTTTTGTTTCTTTAAACCACTCGAGTTGGAGCTATTTGTTATTTGACTGTAGTGATGGTTTCCTTGTTTTCCTCTGAGCAACCTGCCAGATTTGAGTAAGCCCGTTTTGCACTGCCTCCCTGCCCCTTTCTTTAGTGATGCTCAGACCTTCCTAACCATTTGTCACAAAGCACTTTCTTCTAAAGACTTCTGCTTTTGTCTGTGGCAGCATTTTTCAAACTCATATGTGCCTATCTCCTGGAGATCTGGTTAAAATGCAGGTTCCTGGATTCAGCAGTTTTTACCAAATTCCCAAGTGTTTGTTGATTGTGCGGTTCCTGGAGCCGGCTCTCAGCAGAGTAAGTCTAGACCTTCGCTGTCCAACATAGCACTCATTGGCTGTATGAGGCTACTGAGCTTTTGGATGTGACTGGTTCAAAGACATGCCGTAAGTGTAAAATACACACCAGATTTTGAACACATAGTATATAAAACAAGAATGTGAAGAAGTCTCAGAGATAACTTTTAAAAATAATATTGGTTTACATTTTGAAATTATAGTATTTTGAATATATTTGATTCCATAAACATAATCTTATTTATTTCACCTTTTAATTTTTACTTTGGAAAAAGAAACATGACTACAAGACAATTTTAAATGACATCCAGGACTTGTGTCACATTTCTGTGGGACAGTGTCTGCCCAGAGAACCATGCAACAGAAGAGAGATGAATTGCCAGTTTGAGCTCTGGTCATCTCCTTGCATTTCTGTCCTGCTGCCCCAGCATATTTAATTGCTATTAGCTGCCTGTCTAGCTTGCCTTGCTTCTAACATTAGGGTCTAGGTTGATATCTTATTTCTGGGAGTTCTCTGGGCCCAACCTAATTATTCACTACTCTCACAGTTCTGACTTCCCTCTCAATCTCCATGATTCGTCACTTCCCAAAGCCTCAGCAAGATGGTGGCTCAACCCTGTCCAGATCGGAAGAATCATTCCTGCTGAGAACAAGGGAAGAGCATGTTGTAAGTACAAAATTGCCTTTAGATAAGAGAAAAATAATAAAAGAAGGAACAGTTTTGAACATCCTTGATGACTTCAACAGATAGAATGGATGCACAATTAGAAGGAGGTTATTTTATTTAGGATTGTTGACTGAGAAAAGCCTGTTTCAATGCATACTGTGGCTTAACTGAATCCGCGTTTATAGTGGTTGTGTGCGTAGGAGAAGCAGTCCCCGCTCTGGGGCTGATCTCTGGGAGTAGCAAGTGCTCTAACTCAGTTGCCTTCTCCCAAACTGAGACTCCTGAAGCAGACTTGCAGTGATGTGGCCTTGAGGAGGTTTAGAAAGAAGAATGGAGGAGAAGAGGGAGGGTTAACAAACAGTTGGGATGAAAATGATTTGCTCTGGGCATCCTGCTTGAAATTACAGTTAAATCTTTTGTAAATTGCTAAATGTCTTGCTTTTGAGGTGCAAAAGGATCCGAGATTGCTCTTTCATGTTCCTCATGCTCCTGTTCCCATTCTCAAAATCAGAGGGAGATTGTAGAAGGTTGTGATAAAAAGTGGAGAGTGGAGAGGAACAGATCAGCTTGCCACAGGGTAGAGAAAAACAGGAAGAATGAAATGATAAAGAGGTAAAGGGTTAACGAATAAAATATGAGAAAAGATGTTAGGAGAAAGAAGCATGCCCTCTTCCAGTTTCCTCCACCTTGCTGGCTGGAATGTAGATGTGAAGTCTGGAGCTCATGTAGCCATGTTGGACTTTGAGGCAGAATGTGTTGATATTGTGGAGCAACAGAGAGAAGGAAGCCAATTCTTGATGACTGGGGAGCCCATACTATGCTATTTTGCTGGCCTCCAGATTTCATTTTCATAAGAGCTAAATTAAAAATCTTCCACCTGGCTTAATCTACTATTCTTCAGAATTGCTCTTTTTCACAATTAAGCTAATTCTCCTGAGCACTGAGGCATGAAATGCATATAACTTGCAGAAAGGAGCACAGTGGCCTAAAGGCACATGAGAAAACTAGGGGTTTTTTATGAGAGCAAAGCATGTTAGGGGAGACAGAGGAGAAGGGTACCAGGCTGGAGAGAGAGGGTGTAATTAGGGCCAGGGAAACAGCATCTACAGCAGTAACAAGAATGGGATCAGACAGACCAGGATTTTAGTGCCAGCTATGTCACTTACTAGCTTTGTGACCTCAGAAACATTTGTTATGTCTCTGAGTCTCAATTTTCTCATATATACTTCGGGGATAAGAATCGTCCTTGCTTTTTAGATTTTTGTGAGGAATCAATGAGAAAATGAACATCAAGTGCTTGCATAGTGCCTGGCACAGAGTGAATGCTACCTGTTATTATTTGAAAGAGAAGGCAGGAAGCCCCTGAAGACACATTCCTTCTAGTTCTTTTGATTTTGAAGGTCTCCTGACAAGCACTTTCTTAGGACCTAGGACTGTAGGAACATATAAGGCTAGAATCTAAGTTGATGGAAGAAGGGCTCGTCACTAATTAAACTAATTAACCATCATCAGAGCAGCCTGTGGGGTAATAGTGTCATGGGTTTCTCCACTCACAAGAAAAATAATAGCATCATTAGCAGCAACCTGTCAGGGAAACAAGGCAAAAAGTTCTGAAGCAGCAGCCACCTGCTCGCTTTGTCTAATACTTTTCTTTCTCTGGAAAGAACAGCAGGTTGTGAGAAAGATGTTTTGCCTGTGACAGTTACAAAGGGTACCCGGGGACCTTCTTGTGCTCCTCTAAAGGGTAATGATTATAATAGTAACAGTAACATTAATACATTAATTATAATGGTGTATCTGTTATCTATTGCCACAATGATGCTATGTAAGAAACAATATTGTAACAAACAAAACCTCAGTGGCACACAATGATACAGATTTATGTATCTCAGGAGTTTGTGGAATTTAGTTGATTTGAGCTGGCTGATGTCTGCTAGAGTAGTTCATGCTTCTGAGGTTAGCTGCAGTTTGGATGCGTGCTCTGCTGCTCTAGGTTAGCTTTGCTTATATATGTGGAGTTGGCTAGTACTGCCTGATCTAGAATTGACTCAGTCAGGATGATTGAGAGCATTCTCGTTGGTTCCTAGTTCTCATCCTCCAGGAGCTCGACCTCTGTTTTCAAGGATACAGCAGAGCAGCAAGATCAAGTACATCCAAACAGGCAAATCATCCTCTGCTTGGTCTCGTTCACTAATGTCCCACCAGCCAAGCCTGGAGCCAGTGTGGGAGGGTCCTACTGAAACAAAAATAGGAAAGAATAAGGAGCTGAGGGCGTTGACCAGTTGCAGCAAGTGTTATTAATAGTAACTGATGTGGCAAACGTGCAGTCTACATTGACACTGCTAAGTTCTGTTCATTATTGTCCTCATATAATCTGCATTTACCCCTATGAAGGAGGTACAAATATCCTGATTTTGTAGATGAGCAACAGAGGCATAGAGAAGTC
This sequence comes from Cervus elaphus, assembly GCF_910594005.1. Classification (NCBI taxonomy): domain Eukaryota; kingdom Metazoa; phylum Chordata; class Mammalia; order Artiodactyla; family Cervidae; genus Cervus; species Cervus elaphus. Next base: position 59,345,121 of record NC_057828.1, read on the forward strand.
ATAGTTTAGTATTTAGTAGAGCTAGCCTTTGGAGAAGGCAATGGCAACCCACTCCAGTACTCTTGCCTGGAAAATCCCATGGATGGAGGAGCCTAGTAAGCTGCAGTCCATGGGGTCTCGAAGAGTCGGACATGACTGAGCGGCTTCACTTTCACTTTTCACTTTCATGCATTGGAGAGGGAAATGGCAACCCACTCCAGTGTTCTTGCCTGGAGAATCCCAGGGATGGTGGAGCCTGGTGGGCTGCTGTCTGTGGGGTTGTACAGAGTCGGACATGACTGGAGTGACTTAGCAGCAGCAGAGCTAGGCTTTGGGGCTTCCCTGGTAGCTCAGACAGTAAGGAATCTGCCTGCAATGCAGGAGACCTGAGTTTGATCCCTGGGTCTGGAAGATCCTCTGGAGAAGGGCATGGCAACCCACTCCAGTATTCTTGTCTGGAGAATCCTCATGAACAGAGGAGCCACGTACAGGCCACGGGGTCACAGAGTCAGACACGACTGTGTGCACACACACTAGAGCTAGTCTTGGACCTCTCTTACCTAACTCTGAAGCCCATGCATTTAACTTCTGTACCACACTGCTACCCTTCATGACCATGTTAAGGTATAGCCCATTTTCTGGGAGTTTCTTCTTAAAGGGATCTTTATAGATTCCTCTAGATCTAGTTGAGAATGAGGGGAAAGCGTGTTGTAGAAATAATTTATAGTCTGATAGCTCCTTTGCTTTGAGTTCACTTGGTACAGATTCAATTCTGCTCCCTAGTGGTGACTCAGTGGATTTCCACTGTCCGCTTCCTCCAAGGCAGTGGGCAAGACAGATGTTAGAAAGTGGAGAAGTCTGAATGTTGTCATCCGTGCTGTACCATCTTACACCCTTGGTCTACTACTTGGTGATTATTATCTTGGGACTTAAGTTATTCTTATGACATTTCATCTAGCATATACTTTAAGTGGTTCTATAAATACAAGAGGTGCTCAATTAATTCTGTACTCTGACATTTTAAAGTTCTGCATATCTACCTAGTGCATCAGATATTGGCATATAAAACTGGAAAACACCTTGCACCTTGTTTATGTGCCAAGTTCTGTCTTATTCTCCTTCTTTGCTCAGTATTTAAGGAGCCACATCTTCTTTTTTTCACTGAAAAAAGAGAGAAGATGATCATTTAAAAGCAGAGGAGGTACATTGTGTGTATGTGTGTATGATGCCGTAATTTCTTGATATGGCTAATCAATGAATAAAAGTAATTTGGGGAAGATTTAAGCTCAGCATTTCTGCAAATGTAAGAGAGACAACTCTTCAATTTCTCTGTGAAATTACCTCCTGAGACACCTTGATAAGGGACTCTGTTTGGTTCTGTTCACCTCATGCATCTGAAAGCCTGGCCAACACAAACAGAATAAGCAGCCATGCCCTAGAGCCATTCATCTTTGACTGTTAATGCCGTGACCTCTGAGATCCTGACCCTGCTGCTTAGACCTGTAGTGTGACCCTGATCGTCCTGCCTTTTCACCTCTTGGCTGCCTGGACCTCTGCTGATTCTTTCACCTCTCCCCCTCCTCATGTTTCACGGATTCCTTCTTCCTACTTGAGTCCCACGTCCTGAATCCAACCGTTCAGCCCAGGCCTACTTCTTCCTTTTCTCTGAGGAAGGCTCTTGCCTCAGCTCTGTTTATTCTTCATCTCAATACATTGTCTTGCTTCGGTCTCATTATTTCTTATCCTTCCATCCTAACACTTTGCTCTACTCACACAGACTCCCAAATAACAGAATTCTACTTCTAAATCTCCTCCCGCCTTTTCCAATCCCTCCCCAAAGAGCCAGGACAAACCCTAGGATGGTCAGTCTTCACTTGTCTGCAACATGTGTTAGCTGCCAGACTGAGCCAAGCACTTTACAGTCATCCTTTTATTTATTTTTAAATATTTACTTATTTATTTATTTGATTGCATTAGGTCTTAGTTGTGGCATGTCGACTTAGTTAACCTGCAGCGTGTGGGATCTTTGTTCCCGGACCAGGGATAGAACCCACATCCCCTGCATTGCAAGGAAGGTTCTTAACCCCTGGACCACCAGGGAAGTCCCAGTCATCTTTTTGTTTAATCCTCACAACATATGCAGCAGGTGCTGTGGTAATTTTTCCACTTTGTAAAAGTGGAAATCAAGACAGGGAGGTAAGGACATTTATCTAAGGTCACACTGGTAGTGAATGATGACGCCAGGCTTCTGAACCACTGGAGTCTGATTAACTCCAGAGCCTGTGCCTTGATTCACTATATTCTCTTCCAGATTTCTTCGTGAAGCCAAACCAAGCTGTTCTCCACTCCATTTTTGGGTCAATCTTGCTTTTCTTCAGTCCCTTCCTCTATTTCCCCTCCCCATAGTCCATGCTAGTCCAAGCTCCTAAGCAAAATTCACACTCATGCGATCTCTTTTCAAAATCCCTCTGCCTTATCCCTAGACAGTATTTCACAAATTCAAGCCAGCTATAAATCCTGTTTCCAGCTGTTCAATCATGAGTCTGAAAGACAGACTGATAAAAGAGGCCAGCAGAGATTCTGGTTCTGAGATTCTTACAGTCTGTTTTTGCTTGGCCTCACAGGTTTAAAAAATTTTGGTTAAAATTATGGCTGTTTACATAACCTTTACAGATTATCCTTCAGATTCTTGAAGAGACTTCAGTCATCTCTGAATCCTTTTTCTTTCACCTACATCCTAATGGCTTGGCGGGTCCTGAAGCTTACATGGTGATGAATGAAATTGGGATTTGAGTTTAATAGGTGCTAAATAAAGGCCTTTCATTTCCCTGCTGGATAAGCCGCCTAACCCACCCTCTCAGTTCAAATGCCTGTGTGCTGGTCTAACCAGGCAGACAAGAGCCCTTCTGATGGCAGAGCTAGAGGGCTCAAGAGCTCTCATCTGGCTTCCTGGGTTGGTACGGAGTGCAGGGCATGCACTGGGCCCAGCCAGGGAGGAGGCGGCCAGAAGCAGGTGGGAGGCGGTCGGAGGGACTACAGGCTCAGGTCACGGTGGCCTGCCTGTGGGAGCCACAGATGCCACCACGCTCAGCAGGGCAGACCCCTCGCACATGGCCTCTATTTCTGCTCAGTTCTGCACATGTTTACCCTGGCTCCTATTTTATTGTCTAGGCTCTGTCCTAGGTTACAAAGACACAGCGCTGAATGAGAAAAGGTCCATGAGCTTAAGTAGCTAATAGCCTGGGGCAGAAGGAAGACATAGCAAGAGAGAGACATGTCTGGGGTGCTGCTTATGACTCTAGCCGAGTACTGTGTGGGTTTTTCCTTGTCAGATATACGGCATGTGTTGAGCTGGTGGAGCAGAGATTTGTGCACTTGGAAGTGAGTGCTGCTGCTCCAATAAATCTCTCTTCCTTTACTGAACAGAGATTTCTTTAGACACCTGATCTCCTACCCTTCATTCCACTGGGACTCCATGTGGGTCCTTCTCCATTCTCAGGAGACCTCAAGTCAGGCAGGAAGTCAGAGAACATTCCGCTTTTGGCCATACTTTAAAAAAAATTTTTTCCCCAGCTTTATTGAAGTTTAATTGACAAAAATTATATATATTTAGGGTATAAAATGTGATAATTTACTGTACATATACATTGCAAAATGATTTAAAAATCAAGTTAATTAACACATCACCTCACATGTACCATTTTTTAGGGAAAGGGAGATGAGAATGCTTACTCTCTACTCTCTTAGCAACTTCCTGTCTACAATATAGTATTATTAATTATAGTCAGCATGCTGTACATTAGATCCTGGAAAATACTCATCTTTTTTTGGTACCCTTTGACCAACATCTTCCCACTTCCCCTACCCCCAACCCCTGGCAATCACAGTTCTACTCTCTGGTTCCACATGTTAAACTTTTTTAGATTCTGTATATAAGTTGAGATCAGATAGTATTTATCTTTCTCTGTCTGACTTCTTTCACTTAGCATAGTGTCTTCCAGGTTTATCCATCCATGTTGTTATGAATGGGAGAGTTTCCTTCTTTCTCACAGCTGAATTATATATATATATACATATGTGTGTGTGTGTGTATGTATATAACAATACATATGTATGTGTATTGTTGTTTAGTTACTCAGTCATGTACAACTCTTGGCAATCCCATGGACTGTAGCCTGTAAGGCTCCTCTGTCCATGGGATTCTCCTGGCAAGAGTACTGGAGTGGGTTGCTAGTTCCTTTTTCAAGGATTCTTCCTGATCCAGGGATTGAATCTGTGTCTCCTGCATTGTCAGGCAGATTCTTTACCACTGAGCCAGTAGGGAAACCCATATATGTATATGCATATATAATATATATAATATATGTATATAATATATATAATATTATATAATACATAATATATATAATATACACACATGTATAATATAAATATATATATACACACACACACACATATATATGGGCTTCCCAGTTAGCACTAGTGGTAAAGATCCCATCTGCCAGTGCAAGAGATGTAAGAGATGAAGGTTCAGTCCCAGGGTTGGAAAGATACCCTGGAGGAGAGCATGGCAACCAGCCCCAGTATTCTTGACTGGAGAATTCCATGGACAGAGGAGCCTGGTGGCTATAGTCCATAGGGTTGCAAAGAGTCAGGCACAGATGAAGTGATTTACCATATATATATATATCAAAGGTTAATCCTTTGTCAGTTGCTTCATTTGCAATTATTTTCTCCCAATTTAAGGGTTGTCTTTTCATTTGCTGTGCTTTTTTTTTAAGCTCTTATTTTTAATTAAGTTTCTTTTGTTTATTTTTGTTTTTATTCCCACTACTCTAGGAGGTGGGTCCAAGAGGATCTTGCTGTGATTTATGTCAGTGTTCTGCCAATGTTTTCCTCTAAGAGGTTTATAGTTTCTGGTCTTACATTTAAGTCTTTAATCCGTTTTGAGTTAATTTATGTGTGTGGTGTTAGGAAGTGTTATAATTTCATTCTTTTACATGTAACTATTCAGTTTTCCCAGCACCACTTATTGAAGAGGCTATCTTTTCTCCGTTGTATATTCTTGCCTCCTTTGTCAAAAATAAGGTGTCCATAGATACATGAGTTTGTCTCTGGGCTTTCTATCTTGTTCCGTTCAGCTATATTTCTGTTTTTGTGCCAGTACCATACTGTCTTGATTACTGTAGCTTTGTAGAATAATCTGAAGCAAGGCAAGCTGATTCCTCTAACTCCATTTTTCTTACTCAATATTGCTTTGGCTATTCAGGATCTTTTGTGTTTCTATACATATTGTAAAATTTTTTGTTCTAGTTATATGGAAAATGCCATAGGTAATTTAGTAGAGATAGTACTGAATCTGTAGATTGCCTTGGGTAGTATAGTCATTTTCACAATATTGATTCTTCCAATCTAAGAACATGATATATCTCTCCATCTGTTTGTGTCATCTTTGATTTCTTTTATCAGTGTCTTATAGTTTTCTGCATATGGGTCTTTTGTCTCCTTAGGTAGGTTTATTTCTAGGTATTTTATTCTTTTTATTGCAGTGATGAATGGGATTGCCTCCTTAGTTTCTCTTTCTGATTTTTTATTGTTAGTGTATAGGAATGCAAGGGATTTCTGTGTATTGATTTTGTATCCTGTGAATTTCCTAATTTCATTGATTAGCTCTAGTAATTTTCTAATGATATCTTTAGGATTTTCTATGTACAGTATTATGTCATTTGCAAACAGTGAGAGTTTTACTTCTTTTTTTCCAATCTGAATTCCTTTTATTTCTTTTTCTTCTCTGACTGCCATGGCTAGGACTTCCAAAACGATTTTGAATAACAGTGGTGAGAGTGGGCACCATTGTCTTATTCATATTAAAAGAAATACTTCCAGTTTTTCACTCACTCCTGAGAATAATGTTTGCTGTGGGTTTGTCATATATGGCCTTTGTTATGTTGAGGTAGATTCCTTCTATATCTATTTTGTGAAGAGTTTTTTTTTAAAATCATAAATTGATGTTGAATTTTATCAAAAGCTTTTTCTATATCTATTGAGATTATCATATGATTTTTATCTTTCAGTCTAATATGGTGTATCACATTGATTGATTTGCATATATTGAGGAATCTTTGCATCCCTGGGATAAGCTCCATTTGATCATGGTATATAATCCTTTTAATGTGTTGTTGGATTCTGTTTGCTAGTGTTGAGGATTTTTGCATCTATGTTCATCAGTGATATTGACCTGTAATTTTCTCTTTTTTTGTGATATCTTTAGTTTTGGTATCAGTGTGATGATGGTCTTATAAAGGAGTTTGGGAGTGTTCCTCCATCTGTAATTTTTTAGAAGAGTCTGAGAAGGATTAGCTTTAGCTCTGCTCTAGGCATTTGATAGAATTTGCTTGTGAAGCCATCTGGCTCCTCACTTTTGATTTTTGGGAGACTTTTGGCCACAGTTTCAATTTCTGCGGTATGGTCATAATTTCTATTCCTTTCTGGTTCAGTCTTGGAAGGTTATACTTTTCTAAGAATTTGTCCATTTCTTCAAGGTTGTCCATTTTATATAGTTATATAGTTACTCATAGTACTCTCTTATGATACTTTGTATTTCTAGGTTGTCTATTGTAACCTCTCCTTTTTCATTTCTAATTTTATTGATTGGAGACTTTTTGTTTGTTTTTTGATCAGTCTGGCTAATGGTTTGTCAATTTTGGTTATCTTCTCAAGGAACTGTTTTCAAACTACCACACAATTGCACTAATCTCACACGCTAGTAAAGAAATGCTCAAAATTCTCCAGGCCAGGCTTCAGCAATACATGAACCGTGAACTTCCAGATGTTCAAGCTGGTTTTAGAAAAGGCAGAGGAACCAGAGATCAAATTGCCAACATTCGCTGAATCATCAAAAAAGCAGGAACATTCCAGAAAAACATCTATTTCTGCTTTATTGACTATGACAAGGCCTTTGACTGTGTGGATCACAATAAACTGTGGAATATTCTTAAAGAGATGGGAATACCAGACCACCTGACCTGCCTCTTGAGAAACCTGTATGCAGGTGAGGAAGCAACAGTTAGTACTGGACATGGAACAACAGACTGGTTTCAAATACGAAAAGGAGTACGTCAAGGCTGTATATTGTCACCCTGCTTATTTAACTTATATGCAGAGTACATCATGAGAAACGCTGGGCTGGAAGAAGCACAAGCTGGAATCAAGATTGCTGGGAGAAATATCAATAACCTCAGATATGCAGATGACACCACCCTTATGGCAGAAAGTGAAGAGGAACTAAAAAGCCTCTTGATGAACGTGAGAGAGGAGAATGAAAAAGTTGGCTTAAAGCTCAACATTCAGAAAACTGAGATCATGGCATCTGGTCCCATCACTTCATGGGAAAGAGATGGGGAACAGTGGAAACAGCTCCAAAATCACTGCAGATGGTGACTGCAGCCATGAAATTAAAAAACACTTACTCCTTGGAAGGAAAGTTATGACCAACCTAGACAGCATATTAAAAAGCAGACACATTACTTTGCCAACAAAGGTCAGTCTAGTCAAGGCTATGGTTTTTCCAGTGGTCATGTACGGATGTGAGAGTTGGACTGTGAAGAAAGCTGAGTGCCGAAAAATTGATGCTTTTGAACTGTGGTGTTGGAGAAGACTCTTGAGAGTCCCTTGGACTGCAAAGAGATCCAACCAGTCCATCCTAAAGGAGGTCAGTCCTGGGTGTTCATTGGAAGGACTGAGGCTGAAGCTGAAACTCCAGTAGTTTGGCCACCTCATGCGAAGAGTTGACTCATTGGAAAAGACCCTGATGCTGAGAGGAGTTGGGGGCAGGAGGAGAAGGGGATGACAGAGGATGAGATGGCTGGATGGCATCATCCACTTGATGGACATGGGTTTGAGTAAACTCTGGGAGTTGGTGATGGACAGGGAGGCCTGGCATGCTGCGATTCATGGGGTTGCAAGGAGTCAGACATGACTGAGTGACTGAACTGAACTGAACTGAATCTTTGCTATTGTTTTCTTCATTTCTTTTTCACTTATTTCTGCTCTGAACTTTATGATTTCTTTCCTTCTACTAACTTTGGGAAGTTTTTAGTTCTTCTTTTTTTAGTTGCTCTAAGTGTAAAGTGATGTTGTCTATTTGATGTCTTTCTTGCTTCTTGAGGTAGGATCGTATTGCTGTAAGCTTCCCTTTTAGAACTGCTTTTTCTGCATCCCATAGGCTTTGGATTGTCATGCTTTCATTATCATTTGTATCTGGGTAGTTTTTTAAATTTCCTCTTTGATTTCTTTTAGTGACATCTTTGTTATTTGCAAGTGTACTGTTTAATCTCCATGTGTTTTTGTTTTACAGTTTTTCTCCTATAATTGATATCTAATCTCACAGTATTGTGGTCAGAAAAAATGCTTGATATGATTTCAGTTTTCTTAAATATACCAAGGCTTGATTTGTGACTTAAGATATGATTTATCCTGGAGAATGTTCAGTGTGCACTTGAGAAAAAGTGTATTCTGATGCTTTGGATGGAATGCTTTGTAGATATAAACTAGGTCCATTGGGTATAATGTGTCATTTAAGGCTGTGTTTCCTTATTAATTTTCTGTCTGGATGAACTCTGGTGTAAGTTGGTTGTTAAAGTCCCCTACTATTATATATTGCTGTCAATTTCCCCTTTTATGTTTGTTATCATTTGTCTTACGTATTGAGGTGCTCCTATGTTGGGTGCATAAATATTTACAATTGTTATGTCTTCTTCTTGGCTTGATCCCTTGATCATTTTATAGTGTCTTTCATTGTCTCTTATTTTATTCTTTATTTTAAAGTCTTTTTCATCTATGAGAACTGCTACACTGCCTTTCTTTTGATTTCCATTTGCATGGGATATCTTTTCCCACCCTCTCACTTTCAGTCTGTATGTGTCTCTAGGTCTGAGCTGGATCTCCTGTAGACATCATATATATTTTGTATCCATTCAGCCAGTCTGTGTCTTTTGGTTGGAGTGTTTAGTCCATTTACATTTAAAGTAATTATTGACATTTATGTTCCTATTAGCATTTTCTTAATTGTTTTCATTGTTTTTGTAGATCTTTCCCTTCTCTTGTATTTCTTGCCTAGAGAAGTTCTTTTAGCATTTGCTTTAAAGATACTTTGGGGGTGCTTAGTTCTCTAACTTTTGCTTGTTTGTAAAGCTTTTTGTTTTTCCATCAATTTTGAATGAGATAATTGTTAGATAGAGTAATCTTGATTGTAGGTTTCTCCTTTCATTACTTTAATTGTACCCTGGCACTCTTTTCTGGCCTGCAGGGTTTTTGCTGAAAGATCAGCTGTTAACTTTATGGGGATTCCCTTGTATGTCACTTGTTGCTTTTCCTTTGCTGCTTTTAATATTTTTTCTCTGTGTTTAATTTTTGTTAGTTTTATTAATATGTGACTCAGCATGTTTCACCTTGGGTTTATTCTCTATTGCACTCTCAGTGCTTCCTGGACTTGACTTACTATTTCCTTTCCCACGTTAGAGAAGTTGTCAACTATAATCTCTTCAAAATTTTTCTCAGACCCTATCTCTTCTTTTCTTTTTCTGGGTCCCCTATAATTTGAATGTTGGTGCATTTAATATTGTCCCAGAGGTCTCTAAGACTACTTGTAATCCTTTTCAGTCTTTGTCTTTATTCTGCTCTTCAGCAGTTATTTCCACCGTTCTATCTTCCAGCTCACTTGTCCGTTCTTCTGCCTCAGTTATTCTGCTATTGATTCCTTCTAGAGTATTTTTAATTTCAGTAATTGTGTTGTTTGTCACTGTTTTCTTATTCTTTATTTCTTCTAGGCCCTTGTTAAACATGTTGAAAGATTCTTGTATTTTTTCCATTCTGTTTTTGAGATTTTCTACTCCAAATTCTTTTTTCAGGTAGTTTGCTATCTCCTCTGCATTTATTTGGTCTTATGGAGTTTTATCTTGTTCCTTCATCTGCACAATATTTCTCTGTCTTTTCATTTTGTCTAACTTACTGTGTTTAAGATCTCCTTTTCCCAGGCTATAGGGTCATAGTTCTTCTTGCTTTTGATCTCTGCTCTCAGTGGGTGAGGATGGTCCAGGGGCTTCTGTAGGCTTTGTGTTGGGAGGGACTTGTGCCTGCATTCTTGTGGGAGGAGATAAGTTTTTTCCCTCTGATGGGCAGTGCCTTGTGAGGTTGTGTGTTTTGGGGTGTCTAGGGGCCACCTGTCTGCTTATGATTGGTTTTGTTTTCCTATCTTGCTGGTTATTTGGATGAGGCATCCAGCACTAGGTGATGCAGGCAGTTGGGTGATGCCAGGTCTTGGATTCAAGTGGAGGCCTTCATGGGCATTCTCACTGATTAATACACCTGGGACTCAGGAGTTCTCTGGTGGTCTAGAATCCTGGACTCTCCACTCCCACCCCAGAGACTCAGACCCAGCATCTGATTAGGGAATCAAGATCCCACAGCTGTTTGTCATGGAAATAAAGTGGATTAAAACAAACAAAAGGAACAAAAAATGAAACCAAGACAAATGGTAAAAGAAAAATCAGGCAAATAGAAACACAAAGGAACACACACACAACAACAAAACCAAAAGAGACCAAAGAAAACAAAGTACAAGAGAGTGACCCAGTGAGCAAAGGAAACCAAAAAATCATACCAACCAATTAAAAACAAAACTAACTAAAACAAAAGACAGAAAACAAACCAAAGCAGAATGCCAACTGAAAAATAAAGCAAAGAAAACAAGACAAACACACAGAAATGGTGAAAAAATAGAAAAGAAAAATTAAAGAGAAGTATATAAAAGATCTATGTCTATTAACGAAAAGCTACAAGAACCAAAATAAATAAATAAAAAACCACCAACAAAACAAACAAACAAAAAACCTCAAAGAACTGCAGAAAGCCAAAGTAGGAGTAGAAATATGTAAAAGAAATAAAAAGTGTTATTAAAAAATGTTCCCCAAAGCCTAAATAGAAATAGTAATAATAAAAACAACAACAGGGAAAAGAAAAGAGGAAGGGAAAAAAGCCAGAATCAACCACAGAGCAAATCAAAACATGAGAATAATAATAAATGTTTTCTTTTTGTCTCAGCTATCAGCATCATTTCCCCCAGCTAGAAGACACAGCCCATCTCTGCCTCCCTAGGAGGCCCTCCAGTGCTGGGGAGGGCTGATCTCTGGACCTGTTGTGGGGATATCTCAGACTTTAATCTGGTCCTATTCCTGTGTGTGCGTGCCTCCAGTGTCCACAGCTTGCAGAGCTCTAGAGTGTTTTCTTTTTTGGGAACACTCATTGTCCTTTCATAGATCCCAAAGACACAGAGTCTTCCCAGTTGATCTTTTGAATTTAATCTGCAGCTTATTCAGCCGATGGAAAGTTTTTTGATTATCTTCCTTAGTTGCTCCACACCTGGAGCTCAATTGTGATTTTATGCCCAACTCTGCATGTGGGTCATCCATAGGAATGTGCTCCTGAGGCTGTGCTGGAGGACGTGAGTCTGCCCCAGAGAGGACCAGATGTGGAGGTGGCATGGCTGCTTGGATTGCAGGGACCCTGGAAGCACCAGGAGAGCCAGAGGCCACCGGTGTAGGACATATGGCTCTATTAGGATTCTTTTCTAGCCTCTGGGAGCTTACATTCAAAGGGCTTCCCTGGCTTATCCTTCTGTATTGCTCAGTGCATCAGGCACTCAAAGGGCCACTCTCACTGGGGTCTTTCTTTATTGCTCATCTGCTGGTGCCAGCATGTCGGGGGAGAGAGGTTACAGGGATGGCTCCAGCCTCTGCCCATGACTCAGTAGTAGTACCCTGCTTCCACACCCACTTTCCTCCAAAGGCTTTCCCCACAGTGGATTTCCACCCTCCCATTTCTTCAGGCCATCTCCCCATAGTCAAAAACAGTCCTGGTTCCCCCTGGGAGCCTGCCTCCAGCTCCAAGCCACTGTGCGCACTGGTGGACTTGCATCCCTGTCTTGAGGTATGTAGGACCATGGCACGGATGATCTGTGTGGTTCTCACTCCATTCAGATTGTCACAGATCAGCTGCTTCACTCTGATAGTCTCAAATGTTTCCCCTCCGTCCCAGCTGATTGCCCCAGATACAGGGATATCTCCCCTGCTTCAGCTTCCCAACCCTCAGCTGCAGTTTGTCCTGCTTTCTCTCCTTCTCCCTTCTTTCCTTCATCCTACTGAGTTGTGTGTGGATCCACATATTTCTTTCCAGTTGTCAGGGACTTCTGCTGGTATCAGCTGGTGTTTTATGAGAACTGCTGCATCTGTAGATGCATCCTTGATGCATCCATGGAAGGAGATTTGCCCCATGTCCACCCAGTCCTCCACCATCTTGTCAACTCTCTGTTTCCAATTATTGCATATTTAACCACTGACATTCTAATCCAACTGAGTTATGTCCTACAATAATACTTTATTTATTTATTTAAAAATTGAAAAAAAATGAAGCAACATTGATTTATAACAGTATATAAGTTCCATGTTTACAACATTATTTTTCTACTTCTCTCTAGCCTACAACTAAGATCATGGCATCTGGTCTCATCACTCCATTGGAAATAGATGGGAAAACAGTGGAAAAAGTGTCAGACTTTATTTTTGGGGGCTCCAAAATCACTGCAGATAGTGATTGCTGCCATGAAATTAAAAAACGCTTACTTCTTGGAAGGAAAGTTATGACCAACCTAGACAGCATATTAAAAAGCAGAGAAATTACTTTGCCAAAGGTCCACCTAGTCAAGGCTATGGTTTGTCCAGTGGTCATGTATGGATGTGAGAGTTGGACTGTGAAGAAAGTTGAGCACCAAAGAATTGATGCTTTTGAACTGTGGTGTTGGAGAAGACTCTTGAAAGTCCCTTGGACTGCAAGGAGAACCAGTCCATCCTAAAGGAGATCAGTCCTGGGTGTTCATTGGAAGGAATGATGTTGAAGCTGAAACTCCAATAGTTTGGCCACCTCATGCGAAGAGCTGACTCATTGGAAAAGACTCTGATGCTGGGAGGGATTGGGGGCAGGAGGAGAAGGGGACGACAGAGGATGAGATGGCTGGATGGCATCACTGACTCGATGGGCATGAGTTTGAGTAAACTCCGGGAGTTTGTGACGGACAGGGAGGCCTGGCGTGCTGCGATTCATGGGGTCACAAAAAGTCAGACACGACTGAGCGACTGAACTGAATTGAACTGATAGCCTACAACATGCTTACCACCGAAAGGTATTTTTCATCCATCATTATACAGTGTTCCCCTTTACTCATTTCACCCTCCTCCCAGCCCCTTCGCCTCTGATAACCACTACTCTCTTATTTCCATGCTTATTTTTGTTTGGTTTGGTTTGTTGTTTCATTTTGTTTGTGTTTGTTTATTAGTTTTTTATATTCCACATGCGAGTGAAATCATATGATGTCTTTCTCTGACTTATTTCACTTAGCATAATACCCTTAAGGTCTCTATTTATTTTTAAGTAGAGGGAGCTTAATGGGATGGAGTAAACTGCTACCTGATCAAGGAGAACTTCCCTGGAAGATATTTAGAAAGATGATCATTTGGCAGAATGTGTTTATACATCTTTGTGTGTATATGAGATACACACAGTTCAAACCACTATGAAGGAGTATACACTTCAGCTTTATCACCAAACACCATAAAAATTGCAGTTAGAAGCCTCCACATGATTTCCTTCCTTATAGATGTTGGCAGTATGTCAAGAGCAAATATATATATAAGGTTCTATTAGATTTGTCTGCATAGTATTTTGGCCTTGAATTAGTCAAGTGGTTCTCAACGGGGGACGTGCTGCCCCCTAGGGACATGTTGGGAAACAGCGAGGGTGGTTTTGGTGTCACAATGATTGGAGGTTAGGACTGGCATTCACGGAGTAATGCGCTAGGGACATCAGACACCCCTGTAGTGCATGAATAGTCCCACTAAATGAACCATCCTGCATCCTGTTTGGTTCTTGAAGGCCTGGTCAAACATTCATGTAGACGAAAATCCATTTATCATGATCTGAGTCTAGGAGCTAATTCTATGTTCAATATAAATGCTGAATCACAAAAGTTTTGTTTTGTTTTTTTTTGGTATACTTCAAATATACTCCCCAGGAATGCAACCAGTGTGTTTTTGAAGGAAGATTGCTTTTTATCTGTTTGCAAATCTTACCAAGAGTTGCTTCCTGTTTTGGAAAGTCATGTCGTGGATGACAGTGCTGCTCATAGGATTGAGTCACCCATACATACACCTCCATTGGTCTGCATTTGAAACTACTACAGTCGTGCTGACTCTATGAATATACTACTTTGCTTTGAATTCAAAATTCAAACTATCAGTATAAAGAAAAACACCTGTCATGTTTGGTGAATATTTTCTTCTCTCTCTTACCTCTGAATCTATTCATAAGTAGGTTCAAGTGATTGATTGCTTCATTTTACTTTACTCTTTTAATGCAGTTGTGTCAGAAACATTTATATATTGAAATTCATTTTACTTCAATGTAAAATATTTTCTTTTTTAATACAAATAGGAAATTAAATTTTTTTTAATTATGTAAGGTAGGTCATATTATGTTTGGATTTTTAATACAGAATGTTTGCTATAAAAATGAGGCTTGTGGGACTGTCAGGAATGAGGATGATAGATTTAGATAGACAAAAGAGCAATTGGGACATACAAAAGGCTTATCTTTTGAGTAGAGTGAGAAGCGGCATCAAGATGGGTCATTGGGATGATGGAAAGTGTAAGACTTGTAAGGTAGAACGTTTGAAGGCATTGACTTCTTCAGTAGTATTCATGCTTATCTAATACTTACTCTGTGTCAGATACATTGCTCAGAAATGCTCCTTATTACAGCCTCTTGCTGATGGCACAGGCATGCTGTTATCCTTAGTGGTGGCCCTGAAACCTGAACCAGACCACACAGGCCATGTTTGCCATCCACAGTGCCTACCTTCTTAACTGTATGTACCACATTAGCTAGAGTTTGGTCTGAAAAAGAGAAACCTGAACTTTTCCTGGCACCTACTGGAAAGGGTCTCTGTTGAATGAGTTGAAGGGCATCTGACAGCTTAAGGGCTCAGCCAACCTTGGTTTGTGTTCCTGCCTCCAGCTCTGACAGTGATCTATGCAAAAGCTGGGCTGGGCTGTAAGAAGGGTGCATTTCCTTTCTCATACACAGGCCTGCTCTCTTTGCTGAAGACATCTGGGGGGCATATCCATTTTGAAATATTTATACATGGACCACATTTTGGCAATTAAATGACATGAATACTGCTCAGTATTTAGAATCTGGGCTAAAACCTGGAGTTCTGTATCAGAGCTGACCTTAACATAGGAAGTACATATTTTGTGATGGTTAACAGACCATCAACTAATAGCTGTTATTAGTATTAAAAGATTGTATCAGTTATAATAAATAGACAACCCAACATTTATCCATCTTGCATGATACCTCCCGGATGGAGTTAATGAGTTGGAGAAGTGACTGGTTTTCCATTTATGGCTGGTTGGTTAAAAGTCCCCTAGATTTTAATGTGAACATGATGGATAGGGTTAGGGAAGAGAACCTCACAGGGATGTGTGAACGGTACCTTAGCACTGGCAGAGGTGAAGGCTGTACCTGGCTGCTGCTATCAGCAGGGCCATATTTCTTGGAGGCTTTAGACCCTCAACAATCAGAGACTTGAGGGAGAGATCTAAGAAAAGTCTTCCCTTTACTCCAGAGAAACCACTGGGATGTCCTCAGCAGGAAAAGTCTGGTTTTGGTGTGCTGAGAGTCACAGCATCATCAGTATGTACTTAAGTCCTCCATGGAGAGGCAGCATAGGATAGTGATGGGGAGCAAGGACTTTGGAGACAGGTCGTTCTTTTCCAGGTGGATAAGTTCAAATAAGTTGCTTGAACTCTATTACCTTAGTTTTTTCGTCTAAAAATGGGGATCATAGTGGAGTTATCTCATAGATTAGTTGTTTGATTAAATGAGATAATTTACATTGCTTAGTACATGCTACATTGAGCACATAGTAGGTACCCAATAGGTGTTAGCTGCTACTTCTCTTCATGCAAGCATGGAGATAATAAAAGTACCCACTCAGAGATCCGTTGTAAAATAAATAAAGTGGCCAGAACTCTGCCTGCCATATTGTAAGTAATACATGTTAGTTATCACTATTACTATCATTAATATTTTTATTATTACCACTGTGGGAAATTAGCAGACTAAGATTCTAGCACAGTATCAAATTAAAAACTTGTTCCTCGTAAGCGTTTTCATACTAAAACCATGTGTTCTAATATTCGATTTGCTAAATATATGGTATTGGTTCATATGTATAGGACACCTATATATATTAGAGCTTGAAAACTTCCCACACACTATCCTTGTTTTTGCCTATTGGTGCCAGTGGAGTTATTAATACGTTTGAATATATGGTTTTCTTTAAGGACTAAAATAAGTGTAGTGTATCCATTGTTACTGAGTTACTTGAGTCTCTGGGATATTTAGAGAGGTGGGCAATGGCTTTATTTTTTTTTTAATAACTGAGCAAACAAAATCTCAGAAAAGCGTGGGGTTGAAAAATTAGAGAATGTCAAGTGTGACCTGGAAGGGAACTCAAGAGTCTCATGTTCCAAGCTCTCATTTTGCAGATGGTTCGGAGAAGTTCAAACAACTTGCCCAAGGACAAGTAGCTACTGAATGGCAGAGCAGGTCATTGACCAGTGCTCATTTGGGGATTGCTTATTTGATGTGTTAAAATCCTTTGGGTTGATGGGGCTGGGGCCAAAAGCCAGCTGTGCTCTGTTCAGTTTGGTTCCTTAGGGTCCCCTCAGCAGGTGGGCAAGAGGATCAGCAGAGAGTTTAGGCCAGCATGGCCCCCACCCACCAGCAAGCAGTGTCATGCTCTCCTTTGGTCTTTGGACACCTGCAGGATATAGACAGAAGAATCCTGTATTCAGAATAAAAAAACCCTGGCCTTACCTCTGGCTCCATTTTTCTGTCCCAGGTTTACTGAGGTATAATTTACATAACAGTAATCTTTTTTCTTTTAGTTTACAGTTCTTTGAGTTTTGAAAAATGCATAGAGTCACGCATTGTCCCACAATCAAGATAGTGAACAGCCCAGTCACCCCAAATCCCTTTGTACACCTTGTATTGAGTTTCCCCCACCAGACCTGACACCCAGCTTCTGGAAACCACTAATCTAGTCTATCTCTTGATTTGTTTCTTCTAGAATGTCACATAAATGACATACCAGATGTGGCCTTTGAGTCTTTTTTTTTCCATGTAGCACAACACATTTAAGATTTGTCCCGGCTGCATTCTTAGAGTCTGCAGGTCCTTGAATAAGTTGCTTAACTTTCAGCGTCAGTATTCTTATCGGTAAAATGGGCATAACACTTGCCTTGCATTTTTGTTGTTGTGGTTAGGAAGAAAGAATGCACACCAATGTGCACCAGTTCAAAGGAAAAGCAAGTATATACAAGTGTACTTGTTGTTCTTGTTATGAGGTTGCCTCTTGAAGAGGCTCCAGGTACAAAGGAAACTCTAATTGAAGCAGAAACCCTGCAGAGCCTTTGTTTTTCTGACGAGCAGGGCAAGGTCTAGCCATCTCTGCTAAACATTTCCCCTGCCAAAGGGCTGCGCAAACTGGCTCCAAGATTTAAAATGCGGCCGGCAACATTTCCCCAACAGGGTCTATCACTAGGGGAAATAGATCTCTGGCTTGTTACCTCCATTAGGCAGCTCTCATGGGGTTGGGAAGCCTAACCTGTGGATGAGCTACTCTGATCTCTTTGGATGAAGCCACTTTGCAAGGCATTACCATTCACATAGATAATAAAATGGCAATAGCATCGTGGAAAAAAGATATGATTATCTAGCATACGGAGCAACAAACAGACAAAAAGATAGGGGCCTCTCTTGGCTTAAAATGCACAGGGGGAAGGTTGAAATTCAGATCTGCACTTCCTTCTGCATGTGATTCTGAGTTACAGAACACATGTGACCAACATACGCTTCTTGGGCATTGCTGCCAGAGTGTGGAATGGGAGGGGCCCGCCTGCAATATTATCCTCCCATCCAATGAGCATGTGGGTGACAGACAGCAAGACAGGTGCATACCAGAGAAGGGAAAACCTGGACAGGGATTCAGGAGCCCTGGTACCCTATCTGGCCCTGCCCATTAATTGTGTGACTTCACTCTTGTTCCTCACCCATGGAAAAGGGAGCTATGATAAGTCATCCTGGAAGGGATCTCAAGTGACCCCCGTGAATGATAGAGAAGCTGACCCCCAGCTCTGTGTATGGAAAGGGGTGTGCACGTAGCATGCATGCTTAGTCGTGTACGACTCTTTGCAGCGCTGTGGACTGTAGCCTGCCAGATTCCTCTGTCTATAGAATTTTCCAGGCAAAGAATACTGGAGTGGGTTGCTATTTCCTCCTCCAGAGGATCTTCCTGACGCAGGGATTGAACCCGCATCTCCTGTCTCCTGCATTGGCAGGCAGGTTCTTTACCACTGAAGACACCTGGGAAGCCCGCATGGAAGGGGGTGGGTGCAGAAAACAACAACCCTGAGCCTTTAAGTGAAATCCTTCAGAAAAGCTCACTCTTTCCAGCACTAGCTGAATAAGATTCCAATAAACATATTGCTGAAATGTTTGTTTCCGGGTGTCATTTCAGACTTCAAGTAGCTAAAACAGATCCGGTTCCTATATATAGATACTGCATTTGGTTGTGTTCTGGGAGGTTTTTGTTACTACGCTGCCTGGCCGGCTCCCAGCTGAGCTTTTCCCTCAAGGGATCAGATTTTGGAATCAGAAAGTCAGAAAGGATCAGTGACCATATTAAGGGGTCTCTCTCCCTCCTTCTCTCTCTCCCCACTGTGGCTCTACACTGCAGGTGGACGCCAGCGTGGACTGGCTCCTCCCTTTTGCTCAAAGACTCTTAATAATAATGATGACAATGCTGATGGAAACTGACCAGCCCCACTATGGCAGCAAATACAAGCAAAACAGCCCTTACGGTCCTGGGCTTAAAGGAAACATAGTATAATTTGGGTTGAAATGAAGTGCAGATTGTCACAAACAGCTCAGTCTTTAGATAACAGGACCCAGGACTCTCTGAGGATAGAAGCAAAGAAAGGGGATAGTAAGGGTGGGTTTTTTGGGGGGTGGGTGGGTGAGTTCTGAATTTTACTCCTGAATTCTCCAGGGGAGGAATACTGGGAATAAAAAGGTTCATGAAGGAAGGTGGAGGTGGGGATTGGAGGAAGAGATGTAGGCAGGGAAGGAGGAAGGGGTAAGGGGTTTACTTAAAGAAATAAGGTTGAACCCTGGCAGTCTGATTTTTTTCAATGTGTCCGATCACTGACAGCGAAGCCCTCCACTGTATGCCCTTTGTTTTCTGTTCAGAAAACCGAACCTCTGCCCCATTTTATAGTGTCTGCCTTCACCTGCCTCTCTGACTCCTTTATGTTTAACTGTCATGGATCTGACTGCCTTCCTGGTCTCCATATTTTATGTGCTTCACCACCCCTTCTCTTTTTTTCTTCCTCTCTGTCTCTTTTTTCCCTCCTCTCTTCGCTGCTTTTCTTTTTCAGTCCTTTCTCCTCCCAGACTCTTCTCTTTGCCCTTCGTTCCCCCTTCCCCTCCCCCTTCCATCTCTCCCTTTTCCTCTTCCATCCCTCCCCTCCCCCCTCCTTTCCCCTTTTCCTTCTTTCCTCCCTCCTCATTCCTCCCTTCCTCCTCTTTTCCCCTCGCCCCTTCTGCCCTTCTCCCCTTCCCTCCTGTCTCCACGTCCCCATCTTCCCATCCCCTCTCCCTCTCCCCTCTCTCCCCTGCTTCCCCTTTCCCTCCCTCTCCCTCTCGGTCCTTGTTTATCTGTAAGCTCCAATTTCTTGCCTTATAGATTTACCTGCAGAACAAGACACCGCTCCTCTTGCAAAAACTGTTTAAGAAATCCATATCCTCTCCCCTTCATTCCTTGGGCATTTCAGAAGTGATATTCCTCCCCCAACTACCCCCGTCAAAATAAAATAAATTCAGCCAGCTCCTGCTGTGTGTCCTTAAATCCATTCCCTCTGGCTTCGCTGGTCTGAAAGCCTGTACCCTAGAAGGGGCCTCCTGCATTTGCTGGCAACCCTGCTCCAGCCTGATCGCCACAGATAGTGCTTTGGAGTGAAAAAAAGGGGGAAAAACCCTCTCGTTGGAGATTTCAAAACAGATCCTACCAGCTTTCAAATCTGTGCACTTGTGGAGTGGCAGGGCTTGGGGAAGAGGCGTCGGAGACTTGGGGTGCGGGTGTTTGTCATAAACAAATAAGCCACAGGATTTATACATATATATAAATGTGCGTTTCCCTTGGCGTGTTTGGTTGTCTTTCTCCCTGGCATCCAGGGTGGGTGGTGTGCAAGTCTGACTTCTCTCACACTTTGACTGGGGTCTGGCGAGTGAGCGTGTGTGATGGAATTGAGGAGGGGGTTGCTGGGTTTTTGATCTGATTCACTTGACAGATTATTTGAATCCAGCCCACCTTTCCGCACATGTCAAACAGATGGGATCATTGTTAAAGCCTTGGGAGAGCCGTGGCTGAGCGGTGGGTAAGGCAGGGAGGGGAAGTGAGGAGGGGGACCGTGCAGAGGGGGTACCTTCCAGTAGCTTTGTGCTTTCACACGTTGGAACTGACAGGAGCCCTTCTTCTCCGTGGGGGGTGTTTTGGGGGCATGGGGCTGATGAGGGGTGGGATGGAAAGGAGAGAGAGAGGTGGGGTGTTGGTGGGCAGGGTTATGATGTCACAGCAAAAGTTACAACAGGAGGAAAACACAGAAATGGTTCAACATTTTTTTTTTAAACTTTGGACTGCCAAGAGCTGAAGGAGAGTGGTGAGCAAAGGAATGAAGGGGAGAGAGAGAGAAACTAAACTGGAAGCTTGAGTTTTGTGTAGCTTCTTGAAACCTTATGAATGGATTACTAGCAGCTGAGAACCAGGAGAGACCTATAGGGGATGCAAGATCATTCACACACTAGAAGGGGGAGAAAGAAACGCACGGAGGAATTCTTCCTTGCTGTGTATGCCTCCTTCCTGAAATGAATGGTATGAAACCTTTTTCTGAGGGTCGTGGGGGTGGCATAAGGAAGGGGGAAGTTTACTTCTCCTTTTCTTACCTGGGTATCTTCCCTTCATTTAAACCAAGGCTCCTCTCCTTCCTTCCCTCCTTTCTGCCCTGGTTTCTCTCTCTCTCTCTGTCCCCTCTGCTTTCTGTCTTTCTCTGCAATCCCCCTACCCCTTTCCAAAGCCCCAGTCTCTATTGAGCTGCTTTGGTGGGAGGCGGGGAGGTGGAGGAAAGGACTGAGACAGCAAAGTGAAGGAAGACATGGAGACGCTAAGAGGAAAAGGCACAGTCTAGGATTGAGGGGTTTCTGTTTAGTGATATCCACGTGCCTGAATTGATATCTTCTTTAGGGACTTGCCTTGAAGCTTCAGTGGATGCTGTGTAGGGAGAGAGGGCACACCAGCGATGGGGGGTTTAGGATACAGCATTTGTAAAGCACATCAATGAGGGATGAGCTAGGGTGGAGGAATTTAGAAGAAGATGAGGGGACCCAAGGCAGAAGAGGCAGTGTGATCTTACTCCAGAGTAACGTGGGCTGCATGTTTTATATGTGGGCAACACAAGCAGTGATTTTAGAACTGTAAATGATTTTTCTTATTACTGAATGAAGGACCCAATATATTTCTCTGTTTTGTACTCACCCGCAGTCAAACACCCTTACCTGTGTTGAGAATTCAGAACCATGCCCAGTGTGTATGCATGTGTGTGTGTTTGTGTGTGTGTACACACATGTTTTTAGGTGTGTGTACACACATGTTTTGAGATAGCTTACATCTAGGCAAACAGTATTGCGGAGGTTAAATACACATTATTTAATTCCCCATTTTATCCATTCATTCCAAATCAATGAAAAAAAATAGTTGTTTGGGTCTAGCTGCTGATAGTTGTAATTTACTTATTTTGAGCGTCTCATTTGTTTATTTGCTCACTCAGCATATGGTGACTTTTAGTAACTTCAGAGTGAGAAACTTGAGCAAGAATAAAAAGACCTATGTCATGCAAATCCATGGCATTTCCTCTGAAGGCTTCCTACAGCAGGATAATTGATTTCTCCTTTCCCCCAATGGCTAACATAAAGTAAATTTGGGGTATTGTCCTTTCAAATCCCAAATGATTGAAATAAGAAAAGAATGCAGGATATGTGTGGCAAAACAAACAAATAAAAAAAAGCGAGGCAAGTGGTCCCTAAAAGAGTGGTGTGGGTTTATTAGGCAGTAAGCAAGTCTGTTCACAACACGTGTGTGTATGTGCATGTGAGTGTGTGTGTGAGAGAGAGAGAGAGAATACATACAGAAAAGAGTGCTCCAAAACAGTATTGATTGTTGGCTATTGATTGTGTAGGCTGCGGCTGCTGGAAGAGAGAGCGGGAGATGTTTACTGGGGAAACCAAGAGTAGTGTCCGTGCCCTGTGCCTCAGTGAGGTGGGGAGGTTTTCAGGAGGGAGGAGGGGACAGGCAGTAGGTGGAGAGATGCACCGAACTTATTAGCTTTGACATCATCATTGTCTTTAAATGAAACAAACAAGAAGATAATTACAGGCAGAGAGGAAGGGAGAGAAGGGGAGCAGGAGGGACTGACAGCACAGGCCCCCTGAAGGATATACTCTTCTTCTCATGCTCTTTTCCATCTTCCCAGGGACCCACAAGACTCCCAGAAGGTGAAGTCAAGGGCTCTCAGACTCATAAGGTTATTAGGACACCAGACTGGCAACCCAGAGGAGAACTTTACAAAGACTTGCAACACACCAACAAGTTGGAAGAAGATTAAAAACAACCTTCAACACTCACCAACCCCAGCAGAGCTGGGGGGAATATTTTGACCTGCACAGGCAGACTGGAGGCTGGATGGGGAGCTGGCTGAGGAGGACATCTGGAGAGTGAAGGCTAAGTACCAGCTGGCATTTTTGTGCCCCCCCTAGATTCTTTTTTTTCTCTTGCCTTTTTAGATAGTAAGCATCAAATTCTGTGTCTCCGTATACCAGATTTTCTAGCAATTTGTTGGAAGGTGAATGTATTTGAGGTTAAAGACGACAAAGAAAAGGTAACTCCCAGGGAAGGAAGGAGGATAAAGAAAAGGACATTGGAGGCTAAGATTCTTTTTAGTGACTTCAGGTAGTGAGTGGTATGTGTGTGCACAATTGTGTATTTGAGAAGATTTGGCTCCTGCCCACGTGTCCCCCTTCCAGTATCAACGAGGGGAGGAGCTATTGAAGAAGGGGAGAAAAAGAAAAAGAAAGAAACCTGAGCTCTCTGGAAGAAATTCAAAGGAACCCAGAGAAATGGACTTCATTCTTCAAGGACTGAACTAGAACAAGGAGAGAGAGAGAGGTCAAGGGAGAGGTTGGGGGACACACAGAGGGGACGGGAGGGACAGAGGCTTCGCGGTCACCACACCCAGCGCAGGTAGCCAGGAGAGGTGCTCTTTGGGGGCTGCTTGAAAAAGTTTGGTCCCTGAACAAAACAGTTTGCCAGGGGACAGTGAATCCGCAGCTAGCTGTCTCTTCCTCTTATCCCCATCACTCCGGCGTGGTACCCAGAAGCTGACTTCTGGTTCTATATAAAGAGCCGGGGGGAGGTATGATGTGCTTCACGATTCTGAGGGTAAGCCTGGTAGTTCTGGTTGGGTGGGCGCTCAGTACTCTCAGCTCGGAGCTGGGCTGGACGTACAAGAGATCCTTGGCCCAAAGAGGACGACTGAGCCAGGTGCTGTCGGAAGGAGAGCGCTGTTGGCTGGGGGCCAAGGTTCGCAGACCCAGAGTTGCTCCTCAGCATCACCTCTTTGGGGTCTATCCCAGCCTGCCTGGGGACTACCTGAGGCCCTACCTTGCAGGAGATCAGGGAAGGCATCATGCAGGACGCAGTAAGCTGGATGCCGAGGGAATGGCTGTGAGCTCTGTCCCCCCAGACCCAACTGCAAGTGCAAGAGTAAGGAGTGAGGCTGAGCGGCCAGCCGCTCCATGGGGAGGGGACAGTCCTATTGGGCAGTCGGAGCTACTGGGAGATGATGACACTTATCTTGGCGATGGAGGATCCAAGGAGCCTCTAGGTGAGGCTGGGGCTCCAGAAGGCACAGCCTCGGCTGCCACCGTGATCACCACCTTCCCATGCCCAGAGGAATCTGGACCAGAGACCCAAAGGAAGGGCTGGACCAAGACCAGGCGTCGGCGCCAGGTGGTGAAGGGACAGGCAGGAGGAATGCGGGGAGACCCCAAGTTTGTGCCCCGGCACTTCCAGCCTTGGCCTAAACATCCCCTCATGCCTAGGGTCCGAACCGGCCCATCAGAGGGTGGCATCCGGAATGGTGGAGGGGACCCCGCCTGGGAAGCAGAGACCGTGAGCCCCCAAGAGAGACTGCCTGTCTTGTACTTCTCTGGGAGGCGGGAGCCGCTGCTGCTGCGTCCAGAAGTGCTGGCTGACATTCCCCGGGAGGCGTTCACAGTGGAAGCCTGGGTGAGACCGGAGGGAGGCCAGAACAGCCCAGCCATCATCGCAGGTAATCACCCACTCCCGGGCTTTCCGTGGTCCGCGGGGTGGGGCTGGCTCCTGGTTTTGGTGAGGTTAGACATCGGGGGCAAGGAGGGTAAAGGGGCAGAGCAGAAGAACCAGGGAGGGCTGGCCGGGCAGAGAGGGGGAAGGGCCTCTATTCATCTGCGCAGCAGAATCCCAGACATCATCTGCATTAATGACTCTATAACCACAAGAGCATTTGTCCCTTGTATTGATCTCGTGTGCTTCTATACATTGTGCTGGCACTTAGGAGACCTCCAGCTCACTCTCTCATCCCTCTTTAAAGGGGAAGATCTCTGGTTCTTTGTCAGTGGGGAAGAGGTGTCACACTCCATTTCTCATAGTCCAGTGTGAGAAACCCAGGCAACTTTGAAACGATGTGAAAGTGTACAGACCTGGGCAGTGAGTCATGCCTGGGCTGGACTAGGTGGTGAGGAAACGAGGCTGCCGGGTACATAGCCAATGGGTCCTGGTTGGTCTCCTTTTCTTCGAGTAGCCCTGGAATGTAGCAGAAAGCTACTACCTTGACCAGGTCCTGGAGTCCCCGTTGTTTTGTCCTAAAAATCACGCGTCCAGCCTGGGACTAGCAAGGTCTACTGGAAAAGGTGGGCACTCACAAGCCAGGACCCTGGTTTCTAACCTGGGCTGTTGTAAAAGGGACCAGAAATGCACCTTGTATAATTCTATGGTCTTAATCAGAAACAATATTTGGGAACACTCTCCGCATTTATTTTACAGTATACCCAGATCTTGGCTTTCATGAAAAGTCACCCAGAAGGACAAAGAAAAGAATGGGATTAGGAATAACTGTCTCCCTTGCCTTAATGCGGGTGGGGGGCGGTTGGGGGCGACTGGTTTCAGCAAGGAGTGGGTAAGGGATTAGAAGTGATACATGATCATTCAGTGCCTCTTTATCCCTTCAGAGCCCCCACCCCAGGACAGACCCTCACCCAATATGCACAACACACTTTGATGTTTGCCAGTCCCATGACATGGATGGGGAAACCAAAGTCGTGAGAGGTGTGCCTGGGGCAGACGGGGAGTGGAACTCCAGAACCCCTGAAGGGCTTGACAGCTCCCCATATTAAAGACTCCTCAGGCTGCTGGGTGCCTGCAAATAAGTTTTAGACCAGAGAAAGAAATCTGGAAGGAGGGAGCCTCTTGCGATGGTGTGTTGCTGGAACATCCCTTCCGGACACGCTGTCTTCCCCCCTCTTTGGCTGTAATTTCTCTTTTGGAAGCTGGGATTCCCAGACACTGAGCACTCTAGAGTCTTGTGGTTTTGCTTGATTTTATTTTGGGGCGGGAAAGGGGGTGAAGGGAGAGGATAGAGAAGGGGCTGGGCTGGATGATAGGTTGGGGCAGAGAAAGAGTAGAAGGAAATCCTTATTCTGAGGCCAAATGGAAGAAATAATGAGATGATTATCTGATCGGAGTTGGCAGCTTCACAGTTTTTCCCAGATGACATCTTCTTGCTGCCTAATCTCGCTTCCTAGTACCCATCTGCCAGGGAAACTGCGTGCTTGCCGTCTAGACCACGACTCCACTTACCCCTCCTCTGGCAGGAGCAGCGCAGGGACCTGGGATCAGTTCCCTGGCTCTGAAGAATCAGAGAAAGATCCAATAGGAATATAGAAGGGAGGCTCTAAGAAACCAGTGGTCTGAGTTGTTAAAATTCAGACCTGAGGGAACAGTTTCTGGACAGTGGGTACCTGACCCCTGTTGCCAAACCTTCTGCATCCATCTGTTCTCATTCTCTGAAGAGAGGGGAACAGGGTCAGGATTTGGTTCCAGTTATAGGGCTTCCTAAGGGGCTCAGTGGGTAAAAGAATCTGCCTGCAATGCTGGAGACTCAGGAGACGCGTGTTCAATCCCTGCGTTGGGAAGATCCCCTGGATGAGGGCATGGCAACCCACTCCAGTATCCTTGCCAGGAGAATCCCATGAATAGAGGAGACTGGCGGGCTACAGTCCAGGGGGTCACAAAGAGTCAGACAAGACTGAAGTGACTGCGCATGCACGCGCATAGCTTTCCTTAATGTACCACCCCTCCCCTGCCAGCCCAGAATCTCCCTCCCATGCTCACCTCCACCGCCGCCCCGCCCCCACTCAACCTTGCCACAGCCCATACTCAACTCCTTCTCCAAGGTGCCCATCTGAGCCCTTGCCACCTCCCTAAGCATGTAAAATTAGGCAGGAAATCTTTCACAGACAGTCTAGCCTCTGAGGTTTCTTTCTCTTCAAATCAAAGCATTCCTGTCCCCTGTAGGTCCACACTGGAAAGACGTAGGGCAGAGAATACTCGGGTCGGTCTCCTCTCTACCTCCCACCCTGTATCTTTGTTCAGATTTGTGCACCTCAGAAAATATTCAGAAAAGATTTAGGGTAAAAGTCTGGGAGAGATGGGGGCTGAGAACCCAGCCTTCGTTCTTCAGGATTCTAGCAACTGGGTTCCCAAGACAGGGGCATCCTTGTCGACTCGCTGTGGTCAGCTCCATATGCGTACCCTGGGGCCCCCTGGGCTGAGAACCATGAACGGCCAAGGGTATATTCACCCTCAGGAATAAAAGTCTCCGATTTGCTCATCTACTCACTCCTACCAACAGATCAGCCCATCTTCCTTCTCTTACCCTAGCCCTGGTCCTTTTAGCCGGTACCTGCCTGCTCCTGGGATGGTTGGCCTTCAGCTGTTGCAGAATGACCACAGCTGAACTGTGCTCCCGAGAGGTAAATACAATTCAACCACGGGAGTTCTGCTGCCCCACTGAGGATAACCCAAGATGCTACAACACTTGGCTCCCATATTCTTTTCTAACAGCTCTCAAACCTCGGGTTCTACCTACTTAACCTAGGCCCAGTTTTCTCCATTCTCCATCTCCCAAACTCGGGGCATTTTCCCCTCGGCAGAGACATTAAGTGATTCAGTTGCCCTAGCCGTGGTAGAGGAACCATCCCCCACCCCTAACCCCCCAACCCCCCCAGAGACCGGAGGCCTCGGGGAATACTTCCCACACAGAGCACTAGGTGGCAGTGTTGCTTCGTGCACAGGAGAGTAGGCGGCGCCTTGGAAGCCAAGCAGTGGGGAATGCAGTCTGGTTTCTTGGAGCACGGTCCCTTCCCGGGCCTCTGGGAGGTATTTGATCATCCCCTCCAAGAGCCTTGTTGGTAGGCATCCCTGAGGGTCGGCTTCCTACAAGTCTCTTTGCAGGGCCCACGTGAACAGGCTCAAGTGGCATTCTTTGGGTCGTGACTAACCGGCACTTGTAACAACTGTAAAGAAAACAAAATCAACTCGTTACCTCCCCCCCACCGCCCCCCCCACCCCTAACTCCCACATGCTTCCAAAATAGGAAGTTTTTGGATTCCGGGTGGATTGCTGGAATACTTTCATTTAGGGCTGAGAGGACAATGTGGGCCTCACAGGCGTAGGTGTTTAGCTTCTCTCTGGCCCCTGGAGGGGGAGCGGTGGCGCTGCCCCCCCACCCCCCCAACCCCGCGCAGCTTAGATCTTCTGAAGCTGCCAATCTCCTGTAGCTCTGACGCCCGGCAAGCGGGAGAGGACTGTGTGTGGCTGTTCCAGCGTCAGGGCCTCCATAAAGGTCACTGCTCAGGGGCCTGGCAATTCAGGGATTTGTGGCCACCGAGGAGTAGCCTGGGGTCAGGAGCCCATTTGGAAGGGCTGTTGGAATTCAGCTGTGGACATAAGTCAAATGCTGTCCTAGCCTGGTGTGAAATCTTTCAGCTCCAGCACCCAACCCTGAAACCATCTGTTTCCCTCCTTCTCAACTTCCTTTCCTCTCCTTCCACCCCAACACACACAGAAGAGGAACTTCTAATAGGTTCCTCCTCACCCGTAATTGATTTCAAATGTTCCCTGAAGTTGCCCAGCTGACTAACCACCTGCAACTCCAAGTGGCCGGAGACTGAGTCAGTAAGTCCATGGCAGAATCGGAGCCCAAGCCCACACTTCTTCATTCAACAAATATTTATTGAGTGCCTTGCCAGGCAAGGCAGGGCAGGGCTCTGTGGGGGAATACAAAGATGTCTAAGAAACTGTCCCTGACCTGAAGATGAGTTTTCCTTCTGTGAGGATCCAGGTTGCGGAGGAGATCCCAGGGCCGAATTTGGGAGTCAGACCTGGAATCAGATTACATCTCACACTTATCAGTGCTGGGATCTGTGGCAATCCATTCAACTATTCTGAGCTTTGGTTTCCTCACATGGAGAAATGAGAAAAATGTCTCAAAGAGTTGTTACAGTGTTTGAAGAAGTCATGTATGTAAAGTGCCCAACACAGACTTGACTGTAAAATTCATTTATGAAGTGGTATTAACTGCAGGAGGTGCTCATTGCTAAGAGCAGTGTATTAGCCTACTCATCTTTGGTGCTAACCTGCCAACCTGTAATCTTTTCTTAGGTAGGATATTAATTTCTTAAGAATTTAGCTTGCTCATCTGTCCAGTAGGAATGGTGGTAAATAGGTTTTTTTTTTTTTTTTTTTTTTTTTGCAAGATGGTCTCAAGATGATTGAGAACACTGTTGAATCAGTGGCTTGAAAAGACCATTTTTTTGTTTTTTGATTTTTTTTTTTAGCCTGGGCTATACTATTGGTGGCTCAGATGGTAAAGCATCTGCCTGCAATGCAGGAGACCTGGGTTTGATCCCTGGGTTGGGAAGATCCCTTGGAGAAGGAAATGGCAACCCACTCCAATACTCTTGCCTGGAAAATCCCATGGATGGAGGAGACTAGTAGGCTACCATCCATGGGGTCACAAAGAGTCAGACACAACTGAGCAACTTCACTTACTTATGCTATTTAATACATTGGACAATCGTCCAAGGCTTTTTTGGGGTCACGCACCCTTTTGGGAATATGATGGAAGCTCTGCTCACTTTTTAGCAATATGCCCATGTCACATACTTCATGTAAGTTTCAAAGGTCTCTGGATTTCCTGGTAGGAAGGTCAGCATTTGCTGACCTTGTTTAAGGCATATGGGTAGCTTTTTTGTTTTGAATGACCCCAGAGAAATGAGATTTCACAGGGTGCTGTAACATCCCCTTCTCTCAGTAAGGGAGTAGCAGCCCCAGGGTGAGGAGTTTTGCTGATGTGGGGTGTGGAGCTTCACAGAAGGCAGATTGACACACGGAAGTATCCACAGAGATGTAAGGAGAATTTACAAGGAAGGCCATGTGTGCTGCCTCCCCAGGATCCAGCAGGACTCTCTGACATGTGAAGCGCCACGTCCATACCTTTCCCAGGGCTCCTGTGAAGATAAAGTTTCCATGACCCTCCTCCTCAGCTGCCTCTTCCTCTACTGCGGTGGTGGTCAAGGTCAGAGTGTTTGCCCTCGTGGGACCCTGAGGAATGGCCCGTTTTATTCTCACTTAGTTCTGCTCCTTGATCTTGCCCCAGACATGCGGTGAAGTCACAGTTACCCTGCGTGAAAGAACTGTGGATGCAAGGTTGTTGGTCTCTGGGGCTGGGTATGCCCACTGTGATGGGAATGAGATCCATGAGTCTGCTTGTGTGGGCAAGCCATGTGCCCTGACGGTTGTAAGTTAGCATCTGTGTACAGAAGAGTCTATCCTGTGGAGGGGTGGTCCTCCAGAAGAGAGGCATCATCTGGTTTTAGAAGGAAAACAGATGGTCAGTCTGCCCTCTGCTTTCACAGCTCCCTGACCCTTGTCCACAGAATCTTCCGGATTCCCTGTGTGGAAATGATCTTCCCCACTTCTCAGTTTCCAGTCCTTGACCTGTGACTTCCTGGGGTACACATTGCTCCCTGCTGCCGTAGCTCTATACAGGTCTCGTTTTTATTTACTGAAAGTTCCCCAGGAGCCAAATGCGTGTCTGATTCACTCTTGTCATCCCTAAGTACCTAGCACAGTGTGAGACTGTCAGCTATGTTTGTAGAATGGATAAAGTAGAAAGTTAGGTTGCCGATGCCCACTAGGAATAAAAAAAGGGTGAGAGAAACTTTCTGTAACTTGGGGCTCTTTGTGGGGAACCAGGGCAATGACTTTCAGACCCTGCTTTTGTTGCCTATAGAGGTGTCTCAGTGGTTTTTGAGGGGAATCGTTGGACATGGGGCTTCCTGCCCACCACCAAGACGGGCAGCCCCTCTCTTATCTGTTTCATATGAAAAAAGAGTGTGTGCTGTGTTTAGCCACTCAGCCGTGTCTGACTCTTTGCGACCCAGCAGGGACCGTAGCCTGCCAGGCTCCTCTGTCCACGGGGATTCTCGAGGCAAGAACACTGGAGTGGGTTACCATGCCCTCCTCCAGGGGATCTTCCCAATCCAGGGATCGAACCTAGGTCTCTCTCATTGCAGGCAGATTCTTTACCATCTGAGCAACCAGGGAAGCCCACCCCCTCCACCCCCTAAAAGTGTTTAGTTGCTTCTAAAAAGTTTAAGCCCCATAACTCTAGAGCAGAGGTTGGTGTACCCTGGCCCATGGGCCACATCTTGTCCAAAGCGAAAGTCTGTTTTTATAAAGAAAGTTTTATTAGAACCCAGCCACACCCAGTTGGTTATGTGTTCTCTGTGGCTGCTCCTACTTTGAATGGCAGAGTTGAGTAGTTGCAACAGAGAAAGTATGGCCCACAGAGCCTAAAATATGTACTGTGTGGCCCTTTGTAGAAAGTTTGCTAACTCCTGTCCTCGAATATTGCTTCTCAAACTTAAATGTGCATAGAGATCCCCTGCAATTCTTCTCAAAATGATCTCACTGCTATGGGAACACAGCTTGCAGCAGATGCAATGAGAATGCCAACTACAGGGCATTTCCTTTCCAAAGGACCAGAGGTGCTGCGCTAGGAATTTGTCACTGCATGTGCACTAAGGCTGCATGTCTTTGTGCAGCAGGGATAAAGGAAAACCAGTTCCTGAGAGATTCAGAACTCCTCTGACAGCTGACTCTGCCTTGAGGATTCTTGAGGGCTTACAGTTCATGCTTTAGACCGTATAACAGCTTACAATGCTTCCACCCAGTCTTTCTCCTCTCTTTCCTTCCCTCGAGGTCAGACCTGCATCATGGACTGAGGGCTCTCCTGGCCTTTTTGGGCTCCCTCCCTGTTTTCTCTCCTAGTCATCTCTTCTAATAAAGTCCATGTATATTGAACTCCATCTTGACATCTGCTTCTTTCACTAATGCAACTAACTAACACAAGGTCTGGGGGAACCTGAGATTCTGCATTTCTAACAGGCTCCTGGTTGCTGCTGCTAGTGTGTGGACCATGACTTCAGACTTAAGTGGACACATGAGTCTCGAGAAGTGGCAGTGAAAAAGTGCCTTTTTCTTTAAAGGCACAAGAATTTAGTAAATAATTTAGACTTTGCAGGTTGCACAGTCTCCATTGAAACTATTCTGTTCCTAGAATGTGCAAGCTGCTATAAACAATATGTAAATGAGTGAGCAGAGCTGTGTTTCAATAAAACTTTATTTACAAAGACAAGTGGCAGATCCAATTTTGGCTGTGGGCCATAGCTTGCCAGCTCCTGGTATCCAGGACTCTTCCTGCATGCTGTGCATCTTCCACAATCCTCTTTTGCTTTGCTTCCTAGTTCTACACTATCCAGGGTAATACCTACCGAGAGACTGACAGTATCAGTGGTAGGGAAACTCCTTTTATTCAAGTAAACACAAAACTTCCCAGAAATTTCCTGCAAAAAAATAAGTCCTGATGGTTTCTTGGTATAAACATTCCAGATGGAGTTTATATTTATTTACAGTTGACCCTTGAACAAGTGAGCTTGAGCTGTTGAATCTGAGGATGTGGAACCCAGATATGGAGGAGATGGGAATACAGAGGGCTGACTCTAAGTTACACATGGATTTTTTTTTTTCTGCAATCTTTTTTTTTTTTTAAATTAATTAATTTATTTTTTTTCAGTGGGTTTTGTCATACATTGATATGAATCAGCCATAGATTTACACGTATTCCCCATCCCGATCCCCCCTCCCACCTCCCTCTCCACCCGGTTCCTCTGGGTCTTCCCAGTGCACCAGGCCCGAGCACTTGTCTCATGCATCCCCCTGGGCTGGTGATCTGTTTCACCATAGATAATATACATGCTGTTCTTTCGAAACATCCCACCCTCACCTTCTCCCACAGAGTTCAAAAGTCTGTTCTGTACTTCTGTGTCTCTTTTTCTGTTTTGCATATAGGGTTGTCATTACCATCTTTCTAAATTCCATATATATGTGTTAGTATGCTGTAATATTCTTTATCTTCCTGGCTTACTTCACTCACACATGGATTTTTGAATGCATGGAGTGTTGGTGACCCTAACCCTTGCATTGTACAAGGTCAACTATATTTTCTTTTTTTTCTTTTAATGGCATTTTGAGATAAAACTTTTACACCATAAAGTTCACCTGTCCAAACTCTACAATTTATGTTTTTTAGAATATTTACAGAGTTGTGCAACTGTCCCTATAATCTAATTTTAGAACATTTTCATTCTACCCAAAAGAAACACCTTACTCGTTAGTAGCCACTCCCCATTTCCTTCCCCTTCTTCCCAAATACACAATAACTGGAGACAACCGCTATTTTCTATCTCTGTAGATTTTGCTACTCTGGTCATTCCATGTAATACATTGAGTCCCCTACATATGAACCTTTAAGTTGAGAACTTTCAAAGATGTGAACTTGTGTTTGCTTGCTTAATCATGTTAAGTTAGTTCACATGCCTGGCATATTTTTCAAGGTATTGTGCTGTGAGATTAAATACGTTTTATTTATTTTTTGTGTTTGTTTATGTATTATTTGTGTGAAAAGTATTACAAATCTATACAGTACAGTAATATACAGCTGATTGTATTTGGTACCTAGGCTAACTTTGTTGGACTTATATGAACAAATTGGATTCATGAACATACTCTCAGGAGGGAACTCTTTCATATGCAGCAGACTTACTCTGGTCTTTTGAATCTGGTTTCTTTCACTTGAGGTTTGCTTTGTTTTAGTATGTATCAGAGCTTCATTCCTTTTTATTGCTGAATACTATTCCTTATATATGTCCTATTTTATTTATTCATTCTGCAGTTGATGGACATTTTAGTGGCTTCCACTTCTGGGCTATTACAAACAGTGCTGCTATGAACACTGCACAAGCAGACTTATATTTTTATTTCTGCTGAGTAGGCACCTAAGAGTGGAATTGTATATGGTAACTCCGTGTTAAACATTCTGAAGCACTGACAAACTGTTTTCCAAAGTGGCTACACCATTTTGCCCTCCTCAGCAATGCATGAGAGTTTGGTTTTATATTTTTGACCCACTGAAATGAAAAGGGCTTCTTCGGGCTCATTGAAGGCGAGGGCCTGGCCACTGCTTAGATCTGACAGCACCTGGGTAGTGTTTGAGGAATATGCTGATGTTATGTACAGTGAATAAACACATGGACCTCTGCACTGAGGCCTCTGCAATCACAAGAAGGTCTTACTGGTTGAAAGGAAATTATCATCAAGCTCTTTCTCTCAGCCACTTAAGGGCATCCTGAGATGGCCCTTTCTTCCCTGGACCTAACTCTGCATTGCGGGAGTTTTCCTTCAGCCTGAACAGCATTACTTTCTATGGCTTTCCACCCGCGTGAACCCAGAATGACATGTGCTTGGGGAACACTCAGGCCCTCAAAAGTCACAGTGCCTCAGATTCTGATGCAGCGGCACCTTCAGGAAGCAAAGAAGAAGAGCAACAGAGGGGAGGAGGGAAAATAAAGGCCAGAGAGCTCTGATAACATGACCTGAACATTTTCCTGGGTTCCAGCTCTTGGTGCTCAGGCATCACCATCTCCCTGTGGCCACTCTGTTCAGGGCCTGTGTCTGACTCCCAAGGGATTGGGATGCTGACGTCATCCCGGTGTCTGGGGTACAGGTCAGGAAAGGAGACTCACTTCCAGGTGGTAGCACAGAGGGGCTTTCTCTGAGCATGACTGTGTGATTGTCCTCATCACATTGCAGCTGTGTTGCCTGATGCTGCTCCTTGCCCTTCCTGTCTTCATCCTCTTCTTCAGTTACTGCCTCCCTTCGTGGCATCCGCAATCTCAGGGTGACAGTCTAGTCAGGAGGAGCCTTGGCCAATCCACATGCCACCACCTGCTTCTCTCTTTCATCGTCTGTTGGTTATGTGTTCTCTCCATCCTCAGAGACGAGATAGAAACCCATAGGCACTCTCAGTGTAGTTCTTGGGTGGAGCACAGGTTGTCAGGTGGAAATATTCAGGAGTAATAGGGTACAGTTGGAAAGTAGGCATCACCTTTGGCAGCCCAAGTAAATTCACCCGTTTGTCCTTCACTGGCAACGCTTTGTCCTTCCTCACCTTCTGCTCCCTCCTCCGTGCTCTGCTTTATTGTTCCTCTGGGGCTGCCCATCTGAGTCATTTGGGATGTGTGTGCCAGGTGGCTTGGCTTCTTCTTGTTCCCATCCTAGCCCATGCCTTGAGGAGGCAAAATAAATAGGAGTGGAAGGCGGCACGTTAGTTTGGATTCTGAGCCTGAATACCCTGACTGTCCCTCAGCTTCGGTTCCTGCTGCCATAAACAAGTGCATCAATTCCATGCTTCTGTGTTCTGAGGGTTAGTTACTCTGGGTGCTCATCAGATTCCTTCCTGCTCACATCATACACCCCATGACTCTGGCACCTTCTAGAAAACACATCTCTATGTTAGGTTTGTGTCCCAAAAATAACATCTTCTCATGTTCATTACCTGCCTTAAAATAATCCCACACTTTGAATTTTTTAAAAAAGAGAGCATCCAGGAAATAAAGCCCAGTGGGCAAACAAAAACATCCCAGTTCTCTTTATGAGTCAGAAGTGAGTCGTGGAGAAAAGTGGTCCTGCCCAAATATACAATCTAGTCATTGGAATCCAACATTTCAGAGCATTTTGAAGTTGAAGCAGTGCCATGGCAATGCTTGGGATAGCAAGACCAGTGATCGTGGCTAATTTCTGGATTATAAGTCCAGCGGCTGATCAGAAGGGAAGTCACAGAGCTTAAAAGTTAATCAATCAGTTAGTGAGTCATCATTCAAGCTGTGACTCAGCATTTGCTGACTTTCATACAGCTTGTTGCAGTGCATTTTGGACAGGCTAGAAAAGAAATATTTTTGGGGGGGGGTTCTATTTGTTAATTTATCCATTCATCCAACATTTATTGAGTTCCTCTTAGGTGAAGTATTAGGCATTTAGTCATGTGTTGGGGGAATCAAGAGTGAGCAAGGCAGAGGCTATACCTGGAAGGTTCACCTTGTCCAGTGGAAGCTGACCTGTAATTAGACCATTGCAGCTCGGCCTCCGGGAGATCCCAGTCCTATCTTGATGAGACCGAGAATTCCTCAAGGCTAAAAAGGACAGCCAGTAACTGGAGAGACTGAAGGAGGCCTGAAGGCAGCAGAATTGGGGAAAAGAGAAAAGGATGGATTTACCAAAGTGTCGGGTGGTGCAGAGTCACCCAATACGCCATCAGGCCTGAACTGGGCTCATTGGATGCAGCTGTTAGAAAATCAGCAGGGACTTTAGAGAGAGCGGTTTCACTCTGGAGTTGGGGGTTCAGAGGGGACTCCGCATTACAGCAGGTGGAGTTATGAGTGAGATGTGAGACTAGGAAGACCCAGAACAGGTTCCAGCACAATCTGCTCAGAAACTGGCCATGAGGGGCAGGGACAGAAGTCAGAAGTAGACACAGGGGTGTAGAGGGAAGTTTTTAAGGTGAGAGAGCCAACATCCTGTAATAAAGCACTAGTCATATAAAACAGAAGACAGCATAACATACAGGGAGGTGATGCAAGATGGATATCGGAAATGGAGAGCATGCCCATGCAAGCTCCATTGTTTCAAGAAATTATTGAAAGGATTTTCATTTGACAAATACTTGTGTGTGTGGGTGTGTGTGTAGTCACTCAGTCGTGTCCGACTCTCTGCGACCCTGTGGACTGTAGCCCACCAGGCTCCTCTGTCCATGGGATTCTCCAAGCAAGAATACTGGAGTGGGTTGCCATTTCCTTCTCCAGGGGATCTTCCTGACCCAGGGATCGAACCTGGGTCTCCTGCACCACAGGCAGATGCTTTACCCTCTGAGCCACCAGGGAAGCCCAAATACTTACGTAGTATTTACTCAACAGCACACGTAACTGTGGTCACTTTGAAAATGTTAACTCATGAACTCCTCGGAACAACTCAAGGAAGTGGATAGAGGAGCTGTGGCACAGAGAGGAATAGGATGTTGCCCAACGACACACA
Organism: Cervus elaphus; assembly: GCF_910594005.1. NCBI lineage: Eukaryota > Metazoa > Chordata > Mammalia > Artiodactyla > Cervidae > Cervus > Cervus elaphus. Next base: position 59,381,977 of record NC_057828.1, read on the forward strand.
GCTGCTCATGCAGCTTCGAGATTTGAAGCTGAGCGCTCTGTCCCTAAGATGAAAGTGAAGGTGAAAGGGTTAGTTGCTCAGTCATGTCCAACTCTTTGCAACCTCATGGACTGTAGATCACCAGGCTCCTCTGCTCATTGGATTCTCCAGGCAAAAATAGTAGACTGGGTTGCCATGCCCTTCTCTGGGGGATCTTCCCGACCCAGGGATCAGACCCAGGTCTCCCAAATTGCAGGCAGATTCTTTACCGTCTGAGCTACCAGGGAAGCCCAAGAAACTACTCCCCAAACCCACATTCACTGAACTCCCTGGGATTTTAGTTAATATGACACCTTTTCTAGAAAACCTTCCTTGGCCTCACTGATGTAGATTTGTTCTCCAATGAATTCTACTGATATCCTGTTGTTGTTATTTTTGTTTAATTGTTAAGTCATGTCTGACTCTTTTGAGACCCCATGGACCCTGTCAGGTTCCTCTGTCTGTAGGATTCTCCAGGAGAGAATCCTGAAGTGGGTTGTCATCTCCTTCTCCAGGGGATCTTCCTGATCCAGGGACTGAACCCATGTCTCCTACATTGCAGGTGGATTCTTTACTATTGAGTCACCTGGGAAGCCCCTGATATCCTGTACTAAGCCTTATCAAAACACTTAGGTCAACTTACTGTAATCTCCATCTTATGTTTTAATCATTAAACAGATACTCTTTGCCAAGATGAAAGGTTGTTTCTGAATCACGCAAAGATGCTGGGGTTCTTGGCCTCTGGAGGAGAAGAATTCAATCCGGGGCCAGAGACGAGGATGGATTGCTCAGAGCTTTTGTGCAATAAAGTTTTATTAAAGTATAAAGGAGATAGAGAAAGCTTCTGACATAAACATCAGAAGGGGGTAGAAAGAGTACCCCCTTGCTAGTGTTAGCAATGGAGTTATATACTCTCCAATGAATCCAAAGAATGTCTGGAGGTTGTAAAGACCTCACCAGACCTACTCCCATAATTTACATTTTAAGATAACAGAGTTGGCCAGAAGGTTTAATCCAAAGACTGTCTTCAGGCAGGATACATTATTGTTATATAATCCTAAGGAATGTAGAGGAAAAAAAGTAAAAAGTTTGTCCTTTCTTCCTCCTTGAATATTTCAGACCTCTCTCTCCTGGGGGACCCCTAGACTTCTTATCAACCTGCCTAGGACATGACTCTTTCATTCCCCCCTTTTCTCTTAGGAGAATTATTTTGCCAAGGGAAAGGGGTGTTGTTTTCATTCCATAACTACTTCCTGCTGTTTAGAGGCATTGTCCCTAAATTTTTGAGGCAACACATTCTCCTAACCCTCATATTGAGGGTCTCTGATCCAGGGGCCCCAAGTAATAGTTGTTGGAGGAGGCTGTGGCACTCATAGGAGCTTGGACAACCATTTGTAACTTAAAAGCCTTCATGCGACTAGAAACAAATCCAATTACACAGTTACAGATGCAGGGAGCAAACAGCAAAAATAAAACAATCAGAATTATTGTAATTAAGATAGTCTTCCACCATGGGAAACTAGTTAACGTCTCCCAAAGTGAGGCAATTGAGGCTTCAGGAGTATCCATAGCCCCAGTCATCTTGGTCATGTGTTTTGTAAAATGAGTAACATTAGTGCTCATATCAGGTATATAAGCACAGCATTGGGTATGAATAATGGCACAAGTTCCTCCTTGTGCAGCTGTCAGAATATCTAAAGCTAATCTGTTTTGTAAAACCACCTTTCTAATTTGTGCTTGTTCAGCATTAAGGGCTGAAATAGCTTTTTGAGAATCTTGTAATGCCTGTTGAGTAAAATTAGTCAAAGCATCCACTCGTAGCATAACATCTGTAGTTCCCAAAGAGGGGACAAACACTGCAGCCAAATAATCATACCAGTGAAATACAGACTTTGCCCACTGAGTTTTAAGGTGAGGTAAATTAGCAGGCTTCTCTGGAAGCTCTGAGAATATAAAGCTGTGAATAAAGGCTAGACCCAGGGTGCATCTCCCTATCCAGCCAGGGGGAAGCCAACCCATAGGTAAGAGCCACATATCCAGTAAGTCCCGTTTGGAGCAAGCCAGCATGACTGAGATATCCAGTCCCAATCAGTGCCTGGCCAGACAAAGGGAGGACCTGAATTGGGGTTGGAAAACACGGGAATGATTTCATTGCACATTTCCTGAGGCAAAAATCCCAAGTGTTTCCAATCACTATAATTAAGTTGTTGGCTAACTTTTGGGGATGGCTCGGTTTGTTCCCAGCATATAGGGGCAGTAGATATTAGACGTCCTTTTTCGGGAGTTAGCCATATAACCTCATCCCATATTTGATAAACATCAGATAAAAAACTATCAGATCTAGACCTACTTGTCTTACGTGTAGCAAAATAGTCATTAAACTGAGACAATGTATAATCAAAATTAAAAGTCACGTTATGTCCATAGTTACATCAGTCCATTTTAGGGTTGTTAGATGTCATCAGTTTAAAAAGAGGCATCACATGCGATTGTTGAAGGTATTTGCAGACTTGGAGAGAGTCCTTTCCTTGAAGTGGAGATGTCCACCATGGGAAGCCTTCCACAGATGAAGAAGAGAGTGGTCCACAGACCCAGCAGTTAGACCGATTGTGGAATGCAGTGTAGGAGTGAGCCCAGGACAAGAAGGCATTGTCTTGAGGATCAAATGGCAGACTCAGGATTTTTGGAGTCAGCATAAGTAGGCTCACGTAGATTATCAGGCCCATCTGAAAAGTACAAAGTCAGAGTATAGAAAGTAAAGACATAAAATGACATCACTTAGTTCCGGTCAGGGTACCACCTCTTAACTCGAGTGTGATGTACCCATGGATCCATTCCTGGCACATTGACAGCTGTGGGAGAAGAAAGAATAACCTGGTAAGGGCCTTCCCAGAGGGGCTCGAGGGATGGGCCCCCAGACCCCAGTGTTTTTATAAGGACCTCGGTTCCTGGCTCAAATAGAGGATTGCTTGACTCAGAGGCTGGGTCAGGATTTGTCTCCCGGAGTTCTGTTAATGCCTGTTGAAAAGCTGAGAGCTGAGTTACATAATTAGTTAATTCCAAGGCTTCAGGGTCTATAACAATGTCGGTGTGTAAGAAAGGCCTTCCATAAATACATTCAAAGGGGACAGTCCCTCCTCTCGGGGGGCAGTTCGAGCCCTCATTAAAGCTATGGGTAGGACTTTAATCCAATTGTCCCGCGTCTCTTGAGTTAACTTGCGCAGATGTCTTTTGATAATGTCATTAGCTTTTTCAACCTTTCCTGAGGATTGGGGTTTCCAGGAACAGTGTAAGTGATACTCTATTCCTAGAGCTTTAGTTCCTACTGTGTGCCGGGCACTGTGCTGGGAACGGTTAGACAGACATGGCCCTACTGCCATATTTCTTTTTTAGGTGAGCTCTGCCCCTGGGCTACTGGAGGTCAGGGCTGTGTTTTGTTCATTGCACCTAGTGCAGCGATAGCAAATGAAACTCATCCAATAAATATGTGATAAGAAGATGAATGAATGAGTGAACAAACAGAGGCACGATTTAGTCTTACAAACTGTGAAGTGAATTTTTCTACTTGGAAGTAGGCACAGGTAATCTTTACATCTTATTGATTTGGAAAGTGACTAATATGTCTGAAATTCACTCAAAAATAACTAGAAGGGATGATTACCCTTATCTTCCACCTCAAATTCCTTTTCCTCAGCCCCCCTCAATACATCTTTATTTGATAAATATTGACTGTAAGCTAGTCTCCTAGAAGAATTTGATATAGTTAAAACTTGATTTAACTATGATCATTTTTGAGCTTTCAGATATTATCTGTTCTAGTTATTTGCTTCTTCTGGTTTGTATATATCATCTCTTTTATGCTCACATTATTCCTTGTGGAAGACGGAGAAGGCAGTGTTTGTAGGAAAAAATCTTGCCAATCCAGAGAAGAGTGGATTGTGGTCCAGAAACTTTCCTTAGTTTCCAAGTCTTTCCTGCCTTTGCTTCTGTGGTCTTCTCAAAATCCGAGTTATTACAAAGTTTGGGGCGGGGGGTGTGAAATTCTTTTAACGTAAGATACTTACAGGTCTGAACACACCTGATCTCGTCTGATTAAACACTTAGAGGAAGAACATAGTTCAATTTGCTTTTTAATCCATTCATTCACCTACTAATTTATTTATTCAACAGGACTTTACTGAGCACAGAGTGTATGACAGGACTACCCTCTCTTAAGGAGTTTATAATATAGTTGAAGACATAAGCCCTCTATATGTTAAAATGATAATATTAACTATGAGGGACTCCCCTGATGGTCCAGGATCTAAGGCACCTTGCTCTCAATGCAGGGGGCCTTGGTTTGATCCCTGGTCAGGGAACTATATTGTACATGCCACAACTAAAAGATCCTGCAGGCCACATTAAAGATCAAAGACCCTGCATGACCCAGCTAAGACCTAGCACAGTCAAGTAAATAAATAAATAAGAAAATAGTATTTAACAAAGCAATGGATAATAATATTGAGTGCTAATTGTGTGTTAAGCACTGTTTTCACTATTTTTCATGTATGAATTAATTTAGTCCTCCCTCAAACCCTGTAAATTGGGTATCACTGTTATCTTCATTTCATAGATGATGAAAATGGGAGAGGATTGCTCAAGACTGTAGAGTTATTAAGTTTGGTTGGCCTGGTGGATCTCACTCCACAATCTGCTCTATTAACTTCAGTTGAGTTTAGTTACTCAGTCATGTCCAACTCTTTGTGAACCTATGGACCGCAGCATGTCAGGTTTCCCTGTCCATCATGAACACCAGGAGCTTGCTCAAACTCATGTCCATCAAGTCGGTGATGCCATCATCCTCCATCATCCCCTTCTCCTCCTGCCTTCAATCTTTCCCAGCATCAGGATCTTATCCAATGAGTCAGTTCTTTGCAACAGGTAGCCAAAGTATTGGAGTTTCAGCTTCAGCATCAGTCCTTCCAATGAATATTCAGGACTGATCTCCTTCAGGATGGACTGGTTGGATCTCCTTGCAGTCCAAGGGACTCTCAAGAGTCTTCTCCAACACCATAATTCAAAAGCATCAATTCTTCGGTGCTCAGCTTTCTTTGTGGTCCAACTCTCAAATCCATACACAACTACTGGACAAACTATAGGTTTAACTAGATGGACCTTTGTCAGTAAAGTGATGTCTCTGCTTTTTAATACACTGTCTAGATTGGTCATAGCTTTTCTTCCAAGGAGCAATCATCTTTTAATTCATGGCTACAGTCACCATCTGCAGTGATTTTGGAACCCAAGAAAATAAAATATGTCACTGTTTCCAATTTTTCCCCATCTATTTGCTATGAAACAATGGGACTGAATGTCCTGATTTTCATTTTCTTGAATGCTGAGTTTTAAGTCAGCTTTTTCACTCTCCTCTTTCATCAAGAGGCTCTTTAGTCCCTCTTCGCTTTCTGCCATAAGGGCAGTATCATCTGCATATCTGAGATTATTTATATTTCTCCCAGAAATCTTGATTTCAGCTTGTGCTGCATTCAGTCCAGCATTTCGCATGATGTACCCTGCATATCAGTTAAATAAGCAGGGTGACAATATACAGCCTTGATGTTCAGTTCAGTCTCTCAGTTGTGTCTGACTCTTTGCGAACCCATGGACTGCAGCAGGCCAGGCCTCCCTATCCATCACCAACTCCCAGAGTTTACTCAAACTCATGTCCATTGAGTCGGTGATGCCATCCAACCGTCTCATCCTCTGTCGTCCCCTTCTCCTCCCACCTTCAATCTTTCCCAGCATCAGGGTCTTTTCAAATGAGTCAGTTCTTTGCATCAGGTGGCCCAATTTTGAAACAGTCCATTGTTCCATGTCTGATCCTAACTGCTGCTTCTTGACTTGCATACAGGTTTCTCAGGAGGCAGGTGAGGTGGTCTGTTATTCCCATCTCTTGAAGAATTTTCTACACACTGTATTTACACAGTTGAAGATTTAAGTGTAGTCAATGAAGCAGAAGTAGTTGATTTTCTGGAACTGTCTTGCTTTTTCTATGATCCAATGGATGTTGGCAATTCGAGCTTTGGTTCCTCTGCCTTTTCCAAATCCAGCTTGAACATCTAGAAGTTCATGGTTCACATACTATTGAAGGCTAGCTTGGAGAATTTTGAGCATTACTTTGCTAGCATGTGAGATGAGTGCAACTGTGCAGTAGTTCGAACATTCTTTGGCATTGCCTTTCTTTGGGATTAGAATGAAAACTGACCTTTTGCAGTCCTGTGGCAAGTGCTGAGTTTTCCAAATTTGCTGGCATATTGTGTGCAGCACTTTGACAGCATCATCTTTTAGGATTTGAAATAGCTCAGCTGGAATTCCCTCACCTCCACTAGCTTTGTTTGTAGTGATGCTTCCTAAGGCCCACTTGACTTCCCACTCCAGGATGTCTGGCTCTAGGTGAGTGATCATGCCATCGTGGTTATCTGGGTCATGAAGATTTTTTTGTATATTTCTTCTGTGTATTCTTGCCAGTTTTTGTTAGTATCTTCTGCTTCTGTTAGGTCCATACCATTTCTATCCTTTATTGTGCCCATCTTTTCATGAAATGTTCCCTGGTGTCTCTAATTTTCTTGAAGAGATCTCTAGTCTTTCCCATTCTATTGTTTTCCTCTATTTCTTTGCATTGATCACTTAGCAAGGCTTTCTTATCTCTCCTTGCTATTCTTTGGAACTCTGCATTCAGATGGTTATATCTTTCCTTTTCTCCTTTGCGTTTTGTGACTCTTCTTTCCTCAGCTATTTGTAAGGCCTCCTCAGACAACCATTTTGCCTCTTTGCATTTCTTTTTCTTGGGAATGGTTTTGATCACTACCTCCTGTAAAATGTCATGAATCTCCGTCTATAGTTCTTCAGACACTCTATCAGATATAATCCCTTGAACCTGTTTTTCACTTTCACTGTATAGTTATAAGGGATTTGATTTAGGTCATGCCTGAATGGTCTAGCAGTTTTCCCTATTTTATTCAATTTAAGTCTGAATTTGGCAATAAGGAGTTCATGATCTGAGCCACAGTCAGCTCCCAGTCTTGTTTTTGCTGACTGTATAGAGCTTCTCCATTTTCAACTGCAAAGAATATAATCAATCTGATTTAAGTATTGATCATCTGGTGATGTCCATGTGTAGAGTCATCTCTTGTGTTGTTGGAAGAGGGTGTTTGCTATGACCAGTGCTTTCTAATGGCAAAGCTCTTTTAGTTTTGCCCTGCTTCATTTTGTACTCCAAGATCAAACCTGCCTGTTACACCAGGTATCTCTTGACTTCCTACTTTTGCATTCCAGTCCCCTATGATGAAAAGGAATCTTTTTCTGGTGTTAGTTCTAGGTCTTGTAGGTCATCACAGAACTGTTCAACTTCAGCTTCTCTGGCACTTGTGGTTGGTGCATAGATTTGGATTACTGTGATATTGAATTATTTGCCTTGGAAATGAACAAAGATCATTCTGCTGTTTTTGAGACTGCTCCTAAATACTGCATTTCAGACTCTTTTGTTGACTATGAGGGCTACTCCATTTCTTCTAAGGGGTTCTTGCCCACAGTAATGGGTATAATGGTCATCTGAATTAAATTCGCCCACTCCAGTCCATTTTAGATCGCTGATTCCTAAAATGTCGAGGTTCACTGTTGCCATCTCCTGTTTGACCACTTCCAATTTGCCTTGATTCATGGTCCTAACATCCCAGGTTCCTATGCAATACTGTTCTTTGTAGCATCGAACTTTACTTCCATCACCAGTCACATCCACAGCTGGGAGCTGTTTTTGCTTTGGCTCCATCTCTTCATTCTTTCTGTAGCTATTTCTCCACTCTTCTCCAGTAGCATATTGGGCACCTACGGACCTGAGGCATTCATCTTTCAGTGTCATATCCTTTTGCCTTTAGATTAACCCACTGCCTTCACTATATATTTACCTTCCCAGTGAGATTTATTCTTTCATATGTGTTCTTGTTATTAATTAGCATCATTTCTTTTCAGCTTGAAGAAGTCCTTTCAACTTTTCTTGTAAGCCTGGTTTAGTGGTGATGAACTCTTTTATCATTTGCTTTTCTGAAAAGCAATTTATTCTTTCCTTCTTAATATTAATTTTGCTGATAATATTAACTTTGGATGTTCTTCATACACACACTAAGATCTGAGCAGCTCTGGTCCAGAGCTGGCCTTGCTGAAGGTCTTTGTGAACTTTCAGCCTGGTTCAGCAAGTAGAAAATAGTACCTCTTTTAAAGGGAGAAAGTAGTGGTGCTTTTCATTTAATTCCTCATGTCCACTGTCACCATCATCCATGACAATAATAATAGATTAGCTAACACTTAGTGATGCTTTGACTGAAGGCAGGAGGAGAAGGGAACAACAAAGGATGAGATGGTTGGATGGCATCACCAACTGAATGGACATGAGTTTGGGTAAACTCCAGAAGTTGGTGATGGACAGGGAGGCCTGGCGTGCTACAGTCCTTGGGGTTGCAAAGAACTGGACATGACTGAGCAACTGAACTGAACTGCGTGACGCTTTGTGTCAGGCAACTTGCTAACTGCATTCCATGGATGCTATGTACGGGTCACCTCTTCTGAGGTTGTGCATGCCTTTGGATTTTTGTCCTTCATCTCATCATTCTGTGTTTCTCTGCTCTCCTCTCCCTGCCAATCTGCCTCATTCATTCTCACCCTATGCTTGTATGGCCTGTAGAAAGCCTGGGACATTCTCATTCTAGTTGCTGTCATCATAAGGCATGATTAAAATGAAGAGTGGACTGTAAAGAGGTTTAAAATTTTTTTCTGGGAAGATGCTAGTGAAATATTCTCAGGAGGTTTTCTTCCCCCACTCTGTAAAAGCTTGAACTCATAGTTAAAAAGTGAGCCTAATCCTGTCTTAAAGGAAAGTCATCTAGAATAGCTGAAAAACACCTCCCTGGGCTTTTTTTCACTTTCTCCTGCTGACACAATCCTGCTCTCTGCCAGGTTGCACGCCTTTTGATGGATGGCCTATCTCCTCCTCCCCTTTGTTCCTTGTTGTTCCCTGCATGCTCTCCCTGGAGCGAGAGTGGGCGGGAGGGGGAGGGGGGTAGGGTGTTGGGTAAGTAGTTCTGCAGAAGGCAGCAGATAGACGTGCAGAGAGGCCATAGGCATAACTTCCTGAGAAAGAACCTTGCCTTGTATCAGGTTGATTTATAATCATGACCTAACCTGGCCCTATTTTTTGCTCATTTTCCTCCTGAAAACAAACTTGCACCACACAGCGTGTTTTTTCAGTTACCAGAACTGATGACGCTGTGCGTGACTTCTTTCTCTTATTGAACCTCATCTTCCTGGAAGCCAATGGGCTTTCCAAGAGAAGTAGAACTCTCACTCCTGACTTTAACCCTCCCAGAAGTACAGAGGAGAACTCGGCTGTGGTAGTTACTGGAACTGAGATTCTGCAACCATTTCTGTGCCAAGGACAGCATTTTTACCTGGACTTTTTCTTCTTCCACCTTGACCTCTAGTTAAATATCTCCTCTATGAGACTCTGTCATAGATATATAACAGAGAAGGGCTTTGCCCAAGAAAATCTTCTCATAGCTTTTGCCACATGTGCTGTAATCCAACTTTGTAGGACTCGGAAGATAGCAGCCTATTGTGTAATGGCTAGGGAAAGCATATCTAACATCATGAAAAAGTCTGAGTACCTAAAGCTGCACAGTGGAAGGAACAGTTGGTTCCCCTTGCATCATTCCTCTAGGTCAGATTCAATCGCAGGGTGAGTGGGCAGCCCTACCCCCTACCCAACCATTGCTCCCCATCCCCAAGCATGGTGGGGTATCTTCCTTCCCCAAGTCAAGATTCTAATGAGTTAGTTTGACTTTCAGAGCAGGTAGAAGGTAGGAACTAAAACTTGTTCCTCCCTTGACCCTTTGCAAATTCACAGGTGTCTAAGACAGGATCTTCTTCTCAAGGAATGTTCAAATTGCTTGGTTGAATAAGGAAAATGTAATAGCTGCAGCACTATGAGGGTGAGCAAGCTGCAGCAGAAAACTGCTTTGATTAAAGTGTGGCCAAGCAAGGATTCATGTACAAAGTCTAGTTTAGGTTAATTTTGAAGAGCACATCCATAGATGGGACCCACTTCAGACAAAGGAAGCTCTCTAGCATTATTAAGGGAGGTGAGACTATTTGATTTTGGTTTTAGGAAAGTGGCATGTTGACTGGAGAGCAGGGTTTTTAATTGGGGAGTGTACAAGAATGAAGTCTCAGTGCATCTTTCTCAGCATTCTCAGTCTCAGTGCACCTACATAGCCTCTCAGACAGGGACATTTTTTTGGCTTTGCCTTTATTTCAACACTCTGAAACTGAAGTTCACATAATGTTCTTGAAACGCAGACACTTTTCTGCTTTGAGGAAGAAAAGAGTATGAACTGCTCCTTTCCCCCTTTTGTTATTATCATAAAATCAGAATGCCAAGGACAGGTTGTTTCCTGACAGTTCTGAGAAGATTCATTTTGTTCTCACTTCATATTGACTTTTATAAGTCCTGGGGTGGATACATTCTTCCTCATTATGATGCCAAGAGGACTGTTGGAGTGTAACTCCCTCTATCTGGTCTTTTGTTCAGGGGCATCTATTGTGGCAAAACCACCTGACAGAAGCTTCTAGTAGGGGAGCAGGGCGAGATTTCTGATGGAAAAGTAGGTGAACAGTCAGAACAGTATGATTGCATTGAGAGCAACTCTGACCTGGACCATCTTGCTTCCCATCTCTGATGTGTTCTCTTCCTCCACCAGTTACAAACCTAGTGGGGAAACCAAGAAAAAGGAGGAAATGCAGATGGAAGCCACAGGTTTGAAGGAGAGTTTTCAGTTGAGTGTTCATATTAGCTCCCTTCCCACTTTCTCCAGCCTTTAGTCACTGTCCTGGTTTTGGGATACAAAGCTCCCCTTTTCTCTCAGGGTCCTCTAGAATCGATTACTGAGTGTCATGTGTCACAGAAAACCCTGAAGGGCCACCCAGATGTTTTATCAAATGTCAGCAAGGCAGCCTGTCAGTTTAGATATTGGCCAACCTGGAGATATTAACTGCTATGCTAACCAGTCTGTTCTCACCTCCAAAGTATTTCCAGGTATAAATGTCAGACTATACATTTGTTTTTTGTTTTTTGAGAATCAGATGCCAGAAAGTTTTAAAGAAATGGTCTGAAAATTTGTTAATGTTATACCCACCAGTTTTTTTGCTCTCCATGTTCCAAAAGAGCAACTAACCACTAATTTTTTTATTTTTATTTTTTTTAGTATTTGAAATGTTTTAGTGCAGTGAAAACAGCATGGGCTTTTGGGTCAAAGAGATCTGGTTTTGATCCCTGTCTCTGGTTCTTCCTAGATGTAAGACTGCGGAACACTTTCTTAACTTCCATGATCTTCAGTTTTTTGGTTTCTAAGTGAAGATAATAAAATTTAGTTCATACATTTGTAGTAGAGTTTAAAAGGGCTGGCACATGTCCAGTGTCTGGAGTATAATAGATATTTAATAAAAGATAGTGTGTCTTTTTATTTCTTCTTGGCATGAGCAGATCTCCTGAGTTCAGAGAAGGAATCCCAGGATGGAAAGAAGCAGGCTTACTCCTCTACCAGAGTTACATTTAAAAATTTCCACGTTAAACAGTTGTCTGTATCTCTCTGGCTTTGATGTTCACTACTATTAGAATTTTTTATCACCAGGGAGAGTAATTGATTCTATTAACTCTAAATTCTGGCAATTAATAATACTAGAGAACTGAATGCAAATTTTTCCTGAAGACCCACATGAGTGTATATGCATCTCTGTTAAAGTAACCATAGTCTCTAAATACAAATTTTGGAGTTGAGAGCAGGAATAAAATGAAAAAGGTATGCTCTCTCAATTTACTTCCCTTTCAAAACTTAAATACAGGGTGAAATATTTGAATAATTTTAAATTTAGTAAACATTAAAAAATAATGGAATCCAGTTCCAAGCAAGAGCTGAAAGAATTTTTTTTAAATTGCGATATAACTGATATAACGTTAGTTTCAGGTATATAACGTAATGTTGTGATATTTGTATATACTACAAAATGATCACCACGATGTCTAGTTATCATCCATCACCATACAAAATTTACATACACACACACACACACACACACACATATATATATACAGTGATGAGAACTTGTAAGATTTAATTTTTGGCAACTTTCAAGTATGTACTATAATATTATTGACTATAGTCACTATCCTCTACATTATATACCCATGACTTACTTATTTTATTACTGGAAGTTTGTACGTCTTGAACCCCTTTACCAATTATACCTACCCCCTCAATCTCCTACTCTTTTGGTGACCACAACTCTGTTCTCTGTATCTATGAGTTTTATTTTGTTTGTTGATTTGTTTTGTTTTTTAGATTCCACGTGTAAGTGAAATCATACAGTATTTGTTTCTATCTGTATGACTTAAAAAAATTTTTTTATGAGAATGTGATTGATTTACAATGTTATGTTAGTTTCTGGTATATAGCAAAATGATTCAGAGACATATATATATATATATATATATATATATAACTTTTCCATTATGATTTATTACAGTTTTGACTTATTTTACTTAGCATAGTACCCTCAAGATCCATCTATGTTGTCACAAATGGCAAGATTTCATTCTATTTTATGGATGAATAGTATTCTATTGAGTATATTTTTACCACATCTTTTTATCCATTCATCCACTGATGAACACTTAGGTTGTTTACGTATCTTGGCTATTATAAATAATGCTGCAATGAGCATGGAGGTACACATATCTTTCCAAATTACTGTTTTCATTTTCTTCTTATAAACACCCAGAAGTAGAATTGTTGGTTCATATGTTAGTTCTAGTTTCAATATTTTGAGGAAGCTCCCTACTGTTTTTCATAGTGGCTACAACAATTTTTGTGCACCCTAATAGTGCAGAAGGATTCCCTTTTCTCCACATCCTCACCAACATTTGTTATTTCTCGTCTTCTTGTAATAGCCATTCTGACAGATGGGAGGTGATATCTCATTGCAATTTTGGTTTGCATTTCCCTGAAGATGATTGATGTAGAACATTTTTTTAAAGTACCAGTTGGTTATCAGTATGTCTTCATTGGAAATATGTGTGTTCACATCTTCTACCACTTTTGAAACCAGATTTTTTTTGGCTTTTGTTTTGCTATTGAATTGTTCAAGTTCTTTATACATTTTGGATATTAGACCCTTATCACATATAAGATTTACATGTATTTTCACTATTTGGTAGGTTGCCTTTTCATTTTATTGATGGTTTCCTTTGCTGTGCAGAAGGTTTTTGTTTGTTTGTTTGATATAGTCCCATTTATTTTTGCTTGTATTGCCTTTGCTTTTGGAGTCAGATCCAAAAAATCATTGCCAAGAGTAAGGTTGAGGAGCTTATATTCTGTTTTTCTTTTAGGAGTTTTATGGTTGTAGGTCTTACATTCTAGTCTTTAATCCATTTTGAGGTAATTTTTGTGTGTAAGATAATTGTTCAGTTTCATCCTTTACAAGTGGCTATCCAGATTTCCCAAGAGCATTTTTTGAGAAGACTTCTCTTGTGGCTCAGTGATAAATAATACGCCTGACAATGCAGGAAACATGGGTTTGATCCCCGGGTCAGAAAGATCCTCTGGAGAAGGAAATGGCAACCCACTCCAGTGTTCTTGCCTGGGAAACCCTATGGACAGAAAGCCTGGCAGGCTGCAATCCATGGGGTCTGCAAAGGAATCAGACACAGCTTACCGACTAAATCAACAGTAATTTTTTTTTTAAGAGACAGTCCTTTTCCCATTGCGTTTTTGATTCTTGTGTCATAAATGAATTGATCATATACAAGCAGATTTATTTCTGGACTCTCTAGTCTGTTCCACTAATCCATATGTCTACTTTTATAGCAATTCTCTTTTGATTACTATAGCTTTGTAGACTAGTTTGAAATCAGGGAGTATGAAGCCTCCAGTTTCTTTTTTCTCAAGACTACTTTGGCTATTTGGAGTCTTTTGTGGCTTAGGACTCCTAAACCATACAAATTTTAGAGTTGTTTGTTCTATTTTTGTGAAAAATGCCCCAGAATTTTGATAGGAGTTACACTGAATCTGTAGATTTCTTTGGCTAATACATATATTTTAGCAATATTAATTCTTCCAACCCATAAGCATGAACTATATTGCCATTTATATGTGTCCTATTCAATTTCTTTCATCAATTAATCTCTCATCTCCTTGGCTAAATTTATTTCTAGGTATTTTATTTTTCTTGATGCTATTCTAAAAGCTTTGTTGTCTTAATTTCACTTTCTGATAGTGTGTATAAGCACAAGAGACTTTTGCATATTGGTATTGTATCCTGCAACTTTACTGAATTTACTAGTCCTAACAATTTTTTGGTGTAATCTTTAGGATTTTTCTGTATATAAAATCATGTCATTCACAAATAGTGACAGTTTTACTTCTTCCTTTCCAGTTTGGATGCCTCTTATTTCATTTTCCTTCCTAACTACTCTGGCTAGAACTTCCAATACTATGTTAAATAAAAGTGAAATAGTGAACAACCTTGTCTTGTTTCTGATATTTGAGGAAAAGCTGTTAGCCTTTCACCCTTGAATATGATTGGTGAAAAGTATGGACTTCTTATATATGACCTTTATTGTGTTGAAGTATATTCCTTCTATATTGACTTTACTGAAAGTTTTTATTGTAAATGGAGGTCGAATTTGTCAAGTGCTTTTTTGCATCTGTTGAGATGATCATGTGATTTGCAGCCTCCATTTTGTTAATGTGGTGTAACACATTGATTGATTTGCAGATGTTGAACCATTCTTGCATCTCTGGAATAAATCCCACTTGATAATGGTGTATGATTTTTTTTTAAAGTATTGTTAAATTTGTTTTGCTAATATTTTGTTGAGAATTTTTGCCTCTATTTACATCAGGAGTATTGTCCTGTAATCTTTTTTTGTGGTGTTCTTGTCTATTTTTGGTATCATGGTAATGTTGGCTTTATTAAATGAGTTTGGAAGTATCTCCTCCTCTTCAATTTTGTGGAAGAGTTTGAGAAAATTTGTATTAAATCTTTTTTTAATGTGTGGTATAATTAGTCAGAGAAGCCATCTGGTCCTGGGCTTTTGTTTGTTGGGAAGTTTTTGATTATGATTCAATATCCTTGCTAGTAGTTTGTCTACTCCAAACTACTATTTCTTCGTGAAATTTCTTCTACTTGGAAGATCATTTGTTTTTGGGAGTTTATCCATTTCTCCTAGGTTGTCCAATGTGTTGGTGTATAATTGTTCATAATAGTCTCTTACCACCCTTTGTATTTCTGTGGTATCAGCTGTAACTCCTTATTTTTTCATTTCTGATTTTAATTGAGCCTTCTCTCTCTCTCTCTTTGCTGAGTGTAGATAAAGGTTTGTCATATTTGTTTATCTTTTCAAAGAAACTGCACTTAGTTTCATTGATATTTTCTATTGTCTTTTAGCTTCTATTTAATTTACTTCCATTTTGATCTTTGTTATTTCGTTCCTCTTACTAACTCTGGACTTGCTTTATTATTTTTTTTAATTTGTTAAACAATTCCTTTAGGTGTCAGGGTGTGTTGTTTATTTGGGATATTTTTCTTGTTTCTTGAGGCATTTATGACTATGAACATCTTTCTTAGTATTTCTTTTGCTTCATGTTTTAGATTTTGGTGTGTTGTATTTCCATTCTCATTTGTCATAAGGTATTTAAAAAATTTCTCCTTTGATTTCTTTGTTTACCCAATGATTATTCAGTAGAATGTTGTTCAATCTCCACATATTTGTGAAGAAAAAAAATTTTTTTTTCTTCTTGTAATTGATACCTAGTTTTATATCACTGTGGTCAGAAAAGAGGCTTAATATGATTTCAGTATTAAGTTTACTGAGACTTATTTCATAGCTATATGATTCACCCTGAAGAATGTTTCATGAGCACTTAAGAAGGTATATTCTGCTGCATTTGAATGGGATGTTTTATATATAATGATTAAGTATATCTGGCTTAATGTGTCATTTAAAGCTAGTGTTTCACCATTGATTTTCTGTCTGGATGATCTATCCATTGATGTAAGTGGGGTATTAAGTCATCTACTATTATTGTATTACTGTCTATTTCTCCCTTTAGGTCTACTATTATTTTCTTTACATATTTAGGCACTCCTATGTCGATTGCATAAGTATTTACAAATATAATATCCTCTTGTTGAATTGACCCCTTTATTATTATGAAATACTCTTCTTTGTCTCTTATTACAGTGTTTGTTTTAAAGTCTCTTTTGTTTGATAACAGTATATGTGCTTCAACTGTCTTTTGGTTTCCATTTGCATGGAATATCTTTTTTTCATCCCTTCACTTTTAGGCTGTGTGTGTCCTTATATCTGAAGTGAGCCTTTGCTGGCAGTGTATAGAAGAGTCTTTTTTTTAAAATTATTTCATTCAGCTGCTCTACTAAAGAATAATTCTTAAAGTTTTAAGACGACATGACCCACATATTTGGCTTCAGTACCACCATCATTTTTCGAGTTACGTCACTTGATCTGATTTTTCTAACTCATGTGCTTTCGTAGTTCAGTTTGGTGCTGAGTGATTTTATAAATTATGTTGATGACCTGGTCCCTCTGTTCCTCCCAAGAATGTGGTTTTGATAAGTAAACAACGGTTATAACGTGTTTGCTTCTATCACATGTACATCCAAAGTTAAAAAATCTCAATATTGCATAAGCTCAGAGTTTCACCACATATAGTGTTGGCTTAGCCTGTGTTGGCTTTGTAAGCCTTTTCTCTGCTAGACTGAGAAATCTCCTAAATGTGAAGATTGGTAATTTTTGTTTTTTATCAGAGTCTGTCTTGCTTCTACTTGGTAGAATTAAGGAAGCAGGGCTGAGGATCACTGTGCAGGTTTTTCTGTGATCCTAGTTCATGGTTGAAGGATATGAAGAGCAGCCCTGGTATGGGCAGATTTTATTTTACAGGTGCAGTTGGTTGCTGTGTGCTCTGGTAATTTTAAAGCTCAAAACCCAGAGTGGACGTGCTATTTACCTCTCCCCCTACCCAGTGTCTTTTAAAAATACTTACACTTTTAAAAAATGGCAGTTTTAGATATGCAATAAAATTGGAAGGAAGATACATATATTTCCCATGTATTCCTTGCCCATACACATGCCTCGCTTCCTCCATTATCAACATCATTTACTAAAATAATCTTTTTTTTTTCAATTTCCAAGGATGAATCTATACTGATGCATCATAATCACCCAAAGACCATAGTTTAGAGTTTAATCTTGGTTCTGTACATTCTGTGGGTTTGGACAAAAGTATAATGATGTATATCTGTTATTATAATAGCACACAGATTATTTTCACTCTCTGAAAGATCCTCTTTGCTCTGCCTATTCATATCTTTCCCCTCACCCCGGCAAACACTAATCTTTTAATTGTCTTCATAGTTTTGCCCTTTCTAGAATACCATATAGTTGGTATCATATAGTATTTAGCTCTTTTAGATTGGCTTCTTTCCCTTAATTAAATGCATTGACATTCCCTTCATGCTTTTCATGGGTTGGTAGCTCATTTATTTTTAGCACTGAATAATATTGCATTGTCGGGATGAACTATAGTTAATGTATCCATTCAATTACCGTAGGATGTCTTGGTTGCTTTCAAGATTTGGCAATTATAACAAAGTTGCTATAAATATCCATGTACAGGCTTTTGTGTGGATAGAATTTCAATTTTTTTCTGGGTAAATACCAAGGAGAATGATTGCTGGATCATATGGTAAGAGTATGTTTAGTTTCTTAAGAAAATGCCAAATCGTTTTCCAAAGAGGCTACATTATTTTGTATTCCACCAGCAATGTATGAGTTTCTGTTGCCCAACATCTTCAAAAGTATTTGATGTTGTCAGTGTTCTGGATTTTGACCATCCTGCTAGGTGTATGAAAGTGACAGTGTTAGTCACTCAGTCATGTCCTACTCTTTGCAACCCAATTGACTTAGCCTGCCAGGCTCCTCTGTCCATGGAATTTTCCTGACAAGAATATTGGAGTGGGTAGCCATTCCCTTCTCCAGGGGATCTTCTCAACCTGGGGATTGAACCCGAGTCTCCTGCATTGCAGGCAGATTCTTTACCATTAGTAGTTTCTTATTGTTGTTTTAATTTGGATTTCCCTGATGACATGTGACTTGGCACATTTTTTCATATGCCTTTTTGCCATCTGTGTACCTTATTTAGTGAGGTATCTATTACAGTCTTGGGCTCATTTTTAAAATAGACCATTTCTTTCTTATGGTTAAGTTTCAAGGGTTCTTTGTATATTTTGGATAACAATCCTTTGTTAGACATATCTTTTTGCAAGTGTTTTCTCCCAGCTTGTCTTCTAGTTCTCTGTGAGACGATATCATGTCTTTAGAAGAAAAAATAGTATTTAATTTTAATGGCCTTCAGGTTATAAATTATTTCTTTTATGGATCATGTTTTGGTGTTGTATCTTAAAAGGCATCATCATACTGAAGGTCAGTTAGGTTTTCTTTCATATATTATCTTCTACAAGTTTTGCAGTTTTACATTTTACATAAGGTCAATGACCCACTTTGAGTTAATTTTGGTGAAGAATATAAGGTCTGTTTCTAGATTCTTTTTCTGTTTTTGTTTTTGCATGGGAATATCGGGTTGTTCCAGCACCATTTGTCGAAGAGACTATCTTTGCTCCATTGTACTTATTTTGCTCCTGGTCAAAGATAAATTGGTTTTACTTATGGGCTCTCTATTCTGTTCTATTGATCTATTTGTCTGCTCTTTCACCAATACCACAGTATCTTGATTATTGTAGCTTTATAGTAAGTCTCAAAGTCACACTTACCCCTTTTTAATTATAAAAAATCAGATGGCCCACAAAGCAGCTACATCTACTTTAATAGTCATGGGGTGAAGGGGACACATAGTGGCTTGCATCTGCTTTCCTTTTGAGTCTTTCTAGTGGTGGAACTGGCTTAGCCCAGCTCCCCAGAGCCAACTGTACACATCTCTTCACAACTCCATGTTCAGTGACATCAGTAAATCAGGATTGGCCATTATGGAAATATTTACATCATAGAAACTAGCAAATGTTACAAATGAGTATTTGTCTGGTTTTCTTCAGAGAGCCAGTTAAACCTATATCTGCATAACACTGATTTTATATCTAATTTGTTCTTCCCTTTGATAGTTCATCATCAAACTCCTTTTAGTTATCACAGATGTGGTTTATTAATCACTTTGTATGTGTTAGGCACTGTGCCAAGATCTTTCACATGTATTATTTAATTCTCACAACAATGTCTTGAAGTAGGGGTGTGATCTCAACTTGTAGTTGAAGAATGCTGAAGAGAAGTGACAGACAGATTTTTATTTTACAGATATAATTTGCAAATGAGTAAATTTAGGTTCAGCAAGAAGATGTCACTTTTCTGAGGTCATATAGCATAAACTGGAGACTGAGACTCCATATTCAGACTGGAGACCTAAGCTTCTGAATGACTCATGCTTGTAATCATCAAGCTCTATGGTCTTCCCCAGCATTGAAAACTGTTCTGGGCTCTGAATTATGACACCTTGCTTCTAGTGAAAACTCTACACCCAGCCTGATAACCTGACTTCTCAGAACCTCAGGGTCCTCATCTATGTAATAAGGCTGGTGATGATAACAATCCTGCCTAGCCCACAGGAGGCTTTACCATTTAAATGATACTTGTACAAGATTGCTTTGGAAAGCCCAGACCCTGTATAAATGGGTGATATATATCATTACATGATAAGGAGTGAAGGGAAAAAAATATTTACCAAAAGAACACCACATCACAGTTTAGAAGATTCAGCTAAAGTGGATACTCAATATAAATGTAGGTTCTATGGAATTTTACAGTGAATGTTTCTTAGTGAATTGGAAGGATGTTTGATCTGGGAATGCCTGAACTTATCTTTTGGAATTCTTTGGTTTTGGGTCTCCCTAACCTTCCCAGACAGTCTGATTGGTAATCAAGGTAACCTTAGTTTCATGGCAGATCTGACTGGAATTAAGTTATTAACACAATAGGACAGTGCCGGAAAGTTGACATTTAGTAACTTTAGGGAGAATTTTTGCCATATTATATCCATGTTTTAATGAAGAATTTTCTTCACTTGCTGTTCACATAGCTATTTATACTTCCAACTGTCAGCATTATTCATTTTAACTACTTATTTAAGGTTTATATTCTTCCCTATACCCAACTCCTCTTGATGTCAAGTAACCATTTGATGACTATAGACATCCCCAGGACTGAGTACTGACATTAACAGCTAGTGTTGCTTCATAAATACTTATTCAACAAATGCATGGGTGAATTAACTACACCCAACTCTTGTTGTGTTCACGTATTCTTTGTACTGCAATTGTCCATCCACAGGCTTTGGAAATTTTCTTAATTTAAGTTGGAGCTAGTGTGCAAGGCAAGGTCAACCAGGTGGTGTTTCATGCTAGAGTTTATCTGTGTGCTGTTAGCATATCAGAGACAGTTGACAGCAATAGGAAAGACCCCATGTGTTCCCTAACTTATACAGTCCAAGCCCCTTGTTGTGTTTACAAGAATGACCTTGACCTGTTTCACCTCTGGTGCTCTCCATCCTGCCACTGTGTGAAATGATCTGTCATTCTTTCTCCTGGCCAATTCTTACACATTTTTCAAGAGTAGGTTTGAGTCTCATTCCCTTAGGAAATCATCTCTGAACTATGGGTTGAAATAAGGTTCTGTTTTCACTCACTGATGTATTTATTTATTTTTAAAAATTTTGTTATTTTTTGCTAGACAACAACATGAATCAGCTCTATAAATGCATATATCCCTGCCCGCTTGAGCCTCCTTCCCATCCCACCCCCATCCCATCCCTCTAGGTCATCACGGAGCGCTGAACTGAGCTCCCTGTATGATACAGCACCTTCCCACGAGCTTTCTGTTTTACACAGGGCAATGTACATATGTCAGTGCTGCTCTCTCAGTTTGTTCCACCCTCTCCACATCTTCTTTATCCATCCGTCAGTGAACATCTAGGTTGCTTCCATGTCCTGGCTATTGTAAATAGCGCTGCAATGAGCATCAGGGTACACATGTCTTTTTGAATTATGGTTTTCTCAGGAAACTTCCCTGGTGCCTCAGACAGTAAAGCGTCTGCCTACAAAGTGGGAGACCCAGATTTGATCCCTGAGTTGGGAAGATCCCCTGGAGAAAGAAACGGCAACCCACTCCAGTACTCTTGCCTGGAAAATTCCATGGATGGAGGATCCTGGTAGGCTACAGTCCATGGGGTCACAAAGAGCTGGACAGGACTGAGCGACTTCAATTTCACTTTTTACTTTCACTTTCAGGGTATATGTCCAGAAGTAGGATTGCTGGGTCATATGGCTTCCCTGGTGGCTCAGACAATAAAGAATCTGCCTGCAGTGTGGGAGACCTGGGTTCAATCCCTGAGTAGAGATGATCCCCTGGAGAATGGAATGGCTACCCACTCCAGTATTCTTGCCTGGAGAATTCCACAGACAGAGGAGCCTGGCAAGCTACAATCCATGGGGTTGCAAAGAGTTGGACATGACTGAGTGACTAACACTTTCAACACCTGTGGTACTTTTATTCCTAGTTTCTTAAGGAACTTCCATACTGTTTACCATTGTGGTTGTTATCAGTTTATATTCCCACTAACAGTGCATGAAGATTCCCTTTTTTCTACACCCTCTCCAGCAGTTTTTGTTTGTAGGTTTTTTGATGATGGCCATTCTGACCGGTGTGAGATGATACCTCATTATAGTTTTGATTCGCATTTCTCTAATCATGGGTGATGTTGAGCATCTTTTCATATTTGTTGACCATCTGTTGCTTAGGTCTTCTGCCCAATTTTTGATTGGGCTGTTCATTTTTCTGATATTGAGCTGCATGAGCTGCTTGTATATTCTGGAAATTAATCTTCTGTCAGTTGCTTCATTTGCAATTATATTCTCCCATTCTAAGGGTTGTCTTTTCATCTTATTTCATCAGAAGATTTTATGTATTTCTTGATCTTAGTTCTGATATTATATTAAAATTATCTCCTATGTTGCTCATTCTCCCATGAGACTATAACTCCTGAAGGGCAAAGACTACCTTTACTTCCAAACTAAGAAGAATGTATATGGCTGACATGCATAAGATGCTCAGTAAATGTTTGAGGAGCCAAAAGGACTAATTCCAAGTGGAATTTCTTTTTCCAGAAGAAGCAAGATAGTGAGATGAAATGCAAATCCTTTGAGGCTTCGTGGGGTGACAGCCCCAAGTGACCAAGCAGGATCCTTTTCCCACCAGCTGCAGCGGGTAAAGCAGAGCACGTCCAGGCCAGAGGTTCACTGTTGGGGTAAATCTGTGTTTTTCTGAGCACAGACTGCAATTCTGGTCTAACTGTAGTCTGGTTTACTCAGTCCCAAGGGAGAAGAGAACCAGATAATTTTCCATTCAATATCATACAGGCTGGAGGAACAGATTTTCACCCCTACAGACTATGAGAATATAGAAAATGCAGGGGCTAGAAACACTTACCTACTCTGTCCTTGGAAATTTTGAAAATCCCCGGAAAGACACACTCATGATCTCATGAAAGAGATTGGGGTGGCTGGCAGAGATTCTCAGAGAGATGTTAGCATACTGTTCTTCAGTGCCACAGTTTCTTCTCTTGGAATAGTAGATTTTTTAGTGAGAACAGGGGGCATTCATGTCCATTTCAGCAGTCTTAAATATGAGTTGAATTATAGATAATAAAAGCCCTAATTAATTACCAGGCCTAGACAATCAGTTAATCATCTTCTCTAACAGCATTATATCAGTACACTTCATAACAGACACCTGTTTCTTTTAACTGCCTTTCATTCCACTAGTTTCCTGAATTAATGAGCAAGAATGTACTATGGTTATATAGAGACCTCAGACAAACCTAAAATACTTCACCTGATATTATTCCTTAAATAAATGGTTTAAAAGAATTTCAGATGCTATTTCTACTTTCATGTCTGACTTAATTTATTAATAGCAATTTTCTAATGCTTTTCCACTGGTGGAAATTCTAAGACCCCCAGCTTCTGCATTTCTACCTACTGGGCAGCAGTGAAATCTTGACTTGTTTTGTAAATATAGAATATCAGCAACTCTCAACATGGTTTCACAAGAATCTGTATTTGTGGAAGTACCACATGTGATTTGGATCCCCAGGTAGTGTTGAGGATAGTGATGTCTTCATTTAGGCTGCTATAACAAATATACCATAAACTGGGTGTCTTCTTTTTTTCTTTTAATTCAGAGGATAATTGCTTTACAAGGGCTTCCCAGGTGGTGCTAGTAGTGAAGAACCTGCCTGCCAGTGCAGGAGACATAAGAGACACAGATTCGATCCCTGAGTCAGGAAGATCCTCTGGAGGAGGGAATGGCTACCTACTCCAGTATTCTTGCCTGGAGAGTCCCCATGGACAGAGGAGCCTGGCAGCCTAGAGTCCATAGGGTCACACAGAGTCGGACATGACTGAAGCAATTTAGCATGCATGCACCTGCTTTACAATGTTGTCTTGGTTCCTGCCAAACAACAAGTTGAATCAGTCATAATTACATATATACCCCCTCCCTTCTGAGCCTCCCTTCTTCCTTCCATCCTACACCTCTAGGTGATAGGGTGTCTTAAACAAAAGAAATTAATTTCTCACTGTTCTGGAGGCTAGGAAATCTAAGATGAAGGCACCAGCAGATCTGGTGTCCAGTGAGAATCCTCTTCTTGGTTGGCAGATGTTTGTCTGTCTTCTTATATCCTCAGATAATGGAGAGCAGAGAGAGGGGCTAGCTCTGTCCTTCTTAAAAGGACACTAATCCCATCATGAGGGTACCAGCCTTATGACCTAATAGTCTCCCAAAGGCCCTGTCTCCAGATATCATTGCATGAGACAGTAGGGTTCCTATAAATGAATTTGGGGGGTGGTGGGGAGTACACATGTTCAGTTCACAGTAATTGGATTAGAAAATTCTATTTGTTAAATATGCTTCTTTTTTTCATGGAATGAGTGCAGGGCAATGCTTCACCAATTATTTACCCTCCTCCTATAGATGAAGTATGAAAAGTGGTAATACAGCAAATAAAATGCAGTTATCCAGGTACCTAGTGAGGTTTCACACATACTGCTTGGACATCTTATTAAACTTTCATAATCATTTAAAAAGTAATACTTCTATATACTTCCTACAACTCCCAACTAGAACTATTTTAATACCCTTGGCCAATAAATCCTTTCTATTAATAATATAATTACTAAACTTTAGATTAATCAAACTAATCTAATAAGAAAATTCCATCTTCTGTGTAGTGTGTCAAGAAGTTAGAGATAAAATTTTAGACACACTATAATTTTAATAGCTTCCTTTGAGTTAAATAGACTTCCCAGGGGGCACAGTGGTAAAGAATCCGCCTGCCAATGCAGGAGATGTTCAATCTCTGGGTCAGGAAGATCCCCTGGAGAAGGAAATGGCAACCCACTCCAGAGTTCTTGTCTGGGAAATCCCCTGGACAGAGGAGTCTGGTGGGGGTATGTCCTACCAGGTTGCAAAAGAGTCAGATACAACTTAGTGATTAAATGACGAGATAACTAAGTTATCTATATTCTATATAGAATATAAGTTCTAAGGACAAGTTTTAACATTCTAAATTAAAATGTTCAGAATTACAATTATAAGATTTTGGCAAATGACAAGCTTATTATCTAGTAACTTATATGCCTAGTAATTTATACCCCAACTAATATATACCTGTATATATGCAACAAATATGAAATAGTCTCCTCCTCAATTCTCCTCTTAAAGACCAGCAGATATTTACTAGTTGAGAGTAACTCCATGGTTCTGATACCATTAAACATTGCAGCACTTTTGTTCATAGGTCAGTAGATGGACATGATTGAGGCTAAATGCATTTTTGAAAATGAGTGAAACAAGCAGAAACTGTGAAGCAGGTAATTTACTGTTGATCTCACTAGGTATGTCTGCTCTTTTGAAAATCCACCCAGGTAATTTACTGTTGATCTCACTAGGTATGTCTGCTCTTTTGAAAATCCACCCACATAAGAATATGTAAAGCAGTAGTTCTTATACTCCTTTACCATACAGACCTCCTTGTGAAAACAAGCATACAACGAAAAACCCGATACTGATAGATTATGGTGAATGGTGTCGGATTCGTGATTTCCGAAGAAGAAGATTTAACTTTGGGATCAGGGACCAGTCTTGATCACTCAAGAGGTTTTGTATAGCAGAGTTTTATTAAAGTGAAAAGGGACAGTTTTATAGCAGAGTTTTATTAAAGTGACATAGACATCAGAAGGGGGACGGAGAATGCCCCCCTAGCTAGAGTTAGCAAGGGAGTTATATACTTTTTAATTAATTATTACAATAAATCAAAAAAATGTCTCAAGTTTGTGAAAATTTTTCCAGACCCACTCCCACAATTTACATTTTAGGATAACAGGCTTAGAACTTAACAATAGAAAGATCTTACCAGACCCACTCCCATAACATACATTCTAAGATAATCAGGATTAGTCAGAAGGTTTTCAGGAAGGAGAAACTGTCCTCAAGCAGGATACATTGTTGTTATACAGTCCCTAGTACAGAGTTTAAACTGAGTTGTTTGTTGTGTAGTCATCAGTTCGAGCCTTAAAGAAGGAGAAGAAGAAGGGAAAAAAAAAACAAAAACAGTTTTATGTGACTAAAACTAAGGAATATAGAGGAAAAAAAAAAATGTTTGTCCTTTCCTCCTACTCAAGAACCCCAGACCCCTCTCTCCTCAGGGACCTCCGGACTTCTTATCAACCTGCCTAGGAATTGAGTCTCTCAATACAAAACCAGAATATCACCATTATATTATTCCTAGTTATCACTTGTAAGTAAAAGGTAGAATTACTAGATTGGGGAGGAGTTGCCTTTGTTAAAAAAGAACATGTTATTTTTTAAATCACAAGTTATTAGAGACAGAAGAGAAGACAGTCTATCATTTTATGAAAGCATAGCTATTTTTGATACTTGTCTACAGAGTTCAGAGGAATAAGTAAGATTTTTGCCTGGGGGGTGAGTCGGTGTCTGGGGAAGACTGACTCTTGATGTTAGCCTCCTGTGTCTATCTAAAGGCCAGTCAACTTTTCTATCATGCATTCATTCTTAAAGCAGTATATACTAAGCATTTCCTGTGTGAATGTACTACCTCTACGTAAATTACAAGAGTGTGTAAACTACATAGACTCTGCCTATGTACTGGAAGAGGTACTGGGAGGAGGTGGTGGGCTCATAACTGCAGATGGCTTTGCTGGGAACTTTCAAGGCCTCCAAATTGTCTTCAGGCTTCCTCTTTCATCTGTTACATCTGACTACTGCTTCCTGCTGCCAAATTCTTAGTGATATAGTTATCTACAGGAATTCTCTGCTTTGTTTATGGTACTTAATAGTCCTGAACCTGCAATGAATAAGATGCTAAGGCAGCATGTGGTAAGGAGCTTCATTTATCTGGGAAGGTTCCACTTCTGTACTTTGGTAGGCATTATGGGTTATAAGAACAATCATTCTTATAGTTTGACTAGGTTTTATAGTCCAGGACCATGTGGCAATGCTCCTTTGCTTACTTTGGGGAACAGCTGTTCACTTCAGATGGGTGTCCTGGCCCTTAGGCATCAGAGGGAATAACATGTCTGGGATGTTACAGTCTTCTCCTTATTTCCCCCATAGGAATCGTCATTTCAATATTCAATAGAAAAAAAAAAAAAAGATCTTTTGAGGGGGGTAGGAGATTGCTATCTTTTGTAAAAACTACAAAGGCCCTTGTGAATTCTAAGGAAGTGGAAAGAGAAGAAGGCATGGATACAGAGTCAGCATGAGAAATATTTGTGACAAAGTAGTGAGGATATTTGTCACTTGCACTAAACATCCCCTTCCAGCTTCCATTTTGGTTATTTAAAAATACTGGAATGCATTAAATTGAATTTCAAATTAAATTCCTTTGGGGAAAGATGTTGCCAGAACATCTAATATGGGGTACTGGACAAGCATCTTAGGTGGGGACTCTGTATCAATTTTTTTTTTTTCCCATTAAAAACCTACATTCTTGCTATTTATACGGGTTTTCTTCTCCCTTTCTCCATCCCTTTTGTATCTGGTATTTCTCCCTCGACTCTTCCTTCTTTCCCAGGTGTGTTTGATAACTGCTCCCACACTATCAGTGACAAGGGCTGGGCCCTGGGGATCCGCTCAGGGAAGGATGTGGGAAGGCGAGATGCTCGCTTCTTCTTCTCTCTCCGCACCGACCGAGTGAAGAAAGCCACCACTGTGATGGGCCACAGTCGCTACCAGCCGGGCAAGTGGACGCACGTGGCAGCCACTTACGATGGACAGCGCATGGCCTTGTATGTGGATGGCACTCAGGTGGCTAGTAGTCCAGATCAGTCTGGTCCCCTGAACAGCCCCTTCATGGCATCTTGTCGCTCTTTGCTCCTCGGGGGAGATAGCTCGGAGAATGGGCACTCTTTCCGTGGACACCTAGGCACACTGGTCTTCTGGTCGACAGCCCTCCCACAAAGCCACCTTCAGCACAGTCCTCAGCAGCCAATGGAGGTGGAGGATTTGAGCACCCTGCTACTGACCGCCAGTTTTGAGCCCCTGGAAGAACAGTGGGCCCCCTTTAGAGACGGGAAGTACCCACGGCTTGAGGTTCTCCAGGGCTTTGAGTCAGAGCCTGAGATTCTGTCCCCTCTGCAGCCACCGCTCTGTGGGCAGACAGCGTGTGACAACGTGGAATTGATCTCTCAGTACAATGGGCACTGGCCCCTCCGGGGAGAGAAGGTGATCCGCTACCAGGTGGTGAACATCTGTGACGACGAGGGTCTGAACCCCACGGTGAGTGAGGAGCAGATCCGTCGGCAGCACGAGGTGCTCAACGAAGCCTTCGGCCGCTACAACATCAGCTGGCAGCTGAGCATCCACCACGTCCACAACTCCACCCTGCGCCACCGCGTCGTGCTGGTGAACTGTGAGCCCAGCAAAATCGGCAATGACCACTGTGACCCCGAGTGTGAGCACCCGCTCACGGGCTACGACGGGGGCGACTGCCGCCTGCAGGGCCGGTGCTACTCCTGGAACCGCAGGGACGGGCTCTGCCATGTGGAGTGCAACAACATGCTGAACGACTTCGATGACGGCGACTGCTGTGACCCGGACACGGCTGAGGTGCACAAGACCTGCTTCGACCCTGACTCACCCAGGAGGTAAGGGACCGCGGTTGGGGGGTGTCCTGCTTGGAGGGTGCATTCCTGACATCATTTTATCTTTTCGGCTTCTGGAGACAAAAAGAGTGTTCACGCAACCTCCAAATAAAACAATTATCTACTCCACCAGATATCAGTGAGCTTTCATCAAGTCCTGGATGTTGTGCTGGGTAATTAGGGACACATGGATGACTAAGATGAAAACACAACCCTTACCAAATTCAGTTTCTTTGAAGCACACAACTGTGGATGTGGTGTGAACTGCACATGCACCAGGTGCTTGAGATACAGGAAAGCTGAACGACTTTATCTGTCCAAGGAAGCCAGGGCATCTTTGCAGAGAACAAACAAGGTATACATTGATAGACACCGCTCATACATGAGTCGGGAGACCCAGGTTCAATCCTTGGGTTGGGAAGACCCACTGGAGGAGGAAATGGCAACCCACTCCAGTACGCTTGCCTGGAGAATTCCATGGACAGGCTACAGTCCATGGTATTGCAGAGAGTCGGACACGACTGAGCGACTAACACTTTCACTTCACTTTCACTCTTTTTACAGTCTTAGGTTTCCAGCAAAGTAGCACAAATTCATGAGGAGGCCCCATGTGTGCTTAATCTCTGGTGCAGATCGAGCAGTTCAGCAGCTTTATGAACCTAAAATGTTCCACATCTAAGCACAAGTGCAGTCTTCCTTTTCTGCTCCATTAAATTTCATTCTCCACACAGTATTTGGAACAATCCCACTGGAAAGGTAAATCAGATCCTGTCACTTCCCTCCTTACATGTTTTCCTGCTACACTTAGAATAAAATCCGAGCCCCGCTCCTGCCTCCTGGATCACAACCTGACCCTTGTCTACCTCTCCAGCCTCTCCCCCACCCCAACCTGGTTCTCCACACCAACACTAGTAGCCTCATAGACTCTCATCTGTTCCACTGAACACATCAACCTTGTCCCTGCCCCAGAGCTTCGCACTAGCTGTTTCATCTTGGAATCTTCTTTTCCTTAATCTTCCCTTGGTGAGTTTTCTCTTGTCATTCCAAAATCTATTTAAATGTCACCTCCTGGTGAGACCTTTCCTGATTGCCCAATCTAAGTTGACTAGTCAATCTCTATTATGTCAACTAATTTAAATTATCTCCAAAACACTTATCACCTCTGGTGTTTTTCTTGTGCACTTGTTTATTTGCCTTTCTCTGGCCTGGAATATCAGTTCTTATTACATTCCCAGCGCCTAGAGCAGCAGCTGAAGCATATTTGTCTATTTTATGTTTATTTTAATGAATAAATGAATCTGATGTGTCATCTGTTGTGAGAGAGAAGCCAATAGGAGGATTTTTGCTTGGTGGTTGATGCCGGGGTTGAGGACTGTTAGAGGGAGTTAAGAAAGGATAGAGGTGGGTGGTAAACTTGTTAATTTGTGCATATGGACAAGGGTTCCCTACTTATAACTTGTACCTTTGTATGAAATATAAAATGCCTCACACCTGAGCTAGGGCATAGTGTTGGTGGGAGTGGGAGGATTGGATCTTGGTTTCCACCCAATACCTGAATGACTGCCTTTGAATTTTTTGGACAGGATTTGTATGGTAATTCATGGTCTTGTGTGTGGGCAGTCCTCTTGATGCCCCTATGTGTGGGTGGTTAGAACCAATTAATAGATTCTCCTATATCTCAGACATGTGATGTCAAAAATGGTAAGATTTGCAAAGAGGGAACAGAGTTGAATTCCAGAGTCCTTGCTACTTAACCAGCTATGTAAATTGTGCAAGTCACTTTTGGAAACCCAGATATCTTGTCTGTAAAATGAGGGTGGTTGCAGTAATACTTGGCATTACCTATATCTTTGGATTATTTTGTGAAGCAAATGAAATAAGATACAGGAAGTGTGTTAGTCACTCAGTCCTGTCTGACTCTTTGCAACACCATGGACTGTAGCCCATTCATGGAGTTCTCCAGGCAAGAATATTGGAGGGGGTAGCCATTCCCTTCTCCAGGGGATCTCCCTGACCCAAAGAATGAACTCAGATCTCCTGCATTGCAGGCAAATTCTTTACTATCTGAGCCACCAGGGAAATAGGTACAATAAAGTACTTGGTAACTCTAAAGTTTTCAAAGTACAAAAATAGTTCTCAACTACCATTAGTTATTATCATTATTAGAACTGACAGATGGGAAGCCTTTGTTTACATAATAATACCCAGGGAACTGATCATATTACCAGAAATATTTGCATAAGAAAGATTCTGTTTGGGTTTGGTTTTTAGATTTTGATAACCTTAAGCAGAAGCTAAACCTCACTAACAACACTGTTTGCCAACTCAGGATCTCCAGAGAGCTCTCCAGGCAAATTAGGCTTGTTCTCATTTGTCTACCAGCTCATTACAACAACACACTGCCTTGACTGAGAAAGATGTCTTTCATGGGACCTATGCATCTTTCTCCTTAGAGTGGCCTCTTATCTCTCTGAATCCTTACTGCCACTGCTCTTACCCAGGGATTTATAGCCTGTTCCCCTTACTGCTTCAGAGTTGCCATGGTAACTTATCATTTTCTATCTGTGGACCCAGACGTGTTTTAAACTTTCTTACCCTTACATGCAAAACTTGCTTTGCGGAATAAAAGGAACTATTCATACTTTTTTGGTTGCTGTTGTTGTTTAGTTGTTAAGTTGTATCTGACTCTTTTGTGACTCCATGAACTGTAGCCCACCTGGTTCCACTGTCCATGGGGTTTCCCAGGCAAGAATACTGGAATGGGTTGTCATTTCCTTCTCCAGGGGATGTTCCTGACCCGGGGATCCAACCCCAGTCTCCTGCATTGGCAGTCAGATTCTTTATCACTGAGCCACAGGGAAGCCCAAATAAATGCCCTTGGTTAAAATATCAAATGTACCAAAGACAATTGTACCAAAAAATAAGGAATGGCAATCCTCTGCCTAACTCTTCCTCATCCTTCTCTACTTTCTAGCCTTGCTCCCATCTTTAATTATTTTACTTGCCTTTTTGGTAACAACCTCCATATACACATATCCAAACATGATATTTATAGTACTTGATTCATCTATTTTATTTAAAAAAAATTTGGGCGGGGAACATGCACATGGCTTGTGTTAGTTCCCTGACCAGGGATCAAAGTGAAGCCTTTGGCAGTGAAAGTGCAGAATCCGAACCACTGGATCAACTTATGTTCATCAATTTTAAACACTATGTTTAAACATTAATTTTAAATATTATGACTTGCTTTTATTAGAAAGATGAGAGTTTTACTTTTCTCCCACATTGCCTCTGCATTTTTTAATATAGTAATTATACTGTTTTTAGTTGACTCACTTATATATATTTATCATATTGTGACTATAAAATATTTTTCTTTTGGTTGCAGAACAAGGTTCTGTTCTACTACTATATTTTCTTCCTGGCATAGCTCTTCCACTTCCCCATACACAAGTACCCTATCCCTTGAGTCTCTATTTCCTCCTTCCCTTCTATCTTCCTTCCTTTTTGATATCTTCACTTTCAAATGCTTTATCATATCTACAGAATAGATAAATAGATCTGTAGAAAGTATCTCTTTTTTTTTTAAACACTCCTCTGCAGTTCTCCCTTCTAGTTCATTCCATTTTTTCTCTCCTCTTCCAACTTTATCAGTTATATTTAGTTCTGTTGTCCAGTTGTTACCCTGAAATTTCTCATCACTGATTTTTTGGGGAGATTGGAGTCACTGTGTCCTGAATTGCATGAATACCTCTTAATTTACAGCTTAATTTTTTACTGGAAAACCTCCTTAAGTAACTTTCTAAGAAAGGATGTTTTAGGTAACTTTTCCAGAAAAGCATTTCTCAAAATGCTTTTATTTTGCCTTTACCAAAAACTGATAGTTTGTCCTGGTGTAAAATTATGAGTTGGGAAACATTTTCTCTTAAATTTTTGAAGAAATTCATTAATTGTCTCTAGCTTCTATTCTGATAATTCTATTCTGTTTTAGAGGTGAATTTTTTTCCTATTAAAAATCGTTTTGAATTTTTAGCCGTGTTCCTTTAGGGATTTTATGATAATTTTTTAAGGGTTGGCCTTTTACTCTTCTTTTGTTGATATTCAATGATCCTTTCAATTTGGACACATGGCCCTTGTTGTTGTTGTTGCTCAGTCACGTCCAGCTTTTTGAGACCCCATGGACTGCAGCACGCCAGGCTTCCCCGTCCTTCACCATCTCCCAGAACTTGCTCAATCTCATGTCCATTGAGTCGGGGATGCCATCCTTATCTCTGGCAAATTTTCTGACATTATTAGTTTGATGTTTCTTAATTCTCTGATCTCTTTTTCCCCTCTGAAACTTCTGTGGATTGATCTTCTGAATTTTTTCTGTCCTTTTTCCCTCATATGTTCTATCTCATTGTTATTTAGTTCTATTTTTTGGAGATTTCCTTGAGTTTATCTTCTAAATCTTATGCTGAATTTTTTTTTTTTAATCTTCAGTTCAGTTCAGCCGCTCAGTTGTGTCCGACTCTTTGTGACCCCATGAATCGCAGCACGCCAGGCCTCCCTGTCCATCACAAACTCCCGGAGTTTACTCAAACTCATGCCCATCGAGTTGGTGATGCCATCCAGCCATCAATCATATATTTAAGACTTCACTCTGATTTTTCTATATTAGTCTGTTTTGAAGGATGCAGCCATTTTCTGAAGCTAAAAGTAAGATGAATTCTGAATTTTTTTCCCAGTGCAGTATATCTGATTCATCTGTAGTCAACTTTTATTTTTCCTTTTTTTTCCCCCCTCTTAATTCTGATCTGTCTTTCATGCTGGTAGATTTTCTCAAGTATATAGTGCTTATTCACAATAAGAAACACACTTTTATAGCCCTATTATTATGATTTAAAAAAGGATACTCATTTGTGGATTTCTTCTTTTAGGGGGAGAAACCTGAAGACAGTGGAGAGGATAGGTTTTCTTTTTCTCAGTTCCCTTATACTTATTTCATGTACAGACCTTTTATTCATACTCCATCTTCTCAGCCTTGTATTTCTTGTGCTGAATTTTTGTTATTAAAAACATTGAATGTTTTTCATAACTCTTATTGGCAGGAACCATATTTTGAAAAACAATTATTTATTAAGTTTCTCTGATGTACCTGACACAGTAACACAAGCAAAGGGACAAATATAAAGAATACACAGAGTAAGTGTTCATATCTTAGTGGAGGGGTTTAATACTTTTATCTAAATCCCTGAGTTTAAATCCAGTCTGAGCCACTAACAGCAGAACATAGAGTGTAGACTGCTTTTCTATGCCACAGCTGAGATTGTTTGAAAGGACTTTGGTTTCACAGAGATGTAGATCTCTGGATTTCTATGAGGGCCTATGACTTAGTAGAGTTAGTGGTTGTCTCTGAACTAAATTACCAGTATCTAGCATCCCTATTGGGCTTCCCTGATGGCTCAGCAAGTGAAAATTTGCCTTCCGTGCAGGAGACACAGGAGACATGGGTTTGATTCCTGGGTCGGGAAGATTCTCTGGGGAAAGAAATGGCAACCTGCTCTAGTATTCTTGCCTGGAAAAACCCCATGGACAGAGGAACCTGGTGGGCTATAGTCTAAAGGGTTACACAGCGTCAGACATGACTAAGCTTTCAGGTACCACATGGCAAGGCATGGCATACCATCCCTATTGTTACAATTAAATCACAGTGCTCAAGTTCACAGTTCCTTTATTCTGTGACTCTGAAGGACCCAACTTCAACAAATGTTTTATCAGACATTTTTTGAGAAGCAGCGTGTGCCAGACACAGAGTCCCTCTATTCAGGAACTCACAGTTTAGTAGGCGTTGGTTGGAAAGTGGGGGACACACCTACAGACAGGTTACTAATATGCAAGTACAGTGATGGCTCTATGAACAATCCTCTTCATTTTTCCAGTCCTACTTAATGTTCCCTCTTCCCCCACCCACAGCAAGAAACCAGAAATGTAGCCCAAAGGAGTTCCTCTCCCAAAGGCTCTGAGAGGAGGAGAGAGTCTGAGGAGTCCAGCACCAAACATCTGTAACCCAGATGCACCTATCAAAGGGAGAGTATTTATCAGACTTGGGACTGGTCAGAAGGAGATATGAATTATAGATAACATTACCCAGGCAGTTGAACAGAACTACCAAGATAGAGAAACTTGGCTTGTGGAAAGCGAAGGCTACATAGGCCAGATTTCTATTTCTACATAGTAGCTGCCCTAAGAGAGGGTCTACAGTTGCTGTGGGAAAGAAGGGCTTGAAAGTCCTCTTTAGTAAAATCCCCAATGTCGTTGGCTACACCCTATGATGCATCTTAGAAAGCCAAGCCAAGGGAATGTCTATGCCCTAAGGGAAACCCAGCTTCCCTGACCTTTGCAGTCTGCAGCTTCTTTTTTGGTCATGACTTATTTTTGTTATTTTTCTCTCTAAAATTATGTCCCAGAGAAGTAGGGTGCTTTGCTGCTGAATCTACTTTCCAGCCCTTGTTCTACCTCTTCTTTTCACATGAGTTTAGTATCCAACCAAACCTAGAACACGGTGTTTACCTCTTTGCTTTGGTTTCTGTCAGATTTCATCACTCCATTATCATGTGGAGGAGGACAATCACCAAGTAAAAATAAACAACTGAGCATAGTTTAAGCGAGTTTTCAGCCACCTAGTGTCACATGCTCTGAAGCAGACGATGGGATGACGATGGCATGCATTTGTTTTCTGATGCCTGTGGTGGGCTGCGGTTTCTGTGTCTTGGGGCCTCATTGCCTCTTCTCTGCCTCATTGCCTGAGTTTTGATGGTGAGGAGTGTAAGGGCAGAAAGACTATTATATATAGCAAAGCTAGAGCATGGTCCATGCTTGCATTTGTGCTAAGGTGCTTTAATCATGTCTTATTCTTTTGCAACTCCATGGCCTGTAACCCACCCATCTCTGTCCATGGGGATTCTCCAGGCAAGAATACTGGAGTGGGTTGCCATGCCCTCCTCCAGGGGGCCTTCCCGACCCAGGGATCGAGCCCTCGTCTCTTATGTCTCCTGCATTTACAAACAGGTTCTTTACCACTGGTACGACCTGGGAGGCCCCAGAGCATGGTCCACTTCCCTCTAAATGAGTCCTCAAGAGGGTGGACTGGGGGGTGCCCTAAAGGAGCGTGCCAGAGAGTGGTGCCTGCAGTTGCATGCTCTTGGATGTGTATCTCAGGACAGGAGGGCAGATGCATATGACATCCAGGGGAACAGGTGGAGAAATCAGTGCTGCATAGAGCTGGGTGCTCTGCTTTAGCTCTGCTTTGCTCACTCACCCTCTGTGCCTGTTGAGCCAAAGGAACGGTTGGACTGGGCCCCTGCAGCGGCGGATCTGTTAAACATCAGCCAGCCTTCATTATAGGTTTCTTTTGAAGTTGGGATTCAAAGTTCCCTGCAGCCAAAAAAAACATGGATGGGGAAAATAAGTGTAAGGGGGTAGAAGAGGGCAGAGAGGAAAGAAATGAAGGAGAAACTTGAAAACCAAACAGCAAGAAAACCTCTGAACCCCTCCACTGCAATATGCACAGGCCACACAAACTCTAAAGAAACAAATCTCCCTTTCTCATACACACTTTACCTGGCAAAGGGAATAGATGGGAAGGAATAGGAGAATAACTTGCAGAAAGCTCAGAAAACGTGCTAACAAATAGAAATGTCTCTCAGTTGCTTTCCTACAGGCCAATTTCTCCATAGTTTCAACAGGTACTATTTTACGGAGTAAATCATATCCACAATTTTTCTGTTCACCTAGCTGGCTCAGTGAATCTTTCTCCCCAGGTGAGTGGGGAGAGGTTGTTTTTCTCCTTTTCGGGGCTATTTTCTAGCCAAATAGGCCGACTTGTGAGAGAGCCTTGTGGTATGTCTGGGTTAAAAGTATTTTCTCTTAGAAAAATTTTAGGAGAGACCCTGGTCTCCAAACACATTCAGTTGTTCAAGATACTTGGGTATTTTCCTAGGAGCTGGGGTGCTGGCTCTGGTACCCTGGCCAGATGCCAGTCTGTCTCAGAGGATTTCACTTAGGGATCTTTTCTTAGAATTTAAGCCTAGGAATCTGAAAGACAGCTGCAGACTTACACATGTTTTCCTTTTTTTTTTCCTCTAGGAACTCTGTTTGCATTTTAGTTTAGTGACTGAATGGAAGTCACAGACAAGTAGGTTGGGGAGCGGATGGAATATGTAGTTTGGCCATCATGGGTTTTTCTGAAGATTTGTTTCACCCTCAGGAGGAAGATGCTGACTCACTTATTTTCTGAACCCTGGTGCATCTCTCACTTCTCATCAGGAGCTCTATCTGCAGTGGTAGACCTGATTCTCTTCTCTTGATACTTGGCTAATTCCTACTTTCAAGTCCAGTTCCCATGTCACTTCCTCTTTCCTAGGAATAGTCCTTTGTCCTCAAATAGAGATTGGTTGAGTCGCTAAGTGGTGTCCGACTCTTGTGACCCCATGGACTATAGCCCTCCAGGTTCCTCTGTCCATGGGATTCTCCAGGCAAGAATACTGGAGTGGGTTGCCATTTTATTTCATTTGATCCCTTGTGACTCAGATGGGCTTCCCCGATGGCTCAGCGGGTAAAGAATTTGCCTGCAATGCAGGAGACACAGGAGACATGGGTTCGATAGCTGGGTCGGGAAGATTCCCTGAAGAAGGAAATGGCAACCTGCTCCAATAGTCTTGTCTGGGAAACCCCATGGACAGAGGAGCCTGGTGGGTTACAGTCCATAGGGTCGCAAAGAGTTGCACACAACTGAGCGAGTAACACACACACACAAAACATTTCATTCACACCACTTTTCATCCCCTATTGCCATCACTCTGCTTTAATCCCGCTGTCTTTCACCAGTGTTATTACAGTAGCCTCCTAAGACGTCTTCCCACTTTTGCTCTTGCACCCCACCCCTGCCCCGCCCAGGTCTGTTTTTAACATAGCAGCCAGAGTAACCCTAGTAGACTACACTTCAGATCAAGTCATTCTTCTGCCCGGGTTCTGCAGCAGCTTCCCAGCTCACTCAGAGTCAAAGCCAACAGCAGGGCAATGACCAATGGGACCCTCACCGGTTTGGCACCAGTTATTCTGTGGCCTCATCTCCCACCAGGCCTCCCTTATTTACTCCATTCCAGCCACAGCAGCCTTCTCGTTGTCCCGTGGCTTAACAGACACGCTCCTGCTGCATAAAATTTTCAGTGACTTTTCATTCTGCTAGAATGTTCATCCTCCAGATTCCTACATGGCTAGTGTTCCCACTTCCTTCCAGGCTTTTTTTCAAAATCACCTTCTACTGAAGCCTTTCCTGGTGACCTCACTTAAAATCCCAATTCCTCTAACTCTTCATGATTTCTTCTCTGTTTTATTTTTCTTTTTAGAATCTGACACTAACAGGCTACATATTTTTAATTTTTGCTTAATGTCCATATTCTCCATTAGAATGCAAGTTCCATTAGAGAGTGAGTTTTTGTATGTTTGGGTTATTATTTTACCCTAGCACTTGGAAAAACAAATGCTATGAGTGTTCAACAAATAACTTTTGAGTAAGGGGGTATTCTTACCCTCACATAGTGGTTGGCAAACTATGTCCTGTGGACCAAATTTATCTAAGCACCTGTTTTTGTAAATTAATTTTTATTAGAATGAAGTCACATGTATTTATTCACATGTTGTCCATCACTGCTTTCACATGGCAGAGTTGTGTAGTTATAATAGAAACTGTGTGGCCCACAAAACCTGAAATATTTACTATTTGGCCTTTTACAGAGAAAGTTTGCCAACTCCTTGAGTATGTGTTTACCACACAATGTTATAATTATGTAAGCTTCCCAGGTGGCACTAGTGGTAAAAACCCGCCTGCCAATACAAGAGACTTAAGAGACTCAGGTTCAATCCCTTGGTCAGGAAGAACCCCTGGAGAAGGAAATGGCAACCCACTCCCATATTCTTGCCTGGAGAATCCCATGGACAGAAGAGCCCAGAAAATTATGGTCCATAGGATGGCAAAGAATGGGCGTGACTGAAGGGACTTGGCATGCACACATTCACACATTATCATTCTCCTTCGTTATTTGTCTCTTGTACAAAACTTTAGGCTATTTATTCACAGGTCTTGTAACATAGGAAATACTCAATTGATATTTTGTAAATGAATTGGCATATATATGAATGCAAAATCAGTGACATGGGGGAAATGACAGTGTTGGGTAAGGCTTTGGGAAGGGTAGAGTATGCTACGTGGTATTGAAGGAAGACGGGTATTCAGAATCTATATTCTAGCCATCCTTCCTACTGGCTCCCTTACTGTAGTAGGATTGCCATGTTCAGATGTAAGTAAAATAACTAAAGATACCCATGAAAGGTGAATGTGTTAGCTGAGGGAAAGGCTGTAAGCCATTTTTAAAACAGTTTTGCTTATTTATTTTATTTTTGGTTGCACGATGTCTTTGCTGCTGTTCATGGGCTTTTCCCTAGTTGCTGTGCACAGACTTCTCATTGCAGCGGCTTCTCTTGTTGCAGAGCACAGGCTCTAGGCATGTGGATTCAGTAGCTGTAGCACATGGGCTCAGTAGTTGCAGCTCACGGGCCCTAGAAGGTGTGGGCTTCAATAGTTCCGGCTCCCAGGCTCTAGAGCACAGGCTTAGTTGCCCTGCAGCATATGCAGTCTTCCTGGACCAGGCATTGAACCCATGTCTCCTGCACTGGCAGGCAGATTCTTTACAACTGAGCCACCAGGAAAGACCCCTGGATAAGCCATTTTACTCATTGTCTCATTATTTGAGTGACTGAACTCCCAGATGACTCTGAAACTATGAAACATGGAGCAAAGTTTACAATCAGAGAAATAGTCAGTTACAGTAGCCAGGAAGTAAGATGCATCCTCATTAGCTGGGGAGACAGTGATTGAGAGAAAGAGCAGATTCTGCAAAGGGGTGCAGGGCCCTTCAATGAGACATGGCCTCTTTGAGGTGATGTCAGAGATTAGCCAAGTTCCTACCAAACAATTAGCTTTCGTGGTTGTAAAAAACAGAAATTCACTCAAGTTAACTTAAAAAAAAAAAAAAGAAAGGATTTACTGTACAATTGCAAATGGGCTGGAGCTACAAGGCTGCTAGGGACTAAGGCAGGTTTTGCGCTCTGTTTCTTTGCAAGGTTCTCTATAGCTTAGTGCATCTGCACCATTCACACCTTGTTCCTAGTTTGCTGGATTACTCAGAATTCCTATTCTCTTATGGCTTTGTTTTAAAACTAGACTCAGCTTTCTGCAGCTCCTGCTTTATCTCATTGAGTTTTAAGATTCATATCCAATTGCTAATTGCCTCAGCCTCTTGCAGAACTGTGGCTCAAATTCTGCAGATAATCAACAGTGACTTGGCCTAACTCATCTCTACACATCAGTCTAGAAATCATAGGTTTCTGGCCAGCTTTGAATTTAAGCAACTGTGGCCAAAACATAGAATGACAGGGAGGGCTCCTCAAGGTTCCCAGGCAACATCTCTCAACTGGTGCCAACACTCTGGATAGAGCAAGCTGGTTTTTCATCTTTACTTCTTGGAGACTCCTGACATGCATAATTTCTTAGACCTTGGTATTCCTAGTAATGTAATTCCCACAGAATTTTAATGCCAGTTTTATACTTAGCATTTTGTGATTTTCAATTCAAATCTCAAGTATGTCATAATACAGGTAAATTACCTTTTCATAGTTAAGATATACACACATAA
Organism: Cervus elaphus; assembly: GCF_910594005.1. Taxonomy (NCBI): domain Eukaryota; kingdom Metazoa; phylum Chordata; class Mammalia; order Artiodactyla; family Cervidae; genus Cervus; species Cervus elaphus. The sequence goes on from NC_057828.1 coordinate 59,422,113, forward strand.
ATATATATATATATATATACACATATATATGGTACTATGATAGCTTTATATTTATCTACCATGTATCTATCATCTACCTATTTTATCAATAAAACATTTGGCATAATTTATTTTATGTAATGCTCATTATAGCTCTAAGAAGCAGATATTTTGATTATCTCCATTTTATGTAAGAGAGAACTGAGATTGAGACAGTTAACTGTTATCACACAGTAACAGTCCAGTGACTGAACTCTGACTCCAGAGCCTGTGTTACTACCATTCTACACTGAGTGTCAGCTATAATAAGTCTTACAAGCCTAGCAAAGTACTTAGCTCATAGTGAGTGCATAATAAATATTAGCTTGCTTTAATTATAGAATGATTGTTCCAGAGGATGTGTATCTCAAGGGATGAGGGAGAGAAAATGGAAATAACTGTGTGTTTAATACTTAAGAAGGATGTTATGTAAAAATGTGGATTCTTAAAACGTGAATAGTGAAAAGCAGGAGAAAGAGCTTATTAAGCAAGGACAAAGATATGATCCAAATACAAATACTCATATGCAAACATATTCAGGCCACTATGAGTACAATAATTTGAAAGGAAAGGAAATTTTCTAGAGAAAAATAAGAAAGAGAGAATATTGGAAAAGTGATATTAGGAAGGCCTTAGATGTTGGGCTAAGGGATTTGAACAGTAAGCAACTGGTAGCCTTGAGCAGTGTATAGAGATGTCTACTGATTGTTTGATCCATCAATAAACAGACAATTTTAAAATATGTATCTGTTTTAATATCTACCATCTCTCTTAAATTTTACATCTTTCTTCTAGAATCATTTTGCTTATCTCTGAAAGACCTTTTTTAAAGAATTTCCTTTGTTAAATGTTTGTCATATGCTTTCTTAATTTTAATTTCTACAAAAATGTTTTTATATTTTGTCAAACATTTTTGGGGCTTCCCTGGGGGCTCAGTTGGTGAAGAATCTGCCTGCAATGCAGGAGACCACTTGCAATAAGGAGACCTGGGTTCAATTCCTGGATCAGGAAGATCCCTGGAGAAAGAAATAGTGACCCACTCCAGTATTCTTGCCTGGGAAATCCCGTTGACAGAGGAGCCTGGTGGGCTATAGTCCATGGGGTCACAAGAGTTGGACATGACTTAGCCACAAAACCACCGGCACCACCAAACTTTCTTTGGGGAAGTGTGTTTAATTTTTATTAGAATATAGTTGATTTACAATGTTGTGTTAGTTTCAAGTGTACAGCAAAGTGAATCAGTTTTACGTTTACATATATCCACTCTTTTTAGATTGTTTTCTCATATAGGTCCTTACAGAGTGTTTATAGAGTTTCCCTGTATTATTAGTTATATACACATATTAGTTACCTTATTAGTTATCTATTTTTTATATAATAGTGTATATATGTCAATCCCAGTCTCTCAATTTATCTCTACCTGCCTTCCCTGCCTGGTAACCAAACTTCTTAAAAAATAGCTTTTCAAAAAAAAAAAAAAAAAAAATAGCTTTTCTAGGCAAACTATTTTAGATTGGCTATTTGTTTCTCTTTTCAAGACATTATACTACAGTCTCTTGGTTTTCATTAATACTACAGAAAGGTTAGCTATCTAATTGTCTTTCATTTGTATTGATATTTACTCTGTCATTTCTCTTAAATTTTTCTATTTTTTCTAATTTTTATATTATCTCCTGCTGAATTTCCTATGAAATATGTATTATTCTTCCCACTCTGTCTTTCATGTCTCTTAATAGTGCTTCAACTTTTAAATCTCTGCCTCTCTGTGTTGCACTTTGAGTAACAGTTTTTGGATTTATTGCCCAGTTGATTCTTTTTCAGGTTAGGCTAACTTGCTTTTAGAACCTACCAATAAATTTTTAATTATTATTATTATACTTTTCATCTCCATAAGTTCTATTTAGCTCTTTATTATAAATGCCTAGTCATTTAAACAATCGATTTATGCTACTTTGGATATGCTTTTATGCTTTTTTAGTTTTAAAAACAATTTAAGGTGATGGGTACATGAATTTGCATATGTGATAAAATTTCACAGAACTAAACCCATACAAATTACTATGAGTAAAATGGGAAATCTGAACAAAATTGGTGTATTGTATCAATTGTCAGTATCCTAGTTGTGATACTGTATTATATTTTTGCAAGAAGTTGTTATTGAGAGAAGCCACATAAAGGATATTCACTATTACTCTGTAATAGCTCTTATATGTGAATCAACAGTTATCTCAAAATAAAAGTTTAATTGAGGGAGGTTCAAAAAGGAGGGGATATATGTATATACCTATGGCTGATTCATGCTGAGGTTTGACAAAAAACAACAAAATTCTGTAAAGCAATTATCCTTCAAAAAAATTAATTAAAAAAAATAAAAAACTGGAATAAAAAGAACATATTAAGTTAGATAACAAATAATAACCCCTGTATAGCACAGGGAACTCCACTGTAATGACCTGTTACAGTATTACAGTGAAAAGTATCTAAAAAAGAGTAGATGTATGTATATGTATGAGTGATTCACTTGGCTGGATAGCAGAAACTAACACAACTTTGTAACTCAGCTGTACTCCAAAAAAATTGATTTATAAAAATATAAGCATACTTCTTTTATGTCATCTAGTCTGATTCTGTTGTTATTTCTTCTGGTTATTGCTCACGGTGCCTTGCTCCCTCATATGTAGTTGGATTGTAAGCCCATGTTCCTTGCAATTTTACTATCGAGTGTCTTTCAGGCCTAGATTGAAGATATGCTTTGCTTAAGCCAGTTGGCTGGGGCACTATGAGCATGAAACCACTTTATGTCTATAACTGGCATAAGGTTTTTTAGACAACAGGGTATTATGAACTTGGAGGGCAAACTTGTGAAGGATGACTTGTGGCTATTTCCCAGAGGAGATATTCACCTTACTTATTGGGCTGAGATTGGGAGATGTAAGTTTCCTTGCTGTCCTCCTTGATGAAACGAGTTTTAAATTTTTTCTTTTGGTGATTTGTTTTACTGGTGGTATAGTCCTCCAGAGTCCTGGCTTTGTGTGGAGCTCTTCCATAAAACTGCTTATCTTTGCTAAGTTCCATAATTTTTTTCCTATCTAAGATGCTCACAATGGCCATCAAACTGAAGGTCAAGTGCGCCAGGAATGAGAAGAGCCTTCAGGGTAGCCAGTTGATTCAGAGAATGTTTACTTTTCTGGATTCTTATTTTTCCTTTGTTTGTGGGCTCTAGAGGTACCCTTTAACTTCATCTTTGTAACTATTTAATATTTATATATTAAAATAAGTATTTAAATTTGTTTTCATATTTTATCAAGAAGTTATAGTTATTTTGACTGGAGGGGATGATCAGGGCTTCTAAACTCTTTCTACCAGAAACAGAAATAACTTTCCAGAAAACCAATTTGGAGACAGCATGCAGAATCAGTATTACGAACCAGGGAAACTGGAGGTAGGAAGATTATAAACTCTTCCAGTAGTCTAAGCAGGAAAAGGTAACAGACTGAAAATGATTAGGGAAATTATTGTGGCATGGTAAAAAGAACTAGGAAAATAAAAATAAGAAAAACTGGATTCTAGTCCTAGCTCCATCCTATTCACATAATTTAACCATATGTTCATTCATATTCATTGATATTCAACAAATGTTATTTGAGCATGTAATCTAGGCCAGGCACTCTTTTAGACACTGCAGCTGGTAAAGAAAAAAATTCCCTCCCTCGTGGAGCTTATAGTTTAGCATGAGAAGACATGCAATCAACAAATAGCAAGTTGAATACATGCTATGCCAGATGGTGATAAGTGCTGTGGAAAGAAATTCAGAAGAATGAGGGACACAAGGAGTAATGCTTGTTGTGTAAGGTGTCCAGGGAATGTCTTACTGAAAAGATGGCCTTTGAGCAGTTATCTGAAGGAAGGATAGGAGCGAGCCACACGGAAACCACCAGAGGAGCAGCATAAGCTGGAGGAGAATGAGCTAAACACAGATTAGTTGGACAGAAAAGGCCACACAGCCTGTTAGGCCATGGTGTGGATTTTAGGTTTGATGAGCTGGGAAGCTTCAGTAGGCTAGTAGAGTGACTTAATCAGTGAAATGATGCAAAGAAGAAGCAAAGAAGCACTACTTGCTCTGACTACCTCAAATGAATATTGTGATTTTCCAATGAGGTGATACTTGTCAAAGATGCTTTTTCAGTTGAAAATACTTTATAACTGAAAGTGTTTGGTGAGACATGGCATGGGGTTCAGCAGTAAATTCGAAGAAATGGTGGACATCCTCAAGGAGATGTTGAGCATGTGATTGAAAAAGAGATGTGAAGGAGGTATTCATCTGTGTGGCATTTACAGGGGCAAGATCGTGCCTTATATAGTAAGGAGTCATCATGAAATGTAAACCATGAGATGTCATTGACCCACAGAGAATGTGTATCTCCCCTCCTAAGCCTCTTTCATATGTGGATATAAAAAGGCAAAGCTAAGTACAATGAGCATTTCCTCACTAATAAGTTCTCAAAAAGATTTATTGTTCAGGAAGGCCTACGTCTATCATCTGTGTTCAGTATCCAGTAGGGACTCATAATTGCCTGCTGGATGAACGCTGCAAAGTTGAGGGGATGGTCATCGCTCTGAAGACCATGACAGAGTTAGGGATTCAAACTTATTGCAGGTAAGAGTTAAAGGATTGAATGGTGGTCTTTACACAACACCGTGAAAATTTACAGGGGTGAACGTAGACTGTAGGATATAAAAGCTATGTAAACCAAGCTGATGGATACCTATGCTTATAGTAATCAATGTGAACATAATTGTAAGCATATGCTTTGTCTGAATCAAAAGTATGCCAACAGTTTGGAGTTCTCTTAAAAAGGGGTTAGATGTTCAGATGACTGGAAGAGATGCTCTGAGTCCTGATCAGGCTCTATCTGGAGCCTAGGCTCAGTTCTGGGCAGCAGGTTTTATGAGGAACACCAGCAACCTGGAGGACATCCAAAGTTTGGGGAAGAGAATAGTGATGAGCAAGATGGTAAAATGGCCCTGTTTCCCTTCAGATGTGGATTTTTAACTTCTCCCTACTTGAATAAGGAATGAACCTAAATAGTCGTTTGTTTGTTTATTTTTAAGAAGTCACAATGGCCTCTTTTATATCTTACTCATTCTATTCATTCATCTACTTATTCATTAATTCATTGTTTCTAACAAATGTTTATTAGGTGGCTACTGTGTTTTAGTGGAGAAGGAAATGGCAAACTTACTCCAGTATTCTTGATGAGAAAACTCCATGGACAGAGGAGCCTGGCAGGCTACAGTCCACGGGGTTGCAAACAGTCAGACGCAACTTAGCGACTGAAAACAACAGCTATGTTTTAGACACAGTAGCTTGCTCTAGGGATATGATTCTTGTCTGCAAACGAGTTCAGGTGGGAGAAGCAGACATATGAATATAACTGTAATACTGAGTAGAATATAGCTAAGTGCTATTGCTAGTCATCTTTGGTCCCCCTAAAGCCAAACTCCTGCATCAGCTAACTGACTTGTCTTTCTATTTTCAGTCTTTTTCCATCCTAACCTAAAAATTAACTCAATTAACTCTTGCATCAGAGTAATCATTCTAAAATCATTTATGTGGAAGCACTCAATTAGGTAATAGAGATCAGAAGGGGGAGTATGCTAAGCAGAGGCTCAAGGTAAACAGAGAATTGGCAACTATCATATAGCATAAGGGGCTTTCCTGGCAGTTCAGTGGGAAAGAATCTTTCTGCAATGCAGGAGACACAGAAGATACAGGTTCTATCCCTGGATCAGGAAGATGCCCTGGAGGAGGGCATGGCAACCGACTCCAATATTCTTGCCAGGAAAATCCCATGGACAGAGGAGCCTGGTGGGCTACAGTCCACAGGAGCACAACGAGTCAGACATGACTGAGCTTGCATGCACATGTATAAGAAGATTTAGGGTAACAGCTGTAATAATAGTTGCCATTTATTCAATGACCTAACCATTAATTATAAAAATGGGACATAATCATCATCAATTGGCATTCACGGTATAATACTGGGAGAACAGTTTTTCAGACTGACTCCATGTGGAGCATAATACTTTTCAGTTAAATACATTTTGTAATTACTTCTAAATCTAACTCTTTTGTTCAATAGTTTGGTCTACTTCTTTTCCATAGATTTTAATATAATAGAAAAAACTCATCATCCCTAATTGTCATTCTGGGACCTTTTTGCATTATCATGGATCCTTTATCAGCAAACAGATACAGTCACATTTTTCCTTCCCTTGTAGCCTAGTCCATTACATGTAGTTTTGGAAAGGGCACATAGTGAAAATGGCCTTTAGAGTCATGGTCTGTCCTGCATTTAGAGTTCTTAGGGAATTATCACAGCATCTTTATGCAATTAATTTGAGTGGATCAAGTATTTTATTTTAAATTTAATTATTTTATTTTATTTTTAATTTAATAATTTTAATTATTTTCCCAACCGCACCTAACTACTCAAGCTGCTAGGTAGCAGATGAAGGTGAATCTGCCTCAGTGTCTTCATTTCTTTCCAAGGTCTACTTCACCTCATAGTCTCAAAACTATCTGGGGGTGGAGAAGGAAAGATTTGAAACCACAGATTCCTTATTGGATTCCCTTTATCTATGTGGCCATGTGCTTATCTGGTCTAATAGTTTCATATAATATAATCATTGGTAGAATAGATGATGACAGGGAAAGAGAAAAATAAGGAGATTGAGAAAAAGAAGACATGAAGTAAAGTTCAGAATAAGAATAAAGCACAGAACTGCCCGTGACTTTGGGTAATATGACTCCCAGGAAATTAGAATGGACTGAGTCTATGGCGTCCATGGCTGGAAGCCCTGGCAGGCGGCTGGCTTGGTGACCAGGCAGCTCTTCTCTTTGCAGCTGGCATGGAGAACAGCATGCAAATCCCAATTTAAAAGAACAAAGAGCAGTGTGCCCATGCACCACTGCAGTTGCCACAGCAGAGGTTGGGAAATAAGGAAAAATTCCAATGATAAGTGGGCCGAGAAAGCCATATCATATTTCCAGAGCAGGCGGTATTCTTCCACCTTGAAGAATGAGTAAATCATTAACCCAAGCCAAGGTGGGGTGCAGGGAGAAAGGGCAAGAGAGATAAAGAAGGTTGGATGGTGAAGGGAAAGAGGGGGATGAGTGGAGGAAGGAAAGAACCAGAATATAGAAACCATTTTTGTTTTTCCTTTAATTGTGAACTTGCATCCTAATTTTTAAAAATAATGTTATACTTCATTTATAGTTATCACAAAACATTGGCTGTATCCCTTGTGCTACTCAGTATGTCCTTGTGACTTGCTTCTTAATTTACCAGGATTTAATACGAGCTAAATGGAGATCAGTTAGTCCCTTCATTGCCACATGAAGGGTAAACCATAGCCATTTCCCTAGAGATATGGAAGCTCCATTAACTGGGCCACATGCTATACTGTAGCAGGATCTGGTATTAGGTTAGGCTCACCTGAAGTTTGCTGAATAACCTTTGTTCTTACATGTGAATACTTGAAAGGTTGGTCAGAAACAAATATTTTGAGTTTATCTTTCCTTCTTAATTCACTCCCTGCCAAATGTATGTAAGGGCCTCCTCCAGCATCTAGAACCCTTACATTATGTCTAAGCAGAGTTTTAAGGCAATAATTAGTCCTACTTCTGAGTAAACTGTGGTGTGTGGAGAAGCCTCCTAGTCAAAGTAAATTCCATAGGAGATTGAACAGGCTCTCTTTCTTAGAGAATCAGGACATCTTATTGGTTATAATGATCTGTCTGAAAATCTGACAAGTGCTAAAGACCTAAAAAATACTCTTATAATTCTTCCTTTTATAGAATGTTAAGACCTATAAGTAATGGCTTTGGAGCTGTGAAAACAATAGTTGGATCACAAGCTAGAATTTAAGAAACATAATTAAGTTGTGTCATGAGAAACAATCCCTAGCATATTTCTAGTCCCAGTAAGTACTGATTTTTGTAGTCTCTTAGCTCTAGCTCCTCCACTTGGAAATTTGAGATATTTTAATATTAAGTTAAACCTTGAACTCATGGCCACTATAGAATCAAGCTGATGACCTCTGTTCATGGATCATATTTATTCTGAGAACTCTCTTGTCCAAGCTAACTTTTCCAAATGGGCCACCTGGATCATCAGATGTCATCAGATCCATGCCCTATCTTCAGAAATGGGCCAATATTTACTACTAGCCATACGAAAATACCTAGACAAGGAGATGTTGTCATATTTCTATCAACCACTCAAATGCACCAGCAAATAAAAAAGGAATTCTTCCCATGGCAAAATGTTGCTTTTGATTTGTTATTGCTGTTCAGTCACCAAGTCATGGCCAACTTTTTGTGACCCCACAGCTATAGCACTCCAGGCTTCCCTGTCCTTCACTATCTCCCAGAGTTTGCTCAAATTCATGTCCCTTGAGTCAGTGATTCTATCTAACTATCTCATCCTCGGCTTCATTCTTTTCCTGTTGCCTTCAACCTTTCCCAGCATCAAGGTCTTTTCCAATGAGTTGACTCTTTGCATTAGGTGGCCAAAGTATTGAAGGTTCAGCCTCAGTATCCGTCTTTCCAATGAATATTCAGGGTTGATTTCCTTTAAGATTGACTGGTTTGATCTCCTTGCAGTCCAAGAGACTCCCTAGAGTCTTATTCAGCACCATAATTTGAAAGCATCAATTCTTCAGCACTCCGCCTTCTTTATGGTCCAACTCTCACATTCATACATGACTACTGGAAAACCCATAGCTAATATCTCAGTTAACAAACTTTGGTTAGTATAATCTTCTATAGTGTTGTAAAAAACATAATGAGAAAGATTGAATAATGAGGCCAAGAAAGTTTCCTGTGAGACTTCATTGGTTTATTCATTTACATAAACAACTTATATGGGGCATACATGATGTTCGAAGTGCTATTTCTTTGTGAAGTTTACTATAAGGGGTAACTTTAACTATTAGAACTCTTATGATCTATTTATTAATTCAACAAATGTTTCTTTGTGTCTAGTATGTGTGAGTCAGTAGGGATTAAAGATTAAATGAAATTTTGTTTGCTACATGTCTATTTTAGTACCCTTGTATAGTGAAACACAGCAGCCTTCAGAGTTCATGGTCTAGACTGGGAAGTGGATTGTGGAAGCATAAATAATAACTAAAATAATTGCTCTATGTTACATAATTTGTCAACTATAAGCTACTAATTACTGTAGGAGTGTTAGGGAAAGGAGAGAAGCCTCTTCCAAATTGGATGATCAATCAGATGACTATATAATTTCTCATACATATTGGGACACCATTGAAAAAGAAAGGAGGTATGGTTAATAATAATGGTAGGATAAGAGGAACAAATTTTTCTGTAAGTCTAGGTGTCAGAAACTTTTTTCTATAAAGGACAGATAATAAGCAGTTTAGACTACAGTCTCTGGCTCAACGACTCCACACTGTTGTAGCATAGACACAGTCCTAGACTATATGAATGTATGGTTGTATGCCAGTCAAGCTTTATTTACAAAAAGAGGCACTGGCCTGTCTTGTGCAAGGAGATTTTGTCATCCAACATCCATTGCTGAATAACATGTTGGTAGCTTGAAATGATAAGCCTTTGTGGTCTCACAGTTTCTGAGGATCGGGAGTCAGGAATGGCTTAGCTAGGTATTTCCGGTGCTTGGTCTCTCTGGAGGCTGTGGTCACGGTATCACACTGGGTCGTAATCACTGATGCTTAACTGAGTCAGTTTCTAAGCTCACTCATGTGGCTGTTATGAAGAGATGTTTGTTCTTCATCGTGTGGTGCTCTCCGTAAGGCTGCTCCACTACCTGGCTTTCATCAGAGCTGGTGAGTAAAAACAACAACAATAAAAACAAAACAAACAAACAAAAAGCCAAGATGGGATCTGCAGTCTTTTTATAGCCTAATCTTGGAAGCACACCCTATTCCTTCTGTCTTTATCCTGTTCTTTAGAAGTGAGTCATGAAGCCCAGTGCACACTCAAGCAGAGGGGGTCATACAAGGTTGTGAATACCAGGAGACAAAAATCATTGATTCATGATGTCTATCGCACTCCATTATGGTGATTCTCATTAGACAATTTTTTAGAACTTTATGAGTAATGGATTAATCATTAAGACTATTTGAGTTTAGCTCTATCTCATGTTCTGGTGACCTCAAGTAATGAGAATTAGTGTGAATATATAACTGTTGTTCCAGAAGTGGTACAGAAAACAGTACTAGAAGTGACTCCAGAAATTCTGTTTCATGCTCTGTGTTCTCCTCCTCCCATACCTTCACCTTCCCCAAGCAGAGAAGATCTGATTGGGCCAATGAGTCACAACCCATTATAGAACATTGTTATTCGGTAGCTCTCAATTCACATACTAATTCCTGATCTAATCTGTTATGGCTGATAAAATAAAGCCTATTCAGTCTAAGCAGATGACTTTGCAATGCATTAAAAAATGGTGCACTTTCTCAGAAAAGAGCGCTAAAACTAGCATACATTTAAGACTTCACTGCCTTTCCCAGAAGGGGGCTATGTATATACAGCAATGTGTATAGAAGGCCAGTTCACTCAGTGAAAATGCTTTCTGACAGTCAATGCAAAGTCACATGCTAGACATATGTTCTGGAAGATGTTTATTGACCTGTTTCTGTTAATACATCTTTTGGTAAAGAAGTGGCTCTTGCGAACTTATTTACCCAATTAATTCTCAAGATGACAGGTTACTGCCTGACACAGTCAATTTCTTTAGACAATGGAAGAAAAGGGGCAACATTGCAAGGGAGACTTGATTTATAGAAATTTGTTCTAGAAGCAAATATGCTCAGAAGGGATTGCATACCAAGAGTAAAAAAAGTTCAATTTGCATTATGTGCACTGTCTCAAGATAGTCATTTCTTAATATCTCTTTTCCCATAGTATAATAAAAGTATAATAATATCCCTATGCATGCTAATTAAAGGCACACTCTGCCTTTAATTATGGAGATATAAACAAAGAGGCAAAGATTCCACATGGGCAATTGAGAGAGAGGAAGTGGGGTGGGGCAATGAAGTGGCTCCTAAGTGAGAGAAGACAATAGCAACAGAAAACCCCAGGCCAAAAGGATTGTTGAAAGACAGAAAAAGGCACAACCCTTTTTTAAAAAGTATATATATTTATAAGAGGGGAAATATGTTGCTTCATGAGTATGGTAATAATTCAATCTATTCTTTGGAGGTTGAGGACATCTGGTAAGTCATTCATCTGAAAGCTGCTTGGGGTCTTCTGGGATGTACCCAGATTGTCTTGTTTTTTAAACTCAACAAGCATTCATTTCAATGGAAAAGTACAAGCCTAATACTAGGAAGATATAATGGGTTCACCTAAAACACAAATGCCTTGGCTGCAATCATGGACAAAGCAGGGGACCTCCTACTTTGGTGGTCAAAGCTCCTCTTCTTATGGTCATCACCCTGGGTCCCTGACACAATGTCTGGAATGACCAATACCCTTAGTTTTTATTCACGTTTCCCAGTCAGACTTCACTTTTCTAAGTAATTTAGCACATGAAATCTTAATGTTAAAGAAAATGTAAAAGAGAAAAAAGTTACTTTTGACAAAGCCAACTTCTCAGGAGTAAAGATTAAAATTCCACTCAAAACACCAGGAAAGACAAGTTGATGGCAGTGGTTTTTCTCTGGCATAAATGACTCCCATGAGGCACTTGCTCTGTCAGTAAGGGCTCAATGTTGGGATCAATGGCCTGTCTGTTGTAGTAACTGCATCTAGTGGACATAAGACCTCTTCATGCCAGGAAACATTGCTCTCTCTTCCTTTTCCTCCTTCTCTTTTAAAAAAAATAGTAGTTATGAACAATTTCAACAAGTTACAAAGTATCTTGGACAAGAGCTATTATTCAAGCCCACTGCCATTTGACAACACTCTGGTGAGGTCCTCACTAATCACTTATATTTAAACTTAAAAATATTCCATAACTTTCTTTTAGTACCTCCGGGGATGTAGAGTTAGGGTCTATAAGGCATGCAGGAGGAAGCTCCATGGGGCTCTCAGCCCAGAAGACTCAGCATTAAGTTTTGACCCAGCATGGCTGCTCAGAGAGCCCAGGAAGGATCAGGTGGTACTTCCAGGATGCAGGGTTGGTTTCAGGTTTGGTCTATACTCTGAGTTCCTTGAAGGAAGAGAAGTGTGCCTATTTATGTTTGTACTGCCGCGGTTGAAAGAAATGACTATTAAGCTTTGATTTTGTATAGGCACTACATGTATGCTAAGTCGCTTTAGTCGTTTCCGACTCTGCAATCCCATGGACAGTAGCCAGCCACACTCCTCTGTCCATGGGATTCTCCAGGCCAGAATACTGAAGAGGGTTGCCATTTCCTTCTCCAGGGGATCTTCCTGACCTAGGAATCAAACCCAAGTCTCTTATGTCTCCTACATTGGCAGGCGGATTCTTTACCACTAGGCCACCTGGGAAGCCCCAGGCACTGAGCTGTTTTATATTTATTGCATCATTTAATTATCATTCTGAGAGATGAATACTATCCTCATTTTAGAGATGAAACGATCAATCTCTCACAGTTTGCTTTATATAATCTTGAATAGAGAATATGATCGGTTCTTAATAATATTGTGCTAAATAAATTTGCTAAAGGTATAAATACACAAACTATGATATAAGGAGATCAAGAACATCCTCTGAAGATCTAATGAGCCCTACAATAACAACTATAGACCAAGGACTATCCTTGGAGGCTATTTATCCATGAGTTTTCCTTTTGTTTGCTATCAGGCTGTCAAAGTACTTTACTAGCAAACTTGATCATAGTAAACTGTAAGACTGCTCGGCTTCTTCTGAGGTGGGATTTTGAGTTGGAGCACACTTGAGATACAGAGAGTTGGTAAACCATGAAGGCAGTCTCTGATATAAAGGAATGTCCAAAATCATCTGCTCTCATCCACTCCAGTTATGCCCACCTAAGACCATGAGGAATAAAAGTGGGGTAAAACAATAAGGAAAGTCATTGACCAGATAAATAGCTTGAGATATTTAGTTTCTTTTATTCTTATTAGAACCGTTTTGCATCGGTCTCAAGAACTTCCATTTTGATTCCCACTTTCAGGCCTAATAAGTTTTCCCTTTCTCATTCTGTTCTGAACAAAGTCCTCTTGGCTGGTTGAGTCACTGTGTCTCTAATTCAGAGAGGTGAACAGGTCTGTGTGTGTCTCTGATGATTCACTATTGGCGTGTGAATCACTGGGCAGTGAAGAGATCCTGGCAGCCTGAAATGAATAGTGTAAACTCCAGCAGTGCCAGCAAGAGTTAGAGCCAGTCTTCATTTTCGTTGGGTCCAGAAAACAGCCAGTCCTCATTTCACCTGGACTGTCCTTGTTGAAGACCTCCCTTCCCGAGCAACTACCTTTTCTACGTGGATCAGGAGAGAGAGCTGTGCTGACATTCAAAAGAATAAGTGTATGGAACTCTGGGGAGATTTCCCAAAGGCTCAGGGTTGTATTTGCTTCAGTTTAAATGTATTCACTAACAGTTGGCTGAACACCTCTTGTTCTCCTTCTATCACCTTAAATAAGTTCGTTAAAATCGCTGTGCCTCTGAGCAGGTGCTGTACCTACAGCTTCTTCTACTGTCTCCTGCCCAAGAAAATGGTGTGGATGTTTGAGGTTATATTAAAAAAGCTCAGAGTTCCTTGAATTCCAAGCCTTATAAATTATGAGTGTGAGTAAGCCCACACTAATCTCCAAGTAACAGAATGCATTACTTTGGTTCAGGTCAGGTCACTTCATCGTTTGTGATAGGGATGTATTAAATGCATGCCAAATAGGGCACATTTTTTATTAGCGAGGCGCTACAGAGCTTTCTTCATTTTCTTATCTATTGCTCTCTTCTCATATCTCATCATTCCTTGAATGCACAAAACTTCTCATCATTTTCCAAACGTGTCAGACTTCTACCCATATTTATGCCTTTGAAGAAGTTGTTCCTTTTTGCTGGAATACTCCTTTGCTCCTTCATCTGGTACACTTCTTCTTGTGACTCAGCTCAGTTGTTTCCTCCAATCCTATTCCCTTTTTCTGAGCTTTTATATCACTCTGTAGGCACTTCTATTGTTTTATTTATTACATTGGCATCATAATTTCAAGGGGTTGGGAGCAACGCCTACTGAGACTGCTCAGGGAAAAGGCAGAGAGAATGAGAACTTGGCAAGTCTAGGACTGGGAGACTTAACTGGGTTGCATGACGGACCCCCATAAGGGTCAGAAGGAAGGCAGAAGGGTGCTTGGTGGATATGAGTGCGTGGATATCAACAACAGGCAGCCCAGTCGTGAAGAACACTGCAGCCAAGGATGCTGAGCCTTTCAGGATATACACAAGGGAGGTGTTTGGAGGCCACATGCTCTTAGATCACTCAGATCAATGGTCAGTGGCAACCCAGCCTATTGGAGGAGTTCAAAGACTGTGCTAGGAGGAGAAACTAGATAGTGGACCTGATCGATGTCACAGGGGTAAGAAGCCTAAGACTCACTCTGCCCTGATGGATACTGAGTCTGACAACATGATCAGTTCCCACACTTCACCAAGAAATGGTTCCTGAGACTGCTGGTGGAACTGTTTTCCAGGTAGTTGGCTTGGAAATTAGAGAATGAGACAGCAGAAGAGCATGAAAACCTCCAACTAGGAAGAGTGGGAGGGTCAGGGGGTGATTATCACTTTGAAAAATTGGAAAGGTGCTAGTCTTTAGCAGTAGATCGTATGCTCTTGAGAATAGAGTTCACATCTTATTTCTTTTTTATCTCTACTGCCTAACACTGTGCCTGGCATGTACCAGGTTCTCAGTAGGTGTTGATTAAAGTAGTGAATTAATGGATAAATGAACAGTCCTCAGCTCCTATAAAATGTACACACATGCACACAATCTATTAGCAGTTGTATGAGAATACTAAACCAATACATAGAATTGTTTGAGTATGAGTGCTCTTTCCATGTTCTAAACCCACTGTTTCCCCAAACTAAAAAGTTCAAGAAGTCAAATTCACTTTAAAACAATGTTGGTGCCTATTTGTTCTTTTTTATAAAAATGTTAAAAAAGAGTTTGTAAGACATATGTACGTGATTTTTAAAATAACTACAAAGTTAGCATCCACCACTCAAGTTGAGACATAGATCACCAATGCCTTAGAAAAGTTCTGTTTACCCTTCTGTCTCTAACTTCAGCCCTCCATTCCCTGATATCCTAATGTTTGTGATAATAATTTATTTACTTTTAGTTAGGGGCTTCCCAGGTGGTGCTAGTGATAAAGAACCTGCCTGCCTATGCAGGAGATGTAGGAGACACGGGATCGATCACTGGGTCAGGAAGATGCCCTGGAGGAGGGCATGGCAATCCACTCTAGTATTCTTGCCTGGAGAATCCCATGGCCAGAGAAGCCTGGTGGGTTACAGTCCATAGGGTTACAAAGAGTCAGACATGACTGAAATTACTTAGCACGCACACATAGTATCACATTCATATATTCCTAAAATATTTATTTAATTTGCCTGGTTTTGAATTTTATTTAAATAGAAGCTTCCTGCATACATTTGTGTCTGGCTTCTTCTGCTAAACCTTATTACTATATTCATTAATCCGTGTTAATTTGTGTTGAGATTTTATTTTTAACCTTTTTGTTGCTGAGATGACTGGAGAATATGCCTGCCTTCTACCCTTTGGGTAAATGTCTGAATGAGCTATAATGTGCACCCATGACCCTCTTTCAGGAAAGGCAAACTGAAAAATATTGAGGGTAGTTTGTTTTCTTTTCTTTCCTAAATGATTTACCATAGCAGCCATTTAAAATTTAAAATATTATTGGATTAAAATTAAAACTTAGTGTTTTGGAAATTTCTATCAATACAGTTATACCTGAATTAATTTCACATGGAGAACAAAAGTAAATGCATTTGAGGGTTGGAGAAAAGAAGAGTGTACAATTATAATAAGGATTAGGGAGGATGCTGGAAGCTTTATGTCCAGACAATAGAAGGTGACGAGAAATCTCACTACATTTCTGGGCCAGGTGTGCGTCTTATTCTTCCTCAGAGAATAAAATGCTGTTTTTTGTTTTTTTTCAGTGAAGTTAGATATATGGGTGGCCTCAGATCACACATTTTTTCCTCTTTTGTCTGAAGAGCTTCCTGTATTTCTTCCTATTTCTTTAATGATTCGAGCCAATACATCCAGACCCATACTACTGGGAACCAAGAGAAAAAAAAATTGGCACTGCTTTCTGAAGGATTTAGATACAAGGAAGTTGAATTTTCCTGTTAATTCTTCAGCTAACTTCAGCTGTATGGATTTGCTATGACTTTGTCTATATGTGTTCTCGGTTTGGCATCAAACCCGATTTGTACCAAATACCCAGTTGTTCTGATTACAATTATTTGGATTAAGTCAGCAATTTGTTTTCCATAAATTGCACTGAAAAAATGCAAGTGCTAGATAAGAAGAGAGGTGGATAGGACAGCAAAGATCTTTAAGTCTAATCCTTTGAGAGAAGCTTAGTGGACTGCCCAAAGGACAGGGACTAGATGCTGGTCCAGAGTTCTTTCTCCAACCTCCAGTTCTGATTTAATTTGGTTAGGGTGTGTAAACGGAATTTTATTTTGATGTTATTCTTTTCAACAGAATCTAGACACAGATGACATTTTCATTACTGTAAATAGCCAGTTTCATCCTTCCTTGTAGGGAAATATTATGAGGAAGATACTCTTGGAAGCTAGAGCGTGTCATTTTGAAATTTAATTTGTCTGGGGGAGAACTCCTAGAGACGGTGAAGAGGGATTAAAATCTAGGGCACAATAGGAGGACTAGCTTTAGGCCAGAGCCTGACTGATTCACTCACCTAACAGTAGGAATAGGAGACATCGTGTCCAATGGACAGGTAGGTTAATGGCAGGAGCTAGTCTGAATGGTCTTCTCCATTCTGCATCCCCATGAAGGAAGCATTAAGGTAATCAACTGAGAGTGGATTTGAAGAGGAAGGTATTGAAGGTTTGAAGGGAGAAAATAAGTTGTGAAATAATTACTAGGTGAACAGGACAGTGAATGAACCAGGAAAATGTGTTAGGATCTGGACAGCATAAGAGCCCAGGTGAGGTTAAAGGCCATGCATTTAAATTGAAACCAGAAGCATATTCGTGTGTTTTTCTTTGATGATCTTAAGCTACATGGATGCAAACAGCACCTGCAACAAGATTGATTTCACTAGATTTGGTGTTTTGCTGAGGAAGTGCAGTGAAATAAGAGAAAGTCAAGGCAGAGGCGTTGAGAAGGTAAGCAAGGGAGCAGTCTAATGATGAAAAATGGTGATGTCTGTGTCTCAGAAGTCTTTGTTTCCTATGGTAACATTTGCCAAATTCAGAAATATCTTCAGACTGGGACATAGTGGGCACTTGGTACGTATTTGCTGAAGTATGACTTTCAATTAATGAAGTCATTATTAATCATAAGTTTGTACTACCATGCTAAGTGCTCTGGGGACTATATAGAGAAATATGCCATGATTTCCACTGTAAAGGGATTTATACCCTAGTCAAAAAACAGAACATAATGTACAAAATGTAATAAAATATGGAACAAAACCTTTTATAAGTATTTATCTGTTTTATAATGTTATTACTTGATCACTACTGGATATTTTTTGAATAAATGCTATCTCTTGAATGTATTCAAGCACAGATTGATCTCTAATTGATAAATGCAAGGGACATAGAAGAAGATACAATGAGTCTGTGTAGGCTGATTTTTCAAATTTCTTTTAAAAACATAATCTTGTATTTGCTTTTCATTTAGTGTATCATATGGAATTGAAACTCTCAGTGTTGAACAAGGATTTTCAGGCTCCTATTTTTAAATAACTTGCATGCAGATAAAATTCAATTTTTCTTTCTGGTTCTGCTCTTCACAAGATGTATTACATTTGACATATCTTTTATGTTAAAAGCTGAATATGGAATTTTAGGCTGCAGTTGCGATTTATGCTTCCCATAAAACTTAAGACCTTCACCAACAATGGAAAAGCAATCAAGAAATGGTGTAAACAGGCCAACTTGACCCCTATCTGTTGTGGTTTATAGTATATTCCCAGTGAGAGACATTTACTCCAATAACTCCCTCTGATATTAATGGAAGGTTATACACAGTCAGAGTCAGCCTCCTTTTGAGTAGTGAATATAGGTAGGCACACAAATGGAATGAATTCAGAGTTTCTAGTAGGCCCTTGGTCCATTAGAAAGTGTTCCTCCCACCAGCTGATAATGCCCCAAATTCCATAAATAGAACATTATTTACAAGATTTCAATCAAATAAGAATTTGTTCCCTATTAAAAGGAAATGTAACCTTATTTATCATTTAATGACAGATCAACATGTTAAACAACGGAGTATCCAAGTGTATAATCACAGGGATGATGGGTAATATATATAGCTCCTTGAAAGTCCAGACATGCAGGTAAACATTGGGCAACTGGTACCAAATGAGACTGTTAGAACCTCAGATATCAAGATGGAATTTAGAATTTCAGTCCCTGAAAGAGATCTGTGTAGGAATTAGGCTCAGGTTGGGATCCAATTCTGTGTGAGCTTAAGCTACTCAGCAAGTAATAAGGAAATGAACCCAGGGAGAGTGTCGTAAGTACAAGTTCAGTGATTAGGAGTGGCAGACACTGGGTCCTATGATGAAGACTTTCATTCACGCACTCATTTTCATTCACGTATTCCTTAGTTTAGCAAGTACTTACTAAACATCTACTGTGTGCCAAGCACTGGTGATAACACTGGGGTATGTAAAGGTAATAATTATCATGCAATATGACAGATATTGTGACAGAGTGTGTCAGTTAATATTCTAGAAGTACTTGGGTGAATCATGCAAAGAAGACAGGAGAAAGGGAAAGAAAGCTTCATGGAAAATGTAAGATACATTTTTGAACATTATTGTAGGTCAAATATATGCCAACCAAGGTACTAGGCACTCAAAGGACACAAAGTTAAATGGGAGGTAAGTCCTGCCTTCAAAAACTTACAGTGTATCGTGATCAGTACTTAATTAGCACCAATGAGAGTATTTGCATCAGCCAGGAATGTGTCTTAGAGGAAACTTCCCTATGTGGTGAACTTTGAGTGATAAGAAAGAGTTATTTAGGTAAAGGTTATTAATACATGCATTAATGTATTTATATCCATTGATCTTTACCTAGCTAAATATATTTCATATATTTGTGTAAAATAAATGTTTGTTTTTATAAGTAAATATATTCTAGGTAAAATGAGAAGTTTGTCAAAAGCACATGAATGTGAAATTGCAATCAAGGAATTTCAAGCTGGAGCAAAAAATATATTGGGGGGGAAAAAGCTGTTGATGCCAGAGAATTAGGCAAGGAGCAGATAATGAAGAGCCATGTGTGCTGAGCTTTGGGGGAACCATTGAAGATTATTTAAGTAGATTATATGACAAGATTAGCATTTTGTAGAAATAAGGAGAATGGATTGGGGGGCAGATGTTGTAAAGATTATTTTGGTAATACTCATAGGAAATGACAAACGCTTAACCTAAGAGAAGGCAGTGACAGTAAAAGCTGAGAGAAAATGATGCCATGTATGAAGGGCATTAGGGCTTCCCTGGTGGCTCAGCAGTAGAGAATCCACCTGCACTGTAGAAGATGTGGGCTCCTGTCCCTAGGTTGGGAAGATTCCCTGGAAAAGAAATGTTAATCCATTCTAGTATTCTTGCCTGGGAAATCCCATGGACAGAGGAGCCTGTCAGGATGTAGTCCGAGAGGTTGCAAAAGAGTTGGGCACAACTCAGAGACTAAACAACAACAACAGTGAGGGGCATTAATGTCTATATGGGCTTTGGGAAATGATGAAAAGTGAAGAGGAGCTTAGGGATGGGATGACTCATGTATTTATGGCAGAGATAAATAAATGGTGGGCAATTTCACCATAGTGAAGAACTGATGAGAAATAGCTGGTTAGGGATTAAGAAGTGGAGGTAAGAGATAAATTCAACTTGGACTAACTGAATTTGAAACATTCAGAAATACAGCCAGGTGAAAATGTCCAGTAGAAAATTGGCTATGCAGTTTGAAACTTAGAGAATAGTCTGTGAGTCATAGGTATTGCTTTCACAGTCATCAATAAATTGGTGACAGATGATGCCATAGATTTTTGATGAATTCATCCATAGAAAGTCTGTAGACTGTAAACACCAGACAGTTAAATGATGAGAAGTTGGAAGAAAAAGCCTTTGATGAAACTGGGGGGAAAAAACAGGTAAAGGAAATCCAGGAGGGTATGTTGTCACAGACATTAAGGAGGAGATAATTTCTTAAAGGGTTGCAAAGTTGATAATAAAATATGGTATGTCCATGCAATGGAATATTATTCAATCATAAAAAGGAATGAAGTATTGGTATACATGTCAGAGCATAAATGAAACTTGGATTATTATATCAAGTGAAAGAAGTCAGTCACGAAAGATCACATATTATATGATTCCATCTATACAAAAGGTCCAGAATAGACTAGTCTATAGAGACAGAAAGCAGACTAGTGGTTGCTTAGAGTTGGGGAAGATGGGGGAAATAGGGAAATGGTAGCTAAGCAATACAAGGTTTCTCTTCATGATAATGAAAATTTTCTAAAACTGCACATATTTGTGAGTATACTCAAAACATTGAAATTCCCCTTCAAATGAATAAATTGTATATTATCCAAATTATATTGCAATAAATCTGTTTAAAAGAAAAAGAATATGGAGTAAAATCACCAAGTGTAGCATGGAGGCCTAGCAAAATAAGCATAGAAAAATCTCAGTTGAATTTGAGACTGCAGAGAGATCATTGGCAAATTTAATGCTATGGGGGTGTAAAGTACAGATGACTGTGGTAGAAGAGTGAATAGGAGGTAAAAGTGATGATCTTTTTGAAGAACCTTGACTGAGATAGGAAAAGAGATGAATGCTAAGAGTAATGAAAATATTTCTCTAAAAATGGAGAAGAGCTAGGAGAACATGAATGTTTCAATATACAGGAGTGAGGAGGGGTGATTAACGAAAGGAATTATGAATAGGTAGAAAGTGATAGGATCTGTTGCCCAGGTAGAGGAGAAGTTGTCTGTAACTGAGAAGGAGGAAATTCAATCAAGTGTTGCCATGCAGGTTCTATATTTCCATTAAATTGGGAAACAAATCTTTTATGGTTGAGTGGCATTTATCTTGGTTGATGATTTAAGTGGGGAATAAAGATTTTCAGTAGTGAAGGAATAGAGGAAGGAGCTTACTTGAGACATGTTGGATTGCTAGGCAGCAGTGAACATTCCACTGAGGCTGAAGACCAGAATTAGTAGTATATGTGTGTTTTATTATCATCAGCTCTCAGGAACCTGGAGAGAAGAACAAATGCTGGAATTGATTCAACTTTGAACATTTATAGAGCACTGCATGCAAAGAGAAGCAGAGAATCAAATTTCAAGATAAATGACTGATTAACATGATGGGTCGGGAGAAAGAAAGTGAAGTCAATGGATACTGATAGTGGTCTAGTGGTCTAAAAGGGTTGTTCAAGCCTTATTTTAGCAATGGAACCATTCTGTTTAGTGAAATCAATTAAAAAATTAAAAATTCAATTTTTTAATGAAATCAATTTAAAAAAAAAACAGCCCCCCAAAGTACACACAGAGCTTTCTTATTAGTGACCTGGAGACACACCTCTCAGCATGTTCTTCCCTTCTTCAGCAGTCCCTGAGTAGCTTCTTGGGGGCCTGTGGCTCTTGGAACAGAGTTTGAAAACCACTGGTCTATGGAGGACTTAATGAAGTAGAACATGGAAAGCAAGATATATGAGATTAATGACATTAACAATAACAACAATAACCACTAACAAGATGAAGATGGAAGAGGTGGAGAAGAAGGAGGAAATAGTAGAGAAAGGGAAGAAGAAAAAACACTTAATGAGCACCTACTTTTCACCAGGCACTAGCCTAAGTGCTTTATATCTAATCTTCACAATAACTAAATGAGTGAAGAAAAACTATTATCTCTGCTTTCACAGATGAGGACATTGAAGCATAGGAAGGTAATCACTTGCTGAGGGGTAATTGGCTTAGCAGCAGCTGGAGCACTTCATGAGAGTGGCTTAATGCTTACCTCTGAGATGAATGATATGCTGGTAAATTCTTCTACCTTGACTCTAGATGGAACTCAGTCTGAGAATCAAGTGACATCAGAAAGTGAAGTCAATGGATACTGATAGATCAATAGAGACGATAAGGGATGTAGAAGTTTGGAAATAAATTAGACCTGATAGGATCAATAGGACTTAGTAAATGATGTGGGATGAAAGGAGGGCAAGGAATCAAGGATTATTCCAATAATTCAAGTTCTGGAGAAATGTTGCATTTTGTGAAAATTTGGAAATTGATGAGGAATTTGGTTTGAGGGGGCAGGGAAATGTTAGGTATTATAAAGCACATAATATATCCAAAAAGCCATTATACTTAATATACATTATTATTTTTAATATAAGAAAATATTACTATCCATATTTGATAGATGAAGAAGTTGAAGTTCTCAGAGATTTATTTCCCCAAAGTGACACAGTCAGTAGATGATGGTATCAGACTTTGGATCCAGGTGATTTTATTTCTAGGTACATTCATTTTGGGGATTGACAGGGGAGTGATATTCAATAGGTACCTAAGGCTAAATGGTTGTAATCTGGAAAGAGATACATTTGGGAGACAGAAATTTCATATAGATCCTCTTGGAATTGGTAGGTGTAGTGAAAATTTCCATGGGCACAGCATATACATAGCAGAGCAAAGAACTGAGGACTAAATTTTGAGGGACTGCTCATGTGTCAGAAGAGAGGAGGGAAAATATGAGCTCTCTAAGAAAACAGAAAATGATTCAAGAAGTAGAACAATAGCTCCTATAGCATTATCTTTCATGTTTTTACCCTGACTCCCAGTTAGAAAAAACATTTTGTCTGGCAACCCAATATGTATATATGTGTATGTTTATGTATATGTGTAAACCCAAAGTTTCCAAATGCAATAGTTACTGTTAACAGTGCTGATATTTCCCCTTCTATTCTTCTTTTTTTTTTAATAAAAAAAAATACTTGTTGATTAGCAGCACACTAAATTTGTTTCATAACTTAATAATGGTCCACAATCCAGTGTTTGAAAATACTGCCCTATAGCTACCCTCAAACATTCGGGATACCACGATGACATGTGGGCACTGGGAATTCTCAAGTTTGGCTGATCATCTTGGAATAATAGCAAATATTAATGACTCTCAATGACCACCTTCAGTAATTTATCATGGGGGATTGTGGCAATTGCCCCATCTCTAAGGCCTGTTCTCTTTCTGTTTCCCTGTCCCAGTGTTTGTTTTCCCCTCCTTTAATTTCCTGTTTTCCACTCAACTTTCCTTGGTCCCTTCGGTTTGGAAATTAATTCTTCCTGGGTTTGTTCTTCTTTTTATTGTTGTTTTTTCTAAATGAATTAAAATAATTTTAAGGCTGACCTTTCCATGTCATTTTCAATTGTCCCTTGTGGCCGTTTTATGCTTAAGTATACTGTACCACAGTAGGAGAATGAACATTTTATTGTGTGGTACATAGTTTTCATTATATAATAATTTAATTATATGACAAATGAGGTTGCAAAACTAGTGTTACTCACAGCACCTCGTGCAGTGCTGCCAAATGCCCTGAGCTAACCTGACATTACCAGGAATGAATCTTGGAGACCCAGAATTCACAGATCCAGGAATGCCAAGTGAAGTTTGTCATCAATTCTGAAGCCAGGGAATCAGAGTAAATAACATGAAACAACTTTGCCTCAATATTCTTTCTTCCTCTGTGGTACCCATATAAAAAGATTTCTTGTTGATGCACTCTGCTGTTGAGACTATGACAGGGACTCTGACAACAAGCACAATTGTAAAGTGACAATTTTATAAATTAATGGAGAATTTCTTTGGGGGCTATCACATTTTGGAGAGGTAACTGTAGAATTTTGAAGAGGTACTGATTTTGCTTATTTCTTTGTTTCCATATTTTGTCAGGGAAACCAAGGCTTGGGGTCCTACGTGGCTTAAACTAAGGAATGCCCAGCTACGAGTTTAGACAACCTGAATTTAGAATTTAAGACTGGCAACTGGTTAGACTCTAAATTTAAATAGCTAGCAAATCTCCCCAAACAAATACTTTCTCAGAAAGGTTGGCTCTCTACTTGTTAGTTACTTGGAGTAGCCAATTAGATGAAAGGTCAAATGGGGAATATTGGGCAAACAAATTAGATTTTGTTAGCATGGACTGCAGATGGGAAAGTTGGTAAAATCTGTAGGCTAATTTCAACTTCTGACCTGAACTTAAATATTTGGGATCACTAACTCACAATTTTTTCATCATGAAAATTTTATAGACTATGGCCTTGCAAGTTTTATAGTACATCAGAATCATCAGGT
This sequence comes from Cervus elaphus, assembly GCF_910594005.1. NCBI lineage: Eukaryota > Metazoa > Chordata > Mammalia > Artiodactyla > Cervidae > Cervus > Cervus elaphus. The sequence continues at coordinate 59,446,699 of NC_057828.1, forward strand.
TTTTAAAAATTCTCATGCTTACACTCTAACCGAATATATTTTAAAATAAATCTTAGAGGTGATAGTAGTGCATAGAAAAGTTTGAAAATTCTCAGTGACTCATTTTGGGCAGATAAAGATCTAGATTCACTTATTTGTAAAATAAGTCAGTGCTGAGTGTATTCAATGAGAACCTCTGTTCTTCATGGGAGAAAAAAGAGGTAAGACACATAGTTGATGAACTCACAATGTGGTAGGGAGGCAAGTGCAAATATAAACGTGAAGGAAGGTAAAATGTGGTTACAGGTTAAAATAAGCTAAGGGTAGTCCAACAGGAGTAAAGAGGTAGGGATTAGGCTCTGGTGGTTCAGTGGTAAAGAATCCGCCTGCCAATGCAGGAGACACAGTTTCGATCCCTGGGTTAGGAAGATCCCCTGAAGAGGGAAATGGCAACCCACTCCAGTATTCTTGCCTGGGAAATCCCATGGACAGAGGAGCCTGACTGGCTACATTCCATGGGGTCACAGAGTCAGACACAACTTAGCAACTTAGAAAAAAAGCAACAAAGCGATGAGGTTTTATTGTAGATATAGTATAACAGGAGTGAAGAGGAGGGAATTAGGTCATACTTCTAAAGGAGGGCAAAAATTCATCTAGGTATTGATGGATTGATAAGACTTGGGAGGTGAAGGTTTGGGATTTCTGGCAATGGACACAGCACGAGTGAAAGTTTTTAGATAATTTCCAGGTATATTTAGGGAGTAGACAGCAATGTCATTCAACTGGATCAGGGTACTTACAGAAAGATAGAGAAAGAAGAGGCCAAAAGCAAGAGCATAAAATGTCTTCAACACAAAACTGAGGATTTTGAAACTAGTTACTGGAAAATGAAGAGCCACATTTGGTTTTCTGAGCAGAGACTGATATGATATGAGCAGCAGGGTATAGGATGGCTTGGTAGGGAGACAACCTGGATCTAAACAGATAGGTTGCAAGACTCGTACATTGCTTCAGACCAAAGCTTCCCCATGGCTTGCTCAAAATCTCTCCTCTATACACATGTACATAACACCATTTTTTACTTGCTCCTTCTGTGATTTTTGATTTGCTGAATCAATGACAGAGTCCTCCAGGTCAAGTACCTGGATCTGAACCAGTGGAAAGTGGTACCATAGTTTGTTTATATGTCACATGAATTATAATAAAAATAAGAGACTCTTGGGGTTTTAACAGAAACTGTACTGGATGAGAAAACCTGAAGATATGTTCCAAATCATAGTGACAGCATTGCATTCTTTTGAAAGAATTTCATGACTTTCTCTTGATACTTTGAAGGTGGGAGAGCATGAGATCTAATTTGAACTGGTTTTAATTGCTTTTCTTATACAAGGGTAGAAAAGATTGGTCTAATGTACAACAGTGATTTAATGGAAGGTGGCCTTCCCTATTATGAACATCTTTATTTTCTCTTTCTCGGCCTACTCTTTTGCTTCTTTTCTTATTTTATATTCTGACCCTAACTTCTTTTACTCTTTCTCATTTTTCTTTCTTTTCTTATGGCCAGCAACCTCTTCTTTTGGTCTGCCCCAAAGGGTCATCATGACCCTTTTCCTTGGGAGAAGAGGGGATGGGCGTTATTTGTTAATCATTGTCTAGGGTGGAGACCTTTTTTCTTAGTTAAATTATCTCAGTGTCATCCTGAGTGCCTTGCACAGTGCGAGGAAATGTTAAGTTCACAAAAAATGATTTTTGAAAGAAAATGCAACATACGACCTCAGACATATTTTTGTCCTTAATAACGAAGGTTGACCCTACTTGAGTTTTTCAGGACATCTGTGATTTCAACTATACTATTCTATTGTTTTATAAAGTATACTTATTCTATAAAACCACATCTTGATTTTTGGTTTAAAAATATGCTCACCCTACCCATGAAAAGTACACATTAATCTGTACCCCAAACATAATCCATATTAAAAAGAGAACATTCTTTGGGTATTTTACATGCTCCTCTTGGAAAAGACCAAAATGAAAAAAAATATAAATATATGAAAGAAAGAAAAAAAATTGAGTGGCAAGAAGGAGGAGGTGGTGGGTAGAAATTTGGCGGGTTTTGTTTAGCTCCGGTAGAAGGCTTTCTGGAACAATTTAGCCAGCATTTTCATTGGCAGGCCTTAGTAGGGCCATTAGAGCTATTAAACGAATGTATTGTTTTGAGTTTTCTTTGGCCCAAACTCCCCTATTATTTAGGGAAACGGAATTGCACATTTGCAGAGAAGAGAGGAGACTGAATGCCAGCTAACTTGAACCTTCCTTCATGGCGTGCTGTGGATGAGCAGCCTGTAGAGCTGAGGATTGCTGAGAATTCCTAGCCCCTACAGATTCCCATGTGCCAAGTGCAATACTGAATCTGATCAGGATTCTTGGATGTTTTTTTCACTTTCTGGTTAAAAAGTAATCAGAGCTTTGTGAAAGTTCCTCTAATAAATTATAGAGGGGCCCTTTTCTATCTGGCAAGGAATCCCTTTTAGAATGTCTGTTCAGGAGCAGAGGGCCCTGATCTGGAACACCCAATCTCTCTAGCCTAAAAATAAACTTGGGTTTTAAGAAATCACATGTATGTGTGTGTGCATGTGCTTGTACCCGTATGTGTGCACTTGCGCCTCTGTGTGTGTGTCTGTGTATGTGTGTGTGTGTGAGGGGAGACAAATGGAGAATGCTGAATGTAAAAACTACTTTGTTAATAGATCTTGGAGTTGGAAATGCTGACTTTTTTCTTTTTAAATAAAGGATGAGGCTTAACAGATGACCCATCCATCCTTCTTCTCAGCTTGTCAAGAGTGTCTTCGGAATGTATGCCAAGTGAAAAACACTAGGATGAACCCAGTTGGTCCTTACTCTTTTATGTTTTTCTTTTCTCTGTTAGTCTGTTAGTTATTGTTGGTCGACCCTTTTTCTGGTTCCAAATACTGGACCCAGAGTTAGAATAATAGAGATTAAGTAGCCCACACTCTGCCTAGGAAAGCTCTTACATAGGCAAGTGTTGCCTCACCTTATCTTCATTTGCAGAGCTTGATGCACTACCCTCTGGGTGCTGGCCTTTTAATTGTGGAGTAGCTTTTTTTTCTCTAGCATATAAAATGGTGGTATAGTATAGGGTGAATAGTCTAACAAGGTCTAATTTGTTCTTCTTCTTATTTAGAAATTGTTTCTCCTCTAGAATAATACATTCTCCTTGTAAATTTTCAAACAGCAAAGAAATAGTTATAAGTTCTGCCTTTGTTCTACTTTCCCCATCTATGTCTTTCCATCTTTCCACAACTTTTGAAAGCATGCCTAATTCTGAGTTTAGGTCAGTTTGTGAAAGTGTATTCCACTGGTTTTTACATAGGCATTATTTGAAAAACAATAAAAAGTATGCCATTTTCATATATGATTGAGGAAGGCTGAGTTAAATCAATTGCTTTTCTACACCCTCTATGTCTTGCCTTGTACTTTACATACATTATTTCATTTAACCTGCGTAGTCAGTCTTAAGAGTCAATCTTGTTTGTATCCCCAGGCTATTATTATTCTAGCTTTTTAGGTTATTTTTAAGTTCATTTTTTAAATACTCACAATCATTCTTTCAAATTATGAAACCAAATCTTAGTGAGATTATATAATACTCCAAAACATTTGACAAGAAGATGGCAAAGCCCAAATTAACCCAGGTCATCTTAATTCAGAGCTGCAATCTTTATTTACTTATGCCATCTCCTACGAATTTAAACAGATTTTAGTTTTATTCAGTAGAGTTCTCAGAACATCTAATAATTTGCATTTAGAATAAAGGGGACAGTGTAGTCCTTTCCTTTTTTTTTTTTTTGACTGTGGTATTCCTTCTGTGAAACACATTTAAGGAGCCATTATTCTCACAGAACAGAATTTAGTCTGAATCCGTTTCATTGATGATGAAATGTGACCATTGATCTTAAGAGCTTCTTGGTGACAGTGATGTTACTGAGACCCGTGCCAGTCTTTTCATGAACACTGAGATAAGTCAAGGAGATTTAAGTTAGTGTGTACAATTTTATCGGCTTCCCAGATAGTGCTAATGGTTAAGAACCTGCATGCCAATGCAGGAGGCATAAAAGATGTGGGTTTGATCCCTGGGTTGAGAAGATCCCCTGAAAGGAGGATGGCAACCCACTCCAGTATTCTTGCCTGGGGAATCCCATGGACAGAGTCTGGCAGGCTGCAGTCCATAGGGTTGCACAGAGTTGGACATGACTGAAGTGACTCAGCACACACGCACATACAATTTTACAGCAAAGTCAGTTCAAATACCCACATTACTCCCAGAATTGCCACTTAACTTTAACCAAATTGCAACTTGTCTCTATAACTAAACTTATCGTGAGGAGGAAAGATTTGATGCTCCCAGAATTTCCTTTTCATTCCATGCCCCAGTGAAAGATAATTGCTCCACTTTCCTGGGCAGTGCCCAAGGCACGCTTACTTTTACAGAAATTCCTCTGAACGAAATGAGAAAATCTGTTGCCCAAAAGAGTAAATGGCTGAGAAAACCACGACTGTCAATTTTCTATGGTTTATTACAGTTTAAATGACAATAATTGCAAAGGATAGCTTATTGCATATTTGGTTGAACAAGATAAACGTGTTGATCAAAAAAATAATCACAGTGAAATACCAAGAGCTTAAGATTCAAAGAGTATGCATGCCCCAATTCTTTAAACTATTGTGTGTATATGCATAAAAATAGAAACAAATACATCAGAATATTAATAGCAATGATCTCTGAGGGATTAGAATTTGGGTACTATTTAATTTTCTTTTAATTCTTTTTGCACTCTTAATTGTCAGTTATAACCATGTAGTAGTTTTATTATTAAAAAAGAAGGGGTTAGGTAGAAGGAATAACAGAAACAAAGGATAATGGCACTGAACAATATAGCTGAGTGTGGATGGGGAGCTGTAAGTAGTTTGATGTTGTTGTAAGTAAAGCAATGAGCTGGACTGTGACAAGAGATGAGGTGGTTATAAGGAAGGTCACAGGTTGGTGAGAATGGTGACTTGGGTGGATAACTCTAGCAGCAATATGAGTAACAGTTTGGGGAAGGTAGGCAAGAAGATAGGCTTCCCTGGTAGCTAGATGGTAAAGAATCCAAATGCAATGCGGGAGACCTGGGTTCAATCCCTGGGTTGGGAAGATCCCCTGGAAGAGGGCATGGCAACTCACTCCAGTATTCTTGCCTGGAAAATCCCATGGACAGAGAAGCCTGGCGGGCTACAGTCCATGGGTTCACAAAGAGTTGGACATGACTGAGCGACTAAGCACAGCACAGCACAGGCAAGAAGACAGAAGACCACTGTTTGGGCAAGAGGTTATGAGAGCCCATGGCAGTGACATTAGAGTGAAGGGGATAGATCTGAAAATAATTCATAGGTAAATCAGGTAAGCTTCAATGATTGAATGGATATTAAGGTTGAGGATAAATATGGAAGAGAAAGGATTACTCTCAGGTGTCTGCCTAGGGTGAAAAGAAGTGGAAAATATAACTCTGAGGGCTTCTTCCATCAAAACAGTCTGGAGCCATATATGGAAGCATTTGTTCTTCTTTTCGAGAGTGAAGATACAGATCCAATCACAGGACAGTGAGGAGATTTGGTGGTGGTATAGGGGTGAGCATAGCTGCCTTCCAGGCAGTTGACCCGGTTTTGATTCCCACCCAACTCAGTGGGCCGATCTTAGGCTTCCCTTGTGGCTCAGCTGGTAGAGAATCTGCCTGCAATGAGGGAGATCTGGGTTTGCTCCCTGGGTTGGGAAGATCCGCTGGAGAAGGGAAAGGCCATTCACTGCAGTATTCTGGCCTGGAGAGTCCCATGGACACCACTGAGCGACTCTCACATTTCACACTGGTCTGAAAGTGCCTTGCCTTTCCTGCGGGTCGCCTTTACCTGTGTAAGCACACAAAGTGTATTAGCCTTCCCCACCAATCAAAAATAACAATAACAAAAATAGCTACTATTCATTCTACTCTTCTTACTCATGGACACTATGATAAACACTTTATATAGCAGATCATTTTTGCCTTCCCATCAGTCATTGGAGTTAATTATTAATTTATGTTACAGATGAGAAAACTGAGGTTCAGCAAGGTTAAATACTGTGTCCAGGGTCACATAGCTAGTAAGTGACAGAACTTGACTATAAATTCACATCTGTCTGATTGACTCATGGACTTCCGTGGTGGCTCAGATGGTAAAGAATCTGCCTGCAATGAGGAAGACCAGGGTTCGATCCCTGGGTTGGGAAGATCCCTTGGAGAAGGGAATGGCTACCCACTCTATTATTCTTACCTGGAGAATCCCATGGACAGAGGAGCCTGGTGGGCTATAGTCCATGCAGTCACAAAGAATTGGATACAACTGAGCAACTTTCACTTTAACTTAGAAAGTTCAGTTCAGTTCAGTTCAGTCGCTCAGTCAAGTCCGACTCTTTGCGACCCCATGGACTGCAGCACACCAGGCCTCACTGTCCATCACCAACTCCCGGAGTTTACTCAAACTCATGTCCGTTGAGTTGGTGATGCCATTCAACCATCTCATCCTCTGTTGTCCCCTTCTTCTCCAGCCTTCAATGTTTCCCAGCATCAGGGTCTTTTCCAGTGAGTCAGCTCTTCGCATCAGAAGGCCAAAGTATTAGAGTTTCAGCTTCAGCATCAATTTTTCCAATGAATATTCAGGACTGATTTCCTTTAGAATGGACTGGCTTGATCTCCTTGCAGTCCAAGGGACCCTCAAGACTCTTCTCCAACACCAGAGTTCAAAAGCATCAATTCTTTAGCGCTCTGCTTTCTTTATAGTTCCAACTCTCACATCCATACATGACTACTGAAAAAACCATAGCTTTGACTAGATGGACCTTTGTTAGCAAAGTAATGTCTCTGCTTTTTAATATGCTGTCTAGGTCAGTCATAACTTTTCTTCCAAGGAGCAAGTGTCTTTTAATTTCATGGCTGCAGTCACCATCTGCAGTGATTTTGGAGCCCCCCCAAAATAAAGTCTGTCACTGTTTCCATCATTTCCTCATCTATTTACCTTGCAGTGATGGGACCAGGTACCATGATCTTAGCTTTCTGAATATTCAATTTTAAGAACAGAAGTTGGCAAACATTTTTTTTTTCTTCTGTAAATGGCCAGATAGTAAATATCTTTTATCTTTCAGGTCACATATGGTTTCTCTTGCATCCCCTTCTTCTGTTTTTTTTTTTTTAAACAACTTTTAAACATATAGACTTGATTCTTAATTCGTAAGCCATACAAAAACTAGCCACAGGCTGAATTTGCATATCCCTGGTTTACAGTATACAAACACATGCATACACATATATACCTTTTAGAGAATATTGGTGGTGAAAGGGTCATATGAAGCATGCTGGGGGAGAAGGAGAAAAATGGAGAAATCGCTTATCTCTACATTTCCTGGGGAAAGGGAAATCCAGCTGGAATATAATATCAATGGTAAACACAGGGAGACCACAGGGTGTGAGTCATCACTCAGCCGTAGTCTGAACATGATCACTCAGCCAACGAATGATCCTCAGATGGCTTCAAAGCATTGATGTCAGGGGCAGCTGAGGAAGAGAGATTGAGGCAAAGAAATATGTTCCTTACATAGAACACTGGCCCTGGCCTTCTGGAAAAGGAAGCCCAGTACAGGGGCTGAAGAGGTGTGCCTTTCTGGGTCCCAACTCTCAGAGGAGAGGAGAGGGCGAGAGACAAGCCAGGGGGTAGGAGTGAAGAAGGGAAGGTGAGCAGGTTGCCTCCGTGTATATATACAGACTTCTCTTTCTTCAGCCACAACAACACTCGCAAATTCCAGATGGACAGGAATGGTCTGGCATCTTTCTGGAATCAAAGTCTACAAATGATAATTTTGGTTTGCAAAAGGCAAACCAAAACTCTCCCATCAAAAGAGGATACACATGTATTGAATATCCATATGGAGTCTGTGGGCTTTCAAGAACTTATTAGGTGAAAGGATGGAATTAGGAGCAGAAGCATCTCTGTCCCTTGAGAGGTAATGACAAGTGAGCCTTGGCTACAGGTTCATGAGAATTCTGGAGAAGTTGTGAGCACCACCAGAAGGGCCCAGAAAGCTTTGGTGGATTGGATCTTCCCATGCTGTGTGTCCTTACAACCAGTAATACTTGTCCTGGAGTCTATGAGTGACAGAATATTTTTTTAAACATCTATTTTATTATCTAGTTATCTTTTGTACTTCATTGTTTCATCAAAAGGAGTTATATGGATACAGAAATGGCTGTTTTCTGCATTGCAATGTGTATGTCCCACAGTGGGATATGCTTTAATTCCTTTTAGGGACTCAATATTGAGAAATATTTAGTCAATCATGAGAGGCAATACTGTACCATAGAGAAATAGTTGTAGAATCAGACACATCTCAGTTGCAGTTTCTTCTCTCCGGCAGTCAGCAGCATAACGGAATCAGTGCTATGTTGGAGGGACACAGACTGAGCTAAGGTGGATTCAGCCGTTGGGACAAATGTCAGGAAATCTTCCTAGGAGAGGTGACATCTGTACCAATTTTGACAATGGGTAGTTATTGCAAAAGTACACTGGAAAAGAGCATTCTAGGCTAAAGAAATACATGTAAAATCTCATGGAACCAAGAGAGAGTCTAACAGAGGCACAGAACTGTAAGAGTTTGGGGATTCAGAAAAAACAATGGAAGAGAAATAATGGTGAGAGATGAAGTTAGTTACATAGCAAGGGCCAGATCACAAAAGGTTTGAAAATGTATTAAGGCATTTGGATTATGTCTCAAATACACTCAACACCATTGATATGTTTTAAACAGGAACATGGTTTGCTCAGATTTCCATAAGGGAGATGAAAGAAGATGGAGGAAGATGGGAGATAATCCAGGCAGTAAAGATTTTGCTCCATAAACATGAGAAAGTATGATAGTGTAAAGCAATAGTCAACAGTGGAAGGGAGAGATTTTAGAAATATTCAGAAAGTAGAACTTATTGGACCTGGTAAATGATTGGATATGGAAGTGAAAAAACGAGAAGCATTTAGGGTAACTCCTTTATAGAGTTCTGGATTAGATGCGAAGTATTGGTGAGGTCTGCTTCCATGATAGGGAAATACAAAAAGTGAAAATTGAATGAAAGGATGAGTTGAGTTTTAGACTTGCTGAGTTTGAGCTCTCTAGGGCTTTCCCAGTGACTCAGTGGTAAAGAATCTGCCTGCAATGCAGGAGACACAGGAGACACAGATTCAATCCCTGAGTCAGGAAGATCCCCTGGAGTAGGAAATGGCAACCCACTTCAGTATTCTTGCCTGGAGAATCCCATGGGCAGAGGAGCCTGGTGGGTAATAGTACATAGGGTTGCAAAGAGTCAGATATAACTAAAGTGACTGAGCAAGCACATAAGGCATGTCTAGGCGATGATTCATTTTATGTATATATATATATACTTACCTGGAGCTCAGGAGACAAATCTAAGCTAGAGATACACATTTTAGAGTGATCATTGCAAAAAAGTGCTGCCAAAGTGAATGATTTCACCCTAGGAGAGTATAGAGAATGATAAGTCAGAAAGTGGAGGATGGGCCTTGGGGGAGTACTGCTGAAAAGACTGGGAGAAAAAGAAGAAGAGGTATATACATGAGAGTGTATATGAAGGAATGTCCTTAGAGATAGGAGGTAAAATAGGATATGATGACACCCTGAAGCCAAAGGAAGAAGTTTCAAGAAGAAAATGATCAACAATGTCAAATGCCCCAGAAAGATCAAAAAGAAGGACAGAGGGTGTCCACCGCATAGAAAACCTGGGACATTATTGATGATCTGCAGAGGGAAATTTTACTGTCAGTGTCGAAGATGAAAGCAGAAAATTTTTGAATTCAATTTATAATTAACAATTTTTCATTGTATAGTTTTTGTAAATTCAAAATCTGAAAGTGTTAGTTGCTCAAGCATGTCTGACCCTTTTGCGACCCCATGGACTGTAGCCCTCCAGTCTCCCCTGTCCATGGAATCCTCCAGGCAAGAATACTGGAGTGGGTTGCCATTTCCTTTTCCAGGGGATCTTCCTGATATGGATTGAACCTGGGTCTCCTGCATTGAAGACAGATTCTTTATCATCTGAGCTACCAGGGAAGCTCAAAATCTAGGAACGATCATACACTGTGAATTCATTAATAACAGCAGAATGTCCTCTTTGTCCTACTCTTTAGTTTTTTCAAAATAGGAGTTTAGCTAGATTTGGGAGAAGGTGGCATCAAAGTATTTGTTACTGAACCTCATCTAATTAATCCCCTTATATCTCTCTAGTAAGTTGTTGGTTTCCTTTTCTGTCTCCTCCCATAATTAATATCTCACACCTTCTAGGTCTTCTCAAGTTCCTATACTCATCACCTCATGCCATGCTCATAGGAGATACCCCCACCTTCTCCTTTATTTCTAGAGCAGCATTAATTAGAGAAGCATTCCTCAATGTCATGCCTGCCATCTACCCTAGAAACCTTGTGCATTCTTTCCTTCCTTCCCTTCTCCCTTTCTAATGCATGAGCAACTTTCTCTTGATATTCAAGGAGATTCCCAGAAAGTGATGCCAGAGACAGGAATTTTTGTAATTTACTGAGGGTTTCTTTTAGCAGAAAGGGATGAGGAAAACAGGATAAGGCAGAATGAAGGGCTAAGCAAGCATGTGGTCTCACAGTCCAATCCCACAGGGAGCTCTGGAGCATAAATTGCATCATGGATTTGGTCCTATCTTGGGGCAAAGGCTGGTTTTTTGTAACTTTCTATCAATTGGTCATTGTCTGCCAGCTGCCCTAGGAAGAGGCAGGCATACCATTCTTTGAGGCAGCTCCTACTTGTAGAAAAGAGAATTTTCCAAAGAAAAGCACCAGCAGTAAGCTGTTAGCAGCCAGTACTCACAGTAGCTAGGAATTGGTGGTACCTGCTTGGGCGGAGCACCAACAGTATCCACCATACTCCTGTGCACAATTTTCTGATGGATTCTGCATTTAATTACACTAATTAAATCTTTCTTTTCCTTTTATATTATCTCACTTTACTGGTGTTTTCCTGTTAAACTATTTTAGTGATGCTTAAATCTCCTACCATAAATATTTTCCATCCTCCTCTACATCCTTACATTTTTTTCTTCACTGCCAAGGTCCTTGTCTTTGCCCATTATCTTCTCTTCCTTAAGAGCCACTCATTCTCCAACCCACTGCAGTCTGGTTTCTGCCTCTACTATTTTTCTGAAATTGCTTTTGTCAAAGTTACTGACCTTCTTGTTTTTAGTTCTGGTGGAGACTTTTCTGTTCTTCTGCTATTTCAATCGCCAGGAACATTTGGATTGATCTTCTCCCTGGGCTTTGGAGATGCCAACTCTCCTGGATTTCTTCCTACCTCTTCATCACTGCTTCTCAGACCTCTTTGCCAATTTCCTTTCTTCTGCCTATTCTTGAAGTTGCTATTCCTCAGTGTTTGATTTGGTACCTTCTCTTCTCACTCTGTATACCTTTTCCTGGACCAGTCTGAGCTTCTGAGACCATCAGAAAAGATCACCCTTTGCTATTCCATGATATGTAATTCAAAAGTAAGTACAGTTCTATTTCCAGTTTTTTAAGAAATCTCCACACTGTTTTCCATAGCGGCTGTACTAGTTTGCATTCCCACCAACAGTGTAAGAGGGTTCCCTTTTCTCCACACCCTCTCCAGCATTTATTGCTTGTAGACTTTTGGATAGCAGCCATCCTGACTGGTGTGTAATGGTACCTCATTGTGGTTTTGATTTGCATTTCTCTAATAATGAGTGATGTTGAGCATCTTTTCATGTGTTTGTTAGCCATCTGTATGTCTTCTTTGGAGAAATGTCTGTTTAGTTCTTTGGCCCATTTTTTGATTGGGTCATTTATTTTTCTGGAATTGAGCTTCAGGAGTTGCTTGTATATTTTTGAGATTAATCCTTTGTCTGTTTCTTCATTTGCTATTATTTTCTCCCAATCTGAGGGCTGTCTTTTCACCTTACTTATAGTTTCCTTTGTAGTGCAAAAGCTTTTAAGTTTCATTAGGTCCCATTTGTTTAGTTTTGCTTTTATTTCCAATATTCTGGGAGGTGGGTCATAGAGGATCTTGCTGTGATTTATGTCGGAGAGTGTTTTGCCTATGTTCTCCTCTAGGAGTTTTATAGTTTCTGGTCTTACATTTAGATCTTTAATCCATTTTGAGTTTATTTTTGTGTATGGTGTTAGAAAGTGTTCTAGTTTCATTCTTTTACAAGTGGTTGACCAGTTATCCCAGCACCACTTGTTAAAGAGGTTGTCTTTTTTCCATTGTATATCCTTGCCTCCTTTGTCAAAGATAAGGTGTCCATAGGTTCGTGGATTTATCTCTGGGCTTTCTATTCTGTTCCATTGATCTATATTTCTGTCTTTGTGCCAGTACCATACTGTCTTGATGACTGTGGCTTTGTAGTAGAGTCTGAAGTCAGGCAGGTTGATTCCTCCAGTTCCATTCTTCTTTCTCAAGATTACTTTGGCAATTCGAGGTTTTTTGTATTTTCATACAAATTGTGAAATTCTTTGGTCTAGTTCTGTGAAAAATACCGTTGGTAACTTGATAGGGATTGCATTGAATCTATAGATTGCTTTGGGTAGAATAGCCATTTTGACAATATTGATTCTTCCAATCCATGAACACGGTATGTTTCTCCATCTGTTTGTGTCCTCTTTGATTTCTTTCATCAGTGTTTTATAGTTTTCTATGTATAGGTCTTTTGTTTCTTTAGGTAGATATACTCCTAAGTATTTTATTCTTTTTGTTGCAATGGTGAATGGTATTGTTTCCTTAATTTCTCTTTCTGTTTTTTCATTGTTAGTATATAGGAATGCAAGGGATTTCTGTGGGAGAATGTGAGGGTGGGATATTTCAAAAGAACAGCATGTATACTATTTATGGTGAAACAGATCACCAGCCCAGGTGGGATGCATGAGACAAGTGCTCGGGCCTGGTGCACTGGGAAGACCCAGAGGAATCGGGTGGAGAGGGAGGTGGGAGGGGGGATCAGGATGGGGAATACGTGTAAATCTATGGCTGATTCATATCAATGTATGACAAAAAAAATAAATTAAAAAAAAAATAGAGATAAAAAAAAAAAGTAAGTACATATTTTTACAAAGGAGAAACAATATGGTCTCTCTAGTCTTTTAAATTGTACAGCTCTGGATATATTTTTGAAAATGAACTACCTAGCACACATGCTTGCTTTCTCTCTCTCCCTCTGCTGGTTCCCTAAGCATGTATTGTGTTGAGTAAACCTATTAGGAGGTCAGTAATGCATTATCTCATTCATTCTACAGTTTTCATTATTACCAATGTCTGAATTTGTATACTGCTCAGATCTAAAGAACCATATATACAAGTGTCTAATAAGCATCTATAATTTGATATCACAATGACTTCAAACTATCACCGAGATCTGTTCCTCTTTCTATTTCCCACTCCAGTGAATTGTGTTAAGCAGTTACTCAATTTAAAAACCTAGGAGTCATTTTGGACTCTTGTCTTGCTCACCCTAACCTCATCCGGTTCACCACCAGTTGCTACTGGTCCTTTCCCTAAATATCTCTCATATGTATCCACAGCCTCCAAATAGGCTTCTCTGCCTCCAGTTTTGTGCTCCTCAAATCCATAGATACACTTTCTGAATTCAGGAGTGTGTTATCCCAACTTACAAAGTCCAAGTATAAAAGATTTTCAGTCTTCAGTGTTCTTATAGAATTCATTCACCTGCCCCATGTCAGTAGAATAGAAAGTTGAGAGTTCAGTTTGGTGAACTGACTGAACTGTCAGTTCAGTTTGAATCATCAAAAAGAACTGACTTCTGTGGTGTATGTGTGTGTGTGTGTATGTGCACATGTATGACATAATATGGAAATAATGTTTTGCTTGAAAATAGGGTTTGAAATAAACCTTTTAAAATAGTCTAAAGCAGTGAGAGAGAGAACTAAAAGAGAAAAGAAGAGAAACACGAAAAAATGACTAAAATATGGAATGACTTCATGGGTCTTTACTCGTGAAGTTGAAACACATCATGTCTGCTCCAGTTACCCACAAGGACCACTTCTCTCGGGAAAAGCTTCCTATTTTTAAAACTAGTGTAATGCCTGTGGAATTACATTGCCTATTCCCACCCAGGCCCCCAGAGTTTATCATTACACACTGTTTTTGCCAAGAACCTGCTCTGTCTTTAGTTATCAACAAAGAGATGTCAAAGAGCATACACTTGGGGCTTTGGGTGTATTTTTATCTCTTGCTGTCTACCAGAGGCAGCAGATCCTATGTGCTACCCTTTGAAGTCCAGTTCTTTTAGATGTAAACAGGCCCTGTGGTTTAAGATGGTTCTGCAGCTGGGCAGTATTGGCAAACCTGGTAAGTGGGAAGAGTGGGGTATTCTCTGCCTCATCTTCAAGTTACAGCCCATCTGCACCATTCGTATATTCAGTTAGTATTAAATGAGCACTTAATAATACACAAGAAGATGTACTAAGTTGTTCTCACATGAATGTGGTACTTGACTTCTGGGAACTTTGTCCAGCTAATGAGATAAGGAATGCTCTATAATTTTTTTTTTTTTTTTGCTCTATAATATTAGAATAAAGAATGCTTGGTATGACATACACATAAATATATATGCACACATGTGTACATATCTATATGTAAAGACCTATGCATACCTATATGGGTAGTTTACACATATGCATACATATCAATAAATGTGTGTGTGTGTATGTGTGTGTGTAAAGACCAATACAGAAGAATACAAATAAAAGAGAATCACTTCAGATCCCATGACCTGTTTCATCCCCTTCTAGATATATAGATTGACATTGTATACAGCTTAAAATAGAATTATATCATATTTATTGTTGTACAGCCAGCTTTTTCACTCAATAATATGTTGGGAGCATTTTTCCATTTTAATAAAAAATCTAGATTGTTTTTAATGACTTCATGTGAATATTATATATTTTTAATTTATCTTGCCAGATCCATGTTAATGGACATTTGCATTATATTTTTTGCTATTATACTCGGGCTTCCTATTACACTATTCTATGTTATTACACTATATATTTTTTTTGCTATTATTGCATTATTTTTGGTGCATATATGAAGCACATACAAATATCTTCTTAAGTTAAATATACTAGAGGTAAGATTTCTACTGTTGGAAAATATTACCAAAGCAGGTTTATGTATTGTAATTACCTATTCTAATCTATTTGTTACAGATGAAACTAAATGACTTAGAAATTCAGATTTAGGGGCCCCTTTCAGTCTGGGGTGATCATTGTGGGGTTCATGGGAAAAGTGAGATAGAAAATCGGCCTTGAATGTCAGATACAGTTTTGATAATTGTACATGTAAGGGAAGGACACCTTAAACAAAGCAGTGAGGCAAAAAAATAAAATAAAAAACCAAACGAAGAAAAATGACTCAAAACAAAAAACTCAGGAGCATGTTTGACGTCGGTGAGTAAATCAGTTTTGCTCAATTGATGGCATAGTGGAGTTGGGACGATCCTGGAGGGTAGGCTGAGCGTCAGATGAAGGGCAACTTTGAGAGGCAACTTATAGGGCACCTAGGGGTAGGTAGGGCTCAGGGAACCTAGAGTGAACAGAACACCAGTTTGAATATCATCTAGCATGGGCTGGAGTGCATATAATATTAGAGGGAAAAAATTAGGAAGACATCTTAGTACATGACAAACTAAGTAAAAACACTCTATTCCAGATAGTGATGGTGGGAAAGGGGAAATAGGAATGTATTCCAGAGACTTTGGGAAAGGAGACTCCATAGAAGCTGGGACTAAACATCCCACTAGTCACCAACTTCTATAGAGTCTTCTTTGACAAAGTCTCTAACCTCAGCTGCCATCACCAAGTCATGCCGCGTCTGCTAGATCCACACCAGCAATGAGGGTTTGCCTCACAGCCTTCTCCACACCCTCACTGCTGGTGGCTGGGCTGAGCACTGTAACGGAATGGTCCAGCCCTGCTTGGAGGCAAAGAAAGAAGAAGCAGTCAGAAGTGAGGTCTTCATGTTAATATCACCTGCCACCTAGAGCCCAGCTGATTGGTAGACTCTAAATCACATCCAGATCACTAGGTGCAAGGGAGCTGGACCAATGTAGAGTTCAACTTTTCTGTTCTCCAGAACAGGAAGACACCTCGAAGGAGGAAAGAATTGATGTGCACAAACCAATTGACAGAATTCACCACAAACTTCACAAAACCTTACTCATGTCTGCTTCTCAAAGCTGATTTTTCACTCTGTCTCCCATCCTTGCATACAGTTCTGGGCACCCTGTTATTATAATGCCTTGCACCTTGCATTATAATCATTTGTTTCCATGGTTGTTTTCTTCACTAGACTGAACTTCTTGAAAACAAGAGTCATGCCTTCTGCATCTTTTCATTGCCAAGGCCCAACACAGTGACTCACAGATCCTAGGGAAACCAACTGAAGAATAGGGGAAAGAATGTGGGCTTTGGAGTTAAAGGAACTCAAGTTTAAAACTTGCCTCCAAAACTTACAAGCTGTGTGGTTTTGGGCAAGTGACTTCATCTCTGTAAGTTTTAGTTTCTTATCTGTAAAATGAAATCATACTGACTTCATAGACTTGTGAGCTTACATGAGAAAATATATATGAAGCATCTGCCATATATTTGGCATTCAGTTCATTGTGATCACTATTATTATTAGGGGTATATAAACTATTGCCAAGTTAATGACTTATTCAGTGGGTTTCTTCCTGATTATTTGTCTTGGCAGCAAGGCAGACTTTGAAGAGTTCAGTTTTTTCCCTTCTGTATTATTATACTCTATTTTGCTTACTATTCTGAATGTAAATTTTGTAAATTTTAAAATTTATTATTGTTTGCATTTTTATGTTTATGCTGGATTTATATTTATTTTTTGACCTTACTTTTTAAGAGTTTTATGCTATTCCTCTTTCCAAAATCTGCATATGTTCTCTTAAAATTTTAGCTTGGCAAGGAGTTCTTTTACAGAACCTCATTCTTCCTGTTACTTTCTGTCTCCTTTCTGCCTTATTGGGATAACCTAGAATTATGCTCATTTTCAAGGTTTATACCCTTCCATCTACAAAGGGTCATTTTCCCCTTGAGAGTCTTAGACTATACCATATTCCCTTTTAGAAATCTGTTTTACTTGAACTCTAGTCCCTGATGTTACCAGTCCTGGCCATTGCAAGAACTAAAATAGAATTTCTTTCACTAAAAGAACTCTCTTGTTCAATGTCACCATCTAGCTCTTTCTTATTAATATGAACTAAAATAAATTATCATAACTTTGCTTTTTTCTTGAATGTTTTTGAGAGATATTATTAGCAAGTCATAAAAAGTATTTACCAGATGTTCTGCCATTATATTAGCAGCACCTGTCTGCTCGCAGAGACATTCTCACCTGAAGTTCTGGATCAACACTGTATTTTTATTCTGTGCCAATTTTAGAAACTGCCTTTGGGATATATCAAAACTATACTTTGCCTGACCATGCCCAGCAGTAGTTTATGCCTAGAAAATTTTCATTGCTATTTTATTTTCACTAAATGTTTTCCATTGTGGGTTTACTTCAGGTGTCTGATTTCAGTTGCATTTCCTTCCTTTTTGCACTGTGGTATTACTTCTATTTCATTTAACTTCATTTCTGTCAAACCAGGTATGCCTGTCCTCAGACATAGTGGTCTGCAACAAGTGACTAGCTGCCCAGAGAGTCTTTAAGCTGATACTTGCTTTCCTGTATTATGATTTTTGAACTATGTTGCTGTGTAGACATCAGAGACCTTAGATATTGTTATTAATAATATAATGTTTATTGATGATATCTATGTGTGATTTTTATATATGTTACCTGATTTTTATTTCTAATAAGTATACACAGATAATACTTTCATTATTGTCATTTTGCAGATAAAGAAACTGAGAAGGAATGATGACAGGCAGCTTGTCAGTGCCACATGGCCAGTGAGTGGTAGAGGTGGGACCTGAGACTAAGTCATTCTGGCTTAAGCACCTGTTCTCCTTGGGGTGCTGACATGCTACCTCTGACTTTCGGTTCGACGATTTTCTCTTAAATTCTACTGGGTACTTCTTCCCTCATGCTTTTCTTTTTTCTTATCCTGACCCAATAAGCTATATGAGTATTTTTATGCTACCTTTCCAAATAAATTTCAGGGTATGACTCCCTTGCTCGGGTAAATAAACTACTGCCAAGAACTGGAAAAGTGGAATTTACTCTCTTCTGCCTTTTGAGCCAGTTATCTAGGCAATCACACCTTCTTTTTAAACTGGTTCTTTCCTTTGAAACCATCGTTTGATGCCAGAGGTTCATTCGCTGTATGCTCTTTTATTTTCCAAAGATATAATATTTAAGTGAAAGAAGATATATTCATTTTCTATTCCTGCTGCAACAGGTGACCACAAGCTTAATGGCTGAAAATGACACATATTGATTACCTTACAACCCTGTAGGTCAGAAGTTTGACATGGGTCTCACCAAGCTAATATCAAGGTGTCAGGGCTGTGTATCTTTCTGGAGGATCTACAGGAGAAACCACTTCTTTGCTTTTTCCAGCTTCTAAAGGTGGCCCACATTCCTTGGCTTGTAATCCCCTTCCCTTCAGCTTCAAAGCCAGCAATGTAAGATTTCTCTGACTCTGCTTCCATGGCCACCTCTTTCTGTGATCACAGAAGGGAAATGTTCTCATCTAATAGGATTGGACCCACTTAGAAAATCCCAAATAGTCTCTCCATCTCAAAGTCTGCACTCCTAAGCACCACTGCAAAGTGCCCTTTCCCATGTAAAGTAACATGGTGCCAGATTGCAGGGATTAGAACATGGACAACTTTGGGAGCATTATTCTGCTTAGTACAGAAGACATGATGACATTAGACTTCAAATCATTTAAATTTCCAGTTAACTCTTATGTTTCAACCTCAAGTTATTACAACACATAAACCTTTCAGGAGAATAATTCCATTTTACTTCCAGTAGTACTACTCACTCCCATATGCATTAGCAGAAGTGAGTTAGTATTTTGGGTGTAATAAGTTTTGTCAAGTTCTCCATATTTGAATTACAAGAAAAAAGAAATATTGTTCCCAGTTGATTATGTCTGAGTGGTGATGATATCTTGGCTCTTTTGTGGCATTCAGATGAGAAACAATCATCATTTTGAGGTCTTTTCTTCCTGGGGTCATTAGTAGGTGGTTATTGAGAGAGAACTGAAGTGAAGGGTGAGGGAAGGGAATATTGAGGAAGATTCCTGGCTTTTCTTCTTGTGTCGTAGAGAGGTAATAGAGGTGGCAGCAATTCAGAGGGAGGCACTGGAGGAGAAGATAGTGCGGGGAAGAAGACTATGAGTTCAGTGTTAGAGACAAACTGAATATCCAGTCCACATGCCCCCTGAAAACGAATGGTGTCACACTGCTATTAACAATCAGATTACATGAGTAGAATGTATAACTATAAAATATCTTCATATATTGCCCCTTTCTTTAGTATTGCTGGAAGTCTTCAGAAGGGTGTGCCATAAAAATTCAAGCCCACTGGCATCTATGGTTCTGTTTCTGTTTGCCGTTGCATGCTGGCAATGGTATTTACCTTGTCTGCTGACACTCAACATTTCCAGCTGATGATCTGCCCTCAGTGTTTCTCTAGGGGAAAGCTGGCCTTATTAGTGAGCTGGCTTCTAATGCAACCCAAGGCTGTAAAACTCTCAAGTGTTAGAACGGTGCTGACATCCCTTAATTCTTTCCAGAAATGGAGAGAGTGTCCCTTATCCTCAACTGGTGCTTCATTTTGCTATTAGACCTTGAAGTATTGCTTATGTATCCTGGTTTGTACCAGTTTTCTTATGAAAAGAGTTCTTTTTGTTTCTTACTAAAGAACTTGAAATCCAGTCTCTAAAATAAAGTAATGGACAGAATGACATTGTGGTTCTTCCCTTGTTCTTGCCTTTTTGTTCTTCTGTGGACACCATCACATACTGCTTCTGCCTTTGGCCAAAATTCAAACCCTTCTTGCAAATATATCCATGGACAAATATCCACAGATTCATCAATTAGACCACTATTTCAGATGAATTAAAATTCAGCGTCTGAAATTTGTTTCTGCTCAGGTAGAACACCCATAATAATGACATGTTGACTTCAGGATGTCTGTGGGGGATTCAGATACACACACATACACACACACACACACATAGGCACTTCAAAGTTCAAGAGTAGAAAATTTCCCAGTGGTGAACAAGGTAAATGACAAAAGAATGGATTGCAATCATGACCCAGGAGAATAACTTATAAGAATTAGAAAGGGAAAGAGAAACCCACAGTGGAGACTGAGAATCTGTGATCACAAAAGCAAGGAAAGAATTGGGAAAGAACACTGCAATAAAAGCAGAGAACTTCAAGAATCACGAAGCAACTAACAATATAAACATGAAAGTGGTTCTCATGAAAACCAGGTTACAGTGGGATTGGGGGGTATGTGATGAAAACAGAAACAAATGGGAGATGAAGAAATTATCCTTTTAAGAGATTTGAATTAGAAAGGAAGAACCCTTCTTTATCCCTAGCTATTGTTTTCTCAGAAGCCTCATCCTGTAGGACAAGAAGAAAAGTAATAAAAATAAGTAAAGAAATAAATGTTTGAGTTTGTTTGTGTGTGAGGGAGTGATCAGTTCAGTTCAGTCACTCAGTCATGTCTGACTCTTTGCAACCCATGAACTGCAGCAAGCCAGGCTTCCCTGTTCTTCACCAACTCCTGGAGCTTGCTCAAACTCATGTTCATTGAGTCGGTGATGCCATCCAACCATCTCATCCTCTGTCATCCCCTTCTCTTCCTGCCTTCAATCTTTCTCAGCATCAGGATCTTTTATTAACAGTCTATTCTATACATCAGGTGGCCAAAGTATTGGAGCTTCAGCTTCAGCATCAGTCCTTCCAATGACTATTTAGGACTGAGTTCCTTTAGGATTGACTGATTTGATCTCTTTGCAGTCTAAGGGACTCTAGAGAGTCTTCTCCAACACCACAGTTCAAAAGTATCAATTCTTTGGTGCTGAGCTTTCTTTATAGTCCAACTCTCACATCCATACATGACTACTGGAAAAACAATAGCTTTGGCTAGATGGACCTTTGAGGGCAGAGTGATGTCTCTGCTTTATAATATGCTGTCTAGGCTGGTCATAGCTTTTCTTCCAATTAGCAAGTGTGTTTTAATTTCATGGCTGCAGTCACCATCTGCAGGATTTTGGAGTCCCCAAAAATAAAGTCTCTCACTGTTTCCACTGTTTCCCCATCTATTTGTCATGAAGTGATAGGACCAGATGCCATGATCTTAGTTTTCTGAATGTTGAGCTTTAAGCCAACTTTTTCACTCTCCTCTTTCGCTTTCATCAAGAGGCTCTTTAGTTCTTCTTTGCTTTCTGCCATAAGAGTGGTGTCATCTGCATATCTGAGGTTTTTGATATTTCTCCCTGCCATCTTGATTCCAGCTTGTGCTTTATCCAGCCTGACATTCCACCTGATGTACTCTGCATATAAGTTAAATAAGCAGGGTGACAATATACAGCCTTGACATACTCCTTTCCCGATTTGGAACCAGTCTGTTGTTCCATGTCTGGTTTTTACTGTTGCTTCCTGGCCTGCATACAGATTTCTCAGGAGGCAGGTAAGGTGGTCTGGTATTCCCATCTCTTTAAGAATTTTCCAGTTTGTTGTGATCCACACAGTCAAGGCTTTGACATAGTCAATAAAGCAAAAGTAGATGTTTGCCTGGAACTCTCTTGCTTTTCTGGTGATCCAATGGATGTTGGCAATTTGATCTCTGGTTCCTCTGCCTTTCATAAATCCAGCTTGAACATCTGGAATTTCACAGTTCATGTACTGTTGAAGCCTAGCTTGGAGAATTTTGAGCATTACTTTGATAGTGTGTGGAATGAGTGCAATTGTGTGGTAGTTTGAACATTCTTTAGCAATGCCTTTCTTTGGGATTGGAATGAAAACTGATCTTTTCCAGTCCTGTGGCCACTGCTGAGTTTTCCAAATTTGCTGGCAATATTGAGTGCAGCACTTTAATAGCATCATCTTTTAGGAATTGAAATAGCTCAACTGGAATTCCGTCACCTCCACTAGCTTTGTTCAAGGGAGTGATAGAGCTCATGATAAGTGGCCTCCATTTTATCATCAAAGAAAGAGGCATGCTTGTCTAAGAGTCAGAGGAGACTGAGGTTGGTGAGGGAGAAGGGGCAAGAAAGAATGGTGAAGATTTTGAACAAGTCCTGAAGAGGAGATTGACCATAAACAATTTAGACAAGTGCCACTAAAGATCCACATTAGATCAGAAATAAAAAATCAATCTGAGTAAGGGTGACATTGAGAATGGTTGTGCAAAGGTCATTGGAAGTAAGGGAGTGAAAGATAAGACTGTCTTCAGTGGATGTTTCACATCAGTGTTGACATTTCTTCAAGGGACTCTAGGAGCTGGGTAAAGGGAAAGACTGTGAGTCAGACTCGGAGAAGGCAATGACACCCCACTCCAGTACTCTTGCCTGGAAAATCCCATGGACGGAGGAGCCTGGTGGGCTGCGGTCCATGGGGTCGCTAAGAGTCGGATATGACTGAGCGACTTCACTTTCACTTTTCACTTTCATGCATTGGAGAAGGAAATGGCAACCCACTCCAGTGTTCTTGCCTGGAGAACCCCAGGGACAGGGGAGCCTGGTGGGCTGCCATCTATGGGGTCACACAGAGTCGGACACGACTGAAGCGACTTAGCAGCAGCAGCAGTGAGTCAGACTGTGAAGCCCTTGATGTGTCTGGGACATCCAGGGGATGGGAAAATGAAAGAAAATGGAAAGCAGACAGTGGCATGTTAGAGTGCCATGTGCACAATAGCAGGAGCACTGTGACAGAGGTAGAAAAAACTAAGTTTTTGAAGTTTCCCTAAGCAGCTAGGAGAACACTAGTTAGTATTCTAGTATTCTAGAATTCTAAATTCTAATTCTAACTAGAATGCTAACTAGAATACTAGTTAGTATCTGGGGACCTGTAAGCCTTATGGTGTGAGAACAGCCCAAGGATTGGGGGAGCAGGTCGAAGGGGATAGTCATCCAGAGAAAGAAGCAGAACTGGCAAAGTGGTTAGCAGATGAAGGTGGCAGAGGGAAATCATTCTGTGTATTTTGTGTTGAGAACCAACTGATGGACAATAATGACAGAAAGATTTAGATTTAACCAAACCCAAATATCTAAGATTTGTCTCAGGTTGTTTCTGTGAGGGGAATTGGCTGAGGGCCCTTGGGGGCATCTGGTTTTGTTCTCCTGGAGGCTGCCTGACCACCTGTGGAGGGCAGTCAGCATCTTCCTCTGGAGGGGGCTTGCTCTGCCTGTGGGAAACAGTACCCTGCGTCCCAGTCTTAGGGCACACACGCATGCATCTTTTTGTGTCTCGTTTTTTAGCATGAGAATTTTTGATGCTCATTCAACTTTCTTCAGACAGCTCAGGATCTTTTTCTTCCTTCTGGCCTAAATTACTTTTCTCAGTTTACAAGGGAGCTATTTGACTGACTATTAAACTAGAACACGAGAGGCATTATTATTATATTCTTCCACTTAGTCGGAAACTAAGCAAGAGTTGGGACTTGCATGGACAGTTAGATACTAGGGATCAGCAGTTATGGAGCCCAACAGAAATCATCTGGGGGACAAAGGAATGTGGTGGGCTGGGCACTGGACAATGGTTAATCTCAAATCAGTTGGTGACAGTGATAAAATAGTGAAACAAGTGTGCATTCTTTCAGGAGGTAAGCCAGAAATAATAGACTCAAGCTATGGCAGAACAACTTGCTATGTCAGCCTCAAGGAAAGCTTGATTTTGAGACACTGTTTATGAAGATCAAGGTGACACCTCACTTTGCTCTGTCTGAGCCCTCAGAGAGAAGTTCATGGCGAGTATTTCAATCTAGAGTGTGGAGAAGATGAGTAAAGGGAGATCTTGGCAGAAATTAAGTAGATTAATATAGCTCATCTCTCTTTTCAGGCTTCCTAGGTGGCACAGTGGTAAAGAATCTGCCTGCCAATGCAAGAGATGTAAGAGATGCAGGGTCAATTCCTGGGCCAGGAAGATCACCTGGAGGAGGAAATGGCAACCCACTCCAGTATTCTTGCCTGGGAAATCCCATGGACAGAGGAGCCTGGTTGGCTATAATCCATGGGGTAGCAAAGAGTCAAACACAACTGAGTGACTGGACACATCTCTCTTATCATACATAGTTCTGGTCAGTTCATGAACCAATGCTTTTTATGACATTTATGTATATTGGTCCCAGTCAGTTCATGATCCTATGCATTTTATGACATTTATGTATGTCATTTCCTCTTTGAGTATTAAGATATTTGGGATGACAAGTATATCTCTTAATAAATTATTTCTGAAGGAAGATGTTAAGGTTTGAATCTTTGAATAATGTCCATTTTCTGCACTGTAAGTCTGAGCCAGGCTCTGGTCATATTAGTGGACAAGCTAAGACATTTATATTATTAGCTGAGATTAAATTCTGAAATGACATACATGTATTATAATAGGTAAGGCAGTCTACATGCACAGTGAACACCCTTTGGATATCTACAATTTTACCCTTTTTTGGTTTAGGGAATAATCTGGACAAAAATGTTTGTCTCCAACAAAATAAACTCTCCTCTACCATTTGCATTAATGACTGTTTCCTACTGTCTCTAGCTTTTAAAAATGTATTTTTCCCTTATACTTGCCGACTTCTACCTGTCTTTTTGGAGTGCAGGAGTTAGAGCAACCACACCCAGTTTGCCACCAACATTACATAAACACTCTCATCTGGAAGAGTAATTTATGGCTGGAGAGAGGGATGGGCAAGGAAGAAAAGGGAGATGAGTAGAACCAACTGATGAGCTGGTGTTGGAGGAGGAGGCCTCTTGGAGAGTGGCTCAAGGGAAATTATTGGAACTGCTGGGTTGAGGGAGAACGGAAGGATGGTGGCCAAGATTGGTAAGTGGCAGACAGAGAAGCCAGGAACACACAGGTAGCCCAAGTAAGCCATGCCAGGAACAGGGGGTTTTGGGGGAAGAGGGAGGAGAAAAGAGAGAAAACTGTCAAGTTCCCAATTCCTAATTTTAATGGGCTCTCTGAAAAGAAACAGAGGGTGCAGTTTTTCTTCTTTGGTACCCTAACTATGTGAAGGCTCAGTCACTGATCCCTCTTCTTTCTTTTCTAATCATTTCTTTTTTCCTTTTCTTTTCTTTCTTCTCTCTTTCCTCCTATCCACCCTGCCTCTTCTTTCATCTGACTGATTAGAACATCTCCATGTTGAAAAATTACTTGATGTCATCATAGCTCCAAACCATCGATTTGTCAATACAGGAAATTGTATTTGTTTTTAATAAAGGAGAAAAGGAAAGGGAATGTGACTAATGTCTGTGTAAAACCAGGCGACAATTCAAAAAACACTGAGTCTCCAGGAAAGCAGAAGAAGGAATATCCCTCTGACCACATCTGACATCACTTCATGGAATTTGGATGGCTTCTTGGGGGAGGAGAACTATTTTTCCAAGATATTATAAGTCAATAAGAAAGGATATTTTAAAACCCCCTTTCTCCCAAGCACTTTTGGTTTTAAAGCAGTCTTTTTGTGCTTCTTTATTCCTATTTTTGGTTCTGTGCCAAAGAACACAAATACAGTCTTCTTTGGGATCTCTATTTCTTGGATACTCCTTGCCGATATATCCTACATGTGGATTAAATAGATGGCATCAACAGTGTAGTTGGGAGGCAGAGCAAGCAAGAGAAGAGGGTCATGCTGTTCTCACATGAGCTTCGGGGTTCAGTGATTTCAGTGTCTGTAGCTTGTCTACCAGAGTAGTAAGCATAAAGCATCAGTCTATAAAGGATATTTTCAACTATGTTGAGAGAGCTGTCTGCATAGTTGAAGCTGTGATAGGATCATTGCTATTTTTGGAACGGCATTTCCAGTGAATCCAAGGGGCGACTCAGTTTTGGTTTAGTTGTTCTTTCTTAAAATAGCTCTCCATTGAGAATGATGAGGCTCTGTTTGCTCATGGTGAAGTTTTAAGTTTCACTCATGTCAGGAAAATGAAGGTCTTTGACTATATATGAGCTTTAAAAGAGATCGAATGCTTGTTTCCCCTTTTTTATGGCCCATGGGGCATGTGGTTTTAATAGACTATTAAGTCTGCAAATAAGTACAAACATAATATTACCTAGTGCTTTGAAGGCCACCAATAGAGATACTCTGTGAGTATGAAGTAGTCAGAGTAGGGTTAGAGAGACTATGGATTAAGGTACTAGAAAGAGAAAAAAATATATAAAACTAATATTTCCTGCAGTAGCTTTATGTTATCCTTTCCTTCCTGTAACTAATTTCTTTCTTCCCTCTTTAACTTTGTGTTTTCTGGTTACTATTTACCTTGTTAAAAAATGCCCAAAGCAAGCAGATGCTGAAATAGAGATTTAATCAATCTTCTTATAGTAATGATTGTGCAGTGTGATAGAAAGAACGAGAGATTGAGAGTTGGAAGGCCTTATTCACCATGGATAAGAGAGTAATTCTCAGGGCATAGAATTAAGAGTATTATTGGGTTTATCTTGAAGAAATAATCTAGGTGTTAAGCGGGGAACTGAGTATAATGTCAGATACTGAGTATTCATATAAATATTATGGTGCCAAAAAAGGTAGGGTATTATTTATCTTGGAATAAATATTCTAAATGAGTATTAGTGTCTTTTTTGAGAGCACCATGACACCTGGTCTCAGCCTCTTTGCCCTTCTCCTCTAAAAGGCAACGATGGTTGGGAAGTCAGAGTCTGCTCAGATCTGACTCTGTTCTTGTCTATGATCCTTCGGTGTGACATTTCCTCTCTTACGTGCTCCCCAGGGCATACATGAGTGTGAAGGAGCTGAAGGAGGCACTGCAGCTCAACAGCACCCACTTCCTCAATGTCTACTTCGCCAGCTCAGTACGAGAAGACCTTGCAGGTGCTGCCACCTGGCCTTGGGACAAGGAAGCCATCAGTCACCTGGGTAAGTAAAGCCGAAGAACAATTACAGTAGGAGAAATGAGGAGGTTGGAAGGGAATCTGTGAAAGTTAGTTTGGGGGGAAATGGGGAGAAAAATTAATTTACTTAGTAAATTAGCTTCTTTGGGCTGAGAATAGCTTTGAGGAGAGTTTTTCAAAATGTTTTAATGAAGACAGGTAAGATGTATTAGGGCAACAGTGGCAAATACTCAGAATGTTCTAGACCAAATATTCAGAAGGTTCTAGACCAAATAATCTAGATGCAAATAAATTGCTGACATGGGATAAGATCCATTTTGTGTCTTGATTAATCTCAAGAGGGAACCAAACAAAAAGGTGGCTAGAATGTGAAATCTGATTTGCAGTAATCGCTATGCCAGAAGATTGCTGGTCATCTTGCATGGATTGGAATCCTGAGGAGATCCCGGGAACTACAAGCAAGTAGGGCTTGTCTGATTACCTGGGAAAAGGGTGACACCTTAGTCTAAATGAAACTACTGCATACTTCAGACAGATGATTCCTTTTATAATATCATTATTATAAAGGAAATTTTACTAGCCAATCAATAGAATAATTAAATCAGTTTATGTAGATAAAGAGTAATTATTCAATATAATTTGTATGTATTTTCAAAGAGTCTTGAGTAGGGTTTATAAAAATTTACTTTAAAACTGAATTACCATAATTAGGAGGAATTTTTCATGTTGGAAAGAGAATTCTTAAAGGAAACCAGAAACCACTGTATAAATGATTTCAAAGAGATTACACAAAAATAATCTTCTTAGGAGTCAAATATGAAGCAGAGAGAAATAAATTGAATAAAGATCTCATAATACTGTGTATGTCAAATTCATCTGTGAGGGGGTCATTATGAAGTAGAGCCCAGAATATTGAAATGATAATCAGAGAATATATGAGCAAGTGTCTGAAAGATTGGGGAAGGAATAAGATAAGCAATAGGTTAACAATAAATGAAAAGATATTGTTCCTATTCAAGAGGAAACCAGAACATAAAAATCCCTATAGTGAATTAGGTTAGCATCCAGAAGGACTATATATCTCAAGCAAAGGAAGAGATAACAAAAAGTTAAACCTGTGGTGATCCAAACAGAATGCTTTGTTTATCCTGGGTTTCATTGGGTCTATAGTCATCTGATACAGTTTTAGGGCTCTCTTATCATTAAAGTTTGTATTTTCAGTTGTCAGTATATGATAAGTCAGAAATTTGTGAGGTGAGTGATGCTTTCCAAATCAAAACTAATGTGAGTCATTCTAGTCTTCATGCTTCTAAGAGGCAAGCTAGAAGGTTATATGCCAATAAGTCATTTAGCAGTGAGTTTGAGTATCTTGAATTATTCTCATGATAAACAGTGGTAACAGAGGAGCATGCAAAACTCTAAGAAAGTACCTCCAAATTGGCACACATCTGATTCACCAAATGTTACCTTTCAGTACATATGACAGCAAGGTTTATCAATAATGGTTTCTGAGAATCCTAGGTCAGTCACTGGGAATTGAATTTACTTGTTCAAAAAACCTTTAAAAAAATGATCTGCCTAGCCATTATGGAGACAAATCTTGGCCCCTTAATAAGAATTGTTGAGCTGGGAGCAGAGCCTTGAGTATTTTCTTACTTTTCTGGCACTAGGCCATTGACAAAATTCATGTAAATAAAAAAATGGACAAAATACCAAAAAATTAACTACTTGAAAACATCAGACATCAGCCAAAACAATGAGGATTTGAGAGAGCCAATCCCCAATTAGAAGAAAGCTACATTGACATGAACTCTACATATAGCTCAGTTTTTGTTTTTTTTTTTTTTCTCCTTGAGGGAAATTGCCAATTCTTAGTAAAAGTAATAGAAGCAGAGGAACAGAGAGCAGCAGTCCAGAGCGTGCTTCAGTTTTTGCCACTGGGGAGGCAAAAACTATAAGTCAAAACTTCTAAGGTATCCAGACTAGAGGGATCAAGTTTCCAGAGAAATAGAAACCATGGAAAAAATAAATGTGATATTTTACTCATAATTTTAAGATATTTTCTGATTTCTGAACTATGCATTCTCCAAGTCAGTTACCAAGAAAACAAGTATTGATATAAAATATCTGCTATTAAATAAAAAAAACTGAAAAGTGATTTCAGGAGTCTTACAGTGGAGGGGACAAAAAAAAAAATGGAATTGAGATCCTGTCAAGGAGGGGCATTGAGACACTTAATGAAATATTCTTCATAGACATTCTATGAAGGAAAACATAAATAGTGTAGCTTACACAAAGCATAACATTCAGCCTGAAGCACTCTTAAACCCCTGTTTGTAGGAGGGTCATCTTGCCTGGAGGATCCCATGGACAGAGGAGCCTGGCAGAATACAGTCTATAGAGTCACAGAGTCAGACCTGACAAGTGACCTAGCAGCAGCAGCAGCAGCATCTGCCTATATTTAGCTGCCTAACAAAAGAAAGTTAAATATGCTCTGGAGGAAGACAATATCATCAAAAACCTCTACAAATATTCATGCACAATGTCGAGAAATCAGTATAAAAAATTTTCCAGTTATGCCAAGAGACAGGATCAAATGATGGTAAACTAAACTAAACAAAGAAATAAGCAATCACTCCATAAATGCAGATCCACAGATTATCCAGATATTGGAGTTATGGAATATTGGCTTAAGATAATTATTATTAGTATGTTCAAGATAGATAAAAAGTTGTAGAGTGTCCTCAGAGAATTAGAATCTATATTAGTGAATCAAAGGGAAATTTTAGGACAAAAATACAGTAACTGAAATTAAGAAATTAATAGATTAGTTTGTGAGCAGGAGAAAAGATTTAGAAAACTGTAGAACACATACATCTTGAAGCTCAAAGAGGAGAAGTGATGTAAAAATATAGAAAACAGCATGAGGCATTTGAGACCTGATGAAAAATTCCTACTGTAAATTGTAGTTCTAGAAAAAGAAGAGAAAGATTTTGAGGCAGAAACAATATCAAAGAGCTAGCAGCTGAGAATTTTGCAAGGTGACAAAAACTTGATATCAAACTACAGATTCAAACTGTTTTTCAAACCCTAAGAAGGATAAATAGAAGGAAAATCACAACTTGATTCATTATAGCAAACATGCTGAAAATTGAAGGCAAACAGAAAATACTCAAAAATAACCAGAGAAAAATTATGCTACTTTAAAAATAGCAACAGTATCATTGGCACACTGATTTTTCAACAGAAACTATGGAGGTCAGTAAACAACAGATTGATGCATTTTTTAAAATGCTAAAAGAATAATTGCCAATTTATAATTCTATATTCAGCAAAAAATCTTTTAAAGAAAAATTAAACATATTTTCAGACAAAAATAGATCATTTAATACCAGCAGTAAAGTAAATATTGAAGAAAGCTATCCAAATAGAAAGAAAATGACTCCAAATAGAAACAGAGACATACAAAAAGGAATGAACCACACTAGAAAGGATAAAAATATTAAAATAAATAAAATATTAAAATAAAATATTAAAAGTAATAAAAATATTTTTTGTTTTAAAATATATGTGGTTAAAACATGACAACAATGGCAAGAAAGACAAAAAGAAAGTAAATTAAATTAAATGATTTAAGGCACCTTCTATACCAATATTTAGAAAAATTACTGATTTGTTCATTTTAGATAGTTATACATACCTTATGTAAGAATTAGCTCAAAATAGATCATAGGTTTAAATATAAAAAGTAAAACTGTATAACTTCAAAAAGAAAACATAAGAGAAAATCTTCAGGGCAAGGTTAGGTGAAGAGCGCTTATATATGACACCCAAAGCATAGTCCATAGAAATGAAAATGGATAAATTGAACTTAATCAAAATTAAAACTTTTTCTCTGAGAAACACTCTATTAAGATGAACAAAGCAATGGCAGACTCGGCAGAAGGATTTGCAAACCATACATCTCACAAAGGATTTGTGTCTAGAGTATATAAAGAACTTTGAAAACAAGAGTAAACAAATATTCCAGTTAGAAAATGGGCCAAAGCACAGACATTTTGCCAAAGAAGATATACAGATGGAAAGTAAGCACATGAAAAGATATTTAACATCATTAGGGAAAAACAAATTAAAGCCACAATGAGGCTACACTTATTAGAAGACCGAAAAACGAATAATAGCAACACTAAATGCTAGTGAGAATGCAGAGAACTGGATATTGCATATATTGCTGATGAAAAAGTAAAATGGCACAGCCACTTTGGAGAATACTTTGGCAGTTTCTTGTAAAATTAAATGTATACTTACCATATGACCCAGTAACTGGACTACTGAATATTTATCCCAGAATAGTGAAAATATATGTCCCCTCCAAAACCTGTGTATTGATCTTCATAGTAGCTCTATTTGTAATAGAGCAAAACTGGAAATGACAAAAGTATTTTTTAGTGATAAGTGCTTAAGCAAACTGTGATCCATCCATCCAGTGGAACGTGCATGCGTGCCTGCAGTGCTCAATCGCTCAGTTGTGTCTGACTCTGCAACCCCGTGGCTTGCAGCCCACCAGGCTCCTCTGTCCATGGGATTTTCCAGGCAAGAGTACTGGAGTGGGTTGTCATTTCCTACTCCAGAGGATCTTCCTGACCCAGGGATGGAACCTGCATCTCCTGCTTGGCAGGTGGGTTCTTCACCACTGAGCCACCTGGGAAGCCAATGATACTACTCAGTAATAAAAAAGAACAGAGTATTGATACATGCAACAATTTACATGGATCTCAAGGGTATTATGGGGAGTGAAAAAAATCTCAGAAGTTGCATGCTTATGATTTATATAATATTCTCCAAAATTTATGTGGTATTCTCAAAGCTAGAAAAGAAAACTGGAGAGAGAGAACAAGCTAGTGGTTGTCAGGGGTTAGGAATAGTAGAGGATTGAGGAGAGAGGTATGTGTGAGGGGGGACATGAAGGATAATAGAGGAGCAATCTTAATGTTGATTGAATGTTTCAGTGTCTTGATTGTGGTGGTAGTACACCAAGGTATACAAACATGTGATAAAATTTCATAGAACTACACACATACACACAAGACTGCATGTAGAAACTGGTGAAATCTAAATAACGTCAGTAGTCTGTATGCATAAACAGAACATATCACATATAGCTCTTTGAAAGCTCACTGAATGAAGGCATGAATGAATAAATGAATGAAGGTATTAAATTTAAATGGTTTCAAGAAGTGTTTTTTCAAACTAGGGTTCTGTAACAACCTAAGGGGTGGGACGGGGTGGGAAGTGGGAGGGGGTAGCAAGAGGGAGGGGACATAGGTGTACCTATGACTGATTCATGTTGATGTATGGCAGAAACCAACACAATATTGTAAAGCAATTATCCTTCAATTAAAAATAAATATTTTTTTAAAGAAGAGAAAAAAAGAAATATTTAAATTATGTCATTGGTCACTGACTCATAATGAATTAAAAAAGAAGCTAGGGATTTTAAATTTTATTCTTAAACCTTTTAAGAATAACTAGTTCCCCTACCACATGTTTCCTAATTTGTTTTTAAGAAGTAGAAGACTGAACAGCTGAAATGTCTGACTCAATATGAAATTTCTCATGTTCTTATTTACTTTTTCTTGTTCAATCATAACTGCGATTGAATAAAGGAACTATATTGACCTAAATCAGGTGTAGAGTAGTACAGACAGCTGAAATAACATGATAGAGGAAGACGTTTATGATTTTCTAAACAGAGTCTTTACAAAACTCAAGATAAGATTATCTGTGTCAACATTCAAGACTCTGTATTTTGAGGGTCACTCGAGTGACCTGGCAGATAAGTATGCTAGTCTGAAAGTTTGAAGATTGAGGCCAATTTCTGACTACAAATGGCTTAAGTCACTATGTGGAAAAACCAAGGTAATCTGTAGTCAACCCATTTCTGACCTTAGCATGATTTTGTACTTTCAATGGTGTGGTAATGCAGGGCAGAATTTTTTTATAAGTAAATGAGTAAGTGAGAGCCCCTTGAGCTCAGAGGTTTGAATATCTTTACCTTTAGTGTACAACACTTAAACTGAAAACATGTCTTCAAAGGCAGAAGTCTTAAGTTAGTGGTTGTTATTATTGTTCAGTCGCTAAGTCCAACTCTTGATGACCCCATGAACTGCAGCATGCCAGGCTTCCCTGTCCTTCACTATTTCCTGGACTTTGCTCAAATTCATGTCCATTGAGTCACTGATGCCATTCAACCATCTCCTCCTCTGCCGCCCCTTCTCCGCCTGTCTTCAATCTTTCCCAGCTTCAGGGTCTTTTCCAATGAGTTTGCTCTTCGCATCAGGTGGCCAAAGTATTGGGGCTTCAGCTTCAGCGTCAGTCCTTCCAACAAATATTCAGGGTTGATTTCTTTTAGAATTGACTGGTTTGATCTCTTTACTGTCCAAGGGACTCTCAGGAGTCTTCTGCAGCACCACAGTTTGAAAGCATCAATTCTTCAGTGCTCAGGCTTCTTTATAGTCCAACTCTCATATCCACACATGACTACTGGAAAATTGAATTGAATTTATTTCATGGCAGTGTCAAAGATAGAATAATTAGAAGTTCACTGTAGAGATATGCACAGCAAAACTGGGAGACAGACAGGCAAATACAAACTTATAGTAATACTATGTGATGCTGCCACACATGAGGTCAAGTAGGAACATGACAAGAAAGTGCTTGGTTATGCCAAAAATATCAGAGAAGAAGGGGAGAGTTTGCTGAGGGGCTGAGGCTTGAGGAGAGAGTTAAAAGATAAGCAGAAGTTTGCATGGCAGACAATGACAGGGCATTCCAGAGTGAAACAAAAGGTAGATGCTAATGTTTAGACTGTTAAAAACTTAGACTTGCTTAGAAATGGAATATCCTTGGAATCGCTAGAACAGAGCTCTTCAAACTCATTTTTGCTTTCCTGTAACTCCTAAAAGACTTTTGAAAAACCCCTTTACCCCTTCATAGATTTTAAAAGTAACATCTAAAAATTTAGCCATAAGTTTAAATTATAGCAAAGAATATTATCTCTGGTGTATTATCTAAATTATTGACATTTAAAAATGCTTTTTAAATCTCCTCTTCTAAATGTATCCTCACTAACATAACAATTTGGTAATTACTATCATTCATTTTAAAATGTATGGCCCATGCACTTTTTTAACATTGAGAAATTATCATTGCTCCTTTTTTTCTCTTTGGAATTGTGTTTCCATTTCATTGCTCCTGTAGAACTTTGTGGGCTCCCCTGGTGTCTCAACAGTA
Source organism: Cervus elaphus (assembly GCF_910594005.1). Classification (NCBI taxonomy): domain Eukaryota; kingdom Metazoa; phylum Chordata; class Mammalia; order Artiodactyla; family Cervidae; genus Cervus; species Cervus elaphus. Next base: position 59,481,163 of record NC_057828.1, read on the forward strand.
AAGAATCTGCCTGCAATGCAGGAGACATAAGAGATGTGGGTTCGATCCCTGGGTTGGGAAGATCCCTGGAGGAGGGAATGGCAACCCACTCCAGTATTCTTGCCTGAAGAATCCTAGGGACAGAGGAACCGGGAGGGTGACAGTCTATAAGGTTGCAAAGACTTGGACATGACTGAAGTGACTGAGCGCACGTGCCCTCACACGTACACACACACACACTCACGTAGAACTTTGCACTTAATGTAACAATGAAAGAAAGTGAAAGTGAAGTCACTCAATGATGGCCAACTCTTTGTAACCCCATAGACTGTAGCCCACCAGGCTCCTCCATCCATGGGATTTTCCAGGCAAGAATACTGGAGTGGGTTTAGTAAGTCACCTATTTATCTTCTGAAAATAGATTTTGAGTAAAACAACTCTTTTGTGATATCTTATAATTAAAGTTTTTATTTTGAGATAATTATATATTCACATGTGGTTGTAAGAAATAGTACAAAGAGATTCCACATATCCTTTACCCATTTTCCTTCAAGGGAAGCATCTTGCAAAACTATAATACAATATCACAAACAGGATATTAATGTTGATACTGATCATAAATTATAATGAGTTAAAAATTTCTTCTCAATTGAGTTAGCTTTTGAAATGTTTCCTTGTCCAAAACTGATCAAAACAATACTTTAAAATGTTGATTGATGGCTAGTACACAAAGTGGTAAATGCACATTTAATGAGTTGAGAATGGCTTTTCTCTCCCAGATTAGTTCTTATGTCAGTGGATGAAAAGTAATTACTGCTATAATAAGACAGGATTTAGCATCAGTTGTATTGCTTTATTTTTTTTTTTCTTTTTTAGCTCTAAGTGCTGAGAAATTTTTTTCACATAAATAAGTAGATGAGGGAGATAGAGTTGTGTTTGCCTGAGTGGATGGTGGTACCAAGGTAGAAAATATAGAAAAAAAGAGGAGCAAAGAGTGAGGCAGTTTGATTTTGGAGGTGTTAAATTTGGGGTCTCTACCAATTTGACCATGCAAAGGATTTCCACAAAAGCAGAAGGAGGAGCAGGATTCAGAAGTGTACCAGACACCAAAGGAAAGAGGGGTTTGAGAGAGTCCCTTGTGACCCACAAATAGGCCTGCTTCAGAAAGATGAAGTAAGTACAAGGGCATCTTGGCTAGGTTAGAAAAGACAGTCAGTCATTCTCTGGCATGGGAGTTGAACACTTCAGAGTGTTCTGGGCCAACCATCTTTCTAATTGTCCTAGGGAATGTCTGTACTGCCAAGAACATTCAGAGATACTGATCAGATCACAAGCAACATGCCCCAGTGCGTGGGACCTAAGAACTGTGTGGGAGGGAACTTGAGCCTGGCTTACAATGGGACTTTAGACATATAGGATCTTCTGTGGAGTCCAGGTAATACGACCCTTGTAGGAAAAAATATCTTTGAGTGATAGAGTGGGCTATGGCTTCCAAAACATAGGAAGAAATATATGTTGAGCAAGTCACCTAATATATAAAATGGGGATAAAGGAAGAGAGCCTGGCACATGGACTACCCTGGTGGTCCAGTGGCTAAGACTCTGCACTCCCAATGTAGGGGGCCCAGGTTCAATCCCTGGTCAGGGAGCTAGATCCCACATGCTGCAACTAAGACATGGCACAGCCAAATTAATGAACTAATTAATTCTAAAAGTACCTGATGCATAGTAAGGCTTCAGTAGATATTAGCTCCACTGGTACTAGTAGTAGTAGCAACAGCAATAGAAGTTCCACATACCATGTGTCTGTGACTGACATTCTTGGTTGTGCCCTTAGCCTCTCACCTACCTCATCTCCATCCTAGAGAATTTTAGTGTCCCAGAAAGATGTTTGCTCCTTTGTAAAAGAGTAAACAATGTGTTTTAAGGGTCAAACTGTTCGTAGTGGCAAAGCAATTTATAAGAAGCAAGGAGATTCCATATATATGTGTAATATGCAATATTTATTTTTCTCTTTCTCACTTTATATAACAGGCTCTAGGTTAATTCACCTTAGTTCAACTGACTCCAATTCTTTCTTTTTTATGGCTGACTAATATTCCTTTGTATATATGTACCACAACTTCTTTATCCATTCATCTGTCAATGGACATCTAGGTTACTCCTTAAGCAGGAGAGGGTGGGCTTGATTGAGGGGCCTAATTGAGAAGATAGCCTGGACATACACACAGTACCTAATGTGTAAAGTGGATAGCTAATATATATAACACAGGGAGCCCAAGGAAGCTGCTCTATGACACAAGGAGGCCAGCCTGGCAGTCTGTGACCACCCAGAAGGCAGGGATAGGGGATGGGGTAGGAGGGAGGCTCAAGAGGGAGGGAATATATATGTGTTCTCTCTCTCTATATATATATATGTGCTTCCCTAGTAGCTCAGTGGTAGAGAATCTACTTGCAATACAGGAGCCACAGGAGACATGGGTTCAATCCCTGGGTCCAGAAGATCTCTGGAGGAGGGCATGGCAACCCACTCCCGTGTTCTTGCCTGAGAACCCCATGGACAGAGGAGCCTGGTGGGCTATAGTCCATAGGGTTGCAAAGAGTTGGAGACGGTGACTGAAGTGACTTAGCATGCACATGTGCATATATATGTGTGTGTGTGTGTGTGTGTATTTTAAGTTTTAGCTGATTCATATTGTTATACAGCAGGAATCAGCACAACATTGTAAAGTAATTGTTGTTCTTCAGTTGCTAATTCATGTCTGATTCTTTGCGACCCCGTGGACTGCAGCTTGCCAGGCTTTGCTGTCCTTCACTATGTCCTGGAGTTTGCTCAGATTCATGTCCGTTGAGTTGGTAAAGCCATTATCCTACAATAGAAAAAGAAAACAGAAAAATTAAAAGAAGCCAAAGTCGTCTCCTTATGAGTCACAGAAGGAAAGAATAAGTGATTGTTGGCAGTTTGGGGGTGGTGGGGAGTACCGAGTCAGGGTCTGTGGTTATCACAGGGCCAGATGGACTGGAGGAGAGGAAAGGCCACAGAGGTGGTGCAGGTGTGGCATATGTCTGGTGGAAGGCAAAGCAGGAGCTGCATGGCCGGGTAGGGGAAGATGGAAGCAGCAGATGTGAGCTCACAGAGGATATAAACGTCCCTCACCTAGAATTTTCATAGGGGATCCCCATCCCCCCCTCAAGACAAAGCTCGACTTCCTCCTAACCAAACAGAAGACATTGAGATTGGACTCTGACATCAGCTGTGACACATGCATGCACAATGTGAGTGAGAAATGGCCATGGATTTGGCAAGTGGGAAGTCTTTGGTAATCTCAGCCTGATTGTCTCTGTGGAGTACGGATGGAGGAACCAGAGTGGAAAGGGTCGAAGGGTCTGCAGGACGTAAAGAGGGGCACCCTGGTACAACAAACCACCAAATGATGGGGCTAGAGCAAAACAATTTCATTCTTCTCCACCGTCTCCTCTTCACTATGCCAAAGTGGAGCGATTCTTATGTGCGATGAAGAGTAAACAAGACATGTAAACTGGAGCACGCCATGTTCATATAAGGACTTACGGAATCATTAATGAGAAAAGCTACAGGGCACGAACATGATAAGGGCTTTTACTGGCCGTTACCCACTGGCTGCTTCTGTAGATTATTGAATTATCAGAAGATGACATTCTGTAAATGGTGTTATTTTAGGTTGCTTGGAGTTTCAAACATAGTGGGCACTCTTAGACATTGAAAGCCTGAAAAAATTATCCTCTAGTATGAACTACATGTCCTGAAATTGGGGTGGCCCAAGGATAGATTTGAAGAAGTGGCAGGAATACACAGAAAAGCTATACAAAAAAGATCATAATGTCCCAGATAACCACAATGGTGTGATTGCTCATCTAAAGCTAGATATCCTGAGCTTGAAATCAAGGGGGCCTTAGGAAGCATCACTACAAACAAAGTTAGTGGAGGTTATAGAATTCCAGCTGAGCTATTTCAAATCCTAAAAGATGATGCTGTTAAAGTGCTGCACTCAATATGCCAGCAAATTTGGAAAACTCAGCAGTGGCCACAGAATTGTAAAAGGTCAGTTTTCATTCCAATCTCAAAGAAAGGCAATGCCAAAGAATGTTCAAACTACCGCACAATTGCACTCATTTTATGCACTAGCAAAGTAATGCCCCAAATTCTCCAAGCTAAGCTTCAACAGTATGTGAACTGAGAACTTCCAAAAGTTCAAACTGGATTTAGAAAAGGCAAAGGAACCAGAGGTCAAATTGCCAACATCTGTTGGATCTTAGGAAAAACAAAAGAATTCCAGAGAAACATTTACTTCTGCTTCATTGACTACACTAAAGCCTTTGACTGTGTGGATAACAACAAACTGTGGGAAATTATTAAATAAATGGGAATGCCAAACCACCTTACCTGTCTTCTGAGAAACCTGTATGCAGGTCAAGAAGCAGCAGTTAGAACTGGACATGAAACAATTGACTGGTTCAAAATTGGGAAAGGAGTGCATCAAGGCTCTATATTGTCAACCTGCTTATTTAACTGATATGCAGAGTACATCATGCAAAATGCCAAGCCAGATGAAGCACAAGCTGGAATCAAGATTTCCAGGAGAAATATCAATAACCTCAGACATGTAGAAGACACCACTCTTCTGGCAGAAAGTGAAGAAGTACTAAAGAGCATCTTGATGAAGGTGAAAGAGGAGAGTGAAAAAGCTGGCTTAAAACTCAACATTCAAAAAACTAAAATCTTGGCATCCAGTCCCATAACTTCATGGCAAATAGATGGTGAAATGATGGAAACAGTGACAGACTTTTTTTTCTTGAGCTCCAAAATCACTGCAGATGGTGACTGGAGCCATAAAATTAAAGACACTTTCTCCTTGGAAGAAAAGCTATGACAAACCTAGACTGTGTACTAAAAAGCAGAAAGATTGCTTCGCTGACAAAGGTCTATATAGTCAAAGCTATGGTTTTTCCAGTAGTCATGTATGGATGTGAGAGTTGGACTATAAAGAAAGCTGAGTGCTGAAGAATTGATGCTTTTGAACTGTGGTGTTGGAGAAGACTCTTGAGAGTCTCTTGGACTGCAAGGAGATCAAACCAGCTAATCCTAAAGAAATCAATCCTGAATATTCGTTGGAAGGGTTGAAGCTGAAGCTGAAGCTCCAATAGTTTGGCCACTTGATGCAAAGAGCCAACCCATTGAAAAAGAATCTGATACTGGAAAAGACTGAAGGCAGGAGGAGAAGGGGACGGAGTACGAAATGGTTGAATGGCATCACCGACTCAATGGACATGAATTTGAGTAAGCTCTGGGAGTTGGTGAAGAACAGGGAAGCCTGGAGTGCTGCAGTCCATGGGGTCACAAAAAGTCTGACACAGCCGAGAAACTGAATAACAAAAGACAGGTTTGAGGAGGGCATGGCAACCCACTCCAGTATTCTTGCCTGGAAAATCCCATGGAAAGAGGAGCCTGGCAGGCTGCAGTCCATAGGGTCACAAAGAGTTGGACATGACTGAAGTGACTTAGCATGCTTGCATGCAAAGATAGTTTTATGCATTTGTGAGTAGGTGGAATATTAATAAACAATCACCTTTACATGTGATACCTTGAAAGGTCTCCTCTACTAGAACATATCCTAGTAATCACTGAATCCTTTGTTTCCAGAACACTGTTGTTGGTCACTAAGTCATGCCCCATTCTTTTGCAGTCCCATGGAATATAACCCACGAGGCTCCTTTGTCTATGGGATTTCCCAGGCAAGAATACTGGAGTGAGTTGCCATTTCCTCCTCCAGGGAATCTTCCCTACCCAGGGACTGAACCTGTTTCCCATGTTGGCAGGCAGATTCTTTACCGTTGAATCACCAGGGAAGCCCTAGAACAGGACCTGACACTGTGTAGATGCACAATGAAGGCTGAATTGATAAATCAATTATAGAAAATATCTTTCCCATTCATACTCTGTAGTGCTTAAGATTTTGGCATGAGGTTTTGTGTGTGTGTGTGTGTGTGATGCACCACCCTCATCCAATAGCAAAGAAAAGATTACATCATAGGTCTCTAAAGCCTCAGAAATAACATCTTCAGTTTTCATTAATCGAATTACTTTTCTCCCATGGTATGGAAGTGGTTAGAAAGCCTGGAGTGCTTGAGAGTTGGGAGGTAGGAATGGCTGAAAGAGTGTAAAAGGAGAGAGAAACAACATCAAGCTCTGCAAAATCTTTACCCTCTACACATTCTACTCTTAGTTCAGTCTTGCCCAGAACAAGGACTTCTTTCTCATGAGACCACAGGCTGTAAAACCAAGAAGCCAACACAGGGCTTGGAGATGAATTATGTCTGGATTGGTCCTGTTAAAAATTTGCTTCATTTTCTAAGTGCTAGTGGCTTTTTAAAATATTTTCCATTTCTTTCTCTCCCCTTGTCTGTCAGTCCACCTCTGCCACTTTCCTCCCTTGCCCTGCCCACAAGTGCTCCTTCCTCAGACCCAAACACATCCTGATGGCTTTGTCCCTTCCTTGCAAAGAGTGTGTTTGGAGGAGTGTGTTTCAGCCAGTAACTGGAAGTAATCACAAGGCACCTGCAGACCAGCTCTCAACCTCCTTGTTTTATGGGCATATAATATTCAGCCCTAAAAGTTTTACAGAACAGTTTTAAAGTCATTTCAACTCATGTCCTTTTCCTCAAGCCACTAGAGGTTTTTTGTTTTTGTTTTTTTTTAGACAGAAGTGACTTTGGGAGTCATTTCCTTCCCACACACCACTCTGGCGGTCTTGTGGTGAAGCGGGGAAAAGTTGGAACTTGGGAATACAGCATCACTTTGGGAGCTTGGCTGTCTGCTACTGAGATTTCATCTTTTAATCAGCAACTTCTCTCGCTTTTCTTCCTCTGCACCTTCCTTCAGACCACACAACAACCCTGTCTTATTGTTTTAGTTCGTCTCTTATAATCAAAGCTGAAAGGTCTTCTAAGAAGGCACTGGCTCCCCGCCAGTCCATTAAGCAACAGCTGTGCCACATATGGCCACAAGTTGCTAAATCCAGGGAACCTCATTCATATTGTGTTCTGTGTATAAGTCAGTTGTACTGGTATGTATTGAGTTCAAGTTCCAGTACCATATTCAGATACGCAAGAAATGTAATCTTTATTTATTCTTCTATAATTGAATTTTATTTCTATGTTGAGCCTCTCTGTTGCTGGGTAGTAGAAATTTACTCTCAACTGAATTTCCTTTGCTTGGGACTGTATCTAACTGCAGATCTGGCTTATAAATGCCAAGGTCATAGAGGGAAGGTTCATTTTATCCTTAGTCATGAGGTGATGCTGATCGTCTGAAATGACCCTTGTTCCCATCACAGAGTCCTCTACCTTCAGGGATTCCCTGGTAGGCCCTCTGTTACCCTTCCCTCTTAACATCATTGGGCAGCCATTCTTCTTTAGAGCTAGGTTCCTTAATCCGGAACCCATCGCTGGAATGAGGCAAGACCCCTCCTGTTGCCAGATCATATGCACATATTTTGAATCTTTATCCCTTTACTGGGGTCTCAAAAGATAGGCGACAGTCCATTTTGTCTGGACCCACCATCATCTATACATTCTCATTATGTCCTTTTTATCTCTTCTTTCTTCCTCCAGCTTAAGAGAACCTTTCCAAGGCTAAGAGGATGGTGGTGGTATTGGTGATATGAGGCAAGGATTACCTTCCTGCATTTATCCACCATGCTAACTAAACCATAGAGTCCTCTCAATGTCTCAGTGGCATAGGCTTTGGAAATCTCACAGCCAGAAAAGGACTGCTTATTTCCTTGCTTTTCACTCTTTTATATACCTCCTAGTAAGGTTATAAATGAATGCAAGAGAGTCTGGGAGTAGGGTAAGAGGGAGGGAGGCAAGGAACCACTTGGTGAAATGTTAGTATTTACAAAATGTTGCTGAAAGTCGGCCCTGCATAGGTACACCTGTTCTGGTCATCAGTTCCTAGAAGCCCTTTTAGGACAGGTGTTGGAAAGTGAATGAGGGTAGAGAAAGTCCGACAGTGCCTTAAAGTGAAGATTGAGGGGTCAAAGTATGGTTAAAACAAACACTGGTATGTCTTTCTACTTCCTATTTCAATGTGGCGGGTGACAGCAGAGAACACAAAAGAAGGAATTCTATTGTAGAGGACATCCCATCCCTCCCAGAGGAGGAAAGACAAACATGAACAGTGGTTTTGATGTAGGAAATGACAATTAAATCTTTTGAAATTAGAGAAGTGGTAAGAAAAGGATTGACACTAAAGAAAAAAAGGTGTCTTGTTCAAATCTGACCTACCAGTAAGGTCTATGAAGCATTTAGCTTACTTTCCCAAACCCTTAAAATTTTCTTTCCTCTTACAATCACTAATTTTAGGCCACTGCAAATCATTTTTGAATGCCAATATATTGTCTCTGAAGAGATTGGGCACTTGTCTATTTGCAACTCTGTTCAATTCATTTCTGTCTTCTGGGTGCCCATGGTCTCAAGATCAGAACAACCTGGAAGCAAAGTATGAGCATCTTAGAAGCAAATCAGAGCTCCTCATGTGAGGGTGTTTGTCTGCCTTGCTTGGTGATGTCTGCTATCACTCTGGGAGGTTTGCCCTGTTTGTGGCCTGACCTTAGCTTTCATTTTCAAGTTGAATGAAGATGGTTAGGTGAGAGCCAGTGAGGGGTGGGGGCAAATAAGTGCACGTGGCCAGGCTGCATTATGTAATTATAATAATATTGACAAATAGTCTAATACACCTTTTCAGTTACTTTGTTCTGGAAGATAAGTGAAATGCTTATTAATCTACATTACTACTTCAATCTTCATAACAACCCTTTAAGGTAAGAGCGCTTGTGACCACTGAACAGATTCACAAATAGCCTAACACTTTTACGCAATGTCTTCCTAAATAAAGACCAATACATTCCCAGTGAATGTCCACAGCCAGAGAAGGAACCCCAGTCACTCCAAAGGCCATCTAGTGTGAGAGAGGCTTCTGTGCAGTGGTGTAAGGCCCCACTTATAACCACTCAGAGTCGGACCCACACGTGGTGCTGGTAATGAAAACGGAGGAAACTGTGGGGCGTAGGGATCCACTTCAGAAAATGGTGCTGATTTGTTTGAATATTAGTGCAAAATAGTCCTGGAAAGTAGCATTTTGTACCATCTTTTCCTTGTTTCTACTAAGTTTCTCCTGGAAAAGCATTGCTCATTTCCTTGAGAGGGTGAGAATTTGCAGCTTCTTGGATCTTCCCTGGTCAGACCCAAATGGCAGAGAAGGCAGGAAGGAGTTGCCATTCTGGCAACTGGACTTAGTGTTTACTTATCATATATCATGTCTTGTTCCTTCTTTTTTAAAAATTGAAGCATAGTGATTTACAATGTTGTGTTAGTTTCAGGTGTATATATGGGTTTGTGTGCCTGTGTTTTCTAAGTCACTTCAGTCGCATCTGACATTTTGCAACCCTATGGACTGTAGCCCGCCAGGCTCCTCTGTCCATGGGATTCTCCAGGCAAGAATACTGGAGTGGTTTGCTGTGTCCTTCTCCAGGGAATCTTCCCAACACAGGGATTGAACCTGTGTCTCCTGAAGTTCCTGCATTGCAGGTGGATTCTTTACCACTGAGCAACCGGGGAAGTCCATACATGTGTGTGTGTGTGTGTGTGTGTGTATACAATTTTTCAGATTCTTTTCTGCTATGAGTTATCACAAGATACTGAATATAGTTCCCTGTGCTATGCAGTAGGTCCCTGTTGTTTATCTGTTTTATATAGTAGTATGTATCTGTCAATCACCAACTCCTATTTTATCCCTCCTCCACATTTCCCTTTTGGTCACCATAAGTTTGTTTTTTATGTTTGTGAATCTATTTCTGTTTTGTAAATAAGCTCATTTGTATCTTTTTAAAAGTTATATTCCACTTATAAATAATAATATACAATATTTGGTTTTCTGTGTCTGACTTACTTCACTCAGCATGACAATCTCTAGATCCATCCATGTTGCTATAAATGGCATTATTTTGTTCTTTTCATGGCTGAGTAACTATGTATATATAGACACACCACATTTTCTTTATCGATTCCACTGTCAATGGACATTTAGGTTGCTTCCATGTCTTGGCTATTATAAATAGTGCTGTTATGAACATTGGGATGCATATATCTTTTTGACTGAGTTTTTGTTTCTTCTGAATATATGCCCAGAAGTGGGATTGCTGGATCACATGGTAACTCTATTTTTAGTTTTTTAAGGAACCTCCAGACTGTTCTCTATAGTGGCTGCACCAATTTCATCCCCACCCTTCCCAGTGTAAGAGAGTTCCCTTTTTTTAAAAAATTGATTTATTTATTTATTTTACTTTACAACATTGTATTGGTTTTGCCATACTTTGACTTGAATCTGCCATGGGTGTACATGTGTTCCCCATCCTGAATCCTCCTCCCACCTCCCTCCCCATCCCATCCCTCTGGGGTTCCCTTTTTTTACACCCTCTTCCGTTTCCTTCTTAATGAAAAAAAGTTGTCACCTTTTTTTTTTTTTTCAGATTTTGGATGATATTTCTCTTTAGATTCTGAATTTTTATGCTTCCCTCAGGCTTTGGCATGAGCCTGTATGTGTGTGTGTGTGTGTGTGTGTGTAATTATTATGAAAATGTGGAAGAACTTTTACAAACTAAACCATGAAATAAATTAATGTCTTTCATCCTCACATGGGTGTATCAGTGTGTGTGTCTCTGAGTAACTAAAATACACTCCTCTAATAACTTAACCAGTTTGTCTTGGCTGGGAAAAGAGGGACTGAGAACAGCGTGGGGCCCCAGGGCGCAGGAGGGAGGAAGGGCAGCCCACAGGGGCGGAAAGGGTGTGAGGATGAACAGGCGGTGGTTGGACCACTTGAATGTCTGTAGCAGAGCGAGATGTACTGTCTGTGGCTGCTCATTCGCAGCCTTTCCCCTTCGCCTCAGGCTGCTTAGAGATGGGAACACAGCTTACCAAGCTGAGGTGGTGACAGTCGTAACATGAATTATCCACATGGTATCTATGATTGTCTCACTCAGTCCTGCATGTGAGCTCTCAGAGGCCCAGGAGGAGAACAGGAAGGACTCTTAACCATATACCCATGTAGGTTCCTCAATTTAGAGATGAAGAGGCCTAGGGGAAAATTAAAGAGCAGGGCCAGCATCACATAACTAGTTAGGGTCACATTTCAAGGTCCTTAATTTCTGATGCATAACCTTGAAGTCTAGCGGGCAGAATTATCATAAGAGGTCCAGGGTCTCGTACTTTTTCCTTAACAGGTATTGGTGTTCACAGCACTCACTCCTCAATGAGAATATGCACTACGCTATTTAACCCACATGTAGTAACTATGGGGCTTCCTTGTTTGGCTCAGACAGTAAAGAATCTGTGTGCAATGAGGAGACCCAGGTTCTATCCCTGGGTTGGGAAGATAGAAGAGAATGGCTACTCACTCCAGTATTCTTGCCTGGAGAATTCCATGGACAGAGGAGCCTGGCAGGCTGCAGTCCATGGGGTTGCAAAGAGTCAGAAATGACTGAGTGATTAGTAACTAATAGTAACTGAACTCATTACAAGGCATTCCATACAGATAATTTGGGGCTGGAATTCTCTGTAATCAAAAATGTAACTGTGAGTAAACATGTGCAAAGGCTTATGCTTTGCATTAAAATTTAAGTGCTGTCTGGTTAAATCTATATTCTCCTTCTTTGAGAATATATCTTAAAGGTACAGTGGAGGAGAACTCTGGCCAGTTGTCCTAAACATGGAGGAGACTTTCTGGCAAGGTTGAAGATTTGCATTTTTACACTTCTTCTTCCTTTTATAAATAACCAAGTTGACTGAAAGGAGACTGTGAATATTTTTGGATTTGGCGAAATCTTATCTAGACTTGAGGCACAGACTTCTAGAGGTTGAGAGGTTGCTAAGAAGCCCACCATTATCATGACCACACTCATATCCGCTGAGTGCCTCGGGGCCTCACTGACCGCCAGCCCTATGTCACTGACACATGCTACTTTTGCCAGCTCTTCTTCCTGGATTCTTACTTCTTTCTTTCAGCTCTAGTTCCTTTCTCTACTGCTGGAGGAGATCCTAAGAGGACTTGGGCTAGACTGACCATAGGATGAGGAGCTATTTGATATTTGCTCAGGGGCAAGAATATGGATAGAAAATAACTACTGATTGGGAAGCTTTTTGGTCTTTGGATTAGTATTTCATGAATTGTGCTCCAAGTAGTTCAGTACTCCAGATGACAAAAACTATTCTGTCCCAAACAAGTTCTATGTCCAAACAAGTATGGGGCCCAAAGGATTAAAAAACATTGTTGTAGGACTTATTAGAATCCTTAATGTAACAGTTCTCAGGTACAATATGAATCTTCAAGAGGTTGGTATGGCACATTTTTCTCAAGCACATTTAACCACTGATACTACTTTTTTGTGTGTGCAAAGTATCACCCAGGACCAGAGTTTATAAACACAATTTGGGAAAGGCTATTCAGCATAGACACTCAAAACTTATAGGTAAGTTAGAGTCTTTCAAAGTTTGATGTCTGGCAAATTGGTGTAGGCATTTTTCAGAAAACAGAAATGTGCTCTCTTATAATCTTCATTGATGCGAAGGTTGATATTGCTGTTGGAGAACTGAGAGTATGAACTTCATAATGGAGTATGAACTTCAGTGATGATTATTACTAAAACTGGATATGTAAACATGAAAGGGAAGGCATCTTGAGAAGTGGACATATTTCAGTTCACTAGGTTTTATTCAAATACTAGGCACCCTGGATTTTTTAAAAAATAGATCTGTTTTCAAACTGCTTTTTAACTTTATATTGACATAATAATGATGTACAAATGAATAAAATGATACAGAATACATTTTTTATAAAAGACTAATGTTGATTTTTTTTTTTACTGGAAGTAATAGAAATGATAAAAAAGGGACTAGTTTTATTTTAGATATGAAAGTAGATAGTGTATCTGAGGACAAGTCTAAACATGCCTTGGTTGATGTCAGCATGACTGACTAGACTGGAAGAAACTAGAACTTGGATTTAGAAACTGTCCTGCAAATAGAGTAGTCACTAAAAAGGCACGCTGAGCTGCCCATTACAGAAACCAATGGATATGACACTGGATAACCTGGTGATTGTGTTCTGCCCATAAAACCATGTAAAGTAGTTGTCTCTCGGGTATTGTATAGAGTTCAGGGTGGATCACATGGAATATCATCTGGCAAAAGAAAGGCAGGGGGATTCTTCTGGGGGTGCCTGCTCTACTCAGCAGACTACTGATATACAAAGGGCTTAGGTACGAGGAATAAAGCAAGTCCTGGAAACTAGGATTGGATCTAGGACACAAGGGTGGGGCCAGCCTGCAAACACAGCTAGGCTGACTTTGAATCCTAGGGTTGGTTAGTCCAGACCTGTTGACATATGCTGTTCCAGGTCCTAGAGATGAGGATTGGTCTGATCCTGATAATGTTTAGGAGTGAGAAAGGAAAGTCTTCCATGGGGAGAGGAGGAAAGCAGGGACTAGACAGAGTTAGGACACTCAGAGATCCTAAGCCTTTTCTTTTGTAACAACAGTGATACCACTGGGTGTTTCATCCAAGTCCATATTGGATGTAATGAACTCTTCTCTGAAATACCTCTCTTGGTGTTCCTGGGGAGACTGGGAGAAATGAGGGTGGTGCATATTCCCTGTAGTGCCTGTGGCATTTGAAATTTCATGGTAGTTCAGTTGGACCTCTCTTTTGTCTCAATGGTTGTTAGTTCCTTGAGAGCATGGGTCATAAAATCAGAAGCAACATGTACAACTGTCACTTGAACTCTTTCAGTATGCCAAATGCTTAAAAAAAAAAAAAAAAAAAAAAGAGGAGTGTTATTATCTCTACTTTACAGACAACAGAACTGATCTTCTAGAATGTCAGATAGCTGTTCAAGTCCTCAGAGAACTGCGTGTGCTTTCATTTAAGACCAATGGCTTTCAACCTGGGAAGTTTTAAAAAATATTGAGTCATGTACCCCATCCTCAGCTATTTGGATTCATTCCACTGGGGCTGACATTTGGACATCTGTATATTTCAACACCCTGAGGTGATTTTAATGTGCAACCAGGGCTCAGAATCTTGGCCTTCTATCATGTCGCCTTGTTGTATTGTTATCCCTGGTGTCCAGTACAACATTCACCCAAGACAAAGGTTAGGGACATGTTTATTGATTAGTTCAGAAGGTGTTTGTGGCTGAAGGGAAGAGCAGGGGCTGAATGCCACTAGAAGTTATAAACTGTTCCCGTTAGAGGTTGGAAATGAACACTGTTTCCAGAAGACAGAGGCTGGCTATTCATTATATGCTTAGAGATATTTTGCAAACCTTCCATTGCAGGTGGTGTTGTCCTCAACCCAGCCTATTATGGCATGCCTGGCCACACCAACATCATGATCCATGAGGTGGGGCATGTCCTGGGGCTCTACCATGTCTTCAAAGGGGTCAGTGAGAGAGAATCCTGCGATGACCCCTGCAGGGAGACCGTGCCGTCCATGGAGACAGGAGACCTCTGCGCCGACACTGCCCCCACTCCCAAGAGTAAGCTGTGCCAGGACCCAGAGCCTGCCAATGACACCTGTGGCTTCACCCACTTCCCAGGGGCTCCATTCAGCAACTACATGAGTTATACAGGTATCACCATTGTCCTGATGGATTTCTTTTCTGTTAAGACTACATGGAAGCCTTTGTGGGCTGGGAGGGTGGAGGTATGAGAATCAGAGAGCATCATCAAGAGTCATTCATGCCAGAGAATTGAAGCGTATTTGTCATGGCATTTATTTTTCATGTCCTTGAAAAACTTACAGAAGTATTGAAGTTTGAAGCAGTCTCATTGACTACATTCTCCTCCACTAAAAATTAAAAGAAAAACATACCTCTGACACAGATAGTTAAAAAGGGAGACAAAGTCAAACACTCTCTTGAGAGCCCTTTGACCCCTAGAACTTGGTTACCCTGCTTCTCTAGAACTTGGTTATCCTGCTTCTTTGTCATATTCTTAGGGATTTACTATGAAGGAGATTCCAAAAGTGATTGAGAAAGAGGTTTTTGGGTCAAGGTGGCTGTTTTTACTGGTTTTGAAGTTGATCAGAAAGATGGCTCTGGTTAATGTTAGGCTCAGAGTTCCTTTTTCTTTCATGTTATTTTTAAAAGTATCAGATTCTCCTCTTCAAACACTAGCCAAGGGCTGATTCTTAGTCTTCCTATAAAAAATGGTGCTGTCTCACTTAAAAATGGTACTTTCCTGGTCCTGGGGACAACTTTAGTGTCTGGTTTTGTTGTCTTAGATTATGCTTCTTCTTTATCCTTCCATATCTTTCCTGTTTCTGTCAAAAAGCAATACTAGTCATCATCTCCTGATAATGGACTTAAATTTATCCCAAAAATTAAGGAGTGATGTGATATGATGACTTAGACCAGTGGTGAAGGAAAGAGGTAATTTTTCTATAGGGTTCAGGGACTTGTTAGTGATAAGTTCCAGAACCACCCCACCCTTCCGCCCAATAGAAAAAGGTAAATTTATGATAAGATGCTGGCCATGCCTTTGAAGGGAAGAAAGAGTGTTGAACTAGTCCTGTCCATGACCCATCAATATATTGCTATCTAAGTCTAATCTAGGCACATGATTCAGGTACATAAATTTCATAAGGACCAGCCCTCCAGCCTCCCCCATCCAGCACACAGTGTCCCTTTCCAGGGCAGAGGGACCAGACAATGGGGTGCGGAGGGCAGAGCTCTTTAGGCACCACCTTTGAAGTGGACAGAGGAAACACCTGAGAAGGAAGGAGAGTGTTGGGTGCGCTTTCATGGAAAAAGACCTGGAAACTAAGATAACTCCCTTTCTAACCTTATGAAAGGTGTCCCTAATGGGGAATTTTGCCAGCTCCAAAGGGAAGCTGGGGATCACCAGTCCCAGGTGTGATGCCTCCTTGACGTTTTGGCTCTCTCTCCTCAAGCATCCCCACTGAATACTCACTAACCTCGGCCAAAGTCACCAGGCATAAAGCAGGTGTCTAACTCTACGCACGTTCATGGATAAAAGGGTCATATGCTGAAACACTGCCATCTTGTGGTTTCCTGAATAAACAGTGTCAGCTCAGAGCAACCTGTACCCCAGGGCTTGAGTCTCTCACTGGCCCAGCCCGAGGTAAACGTCAAGCCCAGTTTGCTTTAGAGATCAGCCACTGCTCTTCTCTGCCTTCTCTTTTCCATCTCCAGCCTAGATACTTTCTGGCAAAATCTATCCCTGCTGGGGGGGCTTTGCAGGGTAAAGCCTCCATCTCTCTCGTTTCCTTTTTTGTCTCCGCAGATGATGCCTGCACTGACAGCTTCACCCCCAACCAAGTGGCCCGAATGCACTGCTATCTGGACCTTGTGTATCAGCAGTGGAGCCAGAGCCGGAAGCCCACCCCCATCCCCATCCCCCCCATGGTCATCGGGCAGACTCCCAAGTCCCTCACTATCCACTGGCTGCCTCCAATTAGTGGAGTTGTGTATGACAGGTGAGAGGGCGCTGGCTGTGGGTGAGCTGATATCTTTCTCCATGGTGTTTTTTATGAATGAGGGAAAGAGCGTGAAGTTAGGGGAACCCCAGTTTGTAACGATAAGTGTGCACCATTGCTCAGGGCTGCCTCCGCCTCCCTGCTCCATCCTTATCTCCTGAGCAGGGTTCCTGGGGCTCTCACGCAAGCCAACACTGCATCACGTGTGCCCACTCCTTGGCCAGGGGCACCTCCGATGTTTCCTTATGTCCCATCTGGCATGATCCCAGGAGCTGTGAAGAGGTTGACAAATGTGATAACGATGACCTGACAAAACTGAGATGGCACTTGCTACCTGTCCAGGTCAGCTGTTCTGCTTGGTGTAAGGATGTGGACAACAGTAGCAAGGGGCTTGCTACTTGCACAGTGGTGTCTGGAAGAAGGGAAGTGCGGTGTCTTCCTCCAGGCAGTTCTGGGGGTGGGTGGGTAACTGGCTATTCAAGCCATGCATCAAGGGCTTAACTGGTTCGGGTGGGCGTTTCTAACGCCTCCTTTCTATCCTGTTGTACCCTGTGCCTGCCTGTTATGGCTATTATATCTTGTGCGATTGTCATTATCTGTTCATTTTCCTCTCTGTTCTACTACTCAACTGGCAGTTCTGAGGGGGCAGAACTGCTTTCTGTTATCTTGGTCTCTTGACCTGCCACAATAAACACCTAATTCATATTTAGTGAAGAGATTCGTTCTAGCTAAAGTTGGTTTTTATTCATCCTCTGCATATTGGGGTAATGATTACCGAGAACATTTCTGTGGCAAAGAGAGACGGAAGGAAAAGGGTGACCTCTGACAATTGGTGGGAAGATGGGGGGATGGGGTTTAACGGAGAAGGGTCGGAACCCCATCCATGACCTGCTTTCCATTTTCCCAAAACCTGCCACTGTATTCTAAATAACCAGTGGTTGTGGCTTCCTGGGGCCTTCTGTGTGAGAGGCATTCACTATGTGAGATATTTTACCTGAAATTATTTTCTTTAGTCCTCGCAGTGAGCCCAATCCCTGCTGTATCAGTGAAAAATCCGGGGCAGGGTAGAGGTGAACTGGGTACGTCCCCGGGAATTTCAGAACTGGAGGACGTGGAATAGATTGTTTCTTTGAATTGAGGGCTCTCTCACTGAGCAGGTGGATAGCTCCTCATCTGTGTGTGACACTGCTTTTCTGGGTATCAGATCCCTGCTGAGGAGACGAGTGTCCCTGAAGCATGTTCCCATGTACTCCGGCTTTTCTGAAAGCCTAGGAGAGAGGGCAGGCAGAGACAGGGATGGGAAGAAGCAGGTGAATCATTTTGCAAACTGGCTTTCCCAGCCTTCTGGGATCTTGGTACCTCTCCTTGCCAGCCTGATGTGCACTTACTACATGATGGTACTTAGACCCACAAGCCTATAAACAGTTTTGATTTTCACCAGCCCGCAAGCTCTCATGGACCCCTTTTGTGAGTCGACCTGTATCTCTGTGATGTGTGGAAGAAACTTCTTCCTGCGAGTGTGACCTTGGGTGGCTCTGGCTGAACACTAGGTCCTCCGTGGGTATGTGCAAACCCACGTATTTACATCAGTTTATGTAACACGTGTAAACAATTTAATCTTTCAATTCTCTCTCTGGTACAAACGTTACGATAAAGCAGACATCACTTCTGGCTGGCTGTGAGGCTGTTGGCAGAAAAGGCTGCAGTTGGCTTCCTTTTCTCAGCGAGGTGGGCCACAGCGCTGAGGCCTCACGACACGTGTGTCAGGGAGACTCACGTCACGTTCCCAGGGATTTGTGTCATGCTTGGAGTTGTGTTTACTCCTCCTCAGTAGGTATTTGGAATCCTTATGTCAGAGAGGAGCCCAACCACGCACTCAGCGGCGGCCCCGGAAGAGCCAAGTGCATCAGGGAACTGTGGTTTGGAATTGTGTCCGCAGCGGCCGTGAGTGCTGACTGCAGTTGGGGGTTGCAGTTAATGACACCTTTTCGTTGCCAAAGTACTGGACACTTGGTGTTTGGGAACTTGCTCAGAGGAATTAAGAAACTTCTGACTGTAGGCAGTTCATCTCTCTGAGCCTAAATATCCTTACTCGTAAGCAGGGATAAGAAATAATTTATGAAAAGCATCTCATGGGACAATGCCAGGTAGATACTGTGCTTAATACACTGCAGCTGGTAGTGAGAGGGTACCAGGTAGGAAGGCCAGAGGTCCCCAAGCGGCAGGAGGAAATAGGCTACAAGTGGCAGCGTTTATTTCCTTCTCTACACAAAATTGAAAGAGGCTTCTTTTAATTCTGTGTTGAAGACACATGGTTCTGCCTTGCGTTAACCAATGTGTTTTTCTTATGGAAATGTTTTTCTTAAGCTATGTTAATGAGACTCTGTTCTCTGCTTTGGAATCTGCCTTTGCTTCAAAATGGTTCCAGCTAAGACTAACTTTTTTCCTTTTCTCAGACCTTGGGTTGATAATGGCTCAACAAACCAGTATTCATGTCAATTATTATATGGCCAGGGGATGACACACCTCATGTCCACCTATCTCAAAAATGCATATTGTGGAAGAGCAGCCTGGTGAAACTCCTTCAGGCTTAAGGTGTTTCTTTTATCTGATTAGAAGCTAACAGGCAATGGCTCAGCTAGTAAAGAATCCGCCTGCA
This sequence comes from Cervus elaphus, assembly GCF_910594005.1. NCBI lineage: Eukaryota > Metazoa > Chordata > Mammalia > Artiodactyla > Cervidae > Cervus > Cervus elaphus. The sequence goes on from NC_057828.1 coordinate 59,500,393, forward strand.
ATGGGAGACCTCAGTCCGATCCCTGGGTTGGGAAGATTCCCTGGAGGAGGGAAAGGCTACCCACTCCAATATTCTGGCCTGGAGAATTCCATGAACTGTGTAGTCCATGGGGTCGCAAAGAGTTGGACAAGACTGAGTGACTTTCACTTTCACTTTCAACAGACATAAAACACCTTGTTAAAAACTAGCAAGCAGGCACTCTTTCTGTCCCCTTCTGATGTTTATTTCAGAAGTTTTTCCAGTCTCTGTTATACTTTAATAAAACTTTGCTACACAAAAGGCTCCAAGTAGTCAAGCCTCGTCTCTGACCCCAAATCAAAATCCTCTCTTCCGGAGGTCACGAATCCCGGCATAACACACAGCTCACAGCAGCAAACTTTCAGTAGCACAATCATTACCCTTATTTGACAATACTGTTTTCTAACATGTTATCAGATTTTACTTTTCTCTTGCTGCTTCTTGAGAGACGGTGATTCGGTACCTCCGTTTGCAGATGGATCATTCACAGTGGGGTTTCCACAAACTATTATGTGTAAAATAAGCTACAAGGATATGCTGTACACCATGGGGAATATGGCCAATATCTCATAATAGCTGTAAATGGAGTATACCCTTTGAAATTGAATCACTGTATTATATATTTAGAACTTATATAATATTATATAACAACTAGACTTCAGTAATTAAAAAAAAAATCTTAGTATCAGAAACAGATTTATCAAGTGATTTACCCTTGCTATTTAGCTATTGACATTACTCTTCAAGATCTGGTGCTTGAAGAGCTCTTCATAGTCTTATTAATAGTCTCAAGGATGCCCACAGAACAAGCTCTCACTGGGGGACTGCCTAGATCAGTCTCTGTCCTAACTGCTGGGCACAGAAAGAAGAGAGTTCGGCCTGGAACCTCTCCAGGAGAAGGAATGGGAATGGGAATTGTCAACATCAAATATCAGTGTCCCAAGATGGGAGCTAGAAGTTGCAGTGGGTGCCCAGAGGGGAGAGTGCTGGTCATCCAGAGGAGTGAGGCTAAGTACCATTGCAGAGGATACACTTGCATGGGTTTGAGGGATGAATAGGAGCTTGCTAAACAAAGAAGCTTGGAAAGTCGACTTAGCAGGAGAGAGAACAGCATGTTTCATGGAACTGTGTGATGGGCAGGACGTTTTTGTGAAGTGGTGATTTGTTATTGTGATGGGAACATAAAATTCATGAAGAAACTGAAGGAGGTAAGGCTAAAGCTCTTCTCTGAAGGATCTTGGGTCATGAGCAGGAATTTAGGTGTATCTCCATAGGTGTTGGAGAGCCAGGAGGCGTTACATTTCATGTGACCCTTACATGTGTGATTAAAAAGTAGAGCGTTAAAACATAAGACCACATGTAGCTAGTAAGTTTACTGTGAAAACTGCTGTTTGTTTTACTCAGGGGAATGCAAGGAGCCTCTGGCTGACTTACTGAGAGTCAGCATAGAAGCTGTTTTATGCTGAAAGATTCAGATGGTAATTATTTTGTGTTGACCATTGCTGGGATAGAAGCCCTCTTTCATCTCCACAGGCCTCCTTTATGACTTAGTTAAATTCTTCTGCTTCATAACCTTGAGATTTTCATGTCACTCTGAATTTTGCAAAGGTGAGGTCTATACAAGAAGAGAGTGAGTTGCAAAAGAGTTGTGTTCCCAGTTACCCCCTAGGGCCTCCATACCCACTGTCACTTCCCTGCCCCCAAAGGTCTTCTGAATTTTGTTATCCCAGTTCATCTGACCTATTCTTCCCATTTCTACCCCCTGCATTGTGTTCGCAGGGTCCTGGGCAGCGTGTGTGGTGCCTGCACTGAAGATGGGACGTTCCGTCAGTATGTGCACACAGCTTCCTCCCGGCGCGTGTGTGACTCCTCAGGTTACTGGACTCCAGAGGAGGCTGTGGGTAAAGGACCATGGCTTTTTCATTTACACCTCGGTGGCCACTGAGAATGCGGGTGGAGGTTAAGGGTGAAGTGATGGCAGTGAGAATAAGGTAGTATGTGTGTGTGTGTGTGTGTGTGTGCATGTGTGTGTGCGTGTGTGTGTGTGTGTGTGTGTGGTTTGCTGGAAACCTCCAGGGGTCTGGAAGTGACTCTGGCTGGGATCTTTGTGTGGATGGCCCACCTGTGATTAAGGTGGTGATGGCTGTGCTGAATCAGAGGACAGCACGGAGGACAGAGGGAGGGAGAACTCTGGGGACGACTTCAGGATAAGCTGGCTCAGGCACGTCATGTTACTTGCGCCGCCAGCCCACGGAACAGCCTTGCCACAGGATGATGTAAGCTGATCTCGTCCCCCCCAATCAGGGAACACTCATGCACACTTGCTGAGCCAGCCCGGGTGGGGGTGGGGTGGACTAGGTGTTCCAAACTCATCGTTCTCATCTGTGCTCTTTTATGAGTGTGTTAACCTCTGGTGCTGGTTGTGCTTTGGATGTGATCTAAGCTAGGCTCTGGGAGGGGGAAAATGTTTTTAGCTGTCTCCTTTCCTGTCCCTCCCCCCGACTTCTCAGTTACATATTCACTCACATACGTATATCAGTGTCTCACAACAAATTAGAGTATGAATGCTATCCCAATTCAAGTCCCAAATATGCTGTTGACATGAGTTGCAGCATCTTCTGATGAATGGCTTGACTTCTTCCATCATCACTGTCCTATTTGGTCCATCAAACCATCGTGTTTACCTAGTCATCATCTTCTCTTTTTCTTTTATTACGATTGTGAAAACAACTCATAGTCATCATCTTCTCTTTTTCTTTTATTATGATTGTAAAAACAACTCAGTCAGATGTGTTGGACATGGTTCTATTTGAGTTAGTTTGCAGTCTTGACTCTGATATGAAAAAAAGGAGAACGTTGGTCTAAGAGTCTACCATGTCCCCTTAGGCTCCCAGTTACTCAAACAACAGGAGCCTGAAGGAGGAATCTGGAGAGAGACAGTTGACCTGACTGATCGTATAGAACTTTTTTCAAATGAGTTTTCAGGGAAGAATGGAAAGTGACTATAAAATTTACATTGGCACTGCATAGGACTCATTTAGAGATTGGCATTTCATAAAAGGCCATTCTTGTGGCAAACAGTTTGTCCTGTGCTAGTGTTTTAATGCCTATTTGACTGTCTGGCCCTGTACTTTTTCCTTTTTAATTCTTGGAAAAATTTAAAGTTATCTGGTAGAGGTGAAAGGAATTAGAATTTCTGGGTTCTAACTCTTGTATTGTGTCTCCAGGCAAACCAAATTAGCTTTTAGGGCCTCCACTCCGTCTTTTCACATGAGATCATAATAACAACTTTCTGACAGATAGTGCTACTGTTGAGGAGTTGGCTTCCAAGGGCCTGCAGTCTGCTAGTATTTGGGGATGACTATTGGAAAATACTGCTGGGAAATACTGGTATTCCTTTGTTTTGAACAGGTGAAGAATCAAGTCATATTTTAAATATATAAAATGAATTGACTCCCTAGCAGAACATACACAAACACATATAATTAGAGATATGATCAAAATGTATTTAATGACACATTGGACAGTTATTGATCACCAACTACATTCTGAGTGCTATGAAGAATAGAAAATCGAACCAGACATATTCACTGCCTAAATATCATCTTTTTGGAGAGAACTTCCCTGGCTGTATGATCTAAAATAGCCCCCAGTATCACCCCATCATTCTCTAGTCCTTTTTCCTCCTTTATCTTTCTTCAGAGAGGACATTACCACTTGGAATTATACCTCTTTATTTACTGTTGCACCTATCACCTATGGTAAGATATATGTGGTCAGTACCTTTATCTTGGTCATTACTCAATCTCTGATACCTAGATTAGTGCTAGATGTAAAAGAGATATACAGCCAATTTGTATTGAGTTAATGAATGAATGAATGGATTCACAATATAGGGAAAAAACAATAGGGGTCAAAAGATGTAACACACACACACATGCACACACACACATTTGAACTTATTTCCTCTGGGATTTGGAGTATTGGTTTCCAAATCCTGAAGGGCTAAATCATTCTATTTTTGCACATATAGTTTGCAGATATTTCTATGAAACATCATACAGCTCTTCTATACTAAGTAAGTGAAAGTGAAAGTGAAGGTCGCTCAGTTGTGTCCGACTCTTTTTGACCCTGTGCACTATACAGTCCATGGAATTCTCCAGGCCAGAATACTGGAGCGGGTAGCCTTTCCCTTCTCCAGGGGATCTTCCCAACCCAGGGATCAAACCCATATCTCCCACATTGCAGGCAGATTCTTTACCAGCTGAGCCACCAAGGATTAGTAAGTAAGGCAGGGGTTAAATAGTCCTTATTTTATACATGAGGACACTGAGGCTTAGAGAGACTGGCCACAGTCACACAGATAATGCACAGCACCAAGCAGAGCCTAACTATGGTTTTTTAATTTAGCAGTTTTCTTTTAATTCCGCTGTGTGATATAAAAGGAAACCACCTTGTATATAGATTATTTCCACAGAGATGACCTTAATATGTTAGTGATATTTTATTTTTCACCTTTGCATTTTTGGCTCCCGGGCTACTGAATCTCCTTTTTCTTCTACTCAAGAAAAGTGTTTCTATTTCCCACAAGCAGTTTTCTGATCTCCTGACTTACACATATCTGAATGAAAGGAAGTTTCAGTGTCTGGCTTTAAAGTTTGACTTACAGTCCTCTGGAAGGCTTGTTAAGGTATGATCTTAGGGAATCAAATTTTTGTGAAGAGCCTAGTCAAACAGGGTAGCAACAGCCTGAAACAAACATTGGCCTTATTAATAAAACAGGGCTTCAGAAGCATTACTTTATCATAAATTATTAATAAACTAAGTACAAATAATTCTCCTTGGCTCAAGGATTCTGTTTTTAATTTTTTTTTAAAGTTTTAAATTTATTTATTTATTTATTTTTGGCTGGGCTGGGTCTTCACTGCTGCATGTGGGATTTCTCTAGTTGCAGCGAGCAGGGGCTACTCTTCGTTGTGGTGCTCAGGCTTCTCATTGCAGTGGCTTCTCTTGTTGCAGAGCTTGGTTCTAGAGCGTGGGCTGAGTAGCTGCGGCTCATGGGTTTAGTCGTGCCACAGCATATGGAATCTTCCCCAGCCAGGGATTGAACCTGTGTCCCTGCATTGGCAGGCAGACTCTTAAGCCCTAGACCACCAGGGAAGTCCTGCTCAAGGATTCTTTGGGGCTTACCTTATCTCCACCAGCCTCATGTTTCCACTTAGGATCGGGGTCACTCCATTCTCAGTACCATGCTGGGTTTCTCTTGTTAAAGGGCACCAGATAGAGGTGATTCGGAGCATAATGCTTTAGAATTGTTAGAGCTTTATCTTCAGTAAGGGCTTCCTAGATGGCTCAAGGGGTAAAGAATCCACCTGCCCAAAAAAGGAGCTGCTGGAGACACAGGTTCAATCCCTGGATCAGGAAGATTCCCTGGAGGAGGAAATGGCAATCCACTCCAGTATTATTGCGGGGAAAATCCCCCAAGCTACTAAGCTGACAAGTTCCTATGAGAATATGCTCAAAGTTCTCTTCTTCTTCATTTTCTCTCCTGACTATTGATAGGGGTGACTCACCTTCAGATTTTTATTGGTGGTTTCTGAGGCATCTTTCTTTCTGCCCATCTCCCTCAGGCCCTCCAGACGTGGATCAACCTTGCGAGCCAAGCTTGCAGGCCTGGAGTCCCGAGCTCCACTTATACCACATGAACATGACGGTCCCCTGCCCTGCGGAAGGCTGTAGCCTGGAGCTGCTCTTTCAGCACCCGGTCCAAGCTGACACTCTCACCCTATGGGTCACCTACCTCTCCATGGACTCCTCCCCGGCGCTCTTTGACACGGAGATCTTGCTGGAACACCAGAAGTCTGTGCACCTGGGCCCTTTGGACACTTTCTGTGATGTACCGCTCACTATCAAACTGCATGTTGATGGGAAGGTCGTGGGGGTGAAAGTCTACACCTTTGATGAGCGGATGGAGATTGATGCAGCTCTCCTGACTTCTCAGCCCCACAGTCCGTTGTGTTCTGGCTGCAGGCCTGTGAGGTACCAGGTTCTCCGCGAGCCCCCATTTGCCAGCCGCTTGCCTGTGGTGGTGATGCATCCTCACCGGAAGTTCACAGACATGTGAGTTGGGCAGCAGGGCTTTCTAAACCATGGGGCCTCCTGAGGCTTAGGGAGTGGATTTTACTTCCTTTTTCTTTGTTGTGTTTTTGTTTTATTTTACATTCCAACATGCCCTTATTTGGAGAAACATTCAGACCCTCGGAGGGGATTTTATTCTAAAGTGACGTCTCTGAGATGAACAAAAATATTTCCCAGAAAAGGGAAAGTGGATGTCCTGATTGATGATGTCATCATTATGATTCTAGACAAAAGAGGTCCATGAATGATATGTTGGTCTCCCCTAGTGGCTCAGATGGTAAAGAATCCACCTGCAGTGCAGGAGACCTGGGTTCAATCCCTGGGTGAGGAAGATCCTCTGGAGAAGGACATGGCAACCCACTTTAGTATTCTTGCCTAGAGAATCCCTAGGACAGAGGAGCCTTGCAGGCTATAGTGCACAGATTGCAAAGAGTCAGATGCAACATGCATGCATGTTTCAGTTGGGCTGAAAGTAATTGCCAGAAATAAGTTGATCAGAGCCAGATACTCCTATCTGGTGACACCATCTAATTTTTTATCTTTGCTGCAACTTTTAAATAATCTGCCACAGCTCCTATATCATTTAAAGGTTATAGTCACCTCTTCCACAGCTAAGTAGAGAAGCCAAGGGTTCCTGAAACACTATACTTTTATGACTTTCATTTTTCATTCCTCCCTTATTTCCTCCCTCCCTCCTCTCTTTCCTTCTCTTTCTCTTTCTTCTGTTCTTCCTACATTTAGTGAGTTCTTAAATGTTCCTGGCACTGTGAGCTCAGTGCAGGGGATACAGACTAAGATAAGATCATTGGCTTAGAGTTCAAGAGTAGGAGGCTGGTATCTCCAAAAGCAAATTTTCCTCACCTCATAATTTTTTCAGAGGCTGCCCTGAGGGCAGAACTCTGGGTAAAACAAAAGTTTTAACAGAGGTGCTGTATTGGTTAGTTTTTGCCACATTAGAAATCATCACAAAACATAGTGGTTTAAAACAACAAACACATTTCTCATGGTTCTGTGTGTTGGCTGGGTGCACTCATCTGGACCAGCTTGACTGAGGCTACATGGCCCCAGATGACCTCATGCACACATGAGGCTCAAGGAAGATGCTGGCCTGGCTGGGAGGAGGAAGTTCTCTTTCCACATCTCTCCTTTACTGGGAGGCTTTGCCTGGGTTTGTCCTCATGGTGCTTTGCCGTGGTCAATCGCTTCAGCCATATCTGACTCTTTGCAGCCCAATGGACTATAGACCACCAGGTTCCTCTGTCCATGGGATTCTCCAGGCAAGATTACTAGAGTGGGTTACCATTTCCTCCTCCTGGGGATCTTCCCCATCCAGGGATGGAACCTACATCTCTTATATCTCCTGCATTGGTGGGCAGCTTCTTTACCATTCATGCCACCCGGGAAGTCCTTATGGTGGTAGAAGGCTTTCCAGAATCAGGAAGGGCAAGTCCCCAAATTCTCATACTTTTCAGGCCTCTGCTTATACCACTCATGATACCATTTAACTAGCCAAAACAGGTCACAAAGAATTTCAGATTCTGGAGGTGACAAAATTGATTCTATCTCTTAATGAGAGAAACAGTAAAGTCACATCGCAGAAGGGCATACACCTGGGATGGGAAGAATTTGTGGCCACTTTTCAGTCTGCCATAGCTACAAATGAGTCAAGAAAAATGTTCACCTTGAATTTTACTGCATTTTTCTTCCCATACTTGCTCTCTGAACTAGAACTAGAGGATAGTGAAATAGTCAAAAAGCTCATGCAAATGGGAGGATAGATCATGGGACAGGTCTGAAAAGAAAAAAAATGTTATTTGGGGGGACTTTCTTTAGTAAGCCAATTAAAATGATATTTGTTACCTTTTAAAATAATTTATTATTGTTATTTTTGTTACATTTAGTAAGTCAAGTTTTGTGTTGCCTCATCATGATTTTCAAAACATGAGCTATTTAATGATATTTGTTATCTAACTTGACATACTCGCATTCTCACACATACGCTGACACAAAAAACATTTAAGGATAATCATATTCTATTTTATAGATGAGAGAACTAAGACTAACTCTAATTTTGTTGAACAGAGCTAGCAAGTGGCAAACTCAGGATTAAAATCCAATTTTCTGACTGAATCTCATTTTGGTTCTTTAGTAACACATTACTTTTACAAACTCAGCTCATTGAAATTGGGGCTACCTGCTGCTGAGTTTTCTCCCCAAGAAGCGTAAACACGTCCTGATGCTTCTTTCCAATCCTTTCCCAGCTAGAGATCAGCGTAAGACTTTTATGCATGGCTGGATGAGAAGTCAGACAGAAACCTCCCTGTGAAAGGGAAGCCATCAGAATTGATTAAGATATAAAACTTGTTTTGCTTTTGAAATACCTGGCACTCTTATGAAAAGAGTGCTTCCCTGTAGAAAACTAATTTGGAAATTTCAAAGTCTTTAATATTTAGGTGTCTTTCCTATTAAAATCACTAAAAACCAGTACAGAGATGTTTAAAGGTGTTTTTGAAACCCCACGACATTTCCTGTTTGCTGCTTGCAGCATCAAGCAAAAGAGTAGAAGCTTTGTGGTTGAGTTGAAGAGTGTGTTAAAGAAGAGAGGGCTTTGGTAGGACATCTGTGGGTACCACTTGTGGGAGAACCAATAGCCCTTTGAGATCCTATTCTCCTAAGTCACTCCCATTCTAGCATGGCTCTAGTGGTACTTTTCCAAATAGGGCAAGCATTGGATAAAAGCTAAGTTGAAGGCAGAATTCATCTTTGGAATCAGCAGCTCTACTCCAACCCCCACACCACTGGCCCTTAGCCCTTTCCCCCTTGCAAATGTTCAGTCTCTCACATTCTCCACTTGATCAGTGCTCTTGGGTTCTAGATAGTCTGATAAACTCCTTCCATCTTTGGTGCCAATTGATAAAACTCCATTCCTGGTTTATATGTATTTTGGAGCCGGGGAGTCATTTAATGCATTTCCAGTGGTGGAATTTTTTGCATCCCTAAAATAAGGATGGAAGATTTCCTCATCTCCTCTAGGAGAAAGGTGCTTTTCCTCATAAGAATTCAGTCTCCTCAAGACAAGAATTCTCTTGAGAGACAAGAAAACTGATTCACGGACCCAAGAAGGGCCTTGCTGAGCCCAAACTCTGAAGCATTCATCTTCAGCTTTACAATCATTTCAGTGATACAGAGGGGCCTCCCAGGTGGTGCTAGTGGTAAAGAACCCACCTGCCAATGTAGGAGACATGAGACGCAGGTCTGATCCCTGGGTCAGGAAGATCCCCTGGAGGAGGACACAACAACCCACTCCAGTATTCTTGCCTGGAGAATTCCATGGACAGAGGAGCCTGGCGGGCTATGGTCCATAGGGTCGCAAAGAGGTGGACATGACTGAAGCAACTTAGCATGTACGCACACATGCAGTGATATAGCAGACTAGGTTTTCAAAGTTGGTGGTTTTGTGTGTGTGTGTTTATGTAACATGGTAAAGATATGCTCGAAATACCATCCTCCTCGATTGTGTAGGACTGTTAGCTGGTTCAGCGTTCACTCAGCAACCACGTACATTCGCTACGTAGAAGGTACTGGGAATACAGAGATGAATATGGTTTCAAATGCTCTGTAAGACTATATGCCCTGCTCTTGGTTTCAAACAACATGGCATATGTTTAACATTTATATTCCCTGTAATATTTATTCAAAATTCCTGCACACCATCTAAAAAAGACCCAGGGCCTGCTCCACTTCCTGGATATATGGTTACGGCCCGTTGGTTTCCACAGGGAGGTCACGCCTGGGCAGATGTACCGGTACCAAGTTCAAGCTGCAGCTGGATCAGAACTGGGAGAAGCTTCACCTCCTCTGAGCCACATCCATGGAGCTCCTTACTGTGGAGATGGGAAGGTTGCAAGGTGAGGACCGCGTGCCTTGGACTGGGTGACAGAGGATGTCCCGCCTTGCTCAGACCATGAGGGTTCGCCTTGAGACTGGTTTGGGAGGGGAAAGGGCCAAGGCACTGTGTGATTCTGGTATTGAACAAAATCTGAGACCTGGTTGTGATCTTGAGGGGTCATTCACATCTCTACATAGTTAAGGATGGACCCACTTTAATTTAGTACCAGGATATTGGGGCTGATTCTGTGGGGGTTTTCTTCAGGTTTCAGAGAACAAGTGCTGGGCAGTGATTCAGGGAAGGAATTCATGGTGGAGAAAGTTATTGCCAAATGATGCTAAAAGAGGATGTGAGGGTATCTTTTAGATCAGTTGCCTGTCTTATGACCCAAGGAAAATCACTATAGCTTTATGAGCTTCAGTTGCTCATTTGATCCCTGGAAGACCTCATTGCAATGCAATTTACAGCTATTCTATAAAATCACCAAGGTAAAAATGAAATCACTCCTTTGATTTCTTAACATACCACCTTCCTTTTCCTGTTGCCCTTTAGTTAGTTAGTTATTTCAGTCTCTCAGTTGTGTCTGACTCTTTGTGACCCCATGGACTGTAGTATGTCAAGCTTCCCTGTCCATCACCAACTTCCTGAGCTTGCTCAGACTCATTTCCATAAAGTCAGTGATGCCATCCAACCATCTCATCCTCTGTCATCCCCTTCTCCCCCTACCTTCAATCTTTCCCAGCATCAGGGTCTTTTCCAATGAGTCAGTTCTTCACATCAGGTGGTCAAAGTATTGGAGCTTCAGCTTTAGCGTCAGTCCTTCCATAGAGTATTCAGGACGGATTTTCTTTAGGATTGACTGATTTGATCTTCTTGCAGTCCAAGAGATTCCCAGGAGTCTTCTCCAACACTGCAGTTCAAAAGCATCAATTCTTCAGTGCTCAGCTTTCTTTATGGTCTTTCTCTATACCCTTTAGTGATATCAACCTAGTTCATTCTGATTTGCCAGGCACTTGCCAAAATTTGTCACTGAATACTCCCATGTTCCAGTGACCATCCTATATTAACCTATTCTAAATGCTCAGCTCACCTAATATGTTGTTTATATAAAGCTGCTAGGAGTAAAAGACTGGAAGCCCAGGTACTATAATTTGTCTTAGAGTCTGTATCCTAGTAAGATGGCTTGTTTTTAGCTTTCCAGATCAAGTAAAAATATCTTGTATCTTGAAGGCCTAATTGAAAGCAATCTATAGCCTTTCTTGGGGTTTTATCCCATTGTTTAGTAATTACTAAATATTGTCTGTCTTCTCAATCTTCTAAGATTCTTAAGCTTTAGTGTAAGTCTACTCCTTTTCATAGTAGTATAAACACCAAATAGTCCCAGACTTCAGAAATACATCCAGGAGACTGAGATCACTTTATTACCCAAACCTTGCTAGTTTGCTGCCACCTTCTGCCTCAGTCTCAGCTTATCCTTTCTCCCCCTCCATCTCAATTAAATATCTCCCTGTGAAACCATTAGGTGACATTTCAGGGGCTCAGAAGAGCTCCAGTACCATAGTCCTTTATGTCTCAGCAAAGAAAAGAATTCAGCAAGAGGCAAAGTGATAGATAAGAAGTAATTTATTAGATTAGGACGCTTGTGAGATTTACAAGCTGGTGAGGGTCAGTGGCAGGGGGCAGTGGTGGTAAAGGTTCTCAACCAGAGAACTTACTGGGCTACAGTTTTATAATCAAAGGAAAAGTGGGGAGGGGGAGAAGAACTTCTTTGTCTTTCTTGAGTAGACGTCACGCTTCCATCAACTCCTCCTCCTGGTTGAGCAGGGGAGTTTTCTTCTCCCTACTTGTTCAAACTAGGTCTGCAAAGTATTGTTTTTCATGTGTGCAGAGGGCATGTCCTAGGGATAATTAACTTACTGAGCTCACTGGGCAGGATGTGGGTCTCATGACAACACTTATTTGATCGTTTGGGGGCAATGTCTCGTGCTTCTGTTGCATGATTTTGTTGCTAAGCAAGCCAGCTTGGTTTTGTGGTTAAGTAAACCTGCTCTACTGAGTAATCATTAACTTACAGGGGTCACCCATATTTTTATACATACAATCCCCTAGTGGGATTAACTATTTAAACATCCAACTTTGTCCCTACTTTGAGCTTCTGTGGTGGCTTAGACAGTAGAGCGTCTGTCTGCAATGTGGGAAGCCTGGGTTTGATCCCTGGATCAGGAAGATCTGGAGAAGGAAATGGCAACCCACCCCAGTAGTCTTGCCTGGAAAATTCCATGGATGGAGGAGCCTGGAGGGCTACAGTCCATGGGGTCGCAAAGAGTTGGACACGACTGAGTGACTTCACTTTCGCTTTTGTCCCTATCACCTAGGGATGACTCATCTGTGCACAGAACAAATCTGGTTGTTGTTGATGTTTTCCATGGCTACCTCATTTTAAACCTGCTACCCACTGATTAAGGCGTCTGCAGGACTAGGTGACCATTACCACCCAAACAAAGCCCTCCTTGAACAAAACAGTTGATCTTATGTTGTAGCATCTCCTACAGCAGTCCTCCAATGAAGGTTCTGATGTCCCAGGATGCCACATCTGCCTGGGGCTCTGGGGCTGAACAAGATAAGGGCCGTCTTCCTAGTCTGACATTGTACATTCTAGCCTGGGCTTTGAAACAGCTTCATCTGTAGTGACACCTGCTTGGCTCCTGGGCTTCCCAAAGCTCCTTATCAAATGTTCCTTTAAACTGTGCCTATATCGCCTCTGTATAGAGTGTCATACTTTGTGCTTGCGACATTGGAAGGCCCTGCCTGCCAATGCAGGAGACATGGTTCATGGGTTCATGGGAGATCATGGGATCCCTGATCTGGGAAGATCCCATATGCCTCAGAGCAACTAAGCCCATGTGCCACAACTATTGAGCCTGTGCTCTGGATCCTGGGAGCTGCAACTACTGAAGCCCTCACACCCTAGACCCTGTGCTGTACAATGAGAGAAGCCATTGCAATGAGAAACCCACACACCACAACCAGAGAGGAGCCCCTGCTCCCTGAAACTAGAGAAAAGCCGGCACAGCAACCAAAACTAACTAAATAAATGTTTTTTAAAATGATGTTAACTAAAAGAGAAAAATCATTTTATGTATACAAGTGTGTATGTTTGTATATCAGAATGTATACTTTTACCTTGTAGGAACCTGGGAGAAGAGTGTGATGATGGAGACCTTTTGAATGGAGACGGCTGCTCAAGGGCATGTGAATTAGAGGAAGGTTTCAACTGTGTAGGTAAGTTTAGGAGCACCTGCCCAGGCTTATGTCCTATGTTTGGAGAAGTCTCCGATTCTTGTGAGCTCTTGATATCTGGCAGTGTGTAATTTAGTGGTAATAACAATAACATTTGCTATGTCTGTTGTGTGCCTGGCACTAACTGTTTCACATATATTATCCTGTTTAATCCCTACAATAAATATAAGGAGACTAAACAGAGTCACAGAGAGCTTAAATAACTTGCTTTCTCTTACACAACTGGCAGTGATGAAGTCAGGATTTGAACCAGGGAAGCAAATCCACATGTTAAACTGCTAAGTTACCCAGCCTCCTAGATTAATGTTACCAAAGATTGCCCTTGGGTCCTCACGTCTAACATCAGACTGTCAGCCAAGTAGCACAATCACAGATTCAACATAAAAATTATGGTGGGACATGTTTTAAGCCAAAGAGAGTACAAGATATCTCTTGGTGTCTGTGTTTAGTAGATAAGATTATGAAGAGTGATACACAGCATTTCTTAATCCTGAAAAGTCACTGATACTAAGTTATTGCTAGCTGCCATTGACTCTAGACTCTTGCCACACAGGAAGGCCCTCCAGAACACTTTTCCTGACTATGATTAAAGCCATCAACAGGATTCTTTGCAGATTATTTTTTCATTCCTATGAGCATGCAAGTTTAGTTGCTCAGTCAGGTCCAACTCTTTGTGACCCCATGGACTGTCGCCCGCCAGGCTCCTCTGTCCATGGAATTCTCCAGGAACATTGGAGTGGGTAGCCTTTCCCTTCTCCAGGGGATCTTCCTGACCCGGGGATCGAATCTGGGTCTCCTGCATTGCAGGCAGATTCTTTACCATCTGAGCCATCAGGAAAGCCCTCCTATGTGCATTCAGTTCAGTTCAGTAGCTCAGTCGTGCCTGACTGTTTGTGACCCCATGAACCACAGCACACCAAATCTTTTTTTTTTTTCCAGTGGGTTTTGTCATACATTGATATGAATCAGCCATGGATTTACATGTATTCCCAATCCCTATCCCCCCTCCCACCTCCCTCTCCACCCGATTCCTCTGGGTCTTCCCAGTGCACCAGGCCGGAGCACTTGTCTCATGCATCCCACCTGGGCTGGTGATCTGTTTCACCATAAATAGTATACATGCTGTTCTTTTGAAATATCCCACCCTCACATTCTCCCACAAAGTTCAAAAGTCTGTTCTGTATTTCTGTGTCTCTTTTTCTGTTTTGCATATAGGGTTGTCGTTATCACCTTTCTAAATTCCATATATATGTGTTAGTATGCTGTAATGTTCTTTATCTTTCTGGCTTACTTCACTCTGTATAATGGGCTCCAGCTTCATCCATCTCATTAGGACTGGTTCAAATGAATTCTTTTTAATGGCTGAGTAATATTCCATGGTGTATATGTACCACAGCTTCCTTATCCATTCATCTGCTGATGGGCATCTAGGTTGCTTCCATGTCCTGGCTATTATAAACAGTGCTGCGATGAACATTGGGGTGCACGTATCTCTTTCAGATCTGGTTTCCTCAGTGTGTATGCCCAGAAGTGGGATTGCTGGGTCATATGGCAGTTCTATTTCCAGTTTTTTAAGAAATCTCCACACTGTTTTCCATAGCGGCTGTACTAGTTTGCATTCCCACCAACAGTGTAAGAGGGTTCCCTTTTCTCCACACCCTCTCCAGCATTTATTGCTTGTAGACTTTTGGATAGCAGCCATCCTGACTGGCGTGTAATGGTACCTCATTGTGGTTTTGATTTGCATTTCTCTAATAATGAGCACAGCACACCAAATCTATGTGCATACATTGAAGTAATTCTGTGGAACATATTTACTCATCAAAGTTATTTTCAAAAGCAGTGCATTTAACAATATTTTAATGTTTCTAAATTTCAAGACAAAGTTGGATGTGATCATAATTATGT
Organism: Cervus elaphus; assembly: GCF_910594005.1. Taxonomy (NCBI): domain Eukaryota; kingdom Metazoa; phylum Chordata; class Mammalia; order Artiodactyla; family Cervidae; genus Cervus; species Cervus elaphus. The sequence goes on from NC_057828.1 coordinate 59,515,646, forward strand.
ATAATTTATTAAGGTATTAAATACTATAAGAACACACAAATGCTCCTGCTTTCCTGAGCAGAATAATAAAATTATAAAATCTTAGTGGTCTTACATCTATCCATATAACAAAATATGTTCAGTGCCCTCTATATACCACAAGTCTCACAGAGACCCTGATCCCTTCATATGTCCAGTCTCTTTCCCTTATAGAAATTGCTATATCAGTTCTCAAGCTTTTCTTACATGCATCTAGCAATAAAGATTGCACCTTGAAAGACCATTCTGTTTAAAAGTGGCTTTATCTATTGTAAAATTCTTCTCCCCCTTTCTGGTTTGGAAACTGATGTTCAGAGCATTTTAGTGACTTGTCCATGGGCATATAATGAGGTGTCTACAAAGCCAGCATTGGAACTCAGCTTTCCTAATTCTTAATCAAGTGCTTTTTCCTTGCTATGAAACTACAGAGGATATATTTTTTTTCCTGTTTTATTTGACTACCACTCACATATTTGAAATGCCTCCCCATTATTCTCCTTTCCAGTCCAAACATCCCCTCATGTGATTAGGTTTCCAGGCCCTTTCCTATTTACCCTAACTTGGCATGCTTCCTGTGGTCAATGCCCAGAAAGGAATTCAATACTCCAGATGTGGTCTGGCTGTGTAAAATACACTGAACTGATTACCTCCCCTCTTCTGTACACAAGTATTTGTTAATGCCATCTCTGTTTGCATCATTCCTTTTTTCACATCATGGGCTCATGATACATGTACACACACACACACACTTATAAACACACACACAGCATTTGCCACTGCAGTTCATCTCATCTAACTTAAAAGTGGACCTTACTTTGTTTCCATCACATTTAATTCCATTAAATTTGTTCATATTTCTTTACCCTCCAACTCCAGGAAGATCATTGTTAAATTATTTTAACTTTACATGGCAAAGTTAAAATGGTCTATTCCACAGCTAGATATTTATTTCAGTTAGTAATATGCTCATAGTATTTAGTTCTATAGCATATAGTTCTAAAGCTCATAGCATATGCTAAGCATATAGTTCTATTCTATCATTTCTCAAGAGACTAAGTTTGAAGGAACCATTGTGAAATGTGTTATAAAAGTGGTCTGCTATTTTTGCATTGATTTGAAGAAAAAGAAGCAAAATTTTTAAGTTGATGGTAAACAAAAAATAGAGAAGCAAGGAGAGACTGTCATTGGATTATATAGAAAAACAAGACATGTATACATATGTATATTATAAAAATATGTCATAAAATATGCATTATAAAACAAACACATGCATATGTACATATGTATACATTTAAATATGCACAAACATACATATAAAACTCCACATACAAGCACATATATGTATATATGTACATGTGTATATAATATACAAACATAAAATAGACATGCATATATATGTACACATGTGTATATGTGTTCCATATATATATATTTGTATGTATGTAAGCCTTTGACTGTGTGGATCACAATAAACTGTGGAAAATTCTGAAAGAGATGGGGATACCAGACCACCTGACCTGCCTCTTGAGAGACCTATATGCAGGTCAGGAAGCAACAGTTAGAACTGGACATGGAACAACAGACTGGTTCCAAATACGAAAAGGAGTACGTAAAGGCTGTATATTGTCACCCTGCTTATTTAACTTATATGCTGAGTACATCATGAGAAACGCTGGGCTGGAAGAAGCACAAGCTGGAATCAAGATTGCCGGGAGAAATATCAATAACCTCAGATATGCAGATGACACCACCCTTATGGCAGGAAGTGAAGAGGAACTAAAAAGCCTCTTGATGAAAGTGAAAGAGGAGAGTGAAAAAGTTGGCTTAAAGCTCAACATTTAGAAAACTAAGATTATGGCATCTGGTCTCATCACTTCATGGCAAATAGATGGGGAGACAGTGGAAGCAGTGTCAGACTTTACTTTTTTGGGTTCCAAAATCACTGCAGATGGTAATTGTAGTCATGAAATTAAAAGACGCTTACTCCTTGGAAGGAAAGTTATGACCAACCTAGACAGCATATTAAAAAGCAGAGGCGTTACTTTGCCAACAAAGGTTCATCTAGTCAAGGCTATGGTTTTTCCAGTGGTCATGTATGGATGTGAGAGTTGGACTGTGAAGAAAGTTGAGCACCGAAGAATTGATGCTTTTGAACTGTGGTGTTGGAGAAGACTCTTGAGAGTCTCTTGGACTGCAAGGAGATCCAACCAGTCCATCCTAAAGGAGATCAGTCCTGGGTGTTCATTGGAAGGACTGATGCTGAAGCTGAAACTCCAATAGTTTGGCCACCTCATGCGAAGAGTTGACTCATTGGAAAAGACCCTGATGCTTGGAGGGATTGGGGGCAGGAGGAGAAGGGGACGACAGAGGATGAGATGGCTGGATGGCATCACCGACTCGATGGACATGAGTTTGAGTAAACTCCGGGAGTTGGTGATGGACAGGGAGTCCTGGTGTGCTGTGATTCATAGGATCGCAATGAGTCGGACGTGACTGAGCAACTGAACTGATATATATATATGGAATCATCATGGAAAAGTCATTCCAAATACACATATATTGGCTTTGGGGAGTAACTTAGAAAGGCCTTGGATTTAATGGCACACAGGAGTTGAAAACCCAAAATAGGCTCAGAACCAAGTCCGCGGAACAGGAGCATACTCCTGGCAAGTAGAGATAGATTTACTAGAGAAGGGTCTCTGGCTTGAAGAAATTATTAAGGAAAATAATTAGTAACTACATGTTGATGAACAGCTGAAAAATTACTGAAACAGTCCTGTGGTATTTCTGTAAAGAATTTAAAATTAAAAGAATGGAATAGTAGCAGTTAATTTTAGTGATGTTACTGAATGTGTACCTATGCATGCTTGCATGCTAAGTTGCTTTATTTGTGTCTGACTCTTTGTGACCCTACGTACTATAGCCTGCCAGGCTCCTTTGTCCATGGGATTCTCTAGGGAAGAATGCTGGAGTGGGTTGCCATGACCTTCTCCAGGGGATCTTCCCAACCCAGGGATCACATTGGTGCCTTTTATATCTCCTGCATTGGCAGGTGGGTTCTTTACCACTAGTGCCACCTGGAAAACCCATGTACCTATGGGTTGAGCTATTTTAAATTTTGATCTTAATTTCATGTCTTATTATTTTAGGTAGAAATGAAGAATTAGAATTGTGTTACTAATAGGGGTAGACAGGGCAATAATACTAAATAAATGGCTTTATAACTGCATCTCAGTTTTTTACATTTGAAGAAAGCTAAGTTACATATCAAACAGCTCAGGGGGTAAAGAATCTGCCTGCAATGCAGGAGAGACAGGAGACACGGGTTTGATTCCTGGGCCGTGACCATCCCCTAGAATGGCAACCCACTCCATATGGACCATGGACAGAGGAGCCTATTTGGACAGAGCAGGCTACAGTCCATAGGGTCACCAAGAGTTGGACATGACTGAAGTGACTGAGCACACACATAGTTTACATGTCTATAGTTAGTACAGACTATCCACTTAGTAGAAGTTATCGTACGAGCAAGTAAGGACCTTGTCCAAGGAATTGTAGCTTACTTTACAGGCCCAGTGATTCTTCTCGTATATTCATTACACACATATTTGCTCTTGAAGACAGTCTCTCTGCCTTGGTTGAGGTACTGTGGAGTAAGAGAAAGCCCCTGAACCTGCTTTCTGTAAGCCTGGCTCAAAGCCAAGCAATATCGCTTCTGCATCAAGGGAACTTTGACAAGTCACTTATAATCATGGAGTCTCAGATTGTCTATTGATGAAACAAACAAAAAATACATACTCACATGGTTCTTGTAAGACTAAAAGAAATAATACGTATGTAACCCTTATAAACCTGGAGCCCATATTGTCCATTTCAGAGTAAATTGCATGGTTAATTGAAGAAATACAGCAGCAAAAAAGTAACTGGAAACAAATCCCTCAAATGTTTTATTTAAAATTTCAAGGACTATGAAGAGGTTCCAAGTACATATCACATCCTACCATCCATTTAAATTTCCTTTATTCTTTTACCTACTTCTCTTATATCCCTAGCTTTCCCTAGTACTTTGCTCAATGATTCCTTAAAGTTTCTTTCTATATCCACCCCACAGCTGCTTTTTTCCTTCCTGTTCCTTCTCCTCTAACCCCACTCACTTTGTAGACTTTTTATTATCTCAATGGATTTTATCATTCTCCCCATGAAAAAGTATCCTTCTTTAGGGGTATGATGTCTATATGTTTGAGGTGGGCATTAAACTGGTTAGTAATTACAGGCTTCTCTTTAGTAGCTGGAGTAAAAATGTAATTATTTTTACTTGACACATATAAAAATACCTTTTCAAATGTCATATAATGTTTCTTTTCAGGGGAACCAAGCCTGTGCTATATATATGAGGGAGATGGAATATGTGAACCTTTTGAAAAGGAAACCAGCATTGTAGACTGTGGCCTCTATACTCCCAGAGGATACCTGGATCAGTGGGCTACCCAAGCTTTTTCTTCTCATGAAGACAAGAAGAAATGTCCTGTTTCCTTGGTCACTGGAGCACCTTATTCCATGGTAAGTTAAGACTAGTCAAGGGTAAGCAAAATTGTTAAGTGATTCCCCCAGATACTGACCTTGAGCTTACATTTTTTTCTCCTAACTTTGACACCAAATTTAGTTAACGAACTCAGAATTAAATAATGTTAAATGAAAAGCTTCTAGGCTATCAATTAAATCTCATCCCCCACCCTCACCCCACTTACCTTCACTAGTTTTCATCTAGGAACCTTTGACCATGCAATAACTGACCAAAAGGTACACAAAAGCATCTCAAAATTAGCCTTATAATATACACATCAGAAATTGCACTTAGGCTTTGCATTTGGAAGAATTTATCTTGAAAGAAGATAACGGAGCAGTAAAGTCAGAATACTTGGATGACACTGTTGGATCTATCAGTATCATTATGATTATAACTAAGTGACATTTGGCAAGTCACTTAAACTCTCTGGGCCCCAATTTTCTCATATGTAAATCTTTTGCATTTAATTCAAGGTTTGTTGCAAAGATCAAATGAAATTTAAAATATATATTAAAGATCAAAATATAACTTGATTTAATTATTATTATTATTAAAGACTTTCTAGAATTAGTACTAAAATCAAATCCATAGGCACACAATTTTCCATGAATATCTACCTAAGTAAATAGAAGATCCTCTGAGAACTTTGAGGACTGACTTCTGTGAATTATAAATACCTAAAAGAAGAATAAGTGAAAAAAGTGAAAGTGTTAATTCTTCAGTTGTGTCCGACTCTTTGAGACCCCATGGACTGTAGCCCACTGGGCTCCTCTGTCCATGGGATTCTCCAGGCAAGAACACTGGAGTGGGTTGCCATTCCCTCCTCCAGGGGATCTTCCCAACCCAGGGATAGAACATGGTTCTCCTGCATTGCAGGTGGATTCTTTACTGTATAAGCCATCAGGAAAGCCCAAAGATTAAGGGCTTTGGTTTTTGAATACTATTCTAGATGTTTCCATTGCCAAATATACACTTCCATGCTTTATAACAATAAGTAATACAGTCAATTTGACAGAAGTAAGATTCATTAATAGCTCTCTAGGTATTTTAGGTCAGAGGCAAATCATTGGTTTTTGGTCTTGAGGAGACACCCCAGGAGACTGAGGAACTAGCCAAGGCTGGTGGTCCAGGTCAAGGAACTCATCAAGGACCCACGTGTCTCTGAGATTTTGGCTCTTTCTACACTTTATTTGCAGTTTTCTTTCTCAAGCTCATAAGATGACTACTGCCCTCCAGGTGTGAAGTCATTATTTCAAGCAGGAAGAAGGGGGAAGGTCAAAGGGAAATAAATGCATGCAAGCTGAATCTGTTTTTAGTGGGAAAATGGGAGCTGTTCCAGGAATATAGGCATCTACCAACATCCCATTGTTCAGATCCAGGTCACTTCACCAGCCTTAGTTGTAAGGGGCCCTGAGGAGATGAGCATTTATAGCTGGATACACTGTCTCCTTGAACAAGATTAGATAGAGTTCGTTAATAAGAAAGAGGGAGGTATGGATATGGACAGCCAATTAGCATGCCTGTCTCACTCCTTTAGCTAATTTTGAAGACATCTTTCTCAAGAATTCTGACGCCCAATGGTAGGAAGTTAGGTGATTCTGAGTTAGTAACAGCTCTCTAAAGCAGCTTTTAGTCTAGCTTGTCTGTCTTCCCCAAGTGAAGTGGGAAAATTTTTCTGGAATTTCTCTTTCCTGGTTCCTTTTCCCAACCTAGTGTTTCCTTGACTCAGTTGTCTCACTCCTGGGCCAGTAGATCCTTCCTGGTAAGGACAGAATCACCATCTTGGACAGATTTCCCTAACTAATCCTAGGAGCAGTTGACTGAAATGTCCCAGGATAATTCATTGAGCAAGGTCCCTGGACCATTGATGGGCTGTAAATTGTCACGTGTGTTCTTCTACCTGGTAAGTTGGATATTGAGGCTAAGAGAGAGCACTGAGACATTCTACCTTGAGAAAAGTTTTCTGCCAATAATGTCATCATGAGGCATTCAGAAAGAGGAAAACATTGGTTTTGAGCTGGGAGTTTCATTATCTTTAATTATCTCTCACCCTTCATGTTTAATTTTTGGTTGAAATTGCATTTCAGGTTTGCACATCATACCATCCAGATTTACCAGAGCACCATCCCCTAATTGGCTGGTTTCCCTGCGTCCCCAGTGGAAACAGACCTCAAGATGAAGGGAGTAAGCAGCCAAAAGGTAGCCTGCAGAGAGAGGATGAGGTTTGGCTCAAAGTAAGTAACCCAAATGTTTTTTAGTGAAAACTGGATAGACTGTGCTTGTGTGTGTGTGTGTGTGTGTGTGTGTGTGTGTGTGTGTGTATAAATGATACATTGGAATGTCAGGAAATTTCCTTTTGTCATCTGAAAGTTTTTATGTTTTGAATTTATTTTCATTTCTTTTTGAATGTTGAACTTTCCTTTATAAGCAATCACTCTATCAAAGTGTAATACTCATATAGAAAAGTAGAAAAATCAGAAATGACTGATAAATTTTTACAAAGTAAACATCCTCTCTAACCACCATAGAGATCAAAAAACAGAAAATTAACATCACCCCAAAAAGGCTCTCTCATTCCCCCTGTCATTATACTACAGAGGTATCTACTATTTTTCCTTCTATCACCAAAGATTAGTTTTGCCTGTTTGTATTTTACCTGAAAAATTTGACAGTCTGTAGTACTTGTGCTGATTCTTTCTTACTCAGCATTCCATCTGTGGGATTCCTTCAGGCTGCTCTACTTAGCAGTAGAGTTCATGTCCACTGCGGTGCAGAATTCCAGTGCATCAATGGGCCATACTTTAATTAATCATAGTAATGAAACTTTAGTTTATTTCTAATTTTTCTCTATTGTATATTACAAATAGTTCTGCTATAAATGCTTCTGTACATTTCTTTTGGTGAATGTATACAGACAGTTGGGTATATTTGGAACTGCTAGATGGTAATTAGGCAGATGATCTGCTTTAGTAGTTAATACCAAATGGTGTTCCACTTGGTTATACTAGTTTTATACTCCCAGCAGAGGTTTATGAGTATTCCAGTTGCTTTATATTTTTACTGATTACTTGGTATTTTAAGTCTTAATTTTAACCATTAAGTATGTAAATGTACCTCCTTATGGTTTCAATTTACATGTTGACTAATGAAGTTGTAATGTTTATATGTATATTGGCCATTTGTGTTGATATATCCTTTTTTCCCTCTTTTTTTCTGAAGGGTTTATTCAAGTCTTTTGCTCAATTTTCTATTGGACTGTCATTTTTTTCTTAATTTATATGATTTCTTTACAATTTTCAGAATATATAAATCATATTCCAGTTGTATATTATTTAATATTTTCCAGCACTCCGTGGCTTACTTTTTTTTAAACTCTTAATGGTATGTTTGATGAAGAGTTCTAAATTTTACCATAGTTCAATTTCTCTTTCTTTTTCTTTATGGTTAGTGCTAATCATGTACTGTATGAAGAAGTCTTTGCTCACCACAAAGACATACTTTCCTATGTTATCTTCTAGAAATGTTATTGTTTCACCTTTTATATATAGATCTACAATCCTCTGGAATTTTTACATATTGTATGAGGTAGGGATCAAGACTTTTTTCCCCCTAGAACTAGAACCACCGTTGAAAGTGAAAGTGTTAGTTGCTCAGTCGTGTCTGATTCTTTGTGACCCCATGGACTGTAGCCCACCAGGCTCTTCTGTCCATGGAATTCTCCAGGCAAGAATACTGGAGTGGGTAGCCATTTTCTTCTCCAGGAATCTTCCTGACTCAGGGATCAAACCTGGGTCTCCTGCATTGCAAGCAGATTCTTTATCATCTGAGCCACCAAAATAACAACTTGAAGGCAATATGTAATCCTTTGCCAATAGTTTTGAATCCTTTTTGTGAATATATTAAGTGTTTTTTCATTTATATTCATTAGAGCTTGGTCCCTACTTTAAAAAAGAAAAATTTTTACTATCTTGTCAAGTTTATGATGAAGGCCAGGTTTGACTCCTAGAGTAAGTTTCCTTTTTTCCCCTAGTTTTCTGGAATATTTTGTGAAAGGTTGGTGTTAAATTTTGGTGGACTTCATCAGTAAAGCTATCTGAGTCTGGTATTTTCTTTGAGGAAAATATTTAAATATATGTTAAAATCTTAAACCAAATATTGCAGAATTGGGGCTTTCTATTTCTTCTTAGGTCAACTTTGGAAAAAGTAATTTTTTTTTTCCAAATAATTTGTCCATTTTTTCCTAAAATTTTTGATTTATTGGCATTAAGTTTTTCATAATGCTCTTATTTTGTATATTTCTACACTCCCTAGGACTTTTTTTTAGTTATTCTATTGCTAATTTTTGGCTTCTTTTATTTTTTTGTTTAGTATTGCTAAAGACTTAACAGTTATATTAATCTTTTATTAATGTTTTTATAGAACCAAAAATTATACATGTGTGTATATATGTACGCATATATACACATATACATAAATATACATATATAAACATAAAAGGAAGAAAATAATGAAAGTAGCATACATGTGTACTCTTATTTTCATTATTGCCTCTTTTTATGTTTACATTTAATTTGCTCTTGAGATGTTGCTTAGATCATTAATTTTTAGTTTCTTTCTTTTTAAAATATAAATATTATGGTGACAGGTTTCCTTCTAAATGTGACTTTAGCAGCATATTGCATTTCAAATGTCTTATTTCTATTATCATTCAGTTCAAACATATTTTCTAATTTTTATTTGACTACTTTTTTGATCCCTGCTGCTGCTGCTGAGTTATATATAAATATGCTGATGAATGTCCAAACATTTGTTTGGAAACTATTTATTTTTTTGTTTTTGATTTATAGTTGAGTCTTCTGTGCTCAAAGATTATATTTTGTGTGATTTCAAGCCTTTTTAATTTGTTGACCTTTGAATTATGGAAAAACATATGGTTAATTGGGCTTCCCTGGTGGGTCAGTGGTAAAGAATCCACCTGCCAAATAAGAGATGTAGGTTTGACCCCAGGTTTGGGAAGATCCCCAGAGAAGGAAGTGGCAACGCTCTCCAGTATTCTTGCCTGGAAAATCCCATGGATAGAGGAGCCTGGCAGGTTACAGTCCATGGGGTCACAAAAGAGTTGGACACAACTTAGTAACTAAACAACAATATGGTTAATATTGATAAATATTACATGTACTTTGAAAGAAATATGTAGTCTGGAATCATTGGATATAGGATTCTATATTTTTAACATAGATCAAGTTCATCCATCATGTTAAAATTTCCCATATTGTATATTTTCCTTGAAATTCTTTCTACCAGTTACTGAGATATATATGTTAGACTTTATTAATAATCATAAATTTGCCTGTTTCTCTTTTATTTTGCCAGTTTTTGATTTACACATTGATTTATTTGCATTTTGAGACTATTATTAAATATTCAGGCAATTCTCACTTTGTAGCATGGAAACACAAAATGATCATGTGTCCTAAAACTGTACAAAGCAAGCTAAATAATCAATGGGGAAAATTACAATTGTTACATGATATTTTTGTCACAACATTAAAAACTTTTATTTTTAGAAGTATATGTGAAATGAAATGAAAAAATAGTAAAATTTAGCTCATTATAATTTAAAACATTACAGAGAATTAAAGTGTTTCATTTCTTTGTAAAAAATTTTACAAGTATAGTTTTAACAGTTCTTGCCTTTTTATTCTTTATTTTTTGCATCATATGACTTATATTACAAAGCAAGCGATTTTTCTATACTGTTGTGAATTGTAATATTCCTTTCCAAGTTTGATCATCTTCCAACATTTTATGGTACTTTGCACTTTCAATGTTATGAAACATCTCTGAGAGTTCTTTTAATATGAATTTTTTCTTGGCATCATTTCCTCTGGGACATCTTTATCCTTTTTGTCACAACCACTTTTCTCCTTTTTGCTGATAATTTCATTTTCACTAAGTTCCTCTGACTGCAAATACAGAGTCTCTCAAACGGCAGCAGCATCAGCATTCCTGTACTCAGTTATTTCATCTGTGATTCTATTTACCTTTCATTCAAATTTCACCTGTAGCATTATAATTTTTTGTTTCTTTGCTGCACTTTCATCTTTCCTAGAGGATCCCTTCTTTTGATTATCTATTTTTTGTAAAATGTCATGCAGGTAATATGTCAGTGGGAGATAAGACAATGCAGCTGCACATTTTTCTGTCTCTGTGTGAACAGAATAACAAGTACACAGGGACCAATCAATGACAATTTGAAAGAAGAGATGTAATTGGTCACTTTATCACGATTCTCATTGGTTATTTATATGGTGATTTGTGGATGGAAGGACTATTAGTGGAGTTGATACTTTTTGCAGTTACAATTAACATTTTTTGCTAATTGAAATTTGAATCACATTATCTGGTATTACATAACTAAATTGTGATAACTGATATTTGTGAATATGGAAAGTACATAAAGTGAAACTACTGTCAATAGATAATTTTAGAAGTTACTACATCTTCCTTGTGGATTATCTTTTTTAACACTAAGAAATGTCTATCTCTAAGAATATTTCTTGCTGCACTATAAACTTGGTATAATATTAGTATAGATATATCTTTTTGTTTGTTTGCATATTGTTTCCTCTTTCATTCTATTACTTTTAATCCTTCTGTGAAATTATATTTAATATACTTTGAAATCAACATATCTTTATATATATGTAAAAATATAAATAACTCTAAGAAATTGCTATATATATAAATCTAAATTTTTTTATTTTCCAATTGTAGTATTTAGTCTAATTACATTTAATGTAATTAATGATGCTTCCCTGGTGACTCAGTGGTAAAGAATCTGCCTGCCAGTGCAGGAATGCAGGAGATGTGTGTTTGATCCCTGGATCAGGAAGATCGCTTGGAAGGAAATGGCAATCCACTCTAATATTCTTGCCTGGGAAATCCCATGGACAGAGGAGCTTGGCAAGCTAAAGTGTGTGGGGTCACAAAAGAGTCAGAAACAATTTAGCAACTAAGCAGTTTTAAATTTACCAGAGAATCATTTGTTGCTCACTTTTCCCTCATAATTTGTATTTTCCTATTTCTTGCCCTTTTTAGATTAAATCAATTCAGGTCAGTCGCTCAGTCATGTCCAACTCTTTGTGACCCCATGGACTGCAGCACGCCAGGCCTCCCTGTCCATCACCAACTCCCAGAGCTTGCTCAAACTCGTGTCCATCAAGTCGGTGATGCATCCAACCATCTCATCCTCTGTCGTCCCCTTCTCCCCCTACCTTCAATCTTTCCCAGCATCAGGGTCTTTTCCAATGAGTCAGTTCTTCACATCAGGTGGCCAAAGTATTGGAGTTTCAGTTTTAGCATCAGTCCTTCCAATGAATATTCAGGATTTATTTCCTTTAGGATGGACTGGTTGGATCTCTGTGCAGTCCAAGGGACGCTCAAGAGTCTTCTGCAACACCATAGTTCAAAAGCATCAATTCTTTGGTGCTCAGTTCAGTTCAGTCGCTCAGTCGTGTCCGACTCTTTGTGACCCCATGAACCACAGCATGCCAGGCCTCCCTGTCCATCACCAACTCCCGGAGTCCACCCAAACCCATGTCCATCAAATTGGTGATGCCATCCAACCATCTCATCCTCTGTCGTCCCCTTCTCCTCCTGCCCTCAATCTTTCCCAGCATCAGGGTCTTTTCCAGTGAGTCAGCTCTTCTCATCAGGTGGCCAAAGAATTGGAGTTTCAGCTTCAACATCAGTTCTTCCAATGAACACCGAGCTTTCTTTATAGTCCAACTCTCACATCCATACATGACTACTGGAAAAACCATAGCTTTGACTAGATGGAACTTTGTCGACAAAGTAATGTCTCTGCTTTTGAATATGCTGTCTAGGTTTGTCATAGCTTTTCTTCCAAGGAGCAAGCATCTTTTAATTTCATGGCTGCAGTCACCATCTACAGTGATTTTGGAGCCCAAGAAAATACAGTCTGTCACTGTTTCCATTGTTTCCCTATTATTTGACATGAAGTGATGGGACCGGCTGCCATGATCTTTGTTTTTTGAATATTGAGTTTTAAGCCAGCTTTTTCACTTTCCTCTTTCACTTTCAAAAAGAGGCTCATTAGTTCTTTGCTTTCTGCCATAAGGGTGGTGTTATCTGCATATCTGAGGTTATTGATATTTCTCCCGGAAATCTTGCTCCCAGCTTGTGCTTCATCCAGCCTGGCATTTTGTGTGATGTACTCTGCATATAAGTTAAACAAGCAGGGTGACAATATCAGCCTTGACATGCTCCTTGCCCAATTCCCTCCTTTTTGAGCCACCTGGGAAGCCCTTAGATTAAATAAGCAGTTTTATTATTTTATTTTCCATTCTATCAATTTGTTGGCTATACTTTTATTCTCTATCTTTGTTACCCTAGAGATTGCAGGCTGTGTACTTAACTGGTTAGAGTCTACTATGAATTAGTATTCTCACAATTTCATAATCAATAAGTAACTTAGAATGCTTTGTCTCTATTTTCTGTTTCCTGGCTTTTTAAAGATAAAATGATTTAATGTTACCTAATATTGACCTTCTCCAGTGCTCTTTGGTCTTTTCTGTATTTCTATGCTTTTCATTTTTATTTAGCTTGAAGAAATTCATTTATTATTATTTTTAATGTGAATCTGCTGGCAGTGAATTCTTCCAGTTTTTGTATAGCTGAAAATACCCTTGACATTTATTTTCAAAGGGTATCTTTGCCTGGTATAGAATTCTAGGTGGCCAGTTGTAGTTTTCACTGATTTAAAGATGTTATTTCATTGCCTTTTTACCTACATACTTTCTCTGGAAAGTTAGTTGAACTTCTGATATATATATTACCTTGAAGGCAATGTCTTTTATTCTCTGGTGCTTTTAACATAATCTTCTTATATTTTGTCTTCAACTTACTGTAATGTTCCTAAGTCTGTTTTTCTTTGCATTTATCTGGCTAAGAGTTTATCAAGCTTCTTGAGTCTATATAGCTTAATGTCCTTGCTTGGTCTTTCATTTTTTGAACACCAAATTACTTTCTGCTGTATATCATTTGTTCCTTTTTTCTTTGTTCTATTTTCCATTCCTTTTGTTCCCCATGCTGCAGCCTCGTTATTTTATGCTGACATATCTTCTGTTTCATTAAACCCAACTTTCACTCCATACAATTGGTTGTTAAACTATTATTAATTTCAGTCATTTTAATTCTAGAACACCTTGCAAAGTGAAGTCGCTCAGTTGTTTCTGACTCTTTGCAACCCCATGGACTGCAGCCTACCAGGCTCCTCCGTCCATGGGATTTTCCAGGCAAGAGTACTGGAGTGGGAATGCCATAGCCTTCTCCGGCACAGAATGTTAGGTTACCTTCAATGTGATTTCTTTTTGAGTCTCTTTAGTCCTGACTGCCTTAGTTGCTCTCAAATGCTTTCAAACTTTCTTTTTTACTTTATTCATATTTTATAACTGTTCTTACCAAGAGTATTGGAGAAGGCAATGGCACCCCACTCCAGTACTCTTGCCTGGAAAATCCCATGGATGGAGGAGCCTGGTGGGCTGCAGTCCATGGGGTCGCTAGGAGTTGGGCACGACTGAGTGACTTCACTTTCAGTTTTCACTTTCGTGCATTGGAGAAAGAAATGGCAACCCACTCCAGTGTTCTTGCCTGGAGAATCCCAGGGATGGGGGAGCCTGGTGGGCTGCCATCAATGGGGTCGCACAGAGTCGGACACGACTGAATCGACTTAGCAGCAGCAGCAACCAAGAGTATGTGTTTTGCTATATGTTACTTCATTGTAATTGGAAGCAAAAATCTACAACTGGAATTTTATTAATGTATAATAGTTAGCTACCATATGTATTTTAGGTTTGCACTCTGTTCTTATTACAAGTGATATAAGAGTAATAATACTTGTATAAGGAAAGTAACTAACATAATTGAAAATTAATATATAAAATCTATTTTAAAAATTTAGTTTTCACAAATTCACATAATACCAAATAGATGAGGAAGTGATTTTTAAAAATAAGCTGATTAAGTTTTTTTCAAAGATTTTTTGAGGACTGAATGATTTTTGATTCCTCATTATTTCTTTAATCTCACTTTAATCTTTATTTGATATATGAATATGATTTGTATTCTGTGGATCAGAGACAAATTTATTACAGTGAGAAACAACTGTACTGGAAAGTATTAGCCTTGAAAATGCCTTTCCAAAATCTTTCCTTGTTACTTGCCCAACAAAATTTCTTTCATTTTAGTCCATATTTACTAAGGTAACTTGTCTCTTTTAGTTTTCCTTATCGTTGTTTCTTTAAATCTTGGGTCAATAGACAAAATTATGAGATCTCTTGCATAGCATAAAATGTAGATTATTTTTATTATTTACAATAATAAGCGCACTTTAAAGCCACTCATAGTTCACAATGTGATTTTTCACACACTCTTTTATTTGAACCCCTTAATAGTCCTATGAGTTTGGCAAAGTAGTTGTTTTCCTATTTTATAGATAGGGAAAATCAGAATCAAATACTCAGAGTGCTTTTTCCTAATATCACCCAAGAATAAAAGGGTGAATCTGAAGTTCAGACTCATGCCTCTTGATCTAATCCCATGTTTATTTCTTTACACTATGTTGCGTCATTCAATCAACATTCATTATGCACCTGTGATATGCCAAACCCAGAAATAATCACTGGGAATAAACAGGGAAATATGACATTAGCAAGAAAACAAGTTAAAACATATGTGGACTTGGAAGAAAAGGTTCCCTTTTTTCTTTTGTTGGATTTATTCTAAATTCTTCAAAGACAATATCTGTAGGTCTAGTTCACAGGATTTATTAAGTGCATATTGTAAACTCTAGGTGCCATTAGGGAATAGAGAAACAGAAGGCATGATCCTTCTCAGAAAGTCCTTTGACACTAAGCAATATAGACAACCAATGAAGCAATCTGAAAAGCAAATATTCAATTACTTGTTGTTTGGCTTCACGTGGAGCCCATCATCATAGGCAAAAATCACATGTTCATGTTTATTTTCATTGCTGTTCTAAAATTAAAAGTTAAAATTAAAATTAAAAATTAAAAGCCTCACTCAGGCTAGACTGGTTAGCATTCCTAACAGAAGCCACCAGGTGTTGGTCATAGTATCTTAAATACTAGGGTTCTCCACATTAGTTATAAATTACAGACCACTGCCGGAAACCCTCGCTACATAAAACCTAAAGCCTGTTACCATAATTTCCTTCTTTTCTTTAAGTTCAACCAGCCAAACTCTGCATATGAATCTTCAACAGAAATGCAGTGTATATTTAATTGATTGGATTTCAAAGATGTGAATCCGTAAAACTAGGTGTTAAGAGCATAAAAAGTGACACGTTTATTGTGGTTTAATCTATTCCAGATATCTTATTATCAATTCTTACACAAATTTTTATCAGAGATATGAGTTTTCTAATTCTAAAAATGATTATCTGAAAACTCAGAGATGCTACGCATTTTAGATAACACAGCAGAGGTACAGATAGAATTCAAATTCAAATCCAGCTTATTCCAAAGTCCATGTTTTTTCCTCTATACCAGAAGTTGGGAAATATTTCCTATGAAGAGCCAGATAACAAATATTTTAGGATTTGTGGGCCATTTGGTCTCTGTCACAGTTATAGCTTCCCAGGTGGTGCTAGTGGTAAAGAACTCACCTGCCAATTCAGAAGATGTAAGAGATGCAGGTTTGATTTCTGGGTTGGGAAAATCTCCTGGAGGAGGGCTTGGCAGTCAGCTCCAGTATTCTTGCCTGGAGAAGCCCATGGACAGAGGAGCCTGGTGGGCTACAGTCTATAGGGTCGCACAGAGTCAGACACGACGGAAGTGACTTAACACACAGTTACTTAACACCGCTGTTTCAGAGTGAAAGTAGTGTAGACAATACAGAAATGAATGAGCATGGTTGTGCTGTAATAAAATTATACTTATGAACACAAAAATTTCCATTTCATACAATTTTCACATTATTCACATTATTTTTCCTTGAATTTTTTTTCAACCATTTCAAAATGCAAAAGTCATTCGTAGCTCACAGACCATAAAAAACAGGCAGTGGGTCAGTTTTGGCCCATGGGGTATAGAGTCTGACCTCCGCTGTATTTCTAGTTTCCAGTCCACTGCCTAAAATGAACAAAATCTTGTATTGTAGAGGGATTCGATGATGAACGAATCTTCACCCTTAAGGTACATACTCCTCAGCGGTCATATTTACGCAACTACCATAGAAGACAAAATGCTATGCTACAAATACAGTTAAGTGTAAAATAGACTCAAAAGGACCTGGTGATTGATTGGACATAGGGAGACAGAGATAGGTTTATCTCAAATGGAATTTCCCCATTCATCTAATCTTCCACACCCCTCTATACCCCACCCCCCAACACACACATATACACATTCTAGGATTTAGAAATTTTAGTCATAACAGATTGCTTTCAGTGCTGGAAAACACCAAAGTTTTTATATTTCCATAGCCTTTCAGGTAAGGAGTTCATGTTTTTCCTTCTTGGTAAGTGCTTTCTCCACTTTGACTTTCCAAAAAACACATACTAATCTTCTAAGATGTAGCTCAAGGATTACTTCTATTATAAGGCCTAGACTTTTCTGAATTTCTCTCCCAAACCCTACTCAGTATGTGTAATTAATCTCTTCCTCCTATGTGCTTCCTCAATAAACATTTCTATCACAGTTCCTATACACTTGCAAATAATCCATAGTTCAAAGAAGACTTTATAGGGAAATTAGAAAATATTTTGAGTTGAATGAAAATAAAATAATAATGTCAAGTTTTATGGGATGCAATTAAAGCAATGTTACAGGGAAATTTATAGCTTTAAATGTCTGTGTTTGGCAGGAGGCAGGGGGTGGGGAGGTAGTTAGAGTGGGGGGAAAGCATTATAAAGGGCTTCCCCGGTGGTTCAGATGGTAAAGAATCTGCCTGGAATGCAGAAGACTCAGGTTTGATCCTTGGGTCAGGAAGATCCCCTGGAGAAAAGAATGGCTACCCAATCTACTATTTTTGCCTGGAGAATTCCATGGCCAGAGGAGCCTGGCAGGCTAAGGTCCATGGAGTCACAAAGAGTCAAACACAACTGAGTGACTAAGACTTCTATTTTTTCAAGCATTATAAAATCAATAATCAATTTTCACCTGAAGTAATTGGAAAGAGAGCAAATAAAAACCAAAGTAAAAATAAAAAGGAGATAACAAAGAGCAAAAGTCAGCCAAGTAGAAAAAAAAATTCCCGTATCATCACTGTTATTTTATTTTCTCTAGAAATAGCAGTAGTGCAATTTGACTTTTAGTTTATACTTTATGAGATATAAAATAAATGAAATATAAAACATGAAAAAAAGATTTAAAATTTAAATCATTTTCTCATAAACTGAATTAACATCTAAAGAGAAAAACAACCTGAAAATTATTTTATCTATTTTTTTGTAGTTTTGTCTCTTAAAATTTCGTCTTTAACATATTTAAAATTCATTTTCATATGTAGAATACAATAGAGTCCCACTTTGTTTTCTAAATACAATAAGCCAGTTTTTCTAACTCTATCCATTAAAACTTTAATCCTTACCCTGATAATTTGTAGCACTACATTAACTATATACTAGTTTCTGGAATATTCAAGAGCCAGTTTTTAAACATTCTGTTCTATTCCATTGATCTACTTTTCCACTCCTTACACCAGCAATACAATACACTGTTTCTATTACTATAACTTTTTACTATGTAAAGCATTTCTGGTGGAGCATATCCTCCCCCCTTTCCACTTTTTTGTATATCTTTTTTCAAAATTGAATTAGCTATTCATTATCCACTTATTTCATATTATTCACTTATTTCACATTATTCACTTATTTTCCAATTTTAGAATAAGCTTTGGATAGTTTCTTCCACTTCTTGAAAAGCATACTGGTACATATGAGCTGAATTTAATCAAACACTTGATTTTCACCATTTGGTATGATCTTGTGATTTCTCTTCTTTGATCCATCATTATGTTGAATCACATTGATGGATTTCTTTTTTAAGATATCAAATCATGTTTGCCTTTGTGAATGAACCTGCTTGTTTTTTTATATATAATATTTAAGCATACTCTTGGATTTTACTGATTTTTAATCTTGGATTCCTACTTTTACATTTATATGTGAAATTAGTTTATATATTTCTTTTTTGAATATTCAGAATATACAACTCTTATAAAATTGTTTGGGCAGTTTTTCCTCCTTTCTATTTTTTGAAACCTCTTGCATAAAATAAGAATTATCTGTTCCTTCAAAATTTGTCAGAACCCACCCGTAAAACCAATTAAACCTGGTTCGGCTCATTTGGCTCATCTCTGTTATGTTATGGCTCATCTCTGTTTTAGGTATAGTTATCACTCCCTTTATATTGGAATTTTTTGAACCTTCCTTTTCTCTTGTTTTCTTAATTACACATGCCTGGTACTTCTTCAAAGAACAAATTTTAGTTTTATTCATTTCTGTTTTTATTCTAGTTGCTATTCTCCAGTTCACTGATTTCTGTCCTTCTCTTTATTATTTCCTCCCTTCCTGTTTTTCTGGATTTACACTGATGTTCTTTTTTAGCTTCTTGTGTTGGACACTTGGATAATTTGTTTTCACTGTTTCATAAATTTTCCCTCTAGATGTTATTTTAACTGTAGTCCATGAATACTGATATATAGTTCTTTTATTGTCAATGAGTCCTAAGTATTTTTTATACCTCATAATTTCTTTTTGAAGTTGTGAAATTTTAATAGCGTTTTGTTTCTAGCCCTGATTTTTCAGAGCATAACAACTTTAATTGTGCCAGTTATGTCAGTAACAGAGTTTTACTTCTCTTCCACTTGGCCGAACAGTTTTTTAGGAAGTACTTAAATAGTGAGCCTTTATTCATTCAGAAATTAAGGACCAGTCTGTACTAGAGATGTATTAGAGATTCTCCTAGTTGGTCAAAAACTCTTACCATTTTTCTCTATTTTTTCTTAATATATATATACAGAAATATCTACAAAATCCTTTTTCCTTTCCTCTTTTCTTATTTTAAAAATTTGTGTTCTTTGCTCTTCTTTCTTCTATTCTTTATTTTCAAATTATTTATTTATCATTTAATTGAGGCATAACTGACATACAAGATTATTTTAGTTTTAGGTGTAAAACATAATGATTCAATATTTGTATATATTGGGAAATGATCACCAGAGTGAGTCTAGTTAACCTCCATCACCATACTTACAGTTTTTTTCTTGTGATGAGAGCTTTTAAGATTGACTCTTTTAGCAACTTTCAAATATGCAGTACATTATTAACTGCCATGCAGCACAGTACATCCCCTTGACTGTGTTTTATAACTGAAAGTTTGTACATTTTGACTCTCTTCATCTACTTTGTCCACTCCCTAATCCCCACCTCTGGCAAACACTAATCTGTTCTCTGTATCTATGAGCTTGTTTTTTTCCCCTTTTTAAAAAATCCCATATCTAAGTGAGATCATAGAGTATTTGTCTATCTCTGTTATTTTACTTAGCATAAAGCCCTTGAGTTCCGTCCATGTTGTCACAAATGGTAAGATCTCCTTCTTCTTTATGACTGAATATATGTCTACACACACAAACACACACACACCACATTTTCTTTATATATCCATCTATCGTTAGACACTTAGGTTGTTTCCATATATTGGCTATTGTAAGTAACATTACAGTGAACATGAGGGTGCATATATATTTTTGAGTTAGTCTATTCATTTTCTTTGGCTAAATATACAGAAGTGGAACTGCTGGATCACATGGTGGTTCTATTTTTCAAAATGTTTTGAGGAAACTCCGAACTACTTTCCTTAGTGGCTACACCAATATACATTCCCATCAACAGTGCACAGAGTTACCCTTTCTCCACGTCTTTGTCAATACTAGTTGCTTCTTACCTTTTTGATAGTAGTCATTCTAGCATTTTTCAGAGTACAGGTCTTTCACCGCCTTGATTAAATTTATTTCTAGGTATTTTATTCATTTTATACAGTTGGAAATGGAACAGTTTTCTTAATTTTTTTTCTGATAGTTTATTAGTGTTTAGGAATGCAACCAATTCTATGTATTGATTTTGTATCCTGCAGCTTCACTGAATTCACATTAGTTCTAATAATTTTTTGGTGGTGTCTTTAGGTTCTATATATAAAATCATATCATCTGCAAATAGTGACAGTTTTACTTCTCCCTTTCCAATTAAGATACCTGTTATTTATTTTTCTTGCCTAATGTTCTGGCTGCTGCTGCTAAGTCACCTCAGTCGTGTCCAACTCTGTGCGACCCCATAGATGGCAGCCCACCAGGCTCCTCTGTCCCTGGGATTCTCCAGGCAAGAACACTGGAGTGGGTTGCCATTTCCTTCTCCAATGCATGAAAGTGGAAAGTGAAAGTGAAGTCGCTCAGTCCTGCCTGACTCCTAGCAACCTCATGGACTGCAGTCTACCAGGCCCCTCCGTCCATGGGACTCCCCAGGCAAGAGTACTGGAGTGGGTTGCCATTGCCTTCTCCAATGTTCTGGCTAGAATAACCAGTACCATGTTGAATGCTGCTGCTGCTGCTAAATCGCTTCAGTCGCGTCCGATTCTGTGCGACCCCATAGACGGAAGCCCACCAGACTCCCCCGTCCCTAGGATTCTCCAGGCAAGAACACTGAAGTGGGTTGCCATTTCCTTCTCCAATGCATGAAAGTGAAAAGTGAAAGGGAAGTCGCTCAGTCGTGTCCAACTCTTAGCGACCCCATGGACTTCAGCCTACCAGGCTCCTCCATCCATGGGATTTTCCAGGCAAGAGTACTGGAGTGGGTTGCCATTTCCAACAGAAGTGGCAAAATTGGGCATCCTTGTCTTTTTCCTGATCTTGGAGGAAAAGTTTTCAACTTTTCACCACTGATAGGATGTTAGCTGTGGATTTGTCATATATGGTCTTTATTATGTTGAGGGTTATTCCCTGGATATCCACTTTGTTGAGAGTTTGTATCATAAATATATGTTGAATTTTGTCAAATGTTTTTTCTGCATCTATTAAGATGATCATATTGTTTTTATTCTTCATTTTCTTAATGTGGTGTATCATGTTGGTTGATTTGCAAATGCTAAACTATCCTTTCATCTCTGGAGTAAATTCCACTCTGTCATGGTGTATAATCCTCTTAATGTAATGTTGAATTTGGTTTGCTAATATTTTGTTAAGGATTTTTCCATTTATATTCATCAGGGATATTAACCTGTAATTTTCTTTTCCTGTGGTATCCTTGTCTGGTTTTGGTACCAGGCTAATGCTGGACTCATGAAATGAGTTTGAAAGTATTCCCTCCTCTTCTGTGTTCTGAAGAGTTCAAGAAGAATTGGCTTTAATTCTTGGAAAGTTTGGTAGAATTCACCAGTATAGATGTCTCATCCTGGACATTTTTGTAGAGAGTTTTTAAATTAATGATTCAGTCTCCATACTAGTTATTGGTCTGTTCAGATTTTCTATTTCTTCATTACTTGTCTTTGGAAAGTTGTATGTTTCTAGTAATTTATCCATTTCTTCTGGGTTGTTTAATTTGCTAGTGTATAATTATTTGTAGTAATCTCTTCTGATCCTTTATGTTTCTGTGGTACCTGTTGTAACATTTCCTGTTTTATTTATGATTTTATTTGAACCCTCTCTCATTTTCTTCTTGGTAAGTCTGACTAAAGGTTTATCAGTCTTGCTGATCTTTTAAAAAAATCATGTCTTGGTTTTATTGATTTTTTTCTATTGTCTTTCTATTCTCTATATTATTTATTTCTGTACTGACTTTAATCCCTTCCTTCTACTGTCTTTGGGCTTTGTTCTTTCTTCTTTTGCTAGTTCCTTTAGGTGTAAAGTTAGGTTGTTAATCTAAAATTTTTCTTACGTCTTGAGGCAGCCATTTATTTCTATGAACTTCTCTTATAACTGCTTTAGAATTGAACTTATTTACTTTTAAAGTAATTGATAAATATGTACTTTCTGACATTTTGTTAATTATTTTCTTGTTGTTTTGTAGTTTCTCTTCTTACTAGTTCTTCTCTTGCTTCCTTTGTGGCTTGATGACTTTTAAGAATGATATACTTAGTTTCCTTTTCATTATCTTTTTTGTATCTATTACAGGTTTTCTGTATCTATTTCAGTCCAAGACTATATTCAAGTCATACTTATACTAAATTTTTTTCTCTGACATTTAAATTTATATGGTGTGCTGTTTTTATTTTGCTAGTGAAAGTGACAATTCTTTTTTTTTATTTCTGACAATTCTTTTTTTTTATTTCACAAATTGGAAGGTAAGCCTCTATTCAAAGATTCATCCGGAAAACTATAACCATCCAGAAAACTGTCCAGATATCATAATTTAGCAAAAAAAAAGAAAATTCATGTGTAGAAGTTACCTAGGCTAGCCACAATTTCTTTGACATTATTTGTAGAAAAGTTGGCAAGGTCTTTTGTCAGAATCTATTAACTTAATATAGAATTCTAAAAATGTTAGTTATCTGAATTTCAATCTTTTATGGGAAAGGTGCAACAAATTAGTCAGGGATTTAGAAACTGACAAAAATGTACGCTCAGAGGAATATTGTAAGCTCTGTTTTTACCATTTATCAGTCATGACCTTATATAATCATATATCCTTCTTTGGCATCATTTTTCTTTGAATTAAAATGAGGTGTTTGGGCTAGGTGATTCCTTTCAGCTCTGTTATATTTCAAGCTTGATGGTGAATTTTAGAAAGGATAATATAATAAATAAGTATGATCAATAAGATAATTGTAGTCAGGCTACTAAATGATAAGGACAAAGATAATCATATCTATTGATTCTTTTTGAGTTTTGCTACTTAAAACCTGATTGGCTTCCAAAAGCCTCAGTGTCACCTACGAACTAGGTAGAAATACAAATCTCAGCTGTGTTAAATCAGAATCTTTAGTTTAACATGATTCTCAGGTGATTTGTATGCACATTAAGGTTTAAGGAGCTCTACAGGGTTAGTATCTCATCAGTAAAATAACTGATGTTCAAAATGATGCCTCCAATTATGAAAATTCACTTAAGTAGAGGATCCTGTTTTTAAGAGGGAAGAAAAATTTTTAATATATATTGGGATTATTTCTATGCACATGCTTTAACTTCTGAAAAGTTCTTGCTTTCCAAAATAAAATTTTCTCCTTGGAAAATTAACCTAGGTAAATTCCTACAGTCCCTGGGAATCCTAAGAAAACAAATATGACTATGCATATATAATTTTCACTTCCATCAAAAATTAGCCTAATGCATTGAAAGAAGAATTTCATCTCTCCTTGGCTAAGCAGTTTAGCTCCAGAGATAAAGGACTCATTTTCCATTTTCCTATCTGATTGCTACTAATGCAACTTGATTGATTTTACATGGAAACTTTTGCAGGCCCTAGATATGACAACTTAGCAGATTCTAAGTTTCATAAATACTTGGAATAGCAATTTTCTTTCAGTCAGAAGGAAAGATTTCCTGGCTCCACAGTGAATCCCTCATCCCCTCACTTACGCAGTCTAGTTCCCAAGAGACCCTTCATTATCAATATTTCTTAATATGTTTTCACATTCTCAGATTTTGTCTTAAGTGGAGTTTCCCCAGGATTCAGACTATGAGATAAAGATTTGTACGCAGGAAGTTTACCAAGAACTTTCTTTGGGATCAATACCTAGGGGAGAATGAAAGATCCAGGAGTTGGCAGAGAGAGGAGTAGGACTGTGAAACATTTACACAAAGGTTTCAGCATCCCACAGGGAACTAGGATGGCCCTTCAGAGTTATCCCACTTTGTATACCACACAATCCTATCAAAAGGTCATTAGACATGGGGTTCTCCTCTCCCCCTACTCCAGGGAAGTGGCATGACCTTGTGGAGGCTTTCTTTCTCTGAAGGCAGAGACGTGATATGAGCTGAATGCTCAGTCATGAAGAAGGGGATTTTTGTGGCACACCACAGTATTCACTACAGATTTGAGTTTTGCCTTTATGATCCCCCTCTGAGTCTCACAAGTTCTTCTAACACAAAGTTTCTGCAGACTTAGTCCTGGTGTCTAAAATCACAGCTGAAGAGATGCTATTAGAAGGAACCAAGCAATAAGTTGATTTTGGTCTGAGCCCTTCCACTGACCTGTCAAACCATACCCTGTCATATGCCTCCTCCTGGATAATTGGGGTCATAATAGAGATTTCTTCTTCATTTCATAAGATTTACAAGTTGACCTCATTCTTCTGAAAAAAGAACTACATAAGCTCATGATATTTATAACCTTACTTGTATGATGACGGGATAATGCTAGAAATCATGTGGACTTTGACCAATATCCAGAGAGACAGGGGTTTGGGCACCAGAAGAAAGTCATACTCTGTTGAAAACTCTTCCCACATTTTGACCCACATCCTCAAGTAGATAGGCCACCAAGAAATCTCAAGTTCAGAGGCAAGACCTATTACCTCTCACCTTCCCCTCATCTGTTAGATTTGGACTTCAGGTTAGATACCTTGAAAGTTTCAGAGTTAGTCTTTCCATTCTCAAATTTCTGAAGTCTACATAGACAGTAATATTATCAGAGTAAAATTGCCAGTATTTGATAATTTTTCACCTACAAAAAAAAAGGCATATGGTTCAACCAACAGTGTAAGCATCCTTAATCTAATTTCTATTGACCCTACTTGAACTGTGAATGGCTTTCAAAGGGTTCTCTTAGCTCCCTGAAATAGTATCATGTTTTTATACCTAAGTATTTATGTGACTTCACTTTTTGTGGAGAGAGAGGGCACACATGTCAACAAGTTTTCTAAGAACTTTGTGATTTTCTGCTCACCAAAATTAGGAACCCTTGGGCAGTCAAAATAATACAGAAAACCCAAATTCCTGTCTAACATTCATGTTGGAGAAAGTCACTTAATCTCTCAGAATCCTACCTTCCACTTCTATAATATAACCTTTGAATCCTAGGGATATTATAGTAAAAAATAAAATAAAATAATGTCTCAAATAGGAACAAAAACCCAATGAGCTTAATGGAGGCTCCAGTAAAGCGTGGTTGGGGAATTGTAAAGTACTTACAGACTGAAAGCAGTATGTGCCCACTTTCTCCTGTTCAAGGGCCTTCCCTTTCTCTCTGAAATCAGGAAGTGCCATAGATGAATGAAAATGGAAAGGCACACAGAAAAAAATAACATCTCAGCAACTAACCAAAAACATTTTAAAACCTCAGAGAAGATTCTTTTCAAGTTTGTGGTATAGTTTCAGGGTTTGCTGTCCAGGGACCACCGCAAAGGATGACCTGAACGTCAAGATGCTTGGTTTAGGAGTCAATTAAGTGTGTTTGTACCCAGCACGCAGACTAAAGAGGGATTTCTTAAGCCCAAAAAAGTTCTACACCAGGGACGCATTCTTTCAGTCTTACCCTGTAGCAGTGGCCAGAAGTCAGATCCGGCAGTTAATGTGCAGACTTTGGATGGCAAGCAACTGAGGGCATGGGCTCGTTTTCCATTTCTGTCTGTCAGTTGGTTTCTATCTATCTATCTGCCTATTATCTATCTAATTCATACTCTCTCTGTTTCAAAGTATCTTGCTAGAGATTCACTGAGCTAATTTTACTGGCTATCATTCTATCTTTAGGCCATTCCTCAGTCCTCTCTGAGAATCAATTGCTTTTCTAAAAGATCTTGCCTTCTTTTGATATCTAACTATAGTTTGTCTTCTTCATAAAAGCCACGTTCAAATTAATTTTATATGGCCCTGTAATACATAAATGCAATTTTCTTGTTAAAACGAGCAATAAAATATTACAAATAAAGCTAACAATTCCCTTGACCTCTTAGCATCTTGGACTTTTCTCTTGGGGGCATGCCTGGTACTCATTTCAGATTTGCATAGTCCCCAATTAGCTGCCTCTAGTGTATTTTGTCTAGAAGGGGGCAGCTGTTCGCATTGTGCATTTGGTGTGGTGATTAGAGGAGTGTCTTACTTACGTAGTGACAATGGTGGTGTGAGGTTAGAATAAGCAGAGTTTCGTGCTGCCAGGTTTTCTGCTCTAGACACTACCTACTTTTGTTTAAGAACACAAAATTCATTGTTTATTTCATATAAAGTAAAAATAGCCTAGACTGTTATATAAATTAAAATAGATGTGACTTGGCTGTAGAAAGAGCAGCTTTGAAAAATATCATGTTTGTTCAAATACAGAATGCATTTTAGTATTCTAATTATGCTGTCAATTCTAGAAATGTCTTTGTTTATATCTACAGCAAAAGTAGATTTTTAATAAACACATATTGAACTGAATTTTTTTAATGTCTATTAAAAGTTATGTATTCAAAATGTATTTTTCATAGATTCCATATATAAAGTAGAGATGCATTCTATACCAAGAGCCTCAAATATTGCCAGTTTCTATGGAAGCAGAACCTGCAGTACCAATTCACACCTACAAGTGCCATTTTAAAACAGCATATGTGAGATTCTTAAGCCTATAAATTTCAGAAAAGCATAATTCTCTATATACCAAACTACATAGTTGTGTGTTTAATTTAAATGTTTCTTCTTTATCCTGTTCTTCCTAAAGTGTAAACAGAATTTTTTAAAAGTATTCCTTTTTGGAAATAAAAATTCTTGAGCATTGAGTCTTTACTAGATCATAGGCATTATCTTTGTGCTTTCACATGATTTCATTTCATCCTCATAGTAGCCGAGTGAGATGGGTAGTATGTCTGCTCCTCAGGTGTGGAAAAGAAGAACCCTAGGCTCAGAGAGGAGAAATGGATTGTCAAAGTTAGTTTACCCAGCTAGTAAAACAGGGCTGGGACTATTCCAGGTGGCACAGTGGTAAAGAATCCACCTGCCAATGCAGGAGACATGGGTTCAATCCCTAGGTCAGGAAGATCCCCCTAAAAAGGAAATGGCAATCCACTCTAGTGTCCTTGCCTGGGAAATCCCATGGACAGAGGAGCCTGGCAGGCTATTTATAGTCCATAGGGTCCCAAAAGAGTCGGACATGACTGAGCGACTAAACAACAACAATAAAGATGGGCTAAGAGTTAAACCCAGGGTTCTGCCTGGCCATCCCTCCCTTCGGAATGGTGCACTTACTAGATTCCTTTACCGTGGTTAGCATTCATTGCGCAGACTTGAACCGGTCTCTGGTTTGAGGTTCTAATAGTTATATGACAGAGTTCTACTTCTTTGCATTTGAGTTGCTCCTGTGGGGGCATATTCAGTATTCAGATGAGAATGAAGTGTGGCTACCTCTCTTGTGTCACTGTGAGAGGAAATGCCCAAGACTGGGCATCCTGTACCGTGATCAGACGTTCCTCTGCCAGGGTCTCACTTGTGGTTTTCCTACTAAAGCCACGGCCGGGAAATCCTGGCATAACCACTTCCCACAAATCACAAATCAAGGCGCAGAGACACTGCCACTGCCACAGGAACAGGCTTTAAGGTTCAAAGTGATTTGGGATTCAAAGACCCTTAGAGTAAGGCAATGCAAAATGAGTCAGAGGTTTTGGGCACAGGCCCTCAAGACAGAGAAATCCACAGCATAAGGCCTACTAATTAGTTTCAGGTGGGTGGTGTCTATTTGGGGACCCAACAGAAAGTGGGAAAACTGAGCCCTCCTGTTCCTCATTGAAGCCACCCCACTCTTCGAGTCTGAGACCTATTCGGGTAAAGCCACCAGGTACTTGTTTGGGCTCTGTTTGTTCCTGGCTCAGGAAACAACCCAGAGCTTTCTTCCAGTACTTGGGTCTCTTTTGTGGTGTATGAAAAGGAAGAGGTTGTGGGCGTTCCCGGGGGACTTTGATGTCGTCTGGGGGCTGGAGTTGAGGGCTTTGCGTTAGGCTCCTGGTTAACTTATGGTGTGTTTCATGTCTAGCCCTCATCTAGCCAGGAACAAAGGACCTCGTATTGCAGGCCATAACCTATGGGTCTGGAAGTTTTTTAAGTTATAAAGAAATATTTACTACTTCAAAGAGGGGAAATGAAAAGGGGGCGGGGAATGACACTGTAAAAAAAATAGAGCAGTGGCTGGTCTTTCCCTCAAAGGAGGAGAGCAAGAAGGGAGAGTTGTGCTACACTGACCGCTGAGAATCATAAAATCACCCTCATTAAGCCGGCAGTGCAAATGGACACTCTATAAACATACCACCAAGGCTCAGGGAGAGTGGGTCTGTGGACAAGGAAAAATTCTCGTTAAAATAGAAAACATGTTTGACTCTCCTGCTCCCCATTTTAAGAAAAGCCCTCTGCCTTTAGATGTTGTACCCTGCTCTGACACTGAGGACAGTGTTTGGGGGGCTCTATCCCTTTCAGAAGGCTTCCCTGGTACCTCAGCTGGTAAAGAATCTGCCTGCAATGCAGGAGACCCCAGTTTGATTCCTGGGTCCACAAGATCCCCTGGAGAAGGACTAGGCTACCCACTCCACTATTCTTGGGCTGCCTTCATGGCTCAGACAGTAAATAATCCACCTGCAATGTGGGACATCTGGGTTCGATCCTTGGGTCAGGAAGATCCCCTGGAGGAGGGCATGGCAACCCATTCCAATATTCTTGCCTGAAGAATCCTCATGGACAGAGGAGCCTGGTGGATTACAGTCCATAGGGTTGCAAAGAGTCAGATACAAGTGAGAGAGTAAGCATAACACAGCACATCCCTTTCAGAACCTGATACAAAGCTAGAGAAGTACATACAGACTGTTGTACATTCTAGCCCTAGATTCAAAGAAAGCAGCAACCATGCAACACCAGGGAAGATGGGAGATGACTCTCAATATCTCAATGTTAAGAGTAACATTGAGCTCTAGGAAATAAGAAAAAAGTAGAATTGCAACATCAGATAATGGAAGATGAGTTCTTCAGGTCATTCCTCAATATCTGAAATGTTTTATTTTAAAGGATTTTTAGGGACAAGACTGCTTCATTGTTAATTAGTCTAGCCATCTAGACTATTTCTTACAGAAAACTGAATTTTCCTGTGAATTTTCAGCGCTGGCTTATTTTCCAGCCATGGATAGGGTAAATGTTGTGCCTAGGGCACCAGAAGAATAAGAAGCAGCAGTTTGGCAGCATCTAGTTTCTGAAGCAACAGACTCTGCAGTAACCTTTCTCCTGTATCATAGTTGAAATGCTAAGTGAGAGGTTCTGATAACAATTTTAAGGGGGAGACAAGGAGACAGGGAGGGTTTTCCTGGTGGCTCAGTGGTAAAGAATCCGCCTGCCAAGGCAGGAGACACAAGTTCGATCCCCGGGTCAGGAAGATTCCCCTGGAGAAGAAAATGGCTACTGACTCCAATATTCTTGCCTGGGAAATCCCATGGATAGAGGAACTGGCGGGCAACAGTCCATGGGGTTGCAAAAGAGTCAGATGTGACTTAGTAACTAAACAACAGCAACAAAGGAGATAGGGAAGTATAATTAGCTATGCCAGTTGAGAACAAAGCGTTAGCTTGGTGATCATCTTGTCCACGTCTCTCACATTGGAGATAGGGAGGTATTGGCTGGCTATACAGTGGTTTACTGTCTCCAGCAATGGTCTCCTTGAGTGATCTTTCAGAGAGGTATAAAGAAAGATTCAGGTAAAAAAGAACTGGTTGAAGTAAAAAGTCTCAGAAAAAAATTGGACTCTCAGTAGCTGAAAGTTGGCTACTTTCCAGCTAATTTTTACTTTTGATAAGACCATGGCTATCCTTCTGTGCCTACTCCATGTTTTTTTCCCATTTGTAAAGGAGAAGGGAGTTCTTATCTTCTAAGTGGCGAGCTATTTGAGAGGGATAAAAGTAGTGTGACATGTGCCTTAAGAGCCCACTGGAAATAATGGCTCGTACATATATGTGCTTGTGCCTAGGTTTGTTTCAATAGACCAGGAGTGGCCACAGCAATTTTCATTTTCTTGGCATCTGATGGCCTGGTACCTGGGGGACGTCAGCGGCCAACAGTGACCCTTTACCTGACCGATGTCAGTGGAAACAACCACTCTCTTGGTGAGTCTGACAGTTATCCCTTTAGGGCCACCAGAGGACAATCCAGTAGACACAGGATTCAGCTCGATGTCTGTCTCTGATATTATTTGAGACCTTGTTACATCATATAGCTATTGAGAAGATAAAAATGAACACTAGGTATGGAAACTTGATGCTACACAAATGGCTTAAAATATTATTCAATCCCCTTGTTTCTCTTCAGGAACCTATGAACTGTCATGCCAGCATAACCCACTGGTTATCAACATAACTCATCACTCAAACGTCCTCTTCCACCATGCCACATCAGTGCTGCTGAATTTCTCAACCCCATTGGTGGGCATCTCGGCAGTGGCTCTAAGGACATCCTCTGACATAAGTCCTTCAGCTCCCAACAGCTGCATCATCCCAGAGCACCAGGGGCAAAATCATCAGGGACAAAGGTATAAAGTCCCCTTACTTCCTTTTACCTTTCTTTTTCAACAACTGCTATCATTTTCATATATACTATCGTATATATAGTGGGTGTTTGTTCGCTAACTAAAAACGTGTCTAAGAACTACTAAAAAAGACATAAGGAGCAAGCAAAGAACAATTCATAGAAGGCACACTTGCATTTTATATTTTGTTCTTCTTTCCTTAGATGAGAATAATTTTTATGTAAATATTTATCATCTTTACTAGGTCTTAAAATCTCTGTACATATAAAACCAACATTGCTATGTAAACTGCCAAATTTCCCTGCCAAAAACTCAGTGTTCCCTAAGTGATGTATATTTTTCCACTTGTTCCCACCTGGACAGTGTATATAGTGAGTTTAACAATTAGTCTCTAAGGCATGCTATATAATCAATTAGACTTACATACAGAAATCAGGACTATATGAGCTGTGTGCCATTCTGTAGACATCTGTGACTGTCACCATCTAGACAGTGTTTCCAGACCATCTAGGTAGTGTTTCCTGGACTCTCAGCTACAGCTAGTAAGGAACGTTGGTGTGCCCAAGGTTGGCCCTGATGAGGCAAGGAACAAGTCAGACACAGTAATCTGTGTCTTGTGCTGAATTCATTCTCTGAAAGGTCTAATCAGTTGAGTAGGACTACAGGTAACAGTCTGTTTCCTCAAGGAATGAAGTGTCAGGCAATCGGGTTCCTAGTCACAAAAGCTGGCGTTGCAAGCAGTGCTCCATCATCAAGGAGGGACTCCGATACCACCATGCCCAACCTAGGTATCCCAGAAACCCAATATTGATTAGGAGGTAGACAGTACTAATAAAGTATTTTAGTTATCTTTTGCTCTGTAGCAAATTATATTAATACCAACATTTAGTGGATTATCACAGTTTCTGTTGGTAAGAAATCTGGATGCAACTCAGCTAGGTGCCTCTGGCTTAGCATTCCTTATGAGGTTGCCATTAGCTCTTGGCCAAGGCTGCAGTAACCTCAGGCTCAAGTGGAGCCTTGCAGAATTCACTTCCTAACTCACTCATGCAGCTATTGGCAAGCCTCGGGAGATCTGTGGCCAAATTCATTCGCATAGGTGCTGGCTGTGGGCACACTCACACAAGCGTGGCTCAATTCCTTGCCACACGAACATTTCCACAAGCTGCCTGAATGTCTTTATGACATGACGGCTAATAATCCAAAAAAATAAAGAGAGCCAGAAAGGGTGAGTACATGAGAATCTGCCCCAAAGGGAAGCCAGTCTTTTGATAACATAATGTTGGAATTGACAACCCATTACTTCTGGCATATTCTATTCATTAGAAATGAGTCAATTAGTCCCATCTATACTCAAGAGGAAGGACGAGCATCAGGGCACAAATTATTAAGGGTCATTTACCACATGCAGTGATAGTAGTTTATGTTAATTGAGTATTAACTATGTGCCAGACATTGTTGTAAGTGCTAGGAAGGAATAGGGTCTCTGTAATGGACATTGCAACATTAGCTAGTTCATCTGCGACTTTTAAGTCTCCTGAGTGAGCAAACATCTTCAAATATGAATGCAAGAATGTAGACTGTTAAAATAACATTGTTTACTAGAGTGATTGCCTCTCTCTCATGTGTTTTCCAATTATTTTCTCTACTGGCTCTACCTCTGGCCTCAGGCCATACAGAATTTCTTTTAGGTCCCTGAAACACGTGTTCTTGATGAGCTCCGTGTCTTTGCACATAATGTTCCTACTTTCTTGAATGCTGTCCAGTACTTCTTCACTTCAACTCACACTTGACCATCAGGATTCACCTCCTTCTATGAAGTTTTGGCAAGCTCCCTCCTTATTTCCATAGGACATTGCACGCAACCCACACTCTACAAAAGCAACTATCTCTTTGGGTGATAGCTTATTTATTTTCTTGTTCTATCCCACTCTGAACTCCCTACAGTAGGCATTCTGCTCAGTATCTCTCAATACCTAGCAGAGGCCCTGACATATCAGAGATGTCAGAAACTGTATATCACATGACAGTTACAGACCTTACCTCTAAATCCTCCACAGGACAGAACTGAACAAGCAAACCAAAAAAGAAGTCACAACCTTTCTAGGCCCAAGGGACAAGAATTCCCCTTACACCATCCCAGCTGTGAAATTTTGACAAAGAAGTTGATTAATTATGATCACTGCTGCTAATTCTTTGCTTATTTTCATTTGGCACTGTGGGAAAACAAGTTTTCTTACATGCATGCGTGCAAACCAGTAGAAATAGGATATGATTCTCCAGTTTACACAGAATGTATCTGGAATGCATAAGCATTTCCAAACCACATGTGACTGACAGGAGGCATGCAAATTGACTTTTCCTTCTCAGCCAGCAAATTAGTGCTATAGAGTAAATTTTGATACATAGGGGACCTAATAGATCCCACGTATTTCCTTTGTGGACAGATTTAAAATCTGAACCCCTATATATTCTCAAAGGATGGAAGTCTTTTAGCATCTTTGTATCAATCACAGTTGTAAATGTAGATAGACCATAATATGAAAGCCTCAAATTCTGGGCATAGTAAGAGGGATTCCTGGCTACCTCCTTCTTACCCCTTATGACCTGAATTCCATTAATACTAAAATGGGCAAGAGAGAGCTGACTGATGCCTGGCAGTAGAAGATGTGTTACCCATTTTGTATTTAACCATTAATAACCAATGGCCTGTCTTCCTACATCACTGCGCCTTTATTTATATTTTGAAATAGACTCTATGTTTTAGAGCAGTTTTGGATTCATAGCAAAACTGACTGGAAAGTACAGAGATTTCCCATAAACCCCCCCCCCCCCACATACACATTCACAGTCTCCCCCACTGTCACACCTTCATCAGATATACAATCAATGAACCTACAAGGACACATAATCATCACCCAGAGTCCACAGTTTACATTAGGTTCATTCTTGGTTTTGCATATTCTATAGGTTTGAACAAATATTTAATGACATGTATCTGTTACAGTGTCATAGAGTAATTTCACTGCCCTGAAAATCCTCTGTGCTCTGCCTTACAATACTGCATCTTTAAACCAGTGTGACTGGCCCACAGAATCTCAGCTGAGGTTCCAGTAAACCTAAGCCTGGCTTCCCGGTGACATTCATGATCCTTACTTTGGACTCTTTGGCTTTGATTTTTCTCTTCATCTTGTTTCCCATTTTGCCATGATAGTGACCCAGTTTATGACCCTTTGGGCTTAGTCTTTTGATAACAGATCCTTAGTCTTGAAAACCAAGTTTAGTGTTCCTGGTTTTTGTCTCCTCGTGCCCGCATGTGGTCAGTTGTGTCTGACTCTTTGCGACCCCATGGACTGTAGCCTGCCAGGCTCCTCTTTCCATGGAATTTTCCAGGCAAGAATACGGGAACGGGTTATCATTTCCTCCTCCAGGGGATCTTCCCAACCTGGGGAACGAACCCACGTCTCCTGTGTCTATTGCATTGGCAGGTGGATTGTTTACCACTGCACCACTTGGGAAATCCTACCAGTGCCGGATAACAGTTTACCACATTTTTTACTGACTATTTCCTGCTCTAGCCACCTTCGGGAAAGGCCTTGCATAACTTTCCACAGTATTCCATGAGTTGGAGTGTCAAGAAGATTCCCAACCATCCCAGGGTTGTGTTGGTAGCTTTGGAAAGTGAGAATCATCTTTTTGATTAATACAATGGGGTTTTGAATGTTTCCAAAATATAATCCATGCACTAACAGGTTAATTTTCCTAAATGAGTAGATTAGCTCACAGATAATCAAGACTCATATCATCAAAATATTTGGAAATTCACAAGGTCAAGTCTAGCAGAATTTACTAATAGACAAGAATTTCTCATGGGCATGTGTTTCTCCTACAAGATTCTGTTCTTTCAGTCATATGAACACAATGAACATATTAGTTGCAACTTCTCTGACCCTGCCTGATGGTATAGCCATCAGATACCCCAGTGTTGAATCTTCAGAAGTTGAAGAACAGTATCTCCTTTTCCGGGGCCTAGGCTAATAGCAGTGGTTGAAACTTCTGATCACTCGTTTCTTTTCAGCATTTATACTTTCCTTTTGTTGATTTTTTTCTACCCACCTGCCTTATAAAAGATTGAGAATATAATATAACCTCCCAAACAATTGTGCTTCTTTCAACTTATCCTTATATTTCAAACAGTTCTGGGTTTTTATAATTTGTGTTACATAATTAGGTGTAGAAGTACTTGTGACTGTTTTATCTTTATTGGGATCATACCTCTTGCCAACCCTTTGCCCCTTTAAAAGGATTTGGCTTTGTATTATGCTTGGTCTGGAATTAAAATTTCCACCCCTGCTTTCTCTTTGTTTGTATTTGTTTGATAAATATTTGCCTTTCTTTTATTTTTAACCTTTCTCTATCTTCACTGCCAATGAGCCCAGGGCACATTGCTTCATTGCACTGTTTACAAAGACAGTAGGATTTCATTGTGTAAAACTACTCCAAGCTTTTATTCTGAAATTTCATCTCCTGGTCCCTAAGCCCAAAATATTCTTTAGGATTCTGTAGCATCTTTACCTTTGGGATGTTTATCTCCTAGGACTCAATGGCCTTTGTTAGTGATTCTCCCTTCCCCTCACTCACTCCTACTTCACTCCACCAAGACCCTTATACTTTCTGACTGGAAATCGTGAAATGAGTAAAGAAAGAGTACTGCTGAAGACCGATGGATAGAGAACAGATCTGTGATCCCTGAAAAGTAGTGCCCAGTTTCCTGGTCTTGACAGGGGCCAGGGAATGAAGAAAGACTGACTCGTTTCTTTTCTTTTAGTCTGGCTCTATCCTTTATTTGCTTTGTGCTTTTTTTTTTTTTTTTCCAGAAAATAAACAACAACAACAACAACAAAAATCACATTTTGGCTTCCAGTGATGTTTCTCAATTCAGTTCCAATACATTTTGAAATCAGGGGGGAATCCTCAGAGTCCAGCTATCCACCTTGGTTTCTGGTGTTAATCAGAGTTTTTCTATGTTTCTGTATTGTTGATATTTAAGTGGGAAGCAGGGAGAAACCACCTCTGAGGATTCTTGTGAGACTGCGTGAGAAGGATCCATGTGGAGTTTGTAGCCCATTCAAGCACCAGGTGGGACCAGTTCCACACCATCTCCCATCCTTACCTTTTTTTACCACCCTCCTTTTACAAAATGTGACAGTTATCCATCAGTTTACTGCTTTTCATCTCTAAAGTCACCCTCGTCACCCCAACGCAAGTACTAAGAATAGGATTCTGTTAATATTCACCCTTTGCTGACTGGCACAGTGTTAACTCTTGTCAACAGAGAGTCCTGGAGACACACTGCGGGAGGAAGAGGCTTCTCTTCCTGTTTCGGGTTTGCCATCTTCTCTCTGACATGCGCACCAGGGAGGTGCAGGACATTGTGGTCAAAGATGGCGGCCTTTGTGTTCCAGGTGGCGCTTCGCCACAGTGGTTAGAGGTGGTAGCTTCGTAATTGTGATCCCACAGCGTGTCATTGATTATCAGCACCCCATTTCCCACTGAGAAGTAGCTCAGCAGTGTACTCAAGCACACAGGTACAACCAAACTGATTCCCTCTATCTGTGTGACTCTACCTTCTACCGTCACTCCCAGTTCTATTCTCTGGCCGTCGGTCAATCGGGACACCATAATTAGAACGGGGAAGACTAATACAAGTAACTAGTAACAGAAAATGAACGCTTAAGGGGTAAGGAGAACACCTTGGTAGTTAATTTTAGAGAAGAATGGTGGATCAAGGGGGCAACCATTACTTTTAGGGATGGGGGGAGAGTATCTTGAGGAAGAGCACTCCACTCCCTCCAAGGCTGTGATTTTTCTCATTGGACAGGGTGGAGCAGTGTCACACTGGGTGACAGAGAAGGGTGCTGAGGTTTCATAGGCTAAGACTGGCAATCAAGAAACCACCCACTGGGGTGCTGATCAAGGCTCATTAGGAAGCTGCCTGTTGAGGTTCTATTGGGACTTTCTGAAAAGTCATCATGGCAAATGCTGCTAAAACTGTCCGGGAGGTCACCTGCTGGGCACTGATGAACTTGATGGGAAGCCACCCATCACGGTACCAATGAGACTTTCTAGGAAGTCATTCAGTGGGGTACCTTTGCTGGGAAGCCAGCTAGGGTGCTGGTAGGACTTCTGGGACATGCACAGTGTCACTGCAATTCTGATGCTGTGTCGGACATCAAATGCTGCTGAAGCAAGGCGAAAAAAGCACATGGGAATCAAGAAGAGACACCCCTTCCTCCTATAATGTCTCCCCAGTTATATCTACTGGGCAAACATGACATTACACTAACTGGCAAAAGAGCAATATTTGCATGGTCCCTCTTTAGTATCTCAAAGCCGGGCAAAGAAGGGTGGGCATTTGGAAATGACAGGCCGTAAGCTGATTGTTGGCAGAAAATATTTTGTCAAATAACCATGAAGAAACCCCTGTTCCCTCTGCCTTTGATGTTCCAGATTAAGATTTTCCTGGCTTTAATTCTAAGACCAATTTTCTTCTTTCTTTCTTTTTTTAACTGAAGGATAATTGCTTTACAGAATTTTGTTGTTTTCTGCCAAACATCAACACAGATCAGCCACAGGTATACATATGTCCCCTCCCTCTTGAACCTCCATCGCCATCCCACCTCTCTAGGTTGTTACAGAGCTCCGGTTTGAGTTCCCTGAGTCATAAGCAAATTCCCATTGACTGTCTATCTGACTGACTACTTCCATGGTAATGTCAGTTTTCATGTTACGCTCTCCATACATCTCACCCTCTCCTTCCTCCCCCCACATCCCATGTCCATAAGTCTGTTCTCTATGTCTGTGTCTCCACTGCTGCCCTACAAATCATTTCATCAGTACCATCTTTCTAGATTCCATATATATGTGTTAGTGTTCGATATTAGTTTTTCTCTTTCTGACTTACTTCACTCTATAATAGGCTCTAGGTTCATCCACCTCATTAGAACTGAGGTGACCTCAGGTGAACTCAAATGCATTCCTTTTTACGGCTGAGTAATATTCCATGTGGGCTTCCCCAGTAGCTTAGCTGGTAAAGAATCCGACTGCAATGCAGGAGACTTCAGTTCAATTTCTGGGTAGAAAAGATCCCCTGGAGATGGGATAGGTTACCCTCATGGGCTTCCCTGGTGGGGAAGAATCATACAGTAAAGAATCCACCTGCAATGTGGTAAACCTGGGCTCAATCCCTGGGTTGAGAAGTTCCCCTGGAGGAGAGCATGGCAACCCACTCCAGGATTCTTGCCTGGAGAATCCTCATAGACAAAGGAGCCTGGCAGGCTACATTTCATGGGGTCACAAAGAGTCGGACACAACTGAGTGAGTGACTAGGCACGGCACAGCACACAATATTCCATTGTATATATGCAACACAATTTCTTTATTCACTCATCTGTTGATGGACATCTAGGTTCCTTCATGTTCTAGCTATTGTAAGTAATGCTGCAGTGAACATGGGGATACATGTGTCTTTTTCAATTTTGGTTTCTTCAAGGTATATGCCTAGTGGTGGGATTTCTGGGTCAGATGGTGATTATCTTCCTAGTTTTTTAAGAATTCTCCATACTGTTTTCCATAGTGGCTGTATCAATTTACAGTCCCACCAACAGTGAAAGAGGGTTCCCTTTTCTCTACACCCTCTCCAGCATTTATTGTTTGTAGTCTTTTTGATAATGACCATTCTGACTGGTATAAGATGATATCTCATTGTAGTTTTGATTTGCTTTTCTCTAATAATGAGCAATGTTGAGCATCTTTTCATTTGTTTGTTAGCCATCTGTATGCTAAGACCAATTTTCAATATAACTTCTAAGTAGACTGAACTAACTGGACATTTATATTTTCTCTTTTTAATGTTTTGAACTTATTTTAAGTCCAAGGCAAACATAAGGTAAAAATATCATTTTAACTTATTCAGTATAAGTGCACATTCTGATTGAGATGGAAAACAAGTAATAGATACTCATAAATATAAAATTGTAGTGGGTTCTGAGGTTTACCTTAAACTGTAGCTTATTAAAACCAAGTATTCTACTATAAAACTGAATAAGACATTTATCTTTTAAAATGAATATCCATGTGGAAACCAGAGTCATTTCTTCTCTTTCTCTCTTGTTCTCACTCTCATTCTTTTTCACTCACTATATATAATCATGTTTGATCCTTTTTATCATTGTGGATAATTGAGAGTAGAATTGTGTAACAATTTAGCTCTAAAACAGTGAATGTATGTGTGTGTGTACACATTGTATTTATATTACTGTGTTTCATTTCACATAGAAGACTTCTGAAAAAATTTAATGTAGAGTGATTTGTAAAACTAATTATTCTATATGGTGTGTGTGTGTGTCTGTATAGAGAAAAGGGAGACTATATTTTAATATAGAAATATTAAAAAAATATCTATTAAGTGCCTACAATATGCCAGGAATCATTTTTCAGTTGAGGAAACTGAGACTCAGTGTGTACAAATTCACCTTATTTGAAATTAGCAAAACCAAGACTAGAATCAAATTAATTTGTTTTTCTGTAAAGAAAGTTTCCATTTTACGAATGAAAAATTATTTTATAAATATACTCATGTCTATCACTACCCAGGAAATCCTACCCTCTCCCTCAAGCTGTATTCAGATTAGGTTAACAAGAGGTTAACTGGCACCAGAATAATTAAAGAACACCTGTATTTTAGATATATTTATGCAAATGGCATATTTCTTTTGTGGAATCCATGAAATTAAGAAATATAGATGTGGGCTCCAAGTAATGCAGGTGAGCTTGTGATATTTGATGGAGTAGGTGATAAGTGATGGAACTGTAAAAATACTTTGGGGGCTTCCTTGGTGGTCCAGTGGTTAAGAATTCACCTGCCAGTATAGGGGATACCGATCAGATCCCTGCTCCGGGAAGATCCCACATGCCTCAGGGCAGCTAAACCCATGTGCCACAACTACTGAGCCCATGCTCCAGAGCCCAGGAGCTGCAGTTGCAGAAGCCCGAGTGCCCTAGAGCTTGTGCTTTGCAACAAAAGAAGCCATTGCAATGGGAAGCCTGGTCACCAAGACTAGAGAGTAACCCCTCTCGCTGCAACTAGAGAAAAGACCAAATATGAAGCAGTCAAAGCCCAGCACAGCCAAAGATAAACAAAGCAAATAGATCTTTAAAAAAATACTTTGAACTTTTGGGAAAGTTCAGGAAATGAATTATCTGGAGTGGAGCAATTTTATGGGCAGAATCCAGAGGATTTGGGGTCATTAGAAAAAGAGATTTTGACCTAGCTCCTATGGGGTCCTTGTTGTTTTTGTTCAGTCACTCAGTAGTGTCCAACTTTTTGCGATCCCATGGACTGCGGCACTGGCTTCCCTGACCTTCACCATCTCCCAGAGCTTGCTCAAATGCATGTCCATTAAGTCAGTGATGCCATCCAAGCATCTCATCCTCTGTCGTCCCCTTCTCCTCCTGCCTTCAATCTTTCCCAGCATCAGGGTCTTTTCTAATGAATCAGTTCTTTGCATCAGGTGGCCAAAGTATTAGAGCTTCAGCTTCAGCATGGGGTCCTAGCCCAGACAAAAAGAATCTCAGTCCCCAGAGGAGAGAAAATCAGAGAAAAAAATATTCCTTTCTCTTGGAGATTAGAAGTACAGGTAAGCCAAAAAGAAGAACTACAATTTAAAGCCAGGTTTATGTGTGTATTCATTTTCTATTGCCATGCAGCAATACTGCCACGTACTGAGCAGCTTAAACCAACACACATTTACACTCTCACAGTTTCTGAGACTCAAGATTCTAGGCCAGATTTGCAGCAACATGGATGACCTAGGGATTGTCATACTAAGTGAAGTTGGTCAGACAGAGAAAGAGAAATACTGTATGAC
Source organism: Cervus elaphus (assembly GCF_910594005.1). Lineage (NCBI taxonomy): Eukaryota > Metazoa > Chordata > Mammalia > Artiodactyla > Cervidae > Cervus > Cervus elaphus. The sequence goes on from NC_057828.1 coordinate 59,556,660, forward strand.
ATCCCTTATATGTGGAATTGAAAAAGAAATGGTACTAGTGAACTTAATTACAAAACAGAAAGAGATTCACAGACTTAGAGAATGAATTTATAGTTGTTGAAGGGAAGGGATAGTTAGGGAGCTTGGAACAGACATGTACACACTGCTATATTTAAAATGGATAACCAGCAAGGACCTACTATATAGCACGTGGAGCTCTACTCCATGTTATGTGGCAGATTGGCTGGGAGAGAAGTTTAGGGGAGAATGGCTACATGTATATGTATGACCGAGTCCCTTCCCTGTTCATCTGAAACTATTACAACATTGTTAATCAGCTGTGCCCAAATATAAAATAAGAAGTTTAAAATAATAATAATTTTAAAAAGATTCTAGGCCAGGCTCAACTGGATCCTCTATAAGGCTGTCATGAGGTGTCAGCCAGGTCGGGTCATTTGAAAGTTCCTGTGGGAGAGTCAGTTTCTAAGCTCACACAGTTGTTGGCATTTGGTCCCAGAAGGCTGCCAGACTGAGGGCTCCATTTCCTGTTGGCTGTTGCGCAGGTCCTATCCTTAGTTCCTTGCCCTATAGCCCTCTCCACTGGGCAGCTCACGCCTGGCAGCTTGTTTCTTTAAAGCCAGCAAAGAGAGAGTTTCTCAGCAAGAGTACCTTTCAATCTTAGGTTATGTATAATGATCAGACAGGACAATGTCACCTTTGCCATATTCAATTGTTTAGAAGTAAGTCATTGGTCCCGCCTGCACTCAGGTTGAGGGAATTACACAAGACTGTGGATTCCAACAAGCTGGAATCATGTGCGCCAAAATGTGTTAGCCTGGACTAGCTGGCTGTGTTCTTAGACCTTGGAGTTACAAGGACCTCATTCCTGATAGAGTCACACATGGTACTGATGTAGTTTTAACTTACAGGACAGCTTAGCTCACAAGGACATGCGAGGAATTTACATGCGTAAATTAATCAGAAGGGAAGAACAATGATTCTAAAAGGATGGTCTTTCTTTTTAGGAATTCCTCAGTTCTTGGTAGGTGGATTATCTAGGTAGCCTTTTTACCAGAGAATGTCTGCTTTATGCTCCATTATCTAGATACTTCACATCCATATTATGACTGATCCATTTTCACGTTTTATTCCCAAGTTTATTATCCCTTTTGTCTAAGCCTGAGCCACCTTCTCAATAGCTCAGCTGGAACTGTTCATAGTATTCATTAAAGTGAAAAATAATCAGTAATATCAATTGGGTTTCCTAGAAAGTCATAAAATTATTAAAAATCTAAAAAAAATGGCATTATTATTAAAATAACCTGCATTCTGACTTCTCATAATATAGGACAATTGAGAGTTAATTGTTCTTAGCAATTTTGGTCTAGTAAAATGTAGTTATATATGTGTAAATATGTGTGTGTGTGTATTTCACTATACACAAGGCAGTCTTTTGGAAAAGTTCACTGAATTATATAGCTAAATTCTGAAGTGACTTAACTTTTTAAATGATAGTGCCTTTCAAAAGGGTATTACATTTTAAGTAAAAAAAAACATATTTTTGTAAAGAGCAGTGTCATCCTCAGATTTTCTCCTCTTTCTTTCCTCTTTTTCTTATCTGCATAAATCTTCATTTTTCTATTTTCTTAAAGCAAACTAAACATGAACACATAAAGTTTAAGTCAAGAGAAAATAATGAACACATATTGTGCTCTTGTATGATTTTATATTCAAGGCAACAACTTTTAAGCAGATTTTATCTTCTGCATTAAAAACATTTCCTATTAGTCTGTTCTTGTGGAAATCAGTTGGAGTTCAGCCCCAACTTCTGTGTACTTGACATAAAAATGCCTTAACATATTTACCATATTTTGTTAATCATACTTGTGTAAAGAAAATAATCAGATAATTAAAAAGTGAGTCATCAAAGAATAGTGTATAGCTGGCTTGGTTTCAAATGCCTCAGGATGCAGAGAGACTTGCCAATTAGTATGCATGTATACTAGCGTAGTCAGCAGCAGTCCTTCCAATGAATATTCAGGGTTGATCTCCTTTAGAATTGACTGGTTTGAACTGCTGGCAGTCCAAGGGACTCTCAAGAGTCTTCTCCAGCACCACAATTAAAAAATACCAATTCTTCAGCACTCAGCCTTCTTTACAGTCCAACTCTCTATCTGTACATGGCTACTGAAAAAATTATAACTTTGACTATACGGGCCTTCATTGGCAAAGTGATGTCTCTGCTTTTTAACACATTGTCTAGATTTATCAAAGCTTTTCTTCCAAGGATCAAGGATCTTTTAATTTCATGACTGCAGTCATGGTCCACAGTGATTTTGGAGCCCAGGAAAATAAAATCTGTCTTTGCTTCCACTTTTTTCCCTTCTATTTGCCATAAAATGATGGGACTGAATGCCATGACCTTAGTTTTAAATGGTGAGTTTCAAGCCACCTTTTCACTTTCCTCCTCAAGATGCCTTTAAGGTCCTCTTCACTTTCTGCCTTTAGAGTGGTATCATCATTATACCTGAGGTTGTTCATATTTCTCCCAGCAAGCTTGATTCCAGCTTGTGATTCATCCAGCCTGACATTTTGTATGATTTACTCTTCATATAAGTTAAATAAGCAAGTGACAATATACAGTCTTGTTGTACTCCTTTCCCAATTTTGAACCAATCAGTTGTTCCATGTCTGGTTCTAATTATTGCTTCTTGACCTGCATACAGGTTTCTCAGGAAACATATAAGGTAGTCTGGTGCAAAGAGACGATTCATTGGAAAAAACTCTGCTGCTGGGAAAGATTGAAGACAAAAGGAGAAGGGGGCAGCAGAGGATGAGAGAGTTAGATAGCATCACCCACTCAATGGACATGAATTTGAGAAAACTCCAGGGGCTAGTGGAAGACAGAGGATCCTGGCATGCTGTAGTCCCTGGGGTTGCAAAGCATCAAATATGACTTAGTGACTGAACAGCAACAACAAATACTAGTTCAGTCACCTTTGTTGTCTCTGTGGAGCTTCTGTTCTTCAGATCCTGTCTCCTGAAGCAGAGACTGCAACAATAAATAATCAAAAGAGAAAAACCAACAATCAGCTACCACCAAATCAGTTACAATATTCCACTTGTGATTTGTGCACCTTGGTAACATGCAGGATTAAAGCTGCCGCAGGCTGTCTCCCTCAACTGCCTCACATCTTCAGATCCCTTTCCATGACATCCCTGTATGTGACACAGAAGATGTCGTTAGGCTTAGAAAGCAAATCTTGAAAGGGCGGATCTGCTGACAGAGAAGATAGGGCCTTCATCAGTAAGTCAAGTATAGAAGATTTCTGGGTCACCCTCCATTGTCCCTGGAGAATTTTCTGTAGACATGGGATTTTGATTGGGGTGGGGAGAGGTTGGAGGGATGAGGTCGAAAGGAAAGCACCTTTTCTGCAGAATTCACTTGACTTGAATAATCCCCGGATAATTTCTGGGAGGAAGTGGCTGTGTTTTCCCATTTGGAAGATGTTGGGACTCAGGTGTGAAAAGGTGTCTTCTTGGCTGCACCGTACATTGCAGGTGGAGCTAAGGCTACATTATAAGGGTCCTGAGCCCTCAAAACCCTAAGGGTTCTGAGTCTAGGGACATGCAGCCAGAGCAGAGCTCAGCACCTTACCTTCCATCCTTGCTATAACCAGTTTGTGATCTTAGTCTTGGTAATAAGATCATTCCATCTCTATTGTCGGTCATTCTGCTTCATGCTTCATTATTCCCTGGAACCGTCATTGCTGCCACTTTACCAGTCCTATTGTACTTCAATTATTTGAAGCTCAAATTTAAAATGTGGACCCTTTCCCTTCCTTCTCTGCCTGGATTGGGCTCCTATACCTTGCTAGGCTTTTTCTTCCCCTACTCAGTCCTACGTAAACCATTCCAATTACTTCCCTTCTGATAGCCTCACAAAGTAAATGACTGCTTCCTTTTTTTGTGCTAGGGGCTGCAGGTTAAAGCATCAATTTATCCTTTGGCTCTTCATCTTTTCTATTTAGCAGAGAGTTTCCTTTCAATGTTCTAGGATGATGGGAAGTGTCATCTCTTGCTGCTGGGAAAGGCACTATAGAAAATGAAATATGTATTGTATTTCTATTCATTTGATTATCTTCTTCCCCAAAGCAGCTTAGCAAATTAACATTGAATCTATTTTCTCTTCTTAAGCAAGAAAAAATTTATAACTGCTCAGTTGTTCCCTAGATTTCTTGCTCAACTTCCTCTTCCCAGAATGATTTGTCCATAAAATAAGAGGGAAGCAGGAGACTCCACTGGCGAGGATTCTGGTTCTCCTGGCTGATGACAGAAGGCCTGGTGAACCACAGATCTGCTTTGGGAGCTGTAGAGTCTTTTCAACTGTTTGCTGCCATGGGTTTATAGAGGGAAAATGGGAAGGTCATGGACATAGTCTCATTTAGGGGTTTATGGGAGCATGGCTAGACTATTCTAGAAAAAGCCTTTATTAAAATATTATGCTGTCTGAGATGGTTCCTAGTAGGATACATTCTTAGAGCCAGTTGGGTGGCAGCTTTCAGGTTTTGAGTTTTAGTGCTAGGGAGAGGCACAGACGGCTTAATAAGACCTGAGGCTGGAGTCTACCGCTAAAGATGGTTTCAAAACGACAACTTCAGGACACTAACTCCCAATGTCTTATCATAGTGTCTAAAACTCCACAGTTAGGAATTATTTAGTTCAAGTCCTGATAATCTCCAGCAGTCTCTTTAAAATAGTCAATAACCACTTAGTAGAAGAATAAATGTTTTAAGTCATTATCAGCTATTTATGTCAAAGTTATTCTCTTATAGACATTGCCAGTTGAAAATCAGACCAGAGCCCTGCTGAAATGCAACCTACTGTAGGCATCTGGAAGTTTGGGGGAGTATGAGAAGCAGGAAGTGTGGTGCCAAAATGAGAAATGAGTTTAAAATGTCACCTGCTTCCCAACTTTGCTCAGGGCTGGCCCTATGCTAATGGTCTGTATTATTGGCAGCTGATGGAGAAAGCACAGAAAATAAAACAAACCAATATTTCCAGGGTTCTGTTGTTTTGCCAGCCTGCCAAACAGGCTGTTGATAGATATGACCCTGCATTCTGGTTGGAATGACTCTCAGGCCATGTCTGGTTCTATGTAGCCATAACCACAAGAGCAGCAGAAGCCCGGTCATTTGAATGGCAGCAAGCCTGTTGTCCAGACCCCTGCCTCTCATATCTGGCCATATTATCTAGTCTCACCACACAATTTTAGAAAGTCTCTTTGCTCCTTTGGGCCTTCCTATCTCCATAAGCAAATAAGCCATTGATGTTGCAAGGCTTGGGAATGCTAAGAAGAGCAACAGGACAGAACGGAGTAATATTCCAAATCTGATGTCAACCCAGGACTGATAAATTCCTGAATTACAAGATGATGGGAACAATGTGAGGCTTCTGTTGGGGAGTCAAGAAACTTTATAGGCAAAAGAAGCCAAGGGGAAGAGTCCAGGGCTGACATATGTTTTATGTTCTACTTCTATATATGAATTTGGGACTCATTCAAGGTGCTAGCTTGTGACTCCTTAAGACCTCAGTCAACACAAAGCTTGTATATTATAGCACGCAGAAGCCATGCTACCCTTTCTTCATGCCTTTTAGGTACTGTTCTAGGATTACCATATGTGAACGCTCATGCGCATTAAACTTTATTCAGAGTACTATGTTGTTCCCTTACTTACCTCCACCTGCTTCACAGTTCCTCAGCATTGACTTATGAATGTGTCTGGGGAAGTGTCATTCCTGAATTAATAGTTTAATTGAGGCCCAAGGATACTTTTATTATTTATTTTTTAACTGGAGGAATGCCCCAGGATAAATAGTGGTGGTGCAGTGGGAGGCAGCAATGCAGTCATTTGGGGGTTTCGTTGATCACTCTTCGTTAGGAAATGCACCACTTGGAGGTCATTCCTGCCTTTGCAAGTGGGAAAAAAATGTTATATATATTTATTATATATAGATGTATATCATATATATTGTTTGTTGTTATTATTGTCGTTTCTGATGAGTGATTATGCTTCCCTGGTGCTGTTCTAGGGTGCACAGTCTTTGCTGCTTAGCCAGAAATTGTTTTGACTCTTTCTTTGGTGTTTTACATATTTTATAACTACACTAAAATGGTCAGTTCTGAAACTTGGTGAGACGGCTTTGGAAAGGCAGTACATGTTGGCTGTGTGATGGAAATCTGTTTTACTTTAGAAGAAAGTGAAAATGAAATTTGCTCAGTCATGTCCCCCATGAACTCTGACCCCCATGAACTGTAGCCCGCCAGATTCCTCTGTCCATGGAATTCTCCAGGCCAGAGGACTGGAGTGGGTAGCCTTTCCCTTCTTCAGAGGATTTTCCCAACCCAGGGATCACAACCAGGTCTCCCACATTGCAGGTGGATTCTTTACTGTCTGAGCCACCAGAGAAGAAGGAGGGGGACTTTGGATGGGACTTCTAGCATTACAGTCAGGCATGGCAAAAGTTGTGCCCAGAACTAGGAATGAACAAAGCAAATTACCCAGTGCTGGGGCTACTGGAGTCCAGTCTTGAATTTATGAATAGGTCACATTCTAGGAGGAGATGGATGTCTCCTGACAGAGGTCTTTTCAGGCACCAACTTTGGGGCAGAGACTTCAATTGAAGAGCAGAGAAAAACCTCTGCTTTCCCAAGATCCAGGAAGGAAGGAGAAGTCTACTTAGTCCAATATTAATTTCTTTGTCATGTGATGGAAGAATCAGAATTATTACTGAGACTCCCCTGTTTCTGTCAGATGATATTCTTTAGAGTAGAAAAATTTTGAATCAATTTTCTCTTCTTGGTCCATAAGTTCCTTCAGTAAAACCCTCAAAGTACTGGCTTTGTTCTGTTCAAGAAGGCCAATGGAAATGTACTTGATGTTTAGTCTGATTCTTGTCCTACAGAGCGAAGGTGGAACCAGTAGAGAGGAAGAGGTAGAATGGGGAGACAAAAAAGAGGCCATATCTTTTTGTATTTGTTTGGAGAAACAGCAGAGCTCTCTAAGGATGGATGTTATTGTTATTATTTGGTTTTCCTATTGGTGGTAGGATGATTAATGAGGACTCCATCTCTTCTGGTCCATTCTACATTCTGTACATTCTTCTTCCATCTGCTGCCAAATCCAGAGCATACATTTCTTCATAGCCCATAACCTTTTATTTCAATGAGAATCAGTAAAACAGTGAAGGAATACAGAGACATCTGATCCTCTTTTACTTTTTAACCTTCAAAGAGTTGTTTCTACAGAAACCAGTGGGATTGCTATTTGGTCAATGGTGACACTTCTTGAATAAATGAATTGCAATATTTTGTTTAACTAAACAACTTAAAGGTTGGGACATTAAGCAAAAAACTGACACTGGGCAAGGAAGATTGTGAGTAACTCTTTTCTTGGTTCTCTACCACATCCTCCCCATTCATGGGTTTTCTGTACTCCCACCCCAATACCACCGTCACCTCATCTAGGATATTAAATACCATGTTAAAGCTGGAAGAGACATTTAAGAGAACATAGTTCAACTTCATTATTTTATAAATTTGCAGACAAAAGGGCAGAGTGATTAAGAGACTTACCCAATGTGACAGAGCTAAGCAGGGATATGCCAAGACCTGAACCCAAGTCATATGGGCCTTGATCTACTACTTTCTCTGTCATATTATGCTATTTCTCAAAAACTGTGGTACAGAAACCAGAATGTTTCTCCTAAACTAACCTGGATTCCAGGTATCAAGTTGAATGCCTGAGAGAGGGTGGGACACTGACTTTAGAAAAGTTCACAAGCTGATGTCATCCTGATTTTGAGTTTGAGCTAAAGCTTAATTTGATGTTTGTTTGTTATTATATTGTAGTCTGAGTATGGTAGGAAGTTCTGAAATACCCCATCATTTCTGTTAGGGTGTTTCCTCATCTTTAAAATGGGAAATTAGGGTTGAATTATCTTTAAGGTCCATGTGGTTCCTCTAAGATCACTTTTAAAGGTCTTCTCCACTCTCCAGCAGTCACATGCAAGAAATGGGGTCTTTGGTGCATAATTTCTCATCAGCTCCTACATGGAAGAAATAAGGTTTCACTATTGATTCTGACTGACTCTGGAATAGTGTCACCCCTGAAATTCCTCGTGGATAGCTCAGACCCTCAGGGGAACCTTAAGCCAAGGCTGTGAGGAAGCTATGGACAGGACAGCCAGGACTTTGCCCATTCCTAAGGAACTACCAAGCTTTCCAAGTATGGACTTTGGCTGGAAGTGAGGCCAGCTTCCCTCTAGTGGCCTCAGGCAATGGAAAGAAATTTTAATGTGCCTTATTTGGCATACCCTGGGAGACGGCTCATGGCAGATTTGTTAATGAGTCTGTCTGCTCTTTGCTGAGAATGATGTCTGCTTTCTGGTGTTACCCATGCTCTTTCCTTACCAACCATTGGAAAGTAGGAGAAGATTTGGGAAACTTGCCTCTAAGCCTATTATCAAATATTGATGTTGATGCTTTTCCATATCAGTTCAGTTCAGTTCAGTTGCTCAGTTGTGTCTGACTCTTTGCAACCCCATGGACTGCAGCACACCAGTCTTCCCTGTCCATCACCAACCCCCAGAGCTTGCTCAAACTAATGTCCATCGAGTTGGTGATGCCATCCAACTATCTCATCCTCTGTAATCCCCTTCTCCTCCTGCTCTCAATCTTTTCCAGCATCAGAGTCTTTTCCAATGAGTCAGTTCTTTGCATCAGGTGGCCAAAGTATTGGAATTTAAGCTTCAACATCAGTTCTTCCAATGAATATTCAGGACTTTTCATATAGATTCTCTAAATTTGTTAGTCAGAATTAGAGACCCACACCTACTGAATTTTCTTTAGTTCTCAGTGGAAAGGAAATGGTGATTTTTGTCTAGGTTTTTAGAGTGTTGCTTTGTGCTGTGTTCTGTCTGGTCTGGAAAGCATTGGAGATAACTTACTGGCATATCTCTTTTGCCTTTCCAAATCCTATTAATTTATTGAGGTCAAATCATATTCAATGATAAAATTTCTCTGGAACAGCCATGGATTTATAATCGGTACCACATGATTTAATTATTTTATCTCTTTGGCTATATTGAAAGCTTCTTCAGAATTAGGGAAATGTTTTATACTTTAAATCTGTCTTATGGCTCCCATGTGAAAATCTGTGCTGAAAACATTAAAGCATAATGATGCAACAGCAGGACCAGTTTCTCCTTCTGGAATCAGTATTGTTATTTTATAGTCTTGGCCTACGGAATTTGTTGACTTATCTTTCGGGTACACATATCCAAATCTTTATAGTGCTGAGTTTCACTCCTGATGAGCATCAAGAACTTTGAAATGTAAAATAAAATCACCACTGTGAGGATCCCACCACAAGCCTACAGAATTAAACTCTCCAAGGAGAAAAGCCTGGGTATCTAAATTTTTTAAATGCTGCCTAAGTGAGTCAAAAACACAATGATAGTTGACAAAGTCTGCCTTGTGACAGATGAGGACCATTCTTTTATTGAACTCTGCCAACAGAGATTTCCCAAGGCATCAACCAGAGGCCCAAACATAAAGGAAACACACACATCATTTTGGTAGGATGGTGCTAGAAATGTACCTGGATACCAAAGAGCAGATTTTATGCAAGAGGATAGTCCAGGGATAACATACATTTTGCAATAGGATTTCTCTATTGAAAGCATTTTTTAAAACCCTCAAATGCAACAACTTTGGGGAGTGAGAACCAGAAGAGAGAGAGAGAATAGAGGCATATTGGGGAAGTGGAGAGACAGAGAGCAAAGGAAGGATGGGTAAGGGGACCATCTACATAGTGTAACCTCTAAGGGCCTATTGACTTAAAATTCCACCATGAAAAACTCATTCTTCAGTCTGCAAATGTTGTCTCCCATTAAAATGGAAATAGCCGTGAATCATGCCTAACTAGGTGTATCATATCCTTACCTGAGGACACATTGTGATGGGGTGTCAGGAAAGGTCTGGAAAAAATGGGTGAAAGGGTAAGGTTGCCCAAGGAGGAAGCAGGCTTGCTTAACAGGGCATCTTGCAGACAGAGGCAGTTGGACAGAGTTAATTTGATTTGCTATCACTTAAAAGTAAACTGCTCAAAACTAGGAATGACCATGAAATATATCCATCATTTCCCCCCAACCACCCTGCTAAGGAGCTTCTTGGCTCATCCTGGCCAATGATGTTAGCTCCTGAATGGAGAAGAAAGCAACAGGAGACCCACCTCATCTCCAGGGAGATAGCCTGGTGGTCTAAGCTGACCTGGGGAATGAGAGCTCTGCATTCCAGTTTGAGGATTTTCCTCTGACTCTCTTTGTGGCCTCTAGCCAGATTCCAAACAGCTTTAGTTTCTTTGTATGTCAAACCAAGATAAATACCTAACTTCCCATCTCTCTGGGGCATGGTAAGGCTTTGTTGCTTCCACTTTTATTGACATGTGTCCAAAGACCATAAGAAGAAAGCTTTTGAAGAGTTTGAAGGCTAATTATGTTTACTAGCAACATTATCACTATGACATTGGGGCTTAATGTAGTAGTAGCCAGAAAGAAGAATGTATCAGGAGCGTGGCAAAACGGAGAATACAGTACTTCACTCAGAGAAGCAGTGTATTTGGAGTGGAAGAGAAATGCAAAAGGGGTTTTGGGGATAGGGTGCAAGGCAGAGAAGTCTACAATTGGTACCAGATGCCACCAGAAGCTAACAACCTGACAAACACCGTCCTCATAAAACAAATTCCTTAAAAAGGAAGCAAATGGAAATATAAGCTAGTGAAAGAATTTGCAGCAGCTGCCCTAAAACCATTTCTCACTTCATAAATAGGTCTGTGTTTGATGCTTTTTCTTTTTTTTATCTTGGTCTTATGTCATGCCACTTTCCCCCTCTTTTAAGATCCCCTGTCTTATTCCGCCTCCCTTGCTGCCAGTGCTGATGGACCTCGCACACAGGTAGTCATAGCAACCATAGTTAATGGAACACCAACTTGATGGAAGGAGGCTCATTCGGAGTATTTGTTTTGTGTCTTATCTCAGCACGTATTTGTCCTCAGTGATGACACTGAGGGTGAATTGGATGGAGTCACTGGAAAACAGCACGTGCTATTTCACATTAATTTCTTGGTAGTGAGCTGACATGAACCAGAACTGTTAATGACTCTCTGTTTTCCAGTCCTCTCTGCTTAACACACTGAAGAAATATTACATTTTGTGCATATCAAGGGCATGTAGTATCTATGGAACTTGGAGTTGTTTAGCATCACTAATGAGGGGTTCTCATCTCATTCCATGAAGGATGGTCTGGTTTCAGATTCCTTATGCAGCTAGGCTGAATGAAGACTCAGAGACAAAGCTTTATTTCCTATATTGCAGACCTCATTAGCAGTGTTGAATTTGAAGAATCCATCTCCCTCAACTCATATATTCCTCCCTTCATCAGGCTCCGTGTAGTGAGTCTGAGGAAATACTACATGATCCCAGAGAATAATCAGGGCTTACAGGAGAAAAACGTTGATTGCATACCACTCAATTCCAATTCCTCCATCCTATGCCTGATAAGCATAGGTAAAAAAAAAAAAATAAGAATGTCACTGACATAGTTTAAGTGCCATGGGTACAAGATCAGAGGCAGCAACTTTAGCATATTCAAATCAAATCCATACTTCTTGGACTAGTGCTTTTTAAATCAATTTTCAATTATTTCAGTGCAATTCAATAACATTTTATTTTCCACTTTATTATACTGTTGCCCAGTTCCTTGATAAAAGTCACTGACCTCTAACAGAATTCAAGAGCAAATAAAACAAATGAATGATGACGAGACTCACAGAAGACATTTTGAATAAGATTTACCACCACTGGCAAAAACATCATGAGCAAGAAAATATAAAAAGTATCATGCTGTTTTCCCTCACTAGACTGTGAGTTCTTTAAGGGCATACTTATTTTATCCCCAGTACTGAGACCAATGCACTAAGTGCTTGGGAAATGTTTATGAATGAATGAAGGTGGATGCAGTAGGCAAGATGGTTGAATCATTGTTTGATAATGATTTTTTAACTTCGTATCCCCATCTATCACTATAAAATGTAACAAATTTACCATTTTGATAGCCATTGACTTACTTTGATGTCTATGACACAAAAGTATTTAATTCAGCAAACATTTGTTGCATCTTCCACAGTGAGGTGTATGGTAAATACAAAAGTGGGTAGAAGTCAGTATTTGTCTTCAAGCAGACCATAGTCTAGTTGGGAGATTCAGCAGCATTTAGGAGACACCTGTGTACTCATTGCCTTGTGGATCAAAGGATGGATAAATTAACTAAAAATCATGGCTATAATACAGATAGAGTAAAAGAAATATTAGAAAAGTTATTTTTAAAATTTCCCTTCAAGATTCAAAGAAGGAAGATATCTGGAGCGGCTTCTTGGAGTCGGAAGGCCTTTTAAAAGGTTCAATAAATTGAGCAAAGGTACAGACATGGGAAAACCAAAACATGTAGGCGACTCATAGAAAACAGGCCATTGAATGTGGGATATGTGCCATTTGCAGTGGAGCAGTAGAGAGACTGAACTTAGGAACAGTAGCTACATAAGGATACACACCGTTATCATCCTTATCTCATGGGGGAAGGACTTGAAACCCTGGGGAATAAATAACTCAACCATATCACACAGGTAGTAAATGGTGAATCCAGGATTTGAATTCACACAGCCTGGGGGCAGTGCTCTAAATTTTAATCACTCTGGCTCTGCCTTGATAAAAGAATGACCCTCTTTTGAATCTGTTACATCCGTGATGCTGTCATGGTCCTGACAGGGTCCCCTCGAACCCTGGGGAGTTTAACTGTCTCTCCTATTCCTATGTGACTAGCTTTAGAGACCCAGACAGCAGTTCTCTGATGAGGTAATGTCCTGGAAGCATCTAGCACAACATTAGGCATGTGGCAGGGACTTGATATGTGTGAGTTTTTTCTTCTTTCTGTCATGGGCTCAATTTCTGATTTGTTGTTCAGTCGCTCAGTCATGTCCGACTCTTTGCGACCCCATGGATTGCAGCATGCCTGGTTTCCCTGTCCTCCACTATCTCCTGGAGTTTGCTCAAACTCATGTCCATTGAGTCAGTGATGCCATCCAACCATCCAGTCCTCTGTCACCCCCTTCTCCTGCCCTCAATCTTTCCCAGCATCATCTTTTCCAATGAGTCAGTGCTTTGCATCAAGCGGCCAAAGTATTGGAGCTTCAGCTTTGGCATCAGTCCTTCCAATGAGTAATCAGAGTTGATTTCCTTTAGGATTGATTGGTTTGATCTCCTTGCTGTCCAAGGGACTCTCAAGACTCTTCTCCAGCACCACAGTTTGAAAGCATCAATTCTTCGGCATCAGATTTCTTTATGGTCCATCTCTCACATCTGTACATGACTATTGGAAAAACCATAGCTTTGACTATATGGACCTTTGTTGGCAAAGTGATGTCTCTGCTTTTTAATATGCTGTCTAGATTTGTCATAGCTTTTCTGCCAAGCCAGTGTTGATATTCAGTGGTATATGTGTGCTAAGTAACTTCAGTCATGTCCAACTCTTTGTGATCCTATGGACTGTAGCCTGCCAGGCTCCTCTGTCCATGGAATTCTCCAGGCAAGCATTCTAGAGTGGGTTGTCATGCCCTTCTCCAGGGAGTCTTCCTAACCCAGGGATTGAACCCATGTCTCTTAAAAACTCCTGTATTGGCAGGCAGGTTCCTTACCACTAGTGCCACATGACTGCTATATTCAAAGTGCATAACCATCCGGGTCCTACTGTATAGCATATAGAGCTCTGCTCAGTGTTATTTGGCAGCCTGGATGGGAGGGGATTTGGGGAGAACGTATACATGTACAGCATGGCTGAGTCCCTTCGCTGTTCACCCGAACTTTCACAACATTGGTTATTAATCGTTGTTAAACGTTGGTTGTTAATACCCCAAAACAAAATGAAAAGTTTAAAAAAATACTCCATGCAATCAGTAAATAAATGTTGCCTTTTCTGCCAGCTCAAACACCTGTTCTACAGGGCCCCCTGAGACCAACCCATGATGGAAAAACAAAAAGGTTTCTGCCTGACACAACCAGGGGCCTCCAGAATTCACTCCTGATCTTTGCTCTGCATCTGTTCTGATTGTTTGGGGCTCAGAAGTACTGGCTGTGAAATATTTTGAGGATTACCCTCTGATCTATTCACTTCTATGCCATCCAGAGCTCTGGGGACACTCTCCCCACCTGCCGCATCATCATTTTCTCCTCCTGGAAGACCCATAGTAAGCTGGTTCATAATCACTTGGTAGCTGATATTGTCCCTGTTTACTTTATGTTGCTTGGTTCCAGATCACAAGGAGGAAGTGATGAGTTTAATGTAGGTTTTCAAGAAAGTGTTCTCTTTGGTTTAGAGACCCTTTTCAAAGGGTGAGGCAGTCTTTGCTGCCTAGCAAGTCAATGTAAGATATTTCTGTTTCTGTCACCTCCAGCTGTGTCCACCGGCCCTGTGGGGAGCAGGGCAGCTGCGTGCCATTGCTGCTTGATCACGCGGATGTGGTGAACTGTACCTCTGGTGGCCCGGGTCACATGAAGTGCTCTATCACCTGTCAGAGGGGGTTTGCCCTTCAGGCCAGCAATGGGCAGTACCTCAGGCCCATGCAGGTGAGTTGGAAATCTGGGGTCATCAGGACCAAGCCCCTGGGGAGGGACAGTATGCATGCTCCTCCTCCTGGCTGGATGGGGGAAAGGCCTGTGTTTTTAAATCATCTGAAAGGAAAAATGAGGACTCTAACAACCAAAGAGAAGCATGATTTATAGAAATGCAAGGTATATGTAGGAATATATAAGAAGTGTAAGAAATTATGATCCCGACTTTTGGCTTCAAGATGAGAATGTTACAGTTGAGACCTGTCCAAAATTGGCAGGCAATATAGGATGCAACCAGCTTTTTTGTGGTACATTTTCTGCCTGTTCCCCCAAGTCCGACCCTCTTTATAAGAATACTGGAGGAAAAATTATTATTTTCTTTCTTCTGCTACTGAAGTAGGACTTATATCAAGATTCTAGTTTTGACTGAATTTTTCAAATTTCTATAAGCTACCATGGCACCACTTTCAGGATTTCAAGGTGGTCTGAAGGTAGTAGAATATATTAGTGAAGAGCATGGCTTGGGAGACAGACTTGGAATGAAATTTGACTCCTCTGTTTATTGTGTAATTTTAGGTAAAAACAAGCAAAACATGCCAACCTCTTTAAGGGTGTTTCCACATTTGTAAAATAGTTAGATCAGAGGTATTTTTGTCCTTGGGCTGTTTTGGTGACCGAGTAGAAATAATTCATTAGCTTCTATCAAAATGATAGACACCTAGCTCTCTGCAAAGCTGCCATTATGATGACCATGATGATGTATTGTCGACTAAGAATTTTGTTTTCCCTCTTTCCTTTAGAAAGCTTTCCATATTCTACAGAGGAATTTGAAATTTGAGAACACATAAGCACAATATGATAGAGAGACAGGATGCATTAGGCAAAAGGTAAATGGTGCTTGAGAAGAATATGAGGGAGATGAGGTATGATGAAGGACAAGCGGAAGCACGCTTGGTAGTCAGGTATCAATGGCTTGGAAGATTGGAATTGTTTTTCATCTTGTACCAGTTGACTGCTCAGCAGATTGTGGATCCATGGAGGAGTTTCACTTGCTTAGACACAGAATTTAAAGATACAATCTTTGGTTTCAGATGGCTTAAAGAGAGTTCTGTGTAGAGAGACCATTTTAACATACCTTGAAGCATCAGTTCCTTGGTCTGTGATGCTCTGGTCAGAAAAGCAGAACTCTTATCACCTACCTGTCCTTAAATCAGCTTACCTCACACTAGAAAAGAGATGGAAAGAAGGAAAGAGAACAAAAACAATGTAGGAACTGAATACGTTTGTGTGCTAAGTAAAGGAGAGAGAAGAAAAGATGGTGTTTGCAATTCATTAAAATTAGGAGCAAATTCAAAACAGAACAGTCAATACTTATTGGAGCCAGGAGAAAACCCAGACAATATATGCAGAGTTTGAGAGACACCCTTTAAGTGATCGCAGTGATTGGAGCCAGTCTTCCAGGCTGTGAGCATTGCGGTAGGGGCCAAGTTGGGAGAAGGAAGGTGGGAGCTCGCCCTTTGCCAGTCATATGATGGAGTCATCAGGCACAGCTCTCCAGTTGACCGCTCCCATCACCCGAGCCTGGCCCCACTAAAGAAATGATATGATCCCCGCTTGTGATCACAAGACAGCAGGGATATCTGCTTTTTGTTGACATAAGAACTGAAACTAACCAGAAAAATGTGTCTGGCTTTGAACTGGGTCCTTCTGGCAGGCAACCTGGGAACACTGGGAAAGAGGGAGGGGCAGCCAGGCAGGAGTGGGTGTCAGGGGTGACAGGTGCTTTCACCAGTCATTTTACCTTTGGCTTTGGTGCCACTGTGGTCTCCTGGTGGGATGCTGGCTGAGGCCCAGAATCTCCCCTCTCTCCCTTTGACTCTTGGTAACCCACTATGGTGACACTTTTCACCCAACAAGCCATGAGTGTCCAGGTCTCTGAGTGCCTGCCCATCCTGTTCACCTCACTCTGAAACTTTCTTCTCCTTACTTCTCCTCTGCTGCTGGGAAGTCTTGCTCATCTTTCAAAGACCAGTTCCTGAGTTACCTACTATGTGAATCTCCCCGCAAACACTCTCCCTCCTGCCCAGAATGGGCAATCCCTTCTCCAGCCCCTCTAGTGCCATCTTACCACCACAAAACAAGCCTGCATATATGATATCAATGTTATTTAGTAGAACAATTTGTATTCTCTTTCTTCTTGGTCCATGTTTTCTACTTTATGATTTGCATTCTTTGTATTATATTCTCACAAATCATCAAAGAAAGGAGTAAGATATAACCAAAATGCATCTCCCACATTTTCCTTTTTAACTTCTTCTCCTCCCTTCTTGTCTCTCTTTCTTCTTCTTTCCATTCTCCCTGCTTCAGATGTTTTCTTTCACTGCTTCAACCTGTGATGAGCTCTGCTGGTAGCTCCTTAAGGGTCTTGTTTATCCAAACTTAGTCAAGTACCTGACCCTTCTAGGTGCTCAAGAAAAAGTCACCTCATTTGTTTCATGGTGATGAATTCTAGGGCCCCCTACATAAGCCATCAGTTCAGTTCAGTTCAGTTGCTCAGTCGTGTCCGACTCTTTGTGACCCCATGAATCGCAGCACACCAGGCCTCCCTGTCCATCACCAACTCCTGGAGTTTACTCAAACTCATGTCCATCAAGTCGGTGATGCCATCCAACCGTCTCATCCTCTGTCGTCCCCTTCTCCTCCTGCCCCCAATCCCTCTCAGCATCAGAGTCTTTTCTGATGAGTCAATTCTTCACATGAGGTGGCCAAACTATTGGAGTTTCAGCCTCAGCATCAGTCCTTCCAATGAACACCCAGGACTGGTCTCCTTTAGGATGGACTGGTTGGATCTCCTTGCAGTCCAAGGGACTCTCAAGAGTCTTCTCCAACACCACAGTTCAAAAGCATCAATTTTTCAGCACTCAGCTTTCTTCACAGTCCAGCTCTCACATCCATACATGACCACTGGAAAAACCATAGCCTTGACATAAGCCATAGCCCCAAGGAAATGGCTGGAATATCTTAAATTTAACTACAGAGTTTGGAAGATGCCTCTTGTTCATTAATTCCCAGATGTTCTTAAAGACACCATTGGTGTTCTTAGGCACCATTCTCAGAGAATATAATTATGTTTATTATGTACCATTATCAATCAGCTTATCAGTAAAGGTCCCAGCAGGAAACTGATGAATGCTCAAAGGGGGACAATTCGAGGAACTTCAGTAAAGGGACTGCTGATAAAAGTGGGGGCAGGATATAAGAAATGACAAGGAGATGGTCCGGAATCCCTGGGTGAAAGGGTGATATCCCCTCTAGACCTAAAGAGCTGACTGTAAGGGGCAATTAGCAGAACATATGAGAAGAGAGTGCAGCAGGTGTATGAAGAGCTCTGCTGAGGGGGGAGGCCACCCTTACAGCGACCCCTAGGGAGGGAGTAGCAAGAATCAGCACCCCGACCTCCCTTGCTTCTCTGCCTCGTCAGTATCCTACCAGTGCTGCCCTGAGTGCTACAGCAGACACAAGTCAAAGGCATGAAGTCCACAGGCCCGGGGTCCCAGGGCACACGGCAGGGCAGAGTAGGTTGGAGAGCCATCTGGAGAAGCCCGTGAGGAGAGCCAAGAGTTGGCCTGAAGGAGCGTCTTCATTTAATGACTCCCTTATGTGCACATGCACCTTTCATCAGCAATGTACCTGGGTGTTGTGAAATTGCACATTAGGACCAGGCGTAAAGAGGGAGAGATGCAAAATCATTTTACCCGTTGTGAATATGTGCACAAATAATCGTCAGGACTCTGCTGAAGCCTGGGAACTATTTTGATGAGCCTTTTTATGTGACTCTGATAACAGAAAACTTTCTGTTTCTAGAAGGAAATCCTGCTCACGTGTTCCTCTGGGCACTGGGACTGGGCTGTGAGCTGCCAGCCCCTTGACTGTGGTGTCCCTGATGCATCTCTGGTGAACTACGCAACCTTCTCCTGCTCAGAGGGAACCAACTTTCTGAAACGCTGCTCTATCTCCTGTGTCCCACCAGCCAAGCTTCAAGGTATTGTCTGGCCAAGCAGAAGTTATACTCAAGTTATCTTCAGGTTCTCTCTCTTTGGGGAGGGGGGGTACTTTGGGGATCTTTTCTTTACTCCAGTGACCTTCCCACCTGACTCAGCTGAAGCACCCTCTTTTGACAAGCAAGAGGCAACACATTCCTTGTCTCAACCACTTGGAAGGATGCCCCTAACTCAAGATCTCATTGATGAAAGAAACTGAGACTTTCCTGTTTTTATTTGAGTTTATGTTCTCTGGAGTCAAGCCAACGAACAGTTTTCTGAATTAATAATTCAGATACCCTTTATCACGCACATTTTAAAATTTAATATTTACAACCCTTCTATGAGTTAGGTGCCTTTAGTCCTATTTTAGCAATGAGAGCACAGTTGTATGAGCTGTACTGCTAGGGAGGGATGAGGATGTGGTAGAACTTCTTCTGACCCCACATCTTTTTGTTGTTGTTGTTTAAGAGAGCGTGGGAATAGGCTCTTTTATTTCACTTGTTTTTTTATTTATTTTGGCCACACCCTGAAGCATGTAGGATCTAGTTTCCCAATCAGGGATCGAACCCGTGCCCCCTGCCTTTGAAACACAGATTCTTAACCACTGAATTGCCAGGGAGGTCCCTCTGACCCCGCATCTTGCTCTTCCTCTTGAACTTAGGTGTGCCCAACAGTGATCCAACAGACTTGTTATAAATGCAGATTCCTAGGCTCATGCTGACAGAGTCTGATTTAGTAAACCTGTAGTGGGTTAGTGATACTACATAGATTGAACTCAGAGAAACCACTATGGCATATGGCATATGGTGTTGAAGTACAGAAGTTTGTATCAAACTGCCTGAGTTCAAACCCTGCCTCTTCCCTTACTAGCTTGGACAAATTACTTAAACTCAATTTCCTCATCTGCAAAATAGGGGATAATGATGGTATTTCACAGGGTTGTTTGAGGTTTGAAGTTTACACAAGTGATACATGTAAAATGCTTACGGCAGTGCCTGGCATGTAATGAGCCCTATAAAAGTGTCATCTAGGATTATTACAATCCTTTCCACGATACTGTCACTACTTTATTTTTATTATTTGTAGTGAGGAAGTGAGGTAAGGATTCGGTTGGTAGCCCTTCTTTCATTCAGGTCAAGAACTAGCTTTCTGACCTCTATGCTACACAAGAGAACACAGTAGATGCTCTGTGGGTAGAAAGATATAGGATAAACATTTGACCTGATGTTGTAGAGAAGCTGCTCCACGAAAAATACTGTGACTTTCCAAGAATGACGGTCTGTTGACAGGTCTTCGTTCTTTCTGTTTGTATTTTATTTTTGGACTCTCTGTTCTGAGCATCCTGTGCCTCTCTTTCTTGGAGTCAGGACTGAGCCCGTGGCTGACCTGTCTTGAAGACGGGCTCTGGTCTCTCCCTGAAGCCTACTGCAAGTTGGAGTGCGATGCTCCTCCTGTAATCCCAAATGCCAACCTGCTCCAGCCTCGCTGCCTCCAGGGCAACCACGACGTGGGCTCTACCTGCAGATATGAATGCAAACCGGGCTACTACGTGCTGGGAAGCACCGAGAATAAAGTCAGGAAGTAAGTTGGAACATTCCTGGTCTTTGCAGTGCTCTCTACCCTGCACCTTGCTCCTGTTCTTTCACTTGCAAATCCGAGACCATTGTTTGGAAATAGCATTAAGACCTTCTGGGTTGTCCGCTGTTTGTTGCATTTGTTTTTCTATATAATACCTCTTCGACTGCACAAGTGTGTTCCCCCCAGTCATGACAGGCAGGCTGGCCAGATATGCTTCCTGTAAAGATTTGCTTTCCCATAACAGATTCCAGAGTCTCATCTTGGTGTGTTTTAAAAGAATCTCTACCCAAATTATTATTTTCCTTGAAAAGTAAGTGTTAGGAACTTCTTAAGTTGTACACACATCACCGGAATCCAACTTTGTCCTAAAACATCATCTTCAGGCCCACTGGAAGTTTAAAATTGTGGCTGTGGCAGAAATTGCCAGTTGTGGCTGTGGCAGAAATTGCCTAGGATGGTCTCCAACTCAGATTCTCATTAGGTATGTGATGCTGGGAAGTTTCTCTGTCTCAACCTCTCATCTGTAAAATGAGGATAATGATAATAATAATGTAGGAACTAAGTGAATTAATATGTGTAAAACATGAATCAGTGAGTTAATTTTTTTAATTTTAATTTTATTTTTGGCTGTGCTGGATCTTCAGTGCTGCGCTCAGGCTTTCTCTAGTTGTGGCGAGTGGGGGCTACTCTCTATTGCAGTGACCTCTGTTGCAGAGCATGGGCTCAGTAGTTGAGGCTCATGGACTTTGTTGCTCTGCAGCATATGGAACCTTCCTGGACCAGGAATCGAACTCATGTTCCCTTGTTTGGCAGGTAGATTCTTAACCACTGGACTACCAGGGAAGTCCAGTAAATCTATTTTTAAAACATACAACTCAATACATATTATCTATTCATCTTGTAATTAGAGTATTTCTGCTTTATCTTTCCTGGACTTCGTGTGTATACATTCCTAGACCCAGAAATCAAGAGGACCTTTCTTCTAAATGCATGGCGGACCAGAAAGAATAAAAGTTTTGCTGCATAATTTAAGAGGAATTGTTTTGAAAACACATGTGCTGGGGTTCAAATCCCATTTGTCACCCATTTTATTAGCTGAGTAACCTCAGGCAAGTTACTAAATTCTTTGGGTCTCATCTCCTTTGTAAACTGGGAGTAATGTCCACACCAAAGTGCTCAGTTGAGGATTAAACAAGATAATACATATTCAACCCCAATAGCTCAGCAGGCAAAGAATTTGCCTGCAATACAGGAGATGTGGGTTCAGTCCTTGGGTTGGGAAGATCCCATGGAGGAGGAGGCATGGCAACCCACTCCAGTATTCTTGCCTGGGAAATCCCATGGACAGAGGAACCTGGTGGGCTACAGTCCATGGAGTTGGATATGACTGAGTTCACAAACAATATAATAATGTACAGCTCAGTGCCTGACTTGTGCTAAATGTTCAATAAATGGTTTCAAAAAAAAAAAAGAAAGAAAGAAACATTTTCTGAACAAACAAGTAAAAAACTTTCAGAAGAAGAAACTCCTTGTACTCAGTAAATTGTAACTATTATTTTCCTACCATAGATTATGTCTTATTACTTATCTAGGACTTAGTTCAAAATCTGACCACAGTAGGTATTGTTTTTTAAAAGATTTTTTTTTTTTTGAACTGACAAAATCCCAGCCATGGCACTACCAGTGATTCCAGGAGATATCAACTTCGACTGTAAACTAGAATTTTCTAAGGGAGCAGAAGAAAATCAGGAAGCTTACTCTCTGGCTTCCATTTGCCCTTCTCTAGTCTACATCCGGACATCTCAGTATGGGACGGATTGAGTCTAGCTTCACCCAGAGCCTTTCACTCCTGAGAAAACCCAAGATAATATTTGGAGGGGAGGGAGCCCCTTCCTCATCATCTCAGCACAAGGCAAGAGCCAGACTAATTAGAACATGAATAATACTGATGAAAAATTCATAGGAAGCAGCATTCTGGTTCAGTGACTCTAGCAGGTACAGTCTACAGTTTTTGACAACCAAAAACACATTTGCATGTTCTGGTCATAGGGTCTAGATTAATTTGCATCAGCATACATTGATGGGCAGGGAGGGCCCAGGTCATCTTCCAGTGAGAATGGCATTACAACCAGCCCCAAAGGCTGTTGTTTTCTTGCTTTTTTTTCTTTTCTTCTCGCCTGCCTTTTCTCACACCTGCAGCCGATTCAGGGGTCTGCAGAACAGTGCAATAAAGACTAGAGGGAGAGAGAACAGTCTCGGGACCAGGAGGAATTCAGGGCAGAGGGATTTTTCCTAGCTCCCCAGGCCCATGGCTGAACTTTGCATTGGGGGAAGCAGGGGCAAACAGGGGCCGTTTGCTGGCATGACTTTCTTTTCTGGTTGAGAAACTGGAAGCTTGCATCACAACGTCAGCATGGGTTTGAGCTTAAACATTTACATTTGCAAGCACCATCCTGAGGAGAGATTAAATTATTTACCACGCTGTGTAAACTGATTTCAATCTTAGTTTACACCTGTTTACATACGGCAGTAGATTGGTAATCAGAAGTTTGCAAGTCAGGAGTAAATCACTGTCACTTGCTGCTTGTGTTTACCCAACAAACTATGTCAGCCTTGTCCCTTGCTTGGAGCCCAGTGTTGTACAAATGGAGCCCTGAAGTTCTTTCTAGGGCATGCAGGCAGGGGGAGAAGAGGTTGAGAGAAGCTGGCAGGGAAATCAGCTCAGACACAGTGGGCACGCTCTAGTCTTCTGCACCTCTCTGAGAAGTGGAAAAACCCCTTTGATGGTCAAGTTCGCCCCTTGTTCTTTGCATGACCCTGAACAATGTACTCCACAATCATAGCCATGTGTCTCAGACTTTGCATTCTTAATGTGAGGGGCAGTAATGACTTCTACTGAACAGTATTATTTTGATGCCCAAAGTAGGTAATGTCCTGAAAGTGTTTTATAAACTATGAAGTTCAATACATGTGCTAGATATAACTGTTTGTTCATTTCTTTTTGGAAGATGGAAACAACTACCAAAATATCAGCCAAGTACATTGCCTTCCTGCTTCTTCTCAAGTCTGTTGAATATTGTTTCAAGAGAGAAAAAGAGAAGTGCTGCGTCTGACTTTTCTCTTCCATCCAGCTTGTTTAAGTTTTGTCCCGTTGCACGTGGAGGTTAGTGTGGAAGGCACAGCTGCTGCTGGCACTTTCTCACGTGCGTGCTGTGTGTCAGCCTCAGGGTTAGGAGCAAAGACACCTGCAAGAGTAGGACCAAGGCTCTGGCCTCCAGGAGCACACAGCCTCCATGCTCCCTGTTTCATGGGCATCATTTCTTCTTGCAAGAGAGAATAGGAGTGGACACGGACCACAGTAGGCCCTTTCTCTTGGTCTTTGGATCCCTTGCCCCTTCTTTCTGGGATTTGAAGATGGCATCATTCACATTGAATCTAGTCCCTGAGGACAGGGAAATGAAATGGTTTGGCCTGGGTAGTCCTGACCTTGAAGTCCTGGGTAGAGTCAGCGTTATCCAAACCATATGGATTCTATAGAGGGAAAAACTGAGAAGGAGGTTAAATGGATGTTTTGGGTGACAACAGTGACAATTCAGTGAAACAAATGCCCATTATATGGTACAATCATAGGCTGGTACAGGCATATTGTGAAGTATCCTTCTAAACATTAAAGATGTTTAGAAGAATATTACGGACATGGGAAAACATTCACAATATGGTAAATGGATAAAAGCAAGAACATAATTATTATAAATGACACAATCCCTATTTTCTACATTAAAGGTATATTTTTAGAATTCTTTTTCAGTAGCTAGAAGTGACGATGACATTAACAGACATAATCTCTATATAGTAGGTTTATAGGGAATATAGCTTTTATTTTTCTGCTTGTTTATATATGCTAAATTTTCTAGACTTTAGAATGAGATAAATAGTTTAAAAATGAAGTAATGAAGTGAGCTAGAAAGAGATCATAGCCATTTGTGGAGGTGGAGAGTGATAAAAGGAGAACTAGCCACATCTTTCTAAACAGGCAAACCAGAGACCAGCAGTCCAAGATGGCATTAAAACAGGGCCTTGCCACTGGCATCCTGTTCCTAGTCTCTTCTATATTTTTTTAATTGGAGTATAATTGCTTTATTCTGTTGTGTTAGCTTCTGCTGTGCAATAATGTGAGTCAGCTATAAGTATACATATATCGCCTCCCTCCCACCCCTCTCCATCGCACCCCTCTAGGTTATCACAGAGCACTGAGCTGAGCTTCCCGTCTATACAGCAGCTTCCCACTAGCTGTCTATTTTGCAAGTGGGAGTGTATATACATCAGTACCACTCTCCCAGTTCATTTTACCCTCCTGTCCCCCCTCCATGTCCACACGTCTGTTCTCTACATCTGCATCTCTATTCCTGCCCTGCAAATAGGTTCATTTGTACCATTTTTCTAGTTCCACATATATACTTTAATATACAAGCACCGTCTCTGTTCTTAAAGGCTGTCTCAGACCTCATCTCCTCCAGGCCTAACGCCTCTTCCCTGAGTTCCAGCAGATCATCTTACTCCCAAAGCGCAAAGGTCTGCCCACAGGTGTGCCCGCCAAATGACACCTCCAAACAGGCTTCCCCCCTTCTTACTGTCCAAAATGAATTATGACCAACAAGGACCTACTGTATAGCACAGGGAACTTACTTTGTTTTGTAATAACCTATAAGGGAAACAAATCTGAAAAAGAATATATATATATATACACATATATATATATATATACATATATATATATACACACTTTATGTGTTATATGTATATATACATAAAACTGAATCACTGTTCTGTACACCTGAAACTAACACAACATTGTAAATCAACTATAGTTCAAAAAAAAAAACCTCAAATATATATATATATATATATATTTACTAGAAAGAAAAAATCCCAGCAAAATGTCAAGACCATGGGCAACTGGCAGGACTCGGGGAGATTTTTTTTTTTGTCTTCTGATTTGAGGTTCTTTTAATAAATAATCATATTTTATAATAAATAAAATAAAAGGAACTCCTCCAACTTTGCCCTGGATCCCATAATCCTTCTCAAACATTTCCTTCAACCTCTTCATCTTCCTCTTTCCTGCAGCTGAAGCCTCCCTCTTCCTCATGCCAGGTTACTTCTCTTTAATTGTGCTCAGGTCTCTCCTACATTAAAACTCAAACAAGCAGAGCCTTTTCTTGACCCTTGTTCCTCTCCAGCTGTCACAGCTTCCCCCTCCCTTATGAAATGTTTCAAAAGAGTCACTTGTATTCACCATCCCCATCTTATAGTTTTTTCTCTCCTTCACATTTTGACATTCAGGTTTCCATTCCCATCTCTCCACTAAAGCTGAGGGTGCCATGAGCATTGCTGCCAAGTGCAGGGACTCTTCTTGGACCTAATGTGGTGTTAGTTGCTCCAACTAACACCTGTCCAACTCTTTGTGACCCCATGGACTGTAGCCCATCAGGCTCCTCTGTGCACGGAATTCTCTAGGCAAGAACACTGGAGTGGGTTGCCGTTCCCTTCTCTAGGGGATCTTCCTGACCCAGGGATTAAAACTGGGTCTCCTGTATTACTGGGAGATTCTTTACCATCTGAGACACCAGGGACCTAACGTTATATGGGAATATTTAGCTTATGTTGTAATCACCCTGTGAGAGAAAATAGATCCTTCTACCCAAATTTGGTTTGGCTGTGGAAAGTAATGATGCCACACATACATAGACCAAGAGAGTATTAAGAGGTTTGTTAGTCACATAATGAGACTTTTGGCAGAGAGAAGGGGAAAATCCCAAGTTGGTCTTCAAATGGCTTGAGTAATCAGGGAAAAGAGGCTGGTCAGGAGTTGGATGGTAGTTAGGGTGTGGGGCTTGAGTGAGAGTTTGTGCATGTGAGGGCTTCCCTAATAGCTCAGTTGGTAAAGAATCTGCCTGCAATGAAGGAGACCGTGGTTCTATTCCTGGGTCGGGAAGATCCCCTGGAGGAGGAATAGGCTACCCACTCCAGTATTCTTGGGCTTCCCTTGAGCTCAGCTGGTAAAGAATCTGCCTGCAGTGTGGGAGACCTGGGCTCGATCCCTGAGTTGGGAGGATCCCCTGGAGAAGGGAAAGGTTACCCAGTATTCTGGCCTGGAGAATTCCATGGACTGTATAGTCCATGGGGTCACAAAGAGTTGCACATGACTGAGCGACTTTCACCTTCACTTGTGCTTGTGAACAGGACCTGGTGTGGTTTGAACTTTCTGCTGAGGGCAAAAGAGGAGGCACCTGGGCTTTCTTACAGGCTTGCTCGGATGTGGAAGATGGTAGGGCTTGAAAGCTGTCAAGAGTCAAACATCAAAGATGGAATCTGGCTCTTCAGGAAAACACGTTTGTCTGAGCCCTCCTTGAGTCTTCTTCCTTGATTCTGCTCTATGTCACTCCCTTGATTTTCCTCTTCTTTGCCTCTTCTCAATTTCCTTTTCTGGCTTTTCCTCCACTGCCCATGGCTTCAATGTTGGTGTTTCTTTGAATTCACTCTTCTCTTGTGTTCTGCACACTTGTTTGGGCTGAAGCTCATTTACCCCAGTGGCCTCCACTACCTTCCACGTGCTGATGACCCTTAAACCCACACCTGCTATCTAGTCTTTTCCCATAAGGGCTATAAAACTCATTAGGACAGTTGCCTGCAGATGAAGCCACTTGGATATCTGAAATGTATTTCAAACTCTTTCAAATCTGTACATCCTTCTGTGTTCCATGTGGTTGGACAGGTCAGGAGAGAGATCTGCACATAACCTGAGACACATTTTTTTAAAAAATCCATATATGGCTTTATTTATTTATTTTTATTTATAAAGTGTCATGGAAAGAACACATCTGAGTATCATTCTATTGGTGATGACAATTGAACAATACTCACAAAACATAACTCTTCTTGAGTAACTAATAATGATCAGAGACTATAATTGTACACCTTTGAGAAATATCAAACAACTAGAGGACAATTGCTCTACAATATTGTGTTGGCCTCTGCCACACAGCAACACAAATTGGCCTGAGACTCTTAAACATCCTTCTCCCTCAGTCAAATCAGTCATCAGTTTCCATCAAATGTTATTATCTTACTGACTCTTGGCCATTTCTCCTCACCCTGATGCCACTTCTCTATGACAAATCACTATCCTTTGTCACATCTGAACTGAGCTTCCTGACTCCAGTCTCTCCCCCTTCAACACATTCACTACTTTGCAGCAATAGCAATCTTCAACAAATTTCAACCCTGTTATAGTATTCCCCTTATATAAAACTAAATGACCAGCTTTTCTGCTATTTCATCTAAGACACTAAAAAAGCTTAAAATCAAAAATATTTTAAAGGTCTTGCATGATCTTGCTGGGCCCAGCTTACATCTCCAGGGTCATCACTGTCTTCCCTGGGAGATCACTTCCCTCCAACTATTACACACAAAACCTTCTGTAGTGTAGGTTCTAATGCTCTGGGTTTCTTTTACTTCTTTATATACACCATAGCTAGCATGCCTCTGGGCTTTCAAACATGCTATTCCTTCTGGTCTGAGCTCTCCCCAACAGTGGGGAGCTTTTGCTTGGCTAACTCTTGCATGCGTGTGTGCATGGTAAGTCACTTCAGTTGTGTCCAACTCTTTGCAACCCTATGGACCATAGCCCTCCAGCCTCCTCTGTCCGTGGGATTCTCCAGCAAGAATACTGGAGTGGGTTGCCATGCCCTTCTCCAGGGGATCTTCCTGTCCCAGGGATCAAACTTGTGTCTCTTATGTCTCCTGCATTGGCAGGCAGATTCTTCACCATTAGCCTTACTGTCCTATTTTTAAGATAGGTGTGATTTTTATTTCCAAAGCCTTCCAGATCTCCCCAGTCTGTAGGAAGTGTCCCTCACATGGTTTCCCACTGCACAGAAGACTTCGCTGACATCATTTATTTCACTGAATAGAAGGGATTTGATTACCTGTTCAGTAGACCATGGATATTTGTGTAGCATCATGTGGCCAGTGGTTTCTACATTTATTGACAGGTACTCAATAAAACTTTCTAAATGGATAAAAAGACTGCCTTATTAGAAAATTCATGGTAGAATTTTAGTGTTAAATTTGATGCTAAAATGGTGAAGGGAAGTTTTGTTTTTTTTTTTTTCCTTATGAAGAGTGGAAATTTCTATTTCAAATGCTTTAGAGTGAAAAATAACCCTTAAAACTATTGTCTGTTGTTTTTTTTTCCCAAAGCAGTTTGTCTCAGCAACATAGAAGGAATAATCATTCTTCAGAGATAGTTTTAATTTCATTCATTGAACTGACATTTAAGCTTGATTGGCAAACTCTGCAGAAGTTGGTGGTAACAGAAAAGGGGTTAGATCTCTCAACAAGCTCACCAGAACAGTGGTTCTCATACCTGGCTGTATGGTAGCATCAGCTGGGGCAAGTGCTTTGCATTAATCGTCTGCAAAGCTGCCTAAGTCACTCCAATGTGCAGCCAAAATGAAGAAGCACAATCTAGAAGCACGAACCTTTCTTCATGTAAGAACAGTATCGGTCATGGGACTTATACTTTCCTAAAAATATCCAGAGTAACACTTTCTTTTCTCAAAATTATTGTAGTACTTTTGCATGCTAGATTTCACATATCTCTTTGGGTTTATTTACTTTTGGAGTTAATAGAGAAAATACAAACAATGGTAACTCTAAAGAAATGGTCAAGTTAGATGGTTTGGGGAGTTCTTTCTTGTTCATATTTTATAACACACACACACCCCCCCCTCTTTTCTTTTTATCCCATGTGATTTACTTGCACATACATATCATCATTAATCACATTTATCAGGTTCATGTTTCATTAACCCAACTTCCCAGGAAGCTAACATAAATGTGCTTGACTTATATTTTATCAAAAAGACCATATTCTATTCTCCCTCATCTTTCGCTCCAATGATTACCTTTTTCTCATTAGTTGCTATCTTTATGTGTGAAGTTTAGATTAACCCCATTAGGGCCCACAATTAATTGAAATTAGAAATTATCCCAGCCTTCTAACTTAGACAGCCTCTCCCCCTATAAGTTAGTCATTCATCAAGATGCCATCTGAAAGGTAGTGTCATAGTAAGATCTTTTTAAGAGTAATTGTAAGTAACCATCTTTCTGAGGGTCACTTTTCCAGTGAACATAATCTATTGAAGGTCTATAAACACAAACATAGGTTCAGACTCAATACTGTAAAAAGGCCTCATGTTGTGCTTATGCATTGTTTGACAGTGTTTGGTTGTTAATACCTTCAGTAAGGTTTGTCTGATCTGATTTGGGAGAAGAGTGGGAGAGGGCTTTATAGTTACATGCATGTACTTGACCCATCTCTACACACATAGGGAGATTGTTCAGTGTGGCAGAGAGTTAAAAAGCATAAGCTCTTGACTCTATTCTATTGGGTCAGTGATGATGATGACAATGATAATTCATCACTATATGCTATATGAAGCACTTTACATATATTACCTCATTTATTTCTTATGACACTGATAAATCTTATTATATAATAAAATAACAGTATAATGTAGAATAGCATACTATGATATGATAATATACAACTTGAAATAATAGTAATACATTTAATTTAATAATTTATATTAATACTTATACTTAATATAATACTTAATATAGTATTCTAATACTATAATTTAATAATAAATACATTATTATCCCCTCTTTCAGAGACTCAGAGTATTGTTAAGCAGCCATCCCATGATCACTCAACCAATATATGATGTTAAGCTCGCTCTAACGCCAAAGCCCATGCTCTTGGCTAACAACACTTGATCTTGAGTAAATTACTACATTTCTCTGAGGCTCTTTTTTCCACCTCTGCAAAATAATGGAAAATCTTGAGTGACTTTAAACTCTATAAGTCTATCTCAACAGAATCAATGAGGAGAGTTAAAACTTTGGTACAATACCAGAGAGAGAAGTGGTACATGAAATTTGTTACCATCAGGAAAAAAAAAAAAAGCAGGGTTATATATAAACACAAACACTACACAGACATGATCTTAGTAGGAAATACTTAAAGTACTACTTGGAGAGATTCTGCTCTAGATGAATAGCCAAGGTTTCATTCTCTTCCTTTTTATGGGTTTTGGTGAATTTTTCTCCATTCACACCCAAGAGGATAAGTTCTAGATCTTTCTTGAAGGCAGAATATTGCATACATTTATTAAGATTTCTAGATATGAGTTTAAAGATTAAGCAAGTCTCTAAAACTTCTAAAGAAGAAAATTTAGTCAAATTCTTAGGAAGAGTTTCCTTTGTGCAGGATTTCTCTCTTGGCTTAGTGCATGTGTACACGCCAAGTCACTTCACTTGTGTCTGACTCTTTGCAACCCTATGGACTGTAGCCCTCCAGGCTCCTCTGTCCATGGGGGTTCTCCAGGAGAGAATGTATTAGAGTGGGTTGCCATGCCCTCCTTCAGGGGTTCTTCCCAACCCAGGGCTTGAACCTGCATCTCTTATGTCTCCTGCATTGGCCGGCATGTTCTTTACCGCTAGCACCACTTGGGAAGTCCCTTGGTTTAGTATTAATAGTTAATTACACAGGTTCTGAAGTTAGTGAGATCTAAATTTGCATCCCCACTCTTCTATTTATTAGCTCTTTGATCTTGGGAAAGTCATTGATCTCTATCAAACATGACTATTTTTATTTACCAAATGATAATAAGAAAGAGGGATACTTGCACATTTTTACAAGGATTGAACGAGACAGCAGATAGATGAAATGAGCACAGTTCTTAGTCTTGTTCAGCTTCAAGTCAGCAATAGATGCTGTTTATCAGTATCATCATCTCCAACAGGTTAGTGCTCCTTGTAAAATGACTGTTGCTTTTGGTGTGTTTAATGGGTAATCTCCTTTAGCCAGGAATCTACTCAGCTACATTTTTTATCAGGGGCTATCGTCTCCCATTCTGTGGTTGGTTTCTATGGCCCAGAAAAACAACATAGAGAACAGAAAGACTGAAAGTGACATTCCAAATGGGAAGTACAGGTCTTTAGTTACAGGGTGGTAAGGGAGTACATTTCCCCTGCATAAAGGAGAAAACACACATCAAAACAGAATGTTCATTAAATTAAGAAAAATGCTTGTACTTCCCTCCACCAGTCAGAACCCCCTCTGAATGTTTCATCTCATCCCACTATTAGTTATCCAAACACTACAGTGGCTTCAAGTGGACCATGAAAAGGAAAAAGGGGAATGTTGTTCTGCCCGTAGTCCGAGTCCCCGGTCAGGAAAGAAGACTCCTCGAAACAATGCAACTCGCAATAGGGGAATTTATTACTGACTCGAGCCAGGGCCTCCCGCCCTCACCAGGTGTGTGAGGACGAAAGGCCCCTAGCCCCAGTTCTCTCGGGTATTTATTAGGTCAAAATAAGCAGCAGGTAGTTGGCGCAATCGGATTGGTTACACAGTGGGTAGTTGGCGCAAGCTGATAGGTTACACAGTTGCAAGGTAATTTTTGTTGGTCCAACGTGGGGCTTTCAGCTTTCCCCTGATAGGTTCCCTTTTCTCTGGCTAGGCATATGTTGATTGGCTGGCTCTAGGAGGCCTGATTATTATGTTACCCTGGGAAACCAGGCTACTCCCTAATCTAGGCTGCCTGCCATGGCGTTAGCCGTGACAGCCTCACAAATGTGGCGAAAAGGAAATGGAAATTAAATCATCAACAAAATACAGGTGGACATACTTCAAAAATTAGGGTGGGCAAATGCAGTCAAGCTGGTCTCAGAGGAGAAGGGAAGGGCATGTCCTTAGATATATTGCCTAAATTTTTAGGCTCTTTTGATCTTTTTGAACCATAGCTTGATTCTCTGAGGTTCAATTGATTTTATTCTACCATTGGAAGGGAGAGAAAGTCTTGGCAAATGAAATGAAATGCTCAGTTGAGGCACATGCTGAAAATCTTAAGTACCCTGGATTTGTAATTTAAAAAATTCAGTAAAATAACATACCTAATTTTTTTTTTCTAATTTTTAATCTTTGTCATAACATCATGCATGTACATACATGACTAGATACTGAAGTGAATAAACCTATGTATATAGAGACACACATGCTAGCCGTGATTTGCCAGTTAATGGGTCACACTGTAATCTTTATGCACACCCATGCATCTGTGAGAAACAGAAATTTGTTTTCTTTCCATTAAGACATTGTCTGGTTTTCTAATTAGTGTTTATAGTAAATACATTCAAAGTTTATCCTTGGAATGCTCAATTCTTTTGCCATTGCAGGATACTGTGAGCTTTAGGCTAATTTATTACAGCCTCTTTTGGCACAGAAGTGACTGAACCTCTGCTCCAAGCCTTGGACATGCGCATACACACCTGGGCACAGGCCAGCTCGCTGCTGTAGGCTTCACAGGCTCAGGCGATTGGCATGCAGCCTTCACTTTGAACACAGCGTTTGTTGAACTTAAAAATTTCCCTGTGACCTTCAATCCCAGACTAGGGAGAGTCTTATTGTAAAAACTGCTCTTTCTCTTCTGATATTATATTGACCACTGATTTCTCAATTCATCAGGAAAAATAACTTTAAAAATCTAGTAAGAATAAGTGTCGGGTTGTTAAATAGAATCCAATAGGTTCTTCAACCCAGAATCTCTCTCCCTGATGCCCTTTCTACACTTCCTTTTTGCTTCTCCATCCAGTCTCGGGCTCCTGCCAAGTCCTTCTTCAGCATAGTGGGTGAGCATTTTGATTGTGAGCTTGGCTTTGTTCTTAAGGGTCAGGTCAGGTCCAGCTAATTTATGAACTGTCTCCTGAAGGATTCTGGGTGGGACAAAAATCTGAAGAATTAAGTAGGGTGGAAAGACTGAGTAGAATGTTAACATTCCACATTTTAATCACATACACACAGGGAAAGGGTGGAGAGCTTGGTCATCGGAGCTAATAATTTCCCTGGCTTGTTGAGCCTTATATGTGCCAGTCATTGGTCTACATGCTATCTATACACTAACTTATAAAATCTTCTAGTGACCCTGTAAGGAAGCTCTTATCCCCATTTTTCAGGCAGGCAAACTGAGAGGAGAAAAATGTCAGAGAGTCAGGAAGGGCTGGGCTTTGAGCATTAGTTTCCTCACTTTGTCGTCTGCTCTTAACCACACTGCACACCATCTTTCTGATGGGAATTACTCAGTGTGGTCACTAACAGCCTGCTGGAGGCCACTATGACCTCTGACTCCTCCTCTTCAGTCAGGAAAAGCTGGCCAATATTGATCAGCCTTTCCATTCCAGCCCACATCAGATGGATGAGGCAAATTCAGGGTCCACCTGTGTGAATTCTGAAGTCATGACATAGGTCACAACTTGCCACACACTCTGATAACTCACCTGTGGACTCTGGTCTCATCACTGCTGTGGCTTCTGGGCAAGAGCTGTGTCAGGAACTTTGCTTGCTGGGAGACCAACAGTGACAGGCAGACATGGGGTCATGAACTCCCAGGTGAGGGTGTGGATGTGTATACATCCTGTGAGCACTTTTCATCAGGCCTGTCTGTGAGTTGGACTGACCAGGAATAGGCCTTGGAATAGAACAACACCTAGAAGAAGAATTCTTCAACTAGAAGCACTATGAAGATAGCTGAAGGATTCCTTACAGATGAGAGAACCCACCCTCTGAAATGGAATCCATACAGTTTGCAGCTCTTTTCTGCCAGACTTTTATCCCAACCAAGCCCTCTTCTTCCTGCCCTGCTTCTTCCCCACAGAGGCTACATATGTGCCTTTTTTTCAATTTACACATTAGACCATCGCTTGAAACACAAACTGCCTTTCACTTCACTGGCTCTTGCATGCACTGCTCCTTCTGTGTGGCGGGCCTTTCTCCTTCTCTAACAAATCCATCTTTAAGTGTTCCCTTCCTGATAGCCTTCCTTCTGTTCTTCTTTGGGGTCCCACAGTTTAGTCTTCTGGCCTTATTATAGTATTAATATTTGTTTTTACACTAGCAGGACCTAATGCAATATGCAGGAACATACTAGTCCTTAATGAATATTTGTTGACTGAACATATGAATGGACAAATCCAGGCATACCTCATTGTATTGCTCTTTGCTTTATTATGCTTTGTAGATAGCTGTATTTGTTTGTTTGTTTACAAATTTAGTGTTTGTTATAACCCTGTATTGAGCTTTGAGCAAGTTTATTGGCACCATTTTTCTAACAGCATTTCCTCATTTCATGTCTCTATATCACATTTTGGTAATTCTTGCAATGTTTCAAATCTTACACCAGCAAAAGATTATGACTCACTAAAGTTTCTAATGATGGTTAGCATTTTTTTAGCAATAAAGCATTTTAAAATTAATATGTGTACATTTTTAAATATAAAGCTATTGCATACTTAATAGACTATAGTATAGTGTAAACATAACTTTTATATGCACTGGGAAAACAACAAATGCCTACGACTTGTTTTATTGTGATATTCACTTTATTGCAGTGGTCTGGAACTAAACCCACAATATCTTCAAGGTATGCCTGTGACTGAATGATAAGAAATAATGAAATCAAGAGATTCCTATTTAATGTTTCCATGTTTTAGACTCAGTTCATCACTGCATTTCAGTGTAATCACTAACTCTTCAAACACACACTGAAGGGAATAGATACAGAATTCTGAGGAATAATTTTAATAGTTATTATGCATGTTTGGCTTTAAATTGCATGCATTGGAGAAACCTCAGGATGTTTTTAGATCTGGAGGTAACCTGAGGAGATTTAGTAGGAAGATAGCTGTCAGCTGTGTGAAGAATGCATGAGAGTCTCCAAGAAACTTGTAGAAAAGAGGTTAAGTGGGGGCTATTGAACTCAGTCCCTGGGTCAAGAAGATCCCCTGGAGTAGGAAACGGCAAACCTTTCCAGTATTCTTGCCTGGAAAACCTTATGGACAGAGGAGCCTGGCAAGCCACAGTCCATGGGGTCACAAAGAATCAGACATGACTGATTGTGCACATGCAAACACACACACACACACACACACACACTGAACTTGAAGTGAGAGAGGCTAAAGGTTGGACAGTTTAGGCAGTGGTCGTCAGGGATGAAGAAGGGGCCCCAAACTTGAGGTAGGGGATCAGACTTAGGGGCAGGGCATTATTGCATCTGCCAATTTGGAGACCTGAGAGTTCACAGCAGGAAATCCAAAGATAGAAGTGAGGGGTGGGGCTTCAAAGGTGACCGCATGATTGTAGGGGTCAGCAGATAGCTCATTCTCACAGAGAGGCTGTTTTACATGGAAGTGGAGCTTTGTGAGTTACAGGCACTTTTATGAGTCAGGGAAGAATGAAAGGTCAAAGCCCATGTGTCCAATGCGCTGGCCCTGCTGAACTGTTTCTCATTTAGTCGAGTGGACTGGGGCTGGATTTCAGGCGGCCTGGTCTGAGAGAGGGCAGAACGACTGCGATCGGCTGTGGACCAGCTATGCCTGGAGTCTGCTGCTCTCCATTTGGATGTTGGCTTGAGAAACCAGGTCTGCAGTTTGTTAAGAAAGCTGGCCTGGTGTTTGGAAGCGCTGATGGTTCTGTCTGGGATGGGGTAGAGGACCAGAGGACTGTGTCTTTTATGTGTCTTAAAATGGTCTAGATAGGGATTGGGAATACATGTAAATCCATGGCTGATTCATATCAATGTATGACAAAACCCACTGGAAAAAATAAAAATAAAAAAAAAATAATAATAATTTAAAAAAATAAAAAAATAAAAAAAATTAAAAAAAAATAAATAAAATAAAATGGTCTAGAACACTAATTATTAAACTTTAATGAGAATAGGAATCACTTGGAGACTTGGTTAAAATGCAGATTCTGAGTGAGTCTGAGTGGAGCCGGAGATTCTGCATTTGCAATAAGCTCCCTGATGATTTCAGTGCTGCTGTTCTGCAGCCACACTCTGAGGGGCGAGGATATTCTCAGCAAAGAGTCTTTCTAATTTTAACCCCCAAACGGACCATGTGCCATGTAAAACATTGGGCCAATTAACGCTTCGGTTTCCTAACCTATGTAATGGAAAGAGTGACCCGGTTAGTCCAAGCTCTTACGTTTCCTTTTTCAGGATATTCTGCGTGGGGGGACTTTGAGATACTCGGTACAAAGGCACAAACTAAAGGGAGGTAATTTATGTGCAGCTCCACTTCTAGTAACACTAGTGCTTCCATGTTATGACTTAAGGATTGGCATCAGACAGACCCTGGTATGGGCATACCTCAGAAATAGTTGGGATTTGGTTCTAGACCACTGCAATAAATCAAATATTGTAATAAAGCAAGTCACACAAATTTTTTTGGTTTCCCAATGCACATAAAAGTTGTGTTTACACGATACTGTAGTCTCTTAAATGTGCCATAGCATTATGTCTTAAAAACCAATGTACATAATTTAAAAATACTTTATTGCTAAAAAAAAAAAAGGAAAAGCTAACCATCATTTGCCAACACAGAGTTGCCAAAAACCTTCAGTTTGTAAAAAATTGCAGCATCTATGAAGTGCAGTAAACAAAGCACAATGAAATGAAGTATGCCTGCACTGATCCCTGCCCTGCCTTTAACCAGCTAGGTAACCTCAGGCAGGTTATTTTACTTTTCTAAACCTCCTTACTTCATCTATAAAATAAACATCTATACATTCATTGAACCTGTGTTTATTGGTACCTGTTCCATACCAGACATTTTGCTGAGCACTGAGGATATAACACTAAATGAGATTTTGCCCTCACCAAGCTCACTTCCCAAAGGGGAGACAGGGGGGAAAAAATGAAATAATTATACAGTATGCATGCTATGCCAAAATGTACAAGTGTTTTGATGAAAAACCCAAAATACTAGAGGTATAAAATAAGGATGCTCTTGGGTGGCAAACATTCTCCTTAGATAGGAAGACGAGCCCACCATGGGAAGAACAAGAAGAAAAGCATCAGAAGCAGAGAGAATGGTACTAATTGCCTTTGGCAGGAAAGAGCTTGAGTTGGGCTTGGGATTCTAAGTCCAGTGTGGACAAAGTAAGTGAGATGATT
Organism: Cervus elaphus; assembly: GCF_910594005.1. Taxonomy (NCBI): domain Eukaryota; kingdom Metazoa; phylum Chordata; class Mammalia; order Artiodactyla; family Cervidae; genus Cervus; species Cervus elaphus. The sequence goes on from NC_057828.1 coordinate 59,594,065, forward strand.
GGGGCATAGGATCAGTTCAGTTCAGCCACTCAGTTGTGTCCAACTGTTTGAGATCCCGTAGACTGCAGCACTTCCCTGTCCATCGCCAACTCCCAGAGCTTGCTCAAACATATGTCCATTGAGTCGGTGATGGCATCCAACCATCTCATCCTCTGTTGTCCACTACTCCTTCTGCCTTCACTCTTTTCCAGCATCAGGGTCTTTTCTAGTGAGTCAGTTCTTCGCATCAGGTGGCCAAAGTATTGGAGCTTCAGCTTCAGCCTCACTCCTTCCAATGAATATTCAGGACTGATTTCCTTTAGGATTGACTGGTTTGATCTCCTTGTAGTCCAAGGGACTCTCAAGAGTCTTCCCCAGCACCACAGTTCAAAAGCATCAATTCTTCAGCGCTCAGCTTTCTTTATGGTCCAACTCTCACATCCATATAAGACTACTATAAACACCATCGCTTTGACTATAAGGACCTTTGTTGGTAATGTCTCTGCTTTTTAATATGCTGTCTAGGTTTGTCATAGCTTTTCTTCGAAGGGCATAGGATGAGGTCAGAAAAAGTGGGGCTAGATCACGCAGGACCACATAAGCAAAAAAGTTTGGATTTTAGTTTTCATGTAACAAGAGGCAATTGAAATGTCCTAAGCAGGAAAATGACATATTCTGATTTATTTATTTGTTTTTCCCAACTATCCCTCTCACTGGTATTTGTGGACCAGGCAGGAAGGGGTCCAGAGAAGTAAAGTCTCTAGTTGGGAGATGATAGCTAAGAATGTGGGTTAGTGCTCATGGCAGTAGAGATGCAAGAGATGTGGGGACAGATGGAGATATTTGGGAGGTAAAACTAAGAGGCCCTACTGATGGAACATGATCAAATGGGAGCTTGGGGAAAATATAAGATTGAGATAAAGAGTGAAATCAAGGATGTCTCCTACATATCAAGTTTGGGCAACAGCATAGATGGTGGTATCATTTGTTGAGCTAGGAGTGATTAGAGAAGAGCATGTGTGGAGAGAAGGGAATCAAGAACTCACATAATGACAGATCTTTTCACACAGAATGGGCTTGAGGGGAAAATGCTATAGATATATATCCTTCAGTACAATGCCCAGCGCTTCAATACTCAGTATTTTATTGTTTTTCTGTTAATATTATTATTACTCATGAAGGACTCCTCATTGGAGACGCCAGATGCCCTTGATCAGTAAAGACATGATAATTCCCTTGGACTCAATAATCATACTTTTATTTTCTCCAATGGAAAATAAATATTACTTTTGAAAACCCTGCAGTGGTGATAGAAGGATGGGATAGACTCATGTGTGCCTCAAGCAACATCAATCAAACTTTCAGCCAAGTTTTGATTACAAGATCTTTATTTCTGGCAATGATGTAAGAAGCAGAAAGCGCACAGCTGGATTTTCAGGACTAGGTGGATACCACATGTTCTGAAAATTGGAAAAAAGCATCTTCTAACTTGGAAGTTGTGGTGATTTGTCTGGAGTAGTTAGAGGGAAAATAAATACGAACCTTCCCCTACCCCCAACCCCTCATGGTACCATTTACAGAGTAAGTTGTCTGGCTGTAACTGTCCTGTTTGGTCTTTGCTAAGCATCCAGTCTTTTGGCCAGTGTTGTTAGGTGGGTGATTTTGCGCTCTGATTTCTATACCTATGGTTTATTTTTACTAGCATAGGAAAGTAGCATAGATTTTAGTAGTTTGCCAAGCTAACTACATATTAGACTGTTGACAAATTAAAAAATAGTGTGAGGCCAATTCCATGAAACCTAGATAATCTAGTTTTTATACAGTTCCTACATGAGTTTCATGGGCTGGTCTACAAATATAATTTGGAAACCATTGTTCTAATGGTTGGGGTGTTACATTATGATTGCAAAACTCTAAATTCTATCCTTGCTTTTGCCAGTGACTAGCTTGCTGTGTGGCATTGAGCAAGTTACCTCATAGTTATTAATGTGAAGTTTGCTGCCTGGTAAAATGAGATGTTTTAGCCTCTCTTACTCCATCGGCGTAAAGAAAATACAGAGAGCTTTGAGTCAGTAGAGTATCTCAGTTGAAAGGCACTTGCACTAGATTATCAAAAAAAAGTCTTGGAATCTGTTCTGGTGAGGACCTGCCTGTGTACTTTGTCTAATATCCTTCTTTGAAATGCAACCTGATTCACTTCATGACTTAAGAAATCTCTCTCTCTTTTTTAAATTCATACACATTATACAAAGGAGGTGGACCATTCTGAAAAAACCATTGTTTTCATAATGATTTTATAAGTGTCAGAGATTACTCCTCAAGGTCACCAAACTGGAAGAAACACAGAGACAGTTTGGGTATCACTCGGGATTAAAGGTCTGCCTTTGCTATATAGGCTTTAGTCCTCTTCAGGGACCTACATGGAAATAAAATTTTCTGAAGCTGGGAGAAACACAAGACGCCCTGAATTCCTCTTGCAATCACAGTACCTTTTCGAACAAAATGAAAAGAACCAGCCCATGGCACTCAAGTGTCAACCTCCAAACCAGGGTCTCTCATCTCATAAGCCCGTAATAGGCACCGTGGAGCTGTGAGACAGCCGGGGCTATGAAGAACGGACCAATCAAATGCTTTGTGAGAGGTCTGTGGGCGGAGCCTGGGTTGTGTCATCTGGTTGAGTGACATGAAGAAGCCAGCCCCTGTATAACGGAGGTGAAACTGTGAGGAGAATCCTTGAGGTTGAGGGGGCATAGGAACTCTTACAAGAAGGAAAAGATACTTGCTAGGGAATCAGGACTCTCCCAGTCTGACCCTTGTCCTGCCTGTATGCCTCCTCTGGGGCACCAGTGTGAACTGTGCTGCTTCCGACCACCTCGCGGCCTTCTTCCTCCTTCGTCCCCGATGTGACTGCTGGTTTGCAGCACAGGGCCTGTCACGTTGCCTGGGTACCACCCACAACATCCAACTCGCTCTTCCCCAGCCAAGTTTGATCTGTCTACCCTCACCTCTGAGGTTATTAAACTGGCAAAGAGATATATGAAATCGACATTCTTGAATGGCTCTTCACTCCGGGCAAGGAAAGGCAGGACTGTTTCCATGGTTGAAGTGTTCCAACCAATTCAGAGAAAAATACCACATGAAGTCAAAATATTGTCGTCCTGGCCAAGCAAGGGTTTTCCTTTATAACCATGCTGACATGCAAGTTTTACAGCCTTGCCTCTCCCCTGGTGTCAGCGGTATTGCCTGCTCTCTGCAGCCGGGGGATGTCAGTTCAGCCGAGGTGGGGGGCGGATTTCATCTGTGGGACGTGGTAGAAAGAAGAGAGTCTCTGGGAGGATATAAACTCTGTAGTGTGAAGAAGGAGTCGAATATCCAGTCTTGGAGAGAGACAAACACAAGCTTCATTACAGTAAAAAGAATTGCCTACACTTCCTTGAAGATAGATTTGAGAAAGCATTTTGAAAATGTCATCTTCCTTTGGGGAAAGAAGCCATATAGTGCATGATTTCATTTATATCAAGTTCAAGAGCAGGCAAAATAAATCCATGCTGATGAAAGTCAGAAGAGTATGGGTTGCCGGGGTATTCAGTTGGGAAGGGAGATTTTTAGGGGGACTGGAAATTCTCTGTGTCTTGATCTGAATGATGAGTACCCAGGTTATTCACATGTAAAAATTTCTTGAGCTGTATACTGAGTCATGCAGTTTTCTATATGTAATTTATTGCTCAATGCAAAAATTTCAGATGAATCTTCTTCTTTTCTTTTTTTTTTTTTTTTTTTGGTCACACTTACAAATGTGGCATCCGAATAAAGGACTGTTCAGTAGGAAAGAGATGTTATGGATACTCAAAGTGGATTATAGAGCATAACATGCAGTGGAACCTGAACCAGGAAGGACCACAGGATTCAGTGGCAGGCTGACCTGGGTCCAAGTCCTGTCTGCAGCTTTAATTGTGGATCTTTGAACTAGCTTTAAATCTCTCAGGCTCAGTTTTCTTCTCTGAAATGTGGATAATAATATTTAGCTTTAACCGCTATTTGGGGAATCGGTGAAATAATGTGTAGGTATTTTGCCAAACACTTGAAATATAGCTCAAAAATAATATGTATTATTGACAGGTACTAGATATATGTCCACATAAACTATGATGCTAAAGAATTCCAGTCATAAAATCAGGCTTCTTTCCTAGAAAACTACTGAGGACGAAGGTATGAATATGAATCTAAATAACTGTTTAACCATAAATTAAGCACTCCTTCATGAATATCTAACTGGATATTGTTAAAATATGTTTAACTATTGTGGTGGTTTAGTAGCTAAGTCATGTTCGACTCTTGCGACCCCATGGACTGTAGCACGCTAGGCTCCTCTGTCCATGGGATTTTCCAGGCAAGAATACTGGAGGGTTACCATTTCCTTCTCCAGAGGATCTTCCAGACCCAGGAATCGAACCTGGGTTTCCTAAATTGCAAGTGGATTCTTTACTAACTGAGCTATAAGAGAAGCCCATTAAACTACTAAAATGTATAATGTTAAACTATTAAAATGTATAATGTTTAACTATTAAAATTTATAATGTTAAACTATTAAAATTTATTTAAATTACTCAAAATCAACTGCATTCTGGGCTGTAGGATCTTGATGAAATTACTGAACATCTCAGAGTAGTTTATCTATGAAATGGGAATGATAATACTACTTCAGTAGGGATATCCTGGTGATTTGGTTTACTAAAATATTTAGTGTGCTCTGCGGTATGCAGAGCTTTGAGTTTTGCGGTATGCAAAACTGTGAGTTTTGGTTAAATAATTCAGTTTGGTAAATATTTCATTAATGCCTAATATAAGACAGATTTTTTTGTTGTTGTTCTTGGGAATTGAAATTAGGAATAAAACACAATCCTTGCCTTCAGGCAGCTTCCAACCTAGTGGGAAAGACAAACATATACACATTTATAAAATAATGATAAATGTTATACTAGTAAAATATTAGAATACTGGCAAAGCATGCAGGAGGCATTGTACAGAAGTCCATTGAAAGTGTGTGGGTGAGGGCCATATTTAAATTTTAAAAGGGCTTCATGATACTGAAAAATAACAATTCAAGGCCATCATGTGATTGAATCACTGGTTGTTGTTGTTGTTTAGTCGCTAAGGCGTGTCCGACTCTGTAACCTTATGGACTGTAGCCGGCCAGGCTCCTCTGTCCATGAGATTTCCCAGGCAAGAATACTGGAGTGGGTTGCCATTTCCTCCTCCATGGAATCTTCCTGACCCAGGGATTGAACCTGCTTCTCCTGCTTTGGCAGGCAAGTTCTTTACCACTGAGCTACCAAGGAAGCCCTTGAATCAATGGACAAAGGATTATTTCTATTTTAGAATCACAAGATTATCTGACTGGGAATGTTCTGAATTAGAACTGGATGCATTAGAATAGCAAATGGAAAGCATGTTCAGTTTGGCAATGAGTTAGGAGGGAAATGGGATGGAGTTCGAAATGGTAAGACCTAATCCTACTATCGACTACCTCAAATGCAGTTACTTTGGATGGAGGCCGTATCTCTGCATGGGAAGGAAGGGCAATTATTCCAGGACAGTATTGAGTCATGTCTACTTTGAGAATCTGATGAAAGCTACGAACGCTTTCCAAGAAAAAAAAAAAAATGGACTTGTCAGCAAACAAAATGGCCATAGTCATTTCCAGCAATACTCTTGCCCTTATGAAATTCAGGGTAAGAGCTTCTGTTTTAAGAAGACCCCTGCTGCTGTATCTTCTCTCCTCTCTGGAGAATCAATAAATATTGGCAGCTTCATTGATTCCATTACCATATTAATACTGATGATCCTCAGATGATTTCTGGGTAGTCCCCTGAGTGTGTGATAACCTTTGTTGTACGCCATCCTACCTGGTATTTCCCAGTGCACTGAAGTGTGAGACTGCTCCAAGATGACAACCTTAGGGAAAACCCAATTGCAAAATCTAGACGCTGCACAGATAGTTAACAAAGTCTCTGGAGAAGAATATACCAATATTACTATACAATAGCTAATGCAATCACTGCCCTAAAGTGCATTATTACTGTTTTTCCTTCCATGGCTTAGAAATTAGGATGAAGAGGTAAGACACTGGGCTAACAAGAACCAACTGCTCCTGTCTATTGGCTAATCCCTGTCCTATGTTGCTGAGGGTCCAGACTTCTCCCATAACCTCATTGAGGATTCTGATGGACTCTTTTGTTTTGTCTTATCAGCAAGTCCCTGAAGATCCAGTGCCTGGAGGGTGGAATCTGGGAGCAAGGCAGCTGCGTCCCAGTGGTGTGCGAGCCCCCCTCCCCTGTCTTTGAAGGCATGTATGAATGCACCAATGGCTTTGAGCTCGACAGCCAGTGTTTGCTCAACTGTAACCAGGAAAGAAAAAGGGTAAGGATGACTTGAGCTTTATTTTGGATCAGGCTGTGCTCCAATCTCGGTGACCAATCCAAGAATGTTGAATAAAATAATCTAAATGAATGGCAACAGGCAGGGCCTAAGTTGGGATTCTAACCAGAGATGTTGATATCATTTAATAGGGAATTCAGAAGATACTACGTTCTTGGAATATTCTCTCCTCTTGGATAAGAAGAACAACCTGATGGGTTAGATACCTGGGTAGACTGCAAAAAGGCTCAGATTCTGATTTGGCAATGTGATTTCCCCCAAACTAACTTGGCTAGAAATGCTGGTATCATACTTTTTAATAGAAAACAGTCTTGCACAGAAATACAAATTCCTCAGCAAAGGCAAAGCTGAAAGCATTGTTGGACTGTTGTTCTCCCTAGGATTTTGGCGCAAGAGGTCTCAAACAAAAACCATAGTCTTATCGTGGTTACGCGACTAAAATCAATTTTATTTTAGAAGCTTTTCAAGTACCCTACACAAACCCGAGACAGGAAGTTAAGCAGACTTCCTAAGCAAAGATCAATGACCTTACCTTCTCTCCTGGCACATGCCTTTATTTCAGTGTTCAGTACTCCAAGGTAAAGACTACAGGACACATGTGAAAAGAATACTCCATGAAATGAGTCCCCTGGGAAATCAAGCACACCTGCCTGCACTAATTGTTTAAGGGCTCAAGGAGCTGGCAGGATGAAGGGAGAGTTATCTGTAATTCCAAAATCTTATTTTCTTGGGCTTTGTGAGTTAGTGCTATTCTCTATGTTCTGCGTATAAGATACTTGGTGATTACTGGGGACATGAAGCCAAGAGTTACACAAATGAGCAAACACGTAGAGAAAGGGAATAGAACTTTGATGAGACAAAAAGCAGCTATGACGTGTCCATTTAAGCAGACAGAAAAGCAAAAAGCACCTTCAGAAAAATTATGAATTAGTCCCACTGGCTCAAACTCGTCTTGCAAAAAATCTGACGTTTGTCACAAGCAGCATTTGTGGGAGAGTATGAATGGATCAATGCAAAAACAACACCATCTGGGAAAAAAATTTCCCAAAGCTATCTCAGAATACATGGGTCACATTTGGTAGCTTACTGTATCTTTGTATCCAAAGGGAAACACACTGTTAATGATTTTCTAATGACAAAATTATTCATGATTCCTTCACATCAAAACAGCAAAAACCTGTCTTGACTTTTTTGGGGAAAAGTCAATAGCAACATAGTTTATTATCTCAATAGTGTCTTTTAATCCAGGTTCTCCAATTGGAGAATGCTACCATTTAAGCAGACCACTTTTGTCCACACTGTAAAAGTTAGCAAAACTATAATATCCATGTCTTCAACTTTTGATATTCTAGCTTCCCATCCTCTGCACAAAGGAGGGACTGTGGACTGAGGAGTTCAAGTTATGTGAGAACCTGCAAGGGGAATGCCCACCACCCACCTCGGAGCTGAATTTTGTGGAGTACAAGTGTGAACAAGGATATGGGATTGGTATGTTTGGGAAGAGATGCTGACTTCTGCTCCCAAGTAATCCTTCTATTAGGCCTGGCTGGATCTTAGATCAAATCCATCATTCTGCCCAAGGAGTGGATAGAAATTCAAGTTGACTTTTAGCTGCTTCAGTTAAAATGAAATTTATGACAAATTTTTTTTTTCACTCCTCCACACATGTGTAATGTTGGTGGTGCTACTGAGCGATTTGTGTAGTGTTCGGTCATGTTACCCAGTGTAGCCGGAAAATGGATTGATTTTTGGTAGGAGCTGTAGTTCCAGGAGGGAAGGTGGGAATGTGTAACCACATACCACACACACACTGGGCACCTGCTTCATTCTCTCTGCTGCTGTAACTTGAGCAAGCAGAGAGTTCCCAAAAGAAGCAATTTGAGATTGCCTTTGCTTGCCTGGATCAGTAGCCATTCTTTCTCTATGGTGAACCTGGCTCCAGAACCTAGGGACAACTTTTCTTTTTTTAATTGGGGTATAGTTGTTTTACAGTGTGTTAGTTTCTGCTGCACAATGAAGTGAATAAGCTATATGTATGCATATACTCCCCCACTCTTGGACCTCCTCCCACCCCCCTTCCCATCCCTCTAGGTCATCACAGAGCACCAAGCTGAATTCCCTGTGTTATACAACAGGTTCCCACTAGCTATCTATTTTACACATGGTGGTGTATAAATGTCAATGTCCCCTCTCAATTCATCCCACCCTTCATTTGCCCCTTGTGTCCACATGTATATTCTCTATGTCTGTGTCTCTATTCCTGCCCTGCAAATAGGTTCATCTGTGCCATTTTTCTAGATCCCATATATATGTATTAATATACAATATTTGTTTTTCTCTTTCTGACTTACTTCACTCTGTATGACAATCTCTAGGTCGATCCATGTCTCTACAAATGACTCAACTTCTTTCCTTTCTATAGCTAAATAATATTCCATTGTATATATGTGCTACATCTTCTTTATCCATTCATCTGTTGATAGATATTTAGGTTGCTTTCATGTCCTGTCTATTTTAAATAGTGCTGTACTGAACATTGGGGCACATTTGTCTTTTTGAATTATGAAGCAAGTGAAGTTTAAAGTCTCTGTGACCAGGGATAATTTAAAGTGAAATTAACTCAAACTGACTCTGTCTGAACTTAAGCATCATAGAAAAGAGATCCTGTTTGTGAAAAAACTAACTTGAGACTAACCCTAAGTTTTTAACTGCATGAGCAAGGAGTAATTTTCCAAGTCATTCTAACATGTGTAATGCCAGTAGATAAAACTTGAGTTAATGAGAAAGCTTGTTAGTTTCTGAGACTGTTCTTTACCATCTTCAATTTGCTGTTTGCACTGAGAAATCTTGTGGCCAGACAAGGAGTAGTAGGATGCTGAGACTGTGCTTCTCGTGTGGTGCCTCATGAGAAAATTCTTATATCTCCACCCTCTAATTTCTACATTAATGTATCATACACTCACATGTGTAGAGTCCTTAAGAGTCATGTAATTCTTTGAGTTATACAAGTCAGTGTAAAACAGGAATAGAGATAAAGCTGAAAGGAAACTTGGAGATCATCAAATCTTTAGACGAGGTAATAGAGAACCTTGAGAGTCTGCCTTCTTTGAATAGAATTTGAGGAGATTCTGAGGCTTCATGTACAAAGAAAGAGAGTAGGATTTTCCTTTGAAAGGCTACCACAGGACCAAAATCTCTGCTTTTGATTTCTCCTCATTTCCTCTTTTAATCAATAGGTTTCTTGGCTACCAGAGTAATGATATTCAGTGTTGCAGGCATTATAAATCCACCTTCATGATTTCTGGGCCATTTTTTCCCCAGTTAGTAAAGTTTTTAGATAATAGATCCTGCAATTATCAGCTTCAGGAAATCATATAAGCAGAAATGCTATTAAAAATACTTAAGAGGCATCAACCAATCAGTATAGACCTTACCTGGCCAGAGTCCTGGAGTGGGGTCTCAGAGGTTTGCAGAGCAGGAATTAAATCTTTTATTGCTGGGTCATACAGAGATTCAGGGATTCTAGAGGAAGGGGTATGTGTGAACAGAAAGGGGAAGAGCACTTGGGGCCAGGGAGTTAACTTGGTGCTGTGGTTCTTTACTGGTAGGTGTAGGAGCATCCCTACAGGTGCATAGTCAATATCTGCCTTGCCTGTGACCATGTTAATGAGGTGATCTACAATGTAGAATGACGGACTCTATGGACATGAATTTGAGCAGACTTCCGGGAGACAATGGAGGACAGGGAAGCCTGGTGTGCTGCAGCCCATGGCATTGCAAAGAGTCAGACATGACTTAGCAACTGAACAACAACAACACCATGTAGAAAATAATTGTTTTTGAAAAACAAAGCTAATGATTCCAAGATGTGAAAGACTGAGATGCACGAAGTTCAAGTGTCTATTGTAAATTTCTGTTCCTTCAGGTGCAGTGTGTTCTCCATCGTGTGTCGTCCCCCCTAGTGATCCTGTAATCCTTCCTGAGAACGTCACTGCTGACACCCTGGAACACTGGATGGAACCCGTCAGAGTACAGGTGAGGGAAGAGTCATTTTTATATGCTAAGGAGGTAAGACCACTAAGCAATTCTCAACCAGCAGCATATTCCCAGGTGTAATTTCAGAGGCTTTCAAAGCATCCTTAGAACGAACAACCACATGGATCCTTCCTAGAGAGAAGGACTGAAAATAAATAAGAAAAGAGAAAAGCTTGAGAAAAGATGACCCATATCCAAAGGAAAGTTTACAAGAATATAGAAGGATGACTGAGAGGCATAAAGAATGATAGCACAGGAAGGAAATTTAAAGAGAAAATTACCACTAATAAAAAAAAAAGATTGCAAATCAACTCTATTCCAATAAAAAATTTTTTAAAAAGAAAACAGCAAAATGTAGGATAAACCAAAGTTATGAATAAAGATAAGAGAAAGGTAGAGAGGAAAAGATAAAATAATGAAAAAAAAAACTGAAAACAGGGAAAGAATGATGAAAGGAAGTAAGAGGAGTTGACTTTATTTATTTAATTCATTTTATTTTTTGATGGCTGTGCTGGGTCTTCAGTGCTGTGCATTGGGTTTCTCTAGTTGTGGTTCGTGGACTCCAAGGTGCATAGGATTTAGCCGTGGTGCACAAGCTTAGTTGACCTGAGGCATGTCCCAGACCAGGGATTGAACCCATGTCCTCTAATTGGCAGGCAGATTCTTAACCACTGGACCACCAGGGATGTCCCTCCCCTGGTTTCTTAACCACGCTAGCTCCTGACCTTACCTAATACCACTAGCATAACTCTTACTGAATTCAACATCCACACAGCTGGTCCTTCTGAATCCTTGGTTCTCAGTTCCATGGCCTCCTCTGATCACCTTTATCTCCCTGACTTCCTCTCCCACATGCCTTCCTTGGCTCACTCTAATCTTGCCACAGTAGCTCTTGGCTGATTCTTGAACATACCAGACACATCCCCCCTCAGGACCTTTGCCCTGTGGTTCCCTCTGCCTGGAATGCTCTTCTCCTGAGTATCTTCATGACCTGCTCCTCAGCTTCCTTCAGAAATTTACTCAAATGTCAGGAAGGCTTCCTTCGACTACACTATCTAAAATGTTAACTCCCCTACGCTTTTGTCTCTTTTCCCTCTTTTATTTTTTTCTCCTTAAGACTTATCGTGACCATGCATAGTATATATTTAACTCATTTATCCTATATATTAATCAGTCTCTTTCTGCCACTAGGATAAAAAGATCAAAAGATAAGTGAAGAATTATGGTTCACTACTGTATCCCCTTCCCTGGTGGCTCAGACAGTAAAGTGTCTGCCTACAGTGTGGGAGACCCGGGTTCAATCCCTGGGTCGGGAAGATCTCCTGGAGAAGGAAATGGCAACCCACTCCAGTATTCTTGCTTGGAAAATCCCATGGATGGAGGAGTCTAGGAGGCTGCAGTCCATGGGGTCGCAAAGAGTCGGACACGACTGAGCGACTTCACTCACTCACTCACTCACTATATCCCCGGATCCTAGAACACTACCTAGTATGTAGTAAGGGTTCAATAAATACTTGTGTGAAATGAATAAATGAAAAGGAGAAAGATGGAGAAGATAGTATGGTAATACATTATTTCTTCTTAGAATGGGAGGGTGGGGATATCTCCCACCTTTCTGGGGCTGTCTCCAGAAAGCCTGAGAGATGGCTTGTTTTTATTAAACTGTCTAATAAACAAAAACCTTAGAAGTTTGTTCTTGCAGAGTCACCAAGACATAGACTCTAGAGAGGTACCACATTTCATTTGGAAATCATTCTCAGATTGCTCCCTTTTCCTCACAGGCTAATTGTGCTGTGTTATTGGTGAGGATGTATGTTAAAGCAGGAGGATAAGGAACAAATACACAAGTATGATTCAGGGGTGGGTGGTGGGAGGAGTGTGACCCTATCAATTCAGTCATTCAGCAAACACTTGTTGGGGCTTACTGTGTGCCCTAGAACTATGCTAAGTGCTGGGAATATGAAGAGGGAAAAATGAGAGTCCCTCTGTTTACAAGACTTACAATCTGGCCATAAAAATGAACATTTATAATAATGCAACATGAGAAGTGCCTTGTTTGTGGTAGAGAACTGTAGGAACACCCAAGAGGAAGCAACTAATTCTCCTGCTCAGGAACTCTGGGAAGGGGTTGTGCATTAGTCGTTCAGTCACGTCAGATTCTTCGAGACCCCATGAACTGTCGTCCATCAGATTCTTCTGTCCATGGCGTTCTCCAGGCAAGAATAACAGAATGGGTTGCCATTCTCTTGTCCAGGGGATCTTTCCAACCCTGGTCTCCTGCATTGCAGACAGATTCTTTATCATCTGAGCCACCAGGGGAGACCTTGGAGTTGGGGAAGGAGCAATAGACCAGGAAGCTTTTCCTTTGGGTCATAAACTATGATCGAAGGGAACATTCTAGTGGGTAAGAAGTTCTGTGTGTCTGAAATCAGAGTATGTGCTGTGGTGGGGGCGAGGGGAGATGGGAGCTAGAAAGACGGGCTAGGACAGAGGCAGATGGACGAAAGCCTGCAGCGCGCGGGGCACTCCTCTAAGGATGTTGACCCCACAGAGAGTGCTGTGCACCCGTGGGAGGGACTCTGGGAAGTCCGGTTGGAAGTGGAAAGGAGAAAGCCAGAAAAACACCTTGCCTGGTTCGCCCATCCCCTGGCCTTTCCAGACTTTCTGTACCATTTCCCACAATCTGTTGTGAAGGTTTAGCTGGAATTAGAATACCTGAAGAAAGGACTTCTGCCTCGTGTTCCTGGAGTGCCAGACAGCGTAGCCCCTGTCAGTCCCTCTAGCTCAACTTCTCATGTGAAGACTTCTCTTTCTCCATAAGCAGCTAAAGGGGGAAAGGCTTGGAACTTTTATAACCCATTTTCTCCACCTGGGAGATAAACTGCTTCAGGAACTCTTCTACACTTACTTTAGCATCTGCCCAACAAGATATCCAATGAGCATAGTCGGTAGATTCAGGATTTGTGAGACCAGAGTGCAGGCCTTCCAGTGAGAGGGGTTCTTCCACTTCCACTTTCTGACATTCAGAGAAGAGCAGTTCACTTTTCTTCATGAAGACAGCAGAGAATTGACTATTTCCAAACTAGAAAACAGTATCTTCTGTTTTATTAAAACCTCTCCTTTCTCCACTGTCCTTCGGGGGAGTCACTATTATTTATTTACCTCTATTCCATAGCATTTTGTTCATGTTTATATTCCCACTTCCTTTTTCAGCACTGGGCAAATTGTAGGTGTCTTATAAATGTTGCTCAAGTAAGCAAAGAAATTGCTATGGCATCATTTTCTCCTTTGGAAGTAAATACATATTTTCTCCTCAAACTGGGTATGTTGCTGCAGCTTCCTACAGTTATATATAATTATATCCTTGTCAATTGCAAGTTGCAAACCCCAGAGAGAAAATGCAGAATTTATTTTCTTCTTAAGCCAAACATCATACGTTATCATTTGTATCACTGCATTTATCATGACTACGGTCTAGTCAGTAAATTCCTGATTTTGGAAAATAGGTTATCCAAGCATAATTTTGAGGATGATAACATCTAAGGAACACTGTAGATCTTGGGATAAAAAAGTTGTGTTTAAAAAAAAGTTGAATTTTTATTCACAATCTCTGTTCTTCATGAGCTACATAATTTTAGGCTGCTTTACTGTTCTATGCCTCCATTTCCTTGTGTGTAAAATAGGTATAATACTTAACTCATAAGACTAGTATGAGTAACAGATGAGAAGCATATGACTAGAATTTAATTTTGTGATTGATGCATAATAATCTTTCTTGGTTGGTTGTCATTCCTACTGGAGACAAGCTGCTTCCCCTCACTTCTGCCTGCCTCTTCTCATCTGTAATGACACACCATGCTTTTTATAATTTGGAGATGCAACTAAATAATGTAGTGGTGGGTCACATTGGGCAATACAGTTAGCAGCAATATTACTTTAGTGGCACCCTTGAGACTTGTGTCATATTTCTGAGTCAAAATAAAGTGAAGTAATTAAATTAGCTGCTTCCAACACTGTAGTGGAACAATTGAAGTAACTGACAAAATTACCTTCATCCTTACCTTGAAAGAGTAATTTGTTCCTAAAAATACCCAAAGGTCAGAAGTTCAAGGGTTGAAAGCATAATTGATATTTCCTGAATCCCCAAATCAATATTTTTTATATTGAAAACCAAGGGTTAATCCAATGTTAATATTCATTATCATACAGTCACTAACCACCACACTGTTTAATAGATATAATGAAATTAAGAAGGATTGCTTACAAATGAAGCTTGCATGGGATGCTTCACCTTTAGGGAACTGAAACTTTATTAAAACAGAAAAACAAGAAAAAGTCAATGGAAGCACAGGAGACAATGATGAGGTTATTGCGCTTGTGTTCCCAGATCCTCAGAGATAAGATTAGGCACTAACCGCAGATGAACCCGTAATGTCTGCCATTTTGTGGTATTCAATGGCCCTTGAGGGGTGGGAGATCTAAGCCTGTCCTCACAAAGAAGTGCCTGTTACACCAAAGTAGTTGTATTAAATATATTAAATGGAAATCTTCCTCAAGTAGGGCTTCCCTGGTGGCTCAGAGGGTAAAGCAGCTGCCTGCAAATGCAGGAGACCCGGGTTCGATCCCTGGGTAGGGAAGATCCTCTGGAGAAGGAAATGGCAACCCACTCCGGTACTCTTGCCTGGAAAATCCCGTGGACAGAGAAGCCTGGTACAGTCCATGGGGTCCCAAAGAGTCAGACATGACTGAGCGACTTCACTTTCACTTCCGCAACTAAAAGCTTCATGGCTTACATCGATTTATCTTGAAGGATTTTCCATATTATACTCAATCTCAAGTTTGGTGTCCTTTAGAATCACTAGTTTGTAAACGGAGCAGACCTGTCTTCCCCTCTTCGGAGAGGCTCGCAAATGCCTTGGGGCGTGTATTTTTTAACAGACACCCCAAGTAATTCTGTTGTAAAACTTTGCAAAACCCTGCTATTATGAAATAAAATTCTGGCAACATAAATGTTTTAAGTAAAAGCACACCTATTTGGAGCCTGGCTCATTTGGTTAGTAAATGATGATCTCCTATTACATGCAAACCTCTGCTATCTCCCATACTTCAAATACCTGGTATCTGGCAAGACAACAGAGCAGTGGATTAAATTGCATCATTTTCTCTAGTCTGCTTCCAATGATTTCATTCTTTGTAATAAAAATGATGTCTTACATTTGGATAACACTTTATTGCCTGCAAAGTTGTGTATATAAAATATATATTTTAGATATCTATAATTTCATTTGAATCTTCTCATAAACCAATAAACTAGGGGGGAAAGATTTTATTATCCTTATTTCACAGACAAATTAGATATTGTCAGATGATCTGTCCAAGGTTGCACGGCTTTCAAGAATTGGAGAGAGCAGTGCAACCAACTTTTCTGACTTCAAGTTCAGTGATTTCCCCTGAATCATTGTGTTTGTTGCAGTCTGGTATACATTTGGGTTACTTTGCCCATCAAATAGAAAGGAAGTCCCTTGTCACAACCGTGAGAGCCTCTTCATTCCCATACTTTCCTTCCCTCCCCGTGAAGTCTAACAAAATAATTTAGAGAGATATTTCCCTTTAGTACTGCTTTTCCTTATTGTGAGTTTGTTTTTAAAGAACAATCAAGTATACTTTTCAGGTTCGTATAAAATTTGTTTGCCTGTCTTTGGGGATTCTGCTGGATTTTACTCCTGAAAATGATAGCTGAGTCCTAGAATAATATACTTTTCATTAAAGGAAGAATTTCTGAGAACTTGGGTAGTAAGGAATTTTGATGAAAAACAACTCCAAGTGGCAACTGTCATAAAAGGAAGAGTGAGGCCCTCCTGGGTTCAAATACTATTTGACTTACCCCTTGGAGCCTCTTCCTACTCAGCAGCAAGAATGGGGGTGGTATTCTGTCTTGAAGGTGAAAGGTTGCTGCTGAGAGCCATGTGTTATGCTGGGATCCGTGACCTCTGGAGGAGAGGATTTCTATCCGGGGTCAGAGACAAGGCTTGACTACTTGGAGTTTTTTGTGTAGCAAAGTTTTATCAAAGTATAATAGAGATAGGGAAAGCTTCTGACATAGACATCATAAGGGGACAGAAAGAGTGTCCCCTTGCTGGTCTTTAGCAAGGTGTTTTGTGTCTGTTGGCACGGCTGATCAGATGAGAGAGATGTCAAGGCTGAGGGAGTTTCACCAGGCCCCTCTCCTATCATATGCACTTTTGAGATAGGATAGCACGAGGAGTGTCATCCCACCCACCCACCCTGGCCATAAGATTGGCATGAATACTGGTTTATTGAGCCATTATCAGCCCAAGGTTTGAAAAAAGAAAAAACAGCTAGCCTTAAGCAGAACCATTTTGAAGAAAGGGCAGATTCCCAAGCAAATATATAGTTTCATTAACATAGCTTAAGAAAAATATTTCCATAAGAAAAACGCATTGGTTAGCTCTAGGCAGAATCAGGTATCATCAACACAGAATTAAGACTCTTAATTTTGTGTAGAGAAGGAAAAACAAAAACAAAATCTTCTGCCACTTGCAGTTCATTTCCTTCTGCCACTTGGGGACCTCTGACCTCCCTGCCTGTTACCCTCTCAAACGGTTGCTGTAAAATTTCAAAATAACACTTTTGCAATGTTATTCAGTTTCTTGCACATAGTTCTGAATTATGTAAAAATGGAATTTGTGTTCACTTAGTACAAATCTCACCTTTGGAAATTTCCTACATCTATGAAAAGATATCACCAGCTATCTATAAGAAAGAGAAATATTGTTCTCCAAGTTTTATGCTTTGCTTGTTAGTGTGTGTGTGTATGTACAGATTGATGTGTGTAGCCCCCCCCTTTTTTTTTTCTGTGCCTTTTACAAATGGAGCTGGGAAGACAATTAATGGCCATTCAATGCTTCCTATTGGAATACCTCTGACTAAAGAAGCAATATCTAACGACTTGGTTATGAGTTTGAGAAGAGAGTAAGGATGAACATATACTATTATGTTATATCTAAATGTTTCAAGAGCATTCTGGCTTAGGAAAGTAAGGATTTGAAAGTAAGGATTTGAAGTAAGGATTTGAAATTCCCAAATGGGCTGTCTGAGCCTTTGCTGTTGTAATAACATCTTCCTCCTTCACCTACTACGTCCACGGACATAGACTTTTCTATAATGATGGCGTCAGCAGAGACCTTGCAGAAAGAGAGGACATAGAACAAAAAGGCTTGTTGGCTGTCAGATAAATTCTTCCAGTCAACGTGACTGAGCAGTGGAATCTGGCAGCTGGGACAGACAGGAGCCGCTAGCTGTGCAGTCAATGTAGCTGCTCATACCTAGGGGGCCTGAGCTGAGGGTATGGGAAGAGCTCCACGTGGACTTCTCCTGAGAGCACTTTGTGCTTTTCTCATCCCTGCTTTTCATCTTCTTCGTTTCCCCTTCTTCTTCCTCTTTTCTGTCACTCTAATACCAAACTGTAAGAGTCTTAGGGATAAGAATGATGTCTCACCTTCATCCCCATGTGTGCATGCCAAGTTGCTTCAGTCGAGTCTGATCCTTTGCGACCCTGTAGACCAGTAGCCCACCAGGTTCCCCTGTCCATGGGATTCTCCAGGCAAGAATACTGGAGTGGGTTACCACGTCCTCCTCCAGGGGATCTTCTTGACCCAGGGATGGAACCAGCATCTCTTACCTCTCCTGCATTGGCAGGCAGGTTCTCTCCCACTCATGCTACCTGAGAAGCCCTATCTTCATCTCTAGACATCCTCCTCAATGCAAGATTCATTTCACTTGTTGCTCAGAAGGCAGTTGCTGTGCAAAACCAAAGAGCTGGAAAAAGAGAATGGCTCCCACCCATTTTGAGCGACAAAAAATAATAAGATTAATTTATTATTGTCCTTAACCACTGTGTCTAGAGAATGTTTTATTATATCTTGTGACTTTCCTTTCTAAAATAGGAAAATTGGCATTTTGACTTACCTTATAAAGAAGTGGTCTTTTGAGAACCAGATTTCATGGAGAGATTTTTTTTAAAAAACACATAGTATGGCAATTATTTGCATGTAAATGAATTTTTTTTTAATGTTTCTTTCTGAAATACAAAAGAATCCATCACAACATCTCATTTCCACTATTGGTTTGTATCATAAATTCAGTTCTCTCAGATTGGATGATACTTTTTTCCAGTATATCATAATTAGGAATTATTTAATATATCATAATTTAGTATATCATAATTAGGAAGTCCAAGTTAATGAGATTTTCCTGGAGGGCTACACTCATTAGGTTTGCAAAAATTCTCAACACTGCATGGAATTCCTCTCTCAACTCCTCAGCTCATCGACAGAATTGCTCAGTCAAAACAAATCTTAAAATTTCTGGCTTTGTTTTCCCAAGTTGGTCCCAGAAGGATTAATAACAAATAAAACCAAACAGTTTTAAGAGGAAGAAAAAAGCAGGAAGAAAAAAGACAGTACCCTTCAGTGGCATAACTCCCTACTATTTGGTATCACCCTCCTGGTGTCCCCTTGTCTCCTAATCCTTCCCCTCCCCCCACCTCGAGTGTCCTCTTGAGAGGTGCAATTATGTGTAACTGCCCTAGTGACACTTGCCATACACCATGAGAGAACAAATCCTTCAATGTGAGTCATGCAAAGATCTTTTTTCATCTGTTTTAAGCATGGAATTGTTCCCTCTCTGCTTGAGTAAGTCTCAAGCATCAATTTCCCCTTCTCTGGAGAACAGACAAGGGGGTCTTGGAAGATGAGGGAAGAGGAACCGAAAGCCCATTGCAGGGTAATGTGCTATGGTCCAAATAAATATTCAGAATAACACTGTATGTTATTTAGGGCTGCATACATATATAGGATTGATGATAAGGAAATCATAACAAACCTGGGTAGGAGCAGAACTTTGTGGTCTGATGTGATTAGTTGCCCATTCTGTTAAGTAACTATTCCTGATAAAAAAAACAATTGAGCAATTTTTTGTTAGACCTTAATGTTGGCTAACCATCAGTCTTGTGACTTTCAGCAACACATTTAAACAGGCAACAGCCTTCATACAGCCCTATGACCATCTGAATAACCCTTAACTAGTTTCCCTTCCCCTTCTCCCTCCCTCCCTTTCCTCTGTCTCTTTCTCTCTCTCCCTCCCTCTCCCTCTCTCTACCCCCTTTTCTTCTCTCCCATCTGCTCTCCCTTTGTTCTTCCTTCCTCTCTTCTCTTCTTTTCCCTTGATTTTTAAAAAAATTAAAGTAGCTCAATCAAAAGAAAATCTTTAAACTGGTTTTCTCATGAATCTTTTCCTTTTGAAAAATTCAAAACAAATCCTTGCACTTAGTTGTTCACAATTGACTCATCTGAGAAGTAGCTTGCTAATAGTATAACAACTACATAATCATATACTAATGTGTAGAAATAATAATTTAAAATGTCAGAATAGTTGTTACCAGTAGAGAGAAAGGAAGGAAAACGATGTTGGAGGGACACATATAGGGGACTTTATCTGAACCTCTAATGACTTAAACTCTGGAAGCACATAAAGTGAAATGTTATAATTTGATAAAGCTGGGCAGAGAGTATAAGGTTATTTTTTCAATTATTCTCCATAACTTTTCAAATATAATATGTAGGATTATAATTTGTCAAAAAATATTCCAGGAAGTAAAAAAATCATTTTGAACTGTTAAAAGATAAACTGAGGCATATTATTAAAGGTTTTAAGAGTTTATAGAAACAAATCTCAATTTGAATTAGACAATCCAAGCTGGAACTGTTTAGGAGTACTCCACCAGGAGGTGTTGGGGAGAGATTTGATTATAGAGAACAGGCAAATGTGAAGTAAGGAAATCATTGATTATTGCTTAAAGCCTAATTGGTTGTCCTTTGGTTTCAATTTCATAACCTTGAGGCACTGATGGGCTTAGATTCCGGTTTGCTTCCACAGGCCACCATGGTATTCAGAGCCATCTTAGCATAATGGCCTTCTTGTTGAGTCAATTTAACATACCTCACCAGGAGCTGGCTCTTCTCTGACAGCTTCTCCCTAATTTCTCTCCTGTTTCACATCCCTCTTTCAGCTCACCACCACAAATGTGCACATAAAATGTAGGACCTGGAAAACATTTGAAATTTTCCACCAGTTTCAATTAGTAAGTAGTATTCAATTAATTTTGTATGCAGATCTTTTCTTATGAGATGAGTGATTTTCATAGGCCAGAAGATAAAGAAACCTCCTAAAAATATACCATCCTACTTAGTGGCTGACAAATACTTAGTAAACATTGTCTCTCTCTAAGTCACTGAGATAAGATTATGAGTTGGAGACAGTCTCTAGTCACAAGTGTTTGCAGTCTAGGAAGCATGTGCCCCAAGTACCAGAAATGGATGCAGTTTTTACAGAGATTAAAGAGGTTGCCACTCTGAATTAGTCTTAAGACTGAATCATAGAATATTTTAAAAATCATTGAAATGGTTATTGTCAATTCCACTATCATGAGTTTATTCTACAGATGTGGTTGCACATGTATGAAATGATTTATACATAAGCCTTGTTTGTTAGAGCAAAAGACTGAAAATAACTTAAATATCTATTAATATGAGTGTGATTAAACTAGGGTACATCCATGAAATGGAATAATATACAATCAATAGAATGCAGGATCCCATATACCATAAAATGAACAGAACACCAAGAAACATTATGAAGTGAAATCAAGTAAGACAATCAGACAAACAATAATAAAATAAAGCACTAAATAAAATTGCAGTATTTTATAATCTGTGTGAGGAAATAATTTAATATACATATGTATATTCATAGACTATCTCTGTAATGATACAAAAAAGAACTAAAAATAGGATGGAAGAAATTGGGTAGTTGAAGAACAGATGTAGGAGGGAGATGTGTATCCTTTAATGCCTTGTATATTTTATACAATGAACATATATCACATAATAATAAAATTAAGGTACGTAAAAATACAAAGGTGTAGGGGAGTTCCGTGGTTAGGATTCCAGGCCGTAGCCTGGGTTCAATCCTTGATCAGAGGACTGAGATCCTACAAGCCACACAGCACAGTCAAAAAAAAAAAAAAAACAAAAAGGTAAAAAATAAATTGGAAGTAATAAGAGAAAAGAGCACTGGAGAAAAAGAATTAAAAGTAAAGACGGACTCTTTTCCTTCCTTTTTTTTTCCTTTGCAAAATATGTTTAGAATTTTTCAGTTTAGAAGATGAGTGCTCCAGCCTTTATGAAGGTGATGGATGGAGTAGAAGGTATGAAGGGCATAAGAGAAGCTGATCCAGTCAGAGGGTTCTGGCAAGTTCTAGCTATAGACATCATGTAAGGATGCTAAGGCTGAGTTTCCCTTTGTGTAGAGAAACTGATGGACTTCCAGCTAACTCCTCACCCATAGACTCTGAGCTCTCTGAGGCAGCGAGAGGACTGATGGATCTTCAGCTCTGTCGTGTTCCCTGGGGAATCTGGCCCCAAGCTACTGATACATTTGATACGAATGACTGACTGACTAGGGTGGGACCTGGGGGTCCTTAGTGAATTCAATGAACAAGAAGGAATAGAGTTGCTATGTATTTGCTGTTCAAATTATTGTGTTTTGCCATTACCATTATCTGATGATAAAACATTGGGAACAAATTCAGAAAGTTTTAAAAAAAACCTTGAATTTGCTGCTTTCAGGCAACTATTTTCATAGAATCTACATTGTTTTAGGTATTATAAGTAATCCAGAGATGATTTAAAGTATACATAGGATGTTATATGCAAATAGTATGTCATTTTATATACGGGACTTGAGCATCCTTGGATTTTGGTATCTGTGGGGGTCCTGGAACCAATCCCCTGTGGATATCAAGTTATGACTGTATACGTTTAATAATCCTTCTCTTTTTTTAGCACAATGATAAATTAAGCAAAGTCATCTTCTACATTATTACAGTATAGGGTTTTGAATATCAAGATTTTTTTAAGATTTATAGTATTTATTTCCTCTCTTGGGAAACTATGAAGGAGGACTTTTAGTTTATAGTAACATAACTCCAGAAAAACACTGCAGATTCCCATTTTCATAACTGACTATGAGGTATATATTCATATACCTGCAGGTTAATATATGAAAATGTCTTCAATCTGATTGCTGTGCAGTCTTAGCATTCTAGAATGTATAATTTTCAATTACTAAAGGTAATTGCTATTTAATGTAAAACTCATGTCTCACAGTGCGTTTTTTTTTCTTATGGTTTCCCTGAATTTCTGTTGTACTGAATTTAAGATGTGCATATGAAGGTCCGCAAATGGGTGGATCAGTAGCCAGTTATAGAGAGAATCTCTTTCTCTTTGAAACCTCTCATGGGACTTTCTCTTTTCCTGAAGCATATCTTTTGAAAGTGTAAAATGCAAAAATTAGAAGAAAAAAAACCTCCATGGACATGAGTTGCTTTTATTCACAAAGAGCAGATTACTGTTTGTTTAAAGTCATCTTAGCAAACGACCATTGGGAACTAGAGGGAGTCAGCAGTGTTCTAACAGGAACACACGAACACATTTTTACGCTCTCACCAGTTAAAGCTGGTGCCATTTTGAGTCCCAGTGTTAGGTTGTTCAGTCACTCAGTCATGTCTGACTCTGTGACCCCATGGACTGCAGCTCGCCAGGATTCCCTGTCCTGCACTATCTCCTGAAGTTTGCCCAGACTGGTGGTTTCACACTAAACGTCTTTGTCCAGTGCATAGACCCTCTTTCATTTCTCACAGGAAGGGGATAAATCATGCTGAAGAGTTGCAGAGAGTGCTGTTTGGCCTCCAGTCTCTTGGGCACTCACATCTAGTGATCTAGGATTCCCGAGATCCACTTTTAGTTCAAGGCTTTTCTTATGCGTAAGCTCTATTTCTCAGCCTTTAAAACTCCATGGTGCTTCCTGATCAACACAGCCATCTCACAGTTTCTTGCAACATTTTTTAAAATTTCAAAACAAGTGGCACCAATATTGTGCCTAGAGCCAAAATAAAGTTATTTTAGTATTGAGGATGCTTTTTTTAAATTTTTATTTATTTTTTAATTGAAAGATAATTGCTTTACAGAATTTTGTTGTTTTCTGTCAAACCTCAACACAAGGATGCTTTTTTTAACCACACTGACACCACTTTGGAAATTTTAATAGCTCTGGGAGGGTGAAGACAATGAAGAGGATGAAACTTCCTTTCGCTAAGAGTTTCTACCTTGGCTCCATCCAGCTGGATTAGCAGTTTCAAGGGAAGGACCGGACAGCTGCCTTTGACCTCTTCATGCAGCCCGACTGGGGCTCGTTCCTCAGGGAGGGGGTTGGGCTGATGGAGTAAGCTCCGAATGTGCCCCTCCTCTCACTGACGTGGGGTCTCAGCTTTGGTTTTCTGGTCTTTCCCTCTTCCTTTCCAGAGCATCGTGTGCACTGGGAGGCGTCAGTGGCACCCGGACCCCCTCCTGATCCGCTGCATCCAGTCCTGCGAGGTAAGATGCCCCCCTCCCTCAAACCCAGACCAGCACTCTCTGCTCTGCTCAGCTCACAGGGATTTGAGTCCTTCTGGTTCAGTATCTTGCCCTTTCTCCGCTCCAATGTCCTCTGTTCAATCTCTTACATGTAGCTCCATAATCCCCAACTTACAGATATTAGGATTTCTGATTTTGCCTTTTTTTTTTTAAAAGCAAAATCTCCAGGGTTCCATTTTAAATGACTAACTAAAAAATAAAGTTAAAAGCAAGTTAGAATGATTTATGGTTTGGGGATTCTCTAACTGGGCCTCACTGGAGCTTAGTTAGATCAGACTTTTGTAGCTTGATGGCCCACAGACAGGGGTTTGGCCAGGGCAGTGTCTTAAAAACAATCTTGTTTTAGTTGCTAAAGCTTAAAAATTGGGATTTCCACATAAAATTCATATGTGTTCAGGTAACATTTTACATACACCAAATAAAAATAAATATAAAATCTTTGTGCAAAGATTTTTCTCTTGAAAAACAAGAATATCTGGCAACCATGGCAACAATTAACTGGATCTGAGTGGCAGCTAGAACGCCAGAAGGGCCGCTGCCCTCCAGTTCAGCAGTCCCTGTAGCTTCTTACCTTCTGGGCTTCTCTCATTGACATCAACTGCCGGGGTCACGCAGGCATCTCAGTTTGAAACCTCTGAGGAGGACCTGTAGTCCACTGGTGATTAACCCAAACTAGATCTTTACCAACTCAAGAAATCCTGTTTACTTCTTCACACGGGGCATCCCCCTCCCAGTGGGGAAGTTGGGGGTCTGTGAATTCCTTCACTGGATTAAGAGAAGTTATTACAAGCAAGAGTCAAGAATGAGGCAGAGCCTTGCTTACAGAGCATGACAAAGGAATCCTGACATGGATACACACACACACACACACACACACACACACACACGTCCTTTCACCCAGGGAATAGCCAGTAACAAATACAAGTCCTCTAGTCTCAGTCACAACAGCCTTTGTTATCCAGACCTCTCACTGGAAGTAATTCAGCCACTTAGCAGCAATGTTACTTCTGGCTGCACCTCAAACGCCAGAGGGAGCTGTTTAACTGCCCTTGACTTTAGCACCCTCCCGTCATACACACCCAACTCTCCATTCTTCTGTATCTCTGTTTCTCTTGATCTAATTCTGGGAAACTGGGATCTCTGTGAGGCCAAAGAGGGGAAAAGGGTGGGGTTTGAGACAAAGAGAAAACTGGGTGGGGAAATGATACCAGTAAACTAGCGTCTGGAGAGCGCATCAGGAAAAACGCTAGCTTGGAGCGTGCTTTGTTACGGTGTCGGCCAACAAAACAGCTCATCTTCTGCCATCATTAGAAAAACAGATGGCAGTGGGGTGGGGAGGAGGGGGAGTGACTCATCCCCGGGAAAGGGGGTAAGAAGGGGGAAGAAGAGGCCAGGGAAGGAGGGAGATAAACAAACAGAAGACTCTGGGACGAGATCAAAGGTATCCTGAGAATTCCCTTCTGCTGCTTCCACGCATGATCGCAAGAGGGAGGGTAGACAGCAGGCCCTGGAGCTGGCGTCGGTGTTTCCCAGAAGGTTACAACACAGAGCTTTCCCCATTTGTCCTCCCTCCACGCTGAACCCAGCACATGCTCTGGTATCCAGAGCATCCCAGGCTTCTCTCAGCCCCTTTGCCGATGTGATGAGGAACAAAACTGTGTTCCCTCTTATGACCCCCCACCGCCCAACTGCTATCATGCACAGCTGAGAACTGACCACCACACACCTGTTGGTACCCCCACTCCAGGGGTTCTCAAAGTGTGACCCATAGACCAGCACAATTGGCATCATCTAGGAACATGTTAAAAGTACATATTCTCAGGCCGCATCCCAGACTTATTGAATCAGAGGCTCTGGGGGTGGGACCCATCAATCTGTGTTTTTTATTCTTTATTCTTTTAATTACTTTTTAATTTATTTTTTAATTGGAGGAAAATTGCTTTTCAATGTTGTCTTGGTTTTTGCTGTACAAAAATTAAATAAATTATAATTATGCATATATAACTGACTGAAGTTGCTCAGTCGTGTCCGACTCTTTGTGACCCTATGGACTGTAACCTACAAGGTTCCTCCGTCCATGGGATCTTCCAGGCAAGAGTACTGGAGTGGGTTGCCATTTCCTTCTCCAGGGGATCTTCCCAATTCAAGGATTGAACCCAGGTGTCCCACATTGCAAGCAGATTCTTTACCATCTGAGCCACCAAGGAAGCCCAAGAATACTGGAGTGGGTAGCCTATCCCTTTTTCAGGGGACCTTCCTGACCCATTGTAGGGGGGAGGGTTTTCCTCATTTTGTGGGGTGATAATTGAAGTGAGTTGTCACTGCATCCATGAACACATAATACTATCGGGTCATATAAGTGTTACCTTCTGTCTTTTTTTCCCTTCCTGCTTCCCTCCCTCCCTCCCTTCCTTCCTTCTTTTTCTTCTTTCCTTCCCAAAAGTCATATTCATGAATTCTAGCAAAATATACAGTCCTAGGTTCCACTTAAATTAAGAGCATCTTGTTCTCTAGGGAATGCAAAGGAAATAAAGGCCACACCTCCAGCCTCCTTTTGGATAGAAATGACTAACTTACTTCCTGTAGGATAATTAACATTGAGTGTCCACTGACCTACATGTTGGCTCTACTTTTTCTTTGAGCATGTATCTCTTGCAAGTTCATTGTGCTTCCCAGTAGCACCCATTTTGGCTTACAATTTCTGATAGTCTTTCTTCAACCTTTTGCAAGTTCTTGTAGAGTTGTGCTCTTTCTTTGTTGGCAGAAAGGGAGCCGTGCAGGAGGACAGAAACAGAATGATGTCAGAAGAATTAGGTTCAAATTCTGAGTCTACCTTTGTTAACTGCGTACAGTATGTGTCTGGCTTTGTCTCAAAACTTCTGTGAGAATCAAGTGAAATAACTGATTTTAAGGTGCTGGGTAAGTTGCATGTAATGTAACATATTTGTTGCAGTATTGGCTAAGGAGCAATATACATCAATGTGTAAGGATGGGATCTTATTGAAACAATATATAAATATTAAGACTCAAGAAACAGTTCATACACCCAGTCTATAGTCTTATGAATATTATTATATACTGAAGATGGCCATGGTTGAATGATGTTCTAGAGGCTTCTGATAAACTGTAGAAAACTTTTAAGAGTTTTGGGGATATTTCAAGTAAGTTTCCCTGGGCATGCTACTGTTTCTCCTATAAATTCTTATACATACCCTTGTAAATGCCTGTCATCTCACTTATCACATTATTTCAAGATTATATGACAGGTCTGTCCTTCCAACAATCTGTGAGCTCCTAGTGACAGGATGTGTGTTATTCCCTTGAAAAGCACAGGCCTAATTCTTCAATGACTCCTGCTTCTTCCCCTTTACAGGCAAGCAGAGAGAGTAGACTTTGACTTTGAGAGTCTCAAATTGAGAATGATAGTGTCAGTTTTCTGAAGAGTAGCACAGTGGAGGGAAAGGTAGGGAAGGAGTAGAAGAATAAGGAGAGAATACAACGCTGTGATGCTTAGAATCAGAAAGCCTTGCAACGAGGGCAGCCTGGAGGAGCCAAAGGAGGCTGTCAGGGGTCTGGAGACGGGCTTCAACCTCAGTTTCATCACTTGGTACATGTTTCTTGGACAAGTACATTAATTTTTCTGAATTGTTTCCTCAGTTTTACAATTAGATGGATAGAATTTATCTTTTAAACTTGTTGGTCAGATACCAGGTTCAGTAAACAATGGAGATGGACCCAGGGCCGGGTGTCATTTGGGCCTTCAAAGTGGCCCCAGAAGAATGTAGATCATGCTGATTTTTCAGAAATAACTGCAAATCTCTCTTGTTACTGGGGACTTTTCCCTTCTGTATACATTTTGATCTTGATTATACCCATGAGTCTTTCTCTTAAAGAACTCCAGTTCAGATTTGTGGCCTTCTTGGTTAGCCTTGATTTCTTATTCACTGGCTGCATTTACTTAAATGTAGGTGGGCAGTTGTATTGTTTTTACACATTTGGTAGCTGATATCAACAATGCTTCCATCACTAATTCATTCCATCTGCTCTGCCATTCCTTAGATTCTTTCTTCTGTGTTGTCTTGGCCTTCTCTCTTCCTTTCTTTTGTTATTTGTATTCCAGATGATAGCCCTGTCAGCTGTGTCAATGTGCTTCAGGATCGCTCATGGGCATTGTCGTTTCCGGCTGTACCTCTAGGATGTGGGGGCCTATATATATTACATGGTGTAGAAATAATGGCATGAATATCAAGTTTTTATTGCACCTTTTCTTCTTTCCCAAACTTTAAGCCCAGAGGGGTAGAGAGCAGCTAGAGTCAGACTATAGTGCCCCTTTAAGGAGATGTGCTTTATACTTGGGTGCAGATCTGAATGGGATGATCAGGGATGGGGTGGGAGAGGGTCACAGGTTAGCCTGCATGTGATAAATACCCAAGAAATGAGTGATTGTTATGGGCTTCTACCTGATGTGTGGTCCTTTTGGACTAAGGTTTATAAATACAAGCCTTCACTCGGCCCCATAGTAACCCCTGTTCAGCCATTCTTTTCTTGAACTTTTATCCTTTCTATCTGTATGGTTTATCTCTATTACTGTGCTTTAGTAATGCCTTTTTCATCACTAGATAGTCACACATTTTTTTTTTTAATACATGCCCAAAACTTGATCTTTGAAGTGTGAACTCATGGAATTGCTACTGATCTTTCTAAGAAAAAAAAAGAAAGAAAGAAAGAAAATCACCTGAGTATGTCTTTATAAATTCCTTATTAAAAAGAGAAAAGTGAGTCTTTTCGAGGATACCTGTATTCAGAAAACCAAATGTTCCAACCCAAACTTTATCACTGTAGGCACTGTGTGATTGCAAAGTTGTTTAACTTCTCTTTATTTCCTTCTCATTGATATTTTGTCATTTAAATAACAGCCAACAATTAAACTTCTCTTTGCCATGTTTTAGCTGTTTACAAATCAGACATAGTAATCAACCCCTCCCTTGCTTCTCAGAAGACAAATCATATGAGCTTACTTTTCTTTTACATTCTTGCCAAGTTCTTCAGTATCTGAGTGGAAAGGAGTTAATTAGGGTGGAAATAATAATGACCTAGCAGCCAATAATGAGGACAGCTACTCCACTTCTGGTAGGAATTGTGTGGGTTCACACAAATCTAAATCTAAATATGTGTTAGACGTGCTAAAATCCAGAGAAAAAATGAAAATTAGCTTACATTGGCACTGTCTTCCAGGCTCACTGGCTGCCAAACTCCAGTCCCCTTGAGATTTATTTGTGAATGTCTCTGCCAGTTTTGTGCAATCTCTGCACCGGGCTGGAGATCTGGGCATGGCTTTAAGTTTGTCCAGAGTCTCCTTTGGGTCCAGGGCTTGACTTTAGACCCTCCAGCTGAAATCTCTGAAAATTGGACTTCAAATGTTAATTAGGACTAGGTTTTCATATTGAAAACTAAAACCATTGTGTTTTCCCCACTCTGCTTTCCAAAAGCAAAAACAAAAAAAAAAAAAAAGAAAGAAACATTAAACGCACGACCATGCAAATTGTAAAACCTTCTCTAGATTAGCAACATTCATGAGAATTTATGTTGGTCTAAGTCTCCTTCAGAACCAGGCTGTGACAGCCTGATGGGCTTTCTACATTTTGCTCCTTTTGTCTTCTCCAGCTTCCTGGGTGGGCCACTTTCTTCCTCTGTTAATTCCTTTTGTGACATAGGCTTTCCCTTTTTCTCATCCAACCACACCCATTTTCTGATTTACTCTGTGCTTTCCCTTATTGTTCTGCTCTTTTGAGTCTTCATTTGTAATCCAGATTTGCAGATAATTGAAATATTACTTGCCTGTAAAAATAACATTATGGAAATACTACAGGTTCTTTAATCTGTCCAGGTGCTTTCTAATCATTCTGCTGAGATTATAAGAATTAGCAGTGAGCAAATAAAATCTGATTCTATCCATAAATAACTCTATCCCTTTCCTCTTCTGGTAAGGCCTTTCTCCACTAAGATTTCTAATGGTTATCGACTGAAAAAACACACACAACCTAAAAGTTCAGAGTTATGTTTTATTCTGTGGAAATTTTTAGAACTTCAAGCCTGGGAGGCAGATCTCAAATAACCCTGATAGAGCTGCTCCGAGGAGGCAAAGGGAGAAACCAGGTTATATAGAAGCTCTGCAACAAAGGACAGGTAGCTTGAATGTCAAAAGTTTTTAATTTTTTTTTTTTTTTTTTTTTTGGTACGTTGAAGACAACCAGATAACCCAAACCAAGGAACTTAGAGCTTTTCTATGTATGGGGAGATGCAAGAGTCTGGGCTCACTGAAGCCATTCCTTTGATATGCACCTCAGGGATCTGGGACCAGTGTCCTGTGTTTTCCCTTAGTCATGTCTGACTCTCTGTGACCCCATGGACTACAGCACGCCAGGCTTCCCTGTCCATCAACAACTCCCGGAGATTGCTCAAACTCATATCCATTGAGTCAGTGATGCCATCCAACCATCTCATCCTCTGTTGTCCCCTTCTCCTGCCTTCAATCTTTCCCTGCATCAGGGTCTTTTCCAATGAGTCAGTTCTTCACATCAGGTGGCCAAAGCATTGGAGTTTCAGCTTCAGCACCAATCCTTCCAATGAACATTCAGGACTGATTTCCTCAGGATTGACTGGTTTGATCTCCTTGCTGTCCAAGGGACTCTCAGTCTTCTCCAACACCACAGTTCAAAAGCATTAATTCTTCAGTGCTCAGCTTTATTGTCCAACTCTCACATCCATACACAACTACTGGAAAAACCATAGCTTTGACTGGACCTTTGTTGGCAAAGTAATGTCTCTGATTTTTAATATGCTATCTAGGTTGGTCATAACTTTCCTTCCAAGGATCAAGTGTCTTTTGATTTCATAGCTGCAGTCACCATCTGCAGTGATTTTAGAGCCCAAGAAAATAAAGTCTGACATTAATTCCATTGTTTCCCCATTTTTTGCCATGAAGTGATTGGAATGGATGTCATGATCTTAGTTTTTTGAATGTTGAGTTTTTTTTTGTTTTTTTGTTTTTTATTAGTTGGAGGCTAATTACTTCACAACATTTCAGTGGGTTTTGTCATACATTGATAAGAATCAGCCATAGATTTACACGTATTCCCCATCCTGATCGTTTTAAGCAAGCTTTTTCACTCTGCTCTTTCACTTTCATCAAGATGCTCTTTAGTTCTTCTTCACTTTCTGCCATAAGGGTAGTATCATCTGCATATCTGAGGTTATTGATATTTTTCCTGGCAATCTTGATTCCAGCTTGTGCTTCATCCAGCCCGGCATTTCACATGATATACTCTGCATAGAAGTTAAATAATCAGGGTGACAATATACAGCCTTGACATACTCCTTTCCCAATTTGGAACCAGTTCATTTCTACATGTCCAGTTCTAACTGTTGCTTCTTGACCTGCATACAGATTTCTCAGGAGGCAGGTAAGGTGGTCTGGTATTCCCATCTCTTGAAGAATTTTCCACAGCTTGTTGTGATCTACACAGTCAAAGGCTTTAGTGTAGTCAAAGATGGCAGGTATTTTTCTCCTTTCTGAATTCCCTCAGGGTTCACCGCTCACAGTGGAGGGCTACAATCACTGGTAACTGTGATTCTGATAACTGGTAACTGGTAATTGATGCTTTTGAACTGTGCTGTTGGAGAACACTCTTGAGAGTTCCTTGGACTGCAAGATCAAACCAGTCAATCCTGAAGGAAATCAGTCCTGAATATTCACTGGAAGGATTGATGCTGAAGCTGAAACTCCAATGCTTTGGCCACCTGATGTGAAGAACTGACTCATTGGAAAAGACCCTGATGCAGGGAAAGATTGAAGGCGGGAGAAGGGGACAACAGAGGATGAGACGGTTGGATGGCATCACTGACTCAATGGACATGAGTTTGAGCAATCTCCGGGAGTTGTTGATGGACAGGGAAGCCTGGTGTGCTGCAGTCCATGGGGTTACAAAGAGTCAGACACGACTGAGCAACTGAACTGAACTGTGACATCCTTGTTTACTGATATAACAGGGAAGATTTCATTTCTCACTGTGCTCCTAAAATATATTTTAAATGCAATCTAAGCATGACTCAAATATGTTCACTGAGACTGTTCTTAAAGTTCATAAAATGTTGATTCGTTTACCATTTACCTTCATGGTCATTTGCATACCCTTTGTTGAATAGTCATATTGACAAGCTCTTTCAGAAGATTCATATAATTTGAGTCATTTCTAATTTATCCTACTAAAATAGATATTCCTTTAAGTGAAATTATTTCACTAAATACTTGCTTTTGGTAGCAACTGAATGATAAAAGGTTGTTCAAGTCTCATACTTAATTTTTTAAAACATATGAAGTACATGTGTGTGTGTATGCTAAGTCACTCCAGTTATGTCCAGCTCATTGTGACCTATGAACTGTAGCCCACCAAGCTCTTCTGTCCAAGGGACTCTTCAGGCAAGAATTCTGAGTGGGTTGCCATGCCCTCCTCTAGGAGATCTTCCTGACCCAGGGATCAAATTCACGTCTCTTATGTCTCCTGCATTGGCAGACAGGTTCTTTACTGCTAGCACCATCTAGGAAGCCCTTATATGAAGTACATATGTATACCTATATACATGTATGTGTATGTGGTTGTGTATGTTTATGAGTTTGTTGTGATTAACCCTATAATGACATAGTGAACAATAAAAGGGTAACAGTCCCAATATGATTGCAATTATTGGCAAATTAGAGCAAATAGTGTGCATAGCAGAAAGGATACACATTTCAGAAAGTGAAAGTGAAAGTCATGTCTCACTCTTTGTGACCCCATGGACTATATAGTCCACGGAATTCTCCAGGCCAGAATACTGGAGTAGATAGCCCTTCCTTTCTCCAGGGGATCTCCCCAACCCAGGGATCGAACCCAGGTCTCCTGCATTGCAGGCAGATTCTTTACCAGCTGAGCCACAAGGGAAACCCAAGAATACTGGAATGGGTAGCCTAGCCCTTCTCCTGGGGATCTTCCTGACCATTAATGGGTTTAAATCTCAGCTCTGCCCTTATTAGCCATATTTTCATGTAATATTTTTAAATTTCATTTTAATTCTATCAAAGTAATACATGTACCTAGTATAAAAAACCAGTTAGCACCTCTGGGTTTTTTGGGAAAACTGGCAGTGTCTGCCGCTCTCTGGCTAACCTCAGCCTCCCTTGACAGAGACAACTCTTTCATGTCTTTTTTGCTTCTCTTCTTTAATTCTTTAATTTCATCAGGAAATTATGTCTATAAACATCTATATCTATGCATGCATGAATGCATGCTCAGTCACTTCAGTTATGTCCAATTGTTTGTGACTCTGTAGACTGTAACTCATCAGGCTTTTCTGTCCATGGGATTTTCCAGGCAAGAATACTGGAGTGGGTTGCCATTTGCTTCTCCAGGGGATCTTCCTGACCCAGGGACCAAATGCTCATCTCTTGTGTCTCGTGCATTGCAGGCGGATTCTTTACCACTAAGCCACCAATGGGAAGCCCATGTATATGTCTGTGTGTATATATATATATATGCACACACATGTATCTGTTTAATAATGCTTGTACTGCCAATCTTGATTTTTCTTTTCATTTGTGGCATTACGTACTGGCTGCTTAACATAAGAGGTGGGGTTTGAGCTCTCAGACACACTCTCTTGTTCTCTCTCTTTCGCTCACAGACACAGACACAAACCCTCACCTCTACAGCTGCCTGCAGAGGTACTTGACACTCCTAATTCTTGAGTTTTTCTGGGTATTCTGTGCATTTCAGGCATTTAGGTTTCTGTTTTCTCAGATCTGCTCTGTCAGTTACTACTCATTCATGCACTTTCCACTTTCTTAAACTTTGTTGGATTCTCCATTGGCTGTCATGGTCTTGCCTGTCCTCTTTTCTCTTGCGATTTCACATCTTCTTTACTCCTTTATTCCCATATTAGGGGGCTTCCAGAAGGAGCAGATGTAAAAAACAAATTCAACTCATATGTTTTACCAGCACTAAGTCTGAAATGTAATTGATATGCGGTGATCAGTATACTGTTACTCCTCACTATTCCCTTCAACAGGGTTTATGCTGATATAGAAGAAAACAGGGCACTTGATAGAGACGATGTTTCTTATTTTGGTATTTTTCCCTCTATTGTCTCTTCTAATTTCTTATTTTAACCTAGAGCCAAGAAGAAATCTCTTCAAGGTGCTCAACTCTTGAAAGTGCAGGTTTAGATAAAGAAGCACTCATTCACAGAACATACATTTACTGTCCATGT
Source organism: Cervus elaphus (assembly GCF_910594005.1). Lineage (NCBI taxonomy): Eukaryota > Metazoa > Chordata > Mammalia > Artiodactyla > Cervidae > Cervus > Cervus elaphus. The sequence continues at coordinate 59,628,375 of NC_057828.1, forward strand.
ATAGTCTATGACTCCTGGGATATTAAAGGAATCAAGATGAAACTCCTGTCTCCTGGTAATCCACTCTGACTTGAGGGAGGCACATTTTCAAAGTTCTTTGGGAATAGAGGAAAGATACTGTGTTTACTTACTGAACAGGCAGAGGATGGGTGTGGGACATACAATTTGGGGAAGATTTCAGAGCAAAGTGGCACTCTTGTAGGATTTAATGGTTTTATTAGTTGGTGTTCAAGTTGAAACCTCTCTGGGCAGAGAGGATGCTATGTGCACAAGGAACAGGGATTTGAAACACAGGGAATGTTTGGAGAGCCCTGTGAAGACTACAGATGAGGCTGATGGGGCTTAGGCTAGATGAAGAAGTGACTTGAATGTTGCCATACATGGGCGATCAACTTTATTCCAATGGTATTGGAGAGCATCTTGAGAAAGTTGCGAAATCAGATGAGGTAGAAAAATTGTTGAAGATGAAGCCCTTGCAGAAGAGACAGGTGATAAGTAGAATGGTTAAAAGACAATACCTTCATAGAACCCAGACTCAGCCCCACTAAGTAAGGATGGAAAGAAGTCATGACTGAGGGCTTTCCTTTTAAGATATGAGATCGATTGTAAAATCCCAGCCAATGGGGAAGAAGAAAATCTCTATATGACTCCCTGGTGCTTGGATGAATAGTGGATGCCATTCACCTCTGTTAAGAAAAAGAAGCAGGCTTGTAGGAGAAGATAATGAGCTTGGCTTTCGATGGAGTGAGTTTAGTAGAGTTGGAAATAAAAAGTCTAGAATTCAGTCACACAGCCTCAGTTGGTGACATGAGAAATGAGGGAAATATGGATGATAATTAAAGGTAGGTGAGGGAATAAGATCATGCCAGAAATGTAAATGGGGAGAGGTGGAGATAAAAGGCGTGGGAGGAGGGAAGTAATACAGGGAAGAACAGAGGAAGTAAAGCTAGTCAAAGAAATAGAGAAAGATTAGAAAAGTAGAAAGAAATACAGGAGAGAATGGTTGTATTAATAGGAAAACCATAGAAGAGGAGAGAGATGGTAAATGGTGTGAAATGCTAAAGAGCAGACAGATGAATTGAATATTGACAAGAGACAGTTAAGCTTATGATTTCAGCACTCACTGTAATCCCAGACACAGTGGTAACAGTGGAACGGGAGAGAGGGAAGTAGGTCGAGAAATAGATAAGAACGTGGATGCAGCAAACAAAAATATTGTTTCCAAAAGTTGGCCAGTACAAGGAGTGAGATGAACAGTAACTTAAGTGGAAAACAGTGTTTATGGAAAGACTTTTGATATGAATGAAACTTTAATATATTTATTATCTGTGGATAATAAACTGGTTAAAAGTCTGGACACCCAAGATAAAGAGAGGATAGAAGGGATTACAAACACTGTTGGCTCTGAGTCAGATGGGAAGGAAGGAACAATGACTGAAGACAAAGTTTATAGTGCCGACTTAAAAAATATTCACAGCCTAAAAGTTGAGAGTTATGTTTTATTCTGTGGGGACTTTTAGAACTTCAAGCCCAAGAGACAGCATCTCAAGTAACCTTGAAAAACTGCTCTGAGATTGGGGGAGGAGCCCGGTTATATAGAAATTTTGAAAAAAAAAAATAAAGGGTAGGTAGTCTGAACATCAAAAGATTATTGTTAATTAAAGAAAACCAGATAACCCCAGACAAGGAATTTAATGCTTTTCTATGTATTGGAAGATGCAAGAGTCTGGGCTCATTGAAGTCATTCCTTTGATAGGCACCTCAGCTATCTGGGGCCAGTATCCTGTGTTTTTAGAACATCCTAGGTTCCTTGGGACTCACCACCCCAGGGAGTGGCTGTAGTCTAATGGCTGCTAGATGGCAGGTATTCTTCCCTTTCCTGAGTTCTTCACTGGCTCATATTGGTAGGCTGCAGTAGACTCTGACACCCTTGTTTACTGATATGGCAGTAAATATGTAAATATGGTACTATTTTTCCATTGCTTAGTAGAGTAGAAAACAGAATTTAAGAATTCAAGGAGTTCATATGCAACAGTTGACCATTTCTCTGTGCAGTTTCCCATCTTAGTTGATGGCCTGTTGCTCAGGACCAAGTCCTTTCTGTCATCTTAATCCCCCTCTCTCATTTCTCCACATCCAATTCATCAGTTCAGTCCACTAGTTCTGCCTTGAAAATCCATCCACAGTTCAGTCGCTTTTCACCATCTCATCTGCTGCCTCTCTGGTTTGAGCTATCATCCTCTACTACCTGGATTCCCACAACAGCCTCCAGACTGGTCTCACTCCTACCCCTGTTTCAGCACTTTTTATTCCCAACACAGCAGCCAAAGGGGCCTGTTAAAATGTATGCAACGTAAAGGACTTTTCCGCCAAAACCCTCCTAGGATTCCTCAGTTCATTCAGGGTAAAATCCAGAGGCTTCGCTATGGTGTACACAGCCCTCCAAATTTCCCTTCTCTGATCATTTGATTGTAAATGACAACTGTCCTTCTCTCCTCCTCTGCCCATCCCTCACCCTAGAGCACTCCCTTGCTGTGCTGTGCATAGTCGCTCAGTCGTGTCCGACTCTGCGACCCCATGGACTACAGCCCTCCAGGATCCTCTGTCCATGGAGATTCTCCAGGCAAGAATACTGGAGTGGGTTGCCATGCCCTTCTCCAAGGGTTCTTCCCAACCCAGGGATCAAACCCAGGTCTCCTGCTTTGCAGGTGGATTCTTTACCTTCTGAGCCACCAGGGAAGCCAATAAATTCTGGAGTGAGTAGCCTATTCCTTCCCCAGGGGATCTTCCTGACCCAGAAATCAAATTGGGGTCTCCTGCATTGCAGGCAGATTCTTTATCAGCTGACCTACCAGGGAAGCTCCAGAGCACGTCCTTGTGAAGTCATTCAGTCGTGTCCTACTCTTTGCAACCCCATGGGCTGTAGCCTGCCAGGCTCCTTTGTCCATGGGATTTTCCAGGCAAGAATACTGGAGTGGGTTGCCATTTCCTTTTCTAGGGGATCTCCCTGACCCAGGGATTGAACCCAGGTCTCCTGTACTGCAGGCAGACTCTTTACGATCTGAGCCATCAGGGAAGCCCAGGGAGTACTCCCTTACATTGTCCTATTTTTTTTTTTTAATAGGGCTGTTATTTTCTAATTCACTAAAGAATTATTTGTTATGTTGTTCATTCACTAAGTCATGTCTGACTCTTTTCAACCTCATGGACTGCAGCATGCCAGGCTTCCCTGCCCTTCACTATCTCCTGGAGTTTCCTCAAACTTATGTCCATTGAGTCAGTGATACCATCTGACCATCTTGTTCTCTATCATCCGCTTCTCCTCCTGCCTCAGTCTTTCCCAGCGTCAGGGTCTTTTCCAATGAGTCAGCTCTATGCATCAGGTGGCCAAAGTATTGGAGCCTCAGCATCAGTCCTTCTAATGAATATTCAAGGTTGATTTCCTTTAGAGTTGATTGGTTTGATCTCCTTGCTGTCCAAGGGACTCTCAGGAGTTTTCTCAAGCGCCACAGTTCGAAAGCCTCAATTCTTCAGCACTCAGCCTTCTTTATTTGTTACATTTAACATCAATATTCCTCATTGGGATGTAAGCTCTACAGGGAAGGGTTTTCTGTTTATTTTATTCACTGATAAACCTCAAGTGCTTAGTACAGGGGTACAGTGATTGGCACAGGGTAAATGTTCAATAAATATGGCTTGAGTGGATGAATGAGGTAGGAATTAAGGGCGGCTACATATTGGGAAGGAGATTGGCGGTCGGGTAAAGACCTGGAGAAGAAACTTGATTACTATGGGGAAAAGGAAAATTTTGCTAACTTGTGAAGAATAAAAAGGTTGCCAAGAGACCCTGAGTTTTATGACTCCTTTAAGACTCTTTTTTACTGGATACTCTTTTTTTGTTGAGAGAAGCCTGTAGTTAGCATGGCTCTGTCTTGGGACTTGGGAGGTGAGTGATGACATTTAGATTCCCTTCAACTCTTTGAAGGCTGTTTGTGCCATGGATAGAGAAAGCTTGGTTCCATGGATTGCTTTTCTTCTCCTTGGCTATGTGATCTCAAACAAAGTCATTTCTCTCCTATGGGAAAATAACATCTCCCTGGGTTGACTTCGAATTTTTTTTTGGCTCTCTGATGTTTATGAAAGCATTGACTGACACTCAGGTGCTACACACATGTACAAGACTATCCTCATTATTATCATCCCTGTATGAGAAGTCATCTGAAGCAAGACCAGGCTGAAGCATGGCAGCGGAGACAGGTGACTCACGCTGCGTTCTGCGCACTGGAGGTCCTGGCTGAGGAAGCCAAATGTCTGCCGTGAGGTGAACGTAGAAAGCTTCAGCAGGAGTCAATAAGTAGAAGCAGAACCTCCGCTTACCTCCTTTCAACTCAGTCTGATTTTTTTTTTTTCAGGCCTGCAGCTTTGAGCTAGGTTTTTGTGTCTCTTTCCATCTACCTTTCCAGGTGTAGGCACTCCACTTGGGCACCATAACCTTATTTAAAGGGCTAAAAACAGCTCAGATCTGAGTCTTGCTGGCAGCATACCAGCTTCAGCCTATCAGCTAGGGGTAAATTTCCTTAGACACTTGCCTTGAGAAGGTGCTCATTATCCATAAGGGATATAAAGCCTCCACCTTATTTTCCCTCTATTTCATTGCACAGAGTAACAAGAATAAGAGAGAAAACGAGCCTTTGAATGCCCAACAACAACAACAATGAAGCAAAACAACAACAGAAAAAAACCACCCCAAACCATGCACTAATTTGAAAATAGACTCATTACATCTTTCCTGTCTGACACCTCTAGCCCAGTGATCCTAAGTAAGCCCTTTTTCCCCAGTGGATTCTCCATAGCCTCTTCAGCCTTATACATTGTTTTCCTTCCTATTTAAGATCAGTAATGAGGACTTGGCAGGAGAAAGATTCAAATGGGTCAGGAGGCCCTTGTGGCTTTTCTCGGGCTTGTTTTCCACAGCCCATTCTAGCCTGCAACATACTTCGCAAGAATAAGTTGGCTGCAGATCTAGCTCACGGTGAGAGGCCGCCACGGAGGGTAGCATTTCAGACTAGTGAGCCTGGAGCCACGAGCAGGCTTCCTGAAGCCCAGAGCCTGGGTGTTTCCTTACACATGCACATGCACACACACGTGCACACTGAGCAGCACACACGGGGGGTCCTTATCTAGACCAGATGTTGCTGCCCACGGTGCCAGCCATGTGTCGTGCGTGGCATTTTCTTCTGTTAAGCTCCTGGCAACTGTTTTTCCTTTCTTCTTTCCTCCCTCCACCTCCCACCCCTTACATCCACTGCAAGTCCAGATTGTCTCCTGATTCATACTGGGCCAGCCTCATATTTTTGTTGTTGTTATTGCAAACATTAGATGCTTCCAAAGCTGGAAAAAAATAAAAAGGAAAGAAAAGAGAAAAAAGAAAGAAACCACAACAACCCCCAAAGAAAACATGTTCTAACCCAGGAATGTACAATACTTCATGCATGGGAAGCATCTTCCCACCTCTCCAAGCTTAGCTACAGAATCTAGGGCTCCAAATTCCAACACATGAAAAAACAAATTCATCTAGCTCTTTTTTTTAATATGAGCTTCATACCATTTCTCAGTCTAAAAGCTTGCTGCTCCCCCCAATGGCTAGGATTTGCACAAGTTGCATAGCCTCTTCTCCCAACTTACACCATGGTTACTAAACTACGATCACTCTTTCAGTCTCCTTTATTCATTTCTTCACTTAAAATAGTATTTTCTGAGTGCCAAGTATGTGTCAAGATTACAAAAATGAATAAGGAATTTCCAACACAGCATATACAACAGAGGTAAAAAGATCAAATTGCTACTCCATGAGTAATAATACAAAGATATGAACAAAGTCGCATGGGGGCACAGAGAATAAAGCAAATAACTTGCCTCAATTATGTTGAGAAGATCTTACAGAGGGGTAACCATCTGAGGTGAATTTTGAAGGAAAAAATAGAAACATATGGAAAGGCAAAAATGTGAAAGGAAATTGTATGATGCTGTGATCCAGATTTTTCTATGATGCTGTGTATGTGTGTATGTTAGTCACTCAGTCATGTTTGACTCTTTGCGACCCCATGGACTGTAGCCCACCAGGCTCCACTGTCCATGGGATTCTCCAGTCAAGAATACTGGAGTGGGTAGCCATTCCTTTCTCCAGGGGATCATCTTCCTGGCCTGGGGATCGAACCTGGGTCTCCTGTATGGCAGGCAGATTCTTTACCATCTGAACCACCAGGGAAGCCCCTTTTGCATAACAGATCATCCTCAAATATCAATGTCTTGTATCAAGAACATTTATTTCTCACTCATTCATCTGCTGGTTGGCTAAAGTGGTTCTGCCTTAGGTTTGGGGTTGGTTTACTACACCTGACTCAAGAACCCAGGCTTCAAAGTTTAAGGGTCAGTAGCTACCCAGTATATGTTCTTCTCATGGCGGGTTGCATGAGTAGGAAAAAAAAAAAAAAAACAGAAAAGGCATACCAAGACATTCACAACCTCTTGTCAAATGTAGCACTTGTTATACGTATTCACGTTCCATTGGCCAAGGCAAACCACATGGCTCCATTTACAATTTGTAGGAATGGAAATTATCCTCTACTGATAGTGAATTCCTGGCAAAGGAAGAGAGATCAGAAGGAGCTATGGACATGTAACAATATCTTCCAGTCAGTCTCTTTGGTCACAGACATTTGTTATATTCAAATTATTTCACCCTATCCCAAAATACTCTAAATGTCTTATCCAGTCTAGTATCAGGCTTAAAAACCTCAAATAACATGATTTACATCGGATACAACATAGCTTCTCTTAATCTCGAGACTGGTGTGCTAAAATCACAGATTCTCCTCCTCAGACTTGATAGCAAAGTAGAGTAGAAACAGGAAAACCACAGTAACCATCCCCTTTCAAAGAGAAAAAGGAAAAATCACATAACAACAATTCTGAAATCCCTCCAAGAAAAGTGGCAAAAATTATACTCTATGAGTAGGGAGTGCTGCTTGTTTAATGGCTACTGATTACCTCCTAGGTAAAACTCCCAGGTTCATTTTGATTCATGGCTCTTGGTTCGGCTCTCTTGGACATCCTTTCTTTTCTGGTATCCTCTTGGGTCACAAGCAGAGAGCACTAGGGAACATCCTCCTGTTGGGAACTAAGTAGTTTTCTCAGTCTTCTTTCTTCTGATGTAGAATATGAGGAATCCAAAAATCTATCCAAATTCTCTAGCAGCAAGTCTCTTTTAACACAAGCTGATGTTACTTTTGGAAATTGAATTCTCACAGACTTTTTTTGGCTTTGCATATATTTAATTTCAGTCAAATCCATATTATAAGAGCTAGCCTCACAGTCTTTTCAAGATGTGCCTCTTCATATCGATTTGATAGGTATTCTGAACTTATGAGGCTTGTCTGTGATAAAGTCCTTAGTCTCTTTTCTAGAAGTCACTTTGTTCAGCTACAAGGATCTTCTAGGTACTACTGAAATCCAATTAAAAGTGTGAACAAATGATGAAATAGTCCTTGATTTGGTCTTTGCCTGAGATTAGGCCTTAACTTCAGTCTTAGAAGGCATTTCTAATACAAAGTATTACTCAGTTTCATCTTTTGCTCATTGGAAATGAGAAATAAGTTTGTTTTTCACTACAAATCCTGGAATTTTTAGTACTTTATATTCCCTGTCAATTCTGCTGGCAAAGCAGCAACCTTTCCTGAGCTCATCTCTTCTTGCAGCACCTTATCAGATGCAGGTAGCCAGCACTAACTAACTCTGGTAATATTCTTCTTTAAATCCTCCTTTCCCGAAGTCAATAGGCTATTAAGTAAATTTTCTGACCTGTGAGTTATAACAGTTAACTTTTCTCACAACTACAGGAAACATTTAATATTTTTTCCCCATTACATGGTGAAGTAATTGATTTTTCCAGCTTCTTAAAACAACTGCTTTGCTTCCTGATTCACCATTCTGCAACCAGAGGCACACATTTTAGATTTTTGTTATGGCAGCACCCCACTTCTAATACCAATCTCTATATTATTTAAATGTTGCTACAGCCATATCCTATAACAGACAACCCCCAAATACCAGTGGCATATCACAGAAAATATTATTCATCTGCTCTGTGAAGCTGATCTTGGAGAACATGAAGGAATGTGGAATGATTGGGGGTTAAAGAGCTCAGTTAGGGCTAGATCACTCAAGTTTTTGTGTGCTGAGCTAATGAGTTTGGATTTTATCCTGGAGCCAGTGTCGACCCACTGAAGGTTTATAAATAGAATATGAATTAATTGGGATAGGCTGTGGTCCCCAATGAACCTAGAAATCTCAAGTGACTAAATGTGACAAACGATTTGTTTCTTACTCCCATGAAGTCTGGTATAACACTCTGGAGCGTGCATTTATTTCTTCCATCTCACACCTCTGTCTTCTCAAAATGTGGTCTCCATGTTTTCTTCTAAAAGGGCAGAGAAGAAATATAGAGAGAGGTCAATAACTCTTGAGTCCCTTGGGTGAAAAGTAGTGCATCACGTCTGCTTGCCTTCCCATTAGCCAGAACATGGTCTCAGGGCCTCAGCTGAGTTCAGGGAAACACACGGATATTAGGTGAGCATTAAACATCTCAGCCACAGAGAAAAGATGATAAGATTTCTATTTAAGGAAGAAAATCATGGTGGCAAATTTAAACCACAGAAGTCAGAACCTTATCCTCTCTCATCTAAAATAAGGTAACAGCCACCTCACTGAAATGGGGAAGCAGAAAGAGAAGAGTGAAAAGAGATTGCATATAAAATTTTTCTTCAGTATAAGGGGTGATGGATTATGAGAGAGAGATCGAAGATGAAATAACTGAATGGGAAGGAGGGGAGGTATATGATACTATGAGCTTGCCTCTCACATTAGTAATATCTCAGTTTGATCTGAAATAAGCTCAGCCAATAGTTTATCAACACATGGTGCTTAAACATCTACTTTGGGGAACAAAGTAAAGAGCTGGTTCCTGTCTACGCGGCTAGTGGTGGTGGTTTAGTTGCTAAGTTGTGTCTGACACTTGCGACCCTATGGACTGTAGCCTACCAGGCTCCTCTGTCCAAGGGATTCTCCAGGCAAGAATACTGGAGTGGGTTATCATTTCCTTCTCCAGGGGATCTTCCCGACCCAGGAATAAAACCCGGGTCTTCTGCATTGCAGGCAGATTCTTTAATGATTTAATGATATAGCTAGAGGTATGTACTATTTGTATTGGTTACTATTTTGAATGTTCAGTTGGATAAATTAGACCAACTTCTAGAGGACAGAAATCATGTTTTAGTCTTCTGTGTTTATATCCATCCCCTACAATGTAGGATAATATAGAACATTCCATAAATAGTCAATATTGTTGTTGTTGTTTAGTCATTAAGTCAAGTACGGCTCTTTGCAACCCCCAAGGACGGTAGTCTGCCAGGCTTCTCTGTTCATGGGATTTCCCAGGCAAGAATACTTTAGTGGTTTGCCATTTCCTTATCCAAAGGATCTTACTGACCAGAGATCAAACACATGTCACCTGCTTTGGATAAATAGTCAATATATATTCACTTTTGTCTAAGTAATACTCATTTTATTACCTTTTTGGGGGGCTGCTCCTGGCATAGAATACTTGGTAAATTCCTTATGCATTGAAAATGGAATATTGGAGTTCAAAAGTAGAATGAGTCCTTTATTTTTTAATTAGAGAAACCAAGTAGTAAATTGAATATGCATTATCCAGATGTGAAAGATTCTGAACAAAAGGAGATGAAATCAACTCCCCACTGTCCTCTCCCTTGTGTGCTAGTTGGGAAATTTAAAATGCCTAATTTTCACCTCTATTGCTCATTCCCTAAGTGACCTTGAGGCATGGCCCTTTGTCTCATTTTCCCCATCAGTGGAATATGGATAATCATATTAATCTGCCTCACCAGGCGATGTGAGGACTAATTAAAAATGAGATTAGATTCAATTGAAGTCTTTCTAATGTGGGAAATATTAAACTTGGTGGTGCATGTCTGCAATGCTGTTAGGTCTCTGGGAATGGTCTCTGGCCTTGGAACCACTTAAGACCCTGAGGACACTAGAGCTGAGTTGGAGTGGCTACAGGTTGCCCAACTTATTGGCTTTGCTCACCTGTCCTGGTTTCATGCCCTGCATGCCCAGGCCATGGGTCAAACCCATTCAAACCTGCCTCGTTACTGCATAGCAGAAACCAACGGTCTTTTTAACTTCTTTAGGTTCCCTCTGAGAGCTGCTCCCTGCCTGTTTGTCCTCTTCTTACCTCTTTTTCATGCTCCCTTTTTTCAGACAAAATCTCTAGGAATTCTTCAGGTTGACAAATAAGTAAAGAAAAAAAAAAAAGCTAAAGTAATAAATTCACTAAATAAATCTTGAGTGTTAGTCTGTTCAGTCTGCTGTTTACAATATGCATTGGCTAGGTGGCTTAAACAATTGACACTTATTTCTCACAGTTCTGGAGGCCAGGAAGTCCCAAATCAAGGTGCTGGCTGATCCAATTTCCTAGCGAGGGCTCTCCTCCTGGTATGCAGATGGTCACCTTCTCACTGTGTTTTCAGCTGGCAGAGAGAGATAGAAAGTTCTGGTGTCTCTTCTAGTAAGGGTAATAATTCCATTATGAGAACCCTCTGCGCTATGTGCTAAGTCTCTTCAGTTGTATCCAACTCTGTGACCCTATGGGCTATAGCCCATCAGGTTCCTCTGTACATGGGATTCTCCAGGCCAGAATATTGGAGTGGGTAGCCATTCCTTTCTCCAGGGGATCTTCCTGGCCCGGGGATTGAACCTGAGTCTCCTTCACTGCTGGCAGATTCTTTACCATCTGAGCCACCAGGGAAGCTATCCAACAGAACCTAAGAGAGATGACTTGTATTTCAGATAGCTTTGCTTAATTTGCCTGCCTTAAGGCTGTGTTGCAGTGATAAAGAATCCACCTTCCAATGCAGGAGACACAGGAGATGCGGGTTTGATCCCTGGGTCAGGAAGATCCCCTGGAGAAAGAAATGGCAACCCACCCAGTATTCTTGCCTGGAGAATCCCTTGGACAGAGGCGCCTGGTGAGCTACAGTCCATGGGGTCTCAAAGAGTGGGACATGACGAGCAACTGAGCACAGAACGAAAGCTGTGTTATGTATGTAGAATCATTCTGTCCTTGTAGTTGGGCAAGTTTAATGGTAAGATCCCTGGTATTACTGGTCATAGTTATAAGAGAAGAATAACCAGGCTTTCTGGTAGCCACTTCTGGGAGAACTACTTTCCACCTTCACCGATAGGGAAGCATGGATACCCAGAGTATGCAGGTTCACTGCACACAGGAAACAGTAAAATAACTCCTGGTTCCATGGTATAATTAATAACATTATTGGATGTTTATTGAATGCCAGGTGCATTCTATGAGGAATTACTACCATTAGTATCCTTCTTGTTTTCATGATGAGGAAACTAGGGGGCTAAGAGTTCAATTACATTTCCAAATCCCCACAGCTAGAGCAATGTGAGGCTGTAAATGAACCCAGGCAGCCCATTCCAGAGTCCCTGCCCTGTTCTTAAACTGGTAGGAAGATTAAGAACAAATAAACAAATAGAGAACACACAAACTAGTAACACAGGATTTGTAGGGAACTTGGGTGAGAAATGAACATGGGGTGCTGGTCACCTGTTAGGACCTCTCCCTGGGCTTTGCAGGCTTGCCCCCAGAAGAGGAGGAGGCCTGCTTAGCAAGGATCAGAGACCAACGAAGTGAGCCTGGAGAACATGTTGTGAAACAGATGCAGCTGATCAGCGGATGAGTGAATAAGATACACAGACAAGCGCCCCGTAGATAAAGGGAATGTAAACAAGACACTTGCACAGAGAATAGGTTCCATATGGGTGAAAGTGAGACTGGATGGATGGACCAATTAACGGAGAACAGAACAGCCGGGCTGACAACCCAGGATGGCGTGACAGGTTGAGGATGGGAACCACAGTAATCAGCCACACAAACTGAGCTCCTTGCAGACACAGGAACTAAAAATTAGATCGGGGCTAAAAGAAATGACTATTGGCAAGAAAGTATTCCAGAATAAACATGCCACCTCCCTCCTGCCATTCCTCAACTCAGCTGGACCTGAATATTACTAGGGGTGATAAAATAGTCATGACCAAGTTGTGGGGAAAGCCTAGCAGAAATTGGGCAGGAGAGACCCTCTGGGCCTTTGTTTGAACGGACAAAGAAGATGTGTAGAGCTTCTCACTGTGAGGAGAGAAGTTTGTGAGTACAGAGTTTGCTGATAGATCAGGTTCTATTTCGACTTAATCCTTAGATTTAGTGAGGAGTCTTCCTAGCTGTTTTCTCAAGGAGCTAATTTTTTGAGAAAAGCTTATCATGATTTGAGTAAAATGTCACAGACAGACCTTCATCTCTGTTGGCCTTCTAACCAAATGTGACCATTTGCCAAGTCCTGACAATTTTCCTTCATAAGACCCCTCCCTTCTTTTTTCCTATTGCATATTATGACCAGACAATTCTGTTCTTCTCAGTTCCTATCTGCTTGAGATCAACTTCTACCTACTGTGGAGCCCTCCAGTTCTCTCCTAAACATTCCCCGCACTGTCCCCAGATCCAGCGTTTGAAGGACAACTTTTAGCATGTTCTTCTTCTACACACACACACACACACACACAAACTCCCAGATTTCATTTCTCCCTACTTTTTTCGGGGATAAGGACGAGATTCCTCTAGATGGAGATTTTGACCTAGTTCCAAACTTAGGCCATTAATAATCCAGGCAGAAAACCACAGATATATCTTTTCTTTTTCCATTTGAAATCTTGGCGTATATTTGCCCTCCTGCTGGGATTTTTCTCCCCGTTTCTCTGCCCAAATCTTCCATCCTCAAAGATTAAGTCTAATCCCATTTATTCCATTAAGCCTTTCTGAAATGCCCCAGCCCCTTTCCTATTCTAAACTTCTATAGGTCTTATTGTTGCCATTAATTCCTTTGGCAATTAATCCTCCATTGGCCTGTGATTTTTTTACCCTATTGTCTCAGACTCTGCCTTATTCAATGCTGATGCCTCCAAAGCTTCTTTAAGGCAGATACTTAGTCATGCCTTGTACGTAGGAGACACACTAAGTATCTATCAAATAGACATTCCAGAATTCTATCAAATAGCTCCATGCCTGGCTCATCGTATGTTCTGAAGATGATAACACTTCTCAGCAACCTCTGTGACACTGACTTTCCATCCAGAAAGTGGCTACTTCACTCCCATAATTATGGTAGAGATTGAACCAGGTGTGCGGTTCTGAGAACTGAAGTGAGGGGTATCATTATTTTATGGTGAATGATGTTGGAGGCAGAGAAAGCCTCTCAAGATGTTTATAGCACAGACCTAGGTGTCAGATGGTAACTCTGCATCTTTTCTAGAGACAGATTTCTTAAAACCTCTGATCCCTGGTTTTTCTCATATATAAAATGAGTTGTTGTGAGGGTTCAATAAAATCATGAATAAAACCTTATAGCACAGTTCCTGATACACAGAAAATGTCATATATAAAATAAAAATAGTATCTTGTTTCTATATGTTGATTTCTGGTTTGTAAAAATATTTTTACCTTTAGAGTCACTGTTTATGCCTGGAGCTTCCAGAGAAATTGAATATGTATGTGTGTATTTGTGTGTATAAAATGTAGTATATATATTTAAATGTATTTGTTTTTTAATTTGAGAGTAATTGCTTTACAACATTGTGTTGGTTTCTGCCATACGTCAACATGAATCAGTCATAGGTATACATATGTCCCCTCCCTCTTGAAACCCCCTCTCACCTCCCACACCATCCCAACACTCTAAGTTCTCACAGAGCACCAGGTTTGAGCTCCCTTGTCATATATAGCAAATTCCAACTGGCTATCTGTTTTATATATGGTAATGTATATGTTTCCATGCTACTCTCTCAATTCCCCCCACCCTCACCTTCCCTCCCTGTGTCCATAAATCTCTGTGTCTGCATCTTCATTGCTGCCCTGAAAATAGGTTCATCAGTACCATTTTTCTAGATTTCATATATATGTGTCAGTGTATGATATTTATTTTTCTTTCTGACTTACTTCACTCTGTATAATAGGCTCTAGGTTTATCCACCTCATTAGAACTGAGTCAAATGTATTCCTTTTTATTGCTGAGTAATATTCCATTGTATATATGTACCACAGCTTCCTTATCCATTCGTCTGGCGATGGACATCTAGGTTGCTTCCATGTCCTAGCTATTGTAAATAGTGCTACAGTGAACATTGGGGTACATGTGTCTTTAATTATGGTTTTCTCAGGCTTGTAACACATATTTTAAGGTTATATATCTGTCTTATAAACATCATATATTAGCGATTATTATATACACATTTATCTTATATATGAATAATATATGTCATTTATGCATTATATTTTTGTGCATATATGTGCATATCAGTCACTCAATCGTGTCCAACTCTTTGTGACCCCATGGACTGTAGCCCATCCGGCTCCTCTGTCCCTGGGATTTCCCGAATACTGGAGTGGGTTGTCTTTTCCTACTCCAGGGGGGATCTTCCCAACCCGGGGATTGAACCCTTGTCTCCTGCATTGGCAGGTGGATTCTTTACCACTGAACCATCTGGGAAGCCCTGTGCATATATATGTGTGTATATATATATACACACACACACATATTACATATATATGAAAGAAGGAGCAAAAGAGAGAGAAAACAAGTGCTATGGGTTATATCCCATGAAGACTTCTGAAAATTCAAAGCAATGTAGGTTTAGCTTTATTGCAAAGCCAAACATCCTTGGGAAGAGCTGGTTATGGTACCAGAATGGCAAAAGCCTTTGTCAATGACTTAAATTTCCTTCAACAGCTCTTCCCACCCTAGGAGTTTCTGCTTTCTCCTTGAACTTTCTCTCAGTATGCTTGATTACTGAGGAAGAGATGAGAGAGAGAGAGAGAGGGAGGGAGAGAAAGGTAGAGGGAGGGAGGAGGAAAGGAAAGAGAGAATGAGAAGGGGGGAAAAAAAGACGCTCAGCAAACAACAGGAGGGCCAAGAAAAATATTTAATCCAAACAATGAATATTGTCATTTCCTCCCACAGTCTGCATTCCCAGTCATCTTCCACGGGCAGGCTTGGGGAGCCAAGAAATGCCGAGCTGCCTGGCATGAGAGTGCGTGTGGCCGGGGCGCCTGGGGGCGAGCACGCGTGTCGGGGGCTGCGGTAGAACATTCCCGTCGTCGGCTCGGGCTGCTTCAACCTCCCATGAACTGCAGGCTGGCTGAAAAACCAGCAGACAGGGACAGGGAGAGGTGAAGGCTGGAAGTCAGAGCAGGAACCCCACCAGCAGCCCCGGGCCTTCTTCCAGGTTTCACGTGTTCTGTCCCTGTCTCTGGCGCCAGGTCCTCCACCTCTGACTTCTGCCCGTTTCCTCCGGCTTTCACCTCCTTGTCCTCCCAGAGGTTGAACAGAGCCTATAGGGCTCCATGTCTTGAGCATGTGGGCTGGGGTACTGGCACCGCAGATGGCAGATGCCCAGGGAGGAAGCAGGGATGAAGGACCACCTACAGAGGTTCCTGGAAGCCAGGCGGAAGGTCCCACCTGCGGGGCAAGGTGCCTGCAGCAGCCTGGTGGTGTGCTCCGAGCTTTCTTCTTCTGAGTCTTTCAGTTTGGTCTTGTGAGAGAATCTGTTGATGATGAACCTCTCCCTGGAAGGTCATGCCAAGCTCATATTTCAAGTGATGTTTTAAAGAATCCTTGATAGTGAGAACAGATATCTGGGGAGGGCAGAGAACAAGAGAGAGGAAAATACCTTATCTTGGAGGAAAGTCCAGAGGAGTAGAAAGCAAACACTATTCTGCCTTCTGAGCTTATAAAGTCAATTCTCATAGGTCTCATCCACTGGATATTCAGGAAGTACCTACTGTGGTATGTTAGGCCTTGTGCTAATGCAGGGACGTCATTGCTGGTGGAAGGAAATAGGAGTAAAAATGGGGACAAACTGGAAGTGTCCCTATCCCCATGGCCCTTGTAAACTTCAAACTTCTTGTGTTCAACATTTCTACCTCTGGCCTTGAACCACAGTAGGTTGGCTCCAGTTAGCTGGATCCGAGGCAGGAAATTCCCCTGAACAAACAATTGTTAACTTATTCCTCTTTTAAAGAAGAAAGCCAAATGCCCTGTAGCAATGCTATCAGGAGAGCTTGTAAGCCACCTATAAGGTCCCTCCTACCGTGAAAACAAGACAGGCAAAATCATGAGAATTAATGGGTCCACCAGCCTCGTGATGGAGACATGGATGCGGTCTGAAGGTGTGTTGTCATCATCTCCCACTTAAAACCTCAGCACAGCCAACAGGTCACTCGAAGGACTGCTGCTGGGTCGCCTGACAGTGTCATAAGAAGTACTACTGTGTGATTCAATTTGGAGATGAGACAGGTGATGCTGCTATGAAATCCCAATTTACCATTGAAGGACTGGGAACCACTAGCATCAAAACTGGGCGAGCTCATTGTGCAGGATCAACTGCTCTGGAGGAAAGGAAAGCATGAGAGAGAGTGAGACCAAATGGGGAGGAGAGGAAAGGTTTGGGGGCCTTGTATTTAGGACATGGAGTTGGGGTTTAGGGCCAAGGGCAGGCAGTGACCTTGTGAGTGACTATGGGGATTTGAGAAAGGAGTTAAGGATTTGAGAGAGGTGTCTGATGGCTCAACAGGTAAAGAATCTGCCTGCAGTGCAGGAGACACAAGAGACACAGGTTCAGTCCCTGGGTTGGGAAGATCCCCTGGAGAAGGAAATGGCAACCCACTCCAATATTCTTGCCTGGAGAATCCCATGGACAGAGGATCCTGGTGGGCTACAGTCCAAAAGGGCGCCAAGAGTTGAACATGACTAAGCAACTACACATACACACACATTGGGAGTGGAGTACTGGTTCTGTCATGGCCTCATACAGTTTTGGTAAAAGGCAGAGGAAGGTAAAGGCCCAAGGCATAGAGCATCTTACCATCCGTGAGGCCTCCCTGGGCACTTGAGGGCTAGGACACGGTCCCACCAGCAGCAGTGGTTCGATTTGGTAAACATTTCTCAACAGAGGGACAGATCACAAATTTGCAGGAGGATTTTGCCGTTTTATTAAGCTCCATGAGAGAGAGTGACAAGGACTCTGGGGACATATCCTCTTTTCCTCTCTCCTATGAGAAGCTGAACTCTTACTTGGAGTCCATGATTTTCTGGCACAGGGAAGTGCGGCCTCTACCTGAACACCCTGCTGCCCCTGGTTCCCCGTCAGGACCTTAGCATCCCCCGCCCCCCGGGTGTGGGTGAGAAGCTCCAGGGCCATGCTGGGCCAAGAGAAGGGCCACGTGGGGAAGCAGGTGGTGGATGTTTGTAAATGAAGTGGGGAGTCTGAGCTGCTGGGTCTTTTTTTTTTTGCAGCTAAATGGAAGGAACTGCTAGGAGGTTATTTTTGGCTGAAAAGTAAGTCACAGAGTCTTCTCACCTTCCTGTTTTCCTCCAGTGCCCGTCAGGGAAGAGGTGTCTGTGATGGTTTGGGGTTTTTCAGAGGCTAAGACACCCAAGTCACCACTATGGTTTTGAGGGGAGCCCTGGTTTTCAGAAGCCAGGAAGACTTTTCCCAGTCTGTTTTAATAAGTCCCAGACCCATTTCCCTTGTCATCTGACTCTCCTCCATGACTCAGATAGGTACATTTATGGTTGAGGGTGGTGGGAGCAGAGATGAGAGCGTTCACAGCTTTGATCCTAAAGTGTTGGTGGCAGAATCTTGGTGTCTCTTTGACCGGAGTCTCTATGGAGGGAGCTCAGACACCAACCCACACCCTGGTAAAAGCAATGGTACATTCCTGGCACCTTTATAAAACTGGGATTGATTGAGTACTTACTGTGGGCCAGGTACTGGGCTAAGCGTTTCATCTCCATTCACTCATTTTTTCTTGACAGCGACTCTGTAAATAGGTGTTATTCCTATTTACAAAGGAGAATATTGCAGCTTAAAATGCAGTAACTCGCTCAGGCTCTAACAGTTGCTGAGGAGCAGAGCTGGGACGTGGGTGTAGGTTTATCTCACAGTATACTTCATGTTCTGAATAACCATACTGTACAGCCTTGGGCAAGATTTACTGGGCAGGAGCTTTGAAGCTCTGCTCTTACCTCACTGCAGATAAACGTGTTATAACTGAAAGAAGTAATCTGACCTTATTTTGTTTGCTTTTCTTTTCCTGTCTCATTGTATCCTGTTTCTCACAGAAGGGATTCATTTTTGCACTACTTGGTTATTCCTGTTCTAAGACTGTATTTGGTTTTGGTGTCAGATAGAGGTGACCTGGTAGTAATCAGGCTTCTCTTTCTGACCTTGTCAAGGTCCCCCTTTGTTTTCTTTTGAGGGTCTAGTGACCTCATATGGACCACAATAGACCACAGGAGTAGACCTGAGTACTGACCTCTGAGGGCCACCAAATGGGACTGTTCCCCTCTGCTCATACAATAGAATGCATATCTTTATTGCCTTCCTCTCAATTATGTCTTGCTTATCTGTTGTTTAAAGAGTAGACTGTTGGCCTTCAAAAAGGTACTCTTCATAGTTTCAGTTGTTAGCTGGCAACCTAGGAGGTCTTTAATATCTTAGTGATTTGTGACTTGGCCACTCCTTGGATTAAATACTGGAGATTTCAGGTCAGGGAGGTAGACACGGGAAAATCCCTTAGTTCCGGATGAGTTAAGCTACCTGTGCAGCATTGCTGTATATATGTTGTTCCATGGGCTTCCCAGGTGGTGCTAGAGGTAAAGAACCCAATACATGCATGCATAGCATGCATACAAAATACTGACAGAGCCACTTGAAAGATCCCCATTTTACAAAGGTCCAAGACCTGGGTCCCTGTTCCTGATCAGCTGTTAAAACTCAACCACTTGATTACAGATAGTATTTGCAAACATTCCGAGGGCAGTCACAGTTTCACTGCCTTCTTTCTGCTCTAGATTTTGGCCCCTGGCAATTTCAATTCTTCCCTTATTATCCCACCTATAGAACTAAGATGATGTTGATAAATCTGTTCAATATTTCTAGATTGTTTATAGAGGGAGAATTTTCAGATGGTGTATCCTACTGTCTCTTCCCACTCAGAAATAAGTGTGTATCAATACTGTGCACCTTGTAGGAGAGGACTAATGAAAAGGAGAATCAGCTCATAAAGTATGCTAAGAAAACGTGGTTAGCCACCATCATGGTTATTTATTTGTTGGGAACCTGCAGTGCATCAGGCGCTGAGCTAGCACCTGGCACTACAGAAGTGATTGGACTCTGAGCCCTTGACGGTACATGCTGAATGTTAAGTCCTATAAAGCATATATGGATAAAATATGCCATAGTACATAGGCATGGAGAGTTCTCTGGGTCTAGGACACCAGATGAGATTTTCCAGAGGACATTGTATCTAAGAAATTCTTCCTGCACAATCCATCTCAGGATATCTGTCAATTTGAATTTTACATTTTCCAAGAAGATTGCTGCAAACCCACAAATGTGAGATCACTGGCACCCTCCCACCCCAAGGGGTGAACATGGGAGGAGTGGAATGATTTCATTCCCTCTTTTCCTCAGATGACTGCAGTAAGCAGAAAATGCCTGACTTTATCATCCTTCTTCTTGCTGTTCAGTTGCTAAGCCATGTCCAACTCTTTGTGACCCTATGGACTGCAGCATGCCAGGCATCCCTATCCTTCACTTTTCCTAGAGTTTGCTCAAACTCATGTCCATTGAGTTAGTGATGCTATCCAACCATCTCATCCTCTGTTGCCCACTTTTCCTCCTGCCCTCAATCTTTTCCAGTATCAGAGTCTTTTCCAATGAGTCAGCTCTTCACCCAGGTGGCCAAAGTATTGGAGCTTCAGCTTCAGCATCAGTCCTTCCAATAAATATTCAGGGTTGATTTCCTTTAGGATTGACTGGTTTGATATCCTTGTTGTCCAAGGGACTCTCAAGAGTCTTCTCTAGGACTACAATTCAAAAACATCATTTCTTCAGTGTTCAGTCTTCTTTATGGTCCAACTCTCATATCTCATGACTAATGGAAAAGCCATATCTTTGGCTATACAGACCTTTGTCACCAAGGTGATGTCTCTGCTTTTTAATATACACTATCTAGGTTTGTGATAGCTTTCCTTCCAAGAAGCAAGCATCTTTGAATTTTGTGGCTGCAGTTACTGTCTGCAATGATTTTAGAGCCCTAGAAAATAATATCTATCACTGTTTCCATTTTTTCCCTATTTTCCATGAAGTTATGGGCCAGATGTCATGGTCTTATTTTTTTAATATTGAGTTTTAAGCCAACTTTTTCACTCCCCTCTTTCACCCTCATTAAGAGGCTCTTTAGTTCCTCTTTCTCCATTAGAGTGGTATCATCTGCATATCTGAGGTTGTTGATATTGCTTCTAGCAGTTTTTATTCCAGCTTGTGATTCATCTGGCATTTCACTTGATGTCCTCTGCACATAGACAGAGTATATATGCATATATACAGCCTTGATGTACTCCTTTCCCAATTTTGAACCAGTCCATTGTTCCATGTCCAATTCTAACTGTTGCTTTTTCACCTGCATACAAGTTTCTCAGGAGACAGGTAAGGTGGTCTGATATTCCCATCTCTTGAAGAGTTTTCCACAGGCCATTGTGATCCACACAGTCAAAGGCTTTAGCATAGTCAATGAAGCAGAAGTAGATGTTTTTCTGGAATTCCCTTGCTTTTTCTATGATCCAATGGATGTTGGCAATTTGATCTCTGGTTCCTCTGCCTTTTCTAAATCCAGCTTGTATATCTGGAAATTCTTGGTTCACATACTGCTGAAACACAGCTTGAAGCTGCTGGGTGGGTAACCCACAAACTGGAGAATAATAATACCAAAGAAGTTCTCACACTGTTGTGAAGGTTCTAGGCCCCATATCAGACTTCCCAACCTGAGGATCTGGCAAAAGACTGGGAATCCCCAGGGAATCTGATTTTGAAGAACAGCGAGATTTGATTACAATTCTAGGGTCCAGAAATCAATGTTTCCGGGTGGCAGGTATCTGCTGATGAGATGAGAGCTCAGCACTGCTTCCTCCTGGCAGAATCAGCTCTAGGGAAACATGGGCCAGTTGAGCCCCAAGATCAGAAGGAGCTATAGTACCGGGTTGCTTATTGGCACAAACCTTTAACCTGCAACTGAGAAAAACAGAAGTGAGATTGTGAGGGCCCAGGAGAATTGAGAGTATACGTATGACCCTTTCCTGGTTTCTGTATTAGATTGCTGAGTTCACTTCATTATCAATGTTACTACAGCTCAGCCCTTCTTGTAGAGGTGCCAAAGGAATTTAAGTTACTTTTTATTCCCCCAAAATGAAAAGGTTAATGAAATAATCAAATGGTGGTAGCATGGTTTAGTAGAAAGAATATCAAGAATCAAAGAAATTTGGGCTCCCTTCCCAGGATTGCCATATCTAGCCTTGCAAACAAGACATTTCACCTTATTAAACAGCCATTTCATCATCTGTAAAGTGAGAGTTTTGTACCAAATAGCCTTCAGGGATCTATCAGCCTTAGAATTTTATGTATCGGTGGTCTTTTTAAAGAAAAAGAAAGTAGTGCTGTGGTCATTAAGAGTCCCTGAGGGGGCTCAAAGGTCTCTTGGATTTTGCCCCTGAGATTCTGAGAGGTCTTGCAGTGAAACCTAGGCAGCATGGACACATGGGCAGATCCAAGGGCTGAAAGAATGAGGCTGGAGATCACCATTCATTGGAGAATCAGAGAGCTTCCATCTGCTGCACGGGCTTCACTGGGTGTGGTACCACAGCTGCCTTGGAAAAAGGCTTCTTTTGGCCTGATGCAGCCTAATCAATATGGAGAAATGGGTGTGGGTCTGATTTGTCATTCACAAAACGAGAAAGTTTTGATGGGAAATGATGTAGGAGAAGGAAAATAGTGTTAGGCATGCAAAAATATGATTAGCATCTTGTCCTATTGTAAGACACCTCTTATGATACAAATACGAAGGCTTCTGTCCCAGCCTTTACCTTTGGGGATATAATCATTTTTGGCTAAGATCTCAATCTTTCGGTTAGCAGAGCAGAAGGTCTGAAGTCCAAAACTAACCATTCTAAAACATCAGTGAGGCCATGTGTTCCATTGCATGCTGTAGAGGAAAAGTGTCCTTAATCTAATTCACAGAATAGGGGTATTATCAGCCAATCAGTCAAAGTTTAAATTTATGGCACTCTTCCTGACACTGGGCTCTGTGAGAAGCCGTCTGGGACCACCTACCTCTCTCTTTTCACCCTCGCCTTTCACTTGCACAGTTTTCTCCGGTCCCTCTGAATCATCCAGCACTAAGCTTTTTTTCACAAGGGTTAGATGGAGTAGTGCCAGCCCCTGAAAGCTCGTACACTCCTTCCCCTGCTCTCATCCACCCCAAATCTGAATTAGGTACTTCTCTTCTGTCTGTATCTCTATGCTGGCTCAGCAGCAGCAGCAGCTGTGATCGCTAATGGGAGTCTTCTTGAGGACTGGAGCCCTGTTTTATTTCTCTCTGTATCCCCATAGCAATGCCTGGCACAAATGGGTGTGGAATAAATGTTGAGTGATTGAATGAACGACTATTCCATAGGCAACAGATAGAGCTACCATTCCCATACCTAACTCCCCAGAGCAATTTAAACAGAAAACATCACCAGGTAATATAACATAAAGAAGAAATTATCTTTACTCTTGAGAAGTCAAGTCACAGGGACAGGACAGACTGACAGCCTTTCCTTTCTGTATTGCATCACTGACGCATAGATATGGCCACTTCATTTGACTGGAACACAGCCAACAGCAACAAAAGCTTTCCTGTAGGTATCATCAAACTCATATATCAGAAGAAGAGCAACTTAGCCTCTCTCTCAGATTTAGGTATTTACTTTAGGTTGATTCTACAAAACTAGACACATGAGGATGTCTCTGTGTGTGTGGTGTTGTGTGTATGTTGAAGGAAGTTCATTTAGTAAAGAAGTAAATATCCCAATGCAAAGAGCTTCCGTGTGAGTAAAAATGAAAAATATTCAAGTTAATGTCTTTGTATTCTCTAATTTATCAAAAGACAGAGAAACTGGAATTTTATAAAGGTTTTTTTTTTTCCTTCTGTGAAAATGGTTAAAATAAAAATTAAAAGTGGCTCTTAAAGAAATAAGCTTTAGGTATTTGAAAAATTCACTTGTGTGGAACACTGTGATGATACAGGAAAGTGAAGTGCATGTGTGAGTAATGAAGATTTCACCTACTGACGCGATGTGCAGAGAAACCGATCCTGTAGCCTCCCTTGAGGAAGCTTCCTGTGGGGAAGAGTGACGTCCCAAATCAGACAGCTTTCAGTTATTGTGATTTATGTCTCCCAGTCTACATCCAGTCTTCAGATACTTTAAAAACTTTGAATCAATTAGGCATTTTTCCCTTCCTATTTTTTCCATTGTAATTTTGGACTCAAGCTGTCAAGCTTCCCAGGCACATGTTGCCATAGGAGACTCTGTTTGTTTAGGGTGGAGTAGTTGTTTTTTGGCAGGTTAGGGGAGGAACAATTAATTCTAATAGGTATACAGTAAATTAAATACTTGGGTCTTTCCAACCTTTTCTTTGTATTTATGCTCCTTTTTTATAAATTCCCTTCTCATCCCAGATGACCTTTAAGAATATAAAAGAAGCAATTTTAAGAAATCATGTCCAGGCTATAGCCATTGTTGTCCAGTGGGATCTACAGAACCTAGACCTAGACCATTTCTGCTCTTTTCAACACATCATCCCTAATGCTCTTGAGATGAGAGAGGCCATCCTTGGGGAAGAGATTGGAAAGAAAGACTCCAAAGGATCTCTTATTAATCTATTCAAATGTCTAAGTTGTTCTTATGAAAAGGAAGATCTTTTTCAGATCTCCCTTTAATCCTCCATATTGAAGCCCATGCCTTTATAATGTGGGAAAAGTATTTTGGGTGCTCTTTGGATTTTTATAGACAATTACATGAAAGAGAAAGAAGGAACAGATTAAGTTTTGCCAGTGAGTCAGTCAAGGTTGGAGGAAAAGTAACAGATGCAGTGTTAGATGAGGAAAATATACTCCAAACACACGAAAAAGAAAAAAAAATCTGGGGGAATCTCAGTGGGATAAACTTGGTCCTCCCAGGAGAACCCGAGGCATCTATAGGTGTTAAGGATGTGGCTAGTTGCATTTTGACTCCTCTTATTCGGCTGTAATTGTAGATTCAAGTGCTCATTGTATAGTTATTCCAAGTTCTCCAGAGCCAGAGCAATGGGCTCCAGCGTTGAAGACAAATGCTCATCTCAGAATCTTTGTCTTTTATCCCAGGGAGGCCCGTGTTGAGAACAGAATTCATTTTCACTTCCCACTCTCAGCTGACATTGCTGTGCAGCTGTCCGACAGCTGTTGAGTTCCCCCCACAAGTAGCAGCTTCTCAGGGGCTGGCAAACTGGTATACATCTGGAATGGTGTTCCAGTGACCTCTGGACCCCATAGAATAAGTCAAAACATTGAAGTAATCACTTGGATGAACTTGTTCTGATGTAACGCAATTGCTGAAAATTATTTAATGGCTTTTTTTTTAAGTTTAGTGATCTATCTCATCAAAACACAGTGAAATAAGGAACAGTCATTCTATTTGACCTTTAAGGAGGGTGAGGGAAGAGAAAGTGATTTGAACGTGGGAACTGAAAGGTGGCCTCAGGATTCAAGAGTCTACTGACCGTCTGTGGCCCCAAGAGTTTGATCACGAGATGTTTCCTGAGCTTCACAATTAGGCATCCACTCAGGATGGGGAGCAGCTGATGTGATTGAGTAGGTGGGCTGGGTTGGCTGGTGTGCCTTCCAGGATGCTGCGGGACACTGTTTCCTTCCAGGAGTGGTTCTAGAGAAAGGACGCATTGGGCTGCTGAGCAATTTTGTAACCGCGGGTTGCTGTTCTTATCATACATTCCCTTTGGGGGTGAAACACTCCATTAACTCTGGTTTGGCCTGGGCCCCTTTCCCATTTTGGTTTCTGTTAACTTGTAGCAGTAACAGGAGTAGATGGAAACCGTTTGGCTTACTCTGCTCTAACCCTGTGTCTAGCTGCTATGCATGAAGTAGCTGCACAAGTGGGATGACTTGTGTTCCAGCACTGGTATAGCAAACCCTAGGACCATTGCACTCTGGACAGACATCATTTGAGTCAATATAGCAACCCAGAACTGGGTCTCTAAGTACAAATACCAGAAGAAGAGCTGGAGGTTATGGTCCTTAATCTGTGTTGTTGTTCAGTCACTCAGTTGTGTCCAACTCTTTGTGACCCCATGGACTGGAGCACGCCAGGCTTCCCTGTCCATCACTCTCTCCCAGAGTTTGCTCAAGCTCATGTGCATGGAGTCAGTGATGCCATCCAACCATCTCATCCTCTGTCATCCCCTTCTCCTCCTGCATTCAGTCTTTCCCAGCATCAGGGTCTTTTCCAATGAGTCAGCTCTTTGCCTCAGGTGGTCAAATATTGGAGCTTCAGCATCAGTCCTTCCAATGACTATTCAGAGTCGATTTCCTTTAGGATTGACTGGCTTGATCTCCTTGCTGTCCAAGGGACTCAAGAGTCTTCTCCAGCACCACAGTTTGAAAGCATCAGTTCTTCAGTGCTCAGCCTTCTTTATGGTTCAACAAGCAGCAAAAAGTCAAGATACATGACTTTTAATCCCAAATTCTACTTGACCCTAGCTCTGTGACCTGGGGTGATTTTTGTCATCTCTATCTCCATTTCCTCACTGATGAAATGGAACTGTTAAAGCCAAATTTGCCTGATGCACAGCTTTTCTTGATGACCAACAGAGTTAACACATGTGAAAATATTTTTTTTTAATTTTCTTGTATGTGAAACTATTCTGTAACCCACATGATATAAAGACCTACTATTACAAGAAGGTGAAAAACTTGATCAAAAAATTCAGTGAACCATTCTGGACCCTAGAATAGGCCAGGAACAGATGCTAGGTGTGAAATTTGTCAATTCCTTAGATCCAAGGGTCTTATCTTGAGACTTTTCAACTTCTTGAGTATGTTGGGTCCATTTTGACCCTGCCCTTTGGGTGTTCTCCCGTAATAATGTATCTTGAGTTCTGTAGATTATTTTGAGGTGGGGTGAGTGGGAGAAAAGGGCGAAGCAGAGTGAAGTTGTACTTAAGACACTGACCTGCCACCTCCTTACCAGCCTTTCCAAGCAGATGGTTGGTGTGACACCATCAACAACCGGGCCTACTGCCACTACGATGGGGGAGACTGCTGCTCTTCTACACTCTCCTCCAAGAAGGTAAGTGAGGGCACCTGGGTGTGGGAGGAGAGGGTAGTAGCCCCAGAAACAGGCAGGGACTTCAGCTAGCTCTGCTTCGTGGTGCATCATGGCTTTTCTTCAACAGTCCAGAAGACAGAATGATAACGAGCAAACATGAGAGCTTCTACAGTGACAGGATGAAGGGCTGTAATTTTAGGATAAGTTGTTAGAAAACACTACTTCTGTCACTGTCAGTCCTGCAACTGATTCAGAAAAGCCGTGCTGCTCCTCAGAGATTCACACCTGTTTATTATTGTCCAGGAAATGTCTCTATGAGCAGAGAATAATGGCTTCCACTCCTTGGGGAGGCAGGGTTACCCATGAAGTGGTATCTGTGCATCCTCAATCTATCAGTCATATCTGATTCTTTGCAACCCCATGGAAGGTAGCCTGCCAGGCTCTTCTGTCCATGGGAGTTTTCAGGCAAGGACACTGGAGTGGGCTACCATTTCCTACTTCAGAGCAGAGCTTCCTACCTAGTGCTTTAAATGTCTCCAGTTATTATTAAATCTTCATAGCTAAATTAAAAATCCTTTAAAGTGTGTAGCAAGCATATTGCAGGTATTTGTTGAGCAACCATCACAAGCTCCCTGGAACATTCCCCAGACTGTATCCTAAGCAGTAGTTCTTTTCTCCATTTATCCTGTTGCTCTGGGCTTTATAAAATTAGAAGATATGCTCAAGCTAAACATATAAAATAGAGTAGGCTGAAAACTTGGAATGATATGAATGAAAACCCAAGAACTCCAAAGATATTTGATGCTAGTTGGCTGATTTGATGAATCAGAAATATACAAGAGATAATGTTTTCTTCCTTGTATGCATCTCCATAATAAAGTCACACCTACATGATTAGCTGTACACAGACCTGAATACTCCTTCTAAGAGATAATATTTACTGATGACTCACTCTGTGCTAGGCATTGTTCTCACTGCTGACATGAATTAACTTATTTAGTGCAGAAAACTCAAGGGCTCATTGTGTCATTGTTGAGTTTGCTCTAAAATCCATTAAATCCCAAACTATGAGAAAGAGATCAAGAGCTTGGATTGCAGGTAAGAAATCATGCCAACTAGTTCTTGGTCTCACTTGAAGAAAGTAACTGGTCATGGGTCCCTTTTCTACCCAGGAAGGCATAACCACTTGAGAAGAAAGCAGTCAATTCTCTCCTTGTCTCCATCTCACATTCTGAAGTTCTAGGGTTTGCCTTGAATGGATTTCAGTGACTGTGGCCAGTATACACATGAGAGATAGAAAAATCATTTCACCCTTGTTGACTCTTAAATTAGTTAATTCATATGTGCAAATATGCTGGGGAATTTCATCAAACCCCACCACCCATTCTCTGCCTAGTCACCGACACTGTCTCTTCAGTGCACTTGGACTATTAAATGATACCCTGATCTATTTTTGTTTCATCCATGCCCAAAGAGCAGAATCTTTGTCACTTTTATATCATATCTCCTAAACACCCACTTCTCTCTGAAGCTAATTATGGACACTCAAAATGTATGGTTATCTGTTGGTAGCAGTGCAAACAGGAAGAGAGAAAATGTTGCTGGGCTGTCTCTGGCCTGGAGGAGGGATAATCACATGGCAGGAAGGCAATCTAGCCACAAACAATCAGTAGAGAGATGCATTGTTTCACCAAACCTAAGTATATTCTGGGTTCAAGAAGGGCAAAACCTCAAGCTTATGAAAATAGCAGTGATGACCCTATGGCCCCAAGAACACCAAGGGAGTAGAAAACATAGAGCTAGGTTATAGAGTCTTGGTTTTCTAGGTAGTAGTGTCATGACCTTGAGTTAAGGCACCCTACCTCTCTTGACCTTCCCTCTAAGAAAAAAACACTAACATTCATCTTACCTACTTTACAGGGATTTTGTGAAAGCGTTAGTGGTAACATTAGAAGTAGTAGCAACAGGTGTTAGAGGTATGTAGAAATATGTTTTTCATATCCAACATCTTATTGAAACCATCCAAACACCCTCTGAGGTAGATGCTGTTGTCCTCCCACTTTATATGTAGAGAAAATGAAACAAGGTTTACCTTGCCTAAGGAGACATGGTGTGTAAGTGAAAGAACTGAGTGTTAATTTCAGTTCTGTGATACTGACCTGCTATCCCACACTTCCTCTGGGACCAAGTGAGAAAAGCGAAGGCTGGTTGAAAGTGTGAAGCTTGGTGCAAAAATGGGTGATTTCAACTTCTCTTTGCTTTCCCTTAGGTCATTCCATTTGCTGCTGACTGTGATCTGGATGAATGCACCTGCCGAGACCCCAAGGCTGAAGAAAACCAGTAACTGTAGGATCAAGCCCCTCCTTCCACTGCCCTGGAGGCAGTAAGAAAGAGGGGCCTCCACAAAAGGAAAGAAAAGATGAGTGAAAAACAAAGGGCATAAAGTGAAGGAAGAAGAACATGAAGGATCTTAAAGCAAGAGGACATTTATAGGTGCCAACTATTGTATCAAGTATCCCAAGTAAGGAAGAATCATAGGCAAAAGTTTCTTCAAAGAGGCAGTTGATTTAAAATGGAAAGAGAAATATGATAGATATACAAGAGCCCTCCTCCCCCATTTATATTCTATCCAATCCCACCCTCAACTCTTGCCCTGCTCCCTACTCTGCACCCTGCCAACTATTCAGCCCCACCCAACTTGTAAAACAATACCAAAACACTAGAAGAGCAGTTGCCAGGGACACTCTGTTGATACCCATTTTGAATGGATTGCCATCTTTCAGGGCTCATCTAATCGAAACTGGCTCTCTCCCTTTCTTTATGTAGTCTCCCTTAGTAATAATAAGGTTAGTTATTAATTCTTTATAAGTATTTAAACATAATGATATAAATATATTATATATATTATATTTTTTGCTGTCTACTAAGCTAAAAATTATCCATTGTTCCACACATGCTGCTGTGAAGTTCACATCCAAAATGAATGCTGAGGGTTTGAGGACTGCGTTCTTCTACCATCTTTCTATTCATAGGGATTAGCAGGTTGAGAGAGAACTGGGGAAGCAAAGAGAGAGATTGGATGGAGTTTTTGATGATCACATATCAGCTAATCATCTTTTTATGAGCTGAGAGCTGGGCCCAGTTTGAGGAGATGGGGGCTTGGAGTGATAATACTAAGGGGCATGGAAATGTGGGTGGGGGTATCCATCCATGAGGGGTCCAGGAAAACTAGACTATGATTCTTGAGTTTCCATCCAAAAAGTACTTCTCTTCTCTTCTCAGAACTCGTCACTGCAGTTGGTGAGACCCAGGGTTTTCTGCACTTCCACAGGTGCCTGTTCCAAAGGTGGCTTTTGGCCAGTCAACAAGTCTGTATGCAGGTTCACTTTCCTGTCACCAGGATTACAGGAACCCATGCTTTTCACATACTTGGTCTGTGGTCTCCCTTCTTCTAAGTCCCTGAGCCTAGCCATCATTCACAGCCATGTGGCCACATGACTAACTGGGGGAGAAAATGTCAAGGAAATGACATGAGGGAAAGGTGAGAGTAGATGGAAGAATAGGCAGGGATGAAGGAGCTGACAGAGGCCATTCACAGGGTAGACACTGGGGTCAATCAGAGCCCAGGACTGGAGGACAAAATCAGTCAAGGAGACTCAATTTTGTTTCAGGTCTCCACAGCACACCACAGGGGATCCTCTGAACAATGCAGAATGGGAGATAAAAATCTATTCAAGTGCTTTGTGTCAAATCTGTGTCCCAGAGAGCTCCCTTTGAGTGAGTTCTGAAAATACATGGAGCAAGGGTGACACTCTGTGGGGAGAGAGAAGAATTTCAACTATTTAGAGTCCATTTTGTCATTGTGATCCTTTCTTGCTCAATAGATGGACAGTGTGTGAAGTGACCATGTTAACCTGCCTCTGTCTACAGCCTGGGCTGACTCTTTCTGCATGTGGTCTATTGCAGCTGTTTTTCTGGGGGTAATGATTGATGGAGTAGGCCTTGGAGAAAGAGAGTAAGGAGCTAGTTTCTTTTTCAACACCCCAGCTTATCATCTCAGGAAAGGAAGAACAGGCAAAAGTTCAAGGGCAGTCTTGGTCTCTCTCGATCACCTGCTCTTTGCCTCCAACCAGTTTTCTACTCTTCCCATCAACACTGAAGCCTTGGCTATGCAAATAGAAAAAAGGAATTATTATCTTCCCTCCATCTTGAGCCAGACTTCATGTAGGAAAGAACAACATTCTGGAATGGAATAAAAAGAAGGGGATATACACAGATTTATCTATGGGGATCTAAAAGGAAGGTAGCAGAATCATGGGGGAAGGTAAAGAGCCAGAGGCTGCTGTCCAAAACCCTCTTGTCCTCTGTATTCCCAGCCATAACAGAAACAATAGTCTAGATACCTACTCTTCCTTATCTGGCTTCACATTTAGTGCTCTCAAGAAGAGAATATTTATTTCTGGGATTCTGATAGGCTTCCATATGGAAAAGGAGAGTAGACAAGTTTCAATTCTTCATTGTAAAACAGTTGTAAAATCATTATCCAAATTTCCTGAAACATGTCAAACTCCGTACAGGGGAATCCTGCCATGTCTGAGGCTGAGGTAGCAGGAGAGTTATCCTGGGCATTGCTCAGCTCAAGAAGGTTACAGCCCCCATTACTACCCACCCCCACCATGGGAATGTGGAACCTGTGGTTCATGATGGTGTGAGTCTGGCCTCAGTCTCCCCACAGGAGTAACCATGAGAACATTTCTCTTTTGTACTTCATTTTAAAAAAAATTTAGTCTCTGTTGGCAACACCTGCTCTCCATCACTGCCCTAGGAATGTGAGAGGAGGGATTTGGGGGTGTGTGGAAAGCCTTTTTGACTACAGCCTGAGTCAGCCCTGGCCATTCGGAAACAGCAAGTTCTTCCAGCCTTTTCCCCTGGAGCCTAGTGTTTTGAGCTCCTCCAGTCACAATAAAGTTGAAGGTCTGAGATGCCACAGTCACAGATCCCCAGTGGATGTCAGCTCACACTCAATCCACATGGTGGTCTGCATTCTGCTGCTCCTCCCCACTCATGGGGTCACAGAGAGCCTCTCCCAGAGGCACTTCCCTCCATTTCCCTGTTCCAAAATCACTTCTCTGCTTCTTCTTTTTCCTAGTGACTAGGAGCTCTGGGGTCCAGGTTTCCCAGGGCTGGATGATTCTGGCAATTAGTATGACAGCCTCCAACCAGATAGATGAGAGGACAGAGTGAGAACTGTCAGCTGGCAAACCTGTATATGAAAGTAAAGAGCTATTCTTGATTCTCTCCTCTTCTTCCCTCCATTACAAGGCATTGGGTTTGGCACGTCCTCTCCTCTGTGAGATCACTATTGAGTGCATTGATTAGCACTCCAAAGGGATGGTTTGATTGGGAACACAGTGAAAGGAGCTGATCTACTGTATTGTAACGTAAAACAGCTACAGTCAGTTATTTTGTAAGATTATAAGATGTTCATTAAAAAAAAATCAGCACACAAAATAGGATGTGTCTTATTCTTTGTTTAAATCATTTCATCACTTCCAAATTGTTTTTCATTTACTCATACCAGGTCCGGACATCCATCATTGATCAGTTGATTGATGAGTTCTTTCAGTCACTTAAAAACTATTTATTAAGTAAATGGTATGCGTAAGGAAGATAAACACGAATGTTTACAAGAAGAGATGACATATACAAAAGCAGAGTACACAGTAGTCATGTTAAGTGCCTCATGAGTTGTAGGAATAAAATGCAAGAATCATTTACAGTTCAGGGGAAGTAGCATCACTCCTGGATGCCAAAGGGAGGAAGTATTTGAAAGATGGTCCATGAGGGATACACATGAGCTTGACAGGCAGAAATGGAACGGGGACGAGAAGAGTCCAGGCAAAGTGAAGAACAGGGATAACACTATGGAGGTAGGAAAAGAAAAGGCTGGGAGACAGTGAACATCTCTGGGGCATCTAACTTAGCTAGAAGGCAGAATTCAGCTCACATGTGCCCCACATGTGGCAAGCGCAAGCTTATTTAATCCTCACAGACAGATCTACAACTTCCATTGTTTCATTTCACAGATGTGGACATCAAGGGTCGGTGTAAAGAAAATTGTTTATGGTCATATGCCAAGAGTCAAGCTTGGTTCTGTGAGACACCAGGACATAAAAAAGAAAAGAAAAAGTGATGGTTCATAGGATGGGAAAGGGTAGAAGTGGAGAGAAATGTCAAAGACGATGTCTCTGCATTCTCTTTTTACCCATAAGGATTATTCTCACTGGCAGAAAAGGGAAGCTAGGAGGAGGAAGCTTTTGAAGAAAGAGAATATATTTGCTTTTTTATAAAATCAGTTTAAAAGCCAGATAGATAATTAGTTGGAATTTTCACATAAAGCAGTGTTTAGCAACCTGGGGGAGGCTTCTGCACCTGGGGACAGCTTGCCAAGGTCTCTGGCCCTGCCGCGTACCACCTGGCTGCCAGAAGGGCTGGGCGATTATCTCAGTATATCTATGAGCTGTTTGGGAAGTCCTGCAGAAGAGATAGTTAGATATGTGAGCTTGGAACTTGAGAGAGGGGTGTACAACTAGAAGCAGACATTTGAGAGTGAAAATTATGTCACCTGACATTTTCTTCATGGGTTGCAAAATACCTTCATATGCTTTATTCTACCCATGGCTTAAGCAGAAGAACGTCTTCTAAATTTCCATTTTACAAATAAATAAACTGTGTATTAGAGAGGCCATTGAAGAATTTAAGTTCATATAACTAAGTGCAGGTTGGGATAGGAATCCAAGTTTTCTGTCCCCAAATGTGATGTACTTTCCACGAAATGAAGTTCAGTCCACTCGACCCACAGTGAACCCAGACTTGACCAAATGGAATGGGAGAAAGTTAAATGTCTTTTTGCTTGTTTATGTTTCAAGGCGCTCGTTGGTTTCCTAGTGGCTTTCTTGGTAGCTGGTGGTAGGAAAACTGAGAGCAAACCTTCTAGAGCATCATTCCAGGGCCCTCTGCTCATGCCAGGCCCTGAGTATAAGCAGATGCCTTGCACGTGCCAGTTAGGCCAGCTGAACTGAGACGTCTGGCAAGGCTGCCTTCTCCCTAATAGCTTCCCCTGGGAGAGTCCTGGAGAAAGACTGGTTTCCATTGACTGACAAACTTAAATGACATGATGAGTCACCCATCAGCTGGGAGACTCACTACTCTTTGATTCCTGCCAACCAGATAATGAGGGGATCAGGATGGGAAAGAGGGCAATGTGGGTTTTTTAAAAAAACTTTTTATTTTGTATTGGAGTGTGGTCGATTAACAATGTTGTGATAGTTTCAGGTGCACAACAGAGACTTAGTCATACATACACTTGTATACATTCTCCCCCAAACTCCCTGCCCATCCAGGTTGCCACATTATATTGAGCTGAGTTCCCTGTGCTATATACAGTAGATCTTTGTTGGTTATCTGTTTTAAATATAGCAGTGTGATATGGTTTTTCACTTACAAATAACTCCAGGGCACCTCTAGAGCTGTCTTTGGGTCATCTCTTTTCATGTCATCCCAAGAAGACCACTGGCTCTTTACCACTAACCTTTCAGTTTGCCCAATGGTTGGCTCAGAAAAAAGGGTCGTGATGAAAACTTTATATCTATAATATATGTCCACACCCACAAAACCTACACATGCCCTGGGTATGTGAGTTGAGAAAAAAGTAAGACTCATTAGAGAATAATGATTATTTTCAAGTGTGTTGATGACTTTAATTTTTGTTTGTTTTTCCCTTGATTCTGCCACTAGATCCTCAGGTTACATTACCAAGTGTTAGGAAGAACTGCTGTGACAATGGCAAAGTCCATTCTTAAAAAGATCTACAGGTCAAATCTAGTTAACATTCCAAATCAGTATAATAAAAACATCCCCAAGCCCTGAAAGGTAGTCCAGACCAATTACAGTTTGCTAATGTTCTTTAAATCAAATATTCTTCTCAGGATAACTTAATACAGACAAGCTTCCTTCGCTTTTGTCCACCTAAAAGTCACTTATCCAAATGCAGAAAATAAATAAATAACAGTGTTGGCTTTTAATGACTACCTATTATGGACAGAGTAGCCTGATGGGCCACAGTCCACAGGGTTGCAAAAGGTGGACACGACTGAGCAGGCACACACACGTACACATCATGGTATATCAATTTGCTTTTCCTCTCCCTGTGAGAACTGCTTTCTGAAGACAGCTGCTTTGTTAAAAAAAAAAAAAAGTACACATAGAAGTCACAATATTTTAATCTCTCAAAAGGTTATCAAAGTTCAATAAAGTTCCCATACCACAAACTCAACGTGTGCCATTCAGAGTGCTTTCCGAATAGTAGAGCCAAGTTGTATTAGGATACAATTTCCAAGGAATGATTTTGTTGGGAGCAAATCAGTAACCTTTAGAATAATCTGGAAGAGAGTTCTTGCAGCTTCTTCAAATGTCCTGGGAAATACTCATGAACTCAACACTGCTCCTGACATCTCTGCTCCGCCAGGTCACCTGCTACAGGGACCCTGAGAAATCAGTGACTGAGGAGCAGAAAAACACTTAAAAAAACAAGACAGGAGAAGTATTCAGAGAATTACAAAGACGCCTGGGGTGGCACAGCTAATAAGTGGCAGAGCCCAGATTTGGACCCTGGCTCCAGGGTCTATGCGTTGACCCTCTGTACTCTAACGGAACACCCCCTTTCTGGGAGTACTTGGATCTGTAGATTTGCAGGCTTGAAAGGGTCTCCAAAAGACTGAATTATTCACATAATGTTTTCTACCATGGGTTGTCTTGCCTAACTGTGAATCAGTCTACTATTAAGAAACTCACTCTCTCTCTCAGGGTTGCACATTTTGTATCTGGACTGTTCCGCCTTTGAAAGTGAAAGTTGTTCACTCAATGTGTCCCACTCTTTGGGAACCCATGGACTGTACAGCCCATGGAATTCTCCAGGCCAGAATACTGGAGTGGGTAACCTTTCCCTTCTCCAGGGTATCTTCCCAACCTAGGGATTGAACCCAGGTCTCTGGCACTGCAGGTGGATTCTTCACCAGCTAGTGGGTGATATCAATATTTACTGAGCAACTATTCTGTGCCAAGCGCAAGGGATGCAGCAGTGAACAAACAAAGCTCCTTATTTGGAAAGAAGTTGGTGGAGACAGACAATACACTGTGTGTGTGTGTGTGTGTGTGTGTGTATGTGTGTGCGGCCAGTGATGAGTGTTACAAAGAAAGCTAAGATGCAGTGAGGTAAGGAGTAGCAGGGGTAGGGAGGTGCTCGTGTCTATAGGGAAGGTCCATGAATGCTTCTCCACAGCAGGAAGTGAGAGTGTGGTCCATGGATACCTAGGGGAGAGTCAGCACAGGCAACACCAGGGGTGAGGTGGGAGAGAACTTAGCGTATCTGCAGAAGAACAGAACAAGGGAGGCAGGTGAGGGCAGAGAGGAATGGGAGATTGGAAGTGGTCACAGAAGGTCCCCTTAGCCATGGTAGTGACTCTGGCTTTTACTCGGAGGGAAATTGTTTTCCTCACCAGTTTCTCGGTGTCTGCACATAATCCATCATATCTCTTTCCTAACTCTCACATCCATCCAACTCCTTTCTGCTGCCGTCCTTTCATCCCATCTCAGGCTGCCATCAACTTCTCAACAGCCATGGTAACATTACCAAGCCGAGTCCCTTCTCCTGCTTCTTCCCCTGCAGTCCACTGGCACTCGGCTTCCACATCATTCTCCCTAAAGCACAGTTCTCATCCCATTACCCGGGACTCAGGGAAATGAGTTCATGGTATCTGCCTGTTCTGAAGGGTCAGACCAGTCTCAGCAGAGCCAACCTGTGACACTGGCTTCCCGCCGCTTCTGAACCAGTGGTCCTCCACTCACGTCTATCCCCACCCCATCAAAGAGGATGTGCCCCCAGCCCCTGAAGATCCTGCTTCTGCTGGTGCTAATCCCTAACCTGGATGCCTCTCTCCATCTCCACATGCCCCAAACCTGCTCCTTTCCCCAGTTCTATCTCAGGTTCTCCAGTATCATGAAGTTGTTCTTCCTTCCCCATCTGATGAGATACACTGTGTGTATGGCACCTTATTGTCCCCTCCCAGGATAATCAATCTGATTGACTGATGTTTTGATAGTTCCGTTCTGATCTTTCCTTCCTATTCAATGTAAACTCTTCAAAGTCACATGAACTCAGAGCTCTACTAGCCATTCAATACCATTTCTGACAAGTGAAAAAAAAAAAAAAAGTACTCCTTCATCTGAATGAAAGAAAACCAATGTCAGAAACCATGACTTGAAAAGTGTAGCCCAGACTGTATTTCTGGCCATATTCACTCCTTGGACCAGGCAGGCTAGGGCAAGACACAACTTCACATCTCTACATGGTAACCCTAGAAACATTATCTTATTCAATTTTGGATCTCTGACATTGCCTTACACAGTGCCCTTCATGAATAGAATCTTGGAATTTGCTGAATTGAATCCCAATCCTGATGTTTATGAGTGTGAGAGACAAGAGGAAAGAAGATGTTGTGTTTGGGGCTGGAGCTGGGCAGGTGGGTCTGTGTACACTCAGGTGGTATGCTTCGACTTGTTCTTTGACAATAGTCCAAGCAGTGATGGTAACATACAATACTGTGTGTTGTGAGTCTATGGTATCAAAACAGGGTTCATCAGTCAATTTTCCATTGAGGTGTGCTCAGCTAAGACACGCACGCTTTGGTTTTAGATGTGCTGTCTGCATGGATTAGGAAGAGGTAGCAACTGTTGATCAGGTATGATAAGAGAATCTAAGAGACAACCTGACCTGAGATGAAGTTAAGTGACATTGAGCAAGTTACTTAATGACTTAAGATTCAACATTCCCATCTGTAAAGTGGAATGATAATTCCTAACTTAAGGAATTTTAATGTGTGTTTACTACGATAAGCACAAACTGCCTTCCAGGGAGGCACTTCTAAAAATGGTGGTTGTAAGTATTATTAGCCAAGATCAATAAAAGTACCCCTGTTATAGAAGAAACATAGAAGAAACCAAGAAGAAGCAGAATAGTGGAGATGGTGATTGGCTGGCTTTTGAGGCTTCCATGCACTTTCTGGCCTAGGATGTGAATTATTCTAATAGGTATTCCACCCCTGACTCTCACAAACACACACACACACATACATACAACCCATATACTCACATGGGTTGCATACTCACATGCAATTAAGTGTTCTGTGAACCTCTGGCTATGTTTCAAATATAATTTCATTTAAAGCCATGTCATGTGCCAGTTTGAGGCCCCAGATTAAATAGTTAGAATGTGACCCTGATTCCAAGTATTAAGGGGAGGAAAAAAATTGTTTAAACTATGTCAGCAAGGCAACATCATTTATTCTCAATTTTAGAGGGTCATGTTGATGCCAGAGCATGTCCAAGGGCTCTGCCTGGGCAGTATACTCACAAATAAGCAATGTGTATCCACTCATACTAATTGTAGTCTTAGACAATTCACCTTCATGAAGTAAAGAGAGCTCCAGGCAAGGGTGTTGGCTTGAGGATAATAACAAGGTTTCTTCTAGATGTAAATGAAGTTCCTGGAGGTATGAAGGCATCAAGACTTTACTGTCTCAAAGAGAACATTGGTAGGAATTATAGGCATTTATGTATTCATCTTGCTCATTCAGAGATGGTAGATTTCATACTGAAAACCTAGTGTGGACTCGCAATTCAAGATGTTGGGCAATGAGTCTTTTAGGACCCATTTATAATGTGGGGATGAACTTTGCAGGGCCATTATGAGCACTCAATAGGGTAACCTTAGTAACCCTTGAAAACACTTGGCATGTGAAGTGCTCCATGTGTTTCTTTCCCATAGCACAGCTGGAGCTTAATAAATACTTATTAATAATAAATATTTATTAGAGAACGGATTTCCTTCTTTCTTTTCCATTGAAGTGCCCAGTATCTTTCTATTAGCATTTCAGTTGCACTTAAAAATCTCACCACTTGCTTCCAGTTTCCATTCATGCAATAGCTTAGACCAGAGTTTCTGCTAAGCTAGTTAAGGCTTGAGGAAAGAGGAAATGGGACAGCAAAGAGTTGCATCTGGAGAAGGGTTGAGTCTGGTAAGACCTGGAGATGAAGGCAAAGTCAGATTCCTGCAACACCTTTTACGGGCTCTAGGGAGAGCTCCAGACTTCCTTCCTCATAAATAACTTGGCCACTACCCCATTGTTAATCAGGTTTCTTATGAATCTCTTGGTTACAGAAGCCACATTGAATCACTGGGTTTCCAACACAGACCCTGCCTTGACCTCAGACTTTCATGAGCTCCCTAATTCCAGCTTTTCAAGTCATGCCAGTCCCAGCCCTTCACTGTCCTTATGGTCTTGTCTCTCAGGGATCCAGCATCTTTGCAGACTTGCCTCTTCAACCCACTGCCACCCACATTACTGTCACTCACATACACCACAGATCTGTCTTCTGCTTGACCCAACTGTGAGGGTTTGGGGATCCCAAGCCCATCCCCACAGGGAGGATACCACCTTGGGGAAGGGCAGGCAACAAAGAGAGCAGACAGAAGTGAACTTTTGCAGGGAAGAACTTTCAAAGTGCCTGCTCATACCTGAAAGAATGTCCAGCTTAGAGTTTTTTGGGGAAAAGAAAATAATTTGTAGATCAAATCTCTTTTGGCTCTTTGTGGAGAGTTCCAAATTTCTTCTGGGAGGCCCCTGGTCTGTGGCCGGGGGAAAGGAAAACCCACACCTGGGAGGCCAGCTTGTCTTTTCCAGGCTGTCTTCATCCTGAGGAGTCCTGAGAGGTAGGGCAGTCTTTGGTCGTGGCTCGGGCCCAGGCTCTGTGGGGAGGACTGACTCCGCTCAGACATTCCAGCGGCTGCTCAAACCCAGTGGCACTTCGTTAAGTCTCGGGCCACACCCTCTCCTCTGAGTGTTTTCTGGGATTGCTATGGCAACCAATACACCCTCTCTTTATGCTTGCCTCTCTTTGCCCCACACCAGTCAGCTCCATCACCAACACCTCTACGGTGGGCCTTTTCAGATTCCTTCTAGTTTCCAAGGGGCATGGAGCTCTACAGGGTGAGGATCAAAACATCTTACCCTGTCAGATACCCGTGAGTGAGACTGTAAGGTCCAGAGATCCAAAGGGCATTAAACTGACCTTCTTGTTCCGGGGTTACCATGGTGTAGACATAACAGATCCCCGGGTGTGGTCGAAAAGCTTCTATTCTAGAACTGTAGAGACATCTGCATAGCTGGAATGGTCTGCCTGAGGATGCGACCAGGCTGGAGGGTGGGAATGGCTGTTAACGTCACTATGGATCAAAAAGTCAGTGAGCTCAGACGTGGGAGGAATTCCCTGTCCATGCACACCAGTAAACTCATATCATTAAGAATCCTTGAAAATGCATAGGCCCAGCTCCCTAGTCATGCCTCTCCATGGCAGGGACTGACGCTGTGCTGAAGCAACAACACATGGACATGTAAAGATCACCGGTCTCCTTTGCCAGTTTCTCTGCATCTAAGGAAACCCCTCCCCCCTTCATCAGCAAAACAAAACATAGCGAAACAACAGGCAAAATAAGCGTTTTCAGTCAAACTGTGCTCTTGGTTAAGCCCAGGCACCACATGGACCTAGTAGAGGCTCCAAGTGTCCCAGGGTGAAAGGGGAGTGGTCTAAGTGGGACATGTGCATGGAGGGCAGTAAAAAGGGTGCACTCTTATAGCTGTTGTACAGCCAAAACTAACACAAGATTGTAAAGCAATGTTGTTGTTGTTGTTTAAATACTCCAAGTAAAGTTTTTTAAAAAATGGTCCTGTAAAAAAAATTTTTGTTAAATAAAAATTTTAAAAAGATACACTCTGGCTCCCATACTTACCTGCCTTATGGCCCTGGGATAGTTACTGAAAATTTCTGAGTTTCCTCATCTTTAAAATACTAACAATATCTGTCCAC
Source organism: Cervus elaphus (assembly GCF_910594005.1). Classification (NCBI taxonomy): domain Eukaryota; kingdom Metazoa; phylum Chordata; class Mammalia; order Artiodactyla; family Cervidae; genus Cervus; species Cervus elaphus. Next base: position 59,668,766 of record NC_057828.1, read on the forward strand.
AAGCTTGTTGGGAGAATTAGACAAAAGAGTCATGTCAAAGTGATGATACCTAGCACATAAGAAATCATACTCACTTGCTATTAAAGACAACATCTTTGGTGACCAATCTCCCATAAAATGGTGAAACCTCTTAGAATTCAGTTTCAAAGATAGCACGTTGTAGTGTATACAGAAGTTGAACTATAATGCTGTTACAAGAAACTTATAATAATGTTATAAACCAATGTTACTTCAAAAACAAAATCCAGAGGGGAAAAAAAAGAATGCGTAATATGAACTTGAAACATATTTTCTTGCTACGCTGTAATGTGGTCAAGAGAAGTGAAAGTGAAAGTGTCAGTGGCTCAGTCGGAGCCCTTTGCAACCTTCTGGACTGTAGCCCGCCAGGCTCCTCTGTCCATGGGATTCTCCAGCAAGAATACTGGAGTGGGTTGCCATGCTGTCCTCCACATCAAGAGAAAGCAACTGGGAAAGGATAACATTGGTGGCACATGTGGCTCCATTTCAGTGTGTGAGAACAGTAAAGGCAGCCCAGCCAGGGAGCACGAATGTTGTGGGACATTTACTACATGTATTCCAAGCACTGTGCTAATGTGCTTCCAAAAGCTTCCATTATCTCATCTTCAGGCTGCTGTGTCAGTTCCTAAGCTACTGTCTTCCAGCTCAAACCCACCCTCTTGGCCTCTGCTTTGTGGTGCTGCTTTTAGCAGACTGCAGTTCCTTTTGGTCAGCTTCATGTTAGGTTTTGTCAAAAGGGGCCACGAGAGAGAGAGACTGGAGGAAAGAAGGGAGAAAGGAGTGGTCCCTTCCGGTTCGCTTGTGGTTCATGTCAGCATCATCCTGCCAACGGCTCTTCGCTGTGGCAGCAGCAGTTGGTTCTAGTCTCTGTAGTCCTGGTGCCCTTGAAGGACCCGCAAAGAAGCCCCATCACCAGGCAAATGGCCTCTCCCTGAGGAAAGGTTCTTTCTTTTTCTTCCCTTTGTTCTCTGAGTCCAAGGGGAGTGGCGGCTTCCTGAAGGTATTCATACCTCTGTGCTATCTCAGTGTTTCAAATAGTTGTGCTTTTTTTTTTGATCCTCTACTATCTTTGAACCAATTCCCTCTATTAAATTATTTCTGTGGAAATCCTCACTGGATCTTAACTAACACACTATTCAAGAGGCAGAAACCAACGGAGCCTTTGGGAATCCTTTGTTTCATGCAACTTAAGATCCCAAATGAACACCATGAAGGCTATCTTAAAAGACAGATTCAGAAATGAAAAACGATGGTTCAGAAAATATAAATAAAATGCTGTGAAAGTGACCGTGCAGTAACAGGGCCAGAGATCTCAGAAATGTGTTTTTTGTTTTCACTCTATTTCCGTTATCAGTGCTTAATGAATGTGCATTCACTTCTGTATATGTCATAAGTTATGTGATATTATTATGTATAATATTATAGTGCATACATAAAGGATTTTCCTGGGGGACTTCCAGTGTGGTCTAGTGGCTAAGAAGCCCCCTGCTAAAGCAAGGGACATGGGTTCGATGCCTGGTCCAGGAAACAAGCTTCCACACCATGGGGCAACTAAGCCACTGTACCAAAACTACTGAACCCAGGCACCTCAACTAGAAAGCCTGTGTGATGCAAACAGCAGAGTCCACTTGCTCTGGAGCCCGTGTGCCACAACAAGCAGCTCACAGCTGCAACCAAGGCCAGATGCAGCTAAATATAAATAAATAAATATTTTTTTAAAAAATGATTTCTCTGGAGAGTTCTGATTTTTGGTATTCTGCCCCTATTCTTCTTCTGTAAATCAGGGAAGGCAAATGCATGGCACGTATCTTATCATTCACCATTTCCATATCCATACTAGGCATTCATCACACCTCTCACTGCTCCTTCTGGCCAGATCCAGATCCAGCCTCAGAAGCCTTCTCAAATCACAGGCAGCCACTACACTCGATCAAATTTAGCACTCAAGTGAAAACCCATTTGCCAACCTCGCAATCAATCTTCGAGTTTATGGAAATTTCTTTACTTTTGGCATCAGAATTCATCTTCCAGATTGTCACTCAGACCCCTAAAGAGTTACAAAATTACTATGCCAGATGATACATAATAATTTTGAGTTTGAAGTATCTATTAGTTAAGACCCAGTAAGGAAAGCAGAACACATTTTAGATAATTCAATAGAAAAAAAATGGGAAACCAATTAGAAAGGTTTTGGAGTAACAGAAAGGGCATGTGAAAAATCATGGGCCAACCCCAAAGATTGGCGACAGCGGAAAACTCCAGCCTTGAGGAGATAAGATAGTGTTACTGAAACCCAGGACTTGGAGCCACCTAAAGGGAGCTGAAAGCATGGCGGGAATGTGCTGGAGGAGTTCTGAAGCCAGAGAGGCAGCTGGAATCACAGAGGAGATGCTAAGGACACCATCCAGTCAGAGAGAGGAGGAAATACCCTGGCTTCTTCCCTCTCCCTGTCCTCCAATCTTCCCCAAGTGCCTGCCATTGCCTTCCCCCACCCCCGGGGGCTGAAAGCCTGTTGGCAAAGGTGTGAGGGAAGTGCAGCTTGAAAGAACCAGCTCTCTGTGACACAGCGCAGAGCAGCAGAAGGCTGGGGAATGGATCTCAGGACAAACAGGCAGTAGGCTGTTGAGCAATACTTGCATTACCAAGTTACACTCAACAGTTTCCCTGGGGCAAAATGGCCGTGAAGGTGTGTCCCACCTGGTCTTATCCACAGGCTCAGGTGCCACGACACTGCCAAGACACGGCAGGAGACAGTTTCATCTTTAAGCCAGTCGATCCCAGAACCCTGACTCCCTGAACAGCAAAGGCCTCCGAGTCATCTGACATTTGAATCCTTCTGAATAGAGTTGTTCTTAATTATTAAGTGCAGAATACAGCTGGGGCTTTCCTCCTGGGACAGGTAGCAAGAAATCAATTAGACTAATTTGTAGCCCTGTGTGAACAGACATATTCATAAACTCTAAGAAAAGGCAGTTTGGATGATGAAATAAGATATCAAAACCTGTCCATCAGTTTAATTACAGCACACCCTGAAAAGTCCTGGCACAAAGAGGGGTTTTTCCCTCTCACTTTGGAAGAGTGAAGACACAAGTCAAATTCTGGAGTCTCATTTGCATCAAAGAGAAACGGTCAGGTCAGCTGTTCCATGTAGCGCTGAGGTTTCATTTGACACTAAGCTGCTCATTCACTGGTTCAGTTGAAATAACAATGAAATGGAAATGACGATAGAGATGGATAGGAGCCTGTAGGTTATCAAAATCAGGCTGGGGTTCTGCATCAATGCATCAAGCTCTGTTATCCTGAAGGACTGGAGGCTTTTGTTTCCTAAGTTCACTCAAGTATCAGGCGTTAGCCATAGATGCATGCAGAACACCAAGAACAGAGGAAAAGAACCATTAAAGACCAACGCAAGGCTACATTCAACAGATAGAACTGGAGTCCCAGTCTTTCTTGGCTCTCTGTTTTCCTCCTGTGACAGACAAAAGCAAGCCAAATAAATCCCAAACCAAGCCAGAGAGACAAGCAAACCAGCTTGAAAACAAGCTATGCACCCTGAGTTCTTTTCCTGATCATGGTAGATTTGCGTGGGTCCAGCCACATTCTCTTTATGATCTGACATAAGGTAACTAGCAAGCGATTTGTAAAAATCTGCATGGGAGTTTTTTCCCTTTCTAGGAAACTCAATGAGAAGCCAACTCAAAAAACGGTGGAAGCCAGATGGTTTAACGGTTAGAGTCAAACAGCCCTTGGTGGAGATGCCTATATGTCTATGCCGCTGAGAACTAGGGCAAGTTACATAAAATCTCTGTGGTTTTGCTTCCTCTTCCCTAGGAGTATCCAGTTCACAGAACTGCCATGAAGACTGAGGATGAGCATGTCATTAAGGTGTTCAGTACAGTGCCTGGCACACTTTACCTGTGGGATGGACACACACTTGTGTCCAGGAAGTTCCAAATGCAAAGAGGCAGAATAACAAATAATTAGAAGAAACCCTTCCCTTCTAATATTCTTTTTTTCCCCAAATTGTCTTCTCCTTTCCTTTTTTTTTTCCTTTTGCTGGCTCTAGAAGAACTGTCCCCCCTCCTAGAGTTTCCACTAAGTTCCCAAAGTTGATGGCTCAGTTGGTAAAGAATCTGCCTGCAATGCGGGAGACCCCAGTTCAATTCCTGAGTCAGGAAGATCCGCTGGAGAAGGGATAGCCTACCCACTCCAGTGTTCTTGGGGCTTCCCTTGTGGCTCAGCTGGTAAAGAAGCTGCCTCCAATGTGGGAGACCTGGGTTCGATCCCTGGGTTGGGAAGATCCCCTGGAGAAGGGAAAGGTTACCCACTCCAGTATTCTGGCCTGGAGAATTCCATGGTATAGTCCATGGGGTCACAAAGAGTCAGACACGACTGAGAGACTTTCACTTTCCTGAGGTTCACCCTCTCTGAGGTACTGGGATGAAGCAGTACCCTTCTTTTTTCATCCTCCTCTGTTAGAGCAGAGACTCACCCTACTGGTGAGTGGGACGTTGTGCATATGCAGCCCAGCCTGGGTAAACTCACCTCTTCTATTCACGGTGAGTTCACAACCGGGACAGGAATTACTTTAATGATCTATCCCTGAGTGGATGGACTAGACACCATTGACCCCTCATCAGATTTCCTTAGTTTAGCAGACAGATCCCCATAGTGGCTTGAAACAATAACCATTTTGTTGCGTTGCATAATTTTCCAGACTGGGAATTCAGGTGGGGCTTGGTGGGTGATTCTTCTCTTCCATGTGATGTTGATAAGAGGTCACTGGGTGGTGTGCTGCTGGCAGAAGGGCCAAGACAGCGTCATTCACGTGTCTGGGGTCTTTGCTGGAATGTCTGGGAGGCTGGGCTCCGCTAGCCCAGAGTGCTTACCCGTGACCTCTCCAGCAGGGTGGCCCCAGCCTGGTGGCCTACATTTTCCGCTCCAAGAGCAGGAGTTCCAGAGCAAAAGGCAGAAGCCTCAAGGCTTTTTATGACTCAGACTTGGAAGTCAGAGCGTTTCATGTCCATCATCATCTATTGGTCAAAACATTCATAAACCTGCTCAGATTCCAGAGGAGAGGCAGCAGAATACCCTTCTAGATGGGAGGGGTGTTGAAGAATTTATGGCTGTCTTTTAAAACTGCCAGTTTTCATCTTCTTTTAATAATTCCTGCTTGTGCACACAGACCAGAGCTCTCACGGTTACTTTTCAAGAGGGCCGACAAGTGCCCAGCACTTAATATCTGGCTCTTAAAGAATTTAAAAGGATCATGTGTGTTGCTGGCAGCACAAAGAACATCTATATAAAGTCACGTCGTAGGGAGGGGTCGAAAAAGATTGAGGATTTTGAGCTACAGTTCATTACAGCCAGCCTCTCCCAAGTGCCGGTACAGAATGCAAGATAAGAATGTGTCAGGCAGGGCCTCTTGCAATGTTATTCTTAGATGCCCAATGTATAAATATCACAGCTCCCATAGTGTCCTGTCCACCTCTGTCATAGTTCTCATCACCCTTGTAAGGATGGGTTCAGTGTCTAACTTTTCCTATAAATGCCACGCTCAGTGAGGTAGAATTAGCTTGTCTAATCAGCAGTGTATTCCCTATACTGAGCAGTGTCTGAAATACAGCGGATGAGCAATAAATACATTTTATTGGCTAATTATTTGGAGATTGTGGTAGAAAGAAGATGAAAACTGCTAGTATCTAACAATAAGATTATAATTTGCTATGGAGTTTTAACTTTTTTCCTACTTAGGTTGATGGGCTATAAGGCCTATGTATATAGAATCTAAAGGCTTCCCAGGTGGCGCTAGTGGTAAAGAACCCACTCACCAATGCAGGAGAGGTTAGAGATACAGGTTCAATCCCTGAGTTGTAAAGATCCCCTGAAGGGGGGCATGGCAACCCACTCAATATTCTTGCTGGGAGAATCCCATGGACAGAAAAGCCTGGCAGGCTGCAGTCCATAGGATCCCAAAGAGTTGGACATGACTGAGCAACTTAGCACGCACACATGTAGAATCTAAAGTATGACATTTAAAGCTTTAATATTACTAATTCCTCAGTTGGTCTGATCAGATTACCCTGATTATTGAAATACACAGGTAACATCCACACATCCAACACTTACTAACAGCTTAGTTTATTATTTAGTTGATTATTCCATTTGTATAATCATACAATGATTCTCTTTTAAACAATACTGCTATACCTGAAGTTGGTCATACTATATCTCCCCTCCTTCTATAGTAGTAAAGTGGTTTTTTTCCACACTCAGTTTTTTTTAACAGAACATTTTCAAATAGCAAGAAGTGAGATGAACTAAAAGTAATGAATGGACCACGCTCCATGGAAAACGATTGCACACTCAGTTAAAGGTCTAATGCTATTACCGTGGGCCATGTCCATTCAGGAGGAAACACCGGGGGGGTCTCATGGGAGCTGGGGCTGGCAGCGTGTTGCTGGGTATAAGTGACTCCCTAAAGACCTGTTTGGCAGCTTGGAAAGTTGAGGTTTAATACTGGCCCCATCCATTACGTTTCTAGTCAGAATGGGTTCCTCCCACTGGGCAGTGTTTTCAGACTGTGACTGAGGGTGCCTTCCTCAGGCAAAATCCTCCAGTGAAATCCTCGGGGGAACCTCACACTCTCTCCTGCTCCATTCATACCGACCTTATCTTAACCTGAAAGTAAATGAGACCCAGGCATAGGGGCTGTGTGTACAGTGTGCATGTGTGTGTACAGAGTGTGTATATAGTTTGTGTATATGATGTGTTTCTGTAGTGTGTGAATAGTGTGTGTATACGGTATATATATATATATAGCATATGTCTGTAGAAAGTATATACGGTGTGTGTATTCTCTGTGTAGTGTGTGTTCTGTCTGTACAGTGTGTATGTAGTGTGTGTGTATATAGTGTGAGTGCCTATGTGTAGTGTGTATAATATATATAGTGTGTGTGTGTGCACAGAGGCTGTGTGTACCTATTGTTTGTATTTGAGTAGTGTGTAAATAATGTAGTGTGTAAATAATCTATAGTGTGTAGTATGTACATATGTACAGTGTATGTAGTGTGTGGATAGTGTGTATATATGTGTAGAGTGTGTACAATGTGTATGCAGTGTGCACTGTGTTGTGCATGTAGTGTGAAGAGTTTATCATGTATGTAGTGTGTAGGCGCATGTGTAAATACTGTGTGTTATGTGTGGTATGTGCATGTGTATGTGTGCAGTGTGTGTGTACTGTGTGTACAATGTGTGTGCAGTGTGTGTGTCTGTAAACACTCTGTTGAGAGTGTGTGCAGTGTGTATGTCTGTAAACACTCTCTGTTGAGAGTGTGTGCAGTGTGTGTATTGTGTGTACAATGTGTGTGCAACGCATGTATATAATGTGTAGAGTGTATATATGTACACATACTGTGTCGTGTGTGTGTGTGTGTGTGTGTGTAGGGCACCGGGGACGCTGAAGGAGGAAGAGGCTCTCAGAGGCAGAGGAAGGGGATGAGGAGGGTCGCAGGCAGGGGGAGCAGACGATAAGGAGGGACCTTGTGGGGAGACAGGGAGAGGGAGGGGAGTGTGAGCCTGCTTCATTTCAGTAACACACACGGAGGCACAAGGGACAGCGGTCCTGATGCCACTCCCCTGCCCCTGCCCCGGCCCAAGAGAGCCACGGCCGGGACGTCCTCTCGTTGGCTGGGAGGAACCCCTGTGTTCTCTGCACAGACTTGAATAAAGGACCGGGACATGGCAGCAGGGGCAAACGCAGGCCTTCCCAGGCCCCACCCCACTGGCTGGGGTCCCCCCTCTGATGCCTGTACCCCTTTCTGTCTGGTCAAGGTGAGACGCTGACCCCTGAGACGTTTCACTTGAGGGGGGGGTCTCAGGGTTTTCTGCCAACCCTTGCCCTGGAGGTGCATTCCAGAGCTTGATATAAAACCTTTCCAGCTTTCTGTGGAAAGAGAGGGGCGTGAGGTCACCCCTGTCTGCAGAGCTGTCACAGGCTCGCTCCCAGGCACCGGCGAGGAAGACTTGTGACCTGCCCTGAGGTCCCAAAGGGCACCCAGCTGCAGGGGGAGGGTGCCATGTCTCCCCCACTGCACCACGCTGCGGGCACGTCTGTGCCACGAGGCAGGGGCCAAGGAGAGCGGGGCCCGGGCAACACTGAAGGCAGCGCTGAGGAGGTGAGGGCTGACAATCCTGTCTCTGGAGGCCATAGCCTGAATTAACATGGTACCTCGGGCAGGTAAGAAAGAGTAGCTGTGAGAATCCATTGTCAGTAAAGTGCTTAGAACAGTGTCTGGCACACAGTAAGCACTCAGTAAGCGAGCTCTGTCATTCTAACCGGGCTTCCCAGGTGGCGCGAGACCCACCTGCCAATGCAGGAGACATAGGAGACGCCAGTTCCATCCCTGGGTCGGGATGATGCCCTAGAGGAGGGCATGACAACCCACTCCAGTATTCTTGCCTGGAAAATCCCATGGACAGAGGAGCCTGGCAGGCTACAGTCCATGGAATCACAAATAGTCAGACACAACTGAAGCAACTTAGCACGCAAGTTATTCTAACCATTTAGAAAAACATCAGTAGGGTTCAACAATGGGCTTTAAAGATTCTTGTCTCCTTCCTGACCATTCCCTTGTGTTTCTAAGTGCAGAGTCCTGGTCAAAGGCAGGGTGGCTGAGAGTGTGTGTTCAGGCCTCTGAGGTGTGCGTGTGGGGACAGTTAAGGCTGTTGCTGGTCCACAGGACCCTGCAGAGCCCTTTCTGAGGGGCTAGGCTTCGCTCTGGTTGGGCACCCCTCATGCCAGTGCTAATGCTCAGGGAACCGGGCAGAAACAATGACCCGACCTTTACCTGCAGTCAGGGGAGCTCACCTACACAGCATTGCTAACGCTCCTGCAACTAGAGGGGGGTGAAAATGGTGGAATTCTCATCCAGAGAAATGACTTGCAAAACTAGCAACATAATTAAGGAAATCTGGCAAAGGGGGTACGGGGGAGTGGATGGAAGTGTTCTGTGAGGGGTAATAACTTCAGTTCATTACAACACTGCCATGGAGGTCTTGAGCCCGCCTGACCAAAGCAGGCATCAGCCAGGACTGATCTGTGTAGGATAAAGGCTGTGGACACCACAGATTCCAGGGGTGTGATGTGTACTGCTGGTCTGGAGAAATTCACCCTGGAGCTGCTGGAATTTTTAAAAGAGGAAACTGTACTTTTTTCCAGAATGTGGACTGCTAACTAGACTTCCAGGTAGACCGCTCCACAGGTACATTATATTGCCTCTTAAAGATCATATTGTTCAGAGGAGGAGAGGGCAGAGTTCTTCTGAAAGGAGATTTAATTCCAGTCCTGTCTTAAAAAATTGTTGTTTTTCAGTAGCTCTGTCATGTCCGACTCTTGGCAACTCCATGGACTGCAGCACACCAGGCTTCCCTGTCCTTCACCATCTCCCAGAGTCTGCTCAAACTCATGTCCATTGAGTCGGTGATGCCATCCAACCATCTCATCCCCTGCTGTCTCCTTCTCCTCCTGCCTTCAATCTTTCCCTCCATCAGGGTCTTTTCTGATGAGTTGGCTCTTTGCATCAGCTGGCCAAATTATTAGAGCTTCAGCTTCAGCATCAGTCCTTCCAACGAATATTCAGAGTTGATTTCCTTTAGGATTGACTGGTTTTGATCTCCTTAAAATGGGGGAGGACCTAAAAATCCAGGAGGCCCACAGAAGCCCATAGTGGAAGCTGAGCTCACCTCTGAAGTGTAAAGACAGCAATCGGAAGGCCTGGGGGGAAAATCACAAGACCCACAGAGCAGCCACCTTCCCAGCTTTCTTGTAGTTCTCTGTGAGCAGAGCTTAGGTTCCCAGCATGAGAGCTTCCGGAGGACACCTGAGAGTAGGGCCTGAGGCTGTTCTAACAACTTTCTGGCCTCATCTCTGTCCCCAGTTGCACGGGACTTAGGAGCTCAGCACAGGTGCACCAACCAAGTGGCCCTTTCACGAGAAGCATGGCAAGAACTCAAGCATTCTGATGAACCTCTTGGAAAAAAATGAATAAAACAAACTAACTGCAAAACAAGCCCCAAAGTAATCCCCTAAAGAGAAATTTACGAAACCTTGGCTAGCAGGCTTATTGACCACGCAGATGGAGAACATGATACCAAAGAAGTTCTGCAGGGAGCAAGGGTCACCTTCACCCCAGTTTAGATGTTGGCTGTGGAGGTTTGAATGTTCCATTAAAAAATATTAAAAATCCGCACTCCAACCCAGACATTCCCCTCCTCTCTCCTGCTTCCTTTTGGCAGCTACTCTCTGGCATCATGGCACTAGATGTCTTTGCTGTCCCCGTAATCATTGTAGGGGATACTCAGGGTCTGCTCCTCACACGTCTTCCTGAGGTCCCGGCTGAGCTCTGACCAGTCAAGTCCATAGGGCTTGATCTCGCTGTAGCGGCAGCCCAGGTACTTGAGGGAGCTGCGTCGCAAGCCTATCTTGGGTTCCTGGAGGAGTCCATTGCACCAACCGCTGAGATCTCCAAGCTGAGAAAGGATGAGGCCAGCTTTCCTATGGAGCAAGCACAGAGGATGCTTAAGTTAGAAAGACGAGAAGGCAGGAAGGACAAATAGTGTGAGATTGTAAGCTTCAAGAGGGCAGAGCCCAGTCTGTTTTGCTTACTGTTCCATGTTTAGCACTTAGAAATGGGGGCAGGCAGGGGGAAACTTCCATAAAAGCTCGTCAAGAATGAATGAATGCTTGCAGCATCACCTTTTACAATAGCTAGGACATAGACACAACCTAAATGTCCATCGACAGATGAATGGGTACAGAAATTGTGGTACTTAAACACAACGGAATATTACTTGGCTATAAAAAAAATGCATTCCAATCAGTTCTAATGAGGTGGATGAACCTAGAGCCTATGATACAGAGTGAAGCAAGTCAGAAAGAGAAAGAGAAATCTTGTATAGTAACGCATGCTTATGGAATCTAGAAAGTGATACTGATGAACCTTTTTGAAGGGCAGCAATGGAGACACAGACCTAGAGAACACATTTATGGACATGGAGTGGGGGTGGAGGGAGAGGCTGGGACCAATGGAGAGAGTAGCACGGAAACATATACATTACCATACGGAAAATAGAGAGCAAGTGGGAATTTGTTGTGTGACACAGGGAACTCGACCCAGTGCTCTGTGAAATGATGCCCTAGAGGGGTGGCGTGGGGTGGGATGTGGGACGCGGGGTTCAGGAGGGAGGGGACATATGTATACCTGTGGCTGACTCATGTTGATGGATGGCAGACGCCAACACGATATCGTAAAGCAATTATCCTCCAATAAAAAAACATAACTAAGGAAAAAAATGAATGAGTGAAATAATTAATTAATAAGGCTGGGTGAGCAAAGTAGGGCACCGAGATGAAACAAAGAAACAAAACACAATGAGGACAAATAAGAAAAAATGACTAATACTTTAGAAATTTATGCCCTCTTAAAATCATAGAGTTGTCAGTTTCGAAAGACAAATCAGATCAATTTACTTTCAAGCCAGTAATTTATCATCATTAAATGACAAACATAATATGTTTGACTGGATATTTCCCTTTTCAAGGCTATTTCTGAACTGAGTAGAAGCAGCCAACATATTGCACTCGGGGGATATCAAGTGTAACTAATCATGACTGCCTGAAGGTAATTACAGTGTGATAAGGGCGCCAGCAATAAAGTCCTCAGTGCATGCTGACACAGGGTCATTCTCTGGGAAAATGCAGACTCTCAGTGGCACACATCACCTAATTAATTGCCAGGTGAGCTCCTGCTGTTTTGTAATTCCCCCTCCCCCCACAAAGTCAGGAGGCCCCCATCCAAAGAGCAGGAAGAAAAGGAGGTGATGAGACAGCACCTGAGCTGTTGCAGATCCCCAAGAGAACCAGAACCAGAACCAGAACCAAAAGGAGGGCAAGGTCTCCACAAGGTCACACACGCCAGAGAGGAGTGATCCCACTGGGCTAAGAATAGAGTGTGGGACCCTGCATGTAGCTTGGAGAAGCTGGCTGTCACCACGATCTTGCTAATCGGTATATAGCTTCTTCCTGGCCTCCACTTCTGGTGTTAGAGACAGAACCCCCTAATAACCAGTTCTCAGCCCACATTGGCTTTGACTCTGAACACTTAGGAATAAGTGAAGGAAGGCGGTCCCACTCATTTAGCTCTGTTCTTTCCCTTCTTCCAAAAACCATGGGTGACCAGAGACCCTCGAAGGAATAGTCTCTTATTCCAACAAGCCCATGCAAAGCTGTAAAATCTGTTTTGGAAAGCTTAGGGAGAAGGACCCCTCGAAGTATTTACATGGGAGGAATCATCTCTTTTTCTAAATCAGTCCACAACTCTTTCCAGAAACTGGAAGTTCCCACGTCGAGTTTAGAATGAGCTCTCAAGAACAAGAAGCACGTTCATTTCAAGCCTCTTCTTCCGTCCTGGCTCCGAGCACCACAGGGGTGAGCTCATCGCATTCCTAGGAGGGCAAGTGAGGGATGGCAGGGGGATGACGTTGGAGGCAAGGTATTGAACTGCAGCAGCAAAGTCAAGGGGCCGACGGAGTGTGAGGTCATCGGGGGCTAGTCGTGTTTTTTCCCACTTCAATGGTGGGTCAGAGAAAATCAAACAAACACTCTGCCCACCGAGTCACATGTTATTCAGATTGTCTCTCCTCTGCCCATCAGCCTCTGCCATTTGGCCAAGTACCCTTTCCAAAAGCCATCAGCAACAGGGTCTTTGGTGGCCTTCCTCTTAATCTGTCCTGCTGCATGTTATTAGCTGCTGACACATTCTTGGGAGGCGGATGAAGGGCGAGGGAAGGAAGAGTGAAGGGCAGCCTCTGCATCTGCATCATCTTGAAGAGATGGATAAAGGAACACATCCTAGCCATCCTCTCAAACAAATGGATTCAATTAGCCCACGGAGTTCTGTGGCTATTATCATCACTCGCTTAAAAAAAATAATTAATTTGGGTCTGCCCTTGATTTTCTCAGAGTCTTCAGCCTTCTTCTTTCTTAAGAGCAAGGCAACCAATGCTGTCCTCAACATAGTTCAACTCTACTCAATCTGGAGGCCTCCATGAATTTGGATGCAACTGGATTGAACTGAACCAATCCTTTCTCCTTGCTTGCAGGACACATATACCCACCAACCCTTTCCTAGTCATTCTCACAACTAACTCCAAAGTGGGTTGACGCATCTCAAGGCAGGAGACTTGTTGCTTCCCGTGGTTCTCCCACGAATCCATGACACTGAAAAATAAAACTTTATTTTCCATGAGATAATGAAACTACAGTTCCCCCCTAATCCATAGCCTTGAAAACCCAATATTACACATGAGAGAATCTTCTGGGAAGAGAGTTTTGAGAAGAGAGTCAAGTCAGCAGCAGGCTATACTTTACAGTGAGATCCACGTTTTTTTTCCCCTGCTCACTTTCATTAACAAATTTTCCTTCTGACTCCTGAGTTACAAGAGAGAAATTTTAAAAGCAATCCATACTGCCTTTCATCAAGATGATGCATGCAAGGTTAGTGCTATTCAAATTGTGACATTTACGTTTCCTGACAAAGAACTGCATATATGCTCACTCCATAAATGTCAGAGGGAAGGAGGCAGGGAGCAGGAAACCGAAAGGAAAGCAAGGACCATGGAGGGAAAGGGGGACAGAGCTGGAGAGAAGGGATGACACTAGTGATGAGTAATAATAAGGGCAGGAGGAATGGTAAGGTATGGAACTTGGAAGATATTTCTTAATATGTACCTACTTTCTAACCCAGGGTTTGCTTTTTACCAAAACTGAGACAAAACAAATTAAAAGGCCCTTATACAGTTCTCTCTGCAACTCATCCATAACCATGGCATCTGTTTGCCCAAGGACTATCAACCTTCATAAATTTCAGGAAATAATTTATGGAATGCCAAAAGATTCTTCCTGATCTTACTCATAAAATCATTTTATTTTAGGAAGATAATCCTAAATTCTCTTCTTCCTTCAAAAGTAAGAGAATAGGTGGTGGAGGACAGATGTCCGACATGATGGTCTCTTAAGAGAGTTTATAATTTCAGGTCACGAGAGGCACCCTGAGACCGAGTCACCCTTCAGTCTGATGAGAGGTCAGATGGCTGGGATGACCTCTGGGTGATACCTTTGTTCATCTCAATGGCAGGAAAGCAAGAATTCTGAGTGCCAGAGGATACTACTATGTTGACTTTCTTCATTTATTTCCTCCTCTTTTTCTTTCTCTTCCTTCCTCTCTCCCCCCGTTTCTTTCCTTGCCTTATTTTTGTTTGTTTATGAACTCCTACATAGTTTGGGAACATATAAGTACCAACATTCTACACGAAAGCCTCTTCATTGTGTCTATCTGAAAATTCCATTATTGCCAGGGAAATCTTCTCTTCTCAGAGCAGCAATACACAGCCATGATGAATGGAACAGATAAAAGGAGACTCTCTACACATTCTTCCCATTCCTCTCTTTCCAAGAACTCTATCTGCGTTGTTGTTTTTGTTCAGTCGCTAAATTCTGTCTGACTCTTTGTGACCCCATGGACTGCAGCATGCCAGGCTTCCCTGTCCATCACTATTTCCCAGAGTTTGCTCAAATTAATGTCCATTGAGTTGGTGATGCCATCCAACCATCTCATCCTCTGTCACCCCCTTCTCCTGCCCTCAATCCCAGCATCAAGATCTTTTCCAATAAGTCGGCATCAGGTGGCCAAAATAGTGGAGCTTCAGCATCAGCCCTTCAATGAATATCCAGGGTTGATTTCCTTTAGGATTGATTGGTTTGATCTCCTTGGTGTCCAAGGGTCTCTCAAGAGTCTTCTCCAGCACCACAATTCAAAAGCATTAATTCTTCAGCACTGTGTCTTCTTCACAGTCCAACTCTCACATCCATACATGACTATGGTCCAACTCTCACATCCATACATGACTACTGGAAAAACAATAGCTTTGACTATATGGACCTTTGCTAGCAAAGTGGTATCTCTGCTTTTCAATATGCCAACTAGGTTTGTCATAGTTTTCCTTTCAAGGAGCAAGCATCTTTTAATTCCATGGCTGTAGATATCATCCACAGTGATTTTGGAGCCCAAGAAAATAAAATCTGTCACTGTTTCCACAATCCCCATCCATTTGCATGAAAGGATGGGACTGGATGTCATGATCTTAGTTTTTTGAATGCTGAGTTTTAAGCTGGCTTTTCACTTTCCTCTTTCACCCTCATCAAGAGGCTCTTTAGTTCCTCTTTGCTTTCTGCTATTACAGTGGTATCATCTATATATCTAAGGTTGTTGATATTTCTCCCAGAAATCTTGGTTCCAGCTTGTGAGTCATTCAGCCTGGCATTTCACTTGATGTACTCTGCATAGAAGTTAAATAAGCAAGGTGACAATATACAGCCTTGACGTAATCCTTTCCCAATTTGGAACCTGTTTGTTGTTCCATGTCCGGTTCTAACTGTTGCTTCTGCATACAGGTTTCACAGGAGACAAGTAAGGTGCTCTGGCATCCCCATTTCTTTAAGAATTTTCCAGTTTGTTGTGATCCACACAGTCAAAGGCTTTAGCATGGTCATTGAAAGAGAAGTAGAGATGGTTTCCTGGAATTCCTTTGCTTTTTCTATGATCCAACAGATGTTGGCAATTTGATCTCTGGTTCCCCCTGCCTTTTTTAAATCCAGCTTGTACATCTGGAAGTTTTCAGTTCACGTACTATTGAAGCCTCACTTGGAGAATTTTGAGCATTACCTTCCTGTCATATGAGATGAGTGCAATTGTGCAGTAGTTTGAACATTCTTTGGCATTGCCTTTCTTTGGGATTGGAATGAAAACTGACCTTTACCAGTCCTGTGGCCACTGTTGAGTTTCCAAATTTGCTGACATATTGAGTGCAGCACTTTAACAGCATTACATTTTAGGATCTTAAATAACTTAGCTGGAATTCCATTACCTCCAGTAGCTTTGTTCATAGTAATGCTTCCTAAGGCCCAGTTGACTTCACACTCCACGATGTCGGGCTCTAGGTGAGTGACCACACTATCTTGGTTATCCAAGACCTTTTTTTTTATAGTCTGCGTATTCTTGCCAACTCTTCTTAATCTCTTTTGCTCCTGTTAGGTCCTTTCTGTTTCTGTCCTATATTGTGCCCATCCTTGCATGAAATGTTCCCTTGGTATTTCCAATTTTCTTGAAGAGATCTCTAGTTTTTCCCTTTCTATTGTATTCCTCCATTTCTTTGCATTGTTCATATAAGAAGGCTTTCTTATCTTCACTTGCTATTCTCTGGAACTCTGCATTCAGTGGGTATATCTTTCCCTTTCTCCTTTCCCTTCTCTTCTTTTCTCAGCTATCTCTAAGGCCTCCTCAGACACCACTTTGCCTTCTTGCATTTCTTTTTCTTTGAGATGGGTTTGGTTACTGCCTCCTATACAATGTTGTGAACCTCCATCTATAGTACTTCAGGCACTGTTTACCAGATCTAATCCTTGAATCTATGTGTCACCTCTACTGTAAAATCACAAAGGATTTGACTTAGGTCATGCCTGAATGGCCTAGTGGTTTTCCCTATTTTCTTCAATTTAAGCCTGAATTTTGCAATAAGAAGCTAATGATCTGAGCCACAGTCAGCTTCAGGTCTTGTTTTGCTGACTGTATACAGCTTCTCCATCTTTGGCTGCAAAGAATATAATCAATCTGACTTGGTATATATAACCTATCTCTGAGTTAAGTAACATAAAAGCAGAGGCGCTGAGTATTAGGAAGTTGTAGCCTCGGGGCCATGGTAAGTTGACAAACACTACATTATCCTAACTTTGGCCAAGTTAGATGCCAAGGTGGGTCACTGGCTATCCCTACTCTGCCTTTCAAGAGAACACAGAATTTAGCTCAAAATATATCTGTATGGACTTCCCTGGTGGTCCAGTGGTTAAGAATCCGCCTGCCAGTGCAGGGGGCACAGGCTCGATCCCTGGTCCAGGAAGATCCCACATGTCACGGGGCAACCAGGTCCTTGTGCTACAGCTACTGAAGCCTGTGCGCCTAGAGCCCGTGCTCCACCACCAAAGAAGCCGCCGCAGCGAGAAACTCGCGCACTGTGAGGAAGAGGAAGAGTAGTCCCTGCTCTCTGCAACTTGAGAAAGCCCTCACAAAGCAACGAAGATCCAGTGTAGCCAAAAATAAAAATTCACTGATCAATTAATTTAAAAAATAAATCTGTATATGCATATAACACATGCAAAGTTCATATACAGTAAATTTTTTGGATAACCCCTTCAATAAAATTTCTAATTTTCTTTCAAAAGACTAAGCTTTTGGCTCCTACAGTTTAGCCTTTGGAATGCTGCATCAGCATGATAAAGAAGGGGTAATACAGCTCAAGGGCAAAGGTTTTTTTCAGAGTTCAGGAAATGCATTCATGACTTGACTCTTTAATACAGCTTATCCATAACTAATCTGTATGAACTGAGTTGCCTAAAAGCACAGGACCTACTTCTCCAGGCACCTAAGCTCACCCAGGATATCTACAAATTCATGAAGGCAGTAATATAGTGGAAGAGGCGCAAAGTTTCCAAGAGCTGAGGTCTGTAAAAGAGACGATGAAGTTTATTGGTTACCTGGGGCCCAGTTCATCCTCACAGCGCCAGGTGAATTCTCCAAAACTCTCATAGTGCTGGTTATAGTGGTAGAGGACTCGATGGAGAGTGGGGGAGCCCAGATCCAGGAGCGTGTTGTAGGCGGTCTGCTGCTCCTTCCCGCTGGTATAGCCGTTGAAGAGATTGTAGATCTTGTCTGCTATTTCTGACAAGGTGAGAAAAGGCACATAAATAAGATATATGTGTGTGTGTGTGTGTGCGCGCACATGCGTGCATGCGTGGGCGCACATTAAGTTGCTTCAGCTGTGTCTGACTCTTTGTGACCCTATGTACTGTAGCCTGCCAGGCTCCTCTGTCCACAGGGCTTCTCCAGGCAAGAAAACTGGAGTGGGTTGCCATACCCTTCTCCAGGGGAGTCTTCCTGAATGAGTGATTGAACCAGCATCTCTTATGTCTTCTGCATTGCCAGATGAATTCTTTACTATTAGCACCTAGGAAGCCCATATATATAAAGAAGTTATTTATGTGTATATATATAAATGATTATAAATATAAGCATGTATGTGTATATACGCATGTAAAGGTGTATGTGGATATATATGATGTGTGTATGTGTGTGTATGATACTCAAAGAATACTGAACCTAAAGCCTGGAGAAAGTGGTTTGAGTAATTTACTTTATTTCTGCCCCATCAGCTTTCAGTTTTCTCTTCTATAAAATGAAAGGCTTCAAACAGAATCACTCTAAGGTCAACTGCAGTGATAATTTTCTTTGTCTTCACCCGTGTTTCCTAAAAATACAGAGCCGGAGGCAAAAGCTCATAGATTGATACTTTATTGGCAAATGTAGTCCCAGGGAAGCAGGAAGGAGGATAGAGAGAAATGAGGCAAGAAAGGAGGCAGAGTAAAATATTAGAAATTGCTCAAAGGAACTGATGGTGATTTTGCAGGAGAATGTATGAAGCTACCCGGTTCCCACAAGTCCCTCCACAGGGAGAAAGGAAGAAGACTTTATACCCAGCTCCCATCCGGGATCTTTCACACTTGCCCCTGGGAGGCATTAACTCCCCTGCACCTCGAGGCTGCATAGCTTGGGTACAAATGGAATTCTGCAAAAGCAGTGTGGAAGCCCTGAGCAGTGGGGAGCAGCGTGTGGCTCAGGGACCAAGTGAGGCATGGCCAGGTCACGCCTCCAGCAACGTGAAGACCTGCCGTGGCTGCAGCGCCAAAGGGAACCCGAGCTGCGGCCACAGGAATGCAGGTCCTTTGCTAGGGCCACCCGGACAGCTGGGAAGGCAAGCTTGTGGTGCTTGATCTGTGCTGACATGTACACTGAGTCCAGTGCATTCTGCAGTTCCAAATGAGTGATCTTTTGGTTTAATTTATACCCCTTAGATTTGTGCCTCCAAGGTGTGCACTGATAAGACAGAAGTTGGTGATGTGGCAAAGTGGCAGTGAATTTGTTGTAGCCTTGGCACTCTTTCTTGTGGAGCTCAAAGCACTTTATCATTAAATATTTTCTCATTAGACCTGTCAGAAAGGACATTTGTTCACACTTCCTTCCTAAACAGCTGGGAACTGAGATCTGGAAAGCAATGCTTTGTCTTGGACTCAGAGTTCAATCTGGGGATGGAGAAACTAAGTTCTCCGGGCTTCTGAGTCAGACTTTGCCCACTTGATCCCCTGTTGGCCAAAAGGCCCTGATTCATTGTAAAAATTTCAAAAGAATTCAAGGCTGCTGGTAATGACAGAGCCATCATTGTAAGAATTTTCTGGGTTGGAATGACTAAAATTTTTACCTCTGCCCAAACACTGCAATGATTTCATTTTTTATTCTATTCTGCTCATTGTCCAGGAGCCAGATATTACTTCTTTAGTGTCCTGAGTGGCCAGAATAAGGCTAGACACTGTAATAGATTCACAAATGTTAGCTCAATGGGTGAAATTCATGACTTTAGGAGTCATTTGAATCTACTTTGGGGGAGGGTTTCTGGTGATGTATCTCCAGACCAGGTTATACCAACCCATTAGCAGTTAAACCCTTGTAACCAGCATCTTTAGCTGCAATAAAAATCATTTCAGTCCAGAAATTCATTTGGATTTTCAGGACTTTAAAATTCTCAGGTTGTTAAAATAAGATCAAGAGATGAAGTGGACAGTGATTTAGACTATAAAAAATCTCTGGTATTTATTATATATTAACAGAATATAAAGAATATAAATAAAATTATATAGAATGTAAAGAGCTCTGGTATTTATTTGTTAACAGCCTATTGGTCGCCAAGAAGGTTACACCTGTGAATTCTAATCCCCACACCAGCACTGCACAATGATTATGAATGTTCTTGTCCTACAAATGAGGACAGTCACAAAGGCCAGGTTATCTGCCCAAGGTCGCATAGCCGGTGTGGGCTGGAGTCAGGGTTGAAAATATTATCTATCTCACATTGCTCTCTTGCATCGACGCTCAGGGGATGGTAGTGTTTAACCAATTTAACATGCAGGAGGCAGGGTCTTGGGGGATGTTTTCTGGAGTGACTACTTCTGGCAGAGGACATTTCCCTGGCTGACCCATAGATGCTTCATGAGAGAGAGTCAAGTCAATATGCAGGGAGTCTGTCATTTCTGCAGTAGAAATGGAAAGAAGCAGAGGGACTATCCTAAGAGCTGTGCTGTGTACAATGGGAAGCGGGGAGTGTGCACTTAGAGGAGAAAGACCAATAGAGGAACAATGTATGATGAGATCAGGGCCCAGACAGGGAGGTCTGGGGTCCCTTATCCCACCCTTTTTCTGATGTCAGTCTGTTCTTATTTCTGGTGATGGGACATAGCATCCCAGGCTCCGGCCCTGGTGGTAACATTCTGCTGAAGAACCGTGATGACTGAGAAGGTGTTTTCTGGCATATTTACTATTCTCCTAACACAACAGTAATATCCAACTAGAGAAGGCCATTAGCATCAGCATTTGTGTCTGAGACCAGGTGAGATAGGCCCAGGTTCCATGATAAATCTCCTAAAACCAAGGTAACCTAACTCCAGGGTGTGCTTAAAAGCCTTCATCAATAAATGGGATGCTATATTCAGAAAGATCTACATGCTAGGCTTCTAGAGACTGAGTATTTCTGGTTCTTCCTAGCTTCGCTGAGGGAATTTATGGATATTATTTCATTAGCTTTCATAGCATCTGAGGAATTCACTAACTCAAAGAATGTAAGACTCTAAGGTATTTTTGGTTATCATTTACCCAGCTTTCAAGACTTCCCAGAAGTCTTGAGCTATCCAAAATACATATGGGTCTTTCCTCTGTTGACATGCAGGGTGTTCAGGAATAGTTAAAATGCCAGTGAAGAGATGGCAACGTGTCAATATATGCAGCCTCATCACAAAAAGAAAAAAAGAGAGAGAGAGAAGGGAGTTAAGAACGCTTGGGCAGCAGAATAAATCAACAGGGCTGGGACTAAAGGTCTCAGACCCAAAGGTATGGTTTGAGAACAGGCACCATGACACCAAATGGAGTTGAGCTCCACTGGCTGTGTGACCTTGGACAAGTCACTTAACCTCTCTGGGTTTTAGTTTCCTTGTTTGTTCCATGAGGATCAATAACACATATCTTCCAAGAGTATTGTGAGGCTAAAAGTGATGATGAATGTAAAGTCTTTCTTTCGCATGATGTCTAGAAAGAGCACGTACACATTTACTGACTAATTCATTCTGAAAAAATTTTTACTGAGTGCTTACCACATGCTTGACATTTTTCTATGTACTTGGGCTACATCATGGAGAAACTTTGATAAAAGTTCTCATTTTATGATACAGTCTGGTGGTAGGACACATTTGGTGAAGTAATAAACATAATGTATAAGTAAAATACAGTGTGTTAGAAAATAAAACAGGAGAAGGAAGACTGGGAGTGCTGGATGGGGCATTGCAATTTTAAATATGAGGGAATCACTGGAAAGATGACAATCAAGCTGAGGCTTGGAGAAGGGGAGAGAATGAGCTGGGGACATCTGGGCAGAGCAGATCAGGGAGAGGAAACACCAGCACAGAAGCTCCCCAGCTATGGTGGGCAGCAGATCTGAAAAAGGCGGGTCACCATGGTGTCTGGAAGTGAGGGAGAGAGAGAGCTGGACAATAGTAGATATTATTTTTAAAAATCACTGTTACTGGTTCTCTACTTGATCATGCTTTCCCCAGTGCCATGAGACAGAAATTCAAACACAGGAGTCCAAGAGCGGGGCAGGAGGAAATACTCTTATTTAAATGAAAAGGAGTGACTCACTCCAAGGGCAGGAGGGAGCTTTCTTATCCCCCAGCAGTGGTTGCTCTTTTTACGAAGACATAAGCATCCTGGGAAACATCTATCCCTTCTGCAATGGCTTCCTTGGCTGCTGTGATGAAGGTCTCCTGAATGGAGGTCCTAAGTCATCAGTTTCATTATTTTAGTGCGGAACTACCTAAAAGTCCAGTCTGTCCCCACACTGAAGTAACTAACTGTGGAATTCCATGTGAAACTTGAGGGCTATGAATCCCAACTGGCTTTTCATCTCCGTCATTCTTGTGTGCTGTGTTTAGTCATTCAGTCGTGTCCGACTCCTTGCGACCCCATGGACTGTAGCCAACCAAGCTCCTCTGTCTGGGGATTCTCCAGGTGAGAATACTGGAGTGGGGTTGCCATGCCCTTCTTCAGGGGATCTTCCCAACCCAGGGATCAAACTCGGGTCTCCTGCTTTGCATTCTTAGCACTGTCCAAATTGCAAAGTCCCTTCCCCTGCATCCTCCGAGTCTGCTTGTCCCCTCCCACACCTTTCTCTCTCTATGCTGCTCTGTACTTCCTTCATACCAGGGATTCTCAAACTGGAGAATTAAACTTGATTCACAGCCAGGAAGGCTTGTGAAAGCCCAGGTTTCTGGTTCCCACTGGAGTTCCTGATCCAGTAGGTCTCGGATGGAACCTGAGTGTCTGCATTTCTAACGAGCTCCCAGGTGATGCTGCTGCTGGTGGTCTGGACCACTCTTTGACACCACTGTTCTATACTAACTCATTCTCTCGAAACTTTACTTCCTCTGGGACCAGCATTGTTACATGGCAACCAACTCTCCGTTTGCCCTTGACCTTGGCTCACTCTTCCTTCCCTCCATAGCCCTATGTTGGCTGAAACCTGCAGAAGGCCCCTCCCCCAGATGTCTGCGTGTCTTCCTCCTTCACCTGCTTCCCAGCCCATCCTAGGTGAAATCCTACCCTCTGCACCTCTTAAACCATCCCCCTGCTCTGCTTGTATGTCTCCATAACATATGTCACTATCTGACACAGTATTTATCCCTCCCCCTTTTTTTTTGGTTTTTTTGCTTTGTCATCCTTGCTTAAATATAGTCTCCATGAGGCAGGGGATTTCCCGCCCCCTCACCCCCCCCACCCCCCCCACCCCCCGCTGCCCCACCCAAAGCCCAAGTCAGATGTTTAGCAAGGGCTTGAAATAGGTTGTTGTATTTGATAAATTCAGAAATCTGATTACAGAATCCTTGAAAATAGATTCTGAGCCTTGTTCTTTTTGTTTCTTTAGCATCTAATACCAGGGTGTGTTATTAATGAATCAATGGCTGTGGAAGTAGCAATGAAGAAATGGATAGGATTTGTGTTTGGCATCAGGAGAGGAGGATGGATGCTGGAAGAAAGATGGATCAGAACCAGCCTTTGCTTAGTGAAGCCACACGAAGAACTCCTGTAAGGCTGCACCCCAACCAAGAGACTAAGTTTATCTTATTACTGACCATAGCCTTTCCTGCTAGGAGAAGGGTGGTTTTACCGGTAGAAACTTATTTGGTCAAAGGCTTTACAGTCATGAGGTGGTAAAATTCTTCATAGAAGAATTCCTAGTTTAGGAAAATGATCATATAAGAGTCTGGGTTTCTGTTAGATAATTAGGAGCTGAGGTTATGCTCTGGGTCACTTAAAAGGTAATTCCCATTTGTTACTAGTTGTAAACTCCACCCAAGTGAGTTATATTTATGATCGCCATCTGGGTTTGAAGACAGTAAAGCATATATATATATATATATATTTATAATGGCTAGGCCAGTACTAATTTGCAAGGATGCCCTTAATTAGTCTAATTCATTAATCTCCACACCTGCCTAGTACAGGACTCCTTCCTGGCTGAAGGATAACGGGACCTGGGAACACTATTTCATTCTCTCAGAATTAAATTGCCTCTTGTCCTCTCAGCTGGTCTGCTAGGGTTTCAGAAAGTCTTCTTTGCCAGGGAGCACAAATGATCAGAAGCATATTTTGATATGGGTACCAGAATTAACACAAAGAAGCCCCACAGAGAAATAGTACAGTGGTCTCTCCCTGGCTGATTACTCTACCTCGTGTATGTGCTAAGTCACTTCAGTCGTGTCCAAGTCTTTCTGACCCCATGGACTGTAGTCGGCCAGGGTCCTCCATCCATGGGATTCTCCAGGCAAGATACTGTAGTGGGTTGCCATGTCTTCCTCCAGGGGATCTTCCTGACCCAGGGATCAAACCTGTGTCTTTAATGTCTCCTGCTTTGGCAAGTGGGTTCTTGACTGCTAGCACCACCTGGGAAGTCCCACTCTTTATTCCAGAGTTGCTCTATCCATCTCTTCCTGCAGGTGGCATTATGAGGCATCTCGCCTACCTGCTTATCACCCACTGATGTCAACCAGCCCACTGCCTACTCAGCAAGGAAGTCCAGGGTGCCTGCCGCTGCCAGTAAGGACATTGGCAAAGTTTCCAAAACAGAAAGAGATGGGGCACCTTCTCACCACCTGTTTCTGCTCTGGCTTGGAGTAAGAAATCAACAGATGATGAAGTAAGGGTGCCGTGGGTCCTCCCCAGTCTCTCATCCAAGGATGTTCCACCCCAGATTATACTTTTACCATGGAGGGATTTCTTAGATGTTCAAACTCATTCTGTCCACACCCTACAAACCAGGCAGTATTCACTCCAGAGAGAAGCACATTGGTCTTATACTTAAAGGTCTCCATTCAGCCGTAACATCTCAGTGAAGACCAACAGTCCTGACAGGGGGAATTATTTTGATATATAGCTTGAAAACTATTTTCTAATAGAGGTCTTTTCTTCATTAGTATTGAGAGACAAAGGAAGGGTTTAAGTCTTTTACATAATAACCCTCTAAATACCTAATTTAACATTATAAACGAATTACCACAGAATAAGAGGGAGGAAGGATAAATTGGAAGACTGGGATAGACACACACTAGTATATATAAAATAGATAATGAATAAAGACCTACTGTATAGCACAGGGAACTCTACTCAATAGTCTGTAATAGCCTAAATGGGAAAAGAATCTAAGGAGTGGATCTGTGTATATGTATAACTGATTCACTTTGCTTTACACCTGAAACTAACATGACATTGAAAATCAACTCTACTCCAATAAATTTTTTTTTAAGTTACATAAATTTACTTATTGAACTCTCACTAGAAACTTAATATCTAGGGTATCATAATCCCCATCCCATTTTACAGAGTAATAAGCCGAGGCATGGAGTGAAATAACCTGCTCAAGGTCAAGTAGTTAGATGGCAGAGCAGAAACTTGACCCTGGGTGGTCCGACTCCACAGTCTAAGTTTTCTGGAAACAGTTGGTCAGCATGCTGCTTTCTGAGTGTTAGGGACACAACTGTGACAAAGACAGACCGGAACTCTGCTCTCATGGAGCTCACTGACTAATGAGGTAGACAGGCATTGAATAAGGCATGATAATAACAAACTGAGGTAAGTGTTCTGAAGGAAAGAAACAGGGTACTGTGAGGGCATCGAGCAGTGGCCCTGGACCCTCCTTGGAGCAGGGACACTTACTCCGAGAACTGTAGACTGAGGAGTTGATCAGTGAAAGGGGTGAGGCTGGAGCACACTTGAGGTCAAGAGCCCAACATGGGCAGAGCCTCCGTGTTGGAAATGGTGTCTTGGAAAGAGGCAGTGAGGCTTCAGAAAATACAGAGATTGATGGGGAGCAGGGGCAAGAAGAAGCCGGAGAAGTGGGCAAGGGCTCCTTTAAGTCCTAATATGCCTGATACATTGGAGAAGGCAATGGCACCCCACTCCAGTACTCTTGCCTGGAAGGTCCCATGGACGGAGGAGCCTGGTGGGCTGCAGTCTATGGGGTCGCACAGAGTCAGACACGACTGAAGCAACTTAGCAGCAGCAGCATACCTGATACATATTTTGATCTTCATCACAAAAAGAATGGAAACCCGTTAAAGGGTTGTAAGAGGAGGCATTAAAATGATCAGATTTCTGTGTTGAAAATAACTATGCTTTTAGCGTGCCATGCATGTTTAATGAGGTAGCAAATGAAAGTCCTTCCTTTTCGGAAGTTGTAAAGTGCTAAATATCAGGGATCCTAATTAAGTAGATCTAGGGTTTCCCTAGAAGGCATAAAAAGAAGAGGGCAACAAAAGATGAGATGGTTGGATGGCACCACCAATGCAATGGCCATGAAACTTGGGCAAACTCCGAGAGACAGTGATGGACAGGGAGGCCTGGCATGCTGCAGTCCATGGGGTTGCAAAGAGTCAGACATGACTTGGTGACTGAATAACAACAGGCCCTCCCTGGTGATCCAGGGGTGAAGAATCCACCTTGCGATGCAGGAGACCCAGGTTCAATTCCTAGTCCGGGAAGATCCCACGTGACTCAGAGCCGCTAAGCCCACAACTGCTGAGCCCGAGCTTTAGAGCTGGAGAGAAGCAACTACTGAGCCCATGCGCGCAACCACGGAAGCCTGCAAGCCCTCGAGTCTGCTCCACACCCAGAGAAGCCCCCACAGTGAGAAGCCCATGCACCACAGCCAGAGAGCAGCCGCCGCTTTCTTCAACTAGGAGACCCAGCATAGCCAAAATAAGTACATAACTAAAATATTTTTAAAGAAAAATAAAGTAGGTCTAGGTCTCTCTTCCCAGTGCTACTTTGCATCACCGTGGCGTCACCCCTTGAACATTGTGGGGTTATGTCAACTCATAACCAACTTGAGGCAGCTGGCGTCACCTGCCACAGTTAAGGTGATTTGAGGGGTATCACCGGCCAGCTTGGCAAGAAAACTTCTCTTATCAAAACCTGTGCGACCTAAACTTCTAACATCAGTCACCATTTCTGTTACTATGCACATGCTATCGCTCCATCAGCAGTCCAAGTGCTAATAGATATTGGCAGTTGATCAGATCACTTTAACTAGTGCCAGGGCCCTGCAGAAGGGGTGCCCAGGAGGGTAAAAGCCTGGTTGTGGAGGGAATGGAATAAACCTTAGAGCAAGAGACGCTATCCAGACACCAGGAAGCTTCATGGGAAGCCACAGTCAGAAATGTGCTATTTGTATAATGGATGTTGACTGAAAAACCAACTCTTCCTAACTGACAAGGTCTCATTCTGGTGCATTGAAAAAGGACGATTCTTTACCAAAGAACTGATCCATAACAACTCCAAACTACAGAATGAAGATTTTGACACATCTTTTGTAGGAGGGAGTCATACAGCAATGCATTCTAAATCTGTAGTCTTCCTTTACTGGAATTCAAAATAAACTTTCAGATGTACAAAAACAGACAGGAAGAGGGTAAGTAAGCTGATCAGCATCCTGAGGGCAGAGGTCTCTCTGACGCAGCGAGCACGTGGCATCATGTCCCCAAGCACCTGGTGTACTCCTATGGGTATCTGGGGCCTTCACCAGTGTCTGCTACGTTCCCTGACTTACAGGCCATGTGGAATACCAGGGCGCGATGCAGATTTCCACGTCAGAGGCAGAAGTGGAGGAGTTCCTGCAAAGGAGATGCTCCACTCTTGAGCCTTGAATTCTCCCCCTTCCCCGCTGAACTCCAGGCTGTTCTCTTTTGACTCCCTTGCTCCCCCTTGCCCCAAGGTGAGGGGAGGTCCCCAGAGCATCCCTCAGCAGACTCTGATGGCCTCCATGTCTCTTACCTTGGGCTTTGACATCATCCACCACAGGGCAAGGGGTCTTCACGATCACATCACTTGGCCTGGAGCGTCGTCCTGTGTTGTCCACGCCCCACAGGGTGAACCTGGCAGGGAGAGGAGGGCATCAACAGAGAGAACTCACGGGGTTCTGGCTGACAACCAAGCCTTGCCTGGATGGACGGGTTTCCCCCGGCTGCTCTCGCCACCTAGTCATGCACTTACTACCATCACCCAGGTCATAAAGTATGCAGTATAAAGTCTTTTACTACTTCCTGGTGGGTCCTGGGCTATCATTTGCTGTCTTGAGGATATTGCATGATAGCAACCATCAAGGCACAGGGCAGTGTTTCTCCAAGTGGGGTCCCCCAGTAGTATAGTCAGGGAAGTGGACAGCAATGAAAATCCTCATACCCCATGCCAGACCTACTGAATCAGAAACTCTAGGCATGAGGACAAAATCTGTGCTATGACAAGCCTTCCAGGTGACTCTGATGCCTGTTACATCCTGACAACTACTGAGCTGAGAAAAAGATGGAAACAGATGGTTTGACGTGGGTCTGAAACCTCTACTCCCTGAAAATAGAGTTGAAGTTAACTCCTCTGGGCTTTCTTTTCCCTCTCTGTGAAATGGGGATGAAAATAAAATTGCTTGCAGATCACTGTGAAGATGAAATGGCATAATAAAGCTCAGAAATACCTAACATAGTACCTGCCGCCCAACGACACTACTATCAATTCTGTTCTGCCCATCTTGTGCTCAGTTGAGGCTTTTGTGCCAAGCACTGAGGACAGTTTTCCTCTTTAAAGTCAGAAGTGAAACAGCCAGAGTCAAGAGGTCCTGACTTGCCTGTGACTGAACCCTCTATTTCCTACATGCGACTCGTTCTGATCCACGGAGATGCTACCGGCCATGGACCAGGAGGCCAAAGTGGAAACCTTATGCTACCCTTGGCGTTGAGAAGATGTGGTTCTAAGAGCCCCCTCCACCCTTCAACACACACACGCAGACACAGACACAGACACACACAGACACAGACACACACACTCCAGAAAGAAGATAAAGACCCGGCCATCAGAGGCTCAGTGTAAAATTTCCCCCTCGGGTGATGGAGCCGGATGCAGAGGAAAAAGCAACACTAGGCTCTGCTACTCAGAAGTTGAATATAACCATGAAGATCACCCCTGGTGTCTGTGCCCAGGGCCTCTAACAACTAATCTAGTGAGTCTAAAGCAAATCATTAACACTGCTTTTCTTGTCTCTTCTCTTTTGCTCTGTCTCCCTGGGAGGTTGCATTTATTGGCCAGTCTGGATCTTCTTTCCTCTGGGCAGAGCTGCAGGGAGGAAGAGAAGTGAGAAGAAGAAAGAGGCCCCGAGACAGAGGGGCCTGAGTACCTGTTCAGGTAAATGAGCCTCAGACAGCTGAACCGGTGAGGCAGAAAAGAAATGGGAATTGCCTAAAGACTCTGCCAGGAAATATACGATTCTCTCGGCAGAGAGAAAGACAGCCTTGCATCTATGACTGCCTCCCCACTGAGAAACCTGGGAAATGGTCAATGTTAGGAACCTGTGTGTCCTGGTGTGCTGGTTTCCCTCCCTCTGCCCTCCCCCGTCTCAGGCTAGAATCCCACCCCGCCGGCTGTGCAGGATCACCCCGCCTCTTTGCTGTCAATCAAACAAGGACCAGGTGCTTGGCCTTCCCATCTTCTGTGTACAAGTGACTCTGTCAATTCTACTGCCCTCTGCTCCTCGCCTTGCTCCTTAGTTCAGGTCTACCACCTTGCCTGGTATTAAACCCCTCTGCCACCCTGATCCCAAACCCAGGGGCTGGCTGCCCTTCTCCCCCACCATCCCTCCCCTCCTAGATCTGAGCCCTTCGCATCCAGGCCCGCACTCTGGGCTGCCTGGATCCCTAGCAATGGCAGCCCCCAGAAGTTTTCATCATTCCTTCTAGACCCTGCAACACACAAACACGGGATCAGCCTCTTGCTACTATTTCTAGAATTGTGACAGATGTCACCAAACCTGAAGCCGGCACATCTGATCTGCCCTTCTGGTACCTGCTCTGTTTCCCAGTCTTATCCCCACAACCTGGTCTCAGGCCAGGTCTCACCTTCCTTCTCTGCCCTTCTGCTCTAGATTGTCTTGACTGTTTGTCAGGGATGGGCCCAGAAGTATACAGCCCAGACTGCAGACCTGCACCCCACTTTCAGGGACTCCCACATGGATGCATTTCCCCTCGCCCTCATGTGCAGACTCTGCCCTGACCCCATTTCCAGCTGTCCCTTCTCAGCAGAGTCAGGAAGGAGGAAGCCCTATTCTCCGTGAGGTCAATGCACAGCTGCCGGCAGTCACAGGACTGCTAGCATGAGCCTGGCCCTGCGCCCTGCTCTTACCACCAGGCTCTCTTCCTTCACCGGCCCCTCCCCAGCTGTGTGTCTGAGCCTACTTCCTGAACCCCCGCCCTGAGCTCCAGTTTGCCTGATGTCCCATCCTCTGTAAGATTGCTCTGCTTCGCCTTTTCCCGTCCACCTCCCAGGGTCCTGAGGATCGCCTTAGGACTCCAGGTCAGGGCTAGCATCTTGCTACCGGCTGATGGGTCACGTGATGCTGTCTGCCTGAATATTTACAGGCTTAGTGGTCACTTGCCCTGGATTGTTGATAGTGGGTTCCAGCCACCTCTTGTAGCATACCTTACTTGACCTTGAACCCTTGGTTTCTAGCAGTTTCCCTGGACTGAAACATCCTAAGTCTCAGGTAGCACAGGGCTGTCAGATGGATGCTTTCTCTCAATGCCTGGGATGCAGTTAATCCTCACCCCACCCGACTTGTCCCATCCCTCTAAGTTTCACTTTGTGCTTCATCCTGCTCTGAGTTCTCACTAAGTCTACTGGATTCTGGGCTGGGATGAAATTGTGTGTGCTGCATTTAATTCTCATTACTCTGACTGGGCATTTAGTATACAATTTAGGGTCCTAAGCCCTTATCATTTTTAATAGCAAAGCAAGGTATTAGGAAAGGCAATGCTTCCCCACATGCTTCTAAATAGAGAAGACTCTTGGCCTAAGAGACTGTCCTCAGTGGTCCTGGCTCTCTCAGTCCTGGAGGGACCCTGAGGAGTAGCCAGACTACTTTTACCATTGAAGCAAGCTTGGAGAACACTTCATGCATTTCAAGTGGAAATGTCATGTGCAGTTATTTCAGCAAGTCTTCTCTGTTCATTGTCAGCATCATCGTTTCTACTTTTGGACACTGGTAGGACAGTAAGTGGCTGGAATCAGTGGGAAGAAGAGATAAGCTCTGCTCCCAATCTGGAGGGCTGATGTGTAAGTGCGTCTACTGCCTTATCCAGAGCTGCTGGTCCCTTTCCACTGCTGCCTGCCTGCTGGGATTGCTCAGCCTGTCGTTAGAGCGTGGGTGATGACACGTGTATCGTGTGTGTGTGTGTGTGTGTGTGTGTGTGTGTGTGTGAACCAACGCAACCCTGCTCTGGCTCCAGGGCTGATGTTTTAAAGGACTGAAATCTGATGTGCAGTGAGCATCCTTGGGCTTCCTGCCTAGGGCTGACTGCCTCTAAATGCAACTTTCACCTTTGCCCCCTCCAGGTGTGCTGGTTTCTGCAGATGGCTCCAAATCCACTCCCTCTTTCTGAATTATCTGTTCACTGTCTCATCCCCCACCCTCCAAAAGCAGCGGCTTTCCTGTGGGCACACTGCGATGGGGGTGGTGGGCTACAAGGCTCAGGAGTCATCTCCCCCTCTGGCCTCAGTTTCCTTATGTGTAAAATGATGAGGTTGGACCAGACACTCCCTTTTAACCAGGGATTCTTGGCTGTTTTTGTACTGTAGGCCTTTCTCAGGATAATGCTTTTCCAATGCATTAAATAAAGTGGGCAGGATGACAAAGTGAGCCAGTTATACTGAAAGGATGTTCTGCCTCTGTGGACCTCAGGTGAAGAGCCAGCTCTGTGCTTTAATGTGAGTAATAAGATCATGCTTGATCCTTCCAGTAGCCTGGGCTGTCTGGGAGTGAGTTGCAGTGAAGAAAGTGCAAACCTTGATTCAGTTCTTCACCACCCACCACTCCCAGGCGACAAGCTGTGTGATTCACAGGAAGTCACTTAGTGTTGCTGAACTCCCATTTCCTCAACTATAAAAGCGGAACAATAACCCTAATCTCACAGGGTTGGAGGGTTCGCAGTAACACCTACATGTAGTGAAGGTGCTGTACATGAAGGCTGCCTTCCCCTGTATTATAGATAAAGAAAGAGCTGCAGAAACGTTGTGTCCCACTCCATCACTCATCGGCTAGAAACAAAGCCAGGTGTGGGGCCCCGTGTGGTCTCAGGTCTTACTGCAGGGCTCCTCTCCTTACGCCAGGGACTGATGCTCTGCTTCACTTGATGGTTCTGCAGAGAGGAGCCTCTCTCCCAGGCCTGCCCGCGTGCTCTCTGCATGTGATCTGCAGCGCCACCTAGTGGAAGTTGGCTGTTTCTTTTCCCCTCTGGCTCATGCAGTCTCATCATTTCTTTTGCAATCAACCTTGACAGAGGTTTGTGTTTTACAAGATGTAAGAGGGAGACACTGAAAGCTCACCCAGGATAGCAGAGTTGGAGGAGGCATCAGACTCAGGTCTTTGATCAGGAAATGAAGCCAGACCAAGGCCAACATGAGGAGGGTCCCAGGGTGGGTAAGGACTGGCACTCCTAACAGACAACCATGCCAGCCTCACTCTCACAGGAGCCTTGAATTCCAAATTAACAGCT
Organism: Cervus elaphus; assembly: GCF_910594005.1. Classification (NCBI taxonomy): domain Eukaryota; kingdom Metazoa; phylum Chordata; class Mammalia; order Artiodactyla; family Cervidae; genus Cervus; species Cervus elaphus. The sequence continues at coordinate 59,701,137 of NC_057828.1, forward strand.
GTAACTTAGTGACAGGAATTATTGAGCCCTCATTATATATGGGAATTCCAGTTGCACTGAGTTTGAGGCATTTCCAGTGGGTTAGGTGGTCCATATTTCCAAATTTTTGTTCCTTGTATTGGTTCCTCCACTAATGAAGGACGTGCATGCTCAGTCACTCAGCCGTGTCCGGCTCTTTGCAATCCCATAGACTGTACCCCGCTAGGCTCCTCTGTCCATGGGATCCTCCAGGCAAGAATACTGGAGTGGGTTGCCATGCCCTCCTCCAGGGGATCTTCCCATCCCAGATATCAAACCCTTAACTCCTGCATCTCCTGCATTGGCAGGAGGAGCCTTTACCACTGAACCAAGGCTGCCCAAACCGCAGGCCAGCTAATGAGAATCCTGAGTAGACTTGTCTTTGTCCTACTATTACCATTTATGTCCCTCTATATTTTCCAGCTCCTCCAGAATATCACTTGTCTTTATGTATTTTGCTTTCATCAGCCCGACCCCTTGGTTACATCTCTCTTTTCTGTACTGAAGATATTCAGCCTGAGCACGGAAGTTCATTTTGCAATCCATGTCACTCACATTTCCGGTGCTTTTCCTCTTTGAACTCTTTCGCTGTGGAAATAGAAACGATTTATTCTGGAAACCTTGACTCTATTCTCATGACCTCATCTGTAAACTGTTAAATGTTTTTCATACTGATGGGGTCAAAGGGTCCCAGAACTACATCACTATGAATTCTGCCTTTGTCCCCCAATGTTCCCATCATGACTTAGATTCCATCACTATCTCTCCTCTTTTGGTGTCTTTTATGTCTGCTTCGAAAATACTTCACAGTTGTTCCCAGAGCACAGAGGGAAACAGGGAAGAGCTACCAGCAAGAATAGAGCTGGTCCAAGTGCCACAAGATAGGAGCTCGCTTTATTTTCTTTGAAGAAGGAACATCTCTCACCTCTATAAAACTATTTCAATGTGACTGAGGCTACCTTTTTTTTTTTTTTAAAGCAGAGCTCTTGGTATTCTATTCCTTTCCTCCAGAAAAAAAAAAAAAAAAGGTAATAATATCCTCTGACTTTCAGCATTCACTTTATTCTCCTGAGTTCACTTTCTTCTAGCCCCTTTCTTCACCATCTGTTTCCACCCCATCGTCTCCTGGCCGCTCATCATCACACCTTTTCACCTCTGCCCTTGCTGTTTCCTCCGCCTGGTGTGCCTTTTCTAACATGGCGCGACCTACTGCAAATCTGCACAACCCAGTCCAGACAACTTCCATTCTACTTAGAATGAATCACAACTTTCTTTTCTCTTCTATGACATGTTCTTTGCTCTTTTACGTCTAGCTTTTATTTCATTCTGCCTGATGTTAAAGCTAGCTGTTTATATGTTTCTCCTCTGTGTTGCAAATTAGGATGGGATTCTATTATCTTCTGTGATCCTCCGCATCCAGTGTTTAGAAGGTCCCCTATAATGCTAGGGCTTCCCTGGTGGCTCAGACGGTAAAGAATCTGCCTGCCATGTGGGACACCTAGGTTCGATAGCTGGGTCAGGAAGATTCCCTGAAGAAGGATATGGCAACCCACTCCAGTTTTCTTGCCTGGAAGACTCCATGGTGGGCTACAGTCCACGGGGTCACAAAGAGTCAGATACGACTAAGCAACTAACACACAGACACACTATAATGATGATTGAGACAAGATTTGGAACACTTATATTTTTCCAAGTCTCTAGAGGAGCTCAAGTAGTAAAAAGGAGCTAGCTAAAAGTCTGGGGGTGTTCAAGGCAAGGAATAACGAGGTGGGTGGGTGTCACTCACATGTAGATGGTGTCGGGTTCCAGGCATCGGATGATCAGAGAGATTGTGGTGAGCTGCTTGTCTGGGACCTGAGAGGGCATCGCACAAGGAGCCTTCGCTCCGGAGATGATGTCGTCTACGAAGCTTAGCACCGTTTCTGCCCAGAACAGCAAGGAATAGAAAAGGCATGAGAAACAGTGGTGGCCAAGCAATGTCTGGGGATAATCAACTCTATGAAAACTTAATATGCAAATCATTTGGTCCCCCATCTTCTTTTTTTTTTAAATTAATTAATTTATAGATTCCCTTGGACTGCAAGTCATTCCTAAAGGAAATCAGGACTATAAGGAGATCAAACCAGTCATTCCTAAAGGAAATCAGTCCTGAATATTCATTGGAAAGACTGATGCTGAAGCTGAAGCTCCAATACTTTGGCTACCTGATGTGAAGAACTGACTCATTGGAAAAGACCCTGATGCTGGGAAAGATTGAAGGCAGGAGGAGAAGGGGATGACAAAGGGTGAGATGGTTGGATGGCATCACCAACTTGATGGACATGAGTTTGAGCAGGTTCCAGGAGTTAGTGATGGACAGGGAGGTCTGGTGTGCTGGAGTCCATGGGCCGCAGAGAGTCGGACATGACTGTTTGACTGAACTGAGCTGAATTTATTATTTTTTAAATTTTTGGCTGCACCCAGGGGCATGTGGGATCTTAGTTCCCCAACCAGGGATAGAACTTCATATCTCTGGCATTGGAAGGTGGAGTCTTAACCCCTGGACCACCAAGGAAGTCTTGGTCCCTGATCTTCTGAAATTCCTAGTAGGGAAAGGAGATCTAGAAGGAATGATCTTTTCTGAGTGATTCACACCTAACTCATCAGTTTGGAGCCATTTGTCCAGAGTTAGTTCAGAAACAACCAAGGCAAGATGGATCCAGCACACCAGCGAGCCCTTTTATGACATGCTCTTGGCTCGGGCGGAGAACATCTGTTCTGGTCAGTGGTCACTGCCAGACCTTCACAATACCTGTGCACACCAGAAGAAGCAGTAGCCAGCTCTCCATGCCCGAAGGCAGTGCATATGTTCCAAAGCCTCCATGATAGTTTCACCAGAAGTTATTTGCCCCAAATGAGACCACCCTGCCAGTGCCCATGTTCATGCATCAGTTTTAGGAATGATTTATGTTGACCTCTCTCTATGTGTAGAGAGTAAATACTGAGGCATGAAACATTTTTCATGGGGTATTTCCACTCTTTTAACACTTCCCTCTTCCAGCAGGCCCTGGCAAAAGCAGGTCCTTGCTTTAGGACAAGCAAAACGATCTTTTGCTTGCTTGCTTTAGGACCTGGCAAAAGCTTGTCCTTGCTTTAGGACAAGACACAGGGTAATAAGCACATCTGTTTCTACATGCTTTTGCCTGGATGGGGTGGGGAGTGGGGGTTATAGCAAAGGGATTTTTTTTTTTCCCCCTGTAATCATGGCAGTGGTTAACACAGAATTATTTCCTAATTGTGGCCTAGGATAACTAGCATATTGTATTGTTGTTCCTTTGTAAGTGTGCCTAGAGGCAATGAAACGGGCACCTCTTTCGTAAACAAAGAGGAAAACAAAATCAAAACAAGACTTTGTCAGCTACTCACTATGCAAAAACTCTTAAATGGGGAAGACAACTGCTACTGCTTCTCCCTGCTCTTCCCACGTGACCCGGGGATCCTGGGGACCTGGGGCAAAGGCAGGAGGCAGGACATTTGCCTTTTCTCTTTGCTACCTTGGATCAAGATGAGCCTGCCCAGTGGGAGATGCTCACCTGTCTCCACTTTGGAGTGGTCCATCCTGTCAGTGACCTTCTCTTGACGGATGAGGTAATCTACAATCTGCACCCCGATCGGAGGCTCTGAGTGTTCCCACTCCAAGACCACAAGGGTGCTGCTAGGCTCGTGAACCGTGGACAGTCTCAGCCTGAGTGCAGACAGGAAGAAACATGAGACAAGGACCCAACCCAGACCTGGGATGTCTCCTGATACCACTGCTGGCCACCTTCCCAACTGTTACATGGTAAACTCTCTTTTTTCTAACTTTTCTTGACCAGCCACTAAAATGATGTCTTTGAGGGCCTGTCTCCTTGACTAAAAAGTAAAGATTCTTGAAGGTCCTTAAAGTCTATATTTTGTTCATCTACGGGCCCATTACAAATTGGGAACTCAACATTTATTGGTAAATAAATAAGCAGGTGAGTCAAAGATTAACAAATAGTTATATCGCACACGGTTGGTGGAGAGGGCCTTTGGAGTAACACATTATAGGCTTGAAAATATAATTTCTGGATTTGCTCTTGAAAAATTAGAAAACGCGCCTACAAGACTCATACCAAGGCCCGTTGAAGGTATTACCTGGGAGAATCCTCAAGAAGAACAGTCGGCTCAGCTTCGAGAACATTACAGGATCTGCCCTGCTGGGGGAACCCTGGCTTCCCCTCTTGCTATGGGGACTGACATCTGCTCAGTTTGGAGGTCATGTTTACAGGGGACTTTACTGGGCCAGAGAGAGCTGGACACGTGTCAAGTTCTCCTTGGGGCGATGGCCTGCATCTGCAAACTCTGGTTCTGATTTCAGTTTCTATCTTTGCTGTTGGGTTTCTATGAAGATTCTGATTCCTGATTCCAGTCTTGCATCGCTTTTCCCAATTCACTGGCTCCTCATGTCATGTCAGTTGTCCATTTTGACCACTCTTTGCCACCTCATCCCTGTTTGTGCATGGCAGAGATTCAATACTGACGTCCACTGGTATGGATTTTCTAATGATCCAAGAGGTTCCAATTCTCTGTCTTTGTTCTGACTTCATGTGTGTGCTGTAGGTTTCTCACTTGCTTCTTGTCTTTGTTCCTTCCTAGACCACTGGCTTCGGGGAGTTTTCCCAGTTCTTGATCACACCAGCCTCCTTCCCTTACATGTGTCTCTGCCATTTAGTCCCAACCTTGACTCCTCTATCTCATGACCACCCATAAGCAAGGCCCTCTAGTCTCTGCTGAGTTCAAAGATGTGTCACTGGTCTCAAGGATTCCCAGGCAAGGTCGTGTGGACGGATCACACCAAAGCAATGTTCAATTTCAATTCAACAAATGTTTATTAAGCACCCATTACTTATAAGAATATGCTTGGTGCTGAGGATCCCAGGCCAGCTCCAGTCCCTTCTTCTATGGAGTGGTCGCCAGACCAACATACAATTATACATGTGATTGTAATCACATGTGAGAAGAACTCTAACAAGAAATCATGGGAGACTGTGGGAGCAACAGCAAGGAATTCAACTGGTGGGGAAATAATACAAACCACATGCTCTTCAGTGGCTTACTAGGAAGGAGTGCATAGTTTGCATATGACAGTAAAGATGGAGCAGAAACAAAGCAGTGCAAATACTGACAAATTCATTAATTAGAATCATATGCACAGGGCTATTTTGAAGGAAAAAAGCATTAGGAAGCTTCAGTAACTAAGGCTTACTAAGGATTCAGAATCTGTGAAAATAGGGACCAAGGCTGTGGACTCTACCGAGAAATAGGACTGTGTATGATTTACGCTTGTGTAGAACTAGGGTGCATCTCTATATCCAACTACTGATAAAAATTCAAGAAATTAAGGTCTGGTGATGGGAGAAGTGATTAGAGTTGACAAGGAAAGCAAAATCCTTAATAGACTTTCCTGTTTATGGAAATTTAGCCCAATTTGATTTTTTGCTGTGACATTTAGTCAATGCAGCTTTAGAAATGAAATCAGCTCACACTAATAACTGGATTTTGTGTCCACCTGATGATAACAATTTGGTGGCTTCAGTATTTCAAAGGTAGCTGTTTTAATTGGTGAATCAGTCTAGAAGCACCATGTTTTAGGGTCTCCCTTTCTACAAAAAGAAAGAGCTTTTACTCATAATGAGCTTGATTCCCTTTGAGCTAAGAGGTCCAAGTTATGGCTATAAAGATCAAGAAGCCAGTGGCTGGTGTGTCTAAAATTACCCAAATAGAAAAGACCTAAGGAGACATCGGACTTGTAATGACCCTCCACCACTGTGTTCTCTTGGTTCTCGGTGTTCTTCCGGCTAGGTCCTGGCCCTCTAACGCCCACCCGCACTTGCATGGAACAGACCAGAGGGCAGGGTGCACCCAGGCCAGCCTCTCACGTGCGCGTTTCCTCCTACCCTCTTGCTCCCACTTCCTCAGCCCTCCAGTTACCAGGCCCTGATCCTCTCTCTGGGCTCTCTTTGCCTGACAATTCATGGGGCCAGGCTTCTCTAGCTCATCTGACCAGGCCTCTTTAGTAGACACAGTATTTCTGGGCCTCACTCCCATGGTTGAAGCCCCACTGGAGACTAACAGGGGCTCCTGCCCTTTACATGAGTCCAGCCACTTCTGTTCAGCCTTCCTCAGAGGGGATGGAATCCAGGGATGGAAACCAGACATGTTCATTCTCAGCGACCTTTGAGCCCTTTGCACTTTCTTCAACCCTCAAATGCAGATACCCCTTAACACGCGTCCTTGACCTGCCATTCTTCCTGGTTGATAGTCAATCTGGAGCATCCTTTCTCCTAGCTCTGGTTCTGTTTCTCATTTCTTTGGGGCTGAGTTCAACCTTCTTACTAGTAGGTACTTTTTTACAGAGCTCAGATCATCTTTCCTGCTGACCAGTGACCATATCTGTAAGACTGTCCCTCTATAACTCTAAGGCAGGTCCAGAGGGAGTCAACCTCCTCCTCAAACCTGCTTCTCCTGGGATGCTTCTTTTCTCAGTTGTAGCCTATTCATCTTCCCAGCCACTCCAGTCATAAGTCTTAAGTCCATTCTCAACTTCTTCCTTCCTTCTCACTTCCATACTCAACCAGTCACCAAACTCTACTGGTTTGACCCAAAGTCATTTCTCAGAGGTATCCTCTCTGCACTATGATGGCTAAGACCACGGTCTCTCAGCTATGGCTCTGCTTCCTGTTCTATGACTGTACAAAAAGCTATTCAGTCCATCTGAGTCCATTTCCTTGTCTATTAAAGGGGAAGGGTGGTAATAGTACTTTACTGCCCGACACGGTGCCAGTCACCCAGTAAGTGTGCTTTTGGCCTGGGCCTTATAATTCATGTCTAACTTCATCCACTTCTAGCACATTTTCCCCTCTTAGCTTTAAGTCATGTTGTCCTGCTTTTTCTACCTTCAGGGAGAAATTCAAGTGCCATCTCCTTCATAAAGCTCAAGTGCCATCTCCTTCATAAAGCCTTCATTATTCTTCAGATTCACACTTGACCATTCCCTTTTCACCTTGTCTTTAAATGTCTCATATAACTTTTTTGGGGGGCGCACCACATGGAAAGTGGTATCTTAGTTCCCCAGACCAGGGATCACCCCTACCCCCTGCCCCCTGCCCCCTGCCCCCTGCAGTGGAAGCACAGAGTCTTAACTACTGGACCACCAGGGAAGTCCTTGTCTCAAATAGTTCTTACCAAACCATCCCCCCTACTGCCTCCCCTGAAAGACTGAAAGTGCCCCGAAGGCAGGTACTGCACCATCTTTTCCTTTCTGTTCCCCAGTACCCAGCCCATTGCCTGGAAAATAGTGAACAATCTTTAATATACGTTTGCAGGATAATGCTAAGGCATGCCAGCAAGGGAAAGCCCAGAAAGGAGGGACTTGTACACGGGCTGAGGGAGAGGCGCGCAGGTGGGGAGTCCGTCAGCTCCGAAAGCAGTGGAGTCACATCGACACCAGTCCTCGATGACGTCTCCGGTTCCCGAGCACCAGAGAGAGCTCATGGTGGCCTCCAGCAAAAGCTGCAAGGGAGGGCAGAGACAAGAATGAGCGTCAGGGAGCCAGGGCCAGGTCATCAGACTCTAGAGACGGAGTTATCAGGGCTCTGCTTGGCCCTAAATAAGTCCAGCCAGCCCACTGCAGCACCACCTCTCCATGTATTTCGACCCCAGGGGCATGTTTCTGGGAAAGCTGGACCTCGGAGGACCTAGAGGGTGTCCCTGTCTCATTAGCATCCCTGTGGTTCATCCCTGTGGTTGAGGGCTGGCACCTTGGGAGCCAGTCTTATCCCACCTTGCCTCTCCCTCCCATTCTGCACCAGCATTCCACACTCTGGCCCTAGCAACACGACTTCGTCTCCATCCACTCTGCGGGGCTGGCTTTCAGCGCCTTCCCCTTGGCCCATAGGCACTCGGCCTTTTCTCAGATGCCTCTCAGGGCATCCTCCTCTGCCCTCTTCACCCTGTCCCAGTATGTCCTCTCTACTCCTTCAGCAGACCTTGCATCTCGCTCACAGTATGTATGCGATTCTGCCTTGGGTTGTGATTACGCATCATGCCTCTCTTTCCTCATGGAAGGTAGAAATCACGTGGCATGCAGGCTGAGACCCGGGCTCTGGAGCAGTCCCTCTGGGTGAGGACTCCAGCTCTGCCACCCCCTGCCCTGTGACCTTGGGCAAATGGCATAAATTCAGGTTCCTCAATGGTAAAATGGGATAAAAACAGCACTTTCCCTATGAGGATGTTGTGTCAATTAAATGAAACAAATATATGCCAAGGAGCATGGCAGAGTGCCTATACTAATGCACACATTGAATTGAAGGAAGTGACGGTCGCTCAGTTGTGCCCGACTCTTTGTGACCCCAGGGACTGTCCTCTGTCCATGGAATTCTCCAGGCAAGAATACTGGAGTGCGTAGCCATTGCCTTCTCCAGAGGATCTTCCCAACCCAGGGAGTGAACCCAGGTCTCCTGCATTGCAGTCAGATTCTCTACCATCTGAGCCACCAGGGAAGCCCAAGAATACTGGAGTGGGTAGCCTATCCCTTCTCCAGGGGATCTTTCTGACCCAAGAATTGAGCCAGGGTCCCTTGTGTTGCAGGCAGATTCTTTACCAGCGGAGCTAACAGGGAAGCCCGGTGCACACAATAGTCGTATGTAAATAGTACATGTTAGTCATCAATAAATACCGACAATTGTTATTGTCTTTAAAAGACAGGGTCGGGTCTTATGAGGAAGCTTGTAAATACCACAGAAGCTAGAACAATTCTTCACATACAGTGGTTTCACAGCAGATATTCACTGTTCAATGAAAGGACAATAAGATAACATTAGATCAGTGAGGGAACAGAACTTGTGAGAGAGGCAAGTCCCTGGTGAAGAAGTGGGAGGTCCTGAGGGGTACTGATCCCTCAATGCCTGCCCCCCTCCAACATCCCAACCCCAAGCTCAGGGTTGGGGAGAGCCTGAGATGGCCACAGGGCAAGCCCAGAGCTTTCTCTCAGGGCAACTCAACCTCTGCAGCATCTGCTTTCCCTGTGGTTCTCTTCCCTCGGTTCCACCCTCACCATGAAGTGAAGTGAAGTGAAGTGAAGTAGCTCAGTCATGTCCGACTCTTTGCGACCCTGTGGACTGCAGCCTACCAGGCTCCTCCGTCCATGGGATTCTCCAGGCAAGAATACTGAATGGGTTGCCATTTCCTTCTTCACCACCCTCACCATACCCACACATAATTGATAAGTTAGAGAAAGGACACAGCTATCCTGGAAAATGTTAGGCCAAAGAATTAAAGAAAGAAAAAACAAAAAAAACAGAAAAGAAGAAGTAAAAGAAGAGATAATCCTGAAAAACCAACATGTCCAAGCCCAAAGCCAGTAGCCTATGTCCCACCCATGGCAGGTTAGATAAAATACGTAAAGTCCACACCGATACTCCCCTCCCACACCACCCACCTTGGAAAGGGTGGAAAGGGAGCCTCTAGGGAGCAGGGGCCGGGTCATTCTCCATTATCAGTACTATCTGTGTAGAGTTTTCAAGTTTACAAAGCCCTTTCAGATGCTAAACCTTTGTAACAGAGCAGAGCCCTGAGGGCCTTCCCCCTCATCCTTTGCTCTAGCTCCTCTCTGAAGTACCTAGATAATAGTATCTGATGCACATTTCCTGAGTTGTTTTACAGATGTAAACCTCCCACCAAATGGAAGATGTGCCTATTTGATGACCAGGCTTCCTGGAACCTAAGGACGGCGTGGATAATGTTAACCCGAGACACTATCCCATTCCCTCACCATCAGCCATTCAGAGAATTGCTCACCATGCATTCATCACATACCCCCTCCCTCACCTAGCCTTTAAAACTGTTTTGCTGAAACCCTTCTAGGAGTTTAGGGTTTTGGAGCACAAGCCACCATCCTTGTATTGGCAACCTTCACAATACAAGCTGCCTTTTCCTTCACCACGACCTGGTGTCAGTAGATTGGCTTTACCATGCGCAGCTGAGTAGGCCTGAGTTTGGATCAGTGACACTTTAATTTGAGCTCCATGATAAACCATTATCACAATTCACAGTGGAAGACACTTACAGAGTCCAAGAGGTTAGGTCACCGTGAACTTGCTCATGGTCACAGGTTAGTAAATGGGCAACAGAATGGATTTGGTACCTCAGGCTAGATGGATACATAAAGCTGTCTTGATTAATCCGCTAGCTCCCAAGATGAAGCCTGGTCCATACTAAGTGCTCACTTCATGTTTTCCTGGACTGAACTATATTAATATATATATATATATATATATACACACACACACACACACACACACACACACACATATATATAAATACATACATAAAGATACATATATATATATATTTTTTTTTTTTTAACTAGGAAAACAGAAAACCTTTGAGATGAACAGAATGAAGAGGATTTCATGGCTGCTGCTTTAGAGTCTTTAATCAACTATTACTGATTAAGCACCTATAAAGACCATTTCCTGTGCTAAGCATTAAGGATACAATGCGAAGGTAAATATGGCCCCTGCTTGCATTAAGTCTTACAGTTAAATAATAAACAAAAATTACATAAATAACCACAACTGTGACAAGGACTCCAGAAAAGAGTGAGATGGTGGCAGGAGGCACAAGGAGGGGGCCCGTACCACAGAAGAGTGTGGGAATGCCTCGGTGAGACAGGAGGGGTAGATCAAGAGTAATCGAGTCACAAAAGTTGGAGAAGTGTTCCAGGTAGGAAAAAAAACAACATTAAGAAGACTTTAGCCTGTATGAGACTTTACTTCTAACATCAACTGAGAAAAAGTTTATCTGGCTGTGAGAGAGAGCAGGGCCAAAGAGATGCTCAGGAAGTGGGAGGGAGATAGGGTTGATTACAGAGAGCCCTTGGACACTGTGTGGGAGGCTGTCACATTCTAAGAGAAACAAGAAGTCATCAGAATGTTTCACACAAGGGAGCAACATGACCAGATTTTCCTCCCAGAGGCGTAAAGACCGACATGATGACAAACATTCTGAATGCCATTTCAGACCATTCCCTGCAAGTTCCTCCTCTTTAAATTCTATGCAAGAGCTAACTGCGAAGGTAGGTTGAGGGTACCAGAGAGGAATTGAGAGGGACATAGGAAAGGGGCAAAGTAGGTGACTAAATAACTAATCCCACTAGGGGATTGTAGTAAAGAAAAAGTATGGGAGACCCTGTAACTTACTAATCACTCAAGAAAGTAGGTTTGCTTAACCAAGACCAAGTGGGCTTGCTTAGCAACAGAACCATGCTCCGGAAGCATGGGGCATGCCCCCCAAAATCAAACAATGGCGGCACGAGACCCACATCCTGCCCAGTGAGCCCAGTCAGTTAATGACTCCTAGGACATGCTCTCTGCACACACAAAAGTCAACAATTTATAGGAAAGTGACATTTCAAAGTGAAAGGCCTTCATCGTGCGTGCATGCGTGTTTAGTTGCTTCAGCTGTGTCCGACTCTTTGTGACCCCATGGACTGTAGCTTGCCAGGCTCCTCTGTCCATGGGATTCTCCAGGCAAGAATACTGGAGAGGGTTGCCAGGGGATCTTCCTGACCCAGGGATCGAACCCTCATATTTTACATCTCTTGCATTGGCAGGCAGGTTCTTTACCACTAGCACTACCTGGGAAGCCCGCCCTCATTGTAATGAGACCTAAACTAATTTTTCCATAGTGCCATGACAGTCCTAGCCTGCTCATATAGGAAAACTCCCCTGCTCAACCCAGAGAAGGAACTGATGGAAGCGTTATGTCTATTCAAGAATGAGGAAAAAAGTGTTTTTTTTTTCCCCTCCTCACTCTTCCTTTGATTATAAAACTGTAGCCTACTAAGTTCTCAGTGCCGAGCCCCCTCTAACCTGCCCATTTATAAACCTCACAAACACCTTGTTCTAATAAGTCACTTCTTATCTATCACTTTGCCTCTCACTGAATTCTTTCTGTGCTAAGGCATCAAGGACTGGATCTCCTTGGAGCACACCCTGAAATGTCTGAAGTGATTTCAGAATCAAGAAGGTATGATTTGGGAAAGAAAGAGAAGGGAAAATCACATTTTTCTTTGTACCTCCAATGTGCCAGGCATTGCATAGGAGTCCTGGTTTGTCATTAGATTTAATTCTGACTCTAAAAAAGAAATCTAATTTCCAATTTTTATTATTTTTTTCTAAGGATAGCAGCTGAACTTTCAAGTTCATCTATTCATTCACGATGGATATCCATTCATGTTGGCCTGGGAAAGTAAGGGAGGGTCATGTTTGAGCTGGAACTTGGAAGTAACAATAGGAGTCTGCCAGTGGCAGTAATGTGGGAGAAAGCACTTTTGGGAGACAGAGTTGAAAATCTGAAGGACCAGAAGCATGGGAGAAAACATTCTGTGTTTAAGGAGATACAAGGAGTTAAATTTTAGAGAATAAAGTGTAGCGTGGGTGCAGCCTAACCATGTAAGTGAAGACAAAATTGGATAGTGAACTGCCCTTGTTAATGATGTGCTAAGGAGTGTGGCAATAGATTCTACAGAGCCACTGAATTACTTTGCTGCTTTATGATCAGGAGTGCATATTAGACTAATTAGTTAGATGACTCTGACTGGTCTAACAGGGAACCAGTTATTATTATTACCAGGCGACGGTAATAAGATGGTGGCCTGATATTACAGTGGATGACTGAAATACAATCCATGTGTGCTCAGTCACTCAGTTGTGTCCAACTCTTTGCGACCCTTTGGACTGTAGCCCACCAGGCCCCTCTGTCCACGGGATTTCCTAGGCAAGAATACTGGAGTGGGTTGCCATTTCCTCCTCTAAGCAATTGTCCTGACCCAAGGATTGAATCCCTGTTTCCTGTGTCTCCTGCACTGCAGGCCGATTCATTACCCACTGAACTGCTTTCCAGGTGGTGCTAGTGGCATAGAACCCACCAGCTAATGCAGGAGATGTAAGAGCTATGGGTTCAATCAATGGGATGGGAAGATCCCCTGGAGAAGGGCATGGCAACCCACTCCAGCATTCTTGCCTGGAGAATCCCACGGGCAGAGGAGCCTAGTGGGCTACCGTCCATTGGGTCACAAAGAGTTGGATACAGCTGAAGCAACTTAACATGACTGAAATATAACAGTTAAGCTGTGACAGGGGGTTTGATAAAAAGAGGATGGATTTGAGATATCTGTGGCCCTTGGTGATGGAATAGATGTCAGGGACAAGAAAAGTATAGGAAACATCCTTGGTCTCCAATTTGGGCAACTTCATAGAAAATAATGTCTTTCACTGAGATGGAAGCATGGCAGGTATGGCTTAGGGTGGAAGATGGTGAGTTTGTTGGATGTGAGACAGCTGGTTGGTTATATGGCTTGATTTAAAAAGTGAAGTTGCTCAGTTGTGTCCAACTCTTTGTGATCCCAGGGACTGCAGCCTGCCAGGCTCCTCTGTCCATGGGATTTTCCAGGCAAAAACAGTGGTTTGACTTACATGTTTTTAAACTGCAATCACAGACTAGACTGAAATATGGCATTAGGGAGTATTTAGTCCAACAGAAGGAAGAGAATAAGGCCAAGATGTTGGAAAATTGGCTCGAAGATCCATCAAAGAGGTGGGGATAGGAACACACCAAGTTACGAATGCCAGGACTCAGCTCCCCTCCCCTGGTCCTTGGCTTCATCACTCCTCATCTCCATCCTTTGGGAGAAAGAGTACAATTAGAAAGAAAAGCACAGGAGCAGAGAGAATGGTGAAGACAGAATACGTCTAAGGAAGATGAGCGAGGAGAAACAGGGCACAGTGACTGAACTCCAGTTCAGGCCACCTTTCTATGTGCTTAGAAATTCAGGGTTCAAAATATGGCCAGATAGGAGAGAGGTTGAGAGATGCCTCCTAAGACCAGTGCAGGGAGACAGGAAGGGGCTAAGTTCTGGCTAGCAGGGGATCCAGAAAAGGGGGCTGCTAAAGACGAAACTTCCTCCAGCTTCCTCATTCTGCTGGTGTTGGCCCTACAGGAAGCAGGGGCGCCAACACCCCCCACTCTCCCACCAAGCTCATCCCTGTCTGCAGCTTCACATGCCCCGCCCGTCTCATAGGATGGTTCTGTGCATGAGCGCCGTGACTCTGCTGTTTCCAGCCAAGCGTACAGGAGCGCCTGGGTACCAACTGAAGCAGCCTGGGCCGCTCACAGAAGGACAGGTTAGGGGAGGGCCGGGCATTGGATTAAAAGCACTGCAGCTTTGGGTTTCCATGGTGACACAAGCCCCGCCTTCTCTTCATCCTTTCAAGCCCACCTCCCGTGGTCTCTCTTCTCCCACTTCTCTTCCCATAGTCACTTCTATCAGAGTGAAGAGAAATTTGTAGGCCAAAGGAACAATTTATCTTTTTGTTCCTGTGAAAAACCTTATTTTCAAACAGCCAATGAAATATCTGTGGTGGAGGCAGAGGGGCGAGAGAAACACATACACACACGCAAAATCCTTCCTATTGGTTTGAGTATCACCTATGAAACCAACTGTGACACACCAGGTGTTCCTTAAAAGAGAAAAGAGAAAGCAATTAACACCCCACCTGGGTACACACACGTCTCAGGCCTGCAAGCAGCTCACTGCTGCGACTCTACCGTACCTTGTCCCCAAGGTGGGCTTTGTCTAGAGTCTCAGAAGTCCCCCACCTTGAGCTTTTGCGTTTATTTTTGTCATTGTCATTGTCGTTGCTGTTGCCTGTGTTTTGACTCACCCTGTTCGTCACATCCTTGAGGAGATCAGAGAGCTAGGGAGTGAGGTAAGCCTGCCTTTACTGTACTTATTCAGTTTATCCTTAGGGGTCCATTTATTTCCTCCTAGCACCTTGGGAGACGGATCAGCAGAAGAAAAGCAGATGTGGTTGGGGGAAACCTCATGACCTAGCTTCGTAAGAGAAGGCGGGAAGATCTACATCGATTTGGAGTTTTAGAGTCAGAGTGATCGCCAGGAAAGCAGCCCGTCCAGGCTAAGGTGGGCAGACCTTTCCCTTGGGGACCTGTATACCTAAGGTGCTCCTTCTAGTCTGGCTGCAGCTGGTCCCAGGTTTGGATCAGTTAGGAGAGCTGGTCCACCTGCCATGCCAACAAGAAGGGGTGGTATTGCTGAACCTCCTCCCATGACCATCCCATCCTGAGGCTTTCTGAACACTGTTTTGGTGCCTATGATTGCGATAACGCCCCATCACCCTCTTTCCTACCAGCCTTTGTTGCTCACAGACCTGTACAAATGCTGAGCAGTGACTCCTGAGTCATCACCACGAGTGACGCGAAGGCACTGACTGGATTTAACATGCAAATATGCAAATCTAAGCAAATTAGATGCCTGGAGTAGTTAAAAAAAAAAAAATTCCTGCTCTCCATGTCCGTAGCCTGGAGCTCAGCTGACCCGGTGACGTCCTCAGGCCGTTTGCAGAGCCCTCTGTTGTTGTTGATGCCACCCTGAGCCACCAGTCCCAGGCCTCTTACCCTCTGGGTCTGGTTGTTGGTCACCAGCTCATAGATGGGGGCGGCTCTGGTCACCTCCAGCAGAACTGGCTCGGCAGGGGTGTCAGGGCTGGATGTCACGTGACACAGCGGGCAGGACGAGGGGCATCGGCCCTTGCTCTGGCACTCCGTGCGGACTCCGGCTGCCACACGCTTGGTGCCAGACTCTGACAGGCTCGCGATGTACTCGGGGAACGTCAGCACCTTGGGGTCTCTTTCCCGCTCCTCTGACTCGTCGGATGGGGAGTTGCCTGCCAGACACAGAATGAAAGGGAGCAGTGAGGGAGGGGAAGCAGCAGGGACTTGTGTGGCCTCGTGGCCCCTGAGTGCTGGAGTCAGGCCCTCGAGAAGTCAGAAAACGTCTGTGAGGGGTAAGGATGGGATGCTGTCATCCCACTCAGTTTGGGGAACCCATACTCTCAGAAAACTACAGAGTTGGAAATAGTCTTTCCAAATGTGAGACAGTTTTTTTTTCTTCCTTTCTGAGTGTCATGAGCTCCACGAATCATTTCAGAGGGATGCTTCTGCAGTATCTGTGTGGGTTTTATGACTACCATCAATAACATAAACAATAATAGCAGTGATTATTCTATGAATCACTCTCTTCATCCCAAAATGAAGGTATCAATAATACCTGCCCCTAGCATTGTGTAATAAATAAACAGCCAACCATTCTTCAAACACAAAACACAATGACTAGTGCATGTCAAATCACCATCGTTATGGTTTTAATCATAACTAACAGTAAGATTCATCAAGTCTGAACTATGAAAGTGAGAGCTGTTTAAGACCTCCCTGAACCTCAACTGCAGCTCTCTGCATGAGTTCTATCATCACACCCATTTTACAGACGGGGAGAGTGAATCCAAGCGCCTCAAGAAGACACAGCTAATATATACTGTGAGATCTGAATCCTAAAGCCTTTAAGTCATAGGGAAGAATAGGACTTCCTCTGCTTCATTATCAGTTGATGTATGGAAGATGGGGAGGGGATCTTGACTTTTTCAAAAAGAGTTGTACTCCAGAGCCTGAGAGATGGATCCGTATTGCTCTTGACTGATGAGTAAAAGGTAGTTGGGGAGGCTCTTGATTTATATTTGGTGACAAACAGTGGAAATGCCTGCCAGAAAAGAAGTGTTCGCTCTGTACCGAAGAAAGCACTGCTTGGTATTTCTTTTCCAAGCCTTCATGACTTGTCATCTAAGTTATTAAGTCTAAAGGAAGATGGAAGTAGAATCTGCTGACAAAACAAACTCTGGGTTCCTTAGGTGATCTCTGGTCCTTTGTGCACAGTTGTATGCCTGAACATGAAAAAATTTCAGGGGGACACCTGGGCTTTCGGAAACCATGGGCAGATACAACAGGCATTCCTTCTGCTCCTCAGGCTCATTCAGGGTGCCATCCTGGGTGGACTGGATCTTTGGGGGAACTGTTTGGAATGATCTACAAAGTGGTTCCAGAAGGTGATAGCTTTCAGCAGAGCCCCCTCTTACAGGGTTCAGGGAGCGCTGCTATTCCCCTTGTTTGCGATGTAATGTAAGACCATTTGGAAGAGTCCAGAGGTATTTCAGCACTATCATTTCCCACATGAGCGTCATCACTATGCGGAGAAGGCATTTTTTACCAGCAGCTCCATTGACACCAGACTCCTTCTTTGTGCAAAGGCAAAGACTCACTCAGAGACTATAAATATAGAATATCATTTATTTCACACTCACATTTTGTTTAATAAGAGATCCGAGATTGAGCTCAAGCCCTTGCTAGGTTATAAGAGAACTAAGTAACTGCACACACCAAAACCAAGAATGATGGCCTCAAATGGAAGGTCCAGGAGCCCACAGCAGTTAACCTCAAAGTCACTCCAAGCCATGTGCAAATCTTGATTGATACTCAGGCTCACGCAATTCAGTCCACCTCACAGCTGGGAGTGTTCATAAAGTGGCCATGACCTGGCAGGAGTCCCCACCCAGCCCCTTGGCCAGGCTTCCATTCTTCTTCAACAGGCTGCGTGAACTGGGCTGCAAAAAGTGGGGTGGGGTGAGAGCTTTGCATCCATGATGTGACTTCTAGAAAAGCAGGCCCTCATTCATTGAGAGAGTAAAGGAATTAAAAAAAAAAAAATCAGTAGAGATCATGCTTCTTTTCAAGATAAGATTTAAAACATTTCACTGTGCAAGCTTTGCTGGAGAGCCTGAGGGTCTCCGGCTGGCCCTATGCCCCTCCCTCACATGCATTTCATTATCCATCCACATGTTATCTCAACCTCCTGGTTGAGAAAGTAATTCAAAAGGCTTGGAAAAGCACTTCTATGAAATGACCACTAGATGGTGATATAAAGTCTAAAATGACTTCAGTGAAAGGAAAGAAAAGGTGTGATAAATTCATCATGGCTGTTTTGGACAGAAGAGATACTTATGGAAAAGTAATGCCTGGCTACTTAAAAAAAATGTGATGGTACAATTTCCATTCAATCAAATAACAAAAAGTTGAGTAAAACAAACTCCATAAAACTTATGTGGAGAAAAATAGAGTGAGAGGCACAATTGTGAGAAACACAAGATAATGAAAATAAAATTCAGAGGGAAAATTAAAGTCCCCCTCAATATCCTTCATATGAAGTATAAATTACTTCAAGCGGAAAATAATATGGCATCAAATTTCTTTTTGCTCACCTTTAATTCCCAAATACCCAAAAATTCCCTCTAGATCCCAGAACACACATTCGTATATATATGACATATGGTGGTGGTTCAGTCGCTAAGTCGTGTCCAACTCTTGAGACCCCATGGGCTGTAGCCTGCCAGGCTTCTCTGTCCATGGGATTCTCCAGGCAGGGAATACTGGAGTGGGTTGCCATTTCCTTCTCCAGGGGATCTTCCCGACCCAGGAATTAAACCTGGGTCTCCTGCATTTGCAGACAGATTCTTGACTGAATGAACTTTGAGGGAAGCCACAATACATGACAAATAACCCCTGCCCATTCACCACTTAGGGTGCACCAGCTAGTAGACAAATTTGGCCACTAGAGGGCGCTGCACCTCAAACACAGTGGAGCTGAGTGACAGCCTCCCTGCCCTCCAATGCTCCATCATTAAGGCTTGTAATTGCTGTAAACATTTGAGGGGTTGTTCCTCTTGCTGCTGTCTTCTGGCTTTCCCAATTAAAGTCAAGATGCAACTAATCCCCTTCGATATCCTTCAGCCCTGGATTGGTGCAAGGTTAGGACACAGAGAAGCACAGGAAGCGGTTTACAGAGGAAGATGGTGGGAGGCCACCAAATTCTTGGTTTCATCAGAACTGTTATTTTCCTTCTCCTGAAAATATTCAGCCCCATATAGAGCAGGTCCTGCTGGAGGCCAAGACGAACTGCCCCTCTGGTCCCCTCGTCATGCAGGATGGAGCTGTCAGGAGAGGAGCGAGATTTACACAGAAGCAACGAGCAGCTAACTCCCCAAAGCCATCTATTCAGGCTCCAGCGAAGAATAGAGATGTGTGTATGAGAGAGATTTTTCAAAAAGGAAATGCATTTTCCATGCACTGTTAAAGATACAATTGGGAAATACTCCTTAAAATGATGGAGTCTGGTGGTGAAAGCCCATATAAATCTCCCTTTGCCCAAAGAGAGCACCAATAACCATCATGTCTGTGGTGAGCGGAAGAAGAGTTTCGAATCCTAAACGCGGCAGGACAGTTTGATCTTTGACATCTGCTTTTAACCCCATCCTGGGTGCTGGAGTGGGCGGTGGCGAGGTCTGGAAGTGGAAGGAGGAGACACTGCTGTATTTCCTCAAGGCTCAATGCCTGCCTTCGTCCACTGCCCACTCCAGTTACAATCTTTTCCTACTTTGTCCCTCTTCTACCTTCTAGGTCCCGGGTAGAAAGGTAGAGATGCTCTAGTGATTCAAGACATGCTATTGTCTCTTAATAGAATGAATATTCTATTTCAACAAACACACAATTTCTGGACATAAATAAGTTACAGTTAAGGTCTTGGTCGGATGGCATCATCAACCAATGGACATGAGTTTGAGCAAACTCTGGGAGATAGTGAAGGACCCGGAAGCCTGGCATGCTGCAGTCCATGGGGTCGCAAAGAGTCAGACACAACTGAGTAACTGAATAACGACAAAGATCTTAAAAGACTGTAACTGACAAAGGTGCCTTCTGACTAAAACTACTCATGTGCCCCCCCCACTCACCCCAATTTGCAAAATTTACCCCTCTGCTCTCAGAGGAGGCTTTGGGGTCCTCATCACACTTAGCTTTCTTACAAGCAGAACAGCCAACCTGGAAAGTCGTTAACAACCCCAAACTGCAAAGCATTTTGCAAATACAGTTTGCTATAAATAAATGCCATTTGCTTTAGGCTAAATCTGTATCCTACAGCACACAGCGGATGACTGTCCCCAATAGAATATCGTGGTATGAGATTATTGGCATCCTCAGTGTTCACAATCTCTTTGAGGATGTGCCTGTGGCCTTAGGCCTGTGCATATTGACCCACCTAGACTCAGGAGCATAGGAGGATGATAATAAAAGTGACTGACCATCCTCATGCAGGGTCTGCTTTGCTGCTGGAAACTGACAGGTCATGAGGGTGAATTAGTTGTTATGAAGTAAATTGGTACAATTCCTGTAGGATTCTGGGGCTGCCTAAGACTCTCTCTCCTGAGTTGGTGCCCAAGGCAATGAGATGCTAATGACATCACAGCTAGAACTACAGAGGCAGTTCATTAGGCAGCAAAAAATCAAATGCAAACTCATCAGATCCCAGCTTTTGGAGACAGCTTAGGACCCGCAGGAAAGAAGGCTTGACATGGGGTAAATTAAGCACAGCCACAGAGAACTGTACCCTGAAGCTGACACCCTGATGCCCCTGTACTACCCCCACCAGCCCCACCCTGGTCCACTCCTGTTCACATCAGAAGTCTTGAAATTACCAGAATTCACATTTCCGCCCACACACCCAGGCTCAAATCAGCCTCTCAGGGCGTTTAGTTATGTCTGTAGACCGAGAGGGTCAAGTTGCTCTGGATGGCCTTAAAGTAAACTCCTAGACCTGCCATGCCAAAGCTATGGTTTTTTCCAGTAGTAATGTGCAGATGTGAGAATTTGGTCATAAAGAAGGCTGAGCACTGAAGAATTGATCCTTTGGAACTGTGGTGCTAGAGAAGACTCTTGAAGAGTACCTTGGACAGTGAGGAGTAGACATAGTAAGTCATGAACCATGAATTTAAATTTTGAAAACAAGCCAAACATAAAGAATAAAGTCAAAGCATCTGTAAATATCTTCAGTCCCTTATTAAAGCTTTAAGTTGTCAAGTAAAAGAACAAAGTTATCATCTGGTAACAGCCAAAGCTACATCTCTAGCCATGATTGCTTCCCCAAGTATAACAGAAACTTAAGATACTTGCTTGAAAATCCATGTGAATGTTCAACATCCAAACTCAACGTGTCCCAAGCTACTGTCCTCACGCCTCCACACCTTCCCCAGAACCTCCTCCTCCTTTGGTCCTTCCTTCAGCAAAGGGCATCAGCTTCTCTGTCACTGGAGCCAGAAATCCTGGATTCTTTGTGGGTTCCTCCTTGCTTGCCCAATCTATCTCAAGTCTATGTCCTTTAGCTCCCCCAAGCCATCCACTTCTCTGTGAGGTCTGAGTTGGACCGCCTGGGTTTGGTTTCTGACCTTACCACTTGTTAGCTGTGTAACTTCAGGACAGCTTCTTAACAGGACAGCTTTCTGTACCTGGGCCTTCTCATACATAAAATAGAGATGATAACAGACGATTTTGTAAGCCATGGTAATGATCAACTGATAAAATCCATGAAGAGAACTTGGCAGATATGGGACATAGTGAGGACTCTCTAAAATGAAGGATATTTATAGTGCCTGTCTACTTACCTGCACTGCCGCCAGCCACACCATCAAATGCTAGGCTCCTTGGAGGGCGAAATTAAGTCTTCTTCGCCACTGTAATATTCCACAGTGCTTAACAGGTAACGTAACTAATGCATTCAACAATTCATTAAACAAATATTTATGGGATGCTACAAATGTCTGTCTATTAATAAATCATTTAAATGGCTTATATACAAAGTACCTGCTCTCTGCGTTCCGCAGGTACTAACTAGACAGGCTGAGTTTAATGTCACTTTTCCCTGTACCTTCCTAGGTTCTTTTGAGATTTTCTAGTTTCCTTCAAGGAAGAGAGACATCAGTTCTGAGTAAGTTCCGTTACTTTCATGTACAAACAGAAATTGGCCAGAGATAATCTAGTTGCAAAGATATGAAATAATATTGCAAAAATACATTCTGCAAACTTTAAAGCATACACATGTAGCTCAAAGGTTACTAACGTGCATTGAGTAATTCACCTTGGGATTTAAGGATTTACACTTAGAAAAGGGAGTAGCCAAGGGTGGTGCTGAAGAGGAGACAGTGGTTCTTCCGTGACTTGAAAATGTGAGAAAGTTGTGGCCACTGACGTCACATCGCTTTGTGTGTGTTCTGGGCAGCTCTGAGAGCTGAGCGATAGCATTGTACTGGGATTCATCACATGGACCACTTCACCAGCAAACAAGACACAGAGAGAGGCATTCTAGACCCCAAGGATGGTCACAGAGATAAAGCATGAAAACCACATCTTCACTTTTTCTGCTCTGTCCAACCTCAGCCTGCACACATTCACCTCTCCTGCCAATCATCCATGACTACCCATTAGCTCAGAGGAAGCAGAACCTTCTTTTGGGATTAAATACTAGACAACTATCCAACTATCAGAAACAGTCCCAGTTCCAGAGAATGTATGCTCTTGTCCTGTCTTACAAATCAATCCACGATTAAAAAACAAACATCCTTTGTCAGGATGTATCCTTTGTATTCTAAAATTAAAGTTACATGAAGAGGTACCAACTACTAAATAGAAAATAAATGAGATGCAGGGATGTGATGTAGAACAACAACGACAATAAAACTAAAGTTACTGTACACATCAGTTCTAGTTCTTTGTTATTCCTTCAGAAAGCTTCTGGAAAGAGCAGATGGTCTTTGTTTTAAGCATGAGCAGCATGTCTGGGTATGGTAAAATCCAGAGTAGCAGTCAGGTGTCATCAAATACCCACTGGGCACCTCAGCAAAGCCCCATTAATGGGGATGTTGAAGAAAAGTTGGATTTTTTTTTTTTTTTTTGCTTAAACTGGTACTTGGCCAGAAAATGCTCAGTTTTCCTTCAATCCTTGTTGACATTTTTTCTTTTCTAAAAATGCACTTTTCCAATTCCCTCATGAAGAATTGCCTACGAAACAGAATTAAACCTTTCCCCAAGGCGCCTTCAGGTGCTAATTTTGTTCATCAATTATGACCATGCAGATTTGGAAGCTGTAGGAGACAGAAAGAAAATGGTATCTAGTCCCCAAAAGGCTCTTAAAAAGCTGATCAATAACATAAAGTTACATTTCCTGAATATCGCCCCCGTCTGAATAAGAATGTCATCAAACAAATAATTTCCTGGTTGAGGCTCCTGGTTCACGTGAAACTGAAGTTTGGGGGTAGCTGCAATGCCTCGTCTTTGCCGAAAGTTGTTAAGTCACCTTTGACGTGGGAACAGGTTTAATTTTCTAATAAACTGACAAGCTGGCCAAAGCCTCCGTCAGCCTCTTTTCTGGTCAGTCATAGTGATGTTCCATTTGGAATGAGAGGCTGAGTCCAAGAAAGAGCAGGATAGCAGCATCTACCAAGGGATCAATAAAAACCCAAAACTAACCTTTGTCTAGCAGTGTCTCCAAGAGCTTTAAAAAAAAAAAAAGTGACTTCTTCTTAATCTTCAACTTAGTGTGAAAAGGAAAACATGAATGCAGCCCAGTGATGCAACCAACACTTTAAAGATGCCTGAAGATGCATCTCTAAACAGCCCATATATCTCAAGAGGAACAAAAACAGAATCCAAAAATTGCTGGGAAGCCCTAAAGCTCTGACCACAGAAATGAGCCATTTTAATTACTAGGTTGCTAGTCCCCAGTGGGCAAGAAGGTGCTTCTCACCCAATCCCCCGCCCTTGACAAGCATTCAACAAATACACGGGGATGGGAAGAAGCAAAGGCATTTAAGCTCTCTGCCGCCCTGCAGTTCCTCAAGGCTGCCACCCAAAGCCTCATTGACATTCATCCTAAAGGCCAGGCCAGGCAGCCTGAGGTGGCTCACAGAGGTTGTCCAGAAATACCTACTCAGTGCACGTGTCTGTGGGCCATGGGAGACCAGCTGCGACTGTGGTTGTCCCCACACTCTCTAAAAATGTCTTTCCCTTTTGCTTTCTTTTTCTTCTTTCCTTCCTTGCTCCCTCCCTCCCTTCCTCTCACTCTTCCATCCTTCCCCATGTATATACTGATGCCACTCTGCTCCCATTGCCCCTAATAGAAGTCATTCCGCTGGAACTTGTGCCAGGGTCCAGAGGGGGTACCTGCCACCCTGAATCAGACTGAGTTTGGTGTTATGTCCTGTCCATCCTACTCGCTTCCAGCGTGGGACCTGCTCCTCCCTGCAACCCTAGAGGCCAGCACCTGGTACTCTGTAGGTTTTCCCTATCGCAAACCGATACAGTTCTGTGTGCACTGACACCCACATTTGTGATGTTTATAGGATTCTGGTTTTATATTTGCTTGTTAGAGTCTCATTTCTTTATTCACTAAATGCCTTTCATGTGACTAAGTGGATCACCAAGCTTTTTGTTCACATCAAATCTTTCCCTTTCTGTTTCCTAAAGCTGCCATAATAAATGATATCACATGATTGGCTTATAACAACAAAAATTTATTTCTCCAGTTCTGGGGGTTGAAAGTCCCAAGCCAAGGTGTCGGCAGGGCTGCACGCCCTCTGAAGGCTCTAGGGGAGGATGCTTCCTTCCTCTTCTAGCTTCCAGTGGCTCCCGGCAATCCTTGGTATTTCTGGGCTTAGAGCTGCATCATTCCAGTTTCGTCCTTGGGTGTTACCAGGTCATCTTCT
This sequence comes from Cervus elaphus, assembly GCF_910594005.1. NCBI lineage: Eukaryota > Metazoa > Chordata > Mammalia > Artiodactyla > Cervidae > Cervus > Cervus elaphus. The sequence goes on from NC_057828.1 coordinate 59,725,709, forward strand.
CTGTGCGTCTTTCCCAAATCTCCCTCTCCCTCCTCTTACAAAGACACCAGGCCCACCCTAAATCTAGGATAACCTCAACTTAACTGAATTACATCAGCAAAGACCCTATTTCCAAATAAGGTCATATTCTGAGCTTCCAGAGGAGCATGGATTTGGGGGGAGACCGAATTCAACCCATTGGAGCATCCATAGCCATTAACACTGTGACTCCGACAGTCAGCCCTCCCCTGATTGGTGGCCAGTGACGTTTCCTTAGCTGGCCACTTGAAAGCTGGCCATCCATCCCCTGCACTTCCGCCCAGGGCAACAGGCCACAGGAAGAGGGGAGTAGTTTCTGGCTCCGTCAGCATCCCCGGCCCAGCCTCAGCTGTGTTCATCTTCTTATCAACATCAAAATAAACCTGACATAGAGATTCAGAGTCACAGCCTTCTGGATGCACAGAGCTGCGCTGGATTATCCCTGCTGATTCGCTACAGACAGAGCAGCATGGAAGGAGGGAGGGGGAGAGAGGACGAGTCTGGGAGAGAGGTGAAAATGAGGAACACCTGCGGGATTACTTATTTTCAAATCTCCATTAGCAGGAAGCCCACGTGAGTGATCGGGCATGCTCAGCAGGCCGCCAGGAGTCTCCCGTGCCCTTGCCTGGAGATTAAGGTTTTATTTTATTTTCCTAGTCTTGTTTCCCTGTCTGGGAGACTGAGCTGAGAAGCCAAGTGTGCACCCCCAGACCACTCCGGAGCAGGAGCCGTTCCTCTTTCCTAGTCCTCCCCAAGAAGGAACCAGGAAAACACAGGGGAACAGCCCTGGGACAGGTTGAGGGAGGCAACGAATAGAAACAGAGAGAGTGTAGATGAAAGGGCGCTCCCGGAACTAGCTTCTGCCTTTGCTAACGTGGAGAGCTCCCCTGGGGCCTCTCTCAAATTCCGGCTGTATCCGCAAAGTGAAATTCAATGATGCTTTTTCCTTCTGTCCGCCCCGCGGCATTATTTCTCAGCTAGGGGGCGCCCATGAGTCCCCTTCGCTTTACCTTAACCATCAGCCCAAAGACACTGTCTTTGTGACTCTATTATTCCATTTCCTGTCCTATCAGCTCCAGCTCCTGCCTCCGTCACCTCTTTTATTTCTGGCTTCAAACCTGGACAAGAGGAGCACAGTCTGGGCCACCCCGTGACAATTCTGAAATGGGTAAAACTGACGCATGACCATTTCTTGCCTTATCTCCAGATTACAAAGACTCAGCAGTACATTGTGTATACTGTGTGTGTGTGTGTGTACATGTGTCCAGGATGCTAACCTGAGTTCCATGCAGGTGGGAGTCCTTGGGGCTTGTGTGGTTCCACAGCGAGAGATTCAATGCCTAGCTGAGATGCTGCAAGGGCTCGCTTATAAATATCTTTAACTACCAAATGGTCTAGAAATGTTTAATAAAAATATTATTCAATAATAATACTACTCCATCCGGCGAGGGAATGTTGTAACGGTCTCCATTTTCCTCTTGATACTCATCTAGCTTCTGTTTTGCAAATGAATTTGGATGTTAAATCCTTTTGCTGCCCTGACCAATTTATTCTGCAAATTAACTATATATGACAGAACTTAAAGTCCGTTACCACTTAGCTTTGCCTCGCTGAAATTTATGCTGCTTTCCTGCCCGTTGGAGCCACCAGCTCAAATAGACTGTGGCTCCTGGTGGTGATTTTGGATTCCACACAAGTCCCTCACCTCTTGGTCCTCTTGAGTTTAAAATGCGCTGAGTGGACCGGGTTCTTTTCACCTCTCAGTGACCCGTGCCCTCTCTTCTCCGACTCTCTGGTCTCTGCAGCTGCCTGTCCAAACTTAATGAAACTCTTATTATAATCCTTGCTCTCACCCAGAGCTGCAACCCACACTGGTCTGTGGGGCACACTCAGAGACTCAGCCTGGTTGCAAAACAGTTTCTAAATTGTGGAAAATCATGGGAAAGCAAAGGTTACAAGATGAAGAGGCTGGCAATGAGTGGAGCATGACTGCTAAGCCCGTCAATAAAATCTTACATTTTATTAAGACAGTGTGGTGACCAAGATGATGGAGAGAAACAGTGTCTTGTCAGGCCACATGCGATGAGTTGGTCCAGGACTGAGTGACCCAAGTGAGACTAGGACAAAGGCCGGGCAGTCAGGATTTCGGGAAACCTGGAGACAGCGTCTTAAGGGCAATGGCTGAAGGAACTGAGGGAGTTAGAACAGATACAAGGAGACTTAGAAGCAGGCTTAGCAGTGCTCTCTGTAAATATGTGAAGCACCGTCATGTGGAAGAGGGATCGCATGAATTCTGTACATCTCGGAGGGTAGAATGAAGATCCAGAGTGGGTGTTCTTATTAAATGAGAGGGAGATGAGTTGACTGAACCAGAAATTTTCCTTGAGCGCTACTATGTGTGAGGTGGTGGCTCAGCAGGAAGGAATCCACCTGCCAATGCAGGAGACTCGGGTTCGATCCCTGGGTGGGGAAGATCTCCTGGAGAAGGAAATGGCAACCCACTCCAGTATTTCTGCTGGAGAATCCCACGGACAGAGAAGCCTTGGCATGCTTACAGTCCATGGAGTTGATAAGAGTCAGAAATGGCTTCACCACTGAGCAACAATAATGTATCAGGTACAATACTCAGTGCTAATGTACACAGATAAATAAGAAAAAAGAAGAAGGTCATCTTCCAGGTGCCTGGTGAGGGGAGGAAAGGAGACAATGATATGATGGGGGTGGGGGGATATTAGAGGCAGCAAAGACAGGCTCTGGGCATACCTAGGAGGAAGCTTTGAAACCCACTCTTGGGGGTGGGGGAGGTGAAAGGAAGCCTCTTCATTCCTTCATGGACAATTTTTATATTAATCTATAACTGATTCAGGATGGGCAGCCTTGGAGATGACAAGCACTGGCTGGCAGTGGGGTTCTTGTGGAAGCTAGAGAGCTGCTTGTCAGGGACTTCTCAGCGGGGGAGGGGCATTTCAGAAGTGAGTTCCACGTTCCTTTTAACAGCCAAATGTTAAATGTCTATTATTCTGTGACCTGATCTTCTCAGTGTTGCCTTACATCAGTGGGGTGGAGCTGGGAATATGCATGGTATCAGGCACACCAACAGATTCTGACTTCAGATAACACTTCCCTGGTGGTTCAGACCGTAAAGCATCTGCCTACAATGCAGGAGACCCGGGTTCAATCCCTGGGCCAGGAAGATCCTCTGGAGAAGGAAATGGCAACCCACTCCAGTACTCTTGCCTAGAAAATCCCATGGACGGAGGAGCCTGGTAGGCTACAGTCCACGGGGTTGCAAAGAGTCTGACATGACTGAGCAACTTCACTTCAGATAACACAGTAGTCTTCAGATAACATGTTGGAGGTCACCAAGAGTAATTTATTTTATAAATATTGTCAGAACACTTTAAAAATTCTACAACTAATCCGAATATGTAAAAGAGATAAAAGTCAGGAATAAGACTACTTAGGCATTTAACATCATTACTATTTGGTAAAAATAAACAACTCCATTGTTTATGAAGTCATTCAAGCATCTACTCAGAGCCCCAGGGTACAAGCAGCCTAATTTGAAAACTACTGATTCAGACCCCAGCACGGGGTCCTATTGGCTGGGGAGCATGCTTGGTTACACCTGAACTTTTCCAGAAGTAACCAAGCATGCTCCCCAGCCAACAGGACCCCGTGCTGGCCCTAGGAAGACTTGCCACAAGGAGTAGATTCCAACTGGACATCTATAGTCACTTTGCATCCTGGGTTTTGCTAGACAAAAAGTACCATGTGGTCAGTCTTACTTTAGATGTACAATAATGAAGGTCGGAAAACTTTTAGACTCTTGACCAAAAATAGATCTACTCAAACACACAATGTTCATCTCATAAAGAAAGGACGTCAAGGAAAGTGAAAAGGAGGAAACATCTATGCAGACAGTTCCATTCAAGGGGGTGACAAATTGAGGGGCAATTGTAGAAGCCAAATCTAATACTCTCCTTCAGATAGTAGTTAGGATGTACGTATATATTAATAAATTCCACTGTTGCCTCATCTCATTCAAGTGCCATAAGGAAAACTTCATTGTTATATCCAACCAAGGGAAGTAATGTAAAATCATAGTGCAAGTTACTTCCCTGAATTCTTGTAATAATAATAGATACTAGAACAATTACAAATGTTAAAATGTACTTCTAGGGCACTGCCAACGGGAAGTGTTACTTGTGTAGCAGCGCCCACCTGGCAGTTATGATAACCAGTATAGACGGCCATCTTGTAATTTCGATCGTTAAAGCCAAGGTCTTCTTTAATGTCTCACTCTCTCTCATACACACACACACAGTTTTTGTTTTTCAGTAAAGAAACTACTGGGCAATGACTGCTAGGGAGCAGCAACAGTCACAGCCCCAAATAGCCAGCCAGCCAGCTAGCCATGGCCCACCCAACTAGTGCCAGCAGAAACTCCCAGACCCAGTGGTGTATGAGGACACGGTCTATGAAGAGGCCAGAGTCTCTGGGACCCTTGAGGATGGACGACCTGTCAAAATGGGAAAGCATATGCCTGGTCCTGGAAATGAAGGGAGAGGCCAGAGACAGGTGCGGTAGCCCCTTCTGGTCTCAGAGTAAGCAGCAGAGGGAGGTGCTGTGAGCATGTCTTATCCCAGGCCCCCACCTCAACTGGCAAAGATCCACATTCACCCAGAATTCCTTATCTGATGAATGAGGCTTTTAGGTTTGGGTTCAGATTCAGAACTCTGAGACTTCTAAGACTTAACCTCTTTGGGCTAAAGTTTCCTAATCTGTAAAATGGATTTATAACAGAATTTATCTAATAGAATTGTCTGGGATTAAATGGGATAGTTCATGTAGAACCCTTAGCATGGCCTCTGGTATCTTAGCTTTCACTGGCAGCCAATATTCACCATCATAACTCCATTGCCCAGCACAGTCTTAGCATCCAATAGGTACTCAATAAATACATAATGATGTCTTAAAAATTGATGCTCAAAAAACCCCACAAACAACCAAGAATCTTCATGGGCTAGAGATGGCAGAAGAATACTCAAGAATACCCAATAATAGGGACTAAACCAGCAGACTTCAAGGGCTTCCCAGGTGGCACTAGTGGTAAAAAAAAAAAAAAAACCTACCTGCCAATGCAGGTAGATGTAAGAGACACGGGTTCCATCCCTGGGTCAGGTAGATCCCGTAGAGCAGAGCATGGCAACCCACTCCAGTAGTCTTGCCTAGAGAACCCCATGGACAGAGGATCTTGGCAGGCTGCAGTCCATGGGGTCGCAAAGAGTCCAACACAACTGAAGTAACTTAATACGCATGCACACACAGCAGGCTTCAAGTCTGCAGGAACTTAAGCCACCACGGTGGCTATAAGGCCAGTTCCCACACAGTAAAGGAATCAGAAGTCCCCCACATTGTGGGGAAATAATACTAGGATCAAGGAAGGGCTCCAGTACCTGCATCCCAAAATGACTTAGTCCAGACCTCTGACATTATTGAGCTGGCAGAAGGGAGCAGAGAACAAATATGTCTGAGTTACTGCTTCAGGACTGGAGTCACGAAGTGCCTAAGAGCCCAGTGGGATGGGAAAGAGGGAAGGAATAGATGCCACTAAATTTATAATTAGTTTTGACAATGTGCTTCCACGTACAGGTCTGATGCATGACACTGATCAAAAGATGTGGCTGCTCATCGCTCAGGCATCCTTGCTGTTGATAGCAAGCTTGTTCAGAGTGATATGATCACTGTGGTCCCAAGGGGACCCTCAAGGCTGCAACCAACTTCTCTGGGAGTTGAGTGATTCTTTAATTAGTATTAGGGGAAATGGGTAGAAAAGATGCTGTTGACTATTGTTGTTGTACAGTCGTTAAGTCGTGTCCAACTCTTTGCAGCCCATAGACTGTGGCATACCAGGCTCTCCTGTCCTTCGCTATCTCCCGGAGTTTGCTCAAACTCATGTCCATTGAGTCGGTGATGCTATCTAACCATGCATACTCTGTTACCCTCTTCTCCTTTTGCCTTCAATCTTTCCCAGCCTCAGTGTCTTTTCCAACCAGTTGGCTCTTCACATGAGGTGTTGAACACATTGAGCTTTAACTACTTCAAATAAAGATGCAACACTAGTGAAATAGATGAAATTTTGATCTCCCAAGCCAGCCTTCCTAGTTACAAAATTTCTCCCTGAAATGCAATGCTATTCAAATGGTGCTTACATGGAGTGGGTGCTTTATAAATGGCAATACTGAAGGACCTCCACTCTATGTGTTAGATAACTATTTACAATACTTAGGTGTTAGTACTAACAGAGCACTAGGATTTTTAGATTCTTTTTTATTTTCATGGAAAAGAGAAAAAGCAAATCCCTCTTAGGTATCAGCAAGATCCCAGGGGTATCTTTCCCTTGTATCAATCTGGAATCAAAAACCCACAGCGAAATACAGAAGATAAGCCACTTCAGATATATTAAGTCATGAATTCTGTCTGTTTCTAAAGCTTGCAACTATAGGCTCTTGTATTTAATTTTCATTCCTATGGTAACAAGTCTACTGGAAGATAATTCAGATATTTGTCTTTATTCTAGTCTAGTGCCAAACAAAAAAAGGAACAAAATGGAACAAACATCTGCCCTTAAGAATGTACATGCATGCATGCATGCACACACACACACACACACACACACACTAACAAAATAAAACCTTTCTCCCAATGCCAGGAACTTAAAGGGTGTCAAGAAAGTTGAGAGAATAGGACCCTTTTAAAATGGTAGGTAACAAAATTCGTCTTTAATTTCTCAAAGTCCCCGAGGCACATCTAATTTTGCACTTTCAGAAATAGTAGGAAATGAATACTGTCAACAAGTAACCAGTGCTGAAATTCTGTGTGTACAGTGCTATGTACTCATTTCAAGGTTGTTACCATTACTTAATTTTTTTTGAGCACAAATCTTTTTAGCCCCTTCTTACGCTTCTGTCTTCAGCCTCCCAGACTTTCCTTCCATCAAAAAGTTGGCTGACATCAGGCAAAAGTCAGAAGACCCACACTGGAACTCAATTCAATAGAGCAAATACTAAGTTATTGAATGTCTATTTACAAGGTACTGTGCAGGCCTTCTGAATATACCAAAATGAATTATGTGTAATCTCTACATTCAAAGGATGTACTACGTTATAGAGGAGATAAGATAGACATACAGAATTTAAGTGCTGTTTTTTTAGAGGATCAAACAAGGACCAGATGATATCAGGACAGTTAGTTCAGAAGAGGCTTCACTGAGGAGGAGGCTGTTGGGCTTGGCCTTGAGGGATGCTGTTATTGTTTAGTTGCTCAGTTGTGGCCAACTTTTTTGGGACCCCATGGATTGTAACCAACCTGACTCCTCTGTCCATGGGATTCCCCAGGCAAGAATACTGAAGTGAGTTGCCATTTCCTTCTCCAGGGGATCTTCCCAACCCAGGGATTGAACATGCATTTCCTGCATTGGCAGGTGGGTTCTTTACCACTTGAGCTACCAGGGAAGCCCCTTGAGGAATGACAGCATCCTTAATAACAAGAGCTACCATTTATGGCAGGAATTGGAAAAAAAATTTTTCCTGCAAAGGGCCAGATAGTAAATATTTTAGGCTTTGCAGGCTACACAACTATGCCTTTGAGTGTGAAAGCAGTCACAGACAATATGTAAATGAATGTTCATGGCTCTGTTCCAATAAGACATTATTTATGGATACTGAAATTTAAGTTTTAGAGAATGTTCATGTCATAAAATATTATTTTGCTTTTTATTATTATTTCCCATTCATTTAAAGAGGCAGAAACCATTCTTAGTTTGTGGGTCATCCAATCACAGGGAGCAGGTCATATTTGTTGACCTCTGATCTACAGAGTCCTCACTATAAATACAATGCTTTGATATACTTGATCTCATTGAATCCTTACACCTTGCTCTGTGAGGGGTAAGGATATTTTTCTAGCTATCCAAAGTGAAGCTTAGAGAACTGAGGTTATATAGGTTTCAAAGATCTTGCTTTTAACCACCAGGCCATACTGTCTCCCAGTAATGGTAAGGAAATGATGGGAAAGGTGAAATGAACAGGTTTTCTTTGGCCAGGGGCATTTAGTTCATCTAAAAATACTTTAAACAACAAATATGAAGTTTGCTAACATGGCTTACTCAGAGTAAACTCATTTTAAACCTCTGTTATCACCACCATCTCTCTTTCCACAAGTCATGCAGGACACAGGTATAATATTTAATAACTTCTACTGTCCAGAATATAATATCCTCCCATACATGAAGAAAAGAGAACAGCCTTCTAGCATTTGTGCCAACCTCCCCACTTCCACTCCTCCCCATGGTTACCCAGAGCCACACACAGGAGGTATCGCTTGACCCTGCAGGTGATGGTAAGCTTAGAGACACAGTTCTCTCCGAGTTGCTAACTCATTTCTTTCTCTCCTCACCATTGTCAGCAATGATTTTCTCTTACAGGGCTTCTTTACTGTCTACTGTTTTGAGGCAATTTTATGAGCTAGAGAAGATGGAAGGGAAACAGGAGTTACCACAGTCTCTTATCACCTGGTAAGATGACTGCAGGTGGTGTCAATCCTTCTTTGGTCACCTTCTTTTTCTGAACAAAGGCCAAGTATCCTTTAGATTGTCTGTAGAGTTGTTCACAAATGTAGGATCACACTGGATTCCACATATGACACTGGCAAGTTCATCAGCCAGTCAGTCTATGTCTATTGGGGCCTCCCCAGTAGCTCGTCAGTAAACAATAGGCCTGTGATGGACACAGGAGATGTGGGTTTGATCCTTGGGTTGGGAAGATCCCCTGGAGGAGGAAATAGAAACCCACTCCAGTATTCTTGCCTGGGATATCGCATGGACAGAGGAGCCTGGTGGGCTACAGTCTGGCCATAGCATCACAAAGAGTTAGACACAATTGAGCACTTGCACGACAGCTATTAAAGATGTGTTATGTGCCCAGGACTGTGCTAGGTACTATGGGGAGCTCTAAAGTATGAGACTGACCTCAAAGAATTTGCAATTCTACCTGGACTATCAAGATAAGAAAACATAAGGATGATAACAGAGCTACTCTCTATTATACATCGTGGCACTCTGTAGAACACTCTACATGTATCCTGTCAAGCAAAAAGCAAATCTAGACTAAGTAGGGCGTGCCTTATTCAAAAAGACTATTGCAAGACATGTCTACGCTTGACTATGTGTTGTGTTTGTACATGCTCGATCATGTCCAACTCTTTATGACCTCAGAGAATGTAGCCTGCCAGGCTCCTCTGTCCATGGAATTTTCCAGGGAAGAATACTAGAGTAGGTTGCCATTTCGTACTTAAAAAAAGTAGAAGTGTTAGTCGCTCAGTTGGTTCGACTCTTTGTGAATCCGTTGACTGTAGCCTGCCAGGTTCCTCTGTCTATGGAATGCTCCAGGGAAGAAACTGGAGTGGGTAGCCACTCCCTTCTCTGGGGGATCTTCCCAACCCAGGGATAGAGCCCAGGTCTCCTGCACTGTAGGCAGATGCTGGGATGGGTTAAGCACAAGCTGGAATCAAGATTGCCAGGAGAAATATCAACCATCTCAAATATGCAGATGATACCACTCAAATGGTAAAAAGTGAGAGGAACTAAAGAGCCTCCTGATGAAAGTGAAAGAGGAGAGTGAAAAAACTTGCTTAAAACTCAATATTCAAAACACTAAGATCATGGCATCTGGTCCCATCACTTCATGGCAAATAGATGGGGGAAAAGTGGAAACAGTGACAGACTTTATTTTCTTGGGCTCCAAAATCACTGCAGATGGTGACTGCAGCCATGAAATTAAAATATGATTGCTCCTTGGAAGAGAAGCTATGACAAACCTAAACAGTGTATTAAATAGCAGAGACATCACTTTGCCAACAAAGGTCTACCTAGTCAAGGCTGTGGTTTTTCCCCATGTACAGATGTAAGAGTTGGATCATAAAGAAGGCTGAGGGTTAAAGAATTGATGCTTTTTAACTGTGGTGTTGGAGAAGACTCTTGAGAGTCCCTTGAACTACAAGGAGATCAAACCAGTCAATCCTAAAGGAAATCAACTCTGAACATTCACTGGAAGGACTGATGCTAAAGCTGAAGCTTCAACTGGCCACCTGAGGCAAAGAGTGGACTCTTTGGAAAGGACCCTGATGCTGGGAAGGATTGAAGGCAGGAGGAGAAGGGGGTGACAGAGGATGAGATGGTTGGATGGCTCAGTGACTCAATAGACATGAGTTTGAGCAAACTCCAGGAGCTAGTGAAGGACAGGGAAGCCTGGAGTGCTGCAGTCTGTGGGGTAACAAAGTATTGTTGGACATGGCTGGGTGATTGAACAAGAAGAAGACATGGCTGGGGGAGACATGCAAGACATGACTGTCATAATAGAGGGGGATGATTACAATTGGCAGGCTCTGATAAGATTTGCCAACATCTTGAAGTTACAGGGGAAAAAAAAGAGTTTTTCTTTTATAGAGAAAAGTAAACAAAGCTAAAAAGAACCACATGTAGGGAGGTGGTATGAGACCAGTCCATTCTCAGGAGGGGCTGTATACTGGCTCAGGCTGAAGGTGGGTCAAAGTTCAGGAGCCTGAAGGAAGGAGAGAAGCGTAACCAAAATTCAATTAACAAGCATTTTGTTCTGATCGATCAGTGATGACAGCAGTTCAGCTAATCATTTATATGACAGAGAATGGGAATTTCGAGGGTCTGTGTCTGGACTTGTCATTGATAAACAAGGAGGGCATCTGTGACTCTCCTAAGTCTAAGTGGGAAGGATGGTTCTCTGCAGCAAGACATCTTGCAGAATGTGAAAGGATGACTGGATTTCTTAAATATCCAGGTAAGGGTTAATGCTGAGATCAGTCCTCCATATTGACCTTTGTGGCTGGTGCTGAAATTGTCCCTCTTTTTAAAGATGATAAAATTGAGCAACAGAGAGGTTCATTTCTCTGCCCATGCTCACAAAGATCTCACTAGAAGAGGCAGAACTTATACCCAGGTCTGTCTGACTCCAGGGTATCCAATCAGTCCTTTATCACATGGCCACGATTAGTACTTGTTACAGGAGTTTGAAGAAGAGGGGTTATCAGTGAGGCCAGAGAAATCTCAGGAAGCTTCATGTTCAGTTGCTCAGTTGTATCCAACTCTTGTGACCCCATGAGCTGTAGCCCGCCAGGCTCCTCTGTCCATGGGGGTTCTCCAGGCAAACAAACTGGAGTGGGTTGCCATGCTATGGTTGGAAGAATGCTAGGAGCTGACCAGGAAGTTAGGACAATGTGGAGTATCCTGGTGGGGGCAGAAAGGTCAAAAGTAGAGGTAATGGGAGCCAAGGAGGCCATTAGAGAGTTTAATACTGTGACACAGAGGTGTTGACTGGAAAAATAATGAGCATTAAAGTTACATAGATAAAGTAGGGCCATATTGAATGGGCTCCTGAAGAAGCAGATTAGGTTGTTTAGGCTTGAAGCAACAGTTAGTAATCAATCTTTGCTAAAACTAGGGCAGGAAATAGCATACAGGATGAAAACAGCTGAGGAAGATGAGTCAGGTGGTGAAATGTAGACTGACTTTGAATGAATGAGAAACTAGACGCAAAAATGACTAGCCAGGGGGCTGTAGTAACAATAAAAACTTGGAGGTCTGGGGATTGGACTGGGGTGAGCCAGAATGAGAGGCAAACCAAGGGAGTATTTCAGAAGAAATGAGGATTTGATGCTGGGTCTGGAGAGCTGAGTTTAAAAGAAAAGCTTCTACCTTATTAGAAATAGCATAACTATAAACTCAAGGCTTCCCAGGTGGCTCAGTGGGAATGAATCCACCTGGCAATGCAGTAGACCTGGGTTCAATTCCTGGGTGGGGAAGATCCCCTGGAGAAAGAAATGGAAACCCACTCCAGCACTCTTGCCTGGGCAATCCCAAGGATAGAGGAGCCGGGTGGGCTACAGTCCCTGGGGTCGCAGAGAGTCGGACATGACTGAGAACCTAAACAACAACAAGCTACAAACTCAGAATTTTTCTAAGTGGTTCTCATAGAACTTCTCTTGATTAGGATCTGTTAATATCATTACTCAAAATAACAGACAGACAAAAAGATATTCAATCTCTCATGTGAGGGAGCAACCTGAGTGAAAGTTAAGCAGGTTTTTGGTAAATCTTCAAAAAGCCTTTAAAATTCTCATCTGTATTGCAAATCTCTGAGAAGGAAATAAAGCAGGCAGTGTTGTCAAAAATAACTTGTACATGAAATTCATGTTGTGCAGAAAATATTGTAGGACTTGTGTGCTACAGAGCCCATCTTAGAAAACCACCTAATGGTTACATTATTGAGGACTTACTAGGAACTGATGTTGAAGCTGAAGCTTCAATACTTCGGCCTCTTGATGCGAACAGTGGACTCACTGGAAAAGACTCTGATGCTGGGAAAGACTGAGGGCAGGAGCAGAAGAGGGAGGCAGAGAATGAGATGGTTAAATAGCATCACCAACTCATTGGACATGAATTTGAGCAAACTCTGGGAGACAGCGGAGGACAGAGGAGCCTGTTGTGCTGCAGGTCCATGGGATCACAAAGAATCGGACACGACCTAGTGACTGAACAATAACTAGGGACCATGGGCTCTGCCAACCTTAAGACTCTTAGTGCTGACAGTTCTCTGAAATATTCTCATTATCCCGCTTTGCAAATGAGGATTTGTTTTAAAATCACTCAGTCACTGATTGGGGAGGATTTAACTCCCCAATCCTCCTCCCTCTGCATCCAGCTTCCTTCCACATCACAGATACACAAGATCTTCAGACTCAGACTTCCCCAGCTTTCTCGAGAACACCTGATCACTGCATTTTGCTGAGCTGCTTTCGACAATTTCTGAAGTCCTTTCCTGGGATGCAGGATTTCATGCATCACAAGACTGCTGATGCCAGCCACCAATCTGTTGGCATTCACCTGCCGTTACACACAGCTTCCGGTGGTATCATTCGGATTTTAGATTACTTCTCTCCCTTTGTTCCCCAGAACCTGACATCTATAAACATGACAACACCGGCAGAAAAGGGCAGGAGGAACAATCTCCAGCTTCGTAATGGGGGCTGGCGTGATGTGCGGAGGAGAGGGAGGGTGCGGATAAGGTCCTGATTCTCAGGCAGCCCTGGAACTGACACGTACCACTCTAGTGCTCGCAGTCGCAGCCATCACACACTGCTTGGTGTTAAATTTAGAATAAAAGCCAATTAAAAGATAACAAGGAAACATATGCTCGGGATGGTAAGAATCTGAGTGTTTATAGAAACATGACCTCCAGCTGCTGCAGGAAAGCACTGGTGTGTTGTATAAACCTGAATCCTGCCTGCCTTACCCCTTCTCCTTCTTTCACCCATGGCCTGAACTCATCTCTGCCCAGATGGCTTGCAGCAGAAAAACTGCAGTGATTTTTTACTGTGGTGGATGGACTAACTTGTGTCTGAAAATCAGAGATCAGGTAGATCACTGCTCAATGTTTTTTTCTGTGCCAGGCCAGATGACGGGGTCTGGGCTGGGCTGGAGGAAGTGTTGGCATCATGCCTTCAGCTGGGTTCAAGGTGTTTCTACTTGGAGTTCCAGACAAAACACTGGCTACTAGTGACATAAGGATGCAGGCGAGTAGGTAGGTTTTCCATGCCACCCTGCATCTCCACAAGGCACGCCTGCAGCTCACAAGCCCCTAAAAAGGGAGGCACTGCTCGGATGGACACCCCAGAAAGGTGAGTTTACTACCTTTGGCATCCTCCACCATGTCAGCATTTGTAAGCAAACAGTATTATCATGAAAAGCAAAAATTCTGCTACTCTGCAATCCAAGTCAGCTCAGTTTAATGTCTGGGCTAAAGAGTTTTCAACTCCTGCTGTTCCATACTGGGGAAATCACAGCAGGAGAGCCAGGTTTTCCATTTCTGCCTACCTAGGACATTTCCAGGGCTGGGCCTTGCCATGGCTGACCATGTTCTCACCCCCCACATCCAAAAAGTCACCTATTAGCGATGTTTCCAAAATTACTGTCACATCCACCCTACACTCGACATTTCTTCCCCCTTAGTCCAGACCTTCAGCAGTTCCCATCTGGTCTTCTCCAAAATTGTCCTGACTGGTCAGCCCATCTCTAGTTTGCATGTCAGTCATCCTCCATATTGTCCAGGTATACGTTTCTAAAGCATGGTGGGAACACATCCTTTCTCTGCTGGAATTCTTTAATAACTCCCAAACCACATTAAGATAGAAGTAGGTCCTTCAAACCTCTTTAAGATAGAAGTAGAACAGGGCTTGGCCAGTGGGCCCTTTACAGCTCCCTACCAACCACCCTCCCTACCCCCAACCCTGCCTCCAGCTGTCCCGTGCATGCCAGGGGCACTGTGTCATCTCATTCCTTGTGTTTACGTGCCCTGCCTTTTCCCACTTAGAACACCTTTCCCCTAGAGGTTGCCTGTCATTGTCTACCCACCCTCCATCTTTTTGGACAGAAACACTCCAGGAAGTTTTCACAAATCGGCTCCAGTCTGGGCTAGGAGCCCCTCTTCCCTGCTGACTGTTCTCCAGTCTCATATAGTTCTTATCACATTATGTTGCAATTTCTGGTTTACTGGACACCCTCCCACATAATTTACAAACAGCTTGAGGGCAGGGCCTGGCTCTCACTCATCAGCGTATTCTGGACACTTGGCATAGGAACTGGCTTTCAGTATTCTTTTGGCAGTAGGTATTCAGTGACTGTTTCTTAAGTTGTGGAAAGGAACTCTCTTCCCAGGACTGGGATGGCAAAGTAAGAAGTGGGCAGAGTAAAGATTTTATTTTGTTTGCTATTATGCTAATCATGCCTAGTAATAATAAAATTACTGTTAAGAGTGGCCCATCTCAAGTAGAATCTGGCAGCCTTATGGGAGGGGGTGTTTATCCTGGGACAGCACTGTGGGATGATCCAAAATTCAAAGAGACACATCCAGTCAGTAGAACAAGCATCCCAAGCCCTCCTGATTTTTAATACATTCAGAAAGTAACTCACAGATCTGCGAGACAAGGATGACGAATGACCAAGCTTGGGCTCCACTCCTGGTTCTGCCACTCTCTGGGTGACCACAGACTAGAGTCTGCTCCTCCCCCGGAACTGGGGGTGCAGGACTGTCAGTGGGAGGGGCAGGGGCACCCTTCAAGAGCACAGGGTTGGCAGGCAGACGTCCGGTGTGGGGAATGGTTCCGCCACTCAGGGCCCCGAGGATCTGCGGCAACGCACTCACTCTGGAGATGCCCTGAAGGACAGGGTTCTGCTTTGCACAGCGCCTTTCATGGCTTCACAATTCAAAGGGAAGCCATTGTGAGTGAGCACGACTCACAAAGACCCTTCGCCAGACGAGGATCATAACACGAACCTACCTCCTCGCTGCATAATAGTGGGGAGAAAGGTATGAGCTATGTGAAAAATACTAATCATTGAAGTTCCTGCACATATTTCACCAGGGCCTTTGCGATGACAATAATTTATGATTTTCTAAGGGAGCACTGCCCTAAGGCTACAATGTTTGACGTACAGATCTCAGTCAGCAGGACAAGACAGCCGTCCACTGTCTTCCTCACCTCAGCCTTCCTCGGATCCTCCTACCTCCCTGCTGATCCCTCATGGTCTCCTTTGCTGAACTACCCCTCCACCTGCCACCTTCACCTGGCCTCTAACCATGCAAGCAACTCAGAGTTTGGGCCGGGGCCCGCTTCGATTTTCTGTCTTCCTCCCCGGGTAAGATCATCCAGGATGCTGGTTGAACTCTGCAGGCTCCCACTTGAAACTCCAGCACCGACCTCTCCTCTGAGCACCAGACCTGCACAGCTAATGGCCTACTTGACTTCCTCATCTGGCTGTCTCCATGGCAACTCCAAGTCTGCATGAAGCTCTTCACTCCCCACCCTTCCCCAACCTGTTCCATCCCATCACCCCTCAACATGTCAGCAGTGCTCCAGCATCATCAGTTGCCCAAGCAAATGTCTAGAAATGATCTTGACTCTTCTTCCCTAGCTCCTCTCTCTCCCAGACTCACCCTGTCTTCAAGTTTCTCTATGCCATAAACAAACCTCGCTCTGTTCTTGCCTCTCCAATGTCCAATCCCGGGTTCCTGCTTTAGGTCCTTAGTTGATGTCCTTGGGTCCACACTGACCTTCCTCAAAGCTGTTCTCTACCCAGTGCAGGATGGATCCTGACACACAGGTATGCCTTGGGCACTTGCCTCCATGACTCTGCCCAGCCATCCCCATTCTTTCCAGCTCCAGCCAGGCCAAGGTTTCCTCACTCCCCAGGTTGTAACCCCACTAGGCCTCCCCACCTCAGTACTTTGCACTGGCCATTCCCCCTTCCTGGGATGGCTTTCCTCCAGCTCAGCCTCCAAGCTCAACATAAACGCCGCTCACATCCTCCCGGATGACCCTTTCTAAAGTGGACACTGCCTTGCCACCCTCTGTCACTACACCCACATTACCCTCATAGCTCAAAGTTTCTAGCATTTTGTTTATTCTTTACTGACTTGTTTATATTCTGTCTCATCCACGTCTTCTCCATGAGAGCAGGAATCAACTTCCTTCTACAGTGCTGTTTGCCCAATGCCTACACAAAGCAGAACCTCAATCAATATTCACTGAATGATAAAATAGTTTTTAAAAAATGACTGATTGAACTATAATTGGTTTCGATTTGTTTTTATGTCCCCTCCTTCTTCAACCTCCTTCCCACCTCCCACCCCGTCCCACCCATGGCTGATTCATGTGGATGTACGGCAGAAATTAACACAATATTGTGGAGCAATTATTCTCCAATTAAAAATAAATAAATTTATTTAAAAATTTTGCTTTTATGTTTATCTGTTCATCATTAATGATCTTTACCAGCCCAATGAATGCAAGATTCATGATCTACACAGGACCTAACACATGGATTACCCTCAAAGGGAGATACAATGGAAATGCTGAAAAAATAACACTTCTTTCTACCCAGCTCTGTAAAAGAATGCAGCGACTGACCAGTAAAGCTTGGGGGCTGCCATCTCTTGATTATCTACAGCCACATTACCATGATCAGTATTGAATGTGAACACTCTGTGAGCAGAGTCTGAAGTAACAGCTATGGGGAGATGCAGAGATGTGGGCAGAGTCTCTGCTCTCTTTAAGAAGAAGGCAAAACAGACTCAGTGAAAATACATAAAGCCACAAATGCCCCCAAACACATCAATATATATAGAACCAATTACCACAGTAATCGACTAGACTTGCAATAAATTGACAAGAGGGACCATAGCAGTCAGGGCGGGCGACAGAGGCACACACAGAGTGACTTTATAAGCTGCCCCTGTGGAATCAACCTGACTAAAGAAAAACCCCAAGGAAACAAGAAAATGTCAGGGGAGTCTAGGCTATTGGCTGACCCGATTAGGTTGTTTTCCCCTGTCACAGGCACTCCCATTTCACCTACAAATCACATATTTTAACTGGCAGATTTATTGAGAAATTGCACTGGAGAAATGCTTCGACCTTTCTTTTTCTTTCTTTGTTATTTTGTTGATCAGCAAAAGAAAAATATTTTCAAGTCTTTTGAACCTGCTTTATTTTTGCAGTTGCTCTAAACCAAGGGCTTCTGTGCTATTAGATTCTAACTCTGTGGAATGTATCCCATCCCCTGCCAGACTTGACCAACTGGATGGGCCTTGTGTGGTTAAGTCTTTGCCAAGCTCTCTATCCCTTTCCAGTCACGTTAGACTTTAAGGGGAGATGGGTGTGACCACTTCCTGGAGCCCCGGGGCATGAACTCTGTTTAGGGAGGTACCATCCCCTTCTCTGGCCTCAGCAGGAGGATGCCAGACCACAGGTAGTCTGCACACAGCCCTGCACAAAGCAGCCAGCCAGTGGTGTGGCCATCACACATGACCAGGGAATGGTCCAACCTGGTCCAGTAGCCCCTCTCCCCAGGAAATGGCACTACCATGGGTCTTCCATCTAAAGCGCTCCACACCTGTCTCTTTGCGTCCCATCTTCAGTGTCTCACAGATTGCTCCTGGGGGCAGCAGCCACCTTGAATGTGGGTACTTTGGCAGTAGACAAAATACACACAGGCTGAAGGAACTTTCCAAGGAATGGGATGAACTCTCATGGTGAGAAGTATGTTTGGGACATTGCAACAACTTTCTCTGCCTCTTTTGTGGGTCAAAGAAAAGCCCAGAGAGGGCTTCCCTGGTGGCTCAGATGGTAAAGAATTCACCTGCAATGCAGGAGACTTGGGTTTGATCCCTGAGTCAGAAAGATTCCCCTGGAGGAGGAAATGGCACTCCAGCATTCTTGCCTGGAGAATCCCATGGACAGAGGAGAATGGCGGGCTAGTCCATGGGATCGCAAGGAGTCGAACACGACTGAATGACTAACCCTTTCTTTCACTTTCTTTTCAGAGAGTTCAATCATGCTGTCCCACAGATGCTAACTAGCCAAACGAAGAGAAGAAGTAAGATGAGGCTGGCAAAAGAAAGAGTTTGCTTGGCCTCAACATCTAGAATCCCACAGTGGGCCAGGAGCCTTCTCTTACTACCCATGATGTCTAGCACGGCATTGATCTACAGCAAATGACATACATTTCTGAATGAAGGCATACACATCATTACCTTGCAGAGGAACTCACAGCCTTCCCTCACGGTGCTACTAATCAAGGTCTACGTGCTCTTGACTGTGCTGGCATCAATATATCAGCAATTGTGTCAAAGTATACTAGGGAATTTCTTAAAGGAAGTTGATCTGATTGGAAAACTATCTTCCTCTCATCAGTAACAGAGACAGAAATGATGTATTCTGGGGCCTTTGACTGTTGTGACATTAATCAGCTTCATTTTGTAGTGTAGCTGGCAGTTGGGGCCACATTCAAAAATGATGTCAACTACTCTCATTTTTTTCTAAATTAATTACTTACCTAATCCTTTTTTTTTTTTTTTGCTGATTTCCTTGACATTAGTTTTTTCTTATGTATTTTTAATTTTTCCTCTTAATTTTCACCTTTTAGTAATTGAACCAACTTCCGAAGAGTTCCATGAGATTCAGGGAGACAGTCTCTGATGACAGAGGGATGCAAACTAGTAATAAGTAGTGGCCAAATGGATAAGCTTAGATGAAAGGGGTTTGTTGATTTGTTGGTTTAAGTCAATGTAGTTTTATGTCTTGTGTTGCATTCCTAGTTGCTTTTAAAAAAAGTAATGATAGGAAAGGTGGTAAAAGAAAAACTATTGTTGGCTCCTATAGCATTAACTGGTAGTCAGAAACTTGAAATAACAATCATATATTGGAGGGCCACACATGGATTTGCCCCAGTTCCTAGTATATAATTCCAGTCCTACCTTGTGTTGGTCACTCAGTTTTAAAGACTAGCCTGTTCTTCCTGTGCCAAATCCTAGGACATGACATAAATCCTGGGACAGGGCAAGTGCATGACGTCCCCCACACGAAACAGTCAAACCTGGAGATATGTGAGAGGGATGATAAGAGGGAGGACTAGCCAGGGCCTGAAGGAAAAGGTGTTTGAGGCGATGCTGTCTTAGACAACAGGCTGCTGTTTCCCTTGGAAGAGGAAAAGGAGGAGACAAAAGTATGGCATTCACTCACTTACTCAACCAACATTTACTGACCGCCTGCTAGATGTCATGCCTGGCATTATGTGTTGCAAGAGATGGGGTAGGAGTAGGGAGTGACCTCGGAGATTCGTTAGCTGTACCCCTACCTTTCAGAAACTGTTGACCCCCCTGTGCCTCTGAGAATACAAGAGTATTCCTCTAAAGCACATTATGAAGGGAGAATAGGAAAAACTAGGAGCCAAACAAAAACATAGAAACTATTAGTCTGTTCTATCTCAACTCCAACATCCACTTATGCTGAAACTTGGGTTGTTACTAGAGCCAAGGTCTCACCTCTGGGGCTCAAGGGGAACCGAAGTCTGCATCCGTATGTGGCCGGTGCAAGCAGACACTGCGGGTTTGGAGTCAAAAGTAAAGGGGAGGCTGGTGCAGCTGGACGCCTGCATGGACCTCCCCCTTCGGAAGATGCGCCTGACAGCTCCTTTGCACTTAAAAAAGCAACAACACCCGGCTGCTTATCAAAGCTTCCCAGGGGTTCTTTCCACAGAGACCACATTTTTATAGCCTCCCTTCCCCCATCAAAAAAAAAAAAAAAATCCCTCTCCTATGGGTGGGGTTTATTTCCTGGTCTTTTCTCAGCAAAAGAGCTATATAACTGGGACTGAAAATAGCTCCCAAAAGATGTGATTCTGGTCTTGATTTTTGTAATGGAGGTTTGGCTTGACGTTCCTGTTCCACTGGGCTAGTTAGTGATTTGTGACTTCTAAAAGACACAGCAGTGTTTCTAGGAAGAACACATTTATCCAGTTTTACTCCCTGACATTTTGATCAGCTGCTATTTTGTTCAAAAGTTAGTGAACTGAACTGAAAATTTTATTGAAATAATGCTAGTAATAATAATAGTGCTAATAATAAGTCAAAATGCATAGAACAGTTACAGGATGCTAGACACCCTGTTTCATAAATAATTATTGTATCCGATCCTTAATTGTAAGCTAAGTATCAATAGCCCTATTTTACAGACAGGGAAAATGAGGCTCACAGCCATTAAGTAAACTTAATAAAAATTCTGACGCCTATCTGTCTGACTTTAAATTCTCACTATAAACAACAGAATTAAACTCCTTCCACTGCAGTATCAGTTGACTTAGCCTATTGAACCTTGATCCAGGCCTTATTAAATGCTGCATTCTATTATTATAGCATTCTATTATCTATTCTATTATTCTATCTATTATCTATTATTCTATTTCTAATATGTAGAAATAATTTGCCATGTATATAGAGTCACAGAGAACTAAAAGTAAAAGAAGCTCTAAGTATTACCTAATTCAAGTTAGTTATTATACAGACGGGAAGATGATTTTTATAGAGGGTTAAGTAATTTACCCAAGGTCAGCTGGCTGGCTAATGGCCTAACTAAGCGCAATAGCCCAGGTCTCCTGACCGCTCCCCACCCCCTCCGCCCCCCGAACCGACCCCACCCCCACCCTCAGTGCTCTTTTCCTCAAGACACTGCCTTAGAGTAGGATGGACTATAATATAGATATATTGCACTTAAGACACAAGACATCCATCCCCCCAAATGCAGAAAGCCCAAGTGATGTCAAGTTTAAATTTCCACCTTGGTGCAGAATTTCCCATTGCCTCATTACTTATCTTGCAATTTCCCCCCATTTTTTGGTGCAGAGATAAACTATTAGTTTTGTTATGGAGACCATAACTTAAGTCTTAGTAAGTATAGGAATTATACTCTTAAACCTGCTGCCATATGCTTATTTCTCTTGGATCAATAGCACCATGGGCAACCCACTGAGAACTGATCTACATTGTGGATAAAAGAAGTGGGGGCTAAACAAACAGATTTCAGCCTAGCTTGCAGAATTTAGGAAACAGCAAGTTTGGCTAGAAGTAGAGTTTCTTCTCTTCACAGTCCACCAGAGAATCCAGGCCTCTTTCTTCTCAGTAATAGTGGTTATGAGTCTGATATTTACTAAGTAAATTCTATATGTGCTACATGATGCTAGAAGCTATGAGAATTCAAAAACTTATGAAGCCTTCTTTGCATTTTCTATGTCCCCTGCCTGGATTGTTCAGTTCCTAGATCTTTGCATGATTAGCTCCGTCTGCCAGATCTCACGGAGAAGGCAGTGGCACCCCACTCCAGTACTCTTGCCTGGAAAATCCCATGGACGGAGGAGCCTGGTGGGCTGCAGTCCATGGGGTTGCTAAGAGTCGGACACAACTGAGCGACTTCAGTTTCACTTTTCACTTTCATGCATTGAAGAAGGAAATGGCAACCCACTCCAGTGTTCTTGCTTGGAGAATCCCAGGGATGGGGGAGCCTGGTGGGCTGCCGTCTACGGGGTCGCACAGAGTCGGACATGACTGAAGCAACTTAGCAGCAGCCGCAGTCAGATCTCAGCTCAAACTCCCCTATCATTGAGGCCTTCTCTGTGCCTGCCATCTTAATCAGCACCCCTTTCCCCATCGTCCAGTCACCCTCTATTACATCCTCTGATTTTAGTTTCTTCATAGTATCTATCACTGTCTAGAATCATTGCTGTCATTTATTTGTCACTTGCCACTTTCTTTCTCTCTTCACTAAGATATGAGCTCTGTAGAAGCAGGAATTTTTTCTGTGTCATTCGCCATTATATGCAAAGTGCCTAGACCAATGTTCAGATATAGAAAGAAATGAATAAATGAATGAATGAGCCCATCCTCAGGAAGCAATCCATCAAGCTGTGAAGGCAAAAGCTTGCATATTTTGAGCAGCTATATCCAGAAAGCTATATAATCAACTACTAACTTGTATATTATGGACAAGATGTCACTATTGTCAGGCCCATCATTATATGAAAGAAGTTCGATATCGCCACCAGAATTGTCATCCCATCAACTAAAATACTAGCCAGGTTAAAATATGAAACTCTAATATTTTTTATTTTGAGAAGAAAACAAGTGGGGGACTCAAACACTATTTTTAAAAAATAGAATCCTTGAGATAGTAAGATGAGGATAGTGTTGTCTATAGTACAAAGTGATTAAAAAAAAAAAAAAGCTTATCACATTTAATCCTAATTGTTGGCATGTTTCCAATTCCTTTCAGTGCCCAAAGACTTAAGACTGTTCAATTCTGCACACAAGCCTAATAATCAATGGCTTAATCGGAGAAAAGTCCTGGTCCAAAGTGAAAACCATTCAGGCCTGTCCTCCTCTCTGTGACAGACTGTCCTCTGCAGAGATGGCACTGGGACACAGCCCTAGAGCCCACCGTGCCACGGCTCCTGTGCTGAGGTTCCTGCACCAGCTAGGATAAGCAGGATGATGAAGGAACCCACACCCTGTTGGTCTCCGAGGAGAGAATCTAGCTTTGCTATTTGGTGTCATCCAAGAGCTTGTTAGACATGCAGAATTTCACGCTCCACCTCGACTTACTGAATCAGAATCGCCATTTCAAGAAGATCCCAGGTGATACACAGGCATATTAAATTTTGAGAAGCACTGCTACACAGGAAAACAAACACTCTGCCAGAAACTGGGTTGTCATCGTTGATCGTGGGCCACCACCCCTCACCCCCACTCCCAAAAAATCAACACCAACCAACCAAAAATCTAGAAAACTCAAGGTGAAAGGCAGTAGATCCATCATGAAGTCTAACCATGGTTGACATCTGGCCCTGCGGTGGTGACTTTAGACCAGTGACTCGGCTTCAATTCCATCTTGATCTCACTTCCATTTTGTCCACTAACCTTCCCACCTTCAATCTCTTCTTGTGCCATTGGCAGGCAAAATAGCGTGCTGCCATTTGCAATGTATCTTGGTAGGTGAAGGCATTTTTCTTGTCCTCACTCAGTCACTTACTGCTTTGGTGACCACATGCAAGTTACTTAAGCTCTCTGAGGCTTTATTTTCTTATCTATAAATAGGGAAGGTAAGACTTAAGTGATGTGTATGTCTGGAGGGCTTCCCAGGTGGCACAGGGGTAAAGAATTCACCTACCAATGCAGGAGACTCAGAAGACTTGGATTCAATCCCTGGTTCAGGACGATCCCCTGGAGGAGGAAATGGCAACCTATTCTAGTATTTTTTTTTTTCCACTCTAGTATTATTGCTTGGAGAATTTCTTGGACAGAGGAGCCTGGCGAGCTACAACCCACAAGGTCACAAAAGACTCAGACATGACTGAGTGACTGAGCACACACGTTTGAGGGTTAAATGAGAAAAGCTACGTAATAGGCTGTTTGGTAATATTATTTTGATAACTTCTTCCCTCAACCTACAGATCCAGTTTACTCCAGACTCTGCACCAGAGCCTGGGGACTTGAAGACTCAAATTAAATCCTCACACATATGTTTCAAAAAGCTTAGATCCTCCTGGAAGCTGCTGTTTATGACACCACCCGGCTCAGCATCAGTAGCACCTTCATCAGGCCTGTCTGCCTGGGAATGCCATAGAACAGCTGTTTCCTCTAAATCCCCTCTCTGCTCACTACAGGGTTTTGCATGTAGCAGGCCCTCAGCAAACATTTGTTGAATGAATTAATTAATCATTGAAAGAAAATAGCTATATGCTATAATCGCTTTGCCATTTGAGTGCTAACTTTGTCATTGTAAATGTATATGAAAAGAGCCTTCGCAGCTGGTTTGTAACCCTGGGGTTGTAACACATAAAGTATTATACAGACGTAAGTTATTCTTCACTGGCTTTCTATGTTCTGCCTTTAATGTAACAGGGTCTTGTGCCATGTAGCACAGTTATGCCCTTTAGCCTATGGACCACACCAGCTTAAAATACACCAGACTAGGTCTCTGCTGACCAACTCTCACAGACTGGATCAGATGCTGATGACTGATTCAGCTATTGTTTTTGCTTCAGCTATGGCCGAAATCTGTTCACTGTCTTGGGCAGATGAACCAACTGAGTCTTTCTTGGCTTCTATCCACCCAAAAACTAACTGATGAAAAGTGGGAAAGGTGGCATTCCGTGTGGTAGAAATACAATGTCATTCAGGTGGTTTACTTCTTTCTTTGACTCTAACCTAACTTAAGACCTCTCAGAGCTAGAGAGTCCCCTTAAGGGAAAAACTCTCAGCTTGTATCTTGGAAGAAGAGGAAGATGTTCTTCTTGGCTTTCCCCATGGAAAGGAAGCAACTGGCTGGAAACCAACCAATCAATGCCCCCACCCCCTGACCATTGCCTGATCCCCAGTAGATTATGGACTAGAAGGTACAGCAGAAAGGAAGAGCTTGCTGCTGTTGCTGCTGCTAAGTCGATTCTGTTGTGTCTGATTTGGTGTGACCCCATAGATGGCAGCCCACCAGGCTCCCCCATCCCTGGGATTCTCCAGGCAAGAATACTGGAGTGGGTTGCCAGGAAGAGCTTGCTTATCACCAACTGTCACCCAGATAACCCCACGGATATGCCCCAAAAGCAATGGCAAGGAAGAGCTATACCAAAGGTCAGATCTAGCAATGAAAGTGACACTGGAAAAGAAAAGGAAGAAAGACCCAAGGAAATCCACTCCCAAATGGAGTACCAAAAGAGAAAAAGGAAGAAGAAAGAGAGAAAGAAAATATTCTGAGCTTAATGTGTCAGGTTGAGGATTAAAATTAAGCCCGTTGAAGTTCTTCTTTGAAGAAGGTTCCACCTTTTTGGTCACTTTTCTGAAATCTACAGATCTATGCCTCTTTTTACTGGTTTCTTCTGAAGTAAGAACAAAATAAAGGATTTACTCATTTGACAACAGTAGATGCTAATTATACGCCAGGCACTGTGTCAGGGGTGAAGACTCAAAGATTAACAAGAAATGATCTTATGTTTTGCACTTCCTCCCAGATTTCTATCCAGAGTTCAGCTCTTTGTAAGTACAATGTGTGTTTTGTCCTTTTTTCAGTTAACTTGTACACACACCATGTACACACACACACACACACACATACATATGTAGTACAAGAAAGGCTGTGCATGTGTGTGTGTTGCTCATTCACTTCAAACATGTCCGACTCTCTGCAACCTAGGGGATGTAGCCTGCCAGGCTCCTCTGTCCACTGGATTCTCCAGGCAAGAACACTGGAGTGGGTTGCCATGCACTCTTCCAGGGGTCTTCCCTACCCAGGCATCAGACCCACATTTCCTGTGCCTCCTACATTGCAGAAGAATTCTTTACTGCCGAGCCACCAGGGAAGGCCCTGAGAGAGAGGCTAAAGATTATATTTATATAGATGGGTATATACATATTTTTATATACAGCATTTTTGAAACAGACAAGACCCTAATATATCTACTTTTCTGCAACTTGCTTTGTTCACTTCCAAACGGTTAGGAACAGAGCATCTCTGGACAGATAGATAGTAAACTGTAGTAATGGTTTCCTGGTTGCCTCTGGGGAGTGGAACTAGATTACTGGGAAATAAGAGTGAGAAGATTTGTTTTTCACTTTATTCTGTTTTATACATTTTGCATTTTTTAAATAAACTTTTTAAATTACAAAAGTCAGGGAAATATGGTACATGCTTTCAAGTCTATTATCACGGGAGACAGTCATACAGGGAAATGACAACACAGGGACATGTGAAGAGCACTGCTAAAGGATATAGATAAGGGACTCTAAGAGCATAAAACAGGAAGCAAAGAATTCTGACTAGTGCATCACGGGAGACTTGGTGAAAGTGGTGACGTTAGAACTGGCTCTTGAAGAGCAGGAAGGAGGTGATATAATGTAGGTAGATAGAAGACAAGGTTGGGCGGGCTCAACAGTGTGGAATGGCTCAATGCCCTCTTCCAAACCAGTGGGAATCTTGACCCTGGACCCAGAGTTGGGGCCTGACATTGGGTCAGGGTATCATTTAACTGCAGATGCCAATTTATGGAGCTGAAGTTGGTGATTAAAAGACAAGCAAGAAACAGAAATCATAACCAGGAAGACAAACCTGCAGATCCTAAGGGCCTACGCAGAGCATAAGATCCACCCAGAAATGAGACAAAGGAACAGACACTAGAGAAAAGTGTTTCAAGGGAGGGGGCAAGAGAGGGGCCCAGGAAAAAATTTCTGAGTGAGAAAAGTAGTTGTGGAAACTTTAGAGCACATACCTGTGGTCTCTGAAGCAAGAAGGGAATCTCAAAGCCTAAAACTGTAGGAATCAAATGCAATCATTTTTGAACTGATGCCAGTAGTCTTGCGCCATCAGAGAGGAGGAATGCTCGAGGTAGGGAACGGTCAGTGACACAATAGCTGGAGCGGGCAGAGGGGATGGGAGGCTAAATGTTTGCTCCTAAAGATGCCCTGGTCCTAATTTCTAGAACCTATAAATGTTACCAGTGATTGGCAAAAGAGACTGTGCAGATATGCTTAAATGACGAGTCCTGAGATGGGAAGAGTATCCTGCATTATCTGGTTGGGTCCAACATAATTAAAAGGCTCCTTATAAGAGAAGGCAGGAGGAGTTAGAGAGACCATGTGACTCAGGGACTGGAGTGATGCCCTTTGAAGACGGAGAAAGGAGACACACCAAGGGATACAGGTGGCCACTACAAGCTAGAAAGGGCAAGAAAAGGCAAGGGGGCAATTCTCCCCTAGAACTTTCAGAAACTGGCCTCACTGATACCTTGAGCTTAGTCCACCAAAACTGATTCTGGACATCTGGTCCCAGAACTTTCGGGAATAAATGTATGATGTTTTAAGCCATCAAGTTCATAGTAATTTGTTACAGCAGCCACATGAAGCTAATACAGGGAGTGAAGCCAGGTTCGTGCTGTAAGGCATTAGTGAAAGGCTTCAAGCTGAAGAGTCAAGTCATTAAAGGGCATTTTAAAAAAGATAACAGGTGGTGAATTGTAGAATGGACTAGACAAGCATGAAACTGAACAAAAAGAGGCACATGAGGATGCTACTTCAATATTTCCTATGACAGCTGATACTGTAAAGAGATGCAATTTTGAGAAATGGCTAGGAGAAGACACCTGTTAAAGAAATATTTAGGTGATTAAAAAAACGCAAAACTTTGTAAATGGTTGAACGTGGAGGGTGGAGGAGAATATAAAGAAGGGCTCCTCACTTTATATTTTGGCCCATCAATGTGGTTCACGAATCTACTATGTGATTTACGAAGCAATGTGGTTCACGAATACAAAGAAAAGACATGATCATGGAATATCCAGATAGAAATGGTAAACACTCACAGACAAATGAGTTTTTTTAATTTCAGGGTGAAAGGAAGGATTTGAGCTATGGGTTGAGGTAGATACAGAAGAGAATCACCTGGTATCAGTGAAGATGAGATGAACATTAAGGATGAAATCCTGAAAAATGACCAAAACATAAGAGATTTCTTTAGAGGAACGAGGGAAAAAAGAATAAGAAATAAAGGCCCAAGATTAATAAAGAATCTGAACAGAATACCATCAGGGACACCAAAGGAGAGAATTTACAAAAAGGCAGACTTGGCTAATAGGGACAAATTCTTCAGCCGAGATGAGATAAAATGATAGTTCAGTTTTAGTTTAGTTTTCTATAGAATAGAAAACAGAAACTCTGCTTAGGAAGTCCTTCATTTCCTTCTCTGGAGTTAATTCTGTAGTGTAACAGGGTTGGAAGCAATTATTTGAAGAGTGAAAAGAAGTTGAGGAAATAGAGAAAAGATGTACAAAAGACTTGCTTAAGAGATTTGATTGTGGTGTGGTGGCACTAGTGGTAATGCAGGAGTGCCAATGCAGGAGATGTAAGAGATCCAGGTTCAATCCCTAGGTCAGGAAGATCCCCTGGAAGAGGGCATGGCAACCCACTCCAGTATTCCTGCCTGGAGAGTCCCATGGACAGAGGAGCCTGGCAGGCTATAGTCCAGGGTGGCACAGAGTTGGACACAACTGAAGCGACTTAGCACTGCACATGTTGAAAGGAAATGGTGGTAAAAGAGTTGCATGTTTATAAAAAATTTCATTTTTTTGAAAATGAAACTCAGAAACTCAGGCTGAAGAGGTTGTAGAGATTAAAAAGGAGGAAACCAATGAGCGAGTGAAGACTAAGAGGAAGCAGAGATGGAAGGAAGCAAGGGCACAGATGGAGAGATTCAATTGAAAAGGAAGAACTTACTACAGTCACTGAGGCATGAGGGCAAAGGATGATAAGGAACATGGAAGTAAGTGTAGAAGTGGAGAGATTGAGGTTGGAAATTTTCAATTCAGATAGTCTTTATATGCTCTGTACAAAAGAAGAGAGACTAATCTCAGACAACGAGAAATGGGAAGTATCTTTTCTAACTGGAGTTCCAGTCAGACTTATCTGAAGACAGTGGAAGTGTTAGTAGCTCAGTCATGTCTGACTCTTCGAGACCCTATGAACTGTAGCCCACCAGTCTCCTCCATCCATGGGATTCTCCAGGCAAGAATACTGGAGTCGGTTGCCATTCCCTTCTCCAGGGGATCTTCCATGACCCAGGGATCAAACCTAGGTCTCCTGCATTGCAGGAAGATTCTTTACCACTGAGCCACAAGGGAAGCTATCTAGAGACAAGTGGTCCTAAATATTGGTCTGACCAAACCATATAGTAGTTGTATGACACGTAAGTGTCCACTGAAACAAAGGCTGTCTTTTGAAGATCTGGTCAAAAATATCCATCTCTAAGGACATGCCTCGTGGTCCAGTGGTTGAGACTTCACCTTACAATGTGGGCTCAATCCCTGGTCGGGGAGCTAAGAGTCCACATGCCTTGTCACCAAAACATAAAACAGAAGCAACATTGTGATACATTTAATAAAGACTTTAAAACAGGTCCACATCAAAAAAATATATATCCACCTGTGAATTCTCATCAGTCAGGTATACCTAAACCACTTCATGCGTCCATGATAAAAGCCACATAGGAAGTCACCATGTGAGAAGGGCCTTTACCACCACTCCCACCACTAACAGCGGCAGCAACTTGTTGAGGGATTGTCCTGTGCCCAGCTCTGTGCCAGACCCTGGGATTTTAAAGTTGAATAAGGCATAGAACCCACCTTTGAGAAGCTGCACAGTGATTTAAAGAAAGAGAAGGAAAGTCTTTAACTCAAATGCCTGACCTGAGAAAACCTCTCACATGAAGGGAGACTCCGAGGATCTATAACGTGTCAGAGCTGGAAGGCACCGTGAGAGCTTTACAGGGAAGATGCTGATAGTTAATTGAGTAAACAAAGTCGCCTGGCTGATTCTAGACTACCAACCCTTAGTCCTATGATCTTTCCATTTCATTTCACCCCTGACAAACCTCCTTTCCTATTCAATCCATAAGCAATTTTAGGTACCTAATCATAGGTACAAAAGCAAAGAACAGAAAACCCCTTTTCACGGGAAAGTTTTAAAAGTTAGAGCAGGCAAGAACCTATAATCAAAGGACTTGAGTCTAAAAAGGTGTCACTTTTATGTCATGGTAGGTATAGTCCTCTCAGAACACCTGTCACCACTAGTGTATAAATTCCATTTTGGAACAACAGTCCCCAGAGTGCAGAAAAGCAGAAGAAAATCTTCCTTTGTCTTATGTACTTATAATTCTTAATCAGTAGCAGGCTTCATGCTTTTGGAATAAAAAGAAATTAGTGCCTAGAGAGAAGAAAAATATTTTAGTGTAAGAATCAGACCCAAGGATAAGAGACGCACAGTAGGTAACACAGAGGTCAGATTTAGGGGTCAGCTGGGGGGTAGGTATATGTGGACAACTACAACAGATCAAAATAGACATACTAAAGTGGTTGAATATCTTTTAATATCAACAAAAAGCAAGGGCTGATATACATCATATTTATGGGAAAATAAAGCTAACAGTTGGACTGTGACAAAACTAGCTCCTGTGTGCAAGAATGGCTTGAGATTAAGAGGGATAAGGGCATAATGCCAAGGCTATGGACAAATGTTCCTCTTGGGCTTAGTAAGGATATTACAATGCTCAGGAGAGATGCAAGGGGCAGAACCAGGAGTTCTGAGGAAGGTCAGACTTGCATCTCCCAGCTGTCCCAGAGCCTGGCAATCCTTGAACCACTGGCAAACAGCAATGGGGGAGGGTTTAGCCCTTTGGTTCAATCAGGAGGCTCTGGCACGGAAACATAAGAAAGTTTTGCCAGCTGGAACAGGTCTTATCAAAATGTGCTTACATTATACTCCTTTCTTGGCAAACTGGAATCAGAATAATTTTAAGATGTTGACATTTGAATGGAGACAAGAAGCCTGTGGTTGTGTCTTTGAGCTTACAGGAATCAGGACGTAGTGGGGGACGGGAGAAGAAGTCTGCAGCCCAGGCACGAGCCTCTTGCCTCTTTTGGAAGAAAGCGTCCAGCGGAAGGAGAGGCTCTCGTGCCTCAACTACCTCTTAAGCAAGACAAAACAGAAATCTGTGTGCAGCTCAGAGAACCAAGAGCATCTAAGCCATGGGAGCACATTTTCCCCACTGCAGCCCTGCTGACAGCAGAGAGTCCCTAGTCTCAGAGGGAAGCTTGGTCATCAAATCTTAGCTTGACCTACTTCTTGAGTTTTCATTGTGCTCATTTCATCACTTGCCCTTTAACAACTCACACCTCCATAATTTGGCCTCATCAGAATGCCGTGAGGATAAGCTCAGATGAAGAAATTCCATGAATGGCAATTCTAAACCAAGTCTTGCTCAATCAGAATACAAATTTACCAGCCAGTACTCCTCCTCCACCAGAAGGTGAATTCAAAAGGTTTGAGAAATTCCAGTTCCTTATACATACTTGGACTGAATACTAACGTGCCATCAAACACTGGACATTTGTGAGACTGTTATCCACAGCTATATAAACACCTGGGGCAACGGAGATTTCCTCATAGCACAGAGCAGCAGGAAAAAATGCTCCAAAATACAGGGCAGGATGGAGTGAGAAGGGATTTGCTATTCAGTTAGTTACTGGAAGAGGTTGCCAGCCAGCACAGGATGGGATTGCTGGGGACAGGTAGTGACGGGGAGGCTGGAAGGCTGTTCTTTCCTCCCTACTGCATAAGAATAATCTAATACATTGCCTGTGCTGTGGTAGCAGGATGCATGGTGGCTGGTAAAGACCTTTAGATGACTTTCTCTGTGTTAACCAGTTCAGTGACCAGATAGCTTTGACTCTATCCTGTATCTAAAGTTTCCCCAAATACCTCCATTTTGATATTTAGCTTTAGTAACCAGACCTTGCCAATTCAAAGGATGGGAAAGAGCATTGAGGCGAATTAAACCTTCACCTGCAGACTCCCTGCATTTGGTCCCATGGAGGCATGCAGGCGGCCAGGGCTTGTACGGAACATAGAACTTGTCAATGAGCATGTCACT
This sequence comes from Cervus elaphus, assembly GCF_910594005.1. NCBI lineage: Eukaryota > Metazoa > Chordata > Mammalia > Artiodactyla > Cervidae > Cervus > Cervus elaphus. Next base: position 59,757,674 of record NC_057828.1, read on the forward strand.
CACCTTTGCTGATGTCTTCATACTCCAGCCAGAGTCGCCGCTGCACCTGCTTGTTTGGGTACCAGATAGAGCAGGATTCCTCAAAGCCATAGATAGCTTCCTGGATGTAGTGGTTGCCAAACTGGTCCAACAAGGCTACAAAATCCCCACGAGATGTAGCCCCGTCCAGGGAGTGGAGAGCGTTGCTGAGGGCTATGGAGAAACATCACCCAGGATTAAGAGTGAGGATTCATAATATGGGTATCCCAGATTCTCAGGCCTTCCAGCCTCAAATCTGCAAGTGACACGTAGCCCAAAGTATGCTGGAGAGCTGGCTGGAGCTATCAGGTGAGTATTTCCAGGTAGCTGAAGCAGACATTTCAGTTCCTAAAAGAATATTTCTCTAAGCCAATTGGTTGTTAACTTTGTGCAAGTTGAGTAAAACATTGTCACATCTCTACCACCCACCTGCTTAAGTCAATTTTTTTTTCAAATCACAATCATGACATTAAATCAACTTAGTGAGCTCAAATAATAGCATTAAAAATGAAGGAGAATAGCATAGTTTAAAATAGAAACACAAATACCAGCAGAGAACATTTCCCATCAGAAGATGAAATATGGCTTCATGAAACTTTTGTTGTGTGTATGTGGGTGTGTGTGTATGTATAAGGTCATGGTGTAAAATGTATTCTAACTGTGTGTAGGGACCAAAAAAGTCTGCAGGATTTTGTTCTTCATGCAGAGACATTGGTAATGGAAAGACAATGGAAGACGAATGATAAGGAAAGTCACTAAAACACTGCTTATATCTATTTAGAAAAAAAGTATATAAAGACTGCTGCTACTGCTAAGTCACTTCAGTCGTGTCCGACTCTGTGCGACCCCATAGATGACAGCCCACCAGGCTCCCCCGTCCCTGGGATTCTCCAAGCAAGAACACTGGAGTGGGTTGCCATTTCCTTCTCCAATGCATGAAAGTGAAAAATGAAAGTGAAGTCGCTCAGTCGTGTCCGACTCTTAGCGACCCCATGGACTGCAGCCCACCAGGCTCCTCCGTCCATGGGATTTTCCAGGCAAGGGTACTGGAGTGGGGTGCCATTGCCTATATAAAGACTAGAAAATGGCAAATGGAAGAAAGAACCTGTTGGCCGCCTCACTCACCTCCCCAGACAAATCTTGGATTTGCTTTCCCTGTTTAAGAGAATTATATATGTCAGAAAGATAACCTATGGCAAAATTTTCAAACCCAGTATCTTCTCTGACCAACTTTGTACAGCCTTACTTTTGACACACTTGTGTCCTGTCAGGGCAAGGCAGAGCCTGGCTCAAGTTTAAGACCCCAAGTGCAGACACCCATATCATCCATGATGCCATGTGTGGCTTAGAAAAGCATATGGCAGTAGAGATACCCGGCTGTTAACCCCTGGTGGGCATACAGCATCTGGGCTGAGTGCCAACTGAGTATGTGCTCAGGGTAGGGTCTCTACTGCCATGTTTTTCTAGAATGTAGAGTAGCTTAGCTCATTCTAGGTGTTTTCTGCACTAGCAGATTTTACTTCACTAATAATCCCTTCTTGCCAAGAATTCTGGTGATAGAAAAGATCTAAACCCCTGCGTGTACTCTGGAGATGTTCTATATCCTTAATGCCTCTTCTGTCTCTCTGCATCAAGATTTACCTTTAGTGAGTATATATCTCACCGCTCTTTCCCTCTATCCCTGACCTTCCATCTCTCTCTCTCATTGGCCCTAACGCTCAGCCTCCCTGTTGCCAACCCTGAGTCCTCTCACCCTGTCTTGTCATCCTGTGTCAACAAAAGCATTCAGCTCTACTCCCCCTTTCACTCAACACAGTGAAGCCAGACTCTGGAGCATAAAGCTCAGGTATGGAACAGTCTTATAGCCCCCGAGCAAGGAGCGGAGTCACCTTCTTCTAGTCCATGGGGCTGAGGTGAAATAGGGATGCAAACCTATGTGAAGGCGGATTTGTTAGATATTTCCTCTTTTACAAACTTCACAGTGGGATGGCTCAAATGTTAGGAAAAACTTGACTCAAGGCATTTATCACTAAGGTTTGAAGAATACTTACACAAGATGCCTCACTGTTCAGTTTTGGAATAATTTATCCTACGTAAGTTTAGAATTCACTAGTCCTTAACATACTAGATACAGATATAAAGACATAAGTATGTGCATGTGTGTGAATGTTATATATATACACACACATATATGGTAGATAAATCTATATCTATCTATCATGCTTACTTACTGTTTAGAAATCTTTGTTGTGTTGTTTAGTCACTATTGTAGCCCACCAGGCTCCTCTGTCCATGGGATTTCCCAGGCAAGAATACTGGAGTGGGTTGTTTTCTATATTTCTTCACCACTTCCTCTTTATTGCTCTCTTTCCCGTATTTCTTTCAACAGATAGAACCTCTAAAGTATACTCTTTGCATTTGGAAAATTTTATTCTGTCAATTTATAAAAAGTCTGCTTTTGTATGACCCCAGGAAAAATGATAAAGTAGGTGCTTATCTTCCATGGTTCCCACACTGCCCTTTCCATCTCTTCTATCATCCAAGATAGAACTTGCAATTTAATCTATGCTAAGAAAATGATCCTATTCCAGCCATTTGCCCTGAAGGGTGAATCGAGTGAACAGGTTATAGATCTTGTGGAGTGGCTACATTTTTGGACGGCACCTTCAACATGGATAAAAGGTTTGTGCCCTTGGGAAGGAACTCCACACCCCAGGGGTGGGTGGGAGGGACGGCTCACAGCTGCGCTCACCCTGAGAGACGGTCACTTGGTTGAGCTTGATGTGGTACATCACAGAGCGGACCTTCCAGTGCTGCAGCACGGGGTATCCCGACACCTCACTGAAGTTCACCATCCCTGGGGACAGAGGAGACGAGTGTTCAGTGCGTGCAGTTGATTCATAACTCCCAAGTCTTCTGGTTACGGGGTGTAATTATGAAAAAGTGAGAAGTCATGCTTGGATGGAGAAACTTTCTGGAATCATAGTAACAACAGCTATAAACCTTTACTCGGTGCCAGGCACTTGGCTAAGCACTTTGTATATAGTCACATGATCCTTGTGAGCGAGGTGCTCTTGTTTGCATCTTATAAATGAGGAAACTGAAGCTTAGGGTGTTTGCATTAGGGACCTACACAGAGCCAGATAGAGTCCAGGTGTGCCTGAGACCAGGCCTGGGTTCTCAACCATTCTCGTCTAATACTCCCTTAATAAACTCATATGAAACTCTAGGTTTACTGGAACACATAGGTTTTTACTGTCTTTAATAGCTGTAGTAATTGACTCAGCTCACGTTCCTGATAACATTGATTTTTGTGTCCTATTTAACTGATTTGTGTTCAGTATTAAGGTTTTAATTACTCTGAAGCTGATAATACTGTTTTGTCTTTACCAGGAGCGACTGTATTAGCATAACTAAGTTAGTAAGGGGCAGGAATGGGCCCTAAACCAGGGGTTCCCAGCCTCCAGGATCTAATACCTGATGATCTGAGGTGGAGCTGATATAATAACAATAGCATATGATGATTATTTTTATAATTTCATAATCATAATTCAGAATTTTATAATTATTGAATTTGTTTAATAATATTATTATAATTACTATCAAACTGATATAATAATAATTAAAGTTAATAATAGTAATAACTTTATTGTGAAATAAAGCACACAATAAATGTAATGCTTTTGAATCATCCGGAAAACAACCCTCCACCCCCCTACCCTCCCAGGTCTGTAAAAAAATTGTTTTCCATGAAACCAGTCACTGGTGCCAAAAAGGCTGACGACCACTGCCTTATACTGAATGTCATCTATGTGCCAGATGTGTGATAGACACTTTATGTGTGGTCCCTCTTTTATAAATGGGAAAACTGAGGCTCTGAGAAGCGAAGTTACTTATCCAAGGTCATTCTCAATTAATACACCCTGTATAGCCTCTTAGTGATGCTATAATGAGCTGTTCTTGCTTGAACACCTTGGAGAAAGAGTGGTATTCTACTGGAATTCTAGTCATCACTATAAATATAAAATGCTACAGAAACAAAATAATTAGGCCATAGGAAACAAAGAAATCACCTTGATAACTTTAGAAAGTCAATTTTAGCTTCATTTCTCTGCCTAATGTATGCATAAATGTATGCATATATATGTACATATGCAAATATAATGGTCACAGATATGATAAACTTAGATAGTGAGTGTGTGTGCATAAATATAATGGCAATAATACACACATAGTGAATTATCTTGCCATTTTGACCCATGCTTCCTTCGAGTTAAATCAACTAATTTAGTACCTAAACTGGATGAAGAGTGGGCGGGATTAATTAGCTGCTTGTCAACTCCAATCAAATTAGCTGAGTAATTGCCAAATTTCCATTTCTGTGTGAATCATATGGGAATAATTATAGGTAAGAAAAACAGAAAAAAAGGTCAGGAGAGGTGCTTACTGAATCATTTGCTTAAATTTGATCTCAGGTAATCAAAGATAAGTTACTTGAAACTCAGAAAAGGTTTTCAGCATTATTCCATTCAGATGCTCTTCTTTTAGGGCATTAAGCTTTGTGATGGCAGTTATACTTCTACATACTCTGACTTTTAGCTTTTATGTTAATTGTAGAAGCATATAAAAGAAATTCTAACTTAACAAGTATAAGACTGCAGGCCTCCAAGGTACATTTTCTTAGAGTTATAATGTGCAAGTTTTGTAAAACTGTTCTATGAAGCGCATGTTCTCTAGTGATGCTAGCTCATCAGCTTGCTGTTATTTCAGAAACTCTATTAATAAAAAGATAGCAAGCCTGATAAAAAAAGATTTTTTTCAATATATCAGAAAACATTCCCTTTAAGGGAATTGTTTCCTAGCAGGAAAAGAAAAGGGCATGGAATCAGGTGGCGGGACCTGGCCAGGGGACCTAGTGGTTCCCAGTGTTCCATCTGTAAAGTGAGCAGCTGGGCTGAGATGACCCCTGGTTTCCTTTTCAATTCTGTAATTCCAATCAGCTGTGTGACTTGGGGCTTTGCAACTCATTTCTTTCAGTTTTTGTATCTGAAAAATAGGGGATAATAGTATTCATCCAGGCTACTTTATAGGTAGGTTATCAGGACAAAATAAAGCTACAGGTATAAAAGCCCACAGGGAAAATATGAAGCATCATATAGATACATTACCCCTAACTGTGTGAAACTGACATTTGTTAACTGATGTTTTTGTTATAAATTCCCAGGCCTGAGTTCAGGTCAACAGATGGAGGAAGGCAGAAAGGAAGCTTGGATGTTGGGGGTAAGCAGGGGTGACAGCCAGGATGAGCCAAACAACCCAACTCCATTATTTCACTGCTAAAGAGCAATTCTACTGAGTGCATTTACCCTGCACCACGCTCAGGGAAACAGTTACGTAACTGTGAATGCTCGGGAAATGATGTTCTGTGCTCACTTACAGATAATACTTCCATTAGTTAAAAAGAAAGGGATATTTTAAAGTATATGCTTTCTTGCTGAGTCATAGGGTTCTTTCTCAGTGTGCCCTTGCAATTCAGTGAGTTCTAGTTTTTTCTTTTATTATTTGGGATACTTTTGTGAATGCCTTTTTTTCCAAACAAAATATCTGTTTTTTCAAGAAAGGAGACTATTTTTCTGTTCATATGCTTGAAAAAAGAATGACTGAATAGACCTATGTGAAAGAAAGAAAGGAGGAAAGGAAGAAAAGAAGGAAGGAAAGGAAGAAGAAAAGAGGAAGGAAAGCAAGCAGGCAGGCAAGGAAGATAAGGAGGAAAGAAAACAGAAAGAAGGAAGGAGACAAGGAAGGGAGGGAGGAAGAAAGAAAATAAGGAATTTAGTCTACTCCTGTTGTTTTATTGAAATGTCAAGGGGACATTTAATCCCCAAAGTGCTCAAGATAAGAGGCTGCTTCCTTTGGATGAACTTGAAGAAATTCCAAAAAAGCTCAGAGCTCTGAATCTTCACATAGGATTTCATGATTATGGCACCCAATTTGTCCATGAATGTGGCCTCCTCTACCTCCTTGGTCCACCTCTACACTCTCTTCTTTTTCTCAACCGAGAGCCTGAAAGTTAAGTGGATAATGGCCAGGCCACATGTAAAAAATAGAACTCTGATAATCTACAGCAACCAGCCCAAGAAGCGAGCCTACCATCTCTTAGTCAGACTTGTAGGAAGTCAGACCACTATCTATTAAAAGTTCAGCAAGTCAAACAATAACTCCTGTAACAATCAAGCCAAAATCACCAGGACTTGATTAAGACTTGATTAATAACTGACAGCTTCCCTAATTTTTGTTCTTGCTTGCAAGTTAGGTTCCACCAGAGAGAGTCAAATATGTCTCCTAAACATTTACCTAAGAATACGTCCCTCCTGGTTAGTTGGGTCACCTTCCTGCCAACAGCCTACATGCCAATCAGTGCCTATCTGAAGCCCTCCTTTTTTTCCACTTTAAAGCTTTCCTATTTCTCTCTCTTGGTCTCTGCAAAGAAGCAGATGATGGTGGCTGACTCCCTCGCTGTGTGTAAGTAGCTTTCACCTATTTTCACTTTGTTGGTCTTCATTTATTTCCACCTGATTATAACACCCAAAAAGGCTAGTAAAGCTTCAAGTTCTTAACTGTTTTGATAAGGAGGAAAGAAGTCTGCAAGATAAAACACATACATCAGTAATTTTCCAGTACATCCCATTTTTTTTTTTTTTGGCTGCACTGGGTCTTTGTCGCTGTGTGCAGGTTTTCTCTAGTTGTGGAGAGCAAGGCTGAGCCTTGGCATGTGAGTCAGTCTAGAATAGGTCCCCATTGTGGTCCAAGAATCCCTGAAGGTCCCTGAGATCCTTACATGGAATATTCAAGGTCCTGCCTTTTCCAACTACAGAAAGCATGGATTTTCTTCATATACTTTGACCCAAACAATATATTACAATAAATTGAGTGCAGAGGTGAGAATTCAGCTGTCTTCTATAAAGTCAGCCCACCAGGGCTTCCCTGGTGGTTCAGATGGTAAAGTGCCTGCCTACAATGCGGGAGACCCGGCTTTGATCCCGGGTCGGGAAGATCTCCTTCAACGTGGTATATGGGCCTCTCATTGCAATGGCTTTTGTTGTGGAACATAAGCTCTAGGGTATGTAGGCTCAGTAGTTGGGGCACACAGGCTTAGTTGCCCTGTGTTTTGTGAGATCTTAGTTCCTGGACCAGGGATCATACCTGTGTCCCCTGCACTGGCAGGCTAGACTCTTAACCGCTGGATCACCAAAGGAAATCTCTCCAGTACTTTCTTTGAACCAATAATTCTGAAAGATGCAAACAGCTGTTATGTGTAAAAGGATTCTCTAGTTAAATAGATTAGGGAATTTCTGGACTAAGTAAAAGGTATTTCTTTAGGGCAGGACTTCTTGGAATCTCCTCCATGTTCAGGTGTTGCAAATTGCTGAGAGGTTGATGCTATAGTCTTTCCAAAGGAATTTGAAGGCAACCTACTTATGAGTGGAGCACTGTTTTTTCATAAAAAAATAAAATAAAATGCTTGAAAATGCTGATACTGAAGAATCTGAAGATCATTTTTGTTCTAAAATCTTGTAAGCTTGACGTTTTATGGGGATTTAGACCTATAATAATGTATAGTAAGGCATGCTATGACACTGTATGACTCTCAGGAAAGATATAATTAAAATGCTATCAGAACTAGAAAATACATATGGAAGAAATGCGGTCAACAGTCTCTTTAACTGATTCTTTTTTCCCCCAATATTTATTTCTTTGGCCAGTCTTAGTTGTGGCACGCAGGGAACCCTTTTACTTTCAGTTGAGTGTGTGTGCTCTGTCCGTTAGCTGGGTCTGACTCTTTGCAGCCGCATGTACTGCAGCCCGCCAGCCAGGCTCCTCCGCCTGTGGACTTTTCCAGGCAAGAATACTGGAGTGGGTTGCCATTTCCTACTTCAGGGGATCTTTCCCACCCAGAGATCAAACCTGTGTCTCTTGCATTGGCAATTGCAGCATGCAAGCTATTAGTTGCAGGATGTGGGATCTAGTTCCCTCACTAGGGGTACAGCCTGGGTTGCCTGTACTGGGAGCATGGAATCTTAGCCACTGGATCGCCAGGGAAGTCCCCCTTTTAACTGATTCTTCTAGTTATTCCAGGCTTTGAAAAAACAAGACTGATTCCTTCTTACATCAAAGGAAATGCCTGCTCTTGGTCTAACTGCTATCACTTTTTAATCAAAACAGGTTTAAAAAAAAAAAAGGGCTGGGAATAAAATTAGCAGGTCACAAAAAATTCTCTCTATACTTTTAGGAATGCCATTGCCTCAAACCATGAAAAAGGAAGTGTCCCACCAGAACATCCTTCTCCTTTGGCCTCAGATATGCCAAACCAGGAGGGGTCCAAAGACATGGGGAAGAAAGATATTTCCCTTGTGGATGAGAACCAAATTTGGATCTCTTTCTTATTTCCAAAGATGGAGAGTCAGACACATGTTCTTCTGATGTTTCTCAGACCTGTTCACCTCCCCCCACCCCCAAAGTTCAGGTAGCATCCAGGACAGCTCTGTGCCCTCCAGCCTGGCATGTGAAGTCCAGCTCCTCACGTCTGTGTAAGCTCTGATGTGTGAGCAAGCGGTCCTGCTGACTCACTAAATGGAAGCCAGTTGGTTTATTGGTGGTGTGGACCCTGTCCCACTTCTGTGTGCCGCGTCACACCTCCTTTACAAGGCATTTTAAACACGCTCAGGAAGTGTTTCTCAGCAAATGACATGGAAACAAGAAAACCAGATTGCCAAACATTAGCAATGGAGGCTGCAGTAATACACCCAGAGGTGCACTTTAATTTTTTCCGAAGTGTGTGTGTGTGTGTGCGTGTGCACATGCACGCATGCAATATTTTAGAAGCCGGCTTATTTAGATTTATTTCCAGTCCAGAATATATCTAATTGTTTTTTCTCTCTTGTGTTCCTTCCTTCTACTATAAGGGAGACACAATTTGGGAGCTCAAGTGTCCATATTTTCTTTCTCCTTTGGTACATTTATTTATTTACAAAACATTCATCTCACTATGCATCAGGAACTGCTCTAAAAACTTTACAAATATTTATTCTTTATACTAATCCTATCAGAAAGACAATGTTATAACATCCCTTTTTTACAGGTAAAAAAATCTAAGGCACAGAGAAGATAAGTAACTTGTCCCAGATAGCACAGCCAGTGAAGAGCAGAGAATTGCTGTCAGGCTCCAGAGGCTGAGCTAGTAATCACTGTGCTAGGCCATCTCAGATGGACCTGCTTCTAATCCCATTCCAGTCTAAACAAATGTTTCAGAAATGATATCTGAAAAAGGCTTACACTCAGTTCAAGCCATTCTTCAGGAAAGGGGGTAACAAAAGGGATAAAGGTCTAGAATAAGGAAGACACAGAATGGAGAAGGAAGAGGAGTATGGAGAAATGACCAAAGCTGACAACAGAAGAGCTCATGTCCAGCCTTCTAGTAAGTGATCCCGAGTTCCCAGCTGGCTGCCTCTTACGGGTCTCTGGAAACCTCTGAAGTGTCTTCTTTGGTCCAGGAAGCACTCACTGGGGTCTTCAGTGGCACAGAATGGAGAAGCATCCCCAGGTATGCTCACCTCTCCCAAGCACCCCATACCTTCATCCATAATGAGCCCAGGAGAGGAGTGCCATTGGACTCAAAACAACATTGAGGAACAGGTGCTATGATCTCCATCTTACAGTTGGGGCTGTGAGACCCCAAGAGACTGCACTGTCTAATGTCACACAGCTAGAATGTAGCAGAGCTAGGACTCGTTTGACAGTGAGACTCAGCATTGTTTGACAACAAAGCTCTATCATTTTCTCTTCCCTCACACTGCTCTCTAGGCACTTGTCCGGGAAACCCAGCCATCCAAATGACAGATATTCAGCCTCGAAGCAATCCACCTTCTTTCTACCTCTACTCTTGACCCTGTCACTTCCTCTAATCTACTGAGAACTCTAAACTCCTACATATCTATTATCTCATTTGTTTTCAAAGCATCCCAATAAAGCTAGCAGGGAAAGGTATTATTATGGCCATTTTGCAGACAATTATGTAATAATATCGGCTGTTTTACTGACAAATAATCGTGCTGATGTTCAGTCTTAGGACTAAGCTTTTAGCATGTATCCAGGAAATCACAGGCTTTGAAACCAAGATAAGCAATGTCAAGACTCTCGAGCTCCTAAGGTCACAGGGAGCTGCTTGCTTCTGCCAGTTAAGTAAGGTGCATGGTACACTCACCAGTCAGGAAGTCGGGGTCTGGGGTGGGCTCTGAGATTTCCTCCAGGCACTGATTCTCCAAGGGGACAGTGGCCACCACAAGACCGTCTGGCAGTTGCTGGTCTAAACCTCGAGCAAAGTTGTTTTGCCTGAAAACAAAGGCAGACTTTCACCTCTGAGTATTCAGGTGAGCCCCGGTCCTCAGTGGGGGAGCTGTATCTCCACCCACGGCGGACCAAACACTCCCCTCACGGTGAACCTCACCCAGCGTACATGTCTCGAGTAAGATTCAAGTGTGAGAAATAAGGTGAGGACTGGGGAAGATGAGAAACAAACCTGCTGAAAAGGTCTACTTACAAGACAGAGAATGTTCTTCCCTCCCTTCTAGTTCTTACTGCCGGAGCCCCTCTCCACAGGGCAAATGCAGCCACCACAATATTCCTTATGAGACCTCACTGCTTGCCACTGGCAAACGAGGCCCCAGGATACGAGGAGAAATTTTATAAAGTCTACTGTCTGTAATAGAAAACACGGCTGACTCCAAGAACTAGCTCGAAAATTGACTATTGGTTTTTTTTCTTGTAAGAATCCAGACTCAGCTTGCTATCAATTGCTGGTCCATATTATAACACTTTCAATCATCATCATCACCTGAAATGCATCGGTTCTGAGGAAGATGCACTCAACCTAAGCTAGATGAAGGACAGGGCTCAAATGGAGAATCTCCTAGAAAAAGTCTAAGTCAGTGATTTGAGACATTTTGTTCTCTGGATCATTTTACACTCTTAAAAATAACTGAATGCTCCAAGTAGTTTTTTTTTTTTTTTTTTGTATATCTATCAACACGACTTATCCATTTCATATTATAAAATGAAAGAAAATTAAAAAAAATATTGATCCATTTTAAATGACAGTAATAAACCCATTTAATATTAACTTGTTTTGAATAATGATGACAAGTGGCAATACTTTACATTTTTTGCAAATTTTTTAAATGTCTGACTTTACAGAAGACAGCTGAATTCTCACCTCTGCATTCAATTTATTGCACTATATTGTTTGGGTCAAAGTATATGAAGAAAACTCATGCTGTCTGTAGTTGGAAAAGGCAGGACCTTGAATATTCCCTGTAAGGATCTCAGGGTCCCTCAGGGATTCTTGGACCACAATGGGGACCTATTCTAGATTGACTCACATGCCAAGACTCAGAGGGATGACAGAACCTGAGCACTTTGTGGTGGCTTCCAAGGAAAATCTTGTAGTCCTGCCTGGACAAGGTAAAAATTACTTAACACTTTACTGTTCATAGTTCTTGGGTTCTGGAAGAAGGAGTGTAAACCTAGAAAAGACCAGGGGGCAGAAAACAACCTATCCCTTTAGGGTTGCATTTACCTGGATCCAAGATACAAGCTTTTATGCTGGTTTTATAGCCCATCAGGGACAAGATTCATCAACAGCCCTGAATAACCAGCTCTATGGATGCGGGGTTCACCTGAACGTTCCTCTCAGCACCTGTCCAGCCGCCACTTCCTTGGAATGGTTGTTGTAACCAAAGAACATCTCCCCAAAGAGGGTCTGGTTCATGGGAAGCTCTCTGCTTTCCCCACAGTCACCTCCCTCTGGGCATGTCTCCGCGATGAGTTGGCAAGAGCGTCCGTCCACACCAAGCTTGTAATCCTCGATGCATCTAGCACAGTGGAAAACTCAAGATAAGAAGTTATTCCATCAATAAGCCATGCAGCCAACTCAACCCAATAGGTTGGGGGAAAAAAATGCCTTCAGAAGAGTGTTGGATAGCCAAAGGTTATGAGTATCCTAAATTGATTTTGTCCCCTTTATAACTCAGTTTCTTAGGTCTAGAAATGGAGTATCCTTGCAGTATGTGATCATACAGAACCTCTCCCCTTTCCTTCGCAGATAAGTGCTTTCCAGAACTCTGCAGTTCTCTCTTCTTTATATGTATGATTTCCCAGATAGGGTAAGAAACGCAGGAGATAAGCTTATAAATGAATTAACATATTTATCACCCACTCCTTGGAAAGCTTTTTTTTTTTTTTAAATTGGAGTATAGTTGTTTTACCATGTGAGTAGACACATTTAAATCCAAGATGTTCTAGAGCCTTTCTCCAGAACGATCTATATGGTCAGACCCTGCATTTGTTTGGAGGGTAATTAGGCAGCAAAAAGAATGACACTTAACAAATTAATAACCTTCTAATCCGGTCCTGTGACAAGCCAACTAAGAAATTAAAAAGATTGATCATCTTGCAGCTGTGTTCTGTTTGAATGTGTACAAACACAAGATCAACCCGTATTAACTCCCCCTTCATTCAGAGTAGCCTTCCTGAACGAAATAGTTACTAGGACATGCTGTGTGGACACCTCCTGGGTGTCCTCCCCATTAAGCATGTGCAGTTACTCTAATGGAAGAGCAATACTGATGTTGGTAAATATGGGTCAATGACCCATAAGTCATTAATGGGGCTCTATTTGTAGTTCTAGTGAGAAGAACATAATTTGTACCTTCAAGTAAGAAATATTTTGATAAGGCTGTCATTTTAAAAGCATATTGACTTAATTTGGGTCTCTCCTTAGAAACACTCCAAATTTAGAATTTATAGATGTTCATGACATTAAAACACATCATTTATTGCTATCTACAGTAAATGTTGCAATAAGATAAAGACCTCTGTTCTAAAGAGAGGAACAAATAATCATAGTTTTAAGTGCTGAGAAGCAATTTTATCATGGGAATAATGCTGCCCTTTACTGCTGCTGCTGCTGCTAAGTCACTTCAGTCGTGTCCGACTCTGTGCGACCCCATAGACGGCAGCCCACCAGGCTCCCCCGTCCCTGGGATTCTCCAGACAAGAACACTGAATGACCTTGAATCAGTTGACTGACCTCTCAAGAGCTTCAGTCTCCACATATGTAAAAGTGGGAAAAACAGTAGCTGCTTTGTTGGGTTACTGAGCAGATTGCATAAGATAAAGAATGTAAAGAACTTACGTTGTGCCTAGCTTCTAGTAGGTGCTCATTAAATGTTGCTATCCTCATTAGCAGAGGTACAAATGAAGCCTATGTTAATGCAACATTGTTGCATCCCCCATTTACCATTTATATATGGTGGGAACAGGTGTAAGCAGAACTCTTTAATTATAAGTGCATGTGATTTGGTCTTCCTAAAGAACCTCAAATCAAGGACTTCTTTTGGCAGGCTATATATAGTGGATTGGAGAGTGCTAAATATACATGTGTACCAAATTCTGATGAAACAGTAAAGAAAAGTCCAGTTAGGGACCTACTGCATGGCCTAAGCAACAGACTTGACTTGAGACCCACAAGGGAATGAAGGTTCCCGCTCAGTCCACCCTGAGCATCTCAACAACCTGCCCTTTCCCCCTGCCCCAACCCTTTCATTCTTTGTGCTCATGGCTGCACATTGCTGCTCAGCTGGTCAGTCGTGTCTGATTCTGTGCAACCCCAAGGACCGCAGCATGCCAGGCTTCCCTGTTCTTTACTATCTCCTGGAGTTTGCTCAAACTCCTGTCCATTGACTCAATGGTGCCATCCAACCATCTCGTCCTCTGTTGCCCTGTCTGTGTGTCCCACTGTAAACTCCTCTGAGAGGGAGGAGAACAGACTCCGCATCCTGCTATGTCTCCTCCATGTGACATTTAACTAGGTTGTCTGCACAGAGTGGGTGCTCAAACATGTTTATTAAATAAATGAATGCGATGCAACTTTGGCCACATTTACTTCATTAATTGAAGTGGGTCAACCATAATGATACCATTATAGAGGCATTAAAATTGAGATCAAGCTTCCATTTATGGAATGGGATTTTACAAAAAAAACTAAACAGGAATATTGCTCAATTGCAAAGAAAGAAAATAAAATGAAATACAATAAAATAACATTACTAGTCCACTGAATAATCTCATGATTATTATTCAAGGCAGGCAATGGCTTTTAGCAACAATCCAGCATAGCTTTATTACTATAAACACTGATTTGCATTGCAAGCCTATTGGATTGTGAGATCCTTGAGGACAAGAGCTACATGTCCTTCATCATTGCAGCCCTGTGGCCGGCATGGTATGTGGCATAAAATCAGTGCTCTCCCTGACAGGCAGGAGAGGGGAAACAGGGAAGGAGGTGGGGGAGGTGAGCTGGAGGAAGAGGGGGAGGAAACCACGGCTGCAGAAGAACAGGCCAAATCTTTACTTACTTTATAAATATACCATGAAAATATTTTTAAATATAATTCCAGTCAGTGGTATAAATTTAAATTTTGAGGGAACTGCAGAATTTTTGAAAAACCAGAGAAGGCCTGAATTCTAGAGCTGATCTTCCCACTTAGCAACTCCCCAGTCTCAAGGGTCTCAACCTCACAGGTGCATTACTTAGTTTTGTCATCTGTAAAATGGTGTGGCATCGCCTGCCCTCATGGGGCGGGCCTTAGAACAAATGACAGGACCAAGCCGCTCCATGGGAAACGGTTTTTTACACTGAAGATCGTCTACGTCTGAGGGAGTATGGCTGCCCCAAATGCTGGGACTTCGGCAGCAGAATTTAACCATGCCTTCACTCCCCCTCTTCCCTTCTTTGATAAGTGATTAGCTTTACACAATCTTCCCCAGGCTTTTGGACCATAGCATCCTATTGTCACAAAGCAATTAACATTGCACCATAAAACACAGTTTGGAAATTCTAGTGTAAGCTGGCAATGATTTAGGGGTCTTTCCCTCATTGTCAGTGCTGACACGAGACTTTCCCTGAGGGTCCTCCCAACTCTGACTTTAAAAATGCTCCTTTTCCAGTCCTGAAGGCGGTTTCCTTGGACCCTAAGGGCTGGCCTAGGTCAATCAGTTCTCTGTGATTTACTTTTCTGAAGTCCCACATCCCGGCCGGTGGGTTGGCCTCGAGGACGGCTCGACTCACCCACAGAACATGAGGATGTTGTACACGGCGGGGTCATCCGGGAAGGGCGCCATCTGCTGCAGACACAGCTGCTCACAGCCCCCGTTGAAGCCGTCAGAGCAGTCCACCCCGATGTGGCGGTCGTAGCAGCCGGAGCTGTCCTTCATGGGGCTGAGTCCGGAGGGGCACTGGCACAATCAGAAAGCACCCATGCAGGCAGGTGAGCCAGGGGCGGGGTCCTCTGGGAACCAGAGTGTAGCCACTGATGCCTATTTTTAGCACTCAGACTTGAAACTGTCAACACTGGTAAGCAGTGCATGAATTTCCCACTATGCTGGACTCCCTGTAAAAGCAAGGGACCTATTTTGACCTCTCGCTTCTTCTCTCTGGGCACAGATCACACACATCTGCATTAAAGCTGATCCCTCCAAGCAGGCTGGAAGGGAGCATGCTGGCAAGACAGTGCCGAGGTGCCCCGGCCTCCCAGCTGGGCCTTAGGCTGGCAGGAGAGTGGAAGCGATGGGCCAGAACTAAAATGCATTCGAAGGGATTCCTTTGGGCAAGGGGCAGGGAGTGCTGCTGTTTGGACTTTGGATTAATAGGACTTTATTTTTTACGTTTCAAAGCACTTTGTCAACGTTGGTAATGGATGGCAGTGTTGGAGAAAGCAGACTGAGTCAGGGCTGCGAGCTGGAAGAAGGAAGTGGACCTTCTCTGTGACCTTGAAGGGAGGTTTGACGGCTCTCCTAGAGACAGCGGCTGCACTTGTGATGTTCCTGCCTCAAGGATGCTCTGGGGAAGACACACAGTCAAGGGCGTGAGCTCGAGGACCCACAGGGGCCACACTTGGGTCTGGGCTTTATCCCAGTTCCCTGGACACTCAGGGTAAAACGTTTAGCTTTTTCTACACTACCACGTCCTCCATAAAATTCTCAAGAATGACAGCAAAGGAGGCGATCCAGGAAGAGATAATCGGTCAGGTCCCAGGGAGGACAAAGAGGCTTGGTGAGCAGTAGAAAGGCTCACAAGGCACCCATGATAAGCCAGGCAGTGGCCAACATTCCTACACCTTACTTACATAACTCTCACACCATCCCACAAGGTAAGCAGGCTGATCATAGACACTGGGGCACAGAAAGCTAGTGTCACATGGCTGATCACAGGAGGACCACATCTGAAACCCAGGCTGGCTGGCTGTGGAGTCCGTGACTTGGTTGCACCATCACCACCTCACAGCACCATCAGGCTCTCACGCAACAGTCACCGCAAACTGAACACTTACTAGTAGCTGGTGCTTTGTTACATGCATGTGCGTGCGTGCTAAGTCACTTGAGTTGTGTCTGACTCTTTGCAACACCCTGGACTGTAGCCCACCAGGCTCCTCTGTCCATGGGATTCTCCAGGCAAGAATACTGGAGTGGGTGGCCATGCCCTCCTCCAGGGGATCTTCCCGACCCAGGGATCGAACCTGTGTCTCATGTTTACCTGCATTGGCAGGTGGGTTTTTCACCACTAGCACCACCTGGGAAGCCCATATTATTCTCATTTAACAGACTTGGAAACTATTAGCATTGCCAATTAATGCATAAACATCTCACCTCACTGGATTCCATCTGAAAGCCAATGGGTATTTTTTTTTTGCCAACCCGCTTCCTCTGTCTATGCAATAGAGGCTGTACGTCTGCATTACAACTGATTCTTTCCAACAATTTGGAAGGAAACAGATAACTGGACTAGGGTCCAGCAGTCTGTATGGGGCAGAGCTGGGCAGGTCTGTCTAGATCTAACCTACTATCAGCTAGCTAACACAGTCCTCCAAAACTGGAACCAAACCAAAAAAATGCCTTTAAAAACTCAGTGGAACCCTGTTAAACACTGCCCCTCCTGCCCTGCTGCCTGGCTAGCTCCTGCTCCTGGTTGCCAAGCATCCTGGCCTAGTAGCCTGGAGCTGTCGCAGGTGTGGCCCTGTAAACCCACCTCCCCGCCCTCCATGCTTCCCAATTGAAGATCACAGCAGGATGCGCACTGTTTGCTGACACTAATTCTGCAATTTCCCAAACAAATGCCGCCCCACCCCCAACCAGGGGCCTGCCAGGCTCCCAGCCTGGTCCAGCCCCTCTCTCCCCACGAAGCCAGCTGGAGTGCTGGAAGGTGACAGCATTTAAAGATGCTTCCAAGGGCTTCCTCGTGCCGTGCAAACCCAGATGTTTCAGATGATGGTAAACAAGCAAACGAGGCAGCTGAGGATTGCACCCCACATTCTGTTAGCTCCCCCCAACTCATCCACTTTCTTGGCCACCCAGCTGTTAGGCCAGATGTGGCACCAGAAGGGAGCTGGCTTCACCGCTGTGAGGCTGCCCAGGCATGGATGTGGGTACTGAAACATAGACGTTTGATTGGAATTAAATGGGCTGCACCGGTTGCCACGAGTTCTTTCTTTTCCTTCTATGAAGCTTGAGAAAAGCCATCAGAGAGACAAAGCCGGTGCTCCTGTTATTCCCACCTCACGTGTTTCAACCCTGGTACCAGCTAGCTGTCTTGGTCATCAGCCAGGACTCCCCATCTTCTCAACCACCCGCTTTGTTTCAGAATGCCCCATCAAGTGTGATGTTTGACAAAGATGTCACCAAAGAAACCCGAGTAGGCTTTGTTCCTGAATGCCCCAAACCTGGCACATGGGCATCTTGCCAGGCCCTGGTGTCAGATAACCATCGCTGTGCCAAACTGGACCACCTGATGTTTACACTTTCTCAGGAGATTTGGAAAGAAGACAGAGTTAGTTGCCTTGTCCAAGCTGGATATTCTTTTTTCCTAAGCAAAGCTAAAAATAATAATAACAGCTATTGGAAATTAAGCAATTCTATGCACAGAACAATCTACATAAATTATCTTCAATCCCAACTACACAATTAGACTTTTCCCCCCTCATTTCATAAAAGAACAAACTTAGACTCTGAAGGATTAAGTGGTAACTTGTTTAAAGTCACAGAGGTGGAAAATGGCAGAATCAGAATTTGGACCTAGTTCTATCTGACCCCAAAGTTCAGTTGTGTCTCTTCCACTTGGCCATGCTGCTTCTCAAGTGTCAAAAAACCTGGATGTTGGGATCACTAAAAAATAAGTCAATGTGTCAACAAAATAAAGAAATCCTGCAGATGTGCTGTTTATCTGATTGTCTTAAGCAACTCCTAGAGTACATTCTGGAATCAATTATGCATTTGTAGATTCAGTCTGATATTCTCTCTCTCTCCTCTTCTCTTCACACACACACACACACACACACACACACACACACACACACACACACACTGTATTATGGGTGCATATATTTATAGGACAAAACTCTGCAAAGCATTCAAAGCAATGACCGTGAAGGCAAGACAAGATCCTCAATCACTAAAAAAGATGCAATTATCTTTACTGCACTGTAACTTACTTGGGTTGCAGTTCAAAGTAAAACGTTTTTGAAAGATTTCCAGAAAAAAAAAAAAAGCTGAAACCATAAATAGAGTTTTCTTCTTAACCCTTGTTGAACCAGAACTCCATCCCCAAGGAGTCTAATCAATCAAGTTTCCCATGGTATAAATTTGCTTCCGTTTTTGCCTGAATATTTTTTGTGCTGTTGTCATCACATTTTGAGATTCTCAAAATTTGTATGTATTTTGTAAAGTAATTAGCCTCCAATTAAAATAAGTAAATTTTTAAAAAATGAAAAAAAATCTGTATGTAAATACAATGCAACTATAGGCTCTAAATCATGGCCTTTTCCTAGAAGTCTTTGAAGCCAGAGACAAGTTGTCAGGAGAGAAATCCTGCCTCCAGGAGGAGTTTGTATTTTCCCTCTTCAAGGACTGGCTGCTCTCTTCTCTCGGCTTGTGGACAATCCCTCCACTTCTTCCTTAAAAGAGAACTGCCTGCAGACTTCCTTGGTAGTCCGGTGGTTGCGAATCCACGCTTCCAATGCAGGGGATGCAGGTTCGATCCCTGGCCAGGAAATTAAGATCCCACATGCAGTGCATCGCAGTTAGAAAGCCCCTGTGCTGCAGCTAGAGAAGCCTGCGCACCACAACGAAGATCCTCATAGTCAAAATAAAAACAAAAGCTTTCTTTAATTTAAAAAAAAAAGAGAACTTTTTGATCAGGATTGAGCCCCAAGGTCAGATCTTAAACCATCTTTGTGCATAGGTTACATTTAGCAGTCCCAGGAAGAAAACTCCATTTATTATGGCAACAACCCTCCCCCATCAAGAGGGTCTAATAAATGAGCTCATATTTCAGTGACCCCTAAAATATACAAGGTTAATCGTCTTTCACAAGATGCTCATGGCTTCTTGACTTATTACTGGTCTAAAGCACAATGTGCTAATGAGATTAAAATGATTTTCCCCATTCAACTCCTTTTCTTCTCTGTCTTTCCCCTCTGTTTCTACCAATGCCTTTTGGTTGATTAATTAATTACTTGGGAGTCTAGTCAAATCTCACTCAGCCTGAGACACACACACCTCAGTTCCAGACTATGAGGTGGAGGCCCTGTTGGCAGATGAATATGACTGATGGACACGGGGTGTCTTCAGGGTCCCTGAGAGAAGAGGAACCACTTTCTGCAACTGAGCCTGCCTTGCCTTACCTGGATGATTCATAAGATACACAGCTACAATTCCTACTCAAAATAGGCTCTTTTTTTTCTTTTTTAACAACACAGCAGTCTTATTCCTCTCGTAAATAATGATTTCCCTCGCTATTTGATGGGGACATGTAAGCCCAAGCCATGCAGGACTTCTCCCAAGAGGGAAAAGTTTGATGATGGAATTAAATTTATATTTCAACATCCTGCCCTTACTTCTCTGGAAGCCTCTGAGGCAGACCCTTCTGCTTACTGTCCTACAGAGAGATGGTCATCTGTGATGGTCTCTGCATAGCTGCGCTCCAGTAGACGTGAAATGACACATTTCATGGGAAACCACTGCGGACAGCAAGTGGACAGAAGGGCGGCAGAGTCGCTGGGTAATTCAAAGCTCATTAGAGTATAATGCTCCGGCAAGGAAGGTCATGTGCTCAATACACGAGAAGCGGGACAGCCAACCTCTTCCTTCCAAGGCCACAGTCTGCTCATCTCCGCATGTGCAGACACCTCCCGAAGCAGAAGGCATTTGTGGAGGGGGAGGGGCACTGTCAAGATGAGTGTGAAGATACGGAAGAAGCCTTAGAGCACAGACTTTCCATTTTATAGTGTGTTTTTATAGTTTTATAGTGTTGGAAATCATTTTCAAACTTTCAGATAAAGTCTTACATTAAACCTCAACAGGTAGGCTTGATAAGAAGGAAGATGCTCTGGTTGGAGCTGGGAGAGAGGAGACTGGTGTTCTACCCACCAAGGCTGCCCCAGTCTCCACTGCTGTCTCCAAGGATGTCTGTGACATAATCCCCGGGACCTGTGACAAAAGGGGCTTTTTAAGGCTCCTGAGATGAGGAGATGACCCTGGATTATCCAAGGGAGCCCAAGGAAATCACAGGAGTCCTTAAAGGGGAAGAGGGAGGGCAGAAGAGATGTGCTACAGAAGAACGGTCCGGAAAATGCAATAAAGCTGATTTAAAGATGGTGGAAGGGGACCATGAGTCCCCAAATGCTGGCAACCTCTGGAAGCGGGACAAGGCCAGGAATGGAGCCTCCAGAAAGGAACGCAGCCCTGCTCACACCCCGGTGTTAGCCGAGTGACACAGAACTGGATTCTCACCTACCGAGATAAGAAAACGGCTGCTGTTTCAGGCCATCAAACCTGGGGTAACCTGTCATAGCAGCCATAGGCCACTAACAGAGGGCCTCTGCAGGACGCCCTGGGGCTCTACCAAACAGGGCACCGCGCCCTGTGCTAGGCAGGTGGTAACCACTGCTCCCACCCACCATGGCACAGGAAGGACAAGGGGAAGCAGTGAGACCCATTGTCTGCGGTGGTGGAGGGTGGACCTCTGCTCTGGGAACCATTCCCAGCAGTCCTGCCCATGGAGTGTGGTTTGTTTTGGAACAGAGCGGACTAAGGTTGGTACAGGGCTGTGCCTTTCACGGGCATTTGTTTCCTGTCCCCAGAGACTATATAAACAACAGGGCAATTAACTGGGTAGCAATTAACCCTGTGGGAGTCCATGCATAGCAGAGAGACGTGCCCTGCCTTCCCAGAAAGAAGGAAGGTTGAGCAGCGAATGTGGACCAAGCCCACCTGTCTGGCTTGAATTCAGTCAGGAAAATTTGTGGTCGAACATAGTCTCTCCCCACATCTGTCCCTGTCAGGGCCAGCGAGCTGTGAGTGCCTCCGCTCCTTTCATAAGCATAAGCCTTTCTGGGGAAGCCTTTCAGCTCAGCGCCCAGAGAACTGAATGCCAGGGTTGCTGTGGATGGAGAGGAGGAAGGCAGCTGATTCTCCCCCAGACTGCAGGTACCACAGCTGATGCCCTTGTCCCCAGCCCACCTCCTGATGACATAGGGCCGCTGTGCTAAGACGACGAGGCTTTAGGAGGGTGCTGTTGCTCGGTGGAGTCAGATCAGGCTCAGTGTCCAGTGTTCTCAGGAGGGTCACGAGATTATGATGTGGTCAGCTTTCAAGTTCCAGCCTTCCTGCCTCAGGGATCCTGGGCTTCACGGCCAGTGAGAAACAGTCACTTGAATGGGCCTGGCCCCCTCCTCCCTCCAAGAGCCACGTGGACCACTGACTTCAAAGTCTTATGCTAATGCCAAGCTCGGGTGTAATTGGGTGACTGCTCAGTGGCTCCGATTCGCAAATGCAGCGGCCCTACAGCAAATGCATATTCATTGGAACTATTCCTGTGAGCTCCGTCTCACAGATCACAGAGTCAAAGGTACAAAAATACATCAGTACGGCAGTATGCCAAGTGGAAGGACCTAGGATCACCAACAGAAGGCAGCCGACAGGCAAACCCCGGGGGGCTCTGAGAAGGGGCAGAGGAGCAGGAAGAGATGCACATGGACGAATAGGTCCATGTGCACGTGTGTGTATGTGTGGGCATGCTCAGACTCACATGTGTACACAGGTGCACACGCAGGGTTTCAGCACTTAGAACGACCCACCCGAGAGAGCACCGAGGAAGGAAAGGTTAAAATCTGGATGAGGAAGTGCAGATTGAATAGATAAAAAACAAAAAACAACAACAACATAAAACAACAACAGCTGTCCCAGCTGGGAACTCCATCAGACAGCGAAACTGTCTCCTGAGGGAGCCAGTTGGGAAGCTCATTGCTTAAGACAACTGAAGGTGGAATAGGAAGCTAGGGGAACACCCAGGACATCCACTCACTCCTGACTGCCTCTGGGAAACATGACCTAAAGAGCACTTTTCTTTGTTTCCTGGTAGTCCTCTCTGCCTTCTCTTCTTTCTGACGGACTGGCCAGGTCCTCCACCTCTCTGCCCCTCAGGTCTCTCTCTTTCCTTTTTCTTTTCTTCACTTTCCGTCCTTCTCAGGAGAATCGGGCTCCTGTCAACCGCCGCCCAATCTATGAAGTCTGGGGGGGTTGGTCTCAGGGCTGACAGAGTCCCACTCTGGACCAAGCACATATCCATCTTTGATGGAGAACAGCTCCCTGAACAGAGCAGGTGCTCAGAGACAAGGAAGTGGGGGGTGTGGAGGATGGGACTGGCCCAGCATCCTCCCAGCTTGCCCCTGCTCTGGGTCCCTTTACATGAGCACAGCTGTCAGACTGGGAAGCAAGAGGAAGCTTCTATCCTCCTTGGAGCTGGGAGCTCCCAGCTCCGCCTGGAAACACTGCATAACAGCGTGTCTCGATGAATCACCTCTTCCTCTCCTTCATGCCAACTTCGTGTACAGCATTCCTGTCTCTCTTCTCTGCCCCATTCCCTTTCCTCTCTACGAGGACTGCATCATCCCATCCTTAAGAGAAGAGAAGGCTGAAAACAGATAGTAGTGTTGATGGGCATGAAAAACACCAAATTAAAGGCACCGGCAGTCAAAGGCTTGCCCACCTGCTCCTGTGTCCAGTCACCTACGCGGGTCCACCGGGATGCACACCCATGGCACGGGAGAGCTTAGTCCACTCCAGCCCAAGCAGTCTTTGTACGTCATAGCATCACATAGTTTACACTTCGCTAAAGTCCACGAAGTGAAAGTGAAAGTCGCTCAGCCGTGTCTGACTCTGTGAGACTCCATGGACTAGAACCCATAAAGCAGGAAACCACCTTTGGTGGAGCAAGAGTTCACTGCCATAGTTTCAAAGGGGATGTATTTTTATTGTTTCTCTGCCATTCCTGGCCTAACTTACTTCTTTTATCATTTTGGACTTAAGTAGGTGTCTTCTAAAATTTCCTGTTACAGTCAATGCAATTTGACTCTAAACAAAGGTAGGCTTCTTCTAGAATTTCCTATTGTAGTAAATACAGTCTATTTCCTATTGGAGTCAATATTTTACTACTGAGCAGTTAATTGGTTCTCAAATTGTTTGAAGGTATCTTTCACCAACTAGAGTGCAAGACTATAAAGAAAGAACCATGCTACACAGTTCATGACATTTTCTTTGGATAGTTACAGTACACACAGTAGGTGCTGCATAAATATCTCTAGATTCAATGGCTGGTAATTAGCTCCTTAGCTCTGTCAAAAGAAAATTCGTAACATAGACTAGACAGTAGTTAAAGCTAGGGAGGAAGTACTCTTGACCCTCTGCTTTACTCACACTGTTTCCACCTCTATCTTCATTGTGTCTTATCCTGTGGCCCCGCTTTCTGAAATTACAAGCGCTACAGAGCAGACGTACCACGCAGCCGGTGGAATCCAGCTTGCGATCTGAGATGCAACGGAAGTTCTTACTGCAGCCCCCGTTGTCCTTGCTGCAATCACGGACTGGTCCAAAGGAGTCTAAGAGGACCTCCAGGCTGTCGAAGGAGGACGAGGTCATCAGCTCCTCTCTGTGGGAAGAAGCGGCAGGAGGTGGGAAGAGGTCAGGGGACGCCAGGAGCAACAGGTAGCTTCACATCCCACGTTCCTGTCTGGCCAACCAGATCATGTCTCACTCTCTCTCACAAATATTCAAGATCAACCAGACTTGGAGTCTTGAACTAACAAATTATGGACGTTCTCCATCTCTGGGAAATAAGCCAAGGCAGTAACACCTGGTCAAAGAAGGAGGTCTAAACTCAGGCAAAGAAATTAACATTTTATTGCCTGTCAGTCCTGAGGGGCTGTAGAAAGTGCTTACAAACTCTCATTTTATGTCCTCTCTCGGTGCATGAGCCTTGGGGTGTGCAGTATTGACCCAGATAGAGTAGATCTTGGCACTGCATCTGTGGAACCGGAAGGCAGCCTGCCAACTTCTCCTTTCAGCTCGATTCCTTCCCCAGCGCTCGGGACCTTCAGGTAGCTTCGCACTTCGTCTCCCAAACCCAGTGGGTGCCTCAGGGCCCCGAGGATGGACTCACCTGACCTCCACTGCATCTTCCATCACTGTCATGTCTGTCTTACACTTTGCTGATGGGTTGATGGCCAGTTCAGCTGGTGGAATCACAAAGCTTTTGCTGAGCGGCAGCCACATGCCCTCCCCAAGCGTGTAGGTGAATCTGCAGGGACACCCAACACCACCCGGTTAGGGCTGGGGGATAAACGCCACTGAAGGCCCTGGCACCCTAACTCCACCTGCTTCCTTCCCAACCCTTGTAGTCCTCTCCAAAAAGGAGAGCGTATTGCCATTTTATGGATGAGATCATTGAGTCTGACGGAGGCAGAGAGGCCGACCCCTGCTCACACATCCAGACCAATTGGAGAACGCAACGTGCCATCCACTCGCCAGATGTTAAAAGTGTCTCTTCTTCAAACCATAAGACATCGAGTTCCAGTTTCCTTCAGATTTGAAGCTGGGCTTCCCTGATCTTAAGTCAGATATAACTGGAAGCATTTTAATTGAAAAGACATACCGGCCTCCCACCATTGCCATCCCTCGAATTGCACACCCACACTGGTATCGACGCTTTCTCTCTGTGCCTGGAGGAACCCTACCAAGGAAAGGAAAGAAGAAAACTCCCTTTTTCTGGCTTCTGTGAGATGGGAGCGGAAACGATTGAAGCCAGGAGCCTCCCAGGGGGAGAGAAGAAGATGAACAAGGCAAGCCTAGATGTATTCTCTGCTCTCTCTCTACCCACACCCCTAGCTAATGGCGCTAACCCTCTGGAGGCAAGGAAGATTTTTTTTTTTCCCTATAACAAGGGCTAAAAGGAATAAAGGAATCAATCAGCATTTCACGGGAGAGCTTAAGGAATCCATGAGAGAGTATTTGTTTATTTATTCATTCATTTGATTTCAAAGGCATTCAAATGCTCTGTGTTCCCAGTCAAAAATAGTCCCTGGGATAAAAGCCAGTGTGGGTGGGATATCACGAGGCTGTGGCAGTCTGGCGTCCCCTTCCCACTTAATGCGGAGGGTGGAACAATGGAAGGATGCGTACAATTAAACAGAACCAGCACTGGCTCCATTAGCATGCTGGTCGCTGAGCACCACTGGAGGTCCCACTCCTTTCTCTCCCCTAACCCACACGCTCCTCTCTCCACCACCGCCCCCACCCCCACCCCCTGCCGCTCCAGGTTGCCCAAGATGCTAGGAAAGCAGACTGATGACGTGAGATCTTTTATGAGATGTGTAGCCCTGTCCAGGACGTGGGCCACAGAGAATCCCCACCGACCAAGGCTCATGAGTTACTTAGTAACTAAGCTCCATGCTTTTTCATCCACTCCCTGAAGGACAGATCTGGGTAGTTGAGGAGCTGAAAGAAGAGAAAGCAGGGGCCCAGGGTGGGTGGGGGGCAAGACCACTGAGCAAGTAGGTTTTGGGCAGGACTGGGGAGGTTTCTCCCTGATTCCTAACGTGACTCTCAGTACCCTACTTCTCTGACCTCTGGGGGCATGCCTCTGCATTAGGCAGCATTGAAATAGCAGAGATGCTTTTTGCTCTGAAGGAAGCACTCAATTCTCCCTACCCATGTGAACCAGAGGCAGTGGGTGGGGTGATGTCTGTGCAGGGAGCTGTCTGCACCAGATGAGGGAAGCGCACTACTAGGGGGACAGAAGAGACCCACCACCCCACTCCTCTGTGAAATTGTGCCTGGTGAAGCTGAAGGCATGCCAGCTCCTTCACACACACTCACACACACACACAGAGCTCCTATACACACACACACATGCTTGGGGAGGGCACGTGGTGGGTGTGTGCGTGTGTGCAGGAGACCTGGGTTCCGTCCCTGGGTTGGAAGATCCCCTGGAGGAGGGCATGGCAACCCACTCCAGTATTCTTGCCTGGAGTATTCCATGCACAAAGGAGCCTGGTGGGGTCATAAAGAGCCTGACATGGCTCAGCAACTAACCCTTTACGTTAGACCCACAGAACTCCGTCCACATCTCCAAAGATGTCAGTCTCCAGTGGCTTCTTTCACATCAAAATCGCTTCAAACTTTCTGTTCCTACAGTGCAATCGGACTATGGCTCCTAAAGTTGTCCTGATATTCTCATCTCTTTGCCTTTGCTCTTAATACTCCTTGTTTCTGAATTTTCTTTCCTCTCCTTTACCAGACTCATTTTAAGACTCAGTTAAGGCCCCACCTCTTCCTGAAAGCTCTCCAGGGCCTTCACACTCTGAGGCTGAGTAAGGGACTCTCTTCTGCACATGGCGCCTTGTTACCCCGAGATTCTGATCTATACCCACCTTTTCACATGTCCATCACCGTTCATAGAAGCATTCTCTCTCGGATGGCAGAGGACAGTTCTTTGTCATCTTTGTATTCCCCACTGCCAAACATAATTTCTGACCCAGGAAGGTCACTCCATAAACATTTACTGACTGATCAACGGGAGATTTAGTTATGTTCTTTAGTTTGAACAGGCTGCTAGCGGATATAATCCCAATTTCCCAATTTAAAGATAGAGGTGGTGGTGGAAATTCTTGTTCATTTAAAACAGGATATGGGTTAATCGCTGGGTTTGGATACATTTAATGGTTGAGATGGATTTGATAGGATAAAGATCTTCCTCAATGCACAGCAGCTTCTGAAACATGACACTCTACCAAGTTAATAAGGAAACCTCCACTCTCTGGTAGGGTCAAGGTGAAGAAGTCCTGTAGGTGAAGCAAAGTCAGGTGTGGGTAGAGACTAACGTTTATTGAGAACTTTCTAAAGCAGGTGCTCTGTAGGACTGTCATTTATCCTCACTGCTGCCCTCTGAGATTAGTCATTTGCTCCCATTCTACCAAGGCATCGACTAATATTTTAAAAAGTTTAGCGGCCTCCCAAGGTCACCTCTCCTTAAGTGGGAAAGATGGGCGATAGCCTGATTCTCAAGTGTTGCTCACAGCCGCTTTCCAGCCCATGTTGGCTCATGCCTATGAAATTCTGAAGTTTTCTTTCATCTGCAAAATCTACTGAGTGACTCCAAAATCCAAATATAGAACAAACTGTCAGAGAAAAGCTGCATTCTGAAATCTCATCTGTCCCTCATCCATGTGGATTTGGCAGGAAGGACTTCAAAAAGCCACCAAACAGAAGTTGGGTGAACATCTGGAATGCTTTCCCAGGTTGGGCCTTCTCGCATGACAGCTGGTGGTGACCAGCACAGTTGATGGCTCAGCTGTGGACTGAGCCCTGCACGTGGCCCTGTTGAACTGGTGCTTGAAATTTCTATCCAGAAGCAAATGTTTGCCAGAAAGCACTGGACGGAATGAGCCTGTGCTCTCACTGTGGCTTGGCATGAAACATAATGTGGGAAAACTGCAAAGTCGCTCTTAGCCTGGCATCTCCACCCTTTCCTAGAGCAGGCCCTTCCAGAAGGAGGTCTTATTCCAAGGGATACAAGTACACACTTGGGAGGAAGGTCTTTGAGAGAGAAATTTGGTCTGTACTCACCCCTGCCACCAGAGGGTCTAGTGGAATGGAGTGATCCTAGCGACCATAGAAAGACCATCTTCAGCACCAGGAAAGTTGGCTGAGGAGACTCATCCTGGAGGTTCAGGGTTCCCCTGGACCCTTTGAGTCTAGCTTGGACCCCTCCCAAGGCATTCTTTGGGATTACAGATTACCAAGGTTAGGTTTCAAGGTCTTTTCTCAATCTGATTAGGAAATACTTGAAATGATCATCTACAGATATTTACTGAAAACCTACTTGTTCAAAGGACTTCCCTTGTAGCTCAGTTGATAAAGAATCTGCCTGCATTGCAGAAGACCTGGGTTCAACTCCTAGGTCAGGAATGATCCCCTGGAGAAGGAAATGGCAACCCACTCCAGTATTTTTGACTGGAGAATCCCATGGACAGAGGAGCCTGGTAGGCTGCAGTCCATGGGGTCACAAGAGTCAGACATGACTTAGCGACTCAACCACCACCAATATGTTCAAAGGGCTTCCCAGGTGGCTCAGTGGTAAAGAATCCACCTGCCAATACAGGAGATGCAAGAAACGTGGTTTCTATTCCTGGCTTGGGAAGATCCCCTGGAGTAGGAAATGGCAACCCACCCCAGTTTTCTTGCCTGAAAAATTCCATGGACTGAGCAGCCTGGCAGGCTACAGTCCATGGGGTCGCAAAGAATCGGACACAACTGAGTGACTGAGTGCACACATGCTTGTTCAAAATGGTGTGCAAGATATTAAATACTTAAAACCATAATGCGTACTTCCCTCCCTTCAGGAGGACAACCATTTCATTGGAGAAGCAAATACACAAATTAAAAATAAACATGAAATAAATAATCAACAAATACATATTAAAGTCAGTATATATACAAATTAGGAGGTGGAAAGTCATTGTGGATTGATGCAATGGATTGGAGAAGCTTCAGGCCAGTGTTGCTCAATCCCAGGTACAGATTGGAATTACCATGGTGGTTTTACAAAACACTCATGCCCTGGTCCCACTGAGAATCTATATCATATATACAATCTATATGTCAAGACTCTATATCATAAGTGAACAGAGTACCAAGTAAATAGTCATTTAGCTCCTTTAAGAAATTGTAGTCACTGACCAGATCACAGAATTTTCCAGAGTGGCCACTGGTAATTGGTTTACTCAGATCACAGAAGGTTCTGATTAAAATTCTAAGTATCTGAAATAAGGAGATCATGACCCAATGTTCTCACCTGAGAGCCTAGTTACTGTGATGTTAAGGATCAAAATGATTAATCACTTATGGATTAACCCACCGACTTCTGAGATAGTTGACCGCATGGGTCAAACCACACAACTGACTCCCTCTGTCCTAAGTAGGTATCACATCCAGTTGGTACCTAACAAACTTGAACAGATGGTGCTTGTGGGGATAGAAACACGATTTTTGTGCAGGTTCCTCTAACAGAAATTTCATGGAGGCCCTAGTTTTTCTGACTTTTAGGGGAGCGGGAACTCATCCATGTTAATCAAACCCCACCAGACTCCCCATCTGCTTTATCTTTATCACCCTTCGAAGGTCCCAACAAACAAGCAGTAGGAAAAAGGGAGGAAAGAAAAAAGTCTGCCCAA
Source organism: Cervus elaphus (assembly GCF_910594005.1). NCBI lineage: Eukaryota > Metazoa > Chordata > Mammalia > Artiodactyla > Cervidae > Cervus > Cervus elaphus. Next base: position 59,787,367 of record NC_057828.1, read on the forward strand.
TAATAAATCATTGTTGGAAAGTTTAAATGCTCGAGTCACAGTCTAAGGAATACAGCTGACATCTCTTGCAGCACAAATCCTCAAAAGCCGCCTGCGGCCAAGGCCATTAATATGACCCAGCCTGTCCCAGGAGAGACAGTCGGAAGAGAAAAGGGCAGGGAAGGCTCCGCGAGAAAGCGGTTCTGTAAATCTGCACTCCCAGCTAGAAAGGCCCTTTAGGAGAGCGCAGCGGAGGCCGAGCCCGGTCTATCCCAGGCAGAGAGAAGGAGCAGGAGAAGCTGAGGCAGAGGAGCCAGCTCAAGAAGGCAAAAACAGGAGAGAGATTAGCATCGAGGCTGGGACTGGCTGATAGTGGGGGCTGGGGCAGGGGTTTGGAAAGGCATCAGGGAATAGGCAAGACTCTGTACACATCCTCTCTGAGTGCAGTGAACAGGAAGCAAGTTTTCTCTTTGCTCATCATTCCTCTAACATGCCATGCCTCCTCTGACATCAGACACTTGGGCAGGACTATTTATGCCTCTCCCAGAGGACTTGTTCATGAAGGGAAGTGCACTCATGTCCACACGGGCAGCACAAGCACAATCTCTGGCACTTACTGGGTACTCAGCAGATGCACATTAAGTGAAAAATAGACTGACAGAATAAATGGAAGATACAGTCTTAGCCTGGAGATAGACTTGTGTTCCAGCTAAGGTCTGGTGTGAATTAGACTTTATGAAAATCCCATAGTTCATGGCTGGCACCCAACTTCTTCCTCTGCCTGCTGACTTGTCTAATATGTACCATTCCCAGGTATGTAAGTAGAAATTTGGGAGAGACTGGAAACATCCAATTCAATGAGGAAGGTGGTAGATTAAAGAAAATAATCATGAAGTATGGCTGAGAAAGGACAGAGGTAGAGGTGGGAGGGGTTCGTTCCGAACAACTTAAGGCTTTATGTGGAAGGTGCAAATTAGATGCAAAATGGAGAGGCAAAAACTAACATTAATTGCTTGTTCTTTGCCAGTTTCCTTGCCGGGGGCTTTCCCTGCATTATCTCATGTGTTCTTCACAACAATAGAGCCTGGCATGCAACGCAGTTCTGTTTAACAAGTGTGGAATCTGGGGGTTCCAAGAGTAGGGGTTACAGAGCAGGCAAGGAAGGAAGCCAGGACCTCAACAGAATCCATTTATCCTCCACACACTCCACGCTGTCACTGGATGAAGGGGGGCAAGCGTTCCTCTTACTGGGAGGGTAGAATGACTACATGTGTTTCCCATTTTATAAATTACCACTAGGAAAGAAAGTTCAGTGGGAAGTGGGACGTGGGGCTTGCATATCCCTACATAAGCACAACCTTAGACAGCCACTTACCTGAATATTTTATCAGAAGGCTGTTCTCCCAAAACCAGGTCAAAGCCTCGCTGAAATATTGTGTAAGGCCAAGGCCTGAAAGGAGAAAGAGCACGCAATTAAAGTCAATCAACAAACATTCCCTGAATGTCCACTCTGTGCCAGAACCATGCCAAGGTTCTGGAGACCCAAAGACAGAGGGGACCTAGTCTGGGTTCTCAAGAATCCTACTAATGTGAGTTCACAAGACCCAGAATGCTGAAACTCAATTAAGAACAGTATCAGTGCAAAAACCACTATCCCACCAGGAAAGTGGAATTTAATAGACATGACAACTAGAACTCCATAGAGAGAAAAATTATAATAATGTCATAGCCAGAATTTATGGCCCTTCAGATATAGATTTAACAGATCCTTAGCTTTGTCTCACTGAAGAAAGAGGAGGAGTATGATTTCTTGGAAAGACTAAGCCTCCGGAATCAGACAGTTCTGGTGTTCAAACTCTGTTCTGCTGTTGAGTCAGCTGTTTGGGTGATTATTTGCCTTGTTGAGTCTAATTTTATCACTTGTAAAAATAGGATTGTTAATAGTGGCTTCATAGACACCGTGAAGATGAAGCAAACCTTTTAGGCCAAAGCCACAGTTCATATGGGGTTCTCATCATGCTCCCTTTCCCTCAAAATGACATGAAGGTTCTGGGTTTTTGACAGGTTCCAGATGGTTTCAATCATTACAATGTCACTCATTCAACCAGAAACAACTATGGTATTTTTGAATAAGACTTAACTAACTTCCCTGATGGCTCAGATGGTAAAGAATCTGCCTGCAATGTGGGAGACTCAATCCCTGGGTTGGGACAATCCCCTGGAGAAGGAAACAGCAACCCAGTATTCTTGCCTGGGAAATCCCATGGACATTGGAGCCTGGTGGGCTATAGTCCACGGGGTCGCAAAGAGTCAGACACGACTGAGTGACAAAGAATCAGACATGACTGAGTGACTAACACTTTCTTTTCACCAGTCTCTCTAGTGAGCAGGCTCCCCAGGTGGAGCGTGTAGTAAAGAACTCGCTTGCCAAATGCAGGAGACTAAGAGACAAGGGTTCAAGCACTAAGCTACTAAGCATGCACACACATCCTAGCATTTGGAGGTCACATATACTTGAAACTACCAAAACTATTTCTTTTCAATAGCATATATCTCTTTGCTAACCCAGATGTCCAACTCCCAAATTATTTACTCCTTCAAGCAAGACTTATAAAGCCCAAACTTGTGTGGATACTAGGTATGGTATGCACAGAGTGAACTGGGCCCGTGCTCTCACAGAATATACAGAGTCCATGTATAACCAATCATACCAACCCAATAACCTAACTACCTAGGATTTTACTGCAGACATGCCTTTGGCTTTCAAGGACTACAGAAAGTCAGAAGAATAAATCGACATAATTATTTGGGACTAAATCCAACACTAGGAATTAACCCAGTTGTTGTCAATGGTGTCAACAATAGAGGGCATTTAGGGAAAATTTAGGGCAGTTCCCCTTGAATGACACAATGACTGCAGGATATTACTGGCATTTAGTGTGTGAAAGTCGCTCAGTGGCGTCCGACCCTTTGCAACCCCGTGGACTATACAGTCCATGGAATTCTCTAGGCCAGAATACTGGAGTGGGTCGCCTATCCCTTCTCCAGTGGATCTTCCTGACCCAAGATCTTCCTGACTCAGCGGATCTCCTGACCCAGGAATCGACCCGGGGTCTCCTGCATTGCAGGCAAATTCTTTAGAAGGCATTTAGAAGACTAGAATAATGCAGCGTTCAGGACAGCCCTGCATGATAAAAAATTCCCCCAGGCCCTGCAAACTTTTGAATGTCTTGCTGCACATTTACATAGGTAAAAACCTGCTTATTATTATCTCAGCCTAGATGCTAACTCCATTTACCCACAAGCACAAAGCAGCTTGTACTGTTTTAATATAAGATGAATTGTCTAGGTATATAACTACCATGTAAATGAAGAGAAGATTATACAAGATTACTTAGAAATTTTACCAAGATTTGTTCATAATTTTGGAAAATCACATCATTGTTTGCAGTGCTGCTCATGGTCTTTGAATCACCAATTCAGCATGTCTATATCAATCCAATTGCTCTTATATATATTGTGTATTACATATTACTTCACATTTTATATTGTGGAGAATCTACATTAGGTGCAAATGTCTGTCAACTTTATTTCTCCTATTGTAATACTGCGGAGAATTTATACATTAAAATAGCTACATTACTATAAATTATTTATTATCACTTCTCTTTTAATTACTCTTACCACTTCATATTATTTTAAATTTTTATTTATTTAGATTTTATTATATATGATTTCATTTAAAGATTATTTTAAAAAAAGAGTTAAATTTGTCATAAAATAGGGTGTTGGGTCTGATAGGGTTGAGACACCAACTTAACCCAACCAGCTAACCAATTAACTATTTGAAGAAGTTGGTAGTTACAAAGTGAGGCCACTGGGTCTCTATAAAGGAGTGGCTGGGATGAGTGTATTCCTTTTTTATGCTCACTATTTATAAATGCTTTATTCCTGGAATTCAACTTAGAAATACCCTGAGGCAACTAGAATTGGCTCCAAAAGGTATCCAAACACCATACTATTAACAACCCCTGTATCAAATAAATAGCACATGTGTGTTTTCATGTTTGTTTTGTTCATTGGAGGTAAACCCACAGAGTGGGGTTTGAATCTGATTCTTTTTTGCTGAAAAGTAAGTGTGGCTTAAGAGCAGCTAAAAAATATGTACTAATTCAAGAAAAAGACTAAAAATTAGGAGGAAAAAAATGTCCCATCTGATCCTAGATACCTAGAGAGGGCAATAAAAAGAGGAAAGGGACCTGCAATTTTATCTCTCCTTTGGACAAAATCATATTTTATTTACTATCAGTTGAATAATTTTAAACAACACATGTTTTGCCTTCAAGTCATCTCCAGTACTCAAAATGGGTATAGTGTGTAATTAGAGTTAATTCTTGGCATGATTCCTCAGTTGTTTGAAAATATATATTTTGAGGAGCCAAATTTTAGACTAGCATTGATTACAGTGTGGACAATTAACTACACAGAATAAAATAAATAAACCTGTACCCAAGCCGTAGGTAAAGAATCAGTGAGCCCAGAAACATTGATTAAGCACACGCTGACAAGCTGTCAGGTAGTCAGGGCAAAGAGACTTCCTGCTCTCAAGAGTCCTGAGTGTCAAGAAAGGCAACTCAGATGCGCCATCTGGACCCCACCCTGGTCACAGGGACAGGCAGCAGGACACAGTGGGTAGGACGTGGGTTCTGGCCTGCCTATTGCAATTCCAGCTTAGCGATCAATTGCTATGTGACCTTGACCAAGTCCCTTAATCATTCTGTGTCCCCATTTCCTCATCTGTGAAATGAGGCTGAGAGTAATAATTTTATCAACCTGGCAAGGCTGTCATGAGGTGGAACTAGTTACTATGATTAAAGTGTTCCGAACAGTGTCCAGCATTCAGTGAGTGCCATACAAGCATCTGTTACATAAGTGAAACATACTAGTTACCCGAATCCAATACAAATACTACAAAAAGGAGATTCCCAAATTTTTAATGAGGAAGCAGTGTCTTCCCTTCAGAGGCAAACACAGTACCACACCAGGCTTTACCTCAGCTTGTAAATGTATTTGTATTGTCTGGAGAGGAGCCAATGATGAGTATGGGAGACAAACCCCGCTCCCACCTCCCACCCGGGCCCCACTTCACGGGGACTCTACAGCACTGGCCTGAAATGCAGAGAGGAGAAGGGCGCGCTGTGAGAGGGGAAGAGAAGTCAGAGAGTCTGCAAATTGCTTCAGCGAGGAAGGAAAAGAGAATTGACTTATTTCCTTCCCATGAGTCAGGGATGATCTGTCAGGGAGATGGGGATTCTTATTTGATTTATTTAGCAAATATTTATGGAGGGCCTATTGTGTGTGAACTGTGATACTAGGCAACGGGAGCTGGCATAAAGAGATTCTTGCTCTCAAAGGAATCTATAGTCTTTCTGAAGAAACACACACCCGCCCAGACAAATAGCAGGGAATGAGTAAAAAGGAGGAGGAATGGGACTGGAGCAGATAAGCTAAGTGGTCCTGGCAGCGGCAGATCACTCACCCTGGGCGCCGGGTTGGGGGGCGGGCTGGGTGTCGGCGGTGCGTAGCAGGGTAGCAGAGGGGAGCCTGATGCATGTGAGTGGAGGGGTCACAGAGGGCCACCTAGGAAAAGGCAGGGTGAAGTGATGAAGTATGTGTGCTCAGTCGCTCAGTCATGTCCGACTCTGCAACCCCACAGACCATAGCCTGCCAGGCTCCTCTGTCCATGGGATTCTTCCAGCAAGAACACTGGAGTGGGTTGCCATGTCCTCCTCCAGGGGGCCTTCTTGACTCAGGGATCGAACCCAAGTCTCCTGACTCTCCTGCATTGGCAGGCAGATTCTTTACCACTGAGCCACCTGGGAATCCCTAGGTGATGAAGAGCTAGACCTAAAAGTGCTGAAAACAGAGCTGAGTTACCTGAGACCAACTGAAAGAGGAAGAGGCCTTTGCATTAAGCTTTCTGCATGTGAGCGCAAGATATATACCCATCTCTAAGCTCAGATGGAAGCTGCCATGGGGATGCCCGGCAACAGGTCTAGAGGCCCTAAAATTGTCCCTCTTCTTTCTCACTCTATCGGACCGTTTTTTTCAAAATGGCTCATGCACATGGTGGAGACTTGGCCTCTCATAGCTCCAACTCATGTCTTTACAAGCTCAGGCCACAGAAAGACACTGCCCATCCACAGAAACAATAATCCATGGAAGAACTGCTTGATCCATCTCAGATCAAATGAGGAACCCAGACCAGTCTCTGGGGCCAGGGAAGCAGAGGCATCTAAACAGCTTCAACCCTCCTTCAATTTCCAGGTCTAGAGCTGGGAGGATGGGAAGTGTCAAACAAAATGATCATTTCCACCTCAGGTTCCATCTGCTTGTGGTGGCAAGAGCTCGGCCTCCCACCAGGAATGGGTGACATTACAGAACAGACTACGCCGACATTAGTTTTGGGAAAAGAGTACCCACCTTGGAGCCCAAGGATAGCATCAGGCCAGATGCGGGGCAGGAGATGGAACACCGTAGTTGGAAGAAAACCTGAGTCTTTGACTCCAGCTTAGGTAATGTGGCCTGCAATACTCTCTGTCTTGCACTGGGCAACCCAGTCACATCTTGGCTTAGGAAAATTAGCAGAATTGGAAGTCAGAGTAGAGCTTGTTTGTTTGTTTGTCAATATCACCGGTCTGACAAATCAAGACCCTGAAGATGGTCCTCCTGGGTGGGCAGCTACAGGTGGCCTAGATTCAGGGGCCTCTCAGGCCAGCACAGGGGCCATCTGGGGTTCACTACCTCCAGCAGAAACATAATCTGCACCACAGAGAAGCCCCAGTGTCATAGGAAGACATCAGCCACTGGGCCACACGTGCAAACTGGACAGGCTGAGAGCTATTCACAACCGCATCTTTGCCTTTTCTTCTCTGCCCTGTCTCACATAATACCAAACATTAGCCTCTATGCAGAGGCTTCATTAAGCACTAGAAATTTCTAAGCTTTCAGTTTCTCTCCTCAATTCTTGCTCCTCTTTCCCAAGACACATCAGCTATTGCAGGGTTTTTTCCTTTAGTTTTTTTCCTTCTCGTTAGCCCAGAAGTTGGTCATGGCCTTGACTTGACTGGTTGCTTGGGCATTCCTTCCCCCATGTAGCCTAGACTCAACTGTGTGAGTGGAATCCAGCATGGCCAGACCGATGGGATGATCCCTTCACATCCGTTCTCCTAGGGCAGAAAGGGACCACCCCTGCTCTGGATAAGAGTATTTTATTTTATTTTATTTTTATTTTTATTTTTCATTTACCCTCATTAGTTGGAGGCTAATTACTTCACAATATTGCAGTGGCTTTTGTCACACATTGACATGAATCAGCCATGGATCCACATGTATTCCCCATCCCGATCCCCCCTCCCACCCCCCCTCTCCACTCGATCCCTCTGGGTCTGGATAAGAGTATTTTAAAATTTGCTTTTTGATTAAATGCTAGTCCCAGCTTTCTGGGCTTCCCAGGTAGCTCAGTCGGTAAAGAATCTGCCTGCAGTGCAGGAGACCCAGGTTCGATCCTTGAGTCAGGAAGGTCTCCTGGAGAAGGAAATGGCAATCCACTCTAGTATTCTTGCCTGGAAAATCCTATGGACATAGGATCCTGGCAGGCTACAATCCATGGGGTCGCAAGAGTCAGACACGACTTAGAGATTAAACCACCACCCAGCTTTCCACCTAACAGTGGCACCTGGGAAGGGAACTTGAAAGTTTCTGGTGAGCATTGTCTGGTGATGGGTTTCCTTGTGGAGGACTTAAGACTTATCACCTGGGAATGAATGAGGGGGAGAGATACAGATGATAGATAGATAGCTAGATGATAATAAACAGACATAAAACAGGTGAGGGGATAGAGAGTGTGAGAATACATGTATGTGTAGATGTATGTGTGTATGTGCAGACACAGTTCAGTGTAGGGAAAGAATATTTCACCTGGAGACAATGAGGAAAAAGGAAATTCATGATGGACTTTTAAAAACAAGGGGAGTCTTCTGAACTCACATATTCTTCTACCTATCCTTAAAGAGATCATTTTACAAATGAAAATAATGTGTTCATAGTTAAATGAAAGCACATCCTTTTAAGCTTGCTTCTGGCCCACACTAGGCTAGATTTCCGGTGGAAGCTTGGTTTCAAGGTTTCCCTCCAGCCAGTCACAACACTTTGGGGTTCTGGTATAGGTTGTCATATCCACATGCAATGTGAGGGCTTTTGAGAAAAATGTTCCTGTTCTTAACTAGGTAAATGCATTTGCAAGGAACGAGCAATGAAACAAAGAGAACAGAGGCTTTTTTTTTTTTTTTTTAAGTTTCTGGGAAAAGGTAGTTTGAGAGATATCCAGGAGAAAAGGTGAAGAGAAAATTGGTAAAAATGAGTTTTCTAGCTATGCAGTTGGGTGAAACATTCCACACCTCAATATACCATGATGATAAAATGAGATTATTACGTGCCACTATCTTCACATCAGCACCAGTTCTGGGAGGAATAAGGGCTGGAATGGCTGATTTCTCGGATATCTGGTAAAGCTATAGCTTTATCAGGAGCTAAATGATAGGAATAATGATGTCTAGTGTTCCTACAGGACACTCGAGAGCCTGGAGGCCTTTGCAGATGTTGTTTCTTTACCTGGAATTATTTCCCTCTTTCATTTGCTTGGATAACTTACTCTATTCTTTAATTCTAGCCTAAAAATCACTTCCCAAAATAGACCTTCCCCTCCAAGACTAGGTTATGTTCCCTTGTTATATAATGCACCCTACACTTTCCTTTATAGAACCTATAAATATAATCAATATGTTATATATTTAGTTGATATGGTCCCCTCATCAGATATAAAAGACTCTATCATCATCTTTGCCATATCCTCACTATCCACTGTAGAACCATCACATAGCAGGTACTTGGTAATGAACCAGACCACACTGACAATGAGGTTTCAGGCTGGACAGATACTGAGTGAGGCAGTCCATTGTCAGATAAGTCTTAATTTTTTCAGCCTTGGTTTCTAAAGCTATAAAATGAGGATAAAATAGCACCTAGAGTTGTTAAGTGAGTGTGTATAGACTTCACACAGTGCTGGCCACACAGAACAAACTCAGCAAATATTATTGTTCATTATACTTAATATTCCCATTTGGTAAATAGAAAATTCATGTCTAACATTACATTTAAAAAAAATAAAGTGTGATGATAGGCTGTCTTTTCAAACTGTGTTATTTTTAAGTATGTAAATCTCATGTAAGGGAAAATGAAATATTGGTGTGATTTTATCCATTATTTACTACCTATTAATAGGTAAATGAATTTAGAGGTTTTTGTTTTTTTTTTTAATGCAGAAAAATAACATACTTATCAGTAACTAGCAAAGCAGCTAGAGTGTGATCATGGAGCCAGACTGAGGAGGGTTAAAACCTGCCACTGAGACTCACTAACCTCACATCCTTGGTTGAGGTCATTGACTTCTGCCATCAGGTGATCCTATCCACTTGCTCCTCCTGCCCCAGTCATGCCAACACCACCCCACCCCCACCTTCTCGCCACAATTTAGAGGCTGGCTCCCTTCATAATTTTTGGTGATTTCAGTAGTCATTAAAATGATCTTTTTTCAACTCTTAAACCATTCATTGCCTTGACTTTTCTCCACAAATGATGCTGTCCCCCACTCTCACTCCCATGATCATAGCCTAGATTGCCAATATCTGCAACCTCTCCTGCCCTCCCGGTTCATTCCTCCTATATCCACAGAATATTTTCTATCCATCTGAGCCTTAAAATCCATTCATCTAACCACCATTTTATTGACCCTCACCCACCTCACGTACCCTCTTTCCTCTTTACTCAAATTAAATTCTGTGATCCATTATTGTAATCACCCTTTCAGGGAACCTCAACTCTCTTGCCCTCCATTGCTTCATCATACTTGTCTGAAACACTCCAACACTGGTTAAACTCAATGACCCCGTGGCTTCCATTTCTGTGTTTGCACAAATGAATGTTTCTGGCAACCATGCTGATCGGTCTCCCTTTAAATCCTACACCACTGACCTCAAGTGGGCTCTGCATACTGCCTACGGTCAAACTACATCTTCCTTGTCTGTTGTCCCTCCCACTCTCAAGATCATTATCTCATACCTTCTTTCTCCTCCAACACCTCCAACACCTCCTCCCCCATCCTCGCCCTCAGCTAATGGTCTGCTTCCTACATAATTGAGAAAACAGAGGTAGTCAGATTAAAAGCTGGCCCCACCACATCCACCCACCCACCCGCTCCTGTGCCCAGCACTTGGCCCTCCTTCCAGTAATTAGGCAGAAACAGCTTGTTCTCCTGTCTAGAACAATCCCTTCTTGACTCACCCTTGGACTCCAAGCAATGAGATCCAAAGGGAGAAGTCCTAGATGGAAGTTACAAGTTCAACCCCCTTCTGCTATTATGACCTCAAGCAAGTGAGATGACCTTAGAGCCTCAGTTTCTTCAGATGCAGAGTGGGGATCCTGAGTTGAGTATACTTAACTTTACACTGCTGACCAAGCTGTGTGTACATTTCAGATGCTTAACAATCTTTGATTTTCATTTGTAATCAACTTTATTTTTGCAGTATTTGCTCTTTTGCATACGTGTGCTTGAGTTTTGCATGCATGAGTTTGAGTAATCTCCGGGAGTTGGTGATGGGCAGGGAGGTCTGGCATGCTGCAGACCTCCCTGCATGAGGTCACATGCAGGTCACCATGAGGTCACAAAGAGTCGGACACGACTGAGTGACTGAACTGAACTGATACATGTGCTTGTGTATGTTTAACATGTTATCTCATTTAAAGATAGAATGGTGAAAAACTGACACAGATCCTGCCTCTCTGTGGCTCAGTTTTCTTACTTATAGCATGGGATAATAATGTTGAGTCCTGCCCCCAAAGCCACAGGTGCAAGGCCACAGAAGCAGAGTCCAGAACCAAGGTCACCTCTGAAGCAGACTGAGCCTCTTTGTAATCTTGCCAAAACCCTCCCTGATCATCATTAACAATATTCCTGACTTCCAATTAGGCAAAGATGCCCACTCCAGTAAACAACCTATAGCACCCCGACCAATCACCTAACACCAACCTTCCAGGAAGAATTTTCTTTGTCTTGAGGCTATAAAAATTGGTTACTAACCCATGAAAACTGTCAACTCTTCCTGGTCTGTCAGGAGGTTGGCCCGCTGTGCTCACAATGCCCACTTTATCTCTGCTTTTTGTTCTTAACAAACTCACTCCTTTCTGTAATATGTTATGTCTGGAAATTCTTTTCCAACCCACACTTGGACTGCCTCAACAAATAATAGTACCCACCTCACCAACTGAACAGGATTAAGCAATCTAATATCTGTAAAAACTTATAATAACCTTGGATATAGTAAGTCCTGAATAAATGTAGGCTGTTATTACTCACATCTTGTTTGGAATGTTGGTTCTAAAACTTGAAGAGGCTTTCTGCTCAAGAAATTTTAGAAGTATATAAAATGATTTTGAAAATCACAGTAATAAACACATGTTGTGACTTTCCCTCCAAATTTTGGAATTCAGGAATACAACTTTGACCCCAAAAAGTGGCAGTGAAGACAAACACACACATCATGATGGTTAATTTTATGAGCCAACTTGACCGGGCCACAGGGTGCCTAGATATTTGGTCACACATTATTCTGTGTATTTTGGTGAGGATATTTGAATGGGATTAACATTTGAATTAACAATTCATATTTGATTAACAATTTGACTAACATTTGATTAACAATAAACTGTGGAAAATTCTGAAAGAGATGGGAATACCAGACCACCTGACCTGCCTCTTGAGAAACCTGTATGCAGGTCAGGAAGCAATAGTTAGAACTGGACATGGAACAACAGACTGGTTGCAATTAGGAAAAGGAGTATGTCAAGGCTGTATATTGTCACCCTGTTTATTTAACTTATATGCAGAGTACATCATGAGAAACGCTGGGCTGGAGGAAGCACAAGCTGGAATCAAGATTGCTGGGAGAAATATCAATAACCTCAGATATGCAGATGACACCACCCTTATGGCAGAAAGTGAAGAGGAACTAAAGAGCATCTTAAGAACAGCATGTATACTATCTATGGTGAAACAGATCACCAGCCCAGGTGGGATGCATGAGACAAGTGCTCGGGCCTGGTGCACTGGGAAGACCCAGAGGAATCGGGTGGAGAGGGAGGTGGGAGGGGGGATCGGGATGGGGAATACGTGTAAATCTATGGCTGATTCATATCAATGTATGACAAAACCCACTGAAATGCTGTGAAGTAATTAGCCTCCAACTAATTTAAAAAAATAAATAAATAAATAAATAAAGAGCCTCTTGATGAAAGTGAAAGAGGAGTGAAAAAGCTGGCTTAAAGCTCAACATTCAGAAAACTAAGATCATGGCATCCGATCCCATCACTTCATGGCAAATAGATGGGGAAACGGGAAACAGTGGCTGACTTTATTTTTCTGGGCTCCAAAATCACTGCAGATGGTGATTGCAGCCATGAAATTAAAAGACGCTTACTCCCTGGAAGGAAAGTTATGACCAGCCTAGACAGCACATTAGAAAGCAGACATTACTTTGCCAACAAAGGTCCATCTAGTCAAGGCTGTGGTTTTTCCAGTGGTCATGTATGGATGTGAGAGTTGGACTGTGAAGAAAGCTGAGTGCTGAAGAATTGATGCTTTTGAACTGTGGTGTTGGAGAAAACTCTTGAGAGTCCCTTGGACTGCAAGGAGTTCCAACCAGTCCATCCTAAAGGAGATCAGTCCTGGGTGTTCATTGGAAGGACTGATGCTGAAGCTGAAACTCCAATACTTTGGCCACCTGATGTGAAGAGCTGACTCATTTGAAAAGACCCTGATGCTGGGAAAGATTGAGGGCAGGAGGAGAAGGGGACGACAGAGGATGAGATGGTTGGATGGCATCACTGACTTGATGGACATGGGTTTGGTTGGACTCCAGGAGTTGGCGATGGACAGGGAGGCCTGGTGTGCTGCAGTTCATGGGGTCGGAAAGAGTCAGATACGACTGAGCGTCTGAACTGAACCAAACCGAACATTTGAATTGGTAGACTGAGTAAAGCAGATGGCCTCCACAATCTGGGTGGGCTTCATCCAATCAACTGAAGGTCTGAATAGGATTAGAAGACCCACCCTCCCCAAAGTAAGAGAATTCTTTCTGCCTAATGGCTTCAAACTGTGACATCCAATTTTTCTGCCTTTGAACTCAAAGTTAAACACTGATTTTTCTTGGTTCTTGAGCCAACTAGGACTACATCATTCACTTCTCCTATATCTCAGGCCTCTGGACTCATATCCAACTACCCTATTGGGTCTCCTGGGTTTCCTGATTGCTGATTGCAAACCTTGGGACTTATCAGCCTCCATAATCACATGAGCCACTGCCTTACATCCTTCTTTATATTCTACATCCTATTGGTTTTGTTTCTCTGTAGAATGCTAACACACTCTGTAGAATGCTAATGTGATCCCATGGACTGTAGCCTTCCTGGCTCTTCCGTCCATGGAATTCTCCAGGCAAGAATACTGGAGTGGGTAGCCTTTCCCTTCTCCAGGGGATCTTTCTGACCCAGGGATAGAACCCAGGTCTCCCGCACTGCAGGCAAATTCTTTACCATCTGAGCCACCAGGGAAGCCCATACACCCATATACACACAGATACTGTACATATAAATACAGAATCCACACTTAACCTTTTTGTCAACACAAAGCATGTCACAGAATTACAGCAGTGAGGAAACATGGGCATGGGCCCCAGTTTTGCAGAAGACATTGTAACTTGATTCCTGTCACTTGCCTTATGGGGAGAAAGGATAAGCATCTGCTTCAGCAGACTCAGGGAGCATCCTAGAAGGCTGAGTCCATATGTCCTCAGTTGGGGAAAGTTGGCCTAGAGACTTACAGTTCCCCTGTATATTTTGAGATCAAAGATTATATAAAGCAGAAGGAGAAAATCTTGAGTGGGTCAGAAAAAGTTGGAAATAGTAGTCATCATTCACTGACCACTGACCGCGTGCCAGGCAGGCACATGTTCAGTGCTGCAACCCACCAGCACCCCCTTTCACTACTACCTGGGGAGCCACATGGCTATATAGTTATTATCCTCAGGTTTCCAAGATAAACAAAGGTTGAGCGTGGCTAAGTCAGTTGCCTAAGGTCACTCAGCCAGCAAGGGCACAGGTGTGTGTAATGGATCACAGAGCCCACACTTTGTCCTAAGCCTTGCCTCCTCCTCTCATCATCATGGGCATAGAGCTACTGAGAAAATGTGCAAAACTAGCGCCAGGTCTACAGACAAGGATGTTGCCTGTGTTTTGACCTGGCTTGCCCACCGCTGGCTTCTAGGTGCCGGTGGGGGGTGGGGGTGGGGCGCAAATGTTATCTATAGTGTCCAAGAATTACCCGCTCCATTGCCTGTGTTTTCATTGGACATTCTGTGATGTACCATGTGGTATTAAAGTCACCTGTCTTCCTCTTTGGGCGTCCTTGCACTGCTTATAGCTACTGAATCTCATTTATCCCTGCATCTCTCATAAGTGCTGTCTGGCAGAATGGTTCTCAAACTCTAGGGTACATCAGATTCACACCACACATGGGCACAATGGTTCTCAGACTTTAGTTGCTCCCATCCACCTATCTAGGGTTGGCCAGGCATCACTACTTTTTAAAAGTTAGGCAGCTGGTTCTAATGCACACAATACGTTGAGAATTGCGAACCTAACATATGTACACTCACACTCTCTGTCAATCTTCACAAATGAGTTTGGTTTTCTATACAACATGATTGCCATAAAAACAGAAATTACAATCTAGACTAAGGATTCACTGGAACCCATTTTTTAAATTTCTGAATAATAATGAGGGACAAAGCATATTGAGTTCCTTCCTATTCCCTTTATTGATGAATTAAGATATCCCAAATTTCATTATAACTATATAAGATGTATATTTGTTTTTTTTAATTGTCATTTTGATTTTAGTGGGCCATTTTCATTAAAACATTATTATACAAAACTGTGGCTTCCCTGGTAGCTCAGCCGGCAAAGAATCCACCTGCACTGCAGGAGACCCTGGTTCGATTCCTGAGTTGGGAAGATCCCCTGGAGAAGGGAATAGGCTACCCACTCCAGTATTTATGTGCTTCCTTGGTGGCTCAGATAGTAAAGAATCCACCTTCAATGCAGGAGACCCGGGTTTGACCCCTGGGCTTGGGACACTTGTCCCACTGTCTGGATGTATCACTTTGAATTTTGGATCATCCTACAATGCTTTCCCAGGATAAACACCCCCTCCCATAAGGCTGCCAGATCCTACTTGAGATGGCCCACTCCTAATAGTTTATTACTAGGTATTATCAACATAATGGGCTTCCCAGGTATTGCTAGTAGTAAAGAACTTGCCTGACAATGCAGGAGACATAAAAGACACAGGTTCAATCCCTGGGTCAGGAAGATACCCTGGAGGAGGGCATGGCAACCCACTCCAGTATTCTTGCCTGGAGAATCACCATGGATAGAAAGGCCTGGCGGGATACAGCCCATGGGGTCACAAAGTCAGACATGACTGAGCGACTAAGCACAGCATAGCACATTGAGATTTTCATATGTTTATAAATTCACTCACAGATACATATACACCCCCATACATACATGCATGCATGCATACATACAAGTGTCTGTGTACATCACACACACACTCATTCACAAACTCACACACCTTGCCACAGCTACTGCAACATTTCCTTTGGGGGCTGAGCGAGGTGTGGTCAGATGGCTGGTAGGACTCACAGTTGCTCTCTGCCACCTCTCTTAACCTCCTGGCAGCTTCTGTGGACATTGAAAGCAGACCTGGAGAGGACCCCTGACAGCACAGTCTCCTAAAGACACATCTGGGCCTTCAGTCATTCACATAAACTACCCCAAAAGGCTCAGATTTTGTGGGCGGGCTCTGGAGTCAGATCCCCCTTCAAGTCCAAGTTCTGGACTTGAGCTCCTTGCCAGCGGTGTGAAACTGACCAGATATTTACCCTTTTCAGCCCTCACTTTCTTTCCCTGTGAAATGGTGATAATAGTAACTGCCTGTTACTTCTAGGGCTGTAGAAGAATAAATGAATAAACACAGTTTCAGGACAGTGATTGACATATAGTTGTCACTTTCTAAATGTAAGTTTCCTTCCTTATTTTTCTCTGGACTCTGTATCTATAGGCTCAGTTGATTTTTCACTCTGGGCTAATGCAGCCAGGGTCTCAAGTTCAATCCTCCTGAAAGCTTGTTAGTATCTCTTACTCCTGCCTATGGGCAAAGCCTGCATCAGATATTGCTGGACACCCATCTTTGCTCACAAATGCACAGGACAGGAGCTTAGTGACGGATCTGTGCAAATCCAGCTCTGCACAAGAAAAACAGCTCAACACTTACTTGCTGTGGAGTGTGACCTCCCGCTAAGAGAAAGGTACAAACCTGGGACTCCCTCCTCCTTCACAGACGCACCCCTTCAATTTCAGTGAGGAGGTAGGACAGTGAACAACACTAACACGAAAAGAGAGTGACAGATGAGAGGCAGAGGATATACAGGAGAAGAGACAGCTTCCTCCATTTCTGTGATTTTATGTGAAGGGAAATTGACAATGTAAACAAGCCAGGGAACCAGGGGAGAATCACAATAGCCACCAAGGACTTGTCTTTAGTATGAGTACGGCGCTTTTACCCTTTCCCCAAATTCCTTTCATATCTCCTAATTTGCTTCCGTTCAACGTGTTACTTAGCAAGTTTCACTATTAATTCAATCCCTCATTCACTCATTCCTTTATTTATTTACTTGAAAAATATTAATTAACCAATTGCATTGCTAAACACCATCAAGGGACACAGAAATGATTTAATGCACATTCTCTGTCATCAAGGACTTCATTAATAGAGTGAGTCATTCCTTGAGCAGTGATTCTGCACCTCGGATGAGCCAGATGTAATGGGGAGTGCTGAGACACACAGATGAAAGGCCGGTCCCTGTCTGGGATCACGGTCAAATGGTGTAAGAATGATGGTAAACAATCCGTGGCATTTGGTTTGTCAATTTTTATGATAAAGCAAGTAAAAATCATCATTTACTGTACATTTACTGGCAGTCATTGAGCCAAGGGCTTTATATTTATCATTTCACTTAATTCTCGTAAAAACTTCTGAGATATAGGCACTAAGGTTTGGTGGTTTAGTTCCTAAGTTGTATCTGATTCTTGTGACCCTGTGGACTGTAGCCCGCCAGGTTCCTCTGTGCATGGGATTTCTCAGGCAAGAATACTAGAATGGGTTGCCATTTCCTTCTCCAGGGGATCTTCCCGACCCAGAGATTGAATCCGGGTCTCCAACATTGGCATGCGGCTTCTTTACCGCTAAACCACCAGGGAAGCCTATAGTATTCCCATTTGATAGATGTGGAAAGTGAGGCTTAGGAAAGTTAAATAACATGCGGCAAAGTCCCACAGCTAACGCTTGGCAGAGTCCAGGCTCCAGCTCAGTGCTCTCAGATGCCAAAGCCCTTGAACAACCTCCATGAACATCATTCTCCCTGGTGCTACGAGGGACAAAGGGGAGTTGTTGGGCTACACTGGCTGGAAGGGTTAATGAGATAAGGACACATCTGTACTCCCAAAAAGAGATGAGGAGGTGGGAGGGAAAAGACTTGAGTTTTAACGAGAGCATCTGGCGAGATGTGGAGTAGGCAGCAAGACAAGCAGGGCTGGCATTTAAAAGAGAAGGAAGTACAGAAAGAGAATGGGAGTGAGAACAGGGGCCATGGGAGGAGGAGAGCTAGTATTGATAATAACAAGTGACTGATCAATCATTTACTATCCCCGTTTACCTCTAATTCATATTAATAGATAAGATCACTCAGGATCAGAGAGTTTACACTGTTGAAAGTAACACAGAAGACTGATGAAGTAGAATCATTCATTCATTCACTTGCTCAGCAAATATGTACTCAGCAGTTAGCATGGGCCAAGTTCTGTGTTCTGGAGATACAGAGGTGAAGAGAAGTGAAGACGGTGAGGTTTCACATCATGAGTTTATACTAATGAATATATAATGATCACAGTTAACAGGAGTGCTCCGAAGAAAGGAGTGTGGCACTTGGGTGTGTATGGTCAAGGAGAGCCTGTCTGAGAAGGTGAGGCTTAAGCCCTGGGGGAGATCTTTCCATACAAATCTGATCCTGTCTCACCCTTTAAATTCCTGTCTGGCCCCTCAGCGCGCCCCTGACCCTTCCCTACCTCACCAACTTCTTCCACAGTGTCTCTCCCTGTTTGTTACGCCAGAGTCGTGGACTCTGATGGTTCCTACAGGGGGCCAGGCTTTTCTCTCCCCAGGAGACCATCCAGGGTATGCTAGTCCTACAAAGCCTTGTACCTCATCCTCAACGGGCCGCTGCTTTCTCATCTCTCAGTTTCACGGGAACACAGCCGCAGAGACCTCAGATTTCAAGTTACCCATCTCCTCCCCTCACTTCAGTCATTCTCTGTTAGTCCTTTCCTTTCCCTCACTGTATTTTCACAACCCATAAGTACTCTGTTTTGGGTTTGTTTTCTTGTTTGTTCTAGTGCCTTCTTCATCAGGCTGTTGTTACCTTGAGGGCAGGAGCCTTACAAGTCTACTCCTCATGGTATCTACAACTCTTTTTCTTAAAAATTAATTAATTTATTTTAATTGGAGGCTAATTACTTTACAATATTGTAGTGGTTTTTGCCATACATTGACATGAATCAGCCATGGGTGGACATGTGTTCCCCATCCTGGACCCCCTCCTACCTCCCTCCCCAATGGTATATTCAATTCTTAGCAGAACCCAACACACAGTAAACTCTCCAGAAAAAAAAAAAAATTAATGAATGATTTTGATGATTATAAATAAGCAAGCATGTGTGTGTGTGTGTGTGTGTGGTGTCCATCTGTATTAGAGAGAAGAAAAATAAAAGAATTACCAAGCAGAGTTTCAAGTTTCAAGGTAATAATTATAACACCAGCATCAACAGTCTTCATGAAGAAATTAACTGACAATAAAAGCAGAGACAAAATACGTAGATATTTTCCTTAAGAAATTTAGGTAGTGAAAGTAAATGAGAAAAATAAAAGGGAGCACTAATAAGCTCAAGAGATCATTTGATGTTTGAATAAAGGACAAAAGGTGTCTGGATACAAACAATGCAAGAAATAGTTGATTGGACAGCAAGGGTGCCTAGAAAGTAAGAAGAGTTGGAATGACAGATTAAGGCAGGGAATTTAGCTTTGGCACTGAGAAGAACACAGCCATTTCAAAGACACGAGTGAGGCAGGGTAAAGATGAGGACAGACTGAAAGTAGATAGAAGGAAGAAAGGGAGCCTGTGCCGCATCGCTTTGATTTTGCTAAGTCAGACCTGAGGTTAGGACCTGAGAGCCAGAGTCCGGGACAGAACCGAGTACTCGAGGAGAGGGAAAGGTTTTTGGCCCATGACAAGAGATGAATAAGAAGACTTACTACTGCTCTGAGTCCCTGGTTGGAATTACAGAAAGAACACCCATTACCAGGTTTCTCCAGGATGCTCTGTAGCTCTAGGAAAATGTGGAGCAGCAGAGAAGCAAATAGAAAGCTCTCATAAAGGCTGGAAGGGGCCAGGGAAGAGAGACAGAATATAAGGACAAGGATGCCTTCTCTTGGGGTCTAGGCTGCCTGGAGCCAGGAAAGAGACAATGGATTTGATGGATATTGAAAAAAGAAGTCAAAGAGTCTTTGGGAGGCTGGAGTGGGGCAAGGAGAAGCTGGGAGGCTATGGAGAACTTCAGAGTTCAAAAACTTAATGATGCGATGCTTTTAAAATATAATGCTATTAAAGAGTGGCCTTGCTGGGAATCACCTAAAGTAGAGGAGAATTAGAAGACCTTGATGAACTGAGCTATCTGTTAGAAGGAAAATTAACATATGCGTTTCCTTGTTCATGCAGTCAGCCAACGATTACTAAGGATTACTATGTGTCAAACACTATACTCATCATTGGGAAAATAAAGTCAAGTAAGATTTAGTCCTTCTCCAAAAGGACCCACAATCTAATGAAAGAACCTGATAAATCAATGGCTTATTATCATACGTTGTGTTATGGGTAGAACTGTGTCCCAATAGAAAGTTATATTAAAGCCCTAATCCTCAGGTGTGCAAGATGTTACCTTATTTGGAAATCAGGTCCTTGTAGATGTGATAGTTAACATGAGGTCACACAGGAGTAAAGTGGGTCCCTACTGCAATAAGACTGATGCTTTTAGAAGGTGACTAGGTAAAGACATAGACACACACAGAGAACATCATGTAGAAAGAGAGACAGAGACTGGATTAATGTAGCTGCAAGTCAAGCAACATCCAGGGCTAGGGAGGAGAAGCTGGAAGAGGCAAGGGGTAACCTTCAGGGGGAGCATGGCCCTGCAAACACCTTGATTTCAGGCTTCCGGCCTCCAGAACTAGAAGGCAACATGTTTCTGCTGTTTTCAGCCACCCAGTCTGGGACACTCAGTATGGCCATCCTGGGAAACACATACACCCCACTGGGTAAAATGTACTCAATGGAGGTATATTTGGGAGGTTCTGGAGCCACAGAGGAACAGTATCTATTCCTGGGGACCAAAGAATGACTTGCAGAGAAGGTGGAAGAAACCCAGTTTGAAGTATCCATATGAATTGATTTGACAAAGATGTGGGAAATGAAGTCCACAGGGAGGTCAAGTCCTGCCTTTAGTCATGAAGATGGGATGGGCTCCAGGGATCCCAGCAGCCAGGAGACAGGCATTGGAGCTGAGCTCAAGGGTCAGGGCAGAGCAGAGCTGGTAGGGAAGCTTTGGGTGCCAACATAAGAATCTGGGGTTTTATCCTGAAAGGGAATGGAGAGCTTCTGCTGAAGGAATTTATGCTGTGGAGACAAGAAGACGGGTTGGCAGGCTCAGGGAGTAATCCCCAAGAGAAATGAGAAAGGCGGGAATGAGGGGAGCAGTCGGAGGAGAGGGGACCGTTGTGAGATTAAGAAAAGAGAAATTAACAGGACACAGAGAGGGATTGGGTCTGAGGGTGCAGAAGAGAGAGGAAGTGAGCATGAAACTCAGATTTCTGGCTTGAGCAGCCAGGTGGTGGCGGCTCCAGCCTCTGTGCTGGGGCATGGAAAGGAAGAAAAAGTTTAAGAGTTCAGTTTGGGGTACACTGACTTTAAATCATTCAAGCTGAGTAGGAATGAGGTCACGAGAGCTACAAGGTGAAGATCTAACCTGTTCTGTTGTGTCAAATAAAGAGCCTTGAGAAGTGGGAAGTGAGGAGATAACTGGAAGTTCAGATCAGCAGAAAGATGGAAGTGGCCTGAGTGTGCAGAATTCAGTTACAGTTGACCTTGAACAACATGGGTAGTAGGGATGTCAACCCTCCCCACCCAAGCCCCACAGTTGAAAATCTGCACGTAATTTAGAGTTGGTCCTCCAGCCCCTCTCTATCCATGGTTCCTCCATATCTGCACTGCATTATGCACGCGTGTTAAGGTTGCTTGTCGTGTCTGACTCTGTATGACCCCATGGACTATAGCCTGCCTGGCTCCTCTGTCCATGGGATTCTCCAGACAAGAATACTAGGGTGGGTTGCCATGCCCTCCTCCAGGGGATCTTCCCAACCCAGGGACTGAACCTGTGTCTCTTATGTCTCCTGCACTGGCAGGCATGTTCTTCACCACTAGTGCCAACTGGGAAACCCTACTGCATCATATGAATAACAACTGTTAAAAAAACTTGTATACAAATGTACTTGCATAGTTCAGACCTATATCGCTCAAGAGGCCATTGTAGTAAAAGAGCTTTTACAACTAAATCTGCCCCAAAGAAGTTGGAGGCGAAGTCTCTGCAAATCTCCCTCTCCAGGGGCTGGCCCATGCCCAGAAAAGTAAGGTGAGGTATGTGAGGTTGGTTATTAATTGATTCCTGTGGGGAAGAAATAAAAGAAAGACAGAGAACAAGATTCCCAAACCTTGGATTTATCAATTGCACCTATTATAAGAAGTAATGAGGGCCATCAAACTGAGAGCAGATACGTTAGGATGAATATTTCAGCCATCTCATTTCAGCGATTGTTGATCTGCCTGCAACTAGCACAACAGTTGTTCTCCACCTTCATTGTGCATCAGAACACCCTGGGGGGCTCACTGAAGTGTGAACTCCTGGGCCCCACCTTAGAGTTTCTGATTCAGTAGGGCTGGGGTGAGCTGGAGAATGTGCATTTCTAACAAGTTCTTGGGTAATGCTGATGTTGCTGGTCTAGGAACCACACTTTGAGACCTTGTACTAGTGATGTGAACCCTCACTGGGCATCAAATCAACTAGGATCTTCTAAACCATACTAAGGCCGGGGCTTCCCCAGTGGCTCAGTGGTAAAGAATCCGCTTGCAATGCAGGAGACGTGGGTTCGATCCCCGGGTTGGGAAGATCCCCTAGAGAAGAGCATGGCAACCCACTCCAGTATTCTTGCCTGGGAAATCCCATGGACAGAGGAACCTGGCAGGCTACAGCCCGAGGGGTCACAAAAGAATCAGACACAACTTATCGGTTAAACAAGAACAACAAACCCAGGTTCAATCCCCAGAGATGTCTGATTTCATGAGTCTGTTATGGGGCACAGCCATTGGTGTGTTTTAACAGACTCACCAAGATTCTACTGCTCAGCCTGGGGAGAAAACAATAGTCCTGATTTGTTCCTGACACCAAGATAGACACCAACCAGGGCAGACAGAGTTAGAAGACTAGCAGAGGTCAAAGGGAGTCTAGATGAAGAAGCATGTATATGCACATATTTATGTAAGGTAAGAGAAGTGAGTAATGGAGGTTTGGAAAACAATGGTGCAAAGCTTTGGGAAAGCCGGGGAAAGCCACAGAGTTGATAACCAAGGTGGGATTTGGAAAGAGAGACTGGAAAAGAGAAGAGGTTTGGCCTTCCAGGTTGGTCACTGGGAGTTGGAGGGCAGTGGTGATGCATAGACAATGAAGCTGGCTGGTGACCGAGGTGGCTTTCCTGTCCAGGAAGGGGAGAGAGCCCAAGAATCTGGTTTGCTTGGATAACACTAGTGGTTCAATGGGGCAGAGGCACCCGGACCACAGAAGCTAAAGCCTGGGATGAGGCTGATCGGGCTTGTAGGGGGCAGGTCAAGGAGCAGCATGAAAGCCAGGCTGAGACTCTGGGTCATCTGGGGTCACAGGGAGCGTGTGAAGAATTTCCTGCAGTGGCCCAGGCTTTCCCAGTGGGCTCCCGTTCCAGCCTCATGGTTACGGCCTCCCACTGAAAATCATGACAACTCCTCGCATTTTCTTGTTATTTTTCATGTAAAAGATAGATAGGAAAAAGCAATTCAGTGCCTCGGTCTTGTTAGACTCGCAGTAGATTTCAATCCCCTTTACTTATTTACGGACCTGTTTTTCCCAACTGTGCCTTTTCCCTGGTATATTTGTAAACACCATTTTTATTCCTCTTAATCCTTTTGGCAGCATTAACTCATTCTGTACACACTGCCCTTTATCTCTCCTGTGAAAATGTTCATAGACATGGTTAAAATTCAGATGTTTATTTTTTTTACTGTTCTCTCCCAAAACTTTTTCTGATTTGGGGTTTGGGGCTGTTTTCTCTCATAGATGAGATTTGCTGAAGGCAACTCACTCATCAGCTCGAAATGTGTTCTCTACCTTTTGTAACTCAGTGCCCTTGAGATGCACATATGGGCCTCTTTTTCTCTCTCAAACCTGCAGAGTATTTGCTCTGACCTTGGCCTTGGGCACAGTGGTTGAGCAGCCTCAGGCCTCTGGGCTCACAAAAGATTTCGGATTCCCATGGCTGTCCCTCCTGCAGACCCCACTGGCCTCAAATGCACTCAAACAAATGACAGCTGCTGGGCCTGCCACTCTTGGATTGTGCCACTGTAGAATGTTCCAGCCGGAGCCTAATCCATTCTGTCAAGCCCACTGCAAGTCGGGCGATTGTAAGGGCCCAGTCAGAGGCCAGAGAAAGACACAGCAATGGAGGCTGTCCTCCTTACTCATTGATTCAGTGAAAGCTTTGCGATTTCTTGGGTCTTTTAGCATCCTCCAAGAAGGGGCCTTTATTCTCCCTCCACACTGCTGCTGCAGGCATCCGGAACAAAGGCCAGGCTCAGCGATTGTTCTGTGCAGACAACAAGAAGAAAGGAGTGCTCATCTGCACTGCTTGGCTTTTGATTTCTTCTCCTTCCAATTTAAGTGATGGGGGATGGTCAGCATTGCACTGGGGAGAAGGAAATGGGGGGACTTTACCTCCATGAGAACCATCCAGAAATGAAAACCAGTGCTGGGTAGGCAATGAGGTCACCATCACTCTGAAGGCTGAGAGGTCGGATACTTTGGGAATGTTGGTGAGATGATTACGGCCTCGAGGGAAGGGCCGGGCTTGAGGAGATCATAAAATCAAAGGACTTTCGAAACCACATCCCTCACTGCAAACCCATCACCAAGTGTCCATTGAACCGTCGCGAGTATCAGCTCCCAAATTTCAGAGATTTCAGATGATGGGACACACTCGCTGCCTCCTCGGGCAGAACATTCTGTTCTGAGATGCTGCCACACAGTCAATATTTTTCTTATTGAAATAAAATCTGCTTCCTTCTCATCTGTACCCATTAGTCTTGGGTCTGCCTTTCTGGAGCAAAACAGCACAAGTCTAAGTTTTCCTGCTGCAGCTGTTACCACATCCTCCCTTCAACTCACCTTCTCTAGATTTAACAACCCCAGGCGCTGTACCCAGCCTGCCAACTGGCTGATCAGCCTCTGGTCACAATCACCTGGGCACTGTCCAGATTGTCACTGAGCTGCCCAGACCTAAAGTTTGAAATCTATGATTGGCCAGACAAGGGTACCCTAGAGTAAGATTCGTGCACGCCTCCACCGCCATCCCAACACTTTCCTGCACATCCTGATTGCACTGACTCTGTGCAAAGCTGCTTTAGACACAGGGCAGGTAACAGCTCTCACTCCCCAGGGACGGAGGCCCACGAGGATGCCCACATTCTCACCATTGTGTTGCTGTTGTGGGTGCTCTGGGGCACCTCCCCTCAGGACCCAGTCTAGGGGTGTGGCTGCAGATGAACCTCAGCTGAGGCCCTCTCTGGGAAGCTGCTTTGCCCAATGTAGCCTGCCTCTGATGATGGGTCCATGTGGGGTCAAGGCCCGATCCCCTTGCCTCGATTTGAGATACCTCCAAAGGGCTGTCCCAGCTCCAGAGTTCCCCTGGGGCTGGCTGAGGCCTCTGCTATCACTGCCTGGCAGGTGACCCTCCTACCTCTGCCCAGCTGGCTCCTCTCACTGCCTCCCTGGGTGTTACTGCTCCCAAGAAGCACTCCCCACCACATGCAAGTCCTGCCTCGGGGTCTGTATCTGGGGAAAGCTGACCCTCTGCACGCAGGTGGCACAAGTGGTAAAGAACACGTCTGCCCATGCAGGAGATGTAAGAGATGTGGCTTAGACCCCTGGGTTGGGAAGATCCCCTGGAGGAGGGCATGAAAATCCACTGCAGTATTCTTGCCTGGAGAATCCCATGGACCGAGGAATCTGGCAGTCCATGGAGTCCATAGGGCTGCAGAGTCAGACATGACTGAAGCGACTTAGCATGACCTGCTCCGGGCACGCACACACCCCCCCTCTACCTAGCTTTCAGGCCATGGTAAGAAAGAAATTTTGTGCCCTCGCCTTCTGTAAGTTCTCACCTTTTGCTTCAAGTCAAGGAACTTCTGTGCTCTGAACCCCTGACCAGCCTAGAGAAATCACCTGTTCTGTGTACACAACAGGCCCTCTCTCACTTTCCCCTTCAAGGGATAAAACAAGGCCTAGACAACATGGAAAATCTTTTCCTGGGGCCAGGATGTCTCAGAGAGGAAGACCCAGAGCCTACTCTGCATCATCTCGCAGAATCCTGTCCTCATTCCCCACTGTTCTGTGCCTGCTGCCTGTAGCGCCGCTCTGCCCTTGGCTACCTCCACTTCCTCCTGCTCCTCTCCACACACTCCATCCTCTTTCCCCTCCACTCCTAGTTCTCAAGGTCACTGCAGCCTCTTCCTTCCGCTGTGAGCTCCGTGCTCTTGACTGTTACCACCCCCCTGATACTCCCTGGCAGTTATAAAAGAACTGGAGCTGATCCACCAAGGAGTCTGGGCTGGATGGGGAGGATGAGAAACCCTTAGGCCATCAGGAAGGCAGCATCCTGCTTTCATTATTGCCCTTCCCTGCTTGTTGACACCCAGCAGCCCCCTAGGACCAGCTGAAAGCCAAGGAAGCAGCTTGTGAGTGTTAGCTTCTTCTGTTCATTTCATCCCCCTGCCCAAAGTCCCAGGTGCCAAGAAACCCTCTACCTGGACAGGGGCTGACCACTCATCCACCCAGCCGTCCCCCTGGGGAACAGTATTCAACCCTGTCCTCCATTAGCTGAGTGACTTGGCTCCCATGCTCTTACCTTGAGACCTAGCTGTTTTATTGCCATTCTCTCTCCAACACACACACACACACACACACACACACGGAGTATTTTTCTTTCCATGCAGGCCATCTTCTGAATAAAAGTGGATCTACCATGCCTGAGGGAGACAGGCATTTTGTCTTCTCACGACAGAAGTGGATGGCCCCAACATTCACTTGGACTCTCTGATACACTCAGGAGCCTGTAGGCAGAGTATATTGGATGGCAAATTCCAGTGCTGGCTCCCAGCACTGCCTCTGAAGCTGATGTTCAGACTTGCTCTTCTGTCCCTAGAAGGACTGTCTCCTTTTATAAACGTCTTCCACCTGATTTCATTTTCCCAGACTCATCTTCTGCCCATTTGTCTTCACAACGCTTGCATTCTCCATTGACAGAATAACCAAGAAGGTGACAGAACAGTTGCCAGGTACAAACAAGAAATAAAGTTAAAGACAGTGCCAAACCACAGGAAAGGGGTTGTAATCACTTTGTAAGAGTGAATATGAATACACTACTTTAAAAACATGTGCTCTGTGATGACCTAGAGGGGTAGGATGGAGGGAGGTGGGAGGGAGTCTCAAGAGGGAAGGGATATATGTATACTTATAGCTGATTCACTTTGTTGTAGAGCAGAAACTAACACAACATTGTAAAGCAATTATACGCTAATAATAAAAAAAATTAAATAAAAATGTAGAATCATAAAGAATATTAACACCCAAACAAAGGCAACCATGACCATCATTATAGTTCAAGCCATGTGATCTCATGCCTGACTCAGGGACATTTCTACGTGCGAGGGGTAGGGGGTGGGGAGGAAAAGGGTAGCTGGGGGACAACACCTTAAAAGTGCAGCAATACCTAAAGAGATTGTCCCACTGCTCATGGTTAGAGTGAAGTAAAAATAGCTTAGAAGTGGGGGAAAGAAGCAGTTCAAAATGCCTATTTTCTAACCACTTCTATGCCCATTAAGCTATCAAGATAGATTTATTTTTCATGTCTCTCACTAGTCTCATGGCTAAGAATGTGAATTCAAGAGCCAGACCACCTGAGTTAAGCCAGGTAAACCTGGCTTACCACTTATTAGCTGGGTGACTTTACTCCCATCTCATTTCCTTGTATATAAAACAATGATAGTAACTATATCGCCTTACATGAGACTAATGACAAAATAGTACCCAATTCATAGGGCTGTTGAGAAGATTAAATGAATTAATACATACAATGTATCTGTAGTGGCAGGCACATGCTACATACAATGCAACGGTTTGCTGTCACTATTAAAATCATCCTTATCTGTTGTAACTACCCATTAAACTGTCTCCAATACTGCTGGCTTCACTATAATCTAATGGGGGGAGATTTTTACTCCTTTTTTGATTGTCATATCTAAAGGTTTGGGGTGCTACCTTTATGTAGTGGGTGGAGGTTAAGGTTAGGGTCAAGGACATTCTTAAACATCTTGCAACCCACAGGACAGCCCCCTGCGACAAGGAATGTAGATAATGTTGAGGTTGAGAAACCCTGATTTACTGCAGGAGACATCAGACTTTTCCCGTGGCGGGCCAGAGTAAATACTTTTGGCTTTGTAACCATATGGTCCAATGGTCCGTACTGCAACTACCCAACTCTGCCTTTGCAGTGAGAAAGCAGCCACGGACAATACACACACAAATGAGGGCCACTGTGTTCCAACAAAACTTTATTTACAAAAATAAATGGCAGACCGGCTTTGGCTTGATGGCAGTAGTTTGCAGGTCCTTGAGCTAATGCCTCCTGTGTCTTCTTTAAATATCATGTTCATCACTTCCTCCCTTGTTCAAAATATACTCTACCAGCTTCCCATTTCCTACAGGTAAAGCCCAGACTCCTTGTTGGGAATCTAAAGCCTTCCGGCCAGTGCCTCTCTTTCCCCCCATCCTTTATGCCTCTCCCATCAGGCCTGCAGCCCCACCATACCCACCATTTCCTGAACAAGCCACAAGCTTTCCCTCCTCCTTCCCTTGACTCTGCTCAGTCACTTCCCCACCACGCACATCCTCTAATTCCTTAGGTCTTTCTTCTCTTTCTCTCTCCCTTTCAATAGGTGAGTCTAATGGCACTGAAAGCGATGAGCAAGACGTTAGGAAAGCTGAAGGCAATGGACTGTCCCAGAGAAAGGCAACAGCTCTGGGAATAGAGAGGAACCGCTGGGTCTGAGCAGCATTTCTGAGAAAAGCAAAGAGTATCTGGTGGCTAACCAAGTGTGTATGAACGGGAGAGAGGAGAGAGGACTGCGGGGACACTTAAGGGGAGAATGGCCCCCAACTTTCTCATCTGGGAGCTGAGTGATTGATTCTATTTACACAGACCCCAAAGTGTGGGAGTTGGAACTAGGTATCAGGGTGGGGGTGGGTTTTGTGTTCAATTCTGGGCAAGTGAATTTGAGATACTTGTAGGACATCCATAAGAAAATGTCCAGAAAACAGCTGGAAATAGAGGTCTGAAACCAAGAAAAGAGATTCAAGCTAGAGAGCCAGATTTGGAAAACAAGCACATATATCATGTTTGAGACGGTGGGAGAAGGGGGAAGATCCAGGGGAAAAAATAAGCTAGTAAGAGAAGGGAAACAAAGACCCTGCCAGAACCTCTTCCTGGAGGTTTCAGCTTCCCTTTCAGATGTTTAAATGTTTAATCTTCGTACAGAACAGTTTCAGTGTGGGGAAAGCTGAAGGCCAAGGCATCCCTTCAGGTTATTTGCAAATTAATACATATAAGAAAATGAACTTTCATCCCTAGGTATAGTGAGAAAGCAATTTCCAAATTAATTCCTGACTCCTTCAAAATAACTTGACTCTGGGTATAAATCTACATTCTATCCAAACCTCAATGTTTTTTGAGAGTCTCCAACTGACGCTAATTCTTCTCATGGCTATAAAGCTAGGAGGCAGCATTTACTCCTTGAAGGAACCTAAGAGACACAATCCCATTTGCCTCTCTGCGCTCTTCAAAGATATTCTGGTTGAAAGATTTTGCAAATTTTTCAGAGTTGCAGTTGATACTGCTATGTATGTATATTTATATGCCTGGCACCTAGTACCAGGTCAGGGCTCTGAGTACAGGGACAAGAGGAATAATCTGACGAAGGAAATCAAGATGCAGCATTAAGATGTAGAGCCCAGATGTACCTCAGTGTCTACACAAATATGCACATTTATTTGTTTGTTCAGATGAGGCTAAAATGATTGGTTTCATGGATAAGGAACATTGGCTGGGACAGTCACTGTTTTGTTAAAACTGCAAGGCTCTGAACAATGGGATTAGCATCACTTCTAAATGTCTGCTGTGTGGACAATTATCTGGGTTGACATTTCACCAAGAGAGGTCTTCAGCACTTAATATGCTCAAACTCAGGGATAAGAAGGGGTATTCTCCCAATTTTGACTCTGCCCTGGCCCTTTGCAGAATTGGATTTGGAGAAGTAAAGTAGATTTGCCACTGTTTTACTCACATAGAGTTTTAAGTGTGAAGGGGGAAGAATACTTTGACAAGAAGGTTCATTTTGATCTTTGGGATTCATGTTACCTTCTGATTGACTCCAGGTTTAGGCATTCAATTTATTCTTATTTAGCAACTTTTTATCCAGCTGTCAAAGGCATTAGATCTAATCACTGCCACTTTCTTTAGAGAACAGTAACCTCTGCAAGGAGATATTTTTCCTCTTTTCAATGGTGGGAAAAGAGCCAATTAAGCCTCATCCTGCAGAGGCACAATGGCCTCACACACAGAACATAAACCTAGCAACTCCACTAAACTTTTGCATTCCTATCCCTAGACAAACGAAATAGGGAAAGATGATGTCAGCCACTCTGGGTATCCAAGGTTCACTTTCTTTCTAAATCAAGAATATATAGGTGGCCCCCTCCCTCCTGTTTATTCCTTTTTCCTTCCTACGGAGCACAGGGGGAGGAGGAAGAAGAGAAAAGGAGAGAAGGAATTAGCCAGGACCATGATTTTTGCCAGTAATGGAGGAATAATGGCTCATTCCAGGAAGACAGAGGAAATGGGCTAAATTAGAAAACATTTCACAATGCCGGGCCTCGGTATCAAGTTGAGCCAAACTCAATCCAGCACAGCAATTTCCCACCTCCCAACTGTGTCTGCTTGTGCTCAGAGCTCCAATTATATCAGCCTGAATGCTTCTCCTAAAACTACTACTTCTCTTGTCCGCCTTCCGCTGCCCCCATCCTGAGCTCTCTCTGACTCCAAAAAGGGAGTTTTAACTGTCAGTGGATTTGGGCTTCAGCCCCTCCTTCAGCTTTCTTGAGCTGCCTTTCTCTCTCCTCCAGTTTCTTTATTAAAAATGCTAATACTAACGTTTTCTGCCTGGATTTCCAAAAAAAAAATGCACTAAAGCGGGGCTGAGGCTGGTAAGGAACAGAAGCAGAGATGATCTGAACCAACGAGGGGCTTTTTATCTGGCTGTCCCTCAACTGATGCTCGCAGCCCAGAAAGCGGAGAAGGCGCAGCGCGGGGAGGGAGAAGAGGCTGTGATTTTTTTTTTCCTTTTAAAATTAAAACTCCCTGAAAAGAGAAAATGCTGTCCTTGTAACTTTGGCAGGGACTTTCAGCTTTTGTTCCCTTTGTCAGAGGGGCAAATTTCATCTCCTCCTTGGGAAGAAGAGAGGGGAAGAGCAATGGCCCAGAAACCTGGCATGTGCCAGGGACCAGAGAAAGAGGAGGAGGAAGATGGGCAGGGGGAGGATAACTAGAGGGGAAAAAAAGAACATCAAAAGAGACTCTGCGGATGACGGGGCAGATAGAAGTAAAAGGGAAAAAAAGAAGTATGGAAAGAAGTACCTGAATTGCTGGGAAATGAACCAGAAGGGACAATGCAGAAAGGGTAAAGAACACAGTAGAAGACACAAGAAAAACTACAGCTGCTAAAGAAGCATAGAAATTGCCAACAGGAAAGACTATCCAGGTCATTCCCAGGGGTTACTGTGATCATCTTCTCAGGCATTTTCCACAATGTTTACATAAATCAGGCAACAGAATCTTTCACTCCCCTCCTCCACACTGGTTAATAATATCAGCATATCTTTAACCTATATTTTCCTCCCTCTTTCTCACCCATTTCCTAGTTATCTCCCCTGAATAACTTCTCTGCCATTTCTTGTGACATTTATATTGCTTAGACATTAATAGATGATGCCACGCCCCACTTACATTTGCTTAACCCAAGTTATACATTGCATGATCCTTCTTCTCCAATTTCCATGTAAACCAAACCCTCTGCTGCCATCATGAATCTCAGGGTTGTTTCCCCAAAGTCCTTTATTTCTCTGTGCTTTAGGTAATAAAGGAACAATAACAGGTAGTTGCCCAAAGCCGGGAAGAGAGAAGAAATAATGCAGAAGTAAGAGTCAGGAGACCGGATCCCCAGATTAAATTCTATTACTAATTCGTTGTGTGATTGGGCCAGACTGTGAGTTGAGCTAGATTCCTGTCAAAGCCTGTTTTAGCTCTGACAGCCTAAGAAAGCTAATCTTTATTCACTCTGTATTAGACAACTTTGTGGAGGCACTGGGCTTCCGTGATGGCTCAGACGGTAAAGAATCCACCTGCAACACGTGAGACCCGGGTTCGATCCCTGGGTCAGGAAGATCCCCTAGAGAAGGGAATGGCAGCCCACTCCAGGATTCTTGCCTGGAGAATTCCATGGACAGAGGAGCCTGGTAGACTGTAAGTAGTCCATTGAGTTGCAGAGAGTCAGACACGACTGAGCGACTTTCACACACACAGGCTTTAGAATCTTGCTCCACTGTTTACTTGTAAGCCACTTGACCTTGTAGTAATTTACTTGATTCTTCTGACCCTTAGTGTCCTCAGAGGTAAACTTGAGAAAATATCGCCAACCTGACTGGGAGTCTTACTGTATGAAGTAAACAGAAGTTCCCAAACTTTCCCAACCCATAGCACTCAACGTGACTCCCCTACACCTAAAGAAATTCTACTAGCTTTATTTACTAAGTAGTCTAGTCCAAACAACTTAATAAGTGTTCACATTCTAACAACTTAGTAGTCATTTGAAAAAAAAAACAATACTTTCAAAAAATTGAAAGTACTTTGTGTGGTCTCTGTCAGATATGCCCATATTTCCCTTGATAATTTAAAATATCTTGCAGTGCCCCTGTAAGACAGCTGTGGTGTCCCAGATCTTTAAGGGTGTAGTCAAGGAATCAGGAGAGTTAAGTGTAAGTAAGGTTATGGTAAGTACAGAGCAGGGACCCAACAAATGGCAGTTACTCTGCTACCAACTGGAGCATTCCTTTAGCATCTAAACTGGAGCTAGAGACTTAAATTGAAGTTAATCTTGTTCAGATTCATTGCTTCCCCATGTGTTAAATACAGGGTCCAGAGGAGCTGAGAGAAAATGGGAGACATGAACTCCTGAGTTGAACACTGCATTTAAGAAAAAACACATATTATATCGGATACTTTGAACATTGTGAAAGAGAGTTACAAAGATCACCTTGGAGAATAAGAATTCTACTTCCAAACTCATTAAGGACACTGAGTTGGGCCTAGTGGCTCCAGAAATGAAAAGGCTAGATGAGAAAGGATCTTCCTCAACTGTCTAGAATGAAATAGTGAAAGAAACTCATGTCTCCCGTCTCTTTCCAATGAGACTTGGCATCACTCCGAAGATGATCTTTGCTGCAGTCCCTCTCATTGGATATTACTTTTGGGATGGATGCAGGAGTAGAGAGACACTCAGACAGGTAAGAAAAATTCCTTCTAGCCTCCCCTCTCAGAAAGTGACTATAGGGGAACTATCAACCACCTGAAGATATCTGTTCATTGATTCCATTATTGATTTAATGTCTTTGGAGCATCTACTGTATGACTAATAGAAGGCCTGGTGATACAAACACAAAAACAGACAAGAAGAGATAAAAAGGGGCAGCCTCTGTCCTTAAGGAGTTTCTCCTGCCTGTACAGTCCAGTGGGGAACCAGACCAAGCGCTGTACTGAATTGGGCTCTTATTTGACTATCTGCATGGGCTTCCCTCATAGCTCAGTTAGTAAAGAATCCACTTGCAATGCAGGAGACCCTGGTTTGATTCCTGGGTGGGGAAGACCCCCTGGAGAAGGGATAGGCTACCCACTCTAGTATTCTTGGGCTTTCCTTGTGGCTCAGCTGGTAAGGAATCCGCCTGCAATACGGGAGACCTGGGTTCGATCCCTGGGTTGGGAAGATCCCCTGGAGAAGGGAAAGGAAACCCACTCCAGTATCGTGGCCTGGAGAATTCAATAGATTGTATAGTCCATGGGGTCGCAAAGAGTCAGACATGACTGTGTAACTTTCACTTTCACTTTTGGCTATCTGCAGGTCCTATGGGACCTCAAGTAAGAATCTTTTAAATCTACTAAAGCAGGGAGGAGAAGAATACAAACAAGAATGTTCTGGGAAGGCTTTTTGGAACAGGAATTGGAGGTAAACAGAGGCAGGATAATATTTATCCTTAACCTTCTCATCCCCCCTAAATAAATCAAACTTTAAAGAAAAAAAAAACATAAAGAAGCTAGTAACTCTCCCAGGAACACTCTCTTCTGAGAACATCACCTGCTATAAAATCTGGCTGCATCCATCTCACCAACGCACACCGAGGCCTAACCTAGGTCAGTGGGGACCCTGTCAGCCTGACGACACGGTGACAGCCGCCGTCCCACTTGTGTATTCATGCTCTGGTTATCAGTCGGGCTATTTCAGGGGCTCTATTTTCTTCTGTTGGAACTATCTAAGTCTTTCATCAGGATGCTTCCTCCTCATTCTTTTATTCATCTCAACTCATTCATTCATTCATTCAACAGACTCATTTACAGTCAGCCTCCAAGTTTCCTATATTTAAATCTCTTGTAATTTATGCTTCCTGCACATTATGCACTGTTCTATGCTGAATGTAAATGTTCATCATAATTTTGATGGAGACTCATTTTCTTCCTTGAGGCTGCACCCTATCAGAGCCTCACCTGGGTGGTAACAATGCGTGTGTGTGTGTGTGTGTATGTGTGTGTGTGTGTGTGTGTGTGTGTGTGTGTAGGCAGTGGTAGCATAGGCTCCATACATTCTAATATTGTGGATGTTGAAGTTAACATCCCTACCCATAAAGACTAGCAGATTGGAAAGAACCAGTAGACAAATTCTTCTAATTCTTCTCCATTCCCATCTATTCTCTGCCACCATGGACTGTTTAGAGGTATTTGTGTGCATGCTAAGTCGCTTCAGTTGTGTCTGACTCTGTGTGACCCTATAGACTGTAGCTTACCAGGCTCCTCTGTCCATGGGATTCTCCAGGCATGAACACTAGAGTGGGTTGGTGTGCTCTCCTCCAAGTAATCTTTCTGATCCAAGGATCAAACCCACACCTCTTACGTCTCCCGCACTGGCAGTCAGGTTCTTCACCACTAGTGCCACCTGGGAAGCCAGTTCAGTTATAGAGTTCCATAAAGCTTATCAATGCTACATACTGTGTGTCCAAAAGCTGGCTTCTTCTAAAGCTGTGGCCAGCTTGCCAGTGCACTACATTGCGTTTCTTTTTCTCACTCTGCCTCAGTTATCTTTTCCCCTCCCTCTTGCTGCCCTGGGGTTCTGCTGCTGTTGTTTAGTCGCTAAGTCACATTCGGCTCTTTTACAGCCCCATGCACTGTAGCCTGTCAGGCCACTCTGTCCATGAGATTTCCCAGGCCAGAATGCTGGAGTAGGTTGCCATTTGTTTTTTGGGGGGATCTTCCCAACCCAGGGATTGACCCAGTGTCTCCTGCACTGGCAAGTGGATCCTTCACCACTGGGTCACCAGGGCAGTCCCACCCTGGGGTGGTGCCTTCCTACAAAACTTCAGCACCTATGCTCTATTTCTAGGCTAGGACAGCCTATATTCTTCAGTTCCTTCAGCTGAAAAATAAAGGCATATAGTAACAGTATCTACTTCAAAAGTTGTAAGCATTCAGTTCAGTTCAGTTCAGTTCAGTCACCCAGTCGTGTCCAGCTCTTTGCAACCCCATGAACCACAGCACACCAGGCCTCCCTGTCCATCACCAACTCCCGGAGTCCACCCAAACCCATGTCCATTGAGTTGGTGATGCCATCCAACCAACTCATCCTCTGTTGTCCCCTTCTGCTCCTGCCCTCAATCTTTCCCAGCATCAGGGTCTTTTCCAATGAGTCAGCTCTTTGCATCACATGGCCAAAGTATTGGAGTTTCAGCTTCAACATCAGTCCTTCCAATGAACACCCAGGACTGATCTCCTTTAGGATGGACTGGTTGGGATCACCATGTGAGGATTAAATGAGTTAATATTTAAGTGGTTTGAACAGTGCCTAACAATATAGTAAGCCCTACATCATTGTTGACTATTATTATTCATCTCTTTTTTCTCGTCACTTAACACAATCCCTGAGACATGGAAGGTCACTGGTAAATGTTTTTCAAACGAATAAATGATGGATGTACCCTATTTAAGTGACACTGGGTAGATAGATGAGTTAACTCAGGAACGAACACTATGCCAAACATTAACTATAAAGAAACCAGTTTCTCTTTTGTTCCTGGAGAGACCAAAGCACCAAGAAATGCACTGAGAAAATCATACAGAGGTCTGCTTAGAACTTGCATGTGTAACTTCATATGCAACCGTTCACTTATTCATTCAACAAACATTTATTCAGTGCTTAATACTGAATGTGGCAGAAAATGTTGAAAGGCTACAAAGATGAATAAAACACAGTCTTGAACTTAGGGCACTTGTGAGTTGGGATAGTAGGGGCAGAGACAGATACATGAACAGATAATTAGGGCTATCAGATCATGATATGGTGTGAAAACAATGGAGGAGATAGTGCCTGGGAGTCACTGGATCACAGAAGAGGGTCCCTTTGTGAAGACTAGGGAGCAACAGATAGATATCTCAGAGGGGGCTATCTGTTCTTTTTTTATATTTTGTATTGGGATATAGCCGATTATTAAAAAGCACAGACATCACTTTGCCGACAGCATGTGGTATATAGCATGGTGTACACACAAGCTCTACAACAGACTCAATGTCCTTGTAATCTAAATTGCTGAGAATGACTGGAGATAATGCGGCTGAAGGGGTTGGCATGAATCAGGTCAGAAAAAGCTTGTAAGCCACCTTGCTGCTACTGCTGCTAAGTCACTTCGGTCGTGTCCAACTCTGTGCGACCCCATCCTTAGAAAGGTGCAAATTTGTTCTGTAGGGCGATAGGTTGTGCTGGCAAGCCTTAGGTGGAGTGTAAAGTGAAAACTCATTTGGACAGATCTTTCTGGTGACTGAAGGGGAAGAGTTGGAGGGCAAGTCAGAGGCCAGGGAGCCTATCATGGTGGTCCAGGTGAGAGATAAAGTGCTGGCCTGAGAGAGCCGAGTGTGTAGGTGAGACTCTGTGTGTGTGTGTGCGTGCATGCGTACAAGATGGGCCTCTGGATGAATACTACAGTGGTGCAGAGGAGATGCCAGGGTCCACCAGCGGCATCCTCTGGTCCTGGGTCAAGGCCCTGGAGATCTGGACTCAAACACCTCCCCCCGTAAGAATTCCATGATGCGGCTCCACCCACTGATCTTCCAAAGACCTTCCAGGTTAGTTGGCCCTCAGACTTCAGTGCTGAAATCTCAGGCCTGGGTTCATGCAGAAATCTAAGATCTGGGTCTAAGTGAATGGCTCTTGTTAAACAATATTTCTTTCACAATTATCACTGAATTTCCAGGGGATTGAGAATGAAAGTTAGAAATAAAGAGGTTGTACAGGTAAATGATGAGTGAGAGGCAAGGCCAGGACACAAATCCCGGTTTCTGTAACTAAAGTCCAGGAGTGCTCTCACTCTCTGTCTTACACACACACACACACACACACAGAATTTTAACTTCCGCAGATTCCTCATAGTCGTTATCAAGTACATGCTGAGTGTCTAGAGCCTCAGAGCCACTCTTGCTACCTTCCCAACCCCCTTTCCTTAGAGCCTTAGATTATAGACTGAAACCTTAACTATGTCCAACAAATCATATTCCCAGCCCTAGCAAGCGTAATTGCTAAACTTGCTAAAACTGAAAGAATGGGGAGAGGTTTCGCGATAGCATCACCAGCCCTCTCCCTGGGCTTCAGTTCAAAGGGATCTCAGTTCGAGGCCAGAGGACAGAAGAGCAGTCTTAATGCACTCGGAGGCACTCCCCTCTCCCAATCTGCAATCCTCTGGTGAGCAAGGGCGCAGCACGGGTTGCTGGCAACCAGAGTCTTTGATGATGAGCTCTTCCTGCTGTGAAGACTAGTGACTTCAAAGAGGGCATCCCACCACGAGAGAGGCTTGCGTGCAAAAGCGGACAGCAGTGTAATTAGGCAAGAGACCCGAGTTTAGGCTGGTGTGCCCAACAGCACCCTCCTCTGCCCAGGGGGAAGAACAATGTGGGGAAGGGAGAGACAATGCTTTTGAAGAGCAGGAGTGTGTCTTAATGTTGCTTTAATGTTGACGGAGAGAAAGAGAAATTCAAACCGAAACAGAGACCCAGCCTGGCCAGTGGTCAAAATGGGAAGATTTTCAATAATGGAAGCAGGACCTCCCTTCTGAAAGCCACTCCCCTGGCAGGTATTATGATCCTTGCTACGAGATCCTCCAACTCTTGGAGGAAGGGCTGTCTGATCCCCTTGCCACCTGGTAACTCTCCATGAGCTAGACACTCTTCTTTCCACAGGTCTACTCTTTACCTCTCAAATGGACATGAGTTTGAGCAAACTCCGGGAGACAGCTGAAGGACACGGAGGCCTGGCATGCTGCAGTCCATGGGGTCGCAAAGAGTCGGTCATGACTTGACAACTGAACAACAGCAGCAATGACCCTAGGAGGTACTGTATATTATCACATTTGGCTCACAGGGGAGGAAGCTGAGGCACAGAGAACTTAAGTAATTTACCCAAGAAAAGTGGGGAAAGCCAGTAAGTGTAAGGCTGGAGTGAGATTCAGGTGGTCCGCTTGTATAGTTGTTTTTTGTTTTTAATTTTTTGGCTGCACTGTGCAGCATGTGGGATCTTAGTTCTCTGACCAAGGGGAAAACCCACACCCCCTGCATTGGAAGGACGAAGTCTTAACCACTGGCCTGCCATGGAAGTCCCCTGCTTGTATAGTTTTGACCATTAAGTTCTATGGGCTCAACTCCTAATGTATTTAAGCCCTTGATGGGTTGGGCCTTATAGAGCTGTTGTGAGGGTAGAATAGGATGTCCAGCACAAAGGAAGTCCTCAGGAGAGGTGATGTGAGTCATCTTAAGATGATCCCCTTCCTGCCTCCAACATACATATCTTTTCTATTGGTTCATTTCTCTTAATGCTTGGAATCTCATAAGCAACAAGACAGTTTCCATAGTGTAGTGGTTATGCCCGCCTCACAAGCAACAATTATTTTTTACTGAACACCTACTACATGCAAAACACTGTGTACTTGATAATGAGACTCAAAATTAATCCCTTGCACTACAAGTCTTATTGTCTACAAGGAGTCAAGACAAGTCTAGGTGTATAAACAAGGCGCAATGTGGCAAGGACCACAAGAGCGAGTTACAAGGCTGAGGCAGCCCAAAGGAGGAAGGGTTAGCTTTCAACTGGAGAACAGAGAAAGCTTTACAAATAAGCAGAAGTTTGGACTGGACCTGGGAGAATGGGAATGAGGAGGGGCACTGGAATGAGAGAACTGCAGGAGAAGAGATTTCCTGAGCAAAAGAAGGCAGAAGATAAAGTAACAGAGTAGTGTGATCATAAGGGGTTTACTCCCTTCCCTGGTGGCTCAGACGGTAAGGCATCTGCCTACAGTGCTGGAGACCCGGGTTCAGTCCCTGGGTTGGGAAGATCCTCTGGAGAAGGAAACGGCAACCCACTCCAGTATTCTTGCCTGGAGAATCCCATGGATGGAGGAGCCTGGTAGGCTATAGTCCATGGGGTTGCAAAGAGTCAGACACGACTAAGCGACTTTACTTTCTTTTCAGTGTGATTAAGAGCAAGCAGTTCAGCTTGGCTGGAAACAGATGCTGGAGCATTGAGAGCTGGGAGGGACCTATGGCTGAGAGGCTCTATGGCAGATGTCCCCAGATGTTTGGGTATCAGGGACTGGTTTCATGGGAGACAATTTTTCCAATGACGGGGGGATGGTTTCAGGGTGATTCTCATAAGCAGCATGCATCCTAGATCCCCCGCATGCACAGTTCACAGGAGAGTCCACACTCCTATGAGAATCTAATGCCCGCACTGATCTGACAGGAGGAGGAGCTCAGGCAGTAAGGTGAGTGATGTGAAGTGGCTGTAAATACACATGAAGCTTTGCTTGCTTGCTGCTCACCTCCCGCTGTGCGGCCAGGTTCCTAACAGACCACAGACCAGTTCCAGTCCATGGCCCAGGGGTTGGGGACCCCTGCTCTGTGGTGGCCAAACTCATTCACATACATCCCACCAAGCGCCTAGACTTGAAGCCAGACTTCTGGGGTCATCCCTCGTCCTTCACTCCTACTGCGTGCTCCGAGCAAGAGACCGTATCCCTCTGTGCCGTGACCTTCCCATCTGCATGGTGTGAGGAAGGGATGCTGTGAACACTCACAAAGCACCTACAGATGATGCCTTTGTGGAGAGACCCCTCAGTAAATATTTCCTATTATTATTTAAATGAGGAAATAAATAAAAAATACCTGGAAGAGAGCTGGACCCATGGGAGGAGCTCATGACACCCTGACTCCCTCCTCTTGTTCAGGTGGAACACCCCGAGTATCTCTCTATGTGTACTTCATTGATGCAGAAAGTAGCTCATTCCCTTGGGCTAAACTCCACCTCTCTGTGGGCTTTCAAAGAGCAAGTGCTTCTGGGACCTGGGAGAAACCCAAAAGTGGCTGACAGTGGAGGGAAGATGCTACATTAGCTGAATCCCCAAGAGTGGAGAACTGAGAGCGCAAGGTGGAGGCAATCCTGATCACTGTGCCCGCCGTCAGCTGCGTCCTGACTCGGGACACTTCAGAGAACGGAGCGCGGAGGGTGGGGCAAGACACAGTGAAGGGGCATTCACTGCCCACAAACCTGCTTGTTCACAGAGTAAATCCTTCCCTTCGTCAGGCAGCACCCTGAGAGCTACGTGCATGGACTCCAGAAAGACTGCCTCGGTTTGAATCCCAATTATGCCACTCTCTGGTCTAAGCTTTGGGCAAGCTAGTCAACTTCACTCTGCCTCAGTCTCCCCATCTGTAAAAAGGGGGTAGCTTCAAACAGTTGTGGTAAGATTCAGATCTATTATAAGCTCTTAGAAACATGTCAGGTTCAGTGTAAACTCTCAGTAAATACTAGCTCTTAGAGGATCTTTACCTTCACTCAGT
This sequence comes from Cervus elaphus, assembly GCF_910594005.1. Classification (NCBI taxonomy): domain Eukaryota; kingdom Metazoa; phylum Chordata; class Mammalia; order Artiodactyla; family Cervidae; genus Cervus; species Cervus elaphus. The sequence continues at coordinate 59,828,351 of NC_057828.1, forward strand.
CAGGTAGGAACCCACTGAGGGTCACATCACTAGAACTCCCTGTGAGGCAAGATTCTGAGTGAGATAAAATTGAATGGTCTGGCGAAATAGATGTCTAAGAGCCACATGGAGAGCGTGCAGGGAAATTTTCAGCAGCTTTGGGCTCTTCAGAGACAGAGGATAGATCATTATAAAAAAATCAAGAATGCCAACATGTCTAAGAGCTAGACTGGACTCGTGAATAAGGGGGAATCCTAAGCTAGGCTCATGGCCATTTCTGATGGCACCTCCAGGTCGGCATTTCAAAGGGTGGCACAGGAGTCAGCTACCCTGATTTCAGAAAGGCACTCACTCTCTGGCTTAGAAAATGTACTGAGTACTCATTCTGGGACAGACATTTGACAAAATCTTTTATAAGGACTAGACGCAAATATGAAGGTTGAATGATTATAAAGATGATGAATTTCTGTGTGATGGAACAAATGTAACCTACAAGTTTTGAGTAAGGGGGTCAAGGTCAACCTGCAAGAAAGTCTCTGAAGGGAGCAGGGCTTTGTGGTGTTCTCTTTAACAATTTCATCTGTTACCTGGAGAAAGTCACCGAAGGTATGTTAATTAAATTCATATATAACATGAAATAGCAGAGATAGCTAATACATAGGATGACAAAGTCAAGATCCAAAGGATTTCAATGGCTACAAGCAAAAATTTAATAGAGTTTTATATAAGACCTGAATTTAGGTTAAGAAAATTGACTTCAGTCTTAAATACACTTTCCCTTTTTGACAGCGGTCCCTGTGAAAAAGATCTTTAGTTGACCATAAACTAAATATAAGCTAACACCACAGCTCTTCTCTTAAAGGGCCTAACACAAACCTGGCTTGAAATTCTTTAATAGAAAATGCAGGGGAAGAAACAGACATGATACTTTCTACAGCGTGGTTCGATTAGTCCTGGGCAACACATTCTGAAAGGCATAATGAAAAACTACGGGGATGCAGAATGCAGTTGGTAGGGACTCTAAGGGATTCCGGAAAATTGCGATCTAAAGAACAGCTGAAGGAATTATGTATATTCAGAAGAGAAGACTTGAGGGAGATTATCACAACTATTTGAAACATTAGGGACTTCTCTGGTGGTCTAGTGGCTAAGACTCCATGCTACCGATGCAGGGGGCCCAGGTTTGATCCCTGGCCGGGGAACTAGATCCCACATGCCACAACAAAACATCCAGTACAGCACAACTAAAATATCCCACATGCTACAGTGACGATTGAAGATCCCGTGCGTTGCAACTAAGAACCAGCGCTGCCAAATAAATAAATACTAAAAAAAGAAACATTAACATGTAGCCAGCCCATACAGGGTGGTCCTATTTGTTCACAGGCATCCACCCTACACCCTGCAACAGGTAAGCACATTTTTCTAATGCACGCAAAGGCATCATATAAGCTAGCAATCCTAAGCATAGAAGAAGGAAATCAATATATTCTGTATTGTTTCCAAAGGACAGAGCCGACCAAATGGGTGGAAGTTACAGGAAAACACATTTTGGCTCAGCCTAAAGGAGAACTGTCTAGGAATCTGCCTTACAACAATGAAATGAGCTGCCTTTTCCAAGAACCCAGTCACTGAGAGTATTCAGGTGGCCATCTGTGAGAAAGGCTGTAGGAGGGATTCCTATCCCAGGTGGCAGGTGAGATGATATGACCTTGAGGTGGGCTCCCGGCTCTGAGTGTGTAGAGCTGTGAGTGATTCAGCTGATATTCTTACTCCTACTTCCTGAAAGTAGGGAGGCGAGTCACCACTCTCATGAGAGAGTCTAAAGATCCAATTAGGTTCAGAAAAGGGGTCTGTGTACGTCTTACCCAAAGATGAACACACGTCTTTATTTATTTAACAAATATTTATTGAGTATTATCTATGTGCCAAGCAGTGTGTTAGGGTCTGACGACGCAATGAAGACAAGAGACGGTGTTTATACCTTCATGGAATTTACATTCTAGAGGTGGATTATTCTCAACCCCACTTGCCAAATTGATGTTAAGATCACATCATTTGGAGGCAGTTCAAAGAACATAAATGAGGCAATGACCAATGCAAAACATCATCAGTGGGATACTTAATGCCACCACTTATTGAGTGCTTACATATTTTATGTAACATTATTGAGTGCAACATTCTTTTTACCGAAAAGGAAATTGAGGCTCAAAAGAGTTATGAAGCTAGCCAAAAATAAAGCGCTTTTAGTAGAATCTCAAGCCTGTCTGACCCCAACTCCGTGCTCTTCCCATTGTGCTCTGCTGCCTCCTACGGAGAAAAAAACATGAGCAGGTGAACAAACTACTCTTGGAGGTGAGGTGTCCACAGCTCCTGGTTACGAGGAGACTGTTTGACCAAGGTTATTACGCGAACTCTGGTTAACAATATTTAAGGTTATATCTGGAAAGAAAAACCTCTGAACAAAATCCCAGACTATGTTGTTTCTAGAGCAAGTAGCCTGAAGAAAATGGATGGCCCCATCCTTCAAATGTGAGGACCTCGCTTCTGACATACTGTGCAAAGGCGCTAGAAACTTCGCAAATAGCAAGGACTTGCCTTGGTGCTTTCGTCTCCCATATCTGTGCAGGTAAATGGGCAAATGAAATGCTGCAGAGGGTCCATGGTGAAGAGTATGCCATGACCTCTGGTATATTGGACCATCTTGACTTGAATCCACAGTGACAATTTTACATACACAGAGCACAGAGCTCCTCAGTAACAGGTGCCTGGCCCCGGAAGTTACGAGCCCCCAGTTTAGGCCTCCAGCTAGGTCCCTCTAGGGACTTGTCACTTTCCCTGGGACACTACATCATTCAGGAAGAGATGCTTAACTACACACTGCCTCCTTGTCATCGCTTTAATCAAATCATCTACTCACGGGGATCCCCTGCCACCAGAGCCTCAAGGTTGAATGGTAGTTTCTCTCCTGCTTTCATTTTGAGACTCTCAGGACAGTAGCCCTTGAGAGGTTTGGCAAGAAAAAGTTTTCCTTTGGGACTGAGAGTCTCTTTTCTTGTCCATGAGACTTTGAATATTGCTGCAATATTCAATAGATTCACCAGTAAAAGGGGGACAGCAAGAGTTTCTACTCAAAGTGTTGAAATGAGAAATAAATTTGTTGGTACATGAAAAGAACTTAGAAGGCTGGTAGGTGCATCCCAAGAACTATGTAAGTGTCAGCGGTTATTGTTACCGTATTAGTACCAAGACTATTACTACTACTGCATCTGAAGGGTAGAGTGTGGGAAATGCTGTAACACCAGGCATGTAAGGTACTAAGGCTCACTGGCATTGACCATTTTTGTTTTTTAAATTTATTTATTTTTGGTTGTGCTGGGTCCTCTTTGCTGCACACGGGCCTTCCCTTGTTGGGGCGAGCAGGGGCTACTCTTTGTTATGGTGCCTGGGCTTCTCATTGAGGTGGCTTCTCTTTTTGCAGAGCACTGGCCCTAGACCGCGGACTCACTAGTTATTTGCTCCACGGCATGTGGGATCTTCCGGGACAGGGATTGAACCTGTGTTCCCTGCACCGGCAGGCGGATTCTTAACCACTGGACCACCAGGGAAGTCCAGCACCGATGTTAATTTCCCTCCAGATAGGCTTCACCCGGTATGAAATATGCTCCTATCCCACCATGGTGAGCATCCACTCCATTTATAGTTATCCTTTTCATATGGAAGCAACATAATAAGACAGAGACAGACTCATGGATACAGAGAACTAGTAGTTACCAGTGGGGAGGGGAAAGTAGGGAGGAGTGAGATGAGAGCAGGGGATTAAGAGGTACAAACCACTATACAAATAGGGATGTATGCCAATGTTTTACAATAACTCTGAATGGAGTGTAATCTATAAAAATATTGAACCACTATGTTGTGCACCTGAAACTAATATAATATAAATCAACTGTACATCAATCAATAATAAATACATAAACAAAGCCATCTTTCTCATTTGGTTGTGAGCAAGGGAGACCCTGCTGTACATCAGGATTGGAGGAAGCCCATGCCAACCACTGTGGTCTGGGCAGCCACACGGAAATCCTCCACCTCCAGGGCTAATTGGGTGAGTGTGGCATCAGGGCATTGAACAGCTGTTCACAGCCTCCTTTCACAGAAATCTGGGGACCCCGCTCCATTCAAAGATCTTAGCTCCAAAAGCGAATCTCGGCCGAAAAGCCTGGTTTCCAGGCTCTCTCTCCTCAAGACAACAATACTGCTCTCGTGTGAAAAACCATGTGGAAAGGTTAATAAACGTGGTGGGAAGGAGAGTACAAGGGAAGGAAATGGTTATCCCAACCATTGAGCTGTATCAGGATTTAGTGAGAAGAGCCTAGATGTTGGCATCAGGCAATTCTGTTCACCACTGTGACCCTGGTCACCACACTACTGAGCCCCTCATAAAAACAGGTACCTTTCTTATTAAATATACATATATACATGTGTATGTGTGTATATGCATATGTGAATATATAAGACAAAGCAGGAGATATGACAATATAATGTGATTTTTGTTAAAAAAAAAATATTATCCCTAAACAAACAAAAGAGTTGAGGATATGTTCCCTTTAGGAGATGCCACTTCAGGTGGCTTGGATTGCTTCCTTTTTACTGTTCTGTGGGGTTTTTTCCTCTCTCTTTTTTTTTAGATTTTCCTCTAATTATATGCATTCCTTTTATAAGAACAACAAAAAAGATCAAGTAAAAACCAAGATGTGCAGTGACAAAATGCTTGCTCTCCAGTTTCTGAAATTATATAAAGTTAAAACTCAGGAAAAAAATTGTAGTGTGAATGTTTGAACAAGAATTCATAAATACTTATCTAGGAAGACTAAACCTTAAGATGACTTTTACCGAAACTGCTTTCACAGAAATTGTAAATGGAATAAACACCACTAACTGCTTACCTCTTAACAAGTTTGGAGGATTTTAATCAAGATTAGTGATGATATTAAAAACACACACACACACACAGCCCAGCATTACACACTTAATAAATGGCAGTAATTAATCAGCATTATCTGAGGGCTTGCTGAAAATCTCCAGGAACACTGAAGCTGTACTGCATTAAAGACTGTGCTGACAATTTTGACAAAAGCCAAGAATGGAAACAATCTAATTGTCCATCTACAGATGAATGGATAAAAAAGATATTTTATATATATATATATATATATATATATATATATATACATGGTAGAATATCATTCAGCCATGAGAAAGAAAGAAGTCTAGCCATTTGTAACAACACAGATGGACCTTGAGGGTATTGTGCTTAGTGAAATAAGTCAGAGAAAGACAAATACTACATTATATCACTTCTATGTAAAATCTTAAAAAGTTGAACTCAGGAATCTAGTGTACATCATAGTGATTATTGTCAACAATTCTGCATTATATACTTAAATTTGCTAACAGAGAAGATTGTCAACATTCTGGCCACCAAAGAGAAACAGTAATTATGTGAGTGGATGGAGGTGTTAGCTAATGTTATGGAGGTAATCATTTTGCAATATATAAGTGTACCAAATTAATACATTGTACACCTTAAACTCATACATTGTTATATGTCAATTATATCTCAATAAAGCTGAAAAAAAAAAAAAAGACTGTGCTGAATTTGAGGGTCACTTCTTGGTGTTCATCCAGCCCTTTGTTATACACAAACTTACAGCAGTGTGTACATTAGAGGAATCTGACCTGAACACTAGACTCTAAGGCATATACTTCTTCCTCCAAAACCAGGTTTTAAACAGGGTTGTCAGTTAGACATTAAGAATAACTTCCCCAGAGAAAACATTTTGAGAAAAATAATGTACCCCAATGACACTTTTAAAGCTTCCTTCTTAAATTTCCCCCAAATTTTGTGGTTACAAAAATAATACATGCTCATTATCAAATAATGAAAGTGGACAAAAGGCATTCAAAATTGGAGGGAGGGCAGTGGGAGGTAAAACTTTTGATTCATAGCAAAAGAAATGGGGAAGGAAGATGCCAAAATGCTAACAGTGGTTTTCTCTGAGCATGGGATAACGAGTGGATTTTTTTCTATTTATTTTAAAGAAAAAAAAAAAAGATAAATAGCCAAGATCTCCAAAGCCCAGGAAAATGACAGCACTCTCAAACCCAGTATTCTTAGACCAAAACCCAAAGAAGCCGGAGGTCCGGGGAGCACTCCTAGTAGAAAACATCCATGCATTCAGTAGAATATATAAATTCAGGACACTATCTGGAAAGCCTGGGCCAGACATAAAACATTCATTTCTATAAAATTGAAACAATTTATCTTCCATTCTTGAGCAGATGGGAGGGTAAATTGAGGTTGATTTTTTTTTCACCCTGGTGGTCATGTTGGAGGAAATATGAGTGTTCCCGCCTCCAGCGCTGTTTAAAATAAGTCTCTTGGTGCTGTGACTGGACTAGTCAGAAAGAACACCGTGGCGGTTTCACCCTCCTCCAGGGGGTAGGCAGTACTGTAGGGGGGCTGCAGATGCTCGTCACGTGGGGGAGGGTGGGATGAAGCTGAGCACCCTTGGTACCTTGGGGAGGATGTAGAGAAGCAGGTGGGGACCACAGAATGCCCACCTCTCTTCTACAGCTGATGACTGACTTTCAGAATGTCACGTGCTTATCACACTGAGACCTCTTTGAAATCAGTATTTACTCGACTGATTTATCTCCAGTACCCACCTGTCACTATAAGCTTGGCCACTGACTATGTGACCTTGAACAAGTTTCTTCAACTCTCTGGCCCTCTATTTCCCAATCAGTAAAATGCAAGAATCCTTTAAGATGCATTAAGCCACTAGTCTACAAGCCCAGTATTTTCATCAGTGGGGATGGTGTGCGGGTAAGAGGATGTCTTCCTGGGGCATGGGGAGATGTGGAGACTCCACACCTTGCTTAGGAAGGGCTCTAAAGTCTAGCTGGACTGCAGAAGTATATGGGGGAGCTTTTCATATGTACAGAGTCTGGGCCCTTGCTCAGACCCATGAAACTAAAATCTCATGGGGCAGCAATTGAAAGTCAGTATTTTAAATAAGCTCCCCAGATGATTAAGTATCTGCTCTAGGAACTGGCATCAGAGAATCAATTATTAGGGCATATTTTGCTCTTGTATCATCCTGAGTAACTAAGAAGGTTCAAGTTGCCTCTAAGAGGGGAGCAAAGGGTATCACCTGACAATCACCACCAAGGGAGTACAAGTTCCTCAAGTGCCTTTGTGCAAATCAGAAAAAGGCAGGCATCAGGGCAGATGTCCCCTCCCCACCCTGCCCCACCCCTGCCCCATCCCTCCAGGCTTTGCTTGGGCCCGCACGGGCGAGGTCTCAGCCCTTAGCTGCTCTTTCTGCCAGTTGTCTACCTGCAACACACAAGCATATGGCTGTACTCAGCCGACTGACTACACATTTGCCATGAAAATGGGTCAAATTAAACATGCTGCCACTTGAAAAAATCCATAAGAATGAGATGCAGGGTTCCCTGAGCCAACAGGGGGGACTTGATCCCCTTAAGCCCATCTGAGGTCATCTTGGTAGGTGGAGATCCACTTTCCACTCAGTTCCTACCTGCTTAACCAGCAGAAGTCAGTTCTCCTGCTAAGGACATTTCAGCTAGAATCAGGCTACATCAGAGCTTCTGGTAAGAGAAGGAACTAGGAACATTAGGTTTCATTCGAAGAGCTAAGATGACCTGTTTGTCGTTCAAATAGGTGGGATAAAGGACAGTCACATTTCTACTGAGTCCTGGAGGAAGAGGAGGAGATGCAAGAAAAAAAAACGGAGGGGGGAAGAAAAGGAGAATGAGAAATAAAAGGCAAAATAAAAACACTAGAAACCCTTGCTAGGAAGAAGGGAATAAGTGAGGGTAATTAGAAGGAGTCACACACAGACACACACAGAAAAAAGGAGAATGAAAAGAGAGCTAATGGGAGGGTAATCACATTTGTGCCTGGCATGGCAGTGACAGGAGCCGGGCACAGACAATGAAGCCAGGGCTGGAGGGAAGGGAGGAGGGCGGCCAGAGATAAAAGAGCAGCGGCAGGCTGGCCTGCAAATCTTGTCTGGGTGGGGGTGGCTGGAGGAAGGTGAATAGGGCATCGCTGACACAGACAGGCATGGGGGTGGGGACGTAAAAGCCAGATGATGAGCTAGAAATGGACAAAAGAAAGTCAGGAAATGTCATGTGTCACACAGGGCTGTCTGACTCCATCTGAGTCACTTCTGACGAGACCTCGGGCAGGTCAGAGAAGGCCAAACACTGCCCACGACCCGGGCTGGGAATTAGAGCTACCCCCCAGCATTCTAGTCGCTGCCCTACGACAGTTCTGCATTTGCTCTTTGATGGTCAGACAGCTGAGAGAATGTTCCTGCTCAGTTTTAGGGGGTCTGGAGGGGAGAATGGATTTTGGATCCTTTTGAATAATCTGCGTAGGTCGGTCTCTGCTAACACTTAGAATCCAGAGGCAAAGGCAGCCTCCCTGCTGGGCTGTGGTCATTTTCCTGTGAGTGGTCTCTAGGGAAATGTTTAGGATGGCATCATTCAGACAGACCTAAATAAAATTACCTTCTGTCAAGGACGTTTCTGAAAAAGACAGAGGGGCTGAGACCAACCATGACAAACACTGTCCTCCTTCTTGGCTTGAAAAGGAAACCGGATGCTTTGGTGTGGGACATTTGTTTCTTGTACAGATTTAGAATCCCCAAGCAGACACTCCTGGGAGGGTGAGGAGCAGCGAGGAGTTGTAGAAATAGAAAGAACAATACGCGCCTGGGACAACAAAGAGGCCTTAATAAGATGGCATGGGCTGTGTGAGAGTGTCTGTGTGTGCACACGCATGCACACGCATGCACTCATCGAGGGGATACCGTGGTATGTTAGTTGCCTCCTAAGCAGGCAGGGAGAGGAGTGCTCTGATGCACAGGTCTAGTTCTGACAATGGCTTTTAAAACCTTGGAGAAACACCTGTTCATTTTCCACAGCTGGTCTCTTCCCATCTCATAAATCATCGCTCCATCACCATCCTTCAGCACTGAAATCTAGTCCTATGTTCTCCAGCGGGGAATCTCCTTGGTGTCACCCTCTGTATCTGAGATGCCAGAATAAGAAATCAGCCTGCTCTTTACTGGGAACACCTTCAAATGCATGAATGTAATCTAATGGTGGTGTTCGGAAAAACACATCGAGAGGCCATTGGGTCCACTCTTTATCAAAAGACATCATTAGAGTCTTTCTTAATAATCTCCAAAATGGCTAAATACATTTGTTTTTTCTCCTCTCATATTTTCATGTAAATCAATCTCTCTTGCCTCCCCCACCCTCATCTATTGGTTTCATTTCTTGTCTTTATTGACATTATTAGTTTCGAGAATCCGCCTGCAATGCAGGAGACCCTGGTTCGATTCTGGGTCAGAAAGATCCACTGGAGAGGGGATAGGCTACCCACTCCAGTATTCTTGGGCTTCCCTTGTTGCTCAGCTGGTAAAGAATCCGCCTGCAACGTTGGAGACCTGGGTGCAGTCCCTGGGTTGGGAAGATCCCCGGGAGAAGGGAAAGGCTACCCACTCCAGTATTCTGGCCTGGAGAATTCCATGAACTGTATAATCCAGGGGGTCACAAGAGTTGGACATGACTGAGTGACTTTCACTTTCACTTTTCTTGTCTGTGAAAATTTTCAATTTGTCCTTGTTGTCCTAGCAGACAAATACCATATAGAGACCCTAAGGGCTTCTAGCTGTGTCTATCCTGCCACAGGGGTCAGAGGCTGAGCACTTGTGAATCCACACAGGTTAGACAGAGACGTGGTGAAGCCCTGTGTCAGGGTAAGACCCTCCGATCCTGGGTCTTCTGCTGGGCACCCAGTCACCAGGGGTGCTGGGTCAGGCAGGCAGTGATTGATTTTGTTGCCAACCTCAGAGACCAAGGATGTAACCTCAAACATCCCATGTTCTTTTAATAACTCATTAGAAGTCTGTCACCCATGACTTTGTTTAAATCTTTTTGAAGCTATTTTTACTTTTAGTGAATCGAAGCCTCTTGTGTAATAAGTTCATTGATTTTACAACCTGCCACCCTGCCTGGATCCTGTCACTTGGGTGAAACACAGTGACTGACATTATTACCAAGATTCACACATGAATGTCTCAACCTGCCTCACTTCTCCTTAGGCATTTTTGGCAAAACCAGAGTCACCAAGATGGTTGCAACCTCCTCAATTTACATATCATATATATATATGGTCCCCAGTTTTCTGAAATTCTTTACTGTGTGATCTTGAAAACTTTTATCTACAGGATAATTTTAAGACTATGTTTTACTTGCAGAATCCAGATAAGTAAAACTAGATAGTCTTGAGAGGTTTCTTGTGTGTTTGTTCTGCTTTATTTTTAGGATGTCTTAACTTATTTTGAAGGGTCCAGAAAAATAACATGCAGTGAGAGAACAATCCACCACATATACAGCCATCTCCTGCTTATCATTCAAGGGGTGTTCACATGGAGCTTTAAGGTTCAAAGCCTTAGTAAGCAAGAGCTCTTCAGATCTAGTCTATTTTTTAGGCTATGCCAGGACTCAGTTGCAGCACACAGGATCTTTAGTTATGGCATGTGGGATCTAGTTCCCTGACCAGGGATCGAACCCAGGCCCCTGCATTGGGAGCACATAGTCTTAAGTCACTGGACCACCAGGGAAATCCCCAAGATCTAGTCATTATCTACCTTACCAGCCTCTTCTCCTGTCTCTGTGAACTGCACCTGTGAGCTACACTGAGTCACTTGTTTGTCATTCCTGGAAAAATCATGCTTCTTGAGTCTCCATGCCCTGGCATATGCTGTTTTTCTGTTTAGAATTACCTTTGGTACCTGTTAAACAGAACAGTTTAAGATCTAACATCTCCATGAAACCATATTCCAGATTCTGGGATGTCACATAAGGAACCCCTTAAACTGTAGTCCTATTAAACTTTGCTCAAACCTTTATGATCACTCACCTACAGCCGGACATCCTGGAATGTGAAGTCAAGTGGGCCTTAGAAAGCATCATTATGAAGGAAGCTAGTGGAGATGATGGAATTCCAGTTGAGCTATTTCAAATTCTAAAAGATGATGCTGTGAAAGTGCTGCACTCAATATACAAGCACATTTGGAAAACTCAGCAGTGGCCACACTGGAAAAGGTCAGTTTTCATTCCAATCCCAAAGAAAGTCAATGCCAAAAATGTTCAAACTACTGCACAATTGTACTCATCTCACATCCTAGTAAACTAATGCTCAAAATTCTCCAAGCCAGGCTTCAACAGTAATGTGAACCATGAACTTCCAGATGTTCAAGCTGGTTTTAGAAAAGGCAGAGGAACCAGAGATCAAATTTCCAACATCTGCTGGATCACTGAAAAAGCAAGATAGTTCCAGAAAGACATCTATTTCTGCTTTATTGACTATGCCAAAGCCTTTGAATGTGTGGATCACAACAAACTGTGGAAAATTCTTCAAGAGATGGGAATACCAGACCACCTGACCTGCCTCTTGAGAAATCTGTATGCAGGTCAGGAAGCAACAGTTAGAACTGGACATGGAACAACAGACTAGTTTCAAATAGGGAAAGGAGTACGTCAAGGCTGTATATTGTCACCCTGCTTATTTAACTTATATGCAGAGTACATCATGAGAAATGCTGGGCTGGATAAAGCACAAGCTGGAATCAAGATTGCAGGGAGAAATATCAATAACCTCAGATATGCAGATGACACCACCCTTATGGCAGAAAGTGAAAAAGAACTAAAGAGCCTCTTGAAAGTGAAAGATGAGAGTGAAAAAGTTGGCTTAAAACTCAGCATTCAGAAAACTAAGATCATGGCACCTGGTCCCATCACTTCATGGCAGATAGATGGGGAAACAGTGGAAACAGTGACAGACTTTATTTCCTTGGGCTCCAAAATCACTGCAGATGGTGACTGCCGTCATGAAATTAAAAGACGCTTATTCCTTGGAAGAAAAGTTATGACTAACTTAGACAGCATATTAAAAAGCAGAGACATTACTTTGCCAACAAAGGTCCAACTAGTCAAGGTTATGGTTTTTCCAATAGTCATGTATGGATGTGAGAGTTGAACTATAAAGAAAGCTGAGCACCAAAGAACTGATGCTTTTGAACTGTGGTGTTGGAGAAGACTCTTGAGAGTCCCTTGGGTAGTAAGGAGAGCCAACTAGTCCATCCTAAAGCAAATCAGTCCTGAATATTCATTGGAAGGACTGATGTTGAAGCTGAAACTCCAATACTTTGGCCACTTGATGCGAAGAGCTGACTCACTTGCAAAGTCCCTGATGCTGGGAAAGACTGAAGGCAGGAGGAGAAGGGGACGACAGAGGATGGTTGGATGGCATCACTGACTCAATGGACAGGAGTTTGAGTAAACTCCAGGAGTTGGTGATGGACAGGGAGGCCTGGCGTGCTGCAGTCCATGGGGTCACAAAGAATCAGACACGACTGAGCGACTGAACTGAACTGAACTGAACTGAAACCTTTAACTGGTTTTAGAATTCACTGCAATTTGCTTGTTATGTGCCCACCTATCGATCTAGACTATTAGTTCTTCCAGAGCAGAGACAACATCTTCTTCTTATAATTAGCAACCTAGCCTATCCTGGGCCACAATGGGTAACACAGTGAATATTTACTGAAAACATGAATGAGTGAGAGAGTAAATGACAGAATGGCATGGTGAGAAAGTGTGTGTTAATCGCTTCAGCTGTGTCTGACTCTTTTTGACCCCATGAACTATAGCCCGTCAGTTTCCCATGTCCATTCTCCAGGCAAGAATATTGGAATGGGTTGCCATTTCCTTCTCTAGAGGATCTTCCTAAACAAGAGATTGAACCCAGGTCTCCTACATTTCAGGCAGATTATTCACTGTCTGAGCCACCAGGGAATCCTGGAGTAGTGAGGGGATTTCTAGAAACAAACCAGCTCACTCACACACACACACACACACACACACACACACACACACACATCACATACCACACTCACATGAACACATATAGATCCAGGTAAACTGAAGCCCAATGCAGCAGCTGGATAAAGTTGCAAGTAACTCCTCTGTCTCACAGAATCATCCACTGGCTATATTTTTTGCATTAACGTCCTTGATCAATGTTCTTCCTTGTCTGAAAGTCATGACTGCCTCATTGCTACTTTTCCTTTGGCACATTAACCTAGATTTTTCACAAGGGAATTCATCTTAGTTTTCAGTGGCCTAGGATTTGGTTGTTTGACTTCAAAAGAATGTTCAGGTATTTTAACATATGCAATATAGGAATACTAAGTGAAAAACATCAATTCCCATACATGTGGCTCACCTCCACCTCCTGGAACATTAAATAAAATATTCAGGAAAATCAAGCCTATCATTGATTTTTCCATAATATCCCAATACATGTCATTAGTTAGCAATCCGTCAGGTAATTTTCGATTCAAGTGACAGTTTTCACGTTCAAATCAATTTCGATTAATTTTGTAAGAATAATTTAAAGAAACATGGCATCAGACCCCTGATTTAGATCAAGATGTATGGTGTCTTCTGCTTTTCATTTATCTTGTCATTTTAGGAGGAAAACACAGTCCTTTGTCTGGCACTTCTTTATATACACATAAACTCAGGCTGCTTATCACTCCTGGCTCTATTATTCTCCAGATAGTCACTTTTCCCCCACCTCCTAACAGTTGCTCCATTATTTTATTAGTGTCCAAAATGAGACCTCGTAGACAGTGATGATCAGAGAATAATGGAAATTAGAGATGGAAATGACAGATTAGGTCTACTTGTCTGTTTCCTGGGGCTAATGTTCCTGTCAGTCTGTAACTTGGGGCTTTAGCCTGTCTTATTTTAAATGACACCATCGTGGGGCCTCCACCATTTCCCTGGAGGCTCTTGTCTACATCCTAAGACTGTCTCTACACACAGCCAGAGGGAATGACGAAGCCTTGTGCAATTACCCAGTGAAGTCAGGTCCATCCTCACATGATCTGTCTACAAGGCAAGGGGCATGGAGGCTTGAGTGATTAGCCCCCAAATCCAATCACTGCAGAGAGCCAGCCCTGATCATTCAGGGCACAAAGTGAAATGATTTTTTGCCATTGTTTACTTCAGCAGCAGGTATGCAGGCTAAGAGATCTCTTCGTCGGTTATTCATCAGCTTTCCCAATATTTTACTCAGTAAGAATCATAGTCAACTGAGATTCTCCGCCATCACATAAGCTAAAATCCTGGTGCCCCAGCATCCATGCAAATATGCCAGGGGTCAGAGAGCAGAGGAGTGAACTGCCTTTACACACGCACGGTGAATGGCACGCTATTCAAACTCCGCTTGGCATCTATGAGCCAAGCTCTCCCCACCAATCTTTCAACAGCAGGACACCTCATATGCATTTACCCTTCTCCAAACTCCTTCTACATTTTGCGGGCTGCCTCCCTGATACAATCACCAATTCAGTAGAAACGGAGCCATCCTTCATTTTCGCTAACAGAGAAATTTCATGGCATTCTGACTTCCCCCAAGTTTTCTGACCTGTGACTCAGATTTCCTTTCCTTAACTTCATTCTCTCTTGTCCTTATCGCTCAACTTCAACCCGTTCCAGCACATTTGCCCTCATCGAACGTCTACGGGCATCTATCATGCCTTGACTTAGTCATCAGCTGGCCAAGTTCTCTGAGTGGAGTTCTTCTATCCCTTCATCATAAATCACTCCCTTGGGCTCTTCAATCATTTTTATTGCTCTTCTCCAAACTCTCACCCATTTGTCTCCATATTTATTGCTTTGAGAGTCCAGAACTACATTCAATATTCTAGGTTTGGGCTCATCAGAAACATACAGAGGAGGCAGAGCATCAACCTCAGGGCTAGGAATCCTCAGTGCTGCTGTAGGATGGGATGGTGGCTTCTTTTCTCCACCTTGTCAGGCTGCAAATACATTTCAACTCTTCAGTCCAAGCAATCACTCCAAGAGGGCTTTTGCCCTGAGTTCCAGTTTCCCCTGCCCCACTGACTGCTATTATTTGTTAGCATTTATTGACCCTGGTGTCCCCACACTCTCCTACTGAACACAGTCAAGGCAGAAAATGGGTTCTCAGCA
Organism: Cervus elaphus; assembly: GCF_910594005.1. Lineage (NCBI taxonomy): Eukaryota > Metazoa > Chordata > Mammalia > Artiodactyla > Cervidae > Cervus > Cervus elaphus. Next base: position 59,843,501 of record NC_057828.1, read on the forward strand.
CCCCAAACAAAGTATAAAAAGATTTAAAAAGCAACAGAAGATAGATAGTGGTGAGAGTGGCCCAACAGTATGAATGTACTTAATGCCACTGAATTGTACACTTCAGAATGGGGGAAATAATCATTTTTATGTTATGCATATTTTAACACCATGAAAAATTTTAAAAAGTAAAATAGATTTAAAAACAAAGCGACAGACATGGTAACTATTAATATTTTACCCCAGTTGTCTGTTTTCGGGGGAAAGCAAAGCTCTCACAGAGAGATGCTAATTGGGGATCAAGCAAAACTCCTTTAACTCAATCCTGCATCCCCTGAGTCTTTGCCTTTCACCCTCTCTGACAGTGCTGGTGAAAACAAGCTTCTACTCATGTCAGTCTCACAAAGCCCGTGGAGCTCTGGGGGAGCTGTGCTAGAGTCTGTGTGTCTTCACGTGTCTCCAACAAAATCATCAGCTAAGTCCTGTCTGTGGAATCTTTGTGGTTGACAGCGGTAACAAAAGGAAGCCTGATTCCCAGATCCCAGCTGTAGGCTCTGAACTCATAAGCAGAGAGAAAGAAGAGATGGACGTCACTGGGATGGTGTAAATATGGAAATGCACGGTGACACGTCACCCGTTTGACGTTCAGAATAGAACCATCCTTTAGCTCTGTTCGTCTAGACACAACTGCTCCGCATCCCGTCTGCCTGAGGGAGGGGTAACACCCAGGAACCGGCTAACTCGCCATCCCCTCACTTACCCCTGGTTGGTTCCCCATTCATTCCGAATGCAAAGATGCTTGTGTACTGGGTCCTTCATGTAACCTTCGTAGCAGAGGCATTCCCCTTAGAAGCAGGGTGAGGAAGGAGGAAGAGAAACACAAAGAAATTGATTGACATGTCTGTGCTGGAGAAAATGTAATGGTCAGATCAAACTCTTAACAGTGGCAGGGATGAGGCCATAAATCTCATCGTGCCATACATTCCCATCTCCACTGCCCATGCAAGGGAACACAGCACCAATCGTTCATTTTCACTATGTGATGACTTTCACCAGTGAAGCAAACTAACATTTACACGGCACCTGTTACATGGGCTTCGCAGCACAAAATCCAAGAAGGACTGAGCAAGGGACTTTTTCACCTTTCTTTTCTCAGTGGCCAAATACTGCAAGGTATGTATTAGATGATCAGTACATGTTTCAAGACCACATAAGTGAGTTATTACATCAAATATTTCTAAGAAACTTGAAAAGTATGTCTTACTAGCCATGTTATGCTGATAAGGGAAACTGAGGCTCAGAAAAATTAAGCAATCTGGAGAAAGCTTTTAAATGGCAGAGTTAATATTTGAACCTATGTCTGTCTGGCTACAGATCTTTTTCCCCAACCAGGCTGCGTTGCTAGCCCAAGAACAACTGCTGTATTTAGAGGAGGCCACTGATAGCTATTATGATTTTATAAGAACTCTAGGTTTTTAAATGAAAATAGCTACAATTTTTTTTTTTTAATTTCTGGCTACACCCCGAGACATGTGAGACCTTAGTTCCCCAACCAGGGATCTAGCTCATATCCCCTCATTGGAAGGTGGCGTCTTAACTACTGGACATCCAGGGAAGTCCAAGGCTAATTATCTTTGTGCTGATAAACAGAAGGATCACCTATGTTTGTTTATGGTATCACTATGTTTCATTATCATTAGTTACTCCAATAGGGTACCAAGAGGTCCATGGCCTCTCTGGAGTCGTATGCAAAACTGTAGTGTGTTTATGTGCATCTTTCCTCAGCAGCCTTCCATAACATTCATCAGATTTACCAGCCAATCCAAGACCCCCCAAAAGATCAAGAATCATTGTTCTACTTAGTATGACTTTGAAGAAAATTGTAACTGTTGCCTCCTATTAATAATTCCTTAGGTGATGCTATGCATCCCTAAACTGCTGAGACCAGTTTCACTACAGCACCAGTACTGACTCTTTCACAGGTTGCTTCTTTAACTTGTAGGTAGTGAAAGAACAGGGTGTGACTCCCTAAAACTTGGAAATTGCTATAAAGGTGCCAGACCCTACAGAGACAAGGGGTAAGGTTTCTTTATCTCCTTGGAAAGAAATGCTCTAAAAGGACAGAGATGGAATAATAGCTTTGAGAGCTATTTCCTCTTTTCAAAGATAAAAAACAATAAAAATGATGTGAAGGGGCCTTACAGTTATGAGGGCAGGGATTGTGTAGGCTCTGAGCAAGAAGTTTTTGTTAAACTCTAAGCACAGACATTCTTGCCAAAATTGCCCTATAAGCTACTGCCCATCAGAGTCTCACAAGCAGATAACACTCATCTTCCTCTCCTACACCTACTTAGTCAAGGTGCTCAGGAGTGGAGTGAAAATGAGTAACTTCCCTTGTGAGGGATACAAAGGAAGTGTTAGATCAATGCTTTGTCTCCTGGATGACAAATTTAGGCTTCCACGCGGGCCAGATTCACAACAGGCTCCAATTTCCTGACTTCCGAGGTGCTGAGCTGAACTAGGAATGGTCAGGGAGCTGGGAGTCAAACATAGAAAGCACAGCTGATGATAAGATTTCTGGTGAAGGCTGTTTCGCTGACAGAAGGAAAGAAAATGGACAAGGACCAGAGGAGGGCAAGAAGGAAAATACCAGGAGCTGGGCTTCATACCATACCAATTCCAAAGAAAGTATGGACTCTAGACTGCAAGTTACACAAGGGCAGGAACAAGCTAGTTTTTCCTCTTTTTGAACAGACCTTATATAAATACTGTGTAATGGATAATAATAAACAAATTAATTAACATGTGCCCTAAATTTATAGATACCACCACCTCTCCCCAAGATGCCAATATCAAGCCAATTAATGGGTCAAGTATCCAGATATGATTCTCCCTTAAGCAGATCATCTTTTAATTTCCTTGTGGACATTTAGGCATGGATATGATATTACAAAACAGGAAGTAATCTCAAGAGGTTGTCAAACCTATCACTCTGACTCTTAGAAAGTTCTTGGCTGGATGCCTTGCCTAGAATTACAGACTGACAAAAAAGGGAATCCTTCCTCCACACTTGATATCTAGTTACCACGAAATGTGTAGAAATAAATGCAGTAACAACCCAGAGTTCAAGCAGAGCTTGATTTTCCTAATGATGGCAATACCTACCATTTGTAGAGCACATTTACCTTCCTCAAATTGCCTTCATAGTCATTATCCCCTTATGAGGCTTCCATCATTCATTATTATGTGGGGACACATTACTGACAACAGAAGCTTTTTTCTATATAATGTTAAATGCAGCCCAAATCAGAACAACAGAGAGATGTTTCAAACATATCAGGTTAGAGTTTGAGGGTTTCCAAAATTTGCCTCTTAAATCATCCCCATTTTCGGGACTCACCAAACTTCCCTCTTCTGTATTCCTCTTCAAAACCAGTTTGGCCATCTACACTGAAAGGAGTTCAGACTTGATGAGGAAAGTTGCTATGGCAACCAACTGCTAAATCTTGACTTTAAAGAGGGGTTTCGTGCAAGCACAGGCTCTGACTGTTAGCTGTGAATTTTAAAGACCCCACAAGGGTGTTGGATGCCCTCCTAAGCTCGAAGTGTTACAGTCTCTGCATCTGCTGCGACAGATGGCAGGGAACACATGATGTGCCGACTCTGTGGTGGTGTTCATAGGAATCCAATGGAGAGACGTGTCTCAGCCACGGAGAAGTGCCCAACTGCGATGAAGCGTGCCCTGCAGGAGGCACTCAAGGCAGCCACATTGCCAGAGAGCAGAACCCCACCCAAGAGATGATCCGTGTAGGACCTGGAGATGCTTACACTTGATCTGTGCTTGACACCCTGAAGGCAGACACCTCGAGGTACCTTCTGTGACATGCAGTGCCTCTGGTCATTTCCCACTCATCCCACAGACGGAGGGAGGCACAAATCTCATTGAAGGGTTAAAGGAAGACCTTGAAGCCAGAGGTCCTCAGACACGACTGGGCTCAACACAAGTTCTTCATGAAGTAAATACAGAGATCAATGCCAAAAAGCCCTGATCATCTCCAACCTTCAGGTAGCTGCTGACTTTTATTAAAATGAATTGGGTATGCTTCATCCAAAAAGAGAAATCTTTGTAAGACATCTGGGAGGGAATAACATCTAATTGCCTGGTCTCCTCTTCTGGGCAGACATCAGGCTCAGAATCAAACAGCCACACATGACTCTGGGAGGACAGACAGAGGGAAATAAGCCAAAAGTACACCCTGAAGTGAGGTGCTTTAACTGAGCCACAAAAGGAGTCTGGGGTGAGTGGCCAATCCAGCGGGCAGGAACAAAATTGGTGCTGTGGTACCTCGCCAAACTGGGTTCTGAAAACTAGGGAAGACTAGAGAAAGAGTGAGAAAAGTCTTTGCTCAGAGCGAGGAAAGGTGAGGAGGGTTAGAGTGAGTCTGGGAACTAGTCAATGCCCCTCACCAGGTTTTACACACTTCTTCCAGGATGGGACTGGCCTGCACAAAGATCTGGCATGGAAGGAATTTCAGTGACCATCTTGGATGGTGATTAAAACTTGATTTAGCTTGGAAGCCCATCCTCCTTGCAGACTCATAAAAGCTACATATCTTGAAAAGGGCAATGAAGGTCTGTGGCCAGAAATGATGGGGGCTGTGAAATCCAGCAGGTGTGTGAAGCCTCCACAGCTGCCCATATGGCAGAACAAAGGCCAGGAATGGAGCAGAGAGGGAGACAGAAGTTGCTGAAGCTAGTCAGTCTGTGTTGCCATCAGAAAACCAATCAACCAAGATACAGCTGCCACAAAAACCCTTAGAAAGTACAGGAGAAGTCAACACCTGGCTGGATCCAGGCAGGACACAATTCCAGTAGTTTGCTGTTAGCCCCATGTGACCAGAGACACACCCAGGGTTACCGACCTGGGAGGATCTGGGAGAGAAAGTCAGCATGCAGTTGCCAGAGGGCTTCCAGGCTAGGAGCTTTAGGTACAGAATGTCCCACCCAAATAGCATGGCAGGAGAATGGCAAGGGGAGGCTGGAACAGAAAATGGATCCCAAGTTTCTTCTAGCTCTAGGCCTTCTGCAGATTCCTGACCCATCTCTAGGTCTGTGTAGCCACCCTCCATAAACCATGCTGGGACGACATAAAGAGGGCATAACAATGCTTATTTTTCCTCTGTCCTTTTTCTCCTTCCCCGGTGTGTTATTTTTGTATAGCCACCATAAAAAAATTACCACAAACTTAGTGGTTTAAAACAAGAGAAATTTACTATCTTGCAGTTCTGCAGGTCAGAAATCTGATGTGAGTCTCACTGGGCTAAAAACAAGGTGTCCATGAGGCCATGTTCCTTTCTAGAGGCTTGAGGGGAGAATTATTTTCCTTGCCTTTTCGACCTTCTAGAGGATGCCTGCATTCACTGTTTCCTCCACCTTCAAATCCAGCAATGGTTGGTGGAGTCCTTTTCATGTTGTATCACTCACTCTGGCCTCTTCTCCCTCCCTCTTCTACTGTTAAGCACCCTTGTGATTTCATTGGGCCTACTTGATTAATTCAGGATACTCCCCTTATTTTAAGATCAGATGTCCCGCAACCTTAATTTCATCTGCAACTTGAATTCATCTTTGCCAGGTAACATAACATTTTAACAGGTTCTTCAGATTAGGAAGTGAACATACTTGGGGGCCCATTACACCACCTGAGCACCGAAGAACTGATGCTTTCAAATCATGGTGCTGCAGAAGACTCTTTCTTGAGAGTCCTGTGGACAACAGGGAGATCAAACCAGTCAATCCTGAGGGAAATCAACCCTGAATATTCATTGGAAAGACTGATGTTGAAGCTGAGGCTCTAATACTTGGTCCACCTGATTCAAAGAGCTGACTCATTGGAAAAGACCCTGATGCTGAGAAAGACTGAGGGCAGGAGGAGAAGGGGACAACAGAGGATGAGATGGTGAGATGGCATCACCGACTCAATGGACATGAGTTTGAGCAAACTCCAGGAGATAGTGAAGGACAGGGAGGCCTGGTGTGCTGCGGTCCGTGGGGTCACAAAGAGTTGGACACAACTGAGTGACTAAACAACAGTCCACAACACCCACCACACCTGGTGCTCCAAAGCTCTGTGCAGGTGATGAGTAAACACACACTTACGTTTGGAACGTGTTGGAAGGATGCCAAAGGAGAGCTTCAGGCACTGGGGCGGGGGCGGCGGGGTGCTCCTTTGCAGCGACTGAGCACCAGTGCTTGCGTGTGTGTTTGTGTGTGTGAAAAAGTATACACGTGTACTTGCACAGTTCTACCCATCCATATGGGCAGAGCCCTCAGCACGGCTGGGAAAGCACATGTCCCAACACTATGGCATTTCCAAGTGAGTTAGCTGGAGGACTGCAAAAATAACGTGGGCTTGACTTGCCGCCAATTCCCACACTCAGCTCCTTGGAGAAAGGCTCTAGGATGGAGTGTGGGAGGCGATAAAGTTTCTTGCTGATGAGTGTGTGGGATGACCACATCATCCCCTGCGCAGACAGAAGCAGGGCAGGAAGGGGGAGGGTTTCCAACCCCAGCATTGATGGAAATGGAAGTCTCTGCAGCCATCATTTCCCAGCGGCTACCCTGAATGAAGATATTGCACCTTAGTTCTGTTGGGGGTTCTTGTTTTAACCTCCATCCCTTGCTTTCCAGTTGGAATTTCATTAATTGCCACAAATACTGGGAAGCCACTGTCAGGGGAGGGGTTTCCCAAAGGCATCTGCAGTGAGGATTAGCAATGAGACATCAGGAGGGGCTGAAGAGGTGAAGGGAGTTTCACTGTGGGCAAGTAGCTTCTTCAGCTTCCGACTTGGGGAACAGGGATGTCCAGCAATGGTGACTGGTGAATAGTGTTACAGCGACAAGTGTGTTGGCTTTGACCTTTACGACCCCACTTCTGTTCTGATTTCATGGTGGATAGAACACCAGCTCTGCCTGCGGTAGCCTTGGGACTTCGGGCAAGACATGTACTTCTTAGGGAATTTGAGCACTGACCTAAAGTAAGGAGGGGTTTATCTCTAAGACCGACCAAGTTTAAAACATCAATCCCTCTTTCCACGTGTTATTCAAAGAGCTTCCTGTTCTTTAAAACCTCAGGTGAAGCTTCCAAGACCCTTTGGAGGCTACAATTCTCTCAGAAATGACTTTAACAAGTGAGATGGGCCAGGGTCTCCTCATGCAGGTCAGAGGGGGCCAGAGACTACTCAGTCGCCTGGAGAAGCCCCACCACTGAGATAAGCCCGCTTTTCTCTCCTGAGCACGCTGGCTTTTGGGCATGGTGCACAACCCATCTGTCTGGTTTGGTGTTTGCCTGACAGCGTGGGAGGAGCAGCATGTAAGCACAGTCTTAGACATCAGATGTTTAAAATGCTGTGCTTTCTCCTCCATATGGGGGCCTAGAATCTCTGCGATGGGCCCACATAACAACAACTTTTAGACCTAAAAAGGTGAACTTTTGATGCTGCAGTTACCTGTTATTCCCCCAGAGAGCTGCAGCAATGGATTATAACAGAAGTAAGAGCTAGGTCTCTTGGAAGCAACTTCTACTGATATCCTTACAGAGTGGCACCTGACTGAGATGCATCTGTATGTGTGTGTTTACATGTGTGTGTGTATGTGTGTGTGTGTGTGTGTGTGTGCGCGTGTGTATAGGAGGAGGAAGAAGAGGGGGTTGTGCATGAGGTACAGAGAACTGGAGGAGCTGGCCCTAGACTCCAACAGCGTTTCACTTGGGGGTCTTAGATGTCAGTACATCCCCTTCCCTGGTTCTAAGGCATGTTACCATGCCTCTGGTAAGGAGAAAAGGAAAGATATACCCATCTGAATGCAGAGTTCCAAAGTATAGCAAGGAGAGATAAGAAAGCCTTCCTAACTGATCAATGCAAAGAAATAGAGGAAAACAATAGAATGGGAAAGACTAGAGATCTATTCAAGAGAATTAGAGATACCAAGGGAACATTTCACGCAAAAATGGGCTCAGTAAAGTGCAGAAACAGTATGGACCTAATATAAGCAGAAGATATTAAGAAGAAATAACAAGAATACACAGAAAAACTATACAAAAAATATCTTAATGACCTGAATAACCATGATGGTGTGATCACTCACCTAGAACCAGACATCCTGGAGTGCAAAATTAAGTGGGCCTTAGGAAGCATCACTATGAACAAAGCTAGTGGAGGTGATGGAATTCCAGTTGAGCTATTTCAAATCCTGAAAGATGATGCTGTGAAAGTGCTGCACTCAATATGTCAGCAAATTTGGAAAACTCAGCAGTGGCCACAAGATTAGAAAAGGTCAGTTTTCATTCCAATCCCAAAGAAAGGCAATGCCAAAGAATGTTCAAACTACCACACAATTGTACTCATCTCACATGCTAGTAAATTAATGCTCAAAATTCTCCAAGCAAGGCTTCAACAGTATGCAAACTAAGAACTTCCAGATGTTCAAACTGGATTTAGAAAAGGAAGAGGAACCAGAGATCAAATTGCCAACATGCATTGGAAAAGAAAGGGAATTCCAGAAAAACATCTACTTCTGCGTCATTGACTACGCTGAAGCCTTTGACTGTGTGGATCATAACAAACTGGAAAATTCTTAAAGAGATGGGAATACAAGACCACTTTACCTGCCTCCTAAAAAATCTGTATGCAGGTCAAGAAGTTAACAGTTAGACCCAGACATGAAACAACAGACTGGTTCCAAACTGAGAAAGGAGTATATAAAGGTTGCATATTGTCACTCTGCTTATTTAACTTCTATGTAGAGTACATCATGCAAAATGCCAGGCTGGGTGAAGCACTAGCTGGAATCAAGATTGCTGGGAGAAATATCAATAACCTCAGATATGCAGATGATACCACTCTTAAGGCAGAAAGTGAAGAGGGGCTAAAGAGCCTTGTGATGAAAGTGAAAGAGGAGAGTGAAGAGGCTGGATTAAAACTCAACATTCAAAAATTGAAGATCATGGCATCCGGTCCCATCCTTTCATGGCAAAGAGACGGGGAAACAATGCAAACAGTGACAGACTATTTTCTTGGGCTCCAAAATCACTCCAGATGGTGACTGTAGCCATTCAATTAAACGATGCTTGCTACCTGAAAGAAAAGCTATGACCAACTTAGACAGCATATTAAAAAGCAGAGACATTACTTTGCCAATGAAGGTCCATCTAGTGAAAGTTATGGTGTTTCCAATAGTCATATATGGATGTGAGAGCGGGACCATAAAGAAAGTTCAATGGTGAAGAATTGATGCTTTTGAACTGTGGTGTTGGAGAAGACTCTTGAAAGTCCCTTGGACTGCTCAGAGATCAAACCAGTCAATCATAAAGGAAATCAATCCTGAATATTCATGACGGGACTGATGCTGAAACTGAAACTCCAATACTTTGGCCACCTGATGAGAACTGACCCATCGGAAAAGACCCTGATGCTGGGAAAGATTGAAGGAAGGAGGAAAAGGGGATGACAAGGGATGAGAATGTTGGATGGCATCACAGACTCAACGGATATGAGTTTGAGCAAGCTCCGGGAGTTGGTGATGGACAGGGAGGCCTGTCCATGGGGTTGCAGAGCACTGGACACAAGCAACTGAACTGAACTGAACTGAACCATGCCTCTGAGAAGGAGCTATCTGTGGTACTGAATCTACTGGAACTAGGTCTTTATAAAGAATACCATAGATGAACTCCTTCTACAATGAAAGTGCAAAGCAACCTGGGATGAAGGTTCCATATTCCTGGTATCTTGGAGTTCAAGAAGCACTGTGAACACCCCAATGTATACTGTGTCTGAATTCAAACCCTCTCTCAGAGCAGTTCCAGCCCCACTGGATAATATAACAGCCTGAAAGATGCCTATACCCTTTGGCCCAGTAATCTCTCTTCTAAGATTTATCTGAAGAACATGACTTCAAACGTGCCCTACATTTATGTGGAAAGATATTCATTTTAGTAGTATTTGTAAAAATTAAAAATTTAATGCACCCTAAATGTCAAATAATACAGGACTATTTAAATGAGCTATGATACAGACATACAATGGAATACCAAATGGTCATTAGAAATTACATTATTGAGGATTATTTAGTGTTTCTAGAAAATTCCCGTGATAGAATGTGTGAAAAAAAAATCAAGAAAACTCTACAGGACTTAGTGTGTTTACAAACCTCTAAGAATCAGTCACTGTAAAAGATCAGAAGGGAGGACATTAAAAATTTTAAATGATTTCTCCAGGAGATAGAATTATAGATGAGTATCATTTTCTTCTATACGCTTTTCTAAATTTTCCAAATTTTCTGCAATAAACATGCATAATGATTTCAGCCCCCATAGCTGATATCCCCTGACTGGAGGGAAACAGGCTGTGGAGGTCATCCTGAGATATCTGTGGGGCTTGTGACTATAGTCAGGATGCTTCCAAGGCTTCTCCCAGAAGATGACCCACATTTCAAGCCAACATGCTCAGGGGCCCACCCACATGCTGCCAATCTTCACAGCCTTGGCTCCCAATGATAATGGGTCAATCAGGAGGGGTGGCCTGGATTTTCAGGGGGTGGTTGCAAGAGGCATGAACTCTGACAGTTACCCGCTGCCCGATGCTCCCGCCTACCAGTTTCGGGGTCGCATTGGTGTTCACAGGGGTCCAGGAGCCGCCGGGCACAGAGGTCCATGGCCCAGGGCCCACTGGAGTTCTGCTGAGAGAAGAGAACCACTTGGGCAGGGTTCAGCCAGTCACTGGCATCCAACTGGCTCCCCTCCAGCAAGATGAAGCGGCTCCCTGCAGGGGGAGAGAGAGGAGATGTGCTTGTGTGTGCACACAACATCCACCACCCACCCCTCAACACACATACACATGCATCACAGAAGACAGAGTAAGGGATGCTCTGCAGATTAGCCCCAACCCAAGGTCATTACCTCTACTAATCCTGGCCCACAGTGAGTCACAGAGCAAGACGCTCGGCCACCTCTTGGACCTCCTGCCATATCATCCCTTGCTGACTCGCCCCATCCCATCTCTACTAGGGTGGACCCAAGGGATAGAGGGACAGAGCAGCTCTGTGACGGCTGTGGCATGGCTCCATCAGACCCAGCCACAGGCGCTGGCACTCATCCAAGGAACAGGGACCTGCTGCCTGTCTTCAGTTGCCATGAAATAGCAGGCTCTCTAACCCCCCGGACCGTCCCCACCTGTTTTCAGCCTTAACAGCAACTGAGAGAACAGACATTAACAAGTCAATTAGGTGCTCTGGGCTTTACTAATTCAGGGACTCTCCAAACCTATATTATTCCTTCATTATATTGGGGTTCCCCTGGGTGAAAGTAAATTATTGCTTCAGCTTGCTAGGCTCATAGTAAGTTACTGCAATTAGGAATTTCTCACCAGGCATACCAATTGGAAACATGACTGATACTTCAACACTCGACCATTTCACTTAGCTTTTCCCCATTCAAAGGCTAAGACAATCTTGGTGGCTATGTACCTATAGCCAGTAAGCTCTGCATTTATCCACCAAGTGAAGTGAAGTCGCTCAGTTGTGTCTCTTTGCAATCCCTTGGACTGTAGCCTACCAGGTTCCTCTGTCCATAGGATTTTTCAGGTAAGATTACTGGAGTGAGCTGTCATTTTCTTCTCCAGTGTATCTTCCTGACCCAGGGATAGAACCCAGGTCTCCTGCATTGCAGGCAGATGCTTTACTGTCTGAGACAGGTGCTTATTGAAAAGCAAACAGAAATGGGCACAGAGAGGAGAGAGTGATCTGCTCATTTTTTTTTTTTTAACATGTTTTATGATTCCATCAGAAATGGACATGAACTTGGGCAAACTCCAGGAGATGGTAAGGGACAGGGAGGCCTGGCGTGCTGCAGTCCATGAGGTCACAAAGAGTCAGACACAACTGGGCGACTGAACAACACCACAATCTGATTTCATCAGTGGACAATCTAATTTTGTCCTATGTCTTTCTTATCTGGGTTCATTTTTTTTTTCCTCACTAATAGTAATAGGTCACAGTGCACCCTGGCTTGTCTGAACCTTCCGTGCCCACCCTGAAGCCTTCCTCTCTGGGTGGGGGAGGAGGAACGGAATCCTCAGAGGTGGGCTTACCATCAGCGATGAGGTGCTCCGGGACGTGCAGGGTGATTCTGACCACGAGCGGGCAGCTGACGTGCGAGGAGCACACGAGGCCGATCACGCAGCTGGTGATGCTGATCAATGTCAAGGTCGTCTTGTTCACAGGACTTCGGGGAGAGCCCACTGAAAACAAGACGAAAGCAAAGCATTTGGTGGCAAGCATCTTGGCAGTGAAGGGCCTTTTGCTGCCCGACCTGGCAAACAGGGGAGGGGGCGTGCACACACAGCCCAGGTGGGAGATGTGTCTAAGTCCACGAGCTCAGTGCCCTTCGCCTTCAGGGAATGCCGTGGCATCGCCTGGAGTCAGAGGGGACTGGGCCACAGGTGGTTGTCAGGGTCAACAACGGTCAGATGTGTGTGAGTTCCCGTGCACACCTCCTGAGACAGGGTCACAAGGGAACTCATAAAGGAGGGCGCTGTCACCCTCGACTCGGCTAGCTGGCGGGCTCTAACCTCTTGCTCAAGGGTGGTGGCAAGGCTTTCACCCAACGCTGGAAGTCCGTGCACTTTCCATGGTTTTCCACAGAGGGTGCTCTCACAAACCAGTTCCTCCACTCCTGGAGCTCAAACCACCTCCCACCCCTAACCAGGCGTCCTAGGGCCTGGAAGGAGGAAAGCAAGGAACTGGCTCTTGTCACACCTGAAGGCTCTCCCCAGTCCTGCAGTCCTTGGGGCTCGGTTATAAACGGAGGCTTAGAGATAAGATAAGAAAGCTGAGGGATAAGAAACATGTCCAGGTAGGCAGGGACAGGGCTCAGAAGGGAGGTTTTGGGGGTGTGTTTTCTGTTTGGGCATTAATAAGAGGGACCTTTCATAGATGTGGGAACTTAAGAGAGCAAGGCAAGCTGCCAATAAAATGTGTGGATCCTATGGAGTTATGGTCTGTGTAAGTTTTTATTACTGATAGCAATGAAAGGCATCTATTTTGGCCGGCAATGTGCTCAGTGTTTTTACATACATGATGTTAAACATTTGCTTCCTGACGATGTCTATGAGTCTGAACAGAGACTGCCCACTTTACAGATGAGGGAAATAAGGCTCAAAGGGATCAGCTTTACAGTGACAGTGAGCACTCAGGCAGTGTGATTATGTGTCAGGCACCAGGGTCCAGGGTCTTCCATGGGTCACATCATTTAACAGTGACGCAGCCTAATGAGGCAGCGCCCATAGAAATCCTGCACAGAGACGCCACAGGGCCAGCCCAGAGTCGGGCAGCTACCAAGGAGGGGAGCCAGAATCAGCACACAGGTCCAGCGAGGTTACGACCCCCAGACAATTCACTATTCACTCGCTGGGCCCAGTGAGGTCTTTGGAACCACTGTTCTCAGGAACACAGGGAAAGATTTGGTCTATGGATGCACACATCTTTTATGGGAGCAGGTTCCCTGAGCGGATGTGTTGGTAATAGCTGGCAAGGAGAGATTCCAGAATTGCAGGTGGCCTCTGGATCCCCTGTCCCTTGTTATCTGGAGATATTCTATTCATGTGAGTATCCTTCAACATGAAGCCTGTTTCCCACACTTACACACTCTACCTCCAGCCCACACCAGGCCCGAGCAGCAGATAGACCCACTACCAGAATGGCCCTCAGGCACTCAAATCCAATACCCAGAACTGGGCTCTCCGCCTTCCCTCCAGTCCTGCCCGCATCCACTGCCCAATGAATGGCACTGCCATCTCCTTGGTTTCCAAGTTCAAAAACCCCATCATGTCTAACTTTTCCTTCTCTCATAAGCCACATCCTCCCTGTCACCAGTGTCATGAGATCTTTTTCTCATTCTGCGTCTGAAATTTCTCTTACTCCACCCTCTGCCTCCCTACCTGTGCCCATCATCTCACCCACAGACTGTGGTCATAGCCTTCCACCCAGTCTCCCTGGTCAACACCCCACCCTCCCCTACTCTCATCTAGCCTCCACGCTGCCCTGGAGTGATGGTTCACGAAGCTGAGTAGACCAGGGACTTGGCTCTTTAAAAACCTCCCATGATTCCAACTGAAGTGTCAGGCCCAAGTCCTTCAGTCGAGGCGACGGACTTTCTCCTGATCTTCCAGCCTTGTCTCTGAAGCAAACCACAGGCTTGCCCTGGAACCTTGATTCTAGTAAACCGTTCACTGCGCTCTGACTAGACAATTATAGTTTATGTCCCTGTGACTTTGCACATATTATTTCCTCCTCCACAGAATGCCATTTTGTCACCTTGTCAGCCTATTCTTCAGGTCTCAGCTCAAACAATATCTCCCTGTAAACACTTCCCTGAAACCTTCAAGAAGAGTTTCTCACTCATTCCTTGCTCTCCCTCCAGCCCCTCTGCACCCTGCTGTTACAGCCCTTCTCACACAGGGCTGTCACCGTTCACAGGCACTTGCCACTGCTCTCCTGTGACAGCAACCACTTGCTACACAGCCTCTTGTCTCTCTGGTCCTTCTGCAGCATCAACCCATCACCCAGCATCTCTACTGGACTTCACAATTTCCAGGGGTTCCCTTTGACCTACAGTGCTGGTGGCGGTTTAGTCGCTAAGTCGTGTCCGACTCTTACCACCCCATGGACAGTAGCCTACCAGGCTCCTCTGTCCATGGTATTCTCCAGGCAAGAATACTGGAGTGGATTGCCATTTCCTTCTCCAGAGGATCTCCCCAACCCAGAAATCGAACCCAGGTCTCCTGAATTGTAGGCAGATTCTTTACCAACTGAGCTACAAGGTTTAGATGCATTTGACCTACAGAACCAAGTGCAAACCCAGTAAATGGTTTGCATGGTCCTCTGGCAGCTAGCCTGTTACCCACCCACATCCCTCATCTCTTGGTGTGCCTGTTTATTCAAATCCTGGATTACAGCTGCCATACGGAACTCCTTTTCCTTGCTCAAAAATGCCATGTTCTTTTGTGCTTCCAAGGCTTTGTATGTGCTCTTTTCCTCTACTGAAATGCCCTTCCCCTAGATTTTTCTCTTTCAAGAAATTCTATACATTGTATACAAACCAAGGCTAGTTATTTTCTCCTTTTTTGTCTCCTTTTGCTGCCAGGTAGAATTAACTGTTCTCTCTTCTGAGTACTCATTTTACTTTATTTATATTATTAAATTAAGCCTTATCACTGTGCCATGTTTTCACATTTCTACTACCGAACACAAAGCCTGACCCATGGCGTGTGGGTTATAAAATTTCCTGCTGGCCTGATTGATGTATCCAGTTCAATTCAACAAACACTGGCGAGCATCTATTACAGGCAAAATCCCTCACTAGGCACTTTGGAAAAATAAATTAGACATGCCCATCCATAAGAAGCTTACAGTCTAGTTAATCGCAACAAACAGTTGATTCACTAGGAGAGCTTGGTATTTTAAAAGGAATAGTTTTATGCTGCAAAGAAACTCATTCTAACTCATTACTATAGATTTTCCTAAGCAGGGTTTTATTAAAGCAGAAACCCACCCTGCTTTGCGGTGGCCTAGTGTCGATGGGCCTAGGTCAACTCTCTGCTGTATAGAAATATGTAATGAGGGTCAAAGGTCCATGTTCTCACCTTAGGAATATGGGGACATCAGAGATTAGGTGGCCCAGAGCCCCATTATCTCTAGAGGAAAGTGGTGGGAAGAACTTCTGTACTGAGAGGCGCAGAGCCTGCAGAAACCAGAACTAAGGAATTCACAGAGCTTCCTTCAGTCTCTGGGAAGAATTTCTCAGTATGTCAGGAACTTGAGTGGAGGTGGGAGAGAGCCAAAAGATAGGTGTTTACTGGGGGGCATTGGTTGATTATTGTCTGGGGGAAAGGTCACTGACTATAACACAAGGTGATATCAAATACCCTCCAATATATCTCAAGGGGCCCCTGTCTAAAATTACCTAAGATGAAATGTTGTAGAAACCCCGAGGTTCCACTGTGGAGAGTTCTAACAGCAACACAGTAGAGATCTCATAATGCCTTGTCAGTCACCATAAGAGCACATTTTAATATAACTTGGCCCTGTGCATGAGGGATTGCTCACCCATTTAACATGGAAACGGAGGCTCAGAGAAGTTGTTGTTCTTATCCAATATCACACAGCAAGTACATGGTGAAGCTGATTGGTGCCTGAACACAGACCTCCCTCAGCGATGATGATGGTGAGACCTAAAGGTCAAAGGCAGTGGCAGCCACAGCTGCAACAGCCACGCCTGAAGCCACTGAACATCGGCGTGGAGAGGCGTGGACTGTGGCTGCATGGTGAATAACTCTATCGATGCTGAGAATGAACGAACCAAGCCGGGTCCCGCCAGAAAAAGTGAGGGGACTTGGATTATGGGGCTCCTGTGATTCTGCTGGGTGGATGATTAAAGGCCAAAAACCATTACACAGGTTTTTTTCAGGCCACGTGGTTCCTCAACTATCCCACCCTGTAAGCCCTGTCTGTCTCACTCAATCTCAGGATGGCTGGGTAAGCACGGGTACATATATTGTCTATTTTTCACATAACACACTTTATCAACTTTATTTCCTATGTCTAAACAGTAAAATATGACTCCTGAGGCTTCCAGAAGGAATTGAGAGTCTTCTGACCAAGAAACAGCCTTTCAAACAACCTGGAAACCTGTTTGAGAGTGCCATTATCTGGGAGAGATGATTCTCTGAAGTCTTCCACTCTAGGCTCTTCCTTCCTCCTTAGGAGGGAACATCAATCTTCCTGCAGAAACTGACTTTAGTCCCCAGAGCCCCCACCTAGACCCAGCACCTCTGCAGCTCCTTGCCTTCCCCTCCCCACCGCCCCTCCCTCCCCACTTCACCCCTCCAGCCTTCCTACCTCTACTGCGCCTTCGGCTCCGTGAGGGGTCAGTGTAAAAGGTCAGTTGGGGATCATTTTCTGCCTCCGTGCTAGAATCCCCTTCAGGGTTCAGGAAGGCGGAACCAGCTGTAGTAAAAAGACAAGAGCTAAGAAAATGTCTTCAGTTTTGTCTTCATGACACCAAATCACTGGGCAAGCTCAAGGGAAAAACGAGAGCAGGGTGACTGACAGTCTCGGAGGAGGAGCCACGGAGACTAGAGCTTCCTGATACACAGATGCGTTGGAGAAGCGGATCTTTATGTGACGGCCATCCCTGGGGCCCTTCCTCCACCCAGCCCATCCTCCTACCGAGGAGGGCCACCTGCCAGAGAAGGACGGCATGGATGGCAGGTGGACAAGGGGAAAAGGGAAACTGTCTTCATTACACGTCATGACTCTGGTGGATAGAGACTGGAATCATGTCTTAAGGGGCACATGTTGATATGTTTTAATATTTATATTTTTTCTGGTTCTAGGTTTTAATATATATTCAACATGAAAAAGAGAGAAAAAAGACAAGAGACCCCAAAGGAACAACCTTGATGTCCTCTAAACTGGAGAAAGACTCTGTGAACATTTGATGAATGCACCCTGTCTTTCTTCTCATATGGAAGCAGATAAAGGTTTTTTAAAAGTTCCCCTTAAAAATGGTATTCTGCTGTACCTTCTATTTTATAACCTCAGTTTTGCCCCATTGAATAGATGGTGGGCTACTTTCCATATTAACAGATATAGATCTACAGTATCATCTTAAGTCACTGGATGGGAGACAGATGTACAGGTAGTTAAGCAATTCCCCACTGATGGACACTTAAGCTATTTCCAATTTTTCGCTCTTTTAAACAATGTTGTGATGAAAAGTCTTTTTACACACATCTTTGTGCACTTGTCCAGTTATTTACTAAGCATAAATTCTCACCAATGAAATTACTTGATCAAAAGAATTGGATGTATTTACATTTTTGGTAAGTAGCGCTCTAGGCACGCAGAAGTACTGCTCAGAGACTTCCCTGGTGGTCCAGTAGTTAAGCATCCACCTGGCAGGTCTGGGGAGAGGGGGTTCAGTCTCTGGTCAGGGAGCTGGGACCCCACAAACCACGGGGAGACCAGGTCTGTGTGCCAACAGTGAGGATCCTGCATGCTGCAACTGGGACCTGACATAGCCAAATATATATTACAAAAGAAAAAAAGAGAAATACTGCCCAAACACAGTCACTCTAGCCATGCCTGAGAGCATGTCAAGGATATTAATGGCCCTGCCTCCCTTGATATTAAGGGAGCCACCTTTAAGCCCTCATATAAGACATGGATACCTCTTGCTTTGTTGTTGATCCTCTTTCTCTGGCTACTCGAGGTGTGAGAGAGCAGAGTGGCCTGCTGGTGGTTGGAGTCCACAGGGCTGGTGGCGATGATGTTATCTTTATACTTGTTCATCAGCGATAGCTTGGCATTGTCGCTTCCTGTATAAGGAAAGGTCAAGGTGGAAACTTGAAGAGAAAAAGTGGAAAGAAAGTGAGAGCAAGGAAATCTGCATGAACCAGGTAGATGGGGTTTCATAGAAATTGAAATGGGAAAGCTTTAAAGTGAGAGACTGGAAGACACTGAAATACTTCTCTTTGATTTCTAGGGGATGACAGAGGTATAAGAGAAGGCGTGAAGAAAGGAAATACAATTCAACCACTTCTGTATTGACAGGGTCACCATGGGTGGCCGTTTGGTGACAGAGAGACTGCAGATTTCTTTCCTTTGGTCAGCACAGGGTTTGACAAAAATTTGAATTTCAGCGCATTCAGACAGAACTTGCCCCCTCTCTCTCATCCCAGTCCGCACCGTTCCCTATTGTCTGACAGCCGGCTCTCTCACATATTCGTGCTATCTGCTTGTTCCCTGAGCCTCTAATCATATGTCTACTCGGTGGGCTTAGCACTATGGTAGGTGCTATGAAAAGTAAGAGGTATTAAAGATATGTCCCCCTACTCTCCAGGAATTTCTGACTTTAAATCTTATTAAGTCATTCCTAGTCTTAGGGAATCTTCTCTAGATACGCAGGATGGAAACCTCCATGATGCAATTTCACTCTTTTCAAGCCCCAATGAAAGTCCATACATCATAAGCAAGATTCATTTCAAAAAATGTCTTCTTCAAAGATAATTGGGCAGCTCCTTGAAGGATCATTGTCTTGGGATTTTATCTACAGATAGTTGTTATTTATAGAAGTATGAGAGAGAGGCTATAAATGAAAAGTACAGTCTTTTCCTCTCTGCATTTTATCGACCTTGGTCTTGTTCAGCCACATTAGGTCCAAGACTCTTCTATACTCAGTGTTTCATAGATATACAAAGTGTCTAAGGTCAAACGGTTTGCTTGCATTCCTTCATTTTCTTTGAAGAAGTACATCTCTTGCAAAGACCACAGAAGTTATAGGCAAGGCAGAACAATTTTCCCAGGCCAAAGTCTCAGGAGTCATAGAGAAGAACAGTTACCTCTGTCCCCTCCATGTCAATGGAAAATTAAATTGCCCGTGCAAACATACTACATACAAAAATGTCATATACATCTTTCTTGCTATCTCTTATTTCCCTGAGGATTGCTCATTACATATGAAAAAGCCTTTAACCCACTCTTCTGTTGGATATAAAAGTACCTCTGCTTCCTAATCTAGATGTCCGTCAACAGATGAATGGATAAAGACGATGTGGTACATAGGCACAAAGGAATATTATTCAGTTATAAAAAAGAACAAATCTGGGTCAGTTCTAGTGAGATGAATGAACCTAGAACCCAGAGTGAAGTAAGTCAGAAAGAGAGAAACAAACATCATATATTAACGCATATATATGGAATCTAGAAAAATGGTACTGATGAACCTATTTGCAGGGGAGTAAAGGAGACACAGATACAGAGAACAAACTTGTGGACACGGTGGGAGAAGGAGAGAGTGGGATGAATGGAGAAAGTAGCGTTGACATATGTACACTACCATGTGAAAAACAGAGCTGGTGAGAAGTTGTTACATAACACAGGGAGAGCCTGGTGCTCTGTGACTACCTCCAGCGATGGGATGGGGGCAGGGGCGGGAGGCTCAAGAGCGAGGCGATAAATGTGTAATTATGGCTGATTGGCCTTGTTACATGGAAGAAAGCAACGCAACACAGGCTAAAGCAATTCTCTTTCGATTAAAAAATAAATTAAAAAAAATTTTTTCAAAGTATCTCTGTTTTCAGTGCCAAGTGGAAACGGAGAGGGATCCAATTTATCCTTGTTCTGATTTTCTATATTAGAAGACAGCTCCCATCATCGCAGGAGAAAGCTTAGTCCTCGTGCCCACTTGGGAAAGGGCCCTGGCACGTCTCAATATGTACGTATGACAACCAGCCATGAAAGTAGAGAAGAGCTGTTCCCTAGCGCCCCCTAAAGCCACGAGATGAGAACGGAGTCGCCCACCTGGCGTGAGGTCCATTCCCGCCTTCTCGTTGCAGCCCTGCAGGGAGTCGAGGGTGCGGGTGACCTGGCTGGCGAAGTCCTCCCCCCCGTTCATGCACTCCCGCTGCAGGTGGTGGCGCAGGTCGGTGATGTCGTACTCGTAGCCGTCCAGGATGGGCGTCTCCCGGATGCTCAGGGTGCCGCTGGAGTTGTGGCCCTGCACACGGGCGTTGCGCAGACTCTCCCGCCCATGCCCACCGATGAGCACGGAAGGAATGTAGTGAATCTCGTTGGCCGCCTCGGCGCTGGCACTCTTCTGGGGCTGGGGGACCCGGCGGCGCTTGCACCAGCGCCGGCGAGTGTATAGGATCATCACCAGGCACAAGATAGACAGCAGCAGTGCGATCATGCCACCCTGGGAAGGACAGCAGACGGACAGGGAAGACAGGTGAGCTCCTCCCACCAAGAGGCTCCACCCCTCCCGTTGTCACCATCTGCCACTCACCCATTCATTCATTCATCCACGGAGGTGCAGTAAGTGCTTATAGCAAGCTTCACTCAGCTGCACGAGGACAAGTCTGCTGTGATCGGTGTTCAAGGTGAAAGAAAAATGCAACTGGGGTAATCACCCATCATTTCAAGTGATCCACGGTTGCTTCTGGCTTAGCAAACAATTTGAAGAAGAAAGAAGTCTTTGTGATTGTGTGTATGTGTCTATGTGTGTGATTTCAGCTGCTGAAATAGGGGAGAAGGTTTGTTAAGGCAGATCTGCTGCATGTAAAGCTGGTTTCAGTCCAATTTTTGGCAGTGGAATGGCAACTAGTTTCTTCCTCTTTCACATCTTAAAATCAATCACGTACAGATTCTAACTCTGGCTCCACCAATGGTCAACAAGTCCTATAAATCTGAAACCTCAGATTCCTTATCTGTATAGTGGAGAAGGTACCACTTACCCTCGCAGGGTGGTTTAAGGAATGTTAGGCAACTATGGAGTATCTAATGGATATGGAGTATCTAATGTACCTAATGGAATGTTAGGTAACTATGCAGAGTATCTAATGGAGTGTACCACACGGCATCAAAGATGTCAGTCCAACCTTAAATGTCTCCCAAGTGTCCAAGCAGGAGAAAACCAGTGACCTAACCAAAGAGAAGTTTACATCCATCAGAAACTTACAACCAAGTGTGCAGAGAAATCTCATCATTCAAACGTGACTTTGGGGGTTACTGCTGCCTTAGGAGACAGCTTTCTCCCACTCCGCAGTCTTGAGTGATGCTTTCATCCTTGCTGTCACTCAAGAGAAGGGACTGAGACCCACCTCCTGGAGTCAGATGGACAGAGGAGTTCCCTTCTGAACCTTCTGGTGCTCCAAGGCCATCCTCCGAGGCCATCACTTAAAAACCTGAACACCACTCAGTTTTCTGTCAGAGACGAGGATGTAGTGCTTGGTGAGACTGAACTCTCTCGCCTTGACATGCGCCCGGGGCAGGATTTGGAGGGAAGCTCTTGCAAGCCCGTCACTGCACAGCACTCAGTGGGCATAAATCTTCCCGTGCACAATCTGTATTCACTCCCTTTATTTTGGTCAATATCCCTCTGAACCTATTTCATTTGGTGGGGATGTGCCAAATGGTTCTGCTCTCAACCTTGGGCTTCAATCACTGCCGCCCCATCATATAGGCTAGAGATAAAAACCCTCTATTAATTCCCAGGGACCCACCCACACAAAGCTGGGTCAAGATGATTCCCTCGAATGTATTAGAGGGGGCCTTTTCCAGTCTCATAATAATTATGTCCTGGATTTATAAAGTTCCTCTCCCTGTAAATATTCCCATTTATCCTCCCTCTCCCCCCCACCATTACCGTGAGTAAAAGAGCATGTGTACACATGCATACACACACATACACGATGTTGTTGCTTTCACACAGGCAGCTCAGAGGAGCTAACAAGAAGCAACCATCAGCTCCCAAATGACTGGTCATGTCAGGTGGGTTTGGGGGGGACATGCATTGGCCTCTAGGTCTTCAAATTTTTCTTTTATCTGCATAACCCTTTCTCCTGGTGTGATCTCTCAAGCAAACACAGAGAAAGCAGGAATATGAAGCTGTTCAGGTTACAGTGGGCTTCCCTCATAGCTCAGTTGGTAAAGAATCTGCCTGCAATGCAGGAGACCCCGGTTTGATTCCTGGGTCTGGAAGATCCACTGGAGAAGGGATAGGCTACCCACTCCAGTATTCTTGGGCTTCCCTTGTGGCTCAGCTGGTAAAGAATACACCTGAAATGCAGGAGACCTGGGTTCGATCCCTGGGTTGGGAAGATCCCCTGGAGAAGGGGAAGGCTGCCCACTCCAGTATTCTGGTCTGGAGAATTCCGTGGACTGTATAGTCCACGGGGTTGCAGAGTTGGACATGGCTGAGCAACTTTCACTTTCAGGTCCCAGTGGGAGTCCAGAGCCACACGTACTAGGTCCTGGCTAAGCACCAACCCTGGTCCCTCCTGGCGGCCCTGCAGACGTGCGCAGAGAGCCCCTGGGGCACCTCACTGGGTGTTCTCAAGGGAAGGAAGTTCTGCACCTATCTGCTGAGCATGAGTGTTTGAGTCCAATTCAACGGTTTTTCGGCAGACCCTTGATCTCAGAGTCAGACCCACTATCCTTTCCTTCACCCCACACTGAAACTGCAACAACAGGTAATTAAGCCACACAGAAGGAATGACTACCTGAGCAAGAGAAGTTGTCAGACACTGAATTAAGTTAGCAAAAGCTTGAGGTAATTTTATTCCCTAAAGAGCTGTAAGGGGAGCATAAACATCAGTCTCCCAGGAATGGTTGAAGCACCATCTTTCCTTGCACCCCTTCCTCTCTGATTCTCCTTTCAGGTGCTCACAACCGGGCTGTGATAAGATCCAGGACATAGCTTCATGCCTCATATTATGCAGGAACAAAGCAAGTTCAGTGGTCTATTATGGGGCTTTTACTAGGTATCAGACATTTGCCCCCAATGCTCTACACTTACAAGGTAGGGTCAACAATTTCCCCATTTTACATTTGAAAAGGCTTGAGCACAGAGGCTGAATAACTTGCCCAAAGTCACAGAGCAAATGAATCATAGGACTGGAATAGAACCAAAACAACTCCCACTCCAGAGCCTACCTTCTTAACCATGAAGCTGCAGTCACTCTAAGTGACCTCTGCTCACCAGAGACGTACACAGCCCGGCATCTATCTCATGAATTGTAAGAGGACAGGGTTAGAAAGTATGGGTGATTCCACCTAGATCCACCCTAACTTCTTGAAGGAAAAACAGAAACTACTCAAAGTGCACATCTAGCTGACAAAGAGACACTACTGCAAACAAAGGACCTTGCACCAGCCCCTACTCAGCATCCAACTCAAGGTCAGTCTGCAGGGTAAAGACAGCAGGTACATTTCAAAGTCTCTGTGCTGAAATAAGCCTGTGCATCACACACTACTACATGCCTGGAGGATACCATTAGACTCTCAATTTGGTTGCATTTTCAACATAGAAATCTATGTTCTCTCTTAACTGCGAGATCCAGTAAAAATCTTCGGACTCAGGTCCTCCTTTTCTGAAGAGATGAAGGCAGAGAAACTATAAAATTTGGCAGTGCAGAACTAGTTCTACACCCAGATCCTCTTCCACTGATCTTTTCATGGCCCTATTTTGTTAGGCTCATCTGAAGTCCCCTCAGGGGCTTCCCTAGCGGCTCAGTGGTAAAGAATCTGCCTGCCAGTGCAGGAAACATGGGTTCAATCCCTGGTCTGGGAGGAACCCACATGCCGCAGAGAACTAAGCCTGTGCGCAACTACTGAGCCGGCACTCTAGCGCCCACGTGCTGCAGCTACTGAGCCCAGGTACTGAACTACTGAAGCCCATGTGCCCTAGAGCCCACGCTCCTCAACAGGAGAAGCCACAGCCATGAGAAGCCTGCACGCTGCAACTAGGGAGTAACCCCTACTTGCTGCAAAAATAAAATAAATAAAATTATTTTTTTTAAAAAAAGGATTGCTAAAAAAATCCCCTCTACCATGTAGGAGCCTAGATACCTCAATTAGCAATATTTTATACTAATTTTTAAAAAAAATAGGCCATAGGGAGCTAGAACACAAGTTTTCGTTTGGCTAAGCCAATTCATTTAGCATGTCTAGTACTGCTTTAGCAAAACATTCCCTCTGCTTAGAGTCATTGACTTCAGATGATCTCAGCTTTTTAATAATCAGTTACCAGTAATGATCTCCAGCCATCAGGTGAAACTCAGCACAGGCACATGAAAAAATATTCACAGTCACTCAAGCTGTGGAAAAGCCTCTCTGCATCAATAACCCAAATTGGTGGCAGGTGTCACAACACTTTGCTATGCCTTGCTAATTGTGGACTATTACCAAAATAATAATATGCATAAGTTATATGATAATAATTTGTAATATTATTTAATAATAATAATATTTTGCAATAATAATTTGTAAAATCACTACACACAAATCCCCCGACTGTTTATCTGCTCTATCCAGTGAGGAGGGTAAAGGTAGGTGAACTGTATATGCAGGACCTCCTCTATTCTGGGAAAAAGCATGGGTGTAGCCACTTTGATAATGTTCCTTTTATGGTGAGGTCTCAGAGAGCCGGTGCTCAGATTCCATTGCTTTTGCATGCTCATGATAAACCATAGTTCTCTGATGTTGTCATTAATCCTTCTACTTCCACTGGGGATTCTAAGCAGTTTCAATGTCACAGATGCTCTAAGATTTTTCTTTCAAATAATCTAATGAAACCAACAGGTGGTAGATGAATAGAAAGAAAGCCCAGGCTGAGCAGGGCTAGGAGCTTACCAACCAAATCAAAACAAGCAAGGTGAGCTATACAATCTTCCTGTCTGACAAAAGACAATTTGCTGGCAAATTTATGGTTACCAAAGGGGAAAGAGGAGAGTGATAAAATAGGAGCTTGGGATTAGCAGATACAAACTACTATATATGAAACAGATACAGACTTCCCTGGCGGTCAGTAGTTAACTTCACCTCCCAACGCAGTGGGTGTGCGGGTTTGATTCCTGGTTGGGGAAATTAAGATCCCACATGCCTAGTGACCAAAAAACCAAAACAAAAACAGAAGCAATACTGTAACAAACTCAATAAAGACTTGAAAAATAGTCCACATCAAAAAAATCTTTAAAAAATAAAATATATACACAAGGTCTCACTGTGTAGCACAGGGAACTATGTTCAGTTTCTTACAATAACCTACAGTGTAAAAAAAATCTGAAAAAAAATATATAACTCACTCACTTTGTTACATCTGAAACTAACATAACATTGTAAATCAACTATACTGTAATTTAAAGAAAGGAAGTTTGTTGAGAGGAACAAATTTCCTCCAAGCATTCAACCCACTCAAATAGATGTGCCCACTTGTGAACATGAACACACAGATGAACGCTGTGGGCAAGGTCGTCCCTCAGGCTTCACAGAAGATGCACAGTTCTTCATATACCTATACCTGGCTTTGAGCTTTGGCATCACCCTAGTGTGTTCAGAGTATGTACTTCATTTATATGTCAAGTTCGATTTTTATGGCATTAAAAACAAAACAAACAGAAAAAGCATTAAGGAACATCTGGACCCAACTGACAAGTAACAAATGCAAACTCTGAACATTAAAAGAAAAAATAACACCAATGGCAAGATATGAAATTATTGTACTCTTTATTCATCTTTTCATGAGATTTCTGATTATTCTACTGATTCCCCTCAAAACTGCCACAATTTTGTATCTAGAAGTGTGTTTGGGGTCAATGGGATCTCCACATCTATTAATAAGATGCTTACAAAAGATGGCATTAAAAATATATTTTTCTCTAAAAAATCAATAAATCATTTCTAGCAGCTCTAATAGAGATCAAACAAATGAAATCAGCTTTTATTTCATCATGAAACTGATATTCTGGCACTTAGCTGAGAGAGTAGTATGAGGTTTGTCAGACAATTTGCAGATTTTGTAATATTTATGTAACAGTGTTTTATATAACATTGCTGGTGACTGCTCAGAGATAGAAAATTCTAGGCAGATTTCCCTTTTATGCTCATCCCAGTCATGCAGGCCAACCACAAGACTGTCTCATTATCTGACCTGCTTATTTGTCCTGGGTCTGGGTCACTCCTCTCTCCCTAAGCTAACCCTTACTTGTCCTTCAAAGTCAGTTCAGTGACATAACTCAGCCAATTCTTCCCTGTGTTACTGAACCACCCCCAGAGTGCTTCACATAACTAACCACAGGTACTTTTATCTTTGATTTGCTTGTTGTTCTCATCTACTAGATTACAGACTTCATGGGAGCAGAGGACACCAAGCTCCACGGTCAACCACAGTGCCTTCCATGAAGTAGGTGTTCAATAGCTGTGGGAGGAAGAGGTGGAAGAAGGGAGGGGGGAAGGAAGGAGAGAAGGAGGGAAGGAAGGAAGTGAAGGTCAACTCTGAATAACTTTCAATATGGACATCACTTCCATGCCTGCAAACAAAGCTTATATGAGTCAGTTGTTTATGTGACTCACTCATTCAACTCATCACTCAATCATTCAACAAGTATTTACTCACTTCAGCATTTTTCTGATGGTCCCTGTTGTGGGGATTCTGCAGTGACTAATACAGGTATGGGTCCTGATGCCACAGGGTTTACATTAGAGTTAGAGGAAACAATCTCTATAATTTGGTTTTTAAAAGTAATTGAAAATTCGTAGGCACAAAAGGAAGACAAAAAACAGATCACAAGGCCTATAAATAGACTGCCATGACTTCTCCAATAACACACTATGATAGGTAAAGACACCTCAGACTGAGGTGATACTCTAGGTATCACGCCAGGGGCCAGCAGAACCCTTCCATTATCCCAAATCAGTGTCCTGTGATCAGCAAATCCCATCATAAAGAATCTGGATTTATCACATTTCACCAAAGTTTAGGGAGTCACCTGGGTTTTGTGGACCCTTGGCAGGGAAATGGGAAAGCTGAGATTAAGTTTCCAGCTACCATCTGTCAAGGGGCTGCAGCCAATCAATCAGTTCACATTTCAAAGCTTTGCTTGGCCCTAGGAGTAACCAGAAGAGTGAATCGGAGACATAATTAATTATCCCTCAAGGCAACTGGATACACTGAATTCAAATTATATTCCTATAGGAATTACATGATGGTTAAAAAAATAAGAATCAAATAGACAAGTTTGGTGGCCTGTGTCACCTACTTTTCCCCAAAACAAAGCCCAAAGGTCTAGGGCAAAGGCCCTCTTTCATATATGACAGTGATCATTCCTATCTGTCTCTAGCTTTCAAAGAAGACAGACTGAGAGGAGAAAACCTGTGTGGCTCATATGGCAATGCTGGTCACTTTCTAATCTAGATCAAAATGTCCCAGGGGTAGGGAATGGATAAGGTGAATCAATGATGTTCAAGGTCCCATCCACTCCTATGTTTCTCTGAGTCCAGTGAAAAACTACACTGGGTTTCTAGGAGCAGGAAGGTCACCAATAAAACAGCAGAATTAACCAGCAGCACAATTTTGGGCACCCGACAGCCTGTTTGAACCCACCCCGGCCGTCATCTATCAAAGGAGATGATTAAAAGAAATGCACTGACTCTTCCAAATTGGAAATTTCCTTATTATAACACTGACCCCTGTCAAAATGAAAACAGTTCAAAACTGTCAAAGTGGGTGTGTGTGCTAACTCACTTCAGTCGTGTCCAACTTTTTGTGACCCCATGGACTGCAGCCCACCAGGCTCCTCTGTCCAAGGGATTCTCCAGGCAAGAATACCGGAATGGGTTACCATGTCCTCCTCCAGGGGATCTTCCCAACCCAAGGATCAAACCTGTGTCTCTTATGTCTAACCTTCATTGGCAGGCGGGTTCTTTACCACTAGCACCACCTGGGAGGCCCACACAAACTGGTAAACTAATGGTGGAAAAAAATATTTGTGAGCTCTTCTTGCCCAGCAATACCAGAAACTACAGATCAAAGAACTGATCCTTCAGAGGTGGGCTATCAACTTCATCCAGCCAGTGAAGCCCTGATAAATAAGCCCAAAGGCACAATAAGGCCTTGGAAATCAGAAGATGTCATTGAAATTGTAGTAACACGTTGACCTTCAGGATCCCTTTACTGGCAGGAGTCCCCAAACTAGAATAGAAAGCCCCTTTGCTTGCTTTTCTGGCAGATTCTCTTTTCTGTGGTGGCTGGTCAATAGAAATCCATTATCCTCTGTCTGGGCTTCCCCAGTGGCTCAGAGGTAAAGAATCCTCCTACAACGGAAGAGATGCAGGAAACATGGGTTCAATTGTTGGGTAGGGAAGATCTCTTGGAGCAGGAAATGCCAACCCACTCCAGTATTCTTGCTGGGAAAATCCCATGGACAGAGGAGCCTGGCGGGCTACAGTCCACGGGGTCACAAAGAGTCGAACAGGACTGAAGCCACTAAGACATATCCTCTGCCCATCTCTTTCCCAAATGGAAGACAAGAGCTACATGTTAAGCATATTAAGCAGTGGGCTCAATTTATAAATTATTAGGAACTTTACCTCCCCTTGAAGGTTTGCTGAAGTCTTTAATCGTGTGGAAATACTAGCCAGTTGCCATGGGCCACCACATTAATTAAGAGGCTTCAATAGTCCTCTGGGGCTTCTGATGTGAATTGCACATCTCACTGACAGGCGACTGACCCTCACTGTATGGCTAGTCTCTCACTGGGTCCTGCTGCCATGAGATGCTTCAGAACCCCTTCCCCAACTTTCTAGATCCAAGTATCCAAAATGTAGGGAAGACATAATGACATCCCCCAAGATTTCTCATTAAAATGCCATTTGAAGGTAAAGAAAGGGACCAGACAACCTTCCATACATAAGCAAGAGACAAACTCTAAGCTCAAGAGCCCCCCCCGCCTCCCCAGGTCAGGCAGGTTGATATCCAAGGGCTCTCCCAATCCAAGGTGGCTATGAGTATGAAGTTCTTTTCAAGAGGAAACTCAACTTTAGTGCCTTTTTTTTCTTCTTTTCCCAGGCTTAAAAGTTTTGATTCTGTTAGGTTTGATCACAGTCTTTTTTCTTTAATCTGGTAATTTTGTCTTCAATTTCTTTATGAGGCTTCAGGAGTTTCATCTAATGAGAGCCTGAAGCTCTGCAGGGAAAGTGGCTGGAGGCTAGCATGCTGGAGTCAGCTTGGGCTATTTCAAGTTGTCCTCTTTCAGGTTCTTTTTATAGAGTTGCTTTTTTCATTCTTGGGATTTTTCTTACCTCTGAGCCTTGACTTTGCTGTCCCAAAGTGAAAGCAAGGGAGTACATTTGTTCATAAGGAGCTCGGAGCTCTCTGATCACTAGTAGCTTGGGGTATCTGCCTGGGTACATATGTACCTGCTTGGGTACATATTCATCACTATCACTCTCTAAACCAGTGAAGATTTGAAAGGTCTTTTTCCTCCCCAGCTAACAACTGAGATGGACCATTAAAGGCTGCAGGATTCAGGAGATGCCTCCTAGTGAGGGGACAGGGGACAGTTTGCCTTAATGAGAAGGTTGAGGTCTAGTGGAGCTGGATGAAGCAGGGTGACAGAAGTAGCTTGCCATGGACTGGGTTTTCCAGGCCCAGGGCTCCCCTCATGGATTCCCTAATTTCAAAGACTGGCCTAGATCACCGCAGAGTGAGAGAGCTGAGAGGAATGACCGGGTGACTGGGGCAAAGCTGAGGTCTTCCACTCCCTCTGGATGTAGACTTAGCAAATTTCTGAGATGCTGCAGCTGAGTCAAACATTATGGATGGGCCCCCAATCAGTGCTGTGTTGAGAGTCTGGCCCCATGTGTGACCCACCATGTAAGTATGTGCATGCATACACGTGCACAAATGTGTACACTGTGCATGACAGGCAGGCTGGGAGATAAAAGGGCCACACAGAAGCAAAAGCACTCCCAGTCGCTGCCTCAGCAACCCATGGGCAGAGCGGTGCAAGGTAGGCTCCCAGCCCGTCAGAACTTCACAAGCTGAGCATGAAGCCAATAAATAAATATCTCCAGCTGGATAATGCTCCATGCCTATTCTTGGCCACGTTCCTTTCCCCCTTTCCTCTCTGTTTTTATGCAGTAGGTGATCTTGGTAAAATAAAATAATAACAATAATCTGTTCCGTTAGGGTCAAACATTAAGGGAATTATTGAACAAGTAACAGAAGAGGCAGCTGGCACCTCTATGCTAATGACCACTAGACTTTAACCCTCTTTCTCTCTGACCATAATGGAGTAGTTAAATCCCTCTTCCTCCCGTCTCCCCTAAACATCAGGCAGCCCAGCCCAAGGCGAGAAGAGCAGGTCTCAGAGACCTAACAGCTCTGTGGTCAGCAGCTGGGGCTTAGCAAAGGAAAATCAACATTAACAACTAGTTGCTGAGAGCAGACCTTATGCAAGACCCCTATGGGGATTCCAATGGCCTATGGGAGCTCCACTGACTTTAGATGAAAAAAGCTGACATGTCCAGATCTCCCTGACTTGGGTACATATTCATCACTATCACTCTCTAAACCAGTGAAGATTTGAAAGGTCTTTTTTCTCCCCAGCTAACAACTGAGATGGACCATTAAAGGCTGCAGGATTCAGGAGATGCCTCCTAGTGAGGGGACAGGTGGAAGGCCCTTCATATAGGTGTGGGCCTCGATCATATTTCTGTCCCACACACAGAGGTCCAACTTTATCATCATGATTGCCACGAGGTCTGGTGTGGCAGGGAGGGTCTAGTCAAGTGTTCAGGAGCCCTGCCAAGGTTCTCTTTCATAGCAGAACATCCACTGGCTCCATGTTGTACTCAGAGAGGTGATAATCCTACAGAGCTTATACTTAGCTTTGTAAAGATTTCAGAAGCTACAAATCACTATAAAAGGAGTTCTCAGCTTCCTATAGCAATCCCATTACATATGTGTAATTCCTCCCCTGAATGCTTGCCTTATTTTGCAATTCTACGTACACACTGCCTTATTCCTATAGTATCGGTACGATGGAGAGGAAGTAATAACAACTACCATGTGTGAAGTATTTACTGTGTGCCAAACACAGTGAATGGTGAACTACATTCATTATTTCATCCTACCAATAAATACATGTAGTAGAAATTACCATTTTCATTTTTAGATGAGGAAACAGAAGATCAGAGGGGTTAAATAATTTGCCCAAGTTTACATGGTATTACGAGGCCAAACAGAGACTCAATCACTGATCTTAACGATGCTGTTTTATGACCCTGTTGAATAGAAAGGGGCCCAGCACTGTAGCCTGGGCCACATTTCCCCAACTTTACATCTGCTCTGCATTAAACCCCAGGGGTCTTGCTCCAACACCTAACTCTTAGGGTTATTCAGTAAGGATTCCCAAATGTCTACACTCAGTACTATCTTCACTGCCTACCCCAGATGCCCCCAATCTTCTTCAGTTAAACTGATCAGTTAATGTGATCACTGGGTTGACCAAATGCATAATTTCAAGCAATAATTTAATTGTGCCAAGGGTGGCCATACTTACTGGGCTGACATTTTGACAGTGGAAGGGAAAACCTACGGAGACATCTATTCTTGGGTGGATGTTTTCTAAATGAAATCAAACACCTTCAGGGTCAACAGGTACAGATGCTCAACTATTTCCTTGAGAACAGTCTGCCACACTTGCACACAAGCTCAGGTCTCTTTACTGTCTGCAAGCCCTTGTTCTGGAGTCAGAGCCCTAAGAGGAACAGTAGACATGTTCCATAATATAACAACACATGTAGAAGACAGACTGGGGAGAAAAGGTGGGACTTTATCACTTTCAGGGAAATTAGAACCTGCATCAGTCAGATCATCCAAAAGACTACTAGCCAACAGATTTGGAAAAGGGAGGTGAAACCCTGCAGGTCATGTTTTGCATTAAGACCCAAACAATAATGGTTACTCCCAATGCAAATCATTTGTAGTGGTTGTTGTTGTTTAGTTGCTAAGTGGTGTCTGACTCTTTGCAACCCCATGGACTGTAGCTTGGCAGGATCCTCTGTCCATGGGATGTCCCAAGCAAGTATACTGGAGTGCATTGCCATTTCCTTCTCCAGGGGATCTTCCCAGCCCAGGGATTGAATGCACGTCTCCTACATTGGCAGATGGGTTCTTTACCACTGAGCCACCAGGGAAGATCCGCAACTCATTTAATGCTGATCAAATACAGAGGTTAGCAAAACTCCTATTCATGGCTTTCTGCTCATAAAGCTCTTCTAACCCATAACTTATTTGACCCACAACACTGAGGAGAATAATAGGCATCCATGGTCTTGTAACATTCCATAGTCTTGTTACATCTCTTGTAACACTCCAGTTGCAACTCAATCTTGGCACCAAGTGATACCCATAATAGAGCTGAAGAACTGTAGCAAACGAACAGGTGAGGGGATCAAAGACTAGGGGTGATGCTGACATACAAACACAACTAGTGTATCATACATTAAAATTCCTCCCAAACCCCTCACTCCTTGCCAGTAAGCTTTGTCGGACAGCCAAGAGGGGAGGGAGAGGGAAGATTGACAGTCAAAAGGGTCTCTTCTTGGGCCATACAAGTGCTGTGGCTCTTGTTTCTCCCTGTTAAAAAAAAATTATTATAATTCAATTTTTCTCTGGAACTAATCAAGCACAAAATCTGGAGAAGAGGGCTGGTTTGTGAAGGTAATCTCCGAGCAAGACACTGACGTTCTCATTAGGGCAGGCTTCATTAAACCACCAGTTCCAACATCAGCAGCATATTGTCTTCAGCTAATTACGTTTTTGCTGGCAAAGCCATTGTACAAGTCTCTAAATCCTTCCCATCATTAATTTAAAAAACACACAACATCGGCCCTGATCAGCCTCCTCCCTCGCTGGCATCCCACCCACCAGAGCCTCTCTGCATGCTGTCAGCTTTGTTTTTCTGGTTTCCCAGGATTTCTCTCTTGTATCAGGCTTTGGGTGGGTGGGTGGAGGGTGATGAGGCAGAGTAGGGAACCTGACACCGTAAGCTTGATTTCTTCGCTAGTTGATCATGACTCGCTTTGGTCCTGTCCAGACACCAGTGATACAAACCAGGACCTTGGGTGCAGGCCCAGTGCTCACCAGCAAAGACGGGCCAGAGTAAA
Organism: Cervus elaphus; assembly: GCF_910594005.1. Lineage (NCBI taxonomy): Eukaryota > Metazoa > Chordata > Mammalia > Artiodactyla > Cervidae > Cervus > Cervus elaphus. The sequence continues at coordinate 59,877,041 of NC_057828.1, forward strand.
GGGAAGCTGGAAGTTCAACCCATCTCTGTCTTACCCCACCCATGGAAAGTGACAAAAGGTGGAACTCTGCTATTGTTATGATTTACTGATCAGCAGCTTGATCATACAGAGTGAATCCACAGGTCAGGCCGATCTGGCCAGAGACACTCACATGATACAAAGACAGTCAGGGTTTCGTGCTTCCAAGACAACTTAACAAGGCAGGCATCATCCATCGAGCAAATGTATAATTCTCTACCCTAAGCAGGCATGTTTTCCTGACCCCATGGAGGCCATTCCCAGCCAGGCTGCAACATCATTATGACTGAATTTGAATCATGGCATTCGACTGAATTTGAATCATGAGTTTTCACTTTTCTACTTTTTTAATAGTAGTGGTTTATTTATTTTTTGAAATATATATTTGACTGTTCCGGGTCTTAGTTGAGGCATGAGAACTCTTGGTTTTGTCCTGTGGGATCTAGTTCTCTGACCAGGGATCGAACCTGGGTCCCCCTGCATTGGAAGTGCAGAGTCTTAGCCACTGGACCAGCGGGGAGGCCCCAAGAGTAATGATTTTTTTTTTCTCCTGTTCTTAGCATTCAGTTCAACTGTAAGGGAGGGAGGGGCAGAAAGAGAACCGGACAGGGTGACAGCATTGCCATGCTCACCTCTGAGCCTCCGTGCCCTCCCCTTCTCTGAAGTGCCCTTCCCACCCTCTTCCACCTCAGTCCTGCATACCCTAGTAAGTCCCAGAATAAGCTCCTCTCTTTCCTGAAACCTACTTTGCTTACTCTAATCCTCAGACATGCCATTCTCTCCCAACGTTGAAAACACATAAGAGCTTTTCTTAATTAATCTCCAATCCCCAATTCTGCTGTTTCTCATAACATAGCTCTGACTAGACTTGCAGGCAGAGACCGTGGCCTAAAAACTCTATACAGCCTCAGCCTTCGCAGCGGGCCCCGCCCAGAACTGACCCTCCATCAACAGTGCAGTGCTTGATTCATTGCAGGGAGCTGATAAAGCACAAGTAGCATGACGTCTCCACCGTCAGCTTGGAATTAAGGTTTCCATCTGGAAGCCCTCTTTTCTCAGCTGGCTTCTTGGCCAACCCTCAGATGCTCCCTTGGCTGGAGAGCCTCCCAGGAAGGAGTCAGTTGCAGTCGGGTGTCTGCTGCCTCACTCCGTCGATATTTAAATGGGAGGTCCATGACACATCACCCAGAGGATGCTAACTGTGTTTTTAGAAAGCATGATGGCTTCTACCTACCCAGCCTCATTCTAGCTTGGATCTTTCTGTACCATTAGCAAGCCATCAGGAGATGACAGAGGGCTTGCTGAAGCTGACAGTGATGTTTTTCTAGTAAAAGTGAACTGATCTTTGCTTCGTTCTGACTGTTCATGCTGTCCTCCACAGAGCTCTGCATGAATACAGCCTCATCACCAGAGAGGGCAAAGACATCTGTTACCACATTTTAAAACATCTCTTTAATACCTAATCGTAGGAAGAGCTATACTATGTGCTTTACAAAAAGAAAAGTGTAAAAAAAAGTTCCTTTTCTAGAAACTAAAGTTTTAGTTTTTGTGTTTTTAATAATTATGCATTTTTTGTTTTTAATAATATATGCATTTTTTTTGTATTACCAAATGGCTTAAGTGGTAAAGAATCCACCTACCAATGGAGGAGATGTGGGTTTACTCCTTGGGTTGGGAAGATCCCCTGGAGAAGGAAATGGCAACTCACTCCTGTGTTTTTGCCTGGACAATTCTATGGACAGAGGAGCCCCACGGGCTACAGTTCATGGAGCCGCAAAAGAGTCGGACACAATTTAGTGACGAAACAATGACATTTATACATATATATATATATAACATATATTATATACATATGTTTACATTTGTACTTCTGGTTTTGCAGAGTGACCACAGGTAAGATGGAGAAGTTCTTGCTCACTCTGTTCTGCAGTTGGAGAAATTAAATTTGCCTTAACAAGAGGGCTACACACTGTCAGGACCGACACTTTGCACCAATTCTCTCTGCCACCACACCATGACAAATGTGGGCTGCACCCTGGACAGACCCCACAGGCACACCGAGGGTTTGATGTACTCCCAGCACCAGCCATAACTACATTTTTTTCCTCTCCCAGTCAAGAAGCTGCACCAGAATGCAAGTTGAGTGCGAATGACCTTATTACAGGTCATTTATAACGTTGACTCCACGCTAATGGAAAAGAGGGAACCAGTCACAAATTTCAGCACTTTACCTATTATTAGTATCAAATTCACTTGCCACACTTTACAATTGATGGGGTCATGGCATTGTGGCTGCAAACTGCAGAGGTGTGAACACAGCCACTGAGGACAGGGGAAAAAAAAAAAGTTGTTTTTTGTTTTTTTTTCCCCCTAGGAGCCTGGCTTTACCCAGAAGGCTGGATCAGGGACTGTTGTATCTTCAGGTTCCGGGGGGTTGGTGGGGGAGGCCTCTTCATTGTACAACACCAGGTGATACCACCTCGGTCCTCATGATATGCCATGTAATACTCACAACTGAAGTTCTCACTCTGAGAATCTTTCACGGCAAGCTTGCCTCGTGTCAGTCAATGCAAACATTTAGTATAAATACATGTAGAGGTGGTCCTGGGACCTGGCCAGTGCTTGCTGTGTGTGTCAGCCTTGCCCGAGTTCCTTTCCCATGACTACGCGGGGGGGAGGAAGAGAGGCCAGTGTTTAGAGGCGGGAAAGGAGCCCCAACAACCACAGAGAAGCCCCGAGGAGAACATCCCCCAGAGGTCCCGCAGCACAGAGCAAGGGGCTCCGGCTGAGCGCCTGGGCCAAGGCCCAGCAGTGCCACGTCCCAGGCATGGGGCCCTTTGGCCTCTGAGCCCAGCTTGCTCCGCCTTCCTCACGGGGCCGTCTCTTCATCCCCAGAGTCCCTTTCGGCCAGGCCCACGGCTGGGATACAGTCGCGAGGCCATCACATTCTGGGGAGACAGCCTCCTGTAGGGATGGGGACCAGGGCAGAAATATGCACCAGGGATTGCCCAGGCGGGCACCCATCCTGGAGGGAAGGGCGCTCAGGAGCGCCTCCTAGGGGAAGTCACGGGCAAATTTTAAAAAGAAGCATTAGAAGTGACCCGGTTTGGAGGCGACGAAAGACATTTTACATCAAAAGTACAGTGAAATCATGTGCTAAGTCACTTCAGTTGTGTTGGATTTTGTGACGCCATAGACTGTAGTCCGCCAGACTCCTCCGTCCACGGGATTCTCCAGGCAAGAATACTGGAGTAGCTTGCCATGCCCTCCTCCAGGGGATCTTCCCGACCAGGGATTGAACCTATGTCTCTTATGTCTCCTGCATTGGCAGGTGGGTTCTTTACCACTAGTGCCACCTGGGAATAAATGTATTAAATAGCAAGAGAGGTCCAGGAAAGATGAGTGAGCTGGTCAGTGTGGCTAGAAGAGAGAGTGGACACAGCGAGGAGCCATGGGAGAGGAGGGTCAGGTCATGAGAGTTGCAGCATCTCAGAATTTACCCCCCAGAGTGGAGGAACAATCCCATGCATTTCGCTGATGGACACTGTCAAAGCTGGATTTCACTAGGAATAGCCCAGCAACAGTGAGAGGGGGGTTTTGAGGGGATGAAGTCAGAATGCAGCGTGAACAGGTAGGAAACTCCTGTAGCAGTCAGGTGAGAGGTGATAGCGGACCTGTATCAGCAGTGGTGGTGGGGAGGCAAAGAAGAGAAGAATTCTAGAAACTTTCAGAAAATCAAATGAGCAGAGCTTGGTGCCGGACCGAATAAGGAGGGAGGCAGGGGAAGGGGATGATGCTGGTGGTCCTCGCCCAAGAGAGACAGAGAACACAAGAGGTGGGGAGGGTGGTGGGGAAGGCAGATGCTACATTTCACCCAATTCATGCAGTTCGGAATGCATGTGAGACACCCGCATACAGATAGATCTGTAAGTCAGAAGCTTGAGGGAGAGAAGCCAGGGCTGGAGATAGAGATAGATGGAAGGACCAAGGGGAAAACACACGATACAAACAAATAATATTCATTCCACAAACACCAACTGGGGATGTATCTTGTGTGAAGCGTTGTGCTGGTAGCTGTAAGAAATACAAAGATGAATCAGACTCAGACCAGATCCTGCCATTTAGGAGCCTAGTAGAGAAGAAAAGAGTCATCAAAATTCTAACACACTGGAAAGAGATAGATACCAGCCATGAGAGGCGCTCAGAGAAATTTTTCCTGGTGGGCCAACCATAGGAAATGAAGAAGAAGGCGGGTCTCTGGTTGAGAGATCAGGGGAGGTGGCCAGGGGGCGATGTTTGAGGGAAGATGTCAGGAGCCAGCGAGAGAAACCCCGCCCGTGACAAGGTCTGGGTTCAAGGAGCTGGCACGCAAAGGCGTCCCAACCTCCGGGGGTTTCTCGGGACCGCCCCACCATCACTCCCAGGCCTTCGTCCTTTCATCTTCTGATGCTTGGCATTCTTCTATGTTCCCTAAAAACTAGTCTGACTCTTACCTAAAATCCCTCCTTGAAACCTTTACAAGGCAGCAACACAGTCCCTGGGGGCACATGGGTCCCAATAAACAGGCCTATCTATCCCATAAGCAAAAGTAGATAGAGTCCATTACGAGATTGAGAAGATTCCTTAGGGTGTGATCAGGAGGGAATTCATGAGACCTCTGACCCTTAGGATTACATACCAGAGCTAGTCCACTCAGGGCTGAGCTTCCCAAGATAAGGTTTGTAGATGGCTTTTCACAGTTGACTAGCTGCTGCCATTGAATTGTTTAAAAGTTATGTGTAGGTATTGACTGTTCTAGAAAGTTATTTATGATGTAACCCATGATTATGCACCTGGTACAATCTTATCATTCCCCCCTCCTTAAACCTCTTTTAAGGATTATTGGTTTTAGGGTATATAAGCACTGATGTGAAAGAATAAAGTAGTCTTGATTCTGCACTCAACTCAACTCGACTCGCTATCTTTTCTTCGCCGACGCTGCTCATCCGAAGGGAACCCCTGGACTCCGCCGGGGCTGGACCCCGGCAGGAGGACATAAAAGACAGGTATGATTTGCATACATACACATGGAAGGGAATGGGGAGGTGCAAGGGGACAATGGCAAGGCCGGGGCAGGTACACTGAACTGGATAGTGCAGAAAGGGGGATCCTGGGCCGGAGAATGAAGAGGAAGATTGAGATCCTTCTGTTCCCAGATAATAAAATGCTTTGTTTCTGTTGGTGATTCGCAAGCAAAATGACAATCTTTCTCCTTTGTGACCCTGCTGCTGCTGCTGCTAAGTCACTTCAGTCGTGTCTGACTCTGTACAACCCCATAGTCGGCAGCCCACCAGGTTCCTCTGTCCCTGGGATTCTCCAGGCAAGAATACTGGAGTTGGTTGCCAGTTCCTTCTCCAATGCATGCATGCATGTTAAGACGCTTAGTCATGTCCAACTCTATGAGACCCTATGGACAGCAGCCCATCAGGCTCCTCTGTACACAGGATTCTCTAGGCAAGAATACCGAAGTGGGTTGCCATTTCCTGCGACCCAAGTGACCTGAAATGATGTTACCTGGGTAAGGCAGCGTTTAGCACAAATGCTGGTGAACAATGTCTGGATGCAGACACAGTCCTTTGAATGTGCTCACAGTATCACACAGAAAGAGTTGCATGGCCTACTTCCCACTCCAACTTTTTTCATTAGATAAAACTATGTAAAAATGCACATGGAATCCAAGCTTGAGCAAAGAAGTGAAGGAACTCACAAACAGCCTGTAGGAGAAGGAAGCAGGGAAGAGGAAGACAGCTGAATGTCCAGTGCCCCAGAGAGGACTTCCTGGTGGAAATCCAGCATCACCTTGTCCCAGTCCCCACGCCAAGAACCAGGGGACCCACTAGGACGGGGGGACTGGCAGGTGCCCTGAATGTCCCTGCACTGTCAGTCGGCAAAGCGAGGTCCACTATCCTGTCAGGACTTTTCCTTCCAAAGCAGATTTTTCTCCCTAACTGCTGTCCTGAGAACAGGGCTCACAGGGCAACTGAGGTTGTCAGGTGAGAAGGAAATACAAAACCACTGGCTCAGCAGTGCTCGCCAGGAATCCCTCTGCCTCCAAAGTCATTTTAGGTAGGAGGATAAAGATCCGCTTCGTAGAACACCCCAAATCCTCTAGAGGTGATTCCTCATGCTCTGTGGGACACTTCCCCCTACCAAATCCCTCAAGCTGGACTCTGGGGACCCTTCCCATGACCTGATCCCTCACATGGTCCGAGGACCACTCCATCCTGGAGCACTTTGTGCCAGCCAAGATGGGGTACATCTAGGGAGACTCCCTGGGGACTGTGAGGAGCAGAAGGGGCTAGGCACAGGGGCGCTGGGTCAGCAGTTCAGCGACTCCAGGGTGACTGCAGAGTAGTCCCCGTGGGCCACAGCAAAGGGGTCACAGTCACCAAACTCCTTTCAATGGATCAGCACCGTGGGAAGTGACAGCTCCCTCCCAGGGCAGAAGTGCATCCATCAACCCAACCTATAGGCACAGAAGCCCACCTCTGACCCCATAGATCTTCATCTCACACTCATAAATGGAAAAAAAGAAGAGTAGAGTTGCTTCAGGGCATGGAAAAAAGTTTCTTTCTCTATTACTCTGAAGTCTATTTTAACCAGGGATTGCTACTGTCCCATACATCCTTCACGCTCATATTCCTAGAATGTATGAGCTGGAGACAACTTGAAGGTCATCTAGGCTGGGCTTCCCAAGGCACAGTACCTGCAGCCTATCTAGTGTTGCTGGTTGATGGAACGCCAATGGCTGGTACAAGTGTATAACAGTTTTATTTCATAAAAGGTATTTTTTTTTCCTAGCCTATTTTGAAATAATGAACTATTACTTCAGACCCACGGGTTTGTTGGCAGTTTCATCTAAGATAAAGCTAAAATAAGTTCAAACTGAAAAAGACAGTCAATTTAAATAAAAATATTCTGAAAACACTAACACAGATTGTATAAAAATTTGGCAAAAAAACAAAAAACAAAAAACTCTGAATGCCTAAAGTTTTGAAAACATTCATTTACAGATAAGAAAACTGAGGTTCAGGATGGTGAAAGAGCTTGCCTGAGGTTTCACAAACTTTCAAAAGGACTAGAATGGACACCTCCTGACTTCTTATTCAGTGGTCTTATCCAGCATGAGGCTGCTGGTCTACTTGGCCTTTTTTTTTTTTTTTTTTAAGAGTTTTAGATGTGGACTATTTTTAAAGTCTCTTCTCCAGTAGCATATTGGGCACCTACCAACCTGGGGAGTTAATCTTTCAGTGTCATATATTTTTGCCTTTTCATACTGCTTATGGGGTTCTCAAGGCAAGAATACTGGAGTGGTTTGCCATTCCCTTCTCCAGTGGACCACATTTTGTCAGAACTCTCCACTATGACCTGTCCATCTTATGTGACCATACATGACATGGCTATAGTTTTATTGAGTTAGACTAGGCAGTGGTCCATGTGATCAATTTGATTAGTTTTCTGTGATTATGGTTTTCATTCTGTCTGTCCTCTGATGGATAAGGATAAGAGGCTTATGGAAGCTTCCTGATGGGAGAGACTGACTGTGGGAGAAACTGGGTCTTGTTTTGATGGACAGGGCCATGTTCAGTCAGTCAGTTCAGTTCAGTCAGTTTAGTTGCTCGGCCGTGTCTGACTCTTTGCAACCCCATGGATTGCAGGACGCCAGGCTTCCCTGTCCATCACCAACTCCCGGAGCTTACTCAAACTCATATCCATTGAGTTGGTGATGCCATCCAACCGTCTCATCCTTTGTCATCCCCTTCTTCTCCTGCCTTCAATCTTTCCCAGCATCAGGGTCTTTTCCAAGGAGTCAGTTCTTCCCATCCAGTGGCCAAAGTATTATCTTTAATCCAATATTCTGTTGATGGGCAGGGCTGTGTTCACTCTCTGTTGTTTGACCTGAGACCAAGTTATGGTAGGGGTAATGAAGATAATGGCGACCTCCTTCAAAAGGTCTTGTGCACACACTGTTATATTCAGTACCCCTGACCCTGGAGCAGGCCACTGTTGACCCATGCCTCTGGCCAGAGACTCCTGTACATTCACAGGCAAGACTGGGTCAGTCTCTTGTGGGGTCACTGCTCCTTTCTCTTGGGTCCTGATGTGCACAAAGTTTTGTCTGTGCCCTCCAAGAGTCTGTTTCCCCAGTTCTGTGAAAGTTCTGTAATCAAATCTCACTGGCCTCAAAAGTCAAATTCCCTGGGGGTTCTCAGTCCATTTGTCAGATCCCCAGGTAGGGAAATCTTCTGTGGGTCCTAGAACTTTCTTAACAGTGCGAGAATTTATTTGGTATAATTGTTCTGCAGTTTGTAGGTTGTCTGCTCGGTGGCTTTATGGTAGGGTTAACGGCAACCTCTCCAAGAGGGCTTATGGAATCAAGATTGCCAGGAGAAACATCAATAACCTCAGATACACAGACGACACCACCTTTATGGCAGAAAGTGAAGAAGAACCAAGGAGCTTCTTGATGAAAGTGAAAGAGGAGAATGAAAAAGCTGGCTTAAAACTCAACATTCAAAAAACGAAGATCACGGCATCTGGTCCCATCACTTCACGGCAAATAGATGGGAAAACAATGCAAACAATGACAGACTTTATTTTTTTGGGCTCCAAAATCACTGCAGATGGTGACTGCAGCCATGAAATCAAAAGACTCTTGCCCCTTGGAAGAAAAGCTATGACCAACCTAGACAGCATATTAAAAAGCAAAGATATTACTTTGCCAAGAAAGGTACGTCTAGTTAAAGCTATGTTTTTTCCAGTAGTCATGTATGGATGTGAGAACTGGACTATAAAGAAAGCTGAGCGACAAAGAATTGATGCTTTTGAACTGTGGTATTGGAGAAGACTCTTGAGAGGTCCTTGGACTGCAAGGAGATCCAACCAGTCCATCCTAAAGGAAATCAGTCCTGAATATTCATTGGAAGGACTGATGCTGAAACTGAAACTCCAATACTTTGGCCACCTGATGCAAAGAACTGACTCATTGGAAAAGACCCTGATGCTGGGAAAGATTGAAGGCTGGAGGAGAAGGGGACAACAGAGGATGAGATGGTTGGATGGCATCACTGACTCAATGGACATGAGTTTGAGCAAGCTCCAAGAGTTGGTGATGGACAGGGAAGCCTGGCATGCTGCAGTCCATGGGGTCACAACAAGTTGAACAGGACTGAGCAACTGAATTGAACTGATTTTTAAAGTCTCTACTGAATTTGTTATGACATATTACTTCTGCTTTGTGTCTTGCCTCTTTGGCCATGAGGCATATGGGATCCTAGCTCCCTGAACAGGGATGAAACCCACACTCTCTGCATTAGAAGGCAAAGTCTCAACCACTGGACCCCCAGGGAAGTCCCTTGACCAAGTCCCCAGTCCACTCTTATGGAGTGCAGCTGGGCTCATGGCCTGTACCACTCTGCCATGGGAGCTCTGAACAGGGCCCCAGCTGGGACATGTGGGCACACCCCTATCCGAACTCCAGGTGGAGTCCAGGAAGGTGACCATGCCCTGGAGAGGCTGGAGGCTTTAGACGTTGGGGCTGCTTACTCTGATCAGCAAAGCACTGAGGTGAGTGGGCCTAGAGACTGACACAACCAGTCTAAAGCCTAAGGATGGTGACCTGGATGCATGCACTCCATGAAATTTGGGGAATAAATAGAGAATCATGGAGAAGGAAATGGCAACCCACTCCAGTATTCTTGCCTGAGAAATCCCACAGACAGAGGAGCCTGGCAGGCTATAGTCCACAGGGTTGCAAAGAGTTGGAAATGACTTAGAGACTAAACAACTACAACAATATACTTTTTTAAATTCTTTTATGTAATTTGATAACAAAATAGACTAACAATTGTACAAAAAAAGAGAGGGAGAGAGAGAATAAAAGAGAGATGCTTTAACATCACTGCTGGGATGCAGGGTGCTTCTGAGTTTGTTTTGTGTGGCAACTGACCTCACTCTGTATGTAATACTGTGTTTAAAGCCCATAAAGGTCAAAATATGACATACTCACTCATAAATCCAAAACACTTATGCATCTTAATCCCAAAGCCTTCTGCCTTCTTCCTCAGACAAAAAGGAGGGAGGAAACAAAAGGCTGAATCCTTCAACAAACGTTTGGTGTCAGAGCTCCCATCGGGATCCCACACACCCCTGTCTCCTCCATGGTGTCGGAGCAGCAGAAGTCATCTTAAGTTCACCCTAAGCCAACTCTGGGATTGGAAGCCAGAGCCCAGAAGGTCCCAGATACTGTTCTTTGAAGCCCTGGCTGCTTTCAGCCACAGTCCAGTGTATCAATAAACAGAACAGCTGATTCATCCGAAGTTAGAAGGCTCCTTGACTCATCTTTGTCGCTATTAGTGGACGTCAGCAGCAGCAAGAGGTGTCAGGAGAATCATAAATAGCAGGGCAGCATTAAGAGGCTCCTGACCTCCCTGGATGTACCATGGGGACCCTGAAGCAATATTGGGGAGGGCTACTGACATCAGCCTCTCATGTAGGCAAGACTTTTAATAAACTTCAACAGATACTTGAAAGACTCACAACTGATTTTATGAAGTGAGGTCTTTAAATGCTTTGTCCATCCTCAGACTTCTCAGCAAGGCAGAGAACCTCCACCGACTTATAAATCCTTCCATATCACCAACTTGATTGTGACATGTCTGAGAGCACAATTCTACTTCTATGTCTGAATATAGATTTATATGAGGTATTTTGCTTTAAGGTATACTCTAACATGTCTAGGGCTCTCATACAACTCTACCACATATGGCAAAGTTGAAGCCAAGCAAGAGACACAGCGAAGAGAAGATAGCATGTTTGCTAATTGGTGTCCTGTTTATATTTCTTTTGTCAAGTTTTAAGCACATTTTTGTTTTCATCAGTGCTTGTCTTCACGAAACCCATCAATACCACTCAGGAAAGGCTAATGTGAGTGCATTTCACCTTAATTTGTAAACACTACATACCTGTATTATAGCAAAAGCAATCTTTATCAATGCCTTCCTTAAGTGACAATTATAATCAATCCATGGGAGTCTAACAAAAACTAGCAAACCATTATCTTTCACTCTGAGAATAGGACTCTTTGCAACCCCAAGTTGTTAGAATCTAGTCTGTTTGGGATCTGCAGACAAAATGAGGAGAATGTACTAGATCAGGGTCACTAGACTGTGGTCTCTAGGCCAAATGTGGTCCACTGCCTGTTTTTATAAATAAAGCTTTATTGGAACACAGCCACACACACTATTCATACAGTGTGTATGGCCACTTTGGCACTATGAAGGCAAGAGTTGGATAGCTGCAACAAAGCTTAAATGGCCTTCAAAGCTGAACATGTTTGCCATTTGGCCCTTTACAGATGCTTGGCCTAATTTCCTGCCACTAGCCATGCTAGGGGGTCTCTCTGTGGGCATAGCTGGCTCTATCTACTACATATAAATCTAGTCTTCTCCAACCAAGGCCCATGGGTGTGAGTTTGTGGTCATAAATATGGGGAAACTTAAGGTTTGTGAGAGAATCCCAAAGCTTTAGAAAGGGGCAGAAGGTGAGGGAAGACAGCAAGATCTGGAGGAAAGATAACAGCATTAGGAATAAGAATCTGAGTTTTTCCACCAGTGCTGACCTGAATATCCCCCACCATTACGTATATGCCTTCTTTTTGCTGTTGAGAATGTAATAACAATCTTTGTACCTGTGGATACCTGGGCAGAAAAGGAATTCCCATAATGACATCATTTGGTTTGATGAAAAAAATAAATGAGTGAAGTTCTTCCAGGGAAGTTTGGAGCTGAGATTATCATGCTAAACTACAGCATAGCTGCTAGGAAACCCTGTAAACAACAAAACTGAAGTTGACTTAACAATGCCCTGGATGTACATGACCACGTCCCAGCTTTGTCACGGGCACCTCCTGTGGCTCTGATGGCCCTAATTGCCTCAGTCTTCCCCCCGGGGCCAAACTCCTTGAGGACTCCTCTAAGAGGTTGCTATGATCCCACCTGCTTTCCTGGCTCCCCAAGGCAGAGGGCCCCTGGGTAATATACTGCACACAGAAATTGTTACAGCCAGCTTGCATGGCATCGCAAGAGTTTACCTAGGTGATATTTACTAGGCATCTCCCAGGGGCCAGGCATGTAGGAAGTGCTTAATAAGAATTATCTCATTTAGTCATCATACCAGCCCTAAGAGGTAGAATCTATTATTATTCCCATTCTATAGATAAGAAAAGTGAGTATAGAGAGATTGAGCAATTTTTGCCAAGGTCACTAGAAAATCTAGTCAGTGGAGCAATGAGGATTTAATTTTTTGGTCTTTCTGATAGCAAAACCATTGCTATAAACTACTAGAGCTAAAACATAGAACTACACGGTACTACACCACAGGACTTACAGTCTTCTCTGGCTTCTTGGCTTCTCAATGACTTTTGCTCAGATCCAATCTCAGGTTTCTATAATGCTTGGTCTTGTTGACCAATCTAGTTCTTCACTCTTTGAAGTGGCTCAGAGACTCCACCATAACAACATCTTGCCCAATTCTCTATGTGTCCTCTTAACCTCCATTAAGTAAAAGTTTTTTGCTGTGCTACCCAAAAGAAGCACATTTGTTCCACAGTCTGCAAAACTGGAGAAGCCAGCCAACCCTCATGATACCAAGCTGCAGTCTTAATGGCAGAGTCAAGTCTGAAGTCAGAAATACTTGTCTTGAAACCTGGTTCTACCTTCGTGAACTTGGGTCTGTAATTTACTTTCTGTCTCAGTGTTCATATCCAAAAAATGGGAGAATTAATATCTATTTCACAAACCTGCTACGGAAATTGCTACTGTTCCTGAAGATAATCCCATACATTGTCTGGAACAGAATGAGTGAAGGGACTGCTTCATTACTATGAGTATTACCAACTCTTAATATTGAGTTAAACCCCACAGAGATCATGACGCTTGCTTTCAAAAAGATCTTCAGGGATTTTTGAAACTAAGTATTTAAAAGTAAATTGTTGGCATCTATATCAAAACTATGCTAAACTGCTGAACAGAATATTACATCAAGTTGTTAACAGATATTAGTATCCTTAAAAGATATTAATATCCTTGTGAAAATTCAGCCTCTTAGCTATTTTCCTTGCTGTCTGGAGAAATGAGGGTAACTGAAGGCCTCTCTGAGCCTCAGGAAAGAGAAGAACAGAATTATAAAGAGGGTGTAAAGAATGGAATGGAATGGAATGGGAAACCACTTGGCACATAGTTCTGCCAAAGATCATCATCAAATGTTAAGTGTTAATGATATGATTGAATGTTCCTTGAAAGTAGAATCTTGCCTTATGAATTTTCTCTCTCCTTAATAATTAAAAAAAAAGTACCTGAAGCCTGACATGAAAGGATCAATAACTAAATGAATGAATGAGTTGATGATTTTTTTTTTAAATCAATGAGTCAATAATGCTTTAAAAGTGTTTTTTGGAGGTTTTTTTTTTTTTTTTTTTTTAGTTTCTAGAAATTAACTGCAAAAGTGTGAGAACATATATATGAAGAAGCCTGAGTTTACTGTTACTTGACTTTCACAGTTTTAGAGTTGGAAGTCCCCAACTTCCCTCGTTCCTTCTCTGCCAATAAACCTGCTGCCAGCTGTGAGGGAGAGTGGCTGAAGCCAAGGTTAGCAGGTGGGGTCAGCAGAGCCGAACAGACTCTGAGCTTTCAGGCTTAGCTGCCTGGTGGAGCCACAGAAAGACAGACCTGTAGCCCACCTCAGTTGTGGGTCCTAGTGCTCACAGAGCTACTGGCTTTAGAATAAAAATGAGGACACATGTCAAATGAGTCTCAGCAGACAAAATGACAAAACAACAAAACCCAGTCAAAGGGCATGTAATAAACACATCTTTGGCATTCACCGTGGACCAGAATATGAACTGGGTGCATTCACCGTGGACCAGAATATGAACTGGGTGCTTCTTAAGAGTATATCATGATTGTGCATAGTCCCTCATTGTGTCTGACTCTTTACAACCCCATGGACTACAGCCTGCCAAGTTCCTCTGTCCGTGGGATTTCCCAGGGAAGAATACTGGAGTGGGTTGCCATTTCCTCCTCCAGGGGATCCTCCTGACCCAGGGATCAAACCCGTGACTTCTGCATTGGCAGGCAGATTCTTTACCACTTGAGCCCCCTCTTAAGAGTATATAGACGTTGACAACTGCCTCAGTTCAAATCTTAGCTCTGCAACCTTAGTGTTGTTTCACTTTAGGCAGGTTACTTAGCTTGTCTGTTCCTCAATCCCTTCATCTGTAAAATGAGATAATAAACTCTACCTCAGGATGTTGTGACACAAATAACAAATAGATGAATGCATTTTGAAAGTACGTAGTAGTAAACACATAGTAAGTGCAAAATAAGATCGTGATGATGGTGGTGGTGGTGGTGAGATCTTCCAATCCTTCTAACATCTCTACAACTTAGACTGTATTGCCTACTATATTAAACAAGTGCATCAGAGACTCATGGCTTCTCAGCCTCGGATAAAGGAAATGGTTCCAAGCTGTATCTGGAGCAGAAGTCCACCATTTTCTGTGTCACCTAAGCCAACCTCTTCATAATAACAGCCAACAGAAGGAGGTTTGTTAAGGTTGCATCCACCTATGGGCTATTTGACAGGAAAGTCTCTGAAGATACAGGAACTACAGTAACTAGTGAGGTGCATCCACCTGTTTCCCTGAATTAGAATAAGAGTGGCGGAAAGTGGGGAAGCTGGCAGCCCAGGAATAAAACGAATCTTGTAAAGCTGAGGGGAGTCAGGCAAGGTCTAAAGTGAGGTGACCTAATGAGTAAATGTAGAGTATGAACATTTAATAAAGGCATCAAAATGGGGACATTTACAGTGTAGACTGTTCAAAGTTTCCCATTCGTGGCCACAGGAGCAACAGAAACAGGTGCAAAAAGCCAAAACACAAAGTGCGGAGGCTGGGGGCTCACAAGATGACTTGGATCCTGCTCAACCCACCAGTCCCAGGTTTCATGAAATTTTGCTTTTAAGATTTTTTTTTTAAATATCAGAAGATTCCTGTCTCCCTTACCTCCCTATGAATTTCTATAATAAAACTTCATTACGGAGATGATCTGAGTAGATCTTCATTCTTTAAAGCTAAAAAGTTTAATCAATACATTCATGTCACAGATGAGGTCATGAAGCTTCCCCAAAGGATAGCAGGTTACATGAAATGGTAAAGCCAGGATCTGAAGACCATCTTCCAACTAAATGTAGGGTTTCTTTCCACTATACCCCAGTTCCCACTCTACAGGAATGGGGGAGGATAGCCAGCAAGATGGATAGCTGATCAACTGCAATGGCTAACAGATTCACAAGTTCCTGCATCTACTGCATCTTGGCAAGAGATGCTCAGCCAGACCATGGTGCCAGGTGGGGGAGGTTTGCAAGGCAACTCTCCCACAGCTCTTGGAATAGCCCTCAAAAGGACCTGGGAAGCTCCAGGCTCTTGAACATCAGACTGTTGAGACAAACAAAAAGCAAAGTGTTTGTGTTATTTAGGGGTCTTGCTATTTTAGGAACTGCCCACCATTTTCCTAATGGGAGGCCAAGAACACAAAGATGGGTTTAGCAGGGGGACAGTGTGGCCAATAGGTCAGTCTAGCCCCATCATGGATGGCTTGAGTCCCTAGATAAGCTCCTTGGACTGAATCAGGACCTGTCTTTTTGTACCTTCCAATTTATTACTCGAGTTCTGTTCTTTGTCTTAACTCCTCTATCTGGTTCTTAAAGATCAGAAGGACCAGCCCTGATAAATTAGGGTCTGCTCTCTTCAACTAAACAAATAATGTCAATTGACAAGAAAGATGCAAAAGTGACTCTGATGAGTGAGATTGCTAACAAATTTTTGGTAACAGGTTTGCTGAAATTAAAGGTGCTGAAAGGAAAAGCATGTTGCCCTGTTTTCCTTGCCTACATACACTTCATAAGTGCCTGACAGTCTTGGTGGCACATAACAACGACCATGCTTACAACTGCTCTTCTCTGCCCTAGAAATGGTTGAGCTTGAGGAAGGAAATGAAGAGAGCTTCAAGCAAAGCAATATGTGACTCTAGACAGCTGAAGTGAACTTGAGTAAGGATGCTCAGGTAGGAGCAAGAATGTGTCTTCTGGCACAAGTGGTCTGCAGTCCTGGAAACACAACCCTAGGGCTCCCCACATGTGTGTTCTGTGGGCTTCGTGCTAACTCAGCCTGAAGTGTGACTTCCCAGAATGGAGCTTCCTGAAACTTATTTTCTAAATTGTTTCTCCCAGAGGAAAATCATGTGTCTTGGGCTCACCTGGTGCTCCCAGAAACAAGAAGCCTGAGGACCCCCAACGAGCCAGCAGTTGAAGGCCATAGGAACTGGCTGACACTGGCCAGTGGGCTCCACACAGGGGCTAGTGGTTCTGAGCAGCACCCAGGCTTGATTGACGGGTTCTTCTCACAAAACCCTCAGGAGGAATAGACAAATGCTCCAATATTTTTTTCCCCTCAGTTGTGAACTGTGCCTAAGAAGAGTGAACTATAAAAGATATCATCTAATGGTGGGAATTATCATATATATGCATGTATACATTTAAACACAAACACACATATATCAAACTGAAGCATTTTTGAAAGGCTACTTGCTGTGAAAAATATACTTAACCAACCCATATACATATAGGAAGTCTATTAACACTGTCATCTTTAATTACAAACATGAAATATGTAGATAATACATTAAAATTACATTATGCACTATTAAATTATTTTGCATACTTTAAGAAGAAAAATGTAGATCACATGTAGCAAAAGTACAACAGAAAATTTAAATTCACAGAGTCTGACTATCTAATGTAAACTCGTATTAAAACCTGGTCTTCAATGGAGTAAATGATTTGCTAATAACTGAAGAATTCCTTGACTTTGGTTTAAGCTCACATATCAGTTTACCTTTGCTGATTTTGTTTTCACTTGTTCAAGAGCTTGCAAAATAGTATCCTTGTGCACTTTTGTAGTTTTAAGTGTCAATTATCTGGCTAAATTCGAAATAAATCTCTTCAGCCAAGTTTGAATCATGCAAGAGGTTAAAATACATTGTGTGACCCTCCAAGCAATAATATAAGATTTCTGGAGGGAAATCCAATTGTTCTATGTAAGGAAGAAATAGTACCTCCTTGGAAAAAATAATTCAAAAATTTTAGGATGTGATTGAAAAGTAAGAAAAGCAAAAGGTTTTTCAAAGTTTTAAATTGCCAAGTTCTCAGCTGAGGTATTGGTTTTCTGTAAGCTCAAGATTTTGCTGATGGTATACTTATAGTGGGCACAGTGTAAGAAGGAAGTTACCAATTCCCATCCATACAGTGTCAAAAGGATACAAAAAAGGGTCTTTCTTGGCATCTTATTCTCTCATTACTTACATTTTGTGTGTAAAACAAAATACAGCCAACAGTGAATGCAAATATAAAAATAAACAGTGGTCCCTGCACTGAGGCAATAAGGATGAGAAAAGTGTAAATACAAAATGAAAGAAATGTAAACTTTAAGGTGTTCACAAAACCATTAATTCCATCTGCACATATCGGAAATATTTAGGATTATCAGCAAAGCTTTTATGTGTACATTTTCTTAACAAGAGAGAAAAGGTTGGGTATATTCATGTTTTGAATAATAACCTTAACTTTTCTCTTTTTTGAATTATGCTATTTGGATCCAACTGAAAACCTCATCAGTATTGATCGTTACAGTTAATGAAAAATAGCCCTGCTATTGTTATTTCATAACTAACAGGGTTTGGGTAATAAGATTTCATTTAAGTGCATTTCGCTGCCCAACACTGTTACTAGTCAAAGGACTTTGCTACCTTCTAACGCGTATACTGCTGTCATGCAAGGAGCCTCAAATGGCTGCCTACTTACTTCCAAAGGATACCGCATAGAGTATCAGATCAAGTCTACCAGTTCCTGAGTCTCTTAAGAAGAAACCTTCAGAGACTCTGGGAACGACATCTTCAAACAGGATACCCTCAGGCTTGATTTCTAAGCTGAGGGCAGATACACAACTTCCGACTTTGAAACTGTTTCTAGAATAGAATGTAAAGGATAGGAGAGGCAGAGTCTGAGGGTGGATGGAATAGGGCTGGAGGAAGGTGGGAGGGGAAGAGGGGCTGCGGGAGGGTCCACTGACCACATCGTCTCTGCACGGATGGGAGGCAGTACTTATGTCTTTGGTTTGCCTGTGGAGCCCTGGGCTCCTGCCGAAGTCATAGGCTTTCCTGAATTTTCCATGGAGGTGTGGGTCCATCCACATCCGAGGGCAAGTCGGAGACACATGCAAGACTTGCCCACCCTCATGCTTTGCCCAAGCCCTTATAACCTCTGCCCGCTCCAGTTTAGTTGAAAATAACATGGCATAAACTAAAGTCAAGCTGAAGGAGTAATCGCTCTCATTTTATTTGGAAAGCTGAACATCACTGTTGGTCTGTCATGGGTAAGCAATAGCATATGAAGGAAAGAGCTTCGAGTCCCAGGTTTAAGGTTGATTTTTGTTCTCTTTCCAATTCCTTCTCCACTGTCCATTAATTTCTGTCCAGGAAAACTCAACAAAAAGCATTAGCAATACAGGACTTTTCCTAAGGGTTATTACATTTTAAGGACACCATCTATTTCCTCAAATTATTTGGCATCCTTGATCAGCCCCCCATCCCCATAAATATGTGCACACATATGCATCTACACACTCACACTTCTCTAGAGAACCTATCGGAGCATCTCATTCTGTAGATAGAAGGCAGGGTCCTTGCTGTGGTGAAGATAGGATGTGGCAGCCAGGGCAAGCTTCAGTCTGTCTTCCCTCAGAAGCTCACAGCACTCCCCCGACCCCCACGAAACACACCTTCTGACACCTCATCCGTCCTAAGCTCATACTTTGGGTCTTTCTTTCAGACACAACCACATCCAACATGAATTCCTGGGAATCTCTTTACAGTTCTCTTCACCCTAAACATTTTTGTGGTGTTCTTTGAAACGGTCTTGGACCAAAAGAAACCAAACAAAAACTATCCAAGACAAAGACCACTTCCCACACTGATGGGAGGATGTGGATGGCTGGTGGGAAGTCCACTGTTGTGCTTTTCTTTTCAATCAGACCATATGATAAATACAAAAACAATGTGGCTCCCACCTCTGTCCCCCTAGTCAATGCCCGGGATGATACTGACGATCTGCCCGTTCTTACCACAATCTGGAAAGTACAAGCTACACTGAAGAAAACAAGCTTCCTTGAGAGAAGAAACCCTGGCCTTTAATGAAGGAGGTACAGACCCTTATGTTGTAAACCTCAATTAGCACAGTAATCTCACTTACCCACTCACTTTCTGGCATATCTGAAGTTGACCATTTGCTATTGAAAGACTCTTTTCTCAACCACATAGTTTCAACAAATAAGAGCAGCTTATACATATACAAGTAATCTATCAAATAAGTCATTCCTGGAGACACTGGCTGAGGGAGAAACGGAAGACTTGCATTCTGAGATTTTATGGGGATATCTTCCATGCCAAACAGTTAGATAATGGAAATTCTAATATAACTAAAATGTGCTCAGTTTTCCCCAATCTAATATACAAAACTAAATAGCACATAGTGATGGCATAAGAGTAATAGATTAATTACAGTTTAGACCAAGACCTCATTTGGTTTGAAAGAGCCCATCCTCTCCCATACAAAGATAATCAGTCAAGTCTCAGCTTGCTTTCAGGCTACCCTTGGAGCAGGTGATGTATTGATTTTACTAATAAAATTATTGAGTGAGTCAGGCATTTTTCGTTTCTACTGGGAAACACATTCATTTATTCCACAAATAATTATTTAGTATTAACTATGTGAATGCACTAGTCCAGGTGTTGAAGATATACCAATGAACAAAACAATATCAAACAAAACCCATGCCTGCCACTGTAGCACTTACTGTCTGTCTAGTGAGATTTTAAAACATAAGTTTCTAGAATGTTAGAGAAAATTCTCTAATTTTCAGAAGGGATGCTGATGGGATGTTTCTGAGCCAGACTAGTGGGAGAGGCAAGGCTCCATTTATTGGCATGTCCTTTACTGTAAGAGGAGAGAAAGCCAGGACTAAATTTCTCCCAGCTGGGAGAAGACGCCTTGCTCAGTAGCAGCTAGCAGATTGGGCAATCCAGTCACTCAGCAAACATTCATGGAGAAACGATTATTAGATATTCTGATCTAACTGAATAATCCCTTTCTAAGACAATCCAATGCCCCCATCTGAGGTTGTCTCTGATTTGTAAAAGTTACTCCCTATCTGGGCATGTTCCTAGAGAGCCGTCAGGGAGTGGTGCTGTGGAAATAACTGCAATTTTTACTTACACCACAGGTGGAGACATTTCCCATAAATGAGAAATCAACTTATGAACAAGATCAATGATGAGATTGTGGAGATGGGTCCGCCAGGGCTGTGGTACCCAGGTTCCTAAGGTCGAGGCAGTAGAGCCTGAGAGGCTATGGTTGCACTGCTCTTACCATGACTGAGATGTGCAGGATTCTCAGCTCCTCTTCTGCTGATTCATGCTGGGGTTCTTCAGTTGGGTCTTGCCCAGGGAGGCTTGGGGCCCCATCTTGGTGGTGGATGTGAAAAAGTAAAGTGCCATTCTCCAGCCACTGCTGCCTCCAGCGCACCAGAGGGATGTCCTCCGTGTTCCCTGAGATCTCTAGAGCACAGACACCAAAGGCACAGGTCAGAATTCCAAGTGGACCAGTCCAATTCTACGGTTTTATCTTCTTTTAAGACACTGCCTCTGATTAGCCAGTGTCCGCTGAAGACAACAAAGGGTTTGTAACTACAGTTGAATCAGGCTTACTGCTGCTCCAAATCTCAAGGAGGGGAAGAAGCCCTAAGAAGAACAGAATTAATCCCCCATCAATCTTTGCACCATAAACAAATGGCCCAGGCTCCCGCCCATTGAGAAAAATACAAAGGTAAAAATTCAAGTTTTTCACCACATTTCTATGATCAACAGCATCCTTTACTCAGCACAGTTTGAATACCCTGATGACCCACTGAGGTAAACAGAAGGTTGTTTGCCTCTTATAAATTTGAAAGTGTGAGTTCCCTAGCAATTACTCTTAGACACCAGTGAATCTACCAAGGAAAGAGTTAGTAATTACTGTGCAGAGAACTGGCACTTATAGAAGTGTCCTGGGAAGTTACTGCAGAGCAACTGGAGCTGGCAGGTTATTTCTAAAACCACCATCGTTTGCTGCTTAGTCCACTGGAGATGTCTGATACTGGCTTTTGGCAGGTAATGTTTTAATTCCCTTTAATTTTTCTCTTCATTTTTGCAGAGCAAAGGTGATGTACATGAGAGGGTGATGAAGAAGTGGGCCCTTATCACAGACTTAAGTGCTCATCTGCTTTCTGAGCTCTAGATGCAGGCACTGAAATAACACCAACAATGAATACCAATATACGCAAACCTGTTATGCAGTCTGCACAATAGGAGCTCAGCTGTGCTGCAGAAGTATATTGCTATGTGTCCCTTCCTCTAATATTCCTAAGCAGTATTGTATCAAAGTTTTGAGACATCCCACTATAGCAAGGACGTGATTAACCCAGCATTCTTGAGCTTCATTTGGCCCTAACACCATTTTTTTTTCCTTAACAACTACTATCATCCTTGAAAACTAATATTCTGCTGAACATACTTGGCAAAGCATGCTTTAAAATTTTCATTTTTTTTTGAAAGGCATGGCTTCTCCCAAAATTTATCACCTTTGACCAAAAAATTCAATATACATAAAAAAGATTTAATAAGATCCATTTAGAAGAGTATTCTCATCAAGTACCACAATCATAAAGAGGAAAGCAATTTAAAATATTTATCGAGTTTATAAATATCTTTCACTATTTGTGGGAGTGTACAAATGATGTTCTGCTGTATTTATTTACTTATATATTTATTCTTTAATTTATTTAACCTACATACATTGGATATGTACTGTGTATGCACTGGCACTCTTCTAGGCACCCAGAGACTAAACTGAATGAAATCCTCGACAAGTTCTCCAAAGCAACCCACTGTGAGTGACTGTGTCATGTTATACCACATGCATAAAAGCTTTGTGGAGACAGAAGGAAAGAGTAATCTTGCTTGGATAGAGCGTGGACGATGGAAGGAAAGCGGTCTTGCCAGGAGATGTTATGGTGCTGGGCCTTGAAGGGTGGACTTTGTTAAGTAGACAGAGATGTGGGGAATGGACATGCAGACATTGATAGGAGAATACGGAGAAGGAAGAGGAGAAATATTGGCTAGTCCTCTCATGAAAGGTAAGTGAGAGGGACTCATGATCCCCAGGCCTGTCTCTGAAAGACACTGCAATGATTCTCTGGCTCAGGGGTTCACAGCCTTGGGGCCGCGGGCCAGTACCGGTGTCTACTGCGGGAGGTGAGTGGTGCGCAAGGGAGCAAAGCTCCAGCTGCCGCTCCTCATCACTCCCCATCGCTCACAGTACGCCTGAATCATCCCCTCCCCACCTCCCTACTTGGCACCCCCACCTCGTCCATGGAAAAACTGTCTCACGAGACTGGTCCCTGGCGCCAAAGAGAGGAGACTGCTGACCAGTCCATCCTGCCACCCTGCAGACCAGAGACGAGAAACTCTGCAGGAGGGTAAGGGTGCAGCAGAGGTGCTCAGAGTCTCCTTCATCCTCAGCCTCTCTCCCTAATTATCTGAAGGACTCAGGTGTCCTGTTGGGCTGGTCAGCTGTCTATGACCCGAAGTGACTGGCACAAGCATCAAGGACACTGCGGTGGGCAGAGGGGTGAGGATGCAACACGCCCTGCAGCCCAGCCCCGCCTTCCCCGGGGCACAGCTCCATTTGTCAAGTGAGGAAGTGACGCGGGCTTCCCAAGTCCACCTCTCCTCTAAGGGTTTTTTAAGATTTCCCGGTAAACAGAAACCCTTGGGCACACCTCCGTGGGTGCCTGGGTAGACCTGTGGCTACCACACCATGTTTCATCACAAGCCCTGTAATCACAAACCCCACTCCCCAGCACTTACACTTTCTAACCACGCATCAAGCCTCCACATCAAAGCACTGGAAGATTCCTCCTGGGAGACACTCTTCCCCCTCCCAGGTCTGTTTCTTGCAGCTGCGGTAGAAACCAAACTCTATCTCCCCCTCACCACAGACATAAAAGTCACAGGCAGGGATAGGCATGTACACACGGCTCTATTTAAAATGGATAACCAATAAGATCCTACTGTATAGCACAGGGAAATCTGTTCAATGTTATGTGGCAGTCTGGATGGGGAGGGAGTTTGGGGGAGGATAGATACATGTACATGTATGGCTGGGTCGCTTTGTGATGCACCTGAAACTATCAAAACATTGTTAATGAGCTCTACTCCAATATAAAATAAAAAGTTTAAATTAAAAAAATTACAAGTAGCAACAGCTCCTAATAGAGCACTTAATGGCCTAAGTAAATCATCTAGAGCAACACACACTCAGCCTCTTGCCTGCACTTGCTCTAAACCACCTTGAAATTTATTCTGCACATGCCGGGTGCCTCTTTAGCCCTTCCTGTAACTATTCAAGAGGAATCCAGCACCTGATACCTCTAAAGCACTCAACAAACTGGCTTTTCATTTCCCAGGAGACCCTCATCAAGGAGGTCAGGCTCATTAGCTCTGTTTTAACAGTGGAAGCAAAGACAAGTAAATACCCAGACCAAAGTCACCCCAGCCTGACACAGAACAGGGACTAAGACAGATGAAGGAACATCTATCAGATCCCCTCAACCTCCAACACACGCATCAGACATGACCTTCGAACATGCATAAAGGAGGAAGCAATTGAGTTTAAAGTCCATGGGGTGTTTTAGGAGTTTTTGTGCTGTGGTACTTTAATTCTTTGCACAAAGTCTGTATTCCATGAGTTCTTTTACAATTGAAATATAATTCACAAACCATAAAATTCACCCTCTCAAATATATACAATTCAGTGGGTTTTAGCATATTCACAAAGTTGTGCAACCATCACCACTCTAATCTAGAAACTTTTCATCAGCCCAGAAGAAACCCTGCACCCAGAGGCAGCCAAGACTGTTTTTGAGAAGGAAGGAGTTCTGCTTCAAGATTCTAGGGGTGATGGTAACAAGGAAGGAACAGGTGCAGTGGGTATATGGGGAGGTGGGCTGAGAACACAGAATCTCCAGCCTTGGCTTCCAGTCCAGCCCTCTGAACCTATCTATGAGTTGTTGATGCCAAATTCCTTTGGAAAATTATATTCTGTTTCTGTCCAGACCAGAACCATCATAGAGGGCAAAGGGTGAAAGAAGGAAGTTACCATACCTGCCAGTGAAGGCACCTGTCATTTTTTAGATTAAACATAATTACAGAATGATAGGTTCCTCCTTGGCTTTTTCCCACCTCTCCTAGCAACATCTGGCATGGGAGAGCTAAAATGATAAACCAGGAATTTATTTACTTATGCTCTATCTGGCCTGGGTTAACCGAAGAAAAACCACACAGGGACAGTAAATGTCTTGTGAATTTCATCACAGGGGGGCTGAGATCAGAGTCTTGGAACATCAGTGTAATCACATTGGTCTAGATGTCAGCAAAATGGCTCAAGAACAATAAATGCTCAGAAATTGTTTGACCAATGCAAAACTGACCTGGGATTCTGAAGCAGCAAATATGGGAAGTGATCAAATAGTTACTTTAGTCCAAGGCCTCCTTAGGGCTGTGGATGAGGCTCCAAAAGAATCTTTGCCGATGCACTGAATAAAACAAGTGCCAAGAAAAGCCTGCACTGTCATCTCAAGGTACCACCATGGCCATTTATCATACTGTGGGGCTGAGATCTCCAGAGAGATAGGACTGCTCTCACTTTTAGCATTTCAGTCCTTCCAAGCTTCCCCTCCATAAACCTTATGTATCTTAGCACTTCCAAAATTTCTGAATGCCTGAAATACACAGAAACCAGGATGCCATTTATTCTTGTATTCAACAAAGATCCTTGGAACACACTCTGTTATTGTTGTTTAGTCGCTCAGCCGTGTCTGCCTCTGTGATCCCATGGACTGTCCCCTGCCAGGTTTCTCTGCCCATGAGATTTCCCAGGCAAGAATACTGGAGTGGGTTGCCATTTCCTCCTCCAGGGGATCTTCCCGACCCAGGAATGAAACCCACATCTCTTCCACTGGCAGGCGGATTCTTTACCACTGAGCCACCTGGAAAGTCCACTCTATTTACCACATTTAGCACATTGTCCTACAGGTTTTCTACTCTCAAGGAGGTGTTGGTCTAGTAAGAAACTGAAGACAGAGCCACGAATAAGTACTCTAAACAGTAACAGCAGTGCTGGGTGAGAGGGTGGAACTTGGCTAGGCCTGTTCCCTTGGGAAGGGATAAAATGGGAAGAAGTGTTGGGAGGCAATTCGAGATGAAGAAAACAGTGTGTATAAAGAACAGCAGGTGATGCATGCTTGCAGAGTGCGGGAGGTCTGGTTATGCTGCAGAGTGAAGACATGCAGAGCAGTCGTGGAGGACTGGGGCTGAAAAGCCAGATTGGTGTCAACTGTAAAAGTTGTGAATGCCAGTTTAAGGAGTTGAGCGCTAATGCAAAGTCACCCATGGCTTTATTAAACAGAAGGATGAATAAAGTCATGATTATAGATATGAAGAACAGAAAGAGCAGCAGACAGATGAGACTCGGTCACAGTCTCACTGTAACTCTGATCCTCTATTCTGCAGAGACCACAATACTAAGAGACCTCGGTCAGGAGGAACCTTAAATGAGACACCAGGCTTTGGGTTTTCTTCTCTGTATACGGAGGAGTTGTTGATGAATTTTAAGATCATTTTGTAAGTTGCCACTCCACAATTCTAAATCCAAAGGGTGTGCTTCATGTGAGCACCTTAAAAGACAATGATTTCAATGTCCCAAGCAATGTCAAATCTTCACTCCAGTCTAACCTCACTCTACCTCTCCCCTTTCTCTTGAGCATACAGTGGACACGTTAGGGATGATGCGATCGGAGTCTTTAGGGGTCAGGTTCATCTTCGGAGTGGACCTCAGGTTGGTAAGAAAGGTTCTCATCCAGGCTGATATAAATATGTACATTCTAAGAAAGAAACCTTGGAGCTTCTGCACGAAATAGAGAACCAGGAAGATGGGATCTTGGGCAAGGAGAATCACACTACAGAATAACCTGGGATGGGCAAAGGCAGAGAGGAGGAGAGTGAGATGAACTCACTTTTAAATCGGCCTTAGTCATTGTTCTAATGTTAGCCTGCATGCTGTCAGCTTGCAGCACTGTCTTTCTGAGGGGTTAGCTTAGGACACCCAAAACCCGCTGCAGAAATCCCTGGTCCTTCTTTAGGCATTGCTTCACACTGAGAGTCCCTGAACTGATCTGCTAAGACGAAGCATCACATCAGAGTATCAGAATCTACCCAAAGGACAACTTCATCGAGGACCAGATGCATGATGTCCTCTTTCAAAGAATCTGGCAATTTAAAGTCAAATGTGGATTTGAACTTGGGAAATTCTCAAAGATCCTTAAATTCACTGAATAACTTAGAGTGGCTTAGAACAGACCTGGCATGCTGGGTCCCCTTTTCCTCTCCTGGCAAGGCCGAGCTTCACGCTAAATCCAGCTGAGTAGTAATGAGGTGGCTCAGGTGTTGAGGTCAAGCCAGAAGGAAGCGTTAACTTGTCCATTCTTAGCTTCTTGTTAATGGCACCTGATGAACTGACCCTGCAGTCTTTCAAGATTGAGGGTGATACCCCCTGATGGCCATGACTATTAGAAGACTTTGCTTAGATCAGGATTTTTAAAATCACTGTTAATCTTAAAAACCTTGCCTCCAAACCAAATCTAATATGGCTTTGGAAGGGGCTCCCCAGAGCAGAGTTAGAAAAGAGCTGGATCAATTGGAAGACAAATAAAATGCACAACCATGAAATTCCCTGCCATTAGGGGATTGGAGGGGGAGTGTCTATGGGTTATTAGTTTTGCTTGGTTGTTTTTTCAATTCTATTAAGTGTGGTATTGTGAAGAGCCTCATATTCTTTATGAAAGAATTACAAGGGAAAGGGAACATCTCTAAAAATAGAATCTAGCCACCCGTCCAACCTCTGCTATCTATGCTACCATTCTGAGTTTTTCTCTGCTACAAGGATTAAGCTCAGAACTTTAGTGGTGATAAGCTAATTATCCCAAACTAAGGATAACAAGTGGATCTTGTCCATCAGTAACTAACATTAAGGCGACCAAAGGTAGGCCTGTGATAGAATGACACTCTTTTCTTTCATTCTTTTTTTAATCGCCCCCACCCCCCACTTCAGAGTTTGAAAGATATTAATGGTAGGTCTAAGTTTCCCACATGGTCTTGTTATGGTCTTCTGACTAAAACTGTTAACAGTGGCAGTAACTTTCAACACCTCTGTAAGAAAATAACCTGCTAAAGGTCAGGGGTTAATAACAGCAGAGGATCACTAATTATCCTGTAAATCTTTACTCTGGTATCAAACGTGACCCAAGTCTTTATTGCTTCTGGAACAGCAGCCTCTAAAGACCCCAACTTGTTCCACAAACATAATGAGAGCAGCACATTAGTGTCCTGGCCATCTGTGAAGAAAGATAAGGGACAGATGAAAATCAGGCAGAGGAGAGGGATGCAGAGAGAAAGGACAAAATCAGGAGAAGTGAGGGCAGGAGACCAGCCAGAGAAACGATGTCCCATGGGTTGAGTTGGCTGGGTCTCCACACCTCTCGCTGCCGGAACCATCTGGTATGGAGTTCTGAAGTGATGCAATCCCACATCCCAGAGAGACAGCCACATACAATAAGGTGCCCTACTAGGTCTAAAAAAATCCACCAGCACGGATGCCAGGAACACCAATGATCTGCCTAAAGTTTGTGCCTACATAGGCCTGGCTAAGTGAACAATCAAGTGAGAGATAACATAGCCAGGTAATTCTTTTGTAAAGATGTCCAGAACACAGTGGGAATGGAACTCTCTTTGTGGTTCTTCTATTCAACTCACAGTCGACCATGGAGCTGCTGCTTATTATCTCATTCTCACTCCTCTGCCCCCACACACAACTATGTGAGCAAAAGCTTCACTGCAAAATGGCTTAAAATTTAAGAATCTCTCGCCCAACAGAAGAACAAGATGTTCCTTTTTCAAGTAACTGGAATCTATTTGACTTTCTGAGATTTGGAATAGAAATTTCCACTTCTGACCATGAGAGAGATAATTGAATTTCTATTTCCTCTGCTTGGTGACATTTGCTCTCAATGGCAAAAATAAGACAGCCTCAAATCATTAATGATCCTGTGATGAGAAATGGAATGGCAGGTTAAAGAGAGCTTTGCACTGGGGTGGGGGTGGGGGACACAGGAGAATCAGGTTGCTGTAATTTCCCCAGAGCCCACTTTTCTCATCTTCAAATGATGAGAGTAGGTCTCTGAGGACCAACCCCCCCCACCCCCCCAGCTCTAACCGTGGTATTCAATGACACTGGCTCCAGTCACACCCCAAATCAGGTGCAGGCTGAGTAAATTTATGCATGCCAACTGGATAAACGTCTCTGGAAGTTTTTCCAAATCAGACTTTCCTCTTGGGCTTTGGGATGCTTCCGGCTTAGGCCAGCCTATCAGTTTATAGACTGGTTACACTGAAACTCAAGACAGGGACCTATAGGGAACTATAGTGACCTAGAGGGAACTCCAATCAGCGGCCCCCCAATAAGAAAGAATCATCTAGCATCCAGATGTCAACAAAGGGTCTCCAATGACTTTTTACTTTCCATGTTTATGTGGACAAGGGTAATCTAAATAAGAAAATTCCATGTGATCTCTCTCTGCAGCCTCACCGATAGCCCTTTATAGAGCTATATTCTAAAAATCAGAAATATCAGCTTCCTTAAAACCTGCTTACCGATCCACTTCTCTGTTTTCTGGAGAGGTTTACAATGGACTAAAATAAACAGATATGGAAAGAAGGAGTGATGAGAGAGAGAAATAAGGGCTCATATAGTGTGTTGTTTCTGGTGGTGGATGGGGCAGAAGCTGCAGAAAGTGGAGGTGGTTTTGTAAATCGGACTTGATGGAAAGCAGCGAAGCTTTCTATGCATGCTGCTGGAAGTAGGTCACTCTGTGCTACTGTGTGCTGGCATGAATAGCAATTGAGCAACTCTTCGAACATTCTATTTACCTAGCCATGAAGATGAAAACATTCATGTGGGGGGAAAATGTGGCCAAAAGGTTCTGACACAACCAGAGAGATGAGGAGACATTCAAATGGCTTATGATTTCATCCAAAATGCTTTGCTTGTTCCTACAACGGTGTTTCTCTGGATCTTTTCAAACCTCTGCAAAGAGTTTATCCACATGATACTCATTAAAGTCTCATTTGAAAGGGGAAAAAAAAGCCCAAAGCTCTTTGAAAAAGGCAGGGTTATCTGGGCTACAGATGTTCGGGTAAAAAGATTTTTAAATATATCTAGTTCTGTTCTCCACTGCCATCTGACTGACCTTTGTAAATTGAGATAACGGCACACATTTAACAAAATCTGACATCAAGTAAGATGTGTAATAATATTTAAACTCTGTAGTATTAAAATACATATTTATGGATCATTTTGTACATTGTAATGAGAATAAGTCATTTTGAAGCCTGCAGTCTCAAAATCAGAATTCTGATTTGAGCTTTGCAAGTCCTTGAGGGCCACTTGGCTGCAGTGTGGCATTGAACGCAATATGGACATATGGCTTTGGGAAAACCAGGACACTGGATACAGGGTGATTGCAAGGAAACTGTCTGGTAGATCCAGTGAGAGCTCTGTTCACTATTAGTCCTCCCTCTTGTATTCCAGTCTTTTATTGACAAAGAGTTTAGTATTTGCTATAACTCTCTGATCTAGAACAGTGACGTTCCCTCACTAGCTCTCACCTTATAAAACGGATTGGAAAAGAGAACGATAATGATACAATATCACCTGCACATGACTTACATAAGGAGACTAGCCCTCTGCTTCTCCTAAACTGTCTTGATTCATTTCCATTGCTAATTAGTTTTCATACACTTGTATTTCTGTTCTTATCATCTGTGATTCAACCCAACAAGCAATGATGTACCTATTATGAGCTGGCTCTGCAAAGAAGCCCTTTCAACATTCACGAGCTAATTTAATCTTTAACGATGCTTTAATGTGGGTATTTATAGTCCCATTTTACAAACAAGGAGCTCCAGAAAAGTCAACCTACTTGACCAAGTTCACCCAGTTATAAACACTAAAGTTAGGGGGGAAAATTCCTATGTCTTTTGGCTTCAAGCTACGGTTTTCTTCCACTACTTCAGTCCATATTCTCTCATTTTACACATCTCAGGCAGTTCAGTCGCTCAGTCGTGTCCGACTCTTTGTGACCCCATGGACTGCCAGGCTTCCCTGTCCATCACCAACTCCGAGAGCTTACTCAAACTCATGTGTATCGAGTCGGTGATGGCATCCAACCATCTCATCCTCTGTCGTCTCCTTCTCCTCCTGCTTTCAACTTTCCCAGCATCAGGGTCTTTTCTAACAAGTCAGTGCTTCACATCAGGTGGCCAAAGTATTGGAGTTTCAGTTTCAGCATCAGTCCTTCCAATGAATATTCAGGACAGATTTCTTTTCGGATGGACTGGTTGGATCTCCTTGCAGTCCAAGGGACTCTCAAGAGTCTTTTCCAACATCACAGTTCAAAAGCATCAATTTTTTGGTGGTCAGCTTTCTTTATAGTTCATCTCTCACATCCATTCATGACTAGTGGAAAAACCACAGCTTTGACGAGATGAACTTTGGCAGTGAAGTAATGTCTCTGCTTTTTAATATGCTGTCTAGGTTTTTCACAGCTTTTCTTCCAAGAAGCAACTGTCTTAATTTCATGGCTGCAGTTGCCATCTGCAGTGATTTTGAAGCCTAAGAGGATAAAATCTGTCACTGTTTCCATTGTTTCCTCATCTATTTGCAATGAAGTGAGGGGACCAGACGCCATGGTCTTAGTTTTTTAAATGTTGAATTTCAAGCCAGCTTTTTCACTCTCCTCTTTCACTTTCATCAAGATGCTCTTTAGTTCCTCTTCACTTTCTGCCATAAGGGTGGTATCATCTACATATCTGAAGTTATTGATATTTCTCCCGGCAATCTTGATTCCAGCTTGTGCTTCATCCAGCCCAGTGTTTCTCATGATGTACTCTGCATATAAGTTAAATAAGCAGTGTGACATTATACAGCCTTGACATACCCCTTTCCCAATTTTCAACCAGTCTATTGTTCCATCTCTGGTTCTAACTGTTGGTTCTTGACCTGCATACAAATTTCTCTGGAGGCAGATAAGGTGGTCTGGTGTTCCCATCACTTTAAGAATTTTTCAGTTTGTTGTGATCCACCAGTCAAAGGCTTTAGCATAGTTAATGAAGCAGAAGTAGATGTTTTTCTGGAATTCTCTTGCTTTTTCTTTCTTTTCCAATGGATGTTGGCAATTCGATCTCTGGCATCTCAGCCTTTTCTAAACCCAGCTTGAACATCTTTTTGAAGTTATCTGTTCTGTTGAAGCATAGCTTGGAGAATGAGTGCAATTGTGCAGTAGTTTGAACATTCTTTGGCATTGCCTTTCTTTGGGACTGGAATGAAAACTGACCTTTTCCAGTCCTGTGGCCACTGCTGAATTTTCCAAATTTGCTGGTATATTGAGTGCAGCACTTTCACAGCATTATCTTTTAGGATTTGAAATAGCTCAGCTGGAATTCTGTCAACCCCATGAGCTTTGTTCAAAGTGATGCTACCCAAGGCCCACCTGACCTTGCATTCCAGGATGTCTGGCTCCAGGTGAGTGATCACACCATTGTGGCTAACTGGGTCATGAAGATCTTTTTTGTACAATTCCGTGTTTTCTTGCCACCTCTTCTTAATATCTTCTGCTTTTGTTAGGTCTGTACCATTTCTGTTCTTTATTATGTCCATCTTTGCACAAAATGTTCCCTTGGTATCTCTAATTTTCTTGAAGAGATCTCTAGTCTTTCCTATTCTATTATTTCCCTCTATCTCTTTTCATTGATCACTTAGGAAGGCTTTCTTATCTCTCTTTGCTATTCTTTGGAACTCTGCATTCAGATGGATGTATCTTTCCTTTTCTCTTTTGCCTTTCACTTCTCTTCTTTTCTCAGCTATTTGCAAGGCCTCCTCAGACAACCACTTTGCCTCTTTGCATTTCTTTTTCTTGGGGATGGTTCTGATCACTGCCTCCTGTACAATGTTACAAACCTCTGTCCATAGTTCTTCAGGCGCACTGTCTATCAGACTTAATCCCTTGAATCTGTTTGTCACTTCCACTTTATAATTGTAAGGGATTTGATTTAGGTCATACCTGAATGGTCTAGTGGTTTTCTCTACTTTCTTCAATTTAAGTCTGAATTTGGCAATAAGGAATTCATGATCTGAGCCACAGTCAGCTCCCTGTCTTGTTTTTGCTGACTGTATAGAGCTTCTCCATCTTTGGCTGCAAAGAATATAATCAGTCTGATTTCAGTATTGACTATCTGGTGGTGTCCATGTGTAGAATTGTCTCTTGTGTTGTTGGAGGAGGGTGTTTACACATCTCAACCCAAGATAATAGAAGTAAAGTGCTTAGCAATATGTGGCATACAATGAATATCCAACAACATCAATATTGTCATTATTAATACTGTGTTTTTTGTTTTCACTGTTGGTATCACTCATAGAAATTCCAAGCTTGAGGAATAATCATTTAGAGAGTTAAGCCAAGGGTAACTTAAACTGTTATAAGCTGCTTGAAAGTCTTCCTAAGCCCAGGGACCATTAAGAATCAGCTCAGTTCCAGTGAGGAACTTGGCCAAGTCATACTTGTATATCTCTCTAATGCTCCTTAAAAAACTGAACATTCCTTAGATATCTCTGATGAAATCTCACTTACACTGTCTGCTGTAAGATCTGGCCACTGGGGCTTTCACAGATGATGTCAAGCTATCCATGCCCATGGATGCCCAAGCTATCCATGGCCCAAGCTCAGTCAAATCCCCTGAACTTGCTATAAGGCAAAACACTCAGTAACTGACCCTGTGGATTCCTGGACACAAAATCCTCAGTGACACCCATTTTTTTTTTTTTTAACAAGAACTAGGCTTCATTCAGCCTCTAAGACATTCCCTGAATTAGACAGAGTACCTGAAGAACTATGGACAGAAGTTCGTGACATTGTACAGGAGGCAGTGATCAAGATCATCCCCAAGAAAAAGATATGCAAAAAGGCAAAATGGTTGCCTGAGGAGGCCTTAAAAATAGCTGAGAAAAGAAGAGAAGCAAAAGGCAAAGGAGAAAAGGAAAGATATACCCATTTGAATGCAGAATGCCAAAGAAAAGCAAGGAGAGATGAGAAAGCCTTCCTCCATGATCAATGCAAAGAAGCAGAGGAAAACAATAGAATGGGAAAGACTAGAGATCTCTTCAAGAAAATTAGAGATACCAAGAGAACATTTCATGCAAAGATGGGCACAATAAGGGACAGAAATGGTACAGACCTAACAGAAGCAGAAGATATTAAGAAGAGGTGTCAAGAATACACAGAAGAACTATACAAAAAAGATCTTCACGACCCAGATAATCATGATGGTGTGATCACTCACCTAGAGCCAGACATCCTGGAATGCAAAGTCAAGTGGGCCTTAGAAAGCATCACTATGAACAAAGCTTGTAGAGGTGATGGAATTCCAGTTGAGCTATTTCAAATTCTAAAAGATGATGCTGTGAAAGTGCTGCACTCATTATACAAGCAAATTTGGAAAACTCAGCAGTGGCCACACTGAAAAAGGTCAGTTTTCATCCCAATCCCAAAAAACCACACAATTGCTCATCTCACACACTAGTAAAGTAATGCTCAAAATTCTCCAAGCCAGGCTTCAACAGTACATGAACTCAAGCTGGATTTAGAAAAGGCAGAGGAACCAGAGATCAAACTGCCAACATCTGTTGGCTCATCGAAAAAGCAAGAGATATCCAGAAAAACATCTATTTCTGCTTTATTGACTATGCCAAAGCCTTTGACTGTATGGATCACAACAAACTGTGGAAAATTCTTCAAGAAATGGGAATACCAGACCACCTTACTTTCCTCCTGAGAAATCTGTATGCAGGTCAAGAAGCAACAGTTAGAACTGGACATGGAACAACAGACTGGTTCCAAATTGGGAAAGAAGTCTGTCACGGCTGTATATTGTCACCCTGCTTATTTAACTTATATGCAGAGTACATCATGAGAAACACTGGGATGGATGAAGCACAAGCTGGAATCAAGATTGCCAGGAGAAATATCAATAAACTCAGATACGCAGATGATACCACCCTTATGGTAGAAAGCGAAGAAGAACTAAAGAGCCTCTTGATGAACGTGAAAGAAGAGAGTGAAAAAGTTGGCTTAAAACTCAAAATTCAGAAAACTAAGATCATGGCATCTGGTCCCATCACTTCATGGAAAATAGATGGGGAAGCAATGGAACCAGTGACAGACTTTATTTCCTTGGGCTCCAAAATCACTGCCAATGGTGACTGCAGCAATTAAATTAAAAGACGCTTGCTCCTTGGAAGAAAAGTTATGACCAACCTAGACAGCATATTAAAAAGCAGAGATATTACTTTACCAACAAAGGTCCATCTAGTCAAAGTGATGGTGTTTATAGTAGTCATGTATGGATGTAAGAGCTGGAGACTCTAAAGAGAGCTGAGCACTGAAGAGTTGATGCTTTTGAACTGCGGTGTTGGAGAAGACTCTTGAGAGGCCCTTGGACTGCAAGAAGATCAAACCAGTCCATCCTAAAGGAGATCAATCCTGAATATTCATTGGAAGGACTGACGCTAAAGCTGAAACTCCAAGACTTTGACCACCTGATGCAAAGAACTGACTCACTAGAAAAGACCTTGATGCTGGGAAAGATTGAAGGCAGGAAGAGAGGGAGACGACAGAGGATGAGATGGTTGGATGGCATCACCAACTCAATGGACATGAGTTTGAGTAAACTTTGGGAGTTGGTGATGGACAGGGAAGCCTGGCATGCTTCAGTCCTTGGGGTCGCAAAGAATGGGACACAACTGAGTGACTGAACTGAACTGAACTGAACTGCACTCAAGGGGATCCTTCTATCCTTATTTTCTCCTTGGGGGACAAAGCTTTCTTTTTTAAATTTTTTTTTATTGTGATAAATGCCACATAAGATAAAACATACTATTTTAACCATGTGTATCTGTCCAGTTCAGGGGCACTAAGTACATTCACATTTTTGTGTAACTCTCATCATCATCCACCTCTCAAATTTTTCACCTTCCTAAACTGAAACTTGTCCCCATTAAACACTAACTTCCCACTCCCCCTCTTCACCCCCTTAAACACTCCTCTGCCCCTGGGCATCTATATGTACTTTCTGACCCTGAATTTGATTATTCTAGGTGTCTTGTATAAGTGCAATCAAACAGTATTTGTCTATACACACTGTATGTTGGAATGAATGCATTTTTAAGGTTAACGTAATACATGGGAGACAGAGCTTTCTACCCCATTCCTACAGACCTGTGAGCTCACCTGGCTGACCTTGAGCACTGCCTTCTTGCACACATACAGTCAGGGAGCCTTAGACAGTCGGCCAGTCATCTGTCTAAGCTTTTTTCTCCAAACCGCTTTCTCCTACAGAAAAGAGGGGTCAGAATAGCTGAGATTCTCTGATTTTATTTTTTATCTTCCTTCAATCTGCAATCACCATACTAGGGGCTGAATCATCAGTTCCTATGAAGTGAAGCTGAGAAGTGGTAGCAGTCTTCTGCGTCTCTGTTGTGTTTTTCAACCCAAGAAAGGGGAGTGGGACAGCATTCTACGGCACATGGAAAATTCCTATTATACCACTGTGTTTCAACTTAAAAAGACCTTTCTTATAAGGCCGCTTCTCTGTTCATTCATCAGTCCTCTGCGGCAGTGAGTTTTACAGAATTAGGACTGAGGGCCAAAGAGGGTAACTGATGATCTCAAGGATTAGCGGTAAAGTGACAGAGACAAAAAGGCTCAAATCCAGCTTTCTGACTCCCACAGTGCTCTTTCTACCAACCTGTTCTGTCTACCAAAGCAATGCTGATTTTACTGAGAAATCATGAACCACTGTGCTTGTATGTCAGCTTAATGAATTAGATATACGGAAGATACACATCAATAATAAATACCGTCAGGAGTTTGAAGAGTTTGGGCTTATAGACCTGGGAATGAAATTGAGTTATTAACCAATTCGTACAAGTATACAAATCACATGACAATCTGATATGATTTCCCTGTGACAGATGCCCCCAGATCTGCTTCTTCCTGGATTCTAGCTACTGGTCTAAAGACATTAGACACTATCTTGGGCCCATTTCTGCAGGCTATTGTGTGAATGTTCCTTACAAAAGAGGTCAAGATGACCTCTAAATAACCTGACAGATCTCTCCAGGGAAATATTAATCTAGCCATCTAGTCTCTGCTGGATGAAAGATAATGATTTAAAGAAAATACAAGGGCACTTGACTGCTAAAATATGTTGCTGCTCAGCTGGGAATAAAGTATTGACAGTACCAATTGCTGACATCTTTCCACTTTTCTCCTCTTTCTTTATTATAGCCCTCTTCCTGTGTGTGTGTGTGTGTGTGTGTATGTGTGAGTGTCGTGTCTGACTCTTTGCGACCCCATGGACTATACCCTGCTAGGTTCTTCTGTCCATGGGATTTCCGAGGCAACAATACTGGAATGGGTTGCCATTCCCTTCTCCAAGCTCTCTCCCTACTCCACCTTAATTCTACAGCCCTCCCTCCTCTACAGTCCCCCCAAAAATACCCATCATGGGACTGACAGTGAAAAGCAGGAGCCATGTATTCCTCACAAGGGGTGTATTTGAGAAAACAGGTCTGCCACTTTGCATTGGTCAACAGCACCACCCCTCACACCTCCTGTGTCCCTCCAGCTCCTGTCTGTGCCAGACACTGCTCTGTGAGTGCATGTTTGAACCTCTGGGTTCAGATAATCATATGCACATCATGGAGCCAAGGATGGTTTCCTCTTTTTTCCTACCCCTGCTACAAGAGTTTACATTCATTCATGCTTTGCACAGGCCAAGTTTAGTGTTCGTAAAGTTCTCAGTGATGTGATGATCAGGCTGAAGCTAACAAGACAAAGTATGACAATGGATAATTATTACTATTTTTCACAACAGCTAACTTACACTGAGCACTAGCTCTATGCTAGGTAATGGGCTAAACACATACATTCTCATTAAGCTATTCGACAGGTGAAATGCAGGTACTATTATTAATATCACCCCCGGTTTAGGGAAGTGAGACACAATAGGTTAGGTAACTGGTCATGACTTTGGCCTTGTGGCTCTAGGAAGGGAACACACTCTTTCCGAACCCTTACCCTTTCCACTTGTCACTGGATAAGAGACAGGGCCAGTGCAGGATCATCAACATGCAGGCCAACAAATTGACTCCAACTCTTGCCCCCCTTGACCACTGCGGTAGGAGAGAAGTGAGGTGGTGTTCTTGTTATTATCCACACGGTCTTAAAAATGGGGAGGGCTGACACATGAAGAGGACTTGATAACCTGTCTATATATTCTCTTTTCTTGACCTTGATCAAGTCAAGAGTGGGAAAGCATTATCTGGGTACATGAAAAAGCATCAGTCCCCAGATTGTCTATTAACAGAATATACAATATAGTTAATGCCTTTGAAGTATGTATGTCAGGTGCTACCTAAGGGTTTTGGAATATATTAATTCATTTCATCTTCAGAGCAATTATGAGTTGGAGAACAATTACAGGTGAGAGGGCTGAGGTACAGAAAGGTAAAGTAACTTGCCTAGCATCATACATTTAGCAAGTGGAAGAGACTAGGTTCAAACAGGCTGTGTAGCTCCAGAGTCTGAGCTCTGAAACACCAAACTTCCCGGCCTCCTCCCTATGAAAGATCCTAACATATAGCTTTTATTATAAGAATAATTTCTTCTGATCCTACTTGCTCATACATCTCCCTTGCCCCCTTTCTTTTGGTTTTCTGCCCTTGGTTTCCATATCCTAAAGGACATTACATTTCTTCTAGAGTTTATTTTTTAATTTTAAGTTGTGCTCCATACATATTTCCACTGCAAGGTGACCTCCTATGGTTAGTTCTCCTCCATACCCTACCAGAACCAAAGATCAGGAAATTAACAGGTGGCACTGACATGTCTATTCTCTACTTAGTAGCACTAGCCCATTAATTAGAAGATGCAACTAAAACAATGCTAGTGGAGTTTTGCATAACCAAAAAAAGGTGCTGGGTTTCCTGCTTGTTTCTGCAAGAGCACGCTCTAAAGGAATACAGATATGTTTCACAACAAGCCGTTAAAATGTGAACACAAGTGATGGTAAGTGAAATGAGTGGATGCTTAGACTTCAGTCAGGACACAAAGACAAGAACTTGGGGAGAGCTGATAGTTTCTCATCCAGCTCTAAAATTGTGGCCAGAAAGGCACAGAACTGGAAGACAATTCTGTCAGGAGCCTATACCCACTCTGACATCAGCCTTAAAAGCTGATCTCAACTCCTTAGCAACTATGTCTCTTTCATTCACAAAATTTTCAGTATCTTTTTTCTTTACTGCATCTATATTTTCTGATTGTACCACACACTGGAAAATAAGTTCCCTATGAATCATACCTTCTGGGTGAAGTGGAACTTCTTTTCATTTGCCCTACACTCATGATGGGGTCACAAACAGTCAGACATGACTTATGGACTGAACCACACCCCCTTTTTTGGGTTTCAAATAGAGCTTTGAGTCCTGGCAGTTGAGTATTTGGTGAACAAGATCACATATACTTCATGTGATAAATGTAGATCACATTCTTCCCTTAGTCTTTGTATCCACAGACTCATTCATATTTCTTTCATCCTTATTTGGCTGTCCTGTCCAGTATGTGTCAGGCTTTTTATTTTGCCTTCACACAACCACACCTACTTCCTGCTGACCATTATGGCTGCCTTTCTGTACACTTCTCTGGGTTCATTAAATGCATTCTCTGGAGTGCATTTATGCAACATAGTGTAAATAGGAAGGTTTTTAATATGGGAAAACCTGAGACAAGGTTCTTACACCTAATACTTCTGAAATCTGTAGGCCTCAGTTTCTCAGTCTTTAAAAAAAATAGGAATAATACAAACACCTACCTCACAGGGCCATAAAAGTGAGGATGCACATGGGGATATTTTGAAATATGAGAAATAAGAGTTGTAGTTATTATTAATATTATGATCATTAAAGACTGGTGACAAGAATAACTTTTTTATTCCTGATTAAAAAAAAAAATCAATGTGATTCTACTTTAGTGTAGAGGGCTGTTGTGTTTCCCAAGCCCTTCATAATGCCATTTCATTCTTCTTTTTTCAGAGAGGATAGCATATCAGGTCAATGTTTTCAGAAGATGATTTTAATAAACCCTAGGTTATTTCCTGAGTCATTAATGGTATGGCAAAGAGTATTTTATTTTATAACTCTAACTAGAGCCTGTATCTGGGAGAGTGTTAGCTTGAAGTTGATGACATGAAAATCACCACGCTCTTTTCTGTCCTCTACATAGATTCTAATGTTCTTGCAGCCTGTCTCCATCAACTCGACTTCTTAGTATATAAAGTTAGTATCCTCTAAACCTTGCATGAAGACTGGTTATTTACTCGTTTAATAACTGAGACTCCATGCCCAACAAATATGATAGTAATTTACCATTAAAAAAATACATTTCAAAGGTCGAACATGCCAGAGCTTGTTGAAAATCTAAGTAGATGCCCTTGATCAACATGTACGGTACACTCCTACAGAACAAGGATCATTCAGACTTGACTTCCCTTTCTAGATTCCCACTGTTACCAGTTCTCCCCTCCACCACTGCACTTACCTCTTCCATGCCTGCTAGGTTCAATTACTGTAGAAGTGTTTACAGATCTCATCCATTAGCATCAACTTTGATGGCTTGTCCCCAGTAAGTGCTCAGAATCCTTACAAACAGGGAAGGTCTGACAGATGAGGTTGAAATATTACTTTGTTCCCTTTCCCTAACTTCATATCTGAGGTTCTTTGGGATGCATGGGCATGTCTCAGGCAGCACCAGTAATTTAACTATTCTGTTACCCAGTTAGGGTACTCTTTGTCCTCAGTATTACTTGTTTAAGTAACTAAAATGTTAGAAAGTCACATGCTTGCTGGAAATTCACAAATTCTTCAATACAAAAAAGAAAAGTCACTCCATCCGTTACTTTTAACATTTTCTCCTTTATAATCATGAGAGGCTCCTGCTGCGACAGCGCAGGAGCGGCCAAGAGGAGCTACCCCATGTCCGAGGTCAGGGGCGGCGCCGAGAGGAGCTACCCCACGTCTGAGGTCAGGGGCGGAGGCGGAGAGGAACTACCCCACGTCCAAGGAGCAGCGGCTGTGCAGGGGCAGGAGGGCTGAGAGGAGCTGCTCCATGTTCAACCTCAGGAGGGGCGACCTTATCCAAGGTAAGGAGCAGCGGCTGCGCTTTGCTGGAGCAGCCATGAAGAGATACCCCACGTCCAAGGTAAGAGAAACCCAAGTAAGACGGTAGGTGTTGCGAGAGGGCATCAGAGGACAGACACACTAAAACCATAATCACAGAAAACTAGCCAATCTGATTACAGGAGCACAGTTGTGTCTAACTCAATGAAACAAGCCATGCCGTGTGGGGCCACCCAAGACGGTCGGGTCATGGTGGAGAGGTCTGACAGAATGTGGTCCACTGGAGAAGGGAATGGCAAACCACTTCAGTATTCTTGCCTTGAGAACCCCATGAAGAGTATGAAAAGGCAAAATGATAGGATACTGAAAGAGGAACTCCCCAGGTCGGTAGGTGCCCAGTATGCTACTGGAGATCAGTGGGGAAATGACTCCAGAAAGAATGAAGGAATGGAGCCAAAGCAAAAATAATACCCAGCTGTGGATGTGACTGGTGATAGAAGCAAGGTCCGATGCTGTAAAGAGCAATATTGCATAGGAATCTGGATTGTTAGGGCCATGAATCAAGGCAACTTGGAAGTGGTCAAACAGGAGATGGCAAGACTGAACTTTGACATTCTAGGAATCAGCGAAATAAAATAGACTGGAATGGGTGAATTTAACTCAGATGACAATTATATCTACTACTGTGGGCAGGAATCCCTTAGAAGAAATGGAGTAGCCATCATGGTCAACAAAAGAGTCCGAAATGCAGTACTTGGATGCAATCTCAAAAACGACAGAATGATCTCTGTTCGTTTCCAAGGCAAACCATGCAATATCACAGTAATCCAAGCCTATGCCCCAACCAGTATTGCTGAGGAAGCTGAAGTTGAACAGTTTTATGAAGACCTACAAGACCTTTTAGAACTAACACCCAAAAAAGATGCCCTTTTCATTATAGGAGACTGGAATGCAAAAGTAGGAAGTCAAGAAACACCTGGAGTAACAGGCAAATTTGGCCTTGGAGTACGGAATGAAGCAGGGCAAAGGCTAATAGAGTTTTGCCAAGAGAACACTCTGGTCATAGCAAACACCCTCTTTCAACAACACAAGAGACAACTCTACACATGGACACCACCAGATGGTCAACACCGAAATCAGATTGATTATGTTCTTTGCAGCCAAAGATGGAGAAGCTCTATACAGTCAGCAAAAACAAGACAGGGAGCTGACTGTGGCTCAGATCATGAATTCCTTATTGCCAAATTCAGACTTAAATTGAAGAAAGTAGAGAAAACCACTAGACCATTCAGGTATGACCTAAATCAAATCCCTTACAATTATAAAGTGGAAGTGACAAACAGATTCAAGGGATTAAGTCTGATGGACAGTGAGCCTGAAGAACTATGGACAGAGGTTTGTAACACTGTACAGGAGGCAGTGATCAAAACCATCCCCAAGAAAAAGAAATGCAAAAAGGCAAAGTGGTTGTCTGAGGAGGCCTTGCAAATAGCTGAGAAAAGAAGAGAAGTGAAAGGCAAAGGAGGAAAGGAAAGATATTCCCATTTGAATGCAGAGTTCCAAAGAAAAGCAAGGAGAGATAAGAAAGCCTTCCTCAGCGATCAATGCAAAGAAATAGAGGAAAACAACAGAATGGGAAAGACTAGAGATCTCTTCAAGAAAAGTAGAGATACAAAGGGAACATTTCATGCAAAGATGGGTTCCATAAAGGACAGAAATGGTATGGACCTAACAGAAGCAGAAGATATTAAGAAGAGCTGGCAGAATACACAGAAGAATTGTACAAAAAAATATCTTCATGACCCAGATAATCACGATGGTGTGATCATTCACCTAGAGCCAGACATCCTGGAATGTGAAGTCAAGTGGGCCTTAGAAAGCATCACTATGAACAAAGCTAGTGGAGGTGATGGAATTCCAGTTGAGCTATTTCAAATCCTGAAAGATGATGCTGTGAAAGTGCTGCACTCAATATGCCAACAAATTTGGAAAACTCAGCAGTGACCATAGGACTGGAGGTCAGTTTTCATTCCAATCCCAAAGAAAGGCAATGCCAAAGAATGCTCAAACTACCACACAATTGCACTCATCTCACATGCTAGTAAAGTAATGCTCAAAATTCTCCAAGCCAGGCTTCAGCACTACATGAACCATGAACTTCCAGATGTTCAAGTTGGATTTAGAAAAGGCAGAGGAACCAGAGATCAAATTGCCAACATCCTCTGGATCATCAAAAAAGCAAAAGAGTTCCAGAAAAACATCTATTTCTGCTTTATTGACTAAACCAAAGCCTTTGACTGTGTGGATCACAACAAACTATGGAAAATTCTTCAAGAGATGGGAATACCAGACCACCTGACTTGCCTCTTGAGAAACCTATATGCAAGTCAGGAAACAACAGTTAGAACTGGACAAGGAACAACAGACTGGTTCCAAATAGGAAAAGGAGTACGTCAAGGCTGTATATTGTCACCCTGCTTATTTAACTTATATTCAGAGTACATCATGAGAAATGCTGGGCTGGATAAAGCACAAGCTGGAATCAAGATTGCCAGGAGAAATATCAATAACCTCAGATATGCAGATGACATCACCCTTATGGCAGAAAGTGAAGAGGAACTAAAAAGCCTCTTGATGAAAATGAAAGAGGAGAGTGAAAAAGTTGGCTTAAAGCTCAGCATTCAGAAAACTAAGATCATGGCATCTGGTCCCATCAGTTCATGGGAAATAGATGGGGAAACAGTGGAAACAGTGCCAGACTTTATTTTTGGGGGCTCCAAAATCACTGCAGATGGTGATTACAGCCATGAAATTAAAAGACGCTTACTCCTTGGAAGGAAAGTTATGACCACCCTAGACAGCATATTAAAAAGCAGAGACATTACTCTGCCAACAAAGGCCCGTCTAGTCAAGGTTATGGTTTTTCCAGTGGTCATGTATGAATGTGAGAGTTGGACTGTGAAGAAATCTGAGCGCCGAAAAATTGATGCTTTTGAATTGTGGTGTTGGAGAAGACTCTTGAGAGTCCCTTGGACAGCAAGGAGATCCAACCAGTTCATCCTAAAGGAGATCAGTCCTGGGTGTTCATTGAAAGGAATGATGCTGAAGCTGAAACTCCGATACTTTGGCCAACTCACGTGAAGAGCTGACTCATTGGAAAAGACTGTGATGCTGGGAGGGATTGGGGGCAGGAGGAGAAGGGGATAACAGAGGATGAGATGGCTGGATGGCATCACTGATTCGAT
This sequence comes from Cervus elaphus, assembly GCF_910594005.1. Taxonomy (NCBI): domain Eukaryota; kingdom Metazoa; phylum Chordata; class Mammalia; order Artiodactyla; family Cervidae; genus Cervus; species Cervus elaphus. The sequence goes on from NC_057828.1 coordinate 59,920,951, forward strand.
GGACATGAGTTTTGGTAAACTCCGGGAGTTGGTGATGGACAGGGAAGCCTGGCGTGCTGCAATTCATGGGGTCGCAAAGAGTTAGACACGACTGAGCGACTGAACTGAATCATGAGAGAATCTAAGGTTTTTCTGACTGACCTTTGTTTGTTTGTTTGTTTCTTTCTTGTTTAAACATTTTACTTTATTTATTCAAATTTTAAGGCTAGGTTTTATTTATATCAATACATCCAAACTCTTATTATTTCAACATGTAACTGATGTGAAAAATATACATAATTGACTTTTTTTCATTCCGAATCTTCTTTTTATTTAACTTTATTTTGTATTAGAGTATAGTTGATTAACAATGCTGTGAAAATTTCAGGTGAACAGTGAAGGGACTCAGTCATACATATACATGTATCCATTCTCCCTCAAACCCCGCCTCCCAGCCAGGCTGCCATATAACAATGAGCAGAGTTCCCTGTGCTGTACAGTAGTCCTTGTTAGTTATCCATTTTAAATACAGCAGTGTGTACCTGTTCATCCCAAACTCCCTAACTATCCCTCCCCCTGCCCCACCCCGGACTGCCCCAACCGTAAATTCATTTTCGAAGTCTGTTAGTCTGTTTCTGTTTTGTATTTACTTTGACTGTGCTGGGTGCTGGTTCTACACTGCGGAGCACGGGCTTAGTTCCGTTCCCTGCATTGGAAGGCTGATTCTTAACCACTGGACCACCAGGGAAGTACCTGGCATCATTTGTTTATATCTTATCCTATATCCTTATATCCTATCCCCTGATGGTTATAAAAATCTATTTTTGGTCAAAAAAAATCTATTTAGCATGTGTTTTTCCTACATGATAACCTATCAGACTTTTCCAAATTCTTGCTTTTTTCTTTTTTCAATTTTGTTACTTAAATTGTTCCATTAGTACAAAACATAGACTAGATTACTTTGTCCTCTTGTGAGAGGTTTCTTCTATCATTTAAGGGATAATTTATATCCTACTTTGTGTTATCTTTGGTTTTTCACAAACAGCCAGATCTGGACTTGGAGGAAAAAAGCTTCTGGTACAAAGGTGGCTTTTCTTTTTTTTCTGGGCAGACCTTTCAGTCTTAGGTGAGGGATCCTAAACTGCAATGGAAACCCTTCACCACCTCCATTATCCTTAAGGGAGTGAAACAGAAAGTCTAGCTGACCAACCTCTGAAGTGAGACAAATGGAGAGGGAAATACAGTCTTTGCCAAGATGGAGGGCCAGTCATTTGGGGAGGGAATGGGAGAGGGAAAGATTCTTCCCGTCTAGAGTTTCTAATATTGTGTTATAGATGATAAAACTAAGACGAAGGGGCTTCTAAAAGTAGCCGGCTCGGCCTCTTTAATTACCCTGTCTAGAGAGAAAGTCTGTCATCAGGGCTGGAGTCTGGGACTGTTCAAGAGATTGATTGGAGGAAGACACTTTTTCGTCCCATCTAGATTGCTGCGGTTTTACTGGAATTGAGGCCGGCCATAAACCTATCAGTGACTCAAGAAAATTGAAGCAATTAAGCCTGCAGGTGTGCCTATTTGTCATATTAATGATGGATCTGTGTTAATCTAAGTCAGAGAAGGCTTCGCAGGCGTGTTCACGGCTGTCGGGGTGCAAGGGCCTGGGGGCGGCGCTGCAGCTCCACCGCTACAATTGGGGAGCACGGGCTCCGGGCTGCTGAACCCCCCCAAGCTCCTCTCCTCCATCACAGGGGCTCCAGTGCCAACCAAACTATTTCATAGATGGCTAATTTGACTCAGATGAAGAGAACGCTAGTGGAAGAGATGTAGTTTGATGTGACAAAAATATGATTTGCAGTCCTGATTTTGCAGTCAGACAGGCCTGGTTTGACTATCAGCCTTTCTACTCAGTACTGGTTTGAGCCCAGCGAGGGCCGTGATACCTACTTTAGAAAGCTGTTGTGAGCAGGGAATGGAGTCATAAATGCAAAGCTCTTAATACGGTGTCTGGGAGCTATGGCCACTTTAATGATTTCTCCTTTTCTGACCTTGAAAATATTTTAACTCCTAGGAATTAATTTCCAGTCATTTCTTTACAGGCTGCCAACTCCTCCTGGGTGAGGAATAGTATTAGGAAGGTTGAGAAAGATGAGTAGACCAGTCACTAGGCAGGCCAATCCGAGCACCTGCCCAGGGCTCCTCCCACCGGAAGCTGCCCCTCCCCCATCCCACCCCTTCCTCAGGCCCCTCTTTCCGCACGAGCCCGAGGACAGCCCGCAGTGTTTGGGAGATCAGGGGCCTGCAGATCTCTCAAAGGATGACCATGATTTCTACTACTGGAAAGGTCAAGAAACATTTTGATTTTGATCCTGAATGTCCAGTCTCACAAGTTGGATTTTGGCCAGTTGACATCAAGCACATGCAGTCTTGGTTTTTGCATGGGAATTACTGTAATGCTTACAAATGAAAATGAAACCAACCACCTTAAGTCATACAAAAATAATAATAAACAAACATACTGGCCTTGGGGGGAAAAAAGGTGGGAACCTAATCAGAGAACAGCCTGTCTATAGACTTAGCTCAGCCCATGAACTTGAGCAAGCCAGATTCTCTCACTCTTAGCAATTGGAAATAGTGAATGTGGAAGGAATCAGGTCTAAATCAGTGGAAACAAGCTTGGAGAGATGCATAGGAAAAGCACAGATGGAGAGTCTGGGCCATAATGGCCACTTCAAGCTGGAGAGATGAAAAAAAACAGAAAAAAAACATGAGTAAACAAGGCTCCAAGGTAAGACACTGCACGCAGAGGGAAACACTAGGCAAGATGGCAGGGGGAAGACAGGAGCCGATGCTTGGCCGGAGCAGAGGCACATTCAAGCAGGACAACACAGGAGGACCCCAGAGGCCTTCGCGGGGCCCTGAGTGCCATCCTGGATCTGGGTCCACCTGCCTCAAGGCCTGGGAGGAGCGTGGCTCATGTTCAGTCATTCCTTCGAAGTCACTGCCTCCTGCTGATGTGAGTGACTCTTAAGAAGGACTCTCCATCATGGAGTGACATCAGTCACTGTACCTTACGATCAAAGGAACCTTACCCACTGAGCTGTGATACACCCTTCAGAGGATCTCAGAGAATGCTCAGAGAATTCCAGACACTGGCCTCTCCTCTGAAGGCCTTGATCACAGCACTCAGCCCAGGCCTCCTCTGATGGCCTATCACAGTTTACAGAAGAGTCTCTCCCTCCCCACTCTTGAACAACAGGTAAATACATGTAACTCTTTATGAGAAAAGTCATTACAACAAATGTTTATAGACAGTGACAGAGTAAGGGGAACCCTGGTTTTTTCAAAAGTGTGCCTTTTCAGTCTAGCTATGGCCCTGAAGTCTCTTTGTAATTTTGTTTCCATCTGCAAAATGGGAGTCATGATAGCACAATGGCAAGTCACAATATGCTGCATCTGTGAGGTTGTGCAACAGGCAGCTAATGATACTAGAATGGCAATGCATTCTCCTTTATTATAAAAGAAAAGATCTTCCTTTGCCAACCCACGTAACTTTGTCAGCAATAATGAGAAGGGAAACAATAAAAACACTGTACATGACAGCTAAAATCAGAATTTGATAAAATATTCTACTTCGAAAGGGATACTGTCAAGTAAAAGAAAAAAAAAATCAATTTGGGTAGGAAAAAAAAAATCTGGTTTGTTTATTAGTTTTGCTTCTAATGCCACCAAATGGACCTCAATCTGAAATGGCCTTTGAAATCAAATTTGCTGTTCTCCAATTCTGCAACTTACTCTTTATGCTAATTTGTCTGCACCTGCAGGGACAAAGAAACTGGCAGCATTGAACATGAGATCCAGGAAGAAAAAGCAACACAAAGATTCAGGAAATGAAACCAGGACTAAATCATATTAGGTGTATAAAGGTTGGACTTTTTATAAAACAAGGGAAGAGTGGATTGAATAACTGAGAGAACATTCTGACTGTAAAAATGACAGATCCCTGGTGAACGACCTGATGTCTTTCCCAGGTCCCAGAAGAATGGCAGTGTGGGGTGTGGCGCAATTTGTAAGATCAAGTGCTGGACCAAGCTGGGTCTCTCCCAGCCTTCATACCCCTGATCATGGAGGTTATTGTAAAAATGTCTCAAGGAGTTTTCATCCTTTAGAAAGCCTCTAGAAGTTTTGGTTAATTCTCCCTTCCAACTTAAAAAGCCTCTTTTGTCAGGGTCTATGTTGAAAGTAATATTGCAATTTTAAGGAAGAGACCCGGTCACTATTTCCCCACTGTTTTTCATTATCTGGGCCCCATTTCCCTTCTTCTGCTTCCAGCTGCCACATCACCAGGTATGCTCTAAAGGTGCCTGGGAACCAACTTGGGTATCCCAGCCATCATAAAACCTAAAGACACATGTACTACAAAGGAACTTCGAGATACTGTCCTCATTTTACAGATGCCCAATCCTTCAAGGGCATAAATGCATACACACACCCCTCATTTAAAACATCACAAAAACTTAGTTAAGTATTTTGCCCAAGGTCACACAGAGCATTAGCCCATAAGAAATCCAGAGAAAGAATCTCTTTCTGTTATACTGCCTCTCAAAAAACATTTGAAAAGATTTTTTAAAATATTCTAAGATGCTTCTATTTCGAATATTCTCTCTATTGCTCTGTCCGGTATATTTAATTTTAGACTCCCTGCACTATATCAAACCACTGTCAAAATTCAAATTCTGTCAACAGCCAGTATCTGTTGAGGTCCAATGAATGCTGTGAATGTTATGTGTTTAATGCTCAAGCAAAAATGTCAATTTCCACCTTGGAGTTATTAGACCTAGGGAAAAAATCAATTTGGCAGGTAAAACGTTCAACAGCCACACTCCTTGTGTCCTTCCCCTTCTCCTCTTAAGCATCTCTTCTCTTCTCCATTTTCTGCCCTATCACCAGGGGTAAAAGAATATTGGCATCACACATCCCAAAGAAGACTTTATATAAAATTAAATAAAAAGGGAATCAATTTTTTTTATCCACTGCTTAATTTTCACTAGACCAGCTGTCTTATCTCCTTTAGACCAATACTAGTTTCTTAGAGAAATAAGGTCACTTTTATGCTTAATAATTGCATCAAATGCATTTCTGGAACAAATGATACAAATTCACTTATGAAGAAACTCTTTTTCATTAATCGATTGATTGATGAGGAAAGTCTCTGTGTCCCGTATTTGTGAATATAAAGAGATGGGAAATAAGAGGTTAATGGACTTTCCCAATATCATACCATGCAACAGGATAAGAGTTAGAACTCACAGCTCCTGCCTCTTCAGTCCAATTTGTTATTGGAGTCACAGAGGAATGTCTTTTAGTGAAACTTCTTGAGATTTTATGTCCCTAATTCTGTTCTGTCTCCCTAGGGAGGAAGTGTAGTGAAGGGGAAAGAGAATGGACTTTAGAATCAGACAGACGTGGTTAGACTCCCAACTCTGACATTTGCTGGTCACGTGATCCTAGGCAAGTTGCATCACCTCGGAGCTTGTGTCTTCATCTGTAAAAGGCAGATAATAATACACACTTCAAAGGGTGCATGAGGCTTAAATGAAACCATATGTGATGTGTACGGCAGGCACTTAACACATGTGTGCACCTTTCACATCTGTATTTTTCTTGGACAACTAAACTATAATTGAGCCACAAGAGAAAGAAAACAAGTCTAGAAAGTGAAGATTCGTCTTCACTTACTTCCAATTAGTTTTGTGAGTTCTAACATTTTAACTTGAAAATAAGCTCAATTTTGTAGAGAAAATACACTGATGGTACCACTTTAAATGCCAGGGTCTTCTCCCTGGGCAGCAGGTTCCATTGATCTCTCTATTCATGTGTCAATGCCCCCATTTCATTACCAAGACTATCATATACATCGTCAGGAAAACAGGAACTAGAAAAAGGAAAACCAGGGATCTCTCACTTGACCGAGTCACTAGTGGGCTGTGTGTACTTGCATTCACTTGTTTCTTTGGAAAGTATTTTATTGAATCCTACCTTAATACCACCTGGAGTAGGAAATTGCAACCCACTCCAGCACTCTTGCCTGGAAAATTCCACGGACAGAGAAGCCTGGCAGGCTATAGTCCACAGGGTCGCAAAGAGTGGACACAATTTAGTGACTGAGCACACGGAGAGCACACGCACACACACACACAGACACAGACACACACACAGACGCACGCGCACACACACATGCACACGCACACAGACATGCACATGCACACACACACGCACACACAGACACACACACACACAGACACACACGCACACACACACACAGACACACACACACACGCACACAATGCCAAAGGTTAACGGTTACAAATATGAATAAACCTGCCTCAAAGGAGTTTACATCCCAGAATGGACAGGGAAACACCGACAACCAAGAATGCAATAAAGGACCCGTGGGAGACGTATATACATAATGGTTGTTGTTGTTCGGTTGCCAAGTCATGTCTGACTCTTTCCAACCCCATGGAGCGCAGCACAGCAAGCTTCCTTGTCCTTCACGATCTCCTGGAGTTTTTTCAAACTCATGTCCATTGAGTCGGTGATGCCACTCAACTATATCATCCTCTGTCGCCCCCTTCTCCTCCTGCCCTCAATCTTTGCCAGCATCAAGGTCTTTTCTAATGAGTTGGCTCCCAGGATGGAGTGAGGGGATAAGGAAAGAGTAGCCCCATCTTCCTAAGGAGAGGGCATCAGAATTGTTTAAAAGAAAAGATGGCACCTACACTAAGCTTAAAGATAATTGTGGCTATTCAGCAGAGTGTATGTGTTGAAGGGAAGGTACTCCATGCTATGCGTGTTAGTTGCTCAGTTGTGTCCGACTCTTTGCGACCTCATGAACTGTAGCCCACCAGGTTCCTCTGTTCATGGAATTCTCCAGGCAAGAATACTGGAGTGGGTTGTCAGTCCCTTCTCCAGGGGATCTTCCTGACCCAGGGATCGAACCTGGGTCTCCTGCATTGTAGACAGATTCTTTACCATCTGAGCCATAGGAAAGCCCACTCCATGCTACAGAGCCGTGTAATAATAGCAAGGCACCCTCCTAGAACATCAAGATGGCACTTGGCAGGCTATCATATGCTGATGAGATCACTGGAGGTCACATTACAGAGTACACTGTGTGACGTGCTTAAGAGTTTGAACTTTATCCTCCAGGCAGAAGGGAATGGAAAGTCAAGACCTGATTCAGGCTTTTAGAAAGGTGCTTTTGGAATGTAAAAACCAGATGGTCTGAGATCAAAGTCAGTAAGATCAACCACTACAGAGTCTTCAAGCTAAGAGGGGTTAAGGGTTTGCCCGATGGAAAGAAGCAGAAAAAGACAGGAGGCTAATGGAACAGGAGGAATTAACAGACTGGATCACTGCTTGGATGTGGGGATGAAGGGAAGGATAACCCTGAGAGGTCAGTATGAGGTTTACACCATTCACCCAGAGAGGAAACAAGGAATGGGGAGCAGGTTTGCCGGGGAGTGAAGGTTCAGACATGCTGAGTTTGAATTACACGTTGGACCTCCAGGTAGGAATGCCCCATAGATGGGTGCATGGAAATAGATCCTCTGGGGTCATGTACAAGTGATGGTAAGGTGAAGCCTTGGGAATGGATGAACTCACCTGCGAGTGTGCAGTGTGTAAGGGTCAGGGGCAATGATGAGAACAGGGACAACACTGTCCTCTAAGGGAAAAGCCTCACTGGGCCTCAATTTCCTCTCCTGTTAAGTGAGAGGGGTGGGCTTCCGGGCTCTCTTGGGTGACTTTCACCCCTACACCGTCTCATTCCGTGCCTTTTTATTTGGCTCAGGCTTTCGCTCACAGACGGCTCTTTCTTCCTCCTTTGTTATTTTTGGAAAAAGGCTGTTTGAAGTTTAAGCTCCTCTGAAGTGGCCCCTTGATCTTTCTGTCATAAGGACACACATACAAAGAGCAGAGCGGGAGACTTCGGAGCAGAAGAAAAGGCAAGTGGGAACGAGGGCCAGTCTCAGTGCGAGGACGTGACCCTTCTCGTCCCTTCAAAGGAGCCGCAATAGCGTGTATTTCCCTCCCACTCATCAGTTGTTCAGGGTAGGTGTTTTTGATACAAACCAGAAGAATAACACCAGCACCTTGTATTAAATACTCCTGGCTTCCCTTCACTACTCTCTCTTCTGACACTGGAGGCAGCTTGGCCACTACAGTCTGGCCAAAGATATTGGTTCTAGTAGGATTTGAATTACTAGGACCATTATATATTCATTGTCCATACCCCCTTTTATAATTTTACCCCCTCTTCTTCTCATCAATGCACCATATTTCCTATTTTTCCACATCCCACCTGCTTAAAGCACATGAGGATGTTCTCTACGGAAAAAAACACCCCAATTCCTATTAAACTCAAGATAAAGAGGCAGAAATCCAATTTAATTTTTGTATACTGCCCATTTCTCATTAGCCTTGACTTCTTAAGCCCTGGGGTTATGGGCCAGTGCTTATTTTCATGGTTGCATTACTAGATTTTATTACATTTGTACTGAGAGGCAAGATAGTCTCATTTTATACTTGGAGAAATAGGTTTAGTGACCTGATGACAACAACTGGCCATGGATCAGTATATTTTCTTTATTATTAGTGAGTCCAGAGCCGTGTATTTTTGGCTGTCTGGGCAGAGCATAAAATATATTGCCGATCACACTCAAATTCAACGCTAGTAATAATCTATAGTCTTCTTTCTGGAACCACTCAGTATCAGGAGATGGCGACCCTCCAGATTTTCTAAAATTGCTGTAGGAAATCGGTAGGTCCAGAAGCGTCATTCTTTTCTCCATGCCAAATTAGGTCAAGTGCCATTAAGAAAAATGTTTCACTTCAAAGTTAAAAATAAAAACATTGTTTTTAGTTGTTAGAAATTAAGAATTACAAGTGTAGTCAGAAATGAATAAAAATGCAACAACCACTGGGCTTTCCCCGTACAAAACTGTGATGGGGCATGAGATTTCTAACCCCTGGAATAGAATACTTTCCTCTTGAGACAGTCATTTATACATCAGGAAAGCAACAGAAGAGTTCTTTCTCCTGTGTGTATGTGTGTGTGTGTGTGTGTGTGTGTGTAACTCTTCCCCAAAAGCAACAGAAGAGTTCTTTCTCCTGTGTGTGTGTGTGTGTGTGTGTGTGTGTAACTCTTCCCCAAAAGCAACAGAAGAGTTCTTTCTCCTGTGTGTGTGTGTGTGTGTGTGTGTGTGTGTGTGTAACTCTTCCCCAAAAGCAACAGAAGAGTTCTTTCTCCTGTGTGTGTGTGTGTGTGTGTGTGTGTGTGTGTGTGTGTGTGTATGTAACTCTTCCCCAAATCCTCTGTTGGGAACACAGTCTCCTTAAAATGGACCACTCTCAGCAATCACCACCTGGGGTCAGGCTATCAAGGTTATAAATGAAACATATAACTGTAAGGGAGTCTTAACCCCACCTGGAGCAAACCCCTGCGGGATGCTCTTCTACATGCCAGGTACCCAGACAAATGAGGCCCTGGAGGTTCCTAGGGCTAGGTGTTCTACATCCTCCAAATCCTCTCCACAGCATATTTACCTTAACTTACTAAGATGTCTTCCTTCTTTTGTCTGAGAAAATCCCCCTGTTGCTGTCATTTAAACCTGCTCCTTTCAGCTCTGTCTTCTGCGGAGATGGGAAGTAGTTAGGTTGGAGCCTCCTAATAATACCTTCAGAGACGTGACCACTACCTCGGAAGCACCACATGCCTCTGACTGCAAAGCACAGCGCTGCCTCCGTTCCCGGTCACGTGGGGGAGTGAAGGTCTCCCAGTCATCCTTCTGAAACCAGCAGGGAGCAAATGGTTGCAGGGGTCACAGTTTCCACTCACGAGCAAAGAAAGGCAAATGGACCAAGGACGAGAGAACCAGCTAATTAAGCTCTACCACAATCCCATGGCCTGCACTGCTGCTGCTAAGTCACTTCAGTCGTGTCCGACCCTGTGCGACCCCATAGATGGCAGCCCACCAGGCTCCCGTCCCTGGGATTCTCCAGGCAAGAACACTGGAGTGGGTTGCCATTTCCTTCTCCAATGCAGTTAAGTGAAAGGGAAGTGGCTTAGTCATCCGACTCTTCACGACCCCATGGACTGCAGCCTACCAGGCTCCTCCGTCCATGGGATTTTCCAGGCAAGAGTACTGGAGTGGCTTGCCATTGCCTTCTCCGATGGCCTGCACATCTCCCACTAAAGGCAGAGGCTGCTATGTAAGCTCTTACATATGTTCTGTATCTTTCCAATCACAGAGGTGCCAGAGAACATGCTCCCCCCCAGATAAAAATCTCCAGAGTGGGAACATCTGAGCTCAAGTCCTGCTTTCATAACTCAAACCTGTTATCCCCATCTCAGTCCATCTTCGGGAGAAGAGAACTTGGTTAACTTCCCTGCCCTTCACTTCAAGACTTTTCCTACCTTCACTTTTCTTTTCATACCCCTTCCTAAAAAAGCCTAAACGGATTCTTTATTCTTTTTCTTCTCAAAGTTCAACCCCTCTCCCTGGGCCCGTAACTTCTCCCTTACTTGCTACTTCTAAAGATTCTGCTCTAGCCTCCCGACTCTTGTACCTTCAATCTATCTTTCCAGTGTTTCTTCCTCCTTGGTCTAAAACGATGCTAAAAGTCCTTCTCACCTCTGTCTCTGCCAAAAAAAAAAAAACCCAAAAAACCTTCTGATCTTAATTCTGACTTTTCTGATTTTCTCCCTTTCATTAACTGCTCAATCTTTCAAAAATTGAGCCTAAGAATTCATTTACTCTCCTCATTCTCGCTTGTACTTCTTAACCCATTAACATCCAGTTTCTTCCCAAAGATATAGGGTGTGAGCAAAAAACACTGGCATGAGAGTCTTCTAACTGGGCCAAGAACCTCTTGAATTCATGGCCTGGGCATAGCAAGTGATGGCTGAATGAAAAATAAACACAGGAAAGGGGTGGGACAGCAGAGGGGAAACATAAAGGATGAACTTTATTGAATGGTACTAATCCATGTCAGGCACTGTGTTTGGTGTTACTTATACTTGCCTTCTTTGCTCACAGAAAACATTGATTCTTAATTCAGTTCTGTTTTTAATCATCCAAATGATACTGAATAAATCAATGACCTTTTTCTGGAGTCTAGTGTCTCATCTATAAAACAAGGTGATGTGACTAAAGGATTTCTCATGCTCCTTGGCACCTAAAAGATACGAAAGAAAAGCATCTGGTTGTCTATGTTGGAGGAGAGCTTAGAGATGAGATAGTCCAGTGTTTCTAAAGCTCTCTTTCTTCACTTTTTAAAAAGAAAATTTGACTTGAAACCTTGAATCATATTTATATTCCTGTTTACCAAACATATTTATTGGGGAATTAATTTATTCTTTTTCTCTTTTTATTCAAAGACATAGATACCCGGGGTTACGTGGCCCAGTGGCAAGATCACAGGTTTTGAAAATGGGCAGTATGAATTTGAATCCCACTTTGTCACTTACTAGCCCTATGACCTTGGACAGGCTACTTAACTGATATAAGCCTTAGATTCCTTGCCTGTAAAATGCAGCTAAGGCAGTAAAGGGCACCTGCAAAACCCCTGCCTCCAGGGATTTTTGTGAGAGGTGGTAGAGATAAAAAGCCTGGTTCCCAGAATGGTTGGCAGAGAGGAATGGAACATGTGAGTTTCCCTGCTTTTTTCTTTATCTTTTTCTTCAATAGCAGGGGCAAAGTTTCTATCAGGTTCTTAACAAACACTGCAAATATCTTACAGGCACCCTTTACTCTCTCAGTGGCTTTTAGGTGGTCTGGCTTCTTTCTCAGGGAATGTTCTGATCTACTGGAACTCCTTCATTAAATGATAAAATAACAGAGTTTAACCCAAGTTCATGGCAATGTCAAAATCAGCAACAAGGTTGTTTCACTCTCCAGGTGATTCTTACTCAAAGTCCTCAGGATACTGCTCAGGGGGGTTCTCCATGGCTAATTTTGTGTTCCTCAGAAATGGAATATTTTTTCACTCAATAATTATGATCTGACCCAAAGACTTTTCCGTATTATTGAGGTTGTCAGATGTTCTGGTCTTCCATAAGGGCAGAGAAACCCTCCTCTTCCTCCACACATCTTCTCCTAGTGTTTTTCTTGCCTCCTTCTTGTCTCTCTAGTGGTATCTATTCTACTGTGCCATGGATCATTCAACCAACCCCTTTCTCCACCTTTAGCTTTCTTTTCATGTCAACTCGTTTTAAAGATAAATACAAATTTCAAGATGGGAAACAGCCAAAACCTGAAATACATATATAGTGGGAAAAGAATTACTGCAAGCATGTTCCTCTTAGAATTTAACTTGCAGATGTTGGCATCCATCTAGATGCTCAGCAATAGAAAAAGGATGGATAAATGATGGCATGGACATATGAACTAGGATGTGACAGTAAATACAATTAACCATCATATGTTTCAATGAACATTTAACCTTACCTTGTAAGTGATTTGCCACACAATGTTTTCAGACTTTTTAAAAATTGTGGAAAAGATGATCTCAGGTTTTAAAAAGCAATTTTGTATGAACAGGAAGTTGGCAAAACATGTAACTAATGTTTATAGTTCATCTCTGGAGAGTGAGGTTATGGGAGATTCTAAATTTCTTCTTTATTATGTTTTGTGTGTTTCCTCTAATTTGACTATGATTGATAAATGGTTTTTAATGAAAAGAAAATAATAGCTTTTATTTTGACACCACAGATTGTTAGGTGTCTTCTCTGGCAACAAATGTGAATACACTGGGTGTTTTGTTTGTAAAACTGCCAAAGCTATTTGCATGGGTGCAGACTATTATAGTTGGAGAAAACTACAAAATAGCAACTATTCTCAAAATTTTTTCAACAGCACAACTCTTTCTTCAAAAGAAACCTTTATTGAGATGCTTACTATGTCAACAAAGATAAAAGCAGAGTGGTTCTCATCCCAGCAGGCATAATGGGCCCAGCGTCCCATCTTTCCCATCTCCCCACCCTCCTGAGAGCAGCTGAAGCCTGTTAGTGAACTCCCTAGGACTCTGTGAGACATCATTTGTCAGGATCCTGATTTAGTACAACCTCTCTGTGCCACAAGTGAAGAATCAGGCACCGGGAAGGGCAGTGACTTGCAAGAAGTCATCAGGGTTCTGAACCAGAGCAAAACAAAAATTGCCAATTTTCATACCCCTGAGCTGGTTGCATGAGAGACCTGCCCAGAAGAGAAAAGCATCTTTCAGTGATGTTCTTGAGATACCAAGACTAGAAATAGGACCTGTGATGCTGACCACGAGGAGTCAGCCATCCTCAGCAATGCACTCAGCAAGCCATATGCGGAATTCTGCCAGTTCAGCAAGAGCCTAGACATCATTTATTATTTGGAGGTGACCACAGCCTCCCCTTCCACCTTCAGACTCTGTGAATCTCCTCTGATCCCTACCTCCACCCTCAAGCTGCCTAGGCTTACAAGAAATACTGGTAAATCCTTTCCCCTCGTTGCAATGAATCAATATCCCTGTGGTCTGCAGCCCTCAACCGTGTTTCACACAGAGCCAGCTTTCGGATGGAAGCATAAAACCCCAAATTTTGCCAAAGCCGTTCAGAGAGCCCAAGGTGCTGGTGGAAGCTAGGGAGTGTTAATCTCCATGTGCAAGGCCAGTTCCTACTCTGGTAATTACATTTTGCTTCAAAAAAGTGTCCCTGCTGTTGCTGGGAGATGCGGTCTTCATTTTCACCTCTTCGAGTGATGTTGGGAGTTAAGGTCTCTCCGAAGGTGGCCTGCTGACCCTGGAGGTGGCTTTGTTTAGGGCATGGCTGAATATCAACACTGGCTGAGCAGGGCTCTGGGTCCTGGGGTTTGCTGAGCTGTTTGCAAAGAGTTTTAGATTAAAGAAGTTGTATACCTGTAAGGTATTATTATCACCTAATCTTTTTCAATCTTCAACTCCAGTCCTAGTGATGAGGAACCAACCTCATGTGCCTCAGAGTTTCAGTTTAGTACAAGCCTAAAGGCTTGGATTTTGAAAATACATCTGAACCCCTCAGATGTGACAGAATTGAACTGGAAATCTACTTAAGCACCTAAAGAGAATGGAAGGCTTCCTACTGCTACCCACAGAGATGCCAGCCTGCCTGCTGCTTCTGCCACTGCTGAGAAGCCAAGACAAAGTTCCATTCCCAGAGTTGAATAATATTCGCTCCTAAGTGCCCAGCCAAGCTTTCTGGTACTCCCTATCTCACAAGGGATGAAATGCAGGTAGTTTTCTTGAGCTTGGGAATCAGGTCCATAAGCCAAAGACATAGATAAGCTGCCATGGCTATGCCACCATGTGCCTGAAGAGATACTTCACTGAACGTGGCTCGTGTCACCATCAAAAAATCAAGGAGGAATAAATAAAGCTCAACATTCAGAAAACTAAAAAAAAAAAAAGAAAAGAAATCAAGGAGGCAGGCAGGACATTCACAGGGGAAAATACATGTATTTTGGAGTTAACAATAAACCAAAAGGTGATACATTCATCTTTTTAAAAAAATTCTGTTGATGTTTAGTCACGAAATTGTGTTCAACTCTGTGACCCCATGGACTGTAGCGCACCAGGCTCCTCTGTCCATGGGCTTTCCCAGGCAAGAAGACTGTAGTGGGTTGCCATTTCCTTCTCCAGGGGATCTTCCTGACCCAGGGATTGAACCTGCTGTCTCCTGTACTGGCAGGCAGATTCTTTACCACTGACCCACCCGGGAAGACACTGTTGATAGTACTTATTTTTAAAATTATTTTAAACACTTCTCTTTTAAAATGTAGCTTGCTCAGTCTGAGAAAATAAACAACAGAGAAGTTTTCAAAGCAAAACTTCTATGCCTCTATCTTGCAATTCCACTCTGGAGAGTAGCTAATAGTAAAGTTCAAAATACATCTTTGTACACCCTCCTCTAAACTTGTAAATATATACAAGCACACATGGAGTTTTTCTTCCCTCTTGCCTTTTTCCTTCTCTTCCTTCCTTTTTCAAAAAAACAGTAGTCAAAACATCAAAATTCTTCCATTAAGGTTTAGAAAACTCATTGGACATGAGCTGCCCGGCCTGGCCTAGAGTCAGAACTAGCCAAAAAATTATTGCATGTCTCTTGTCTCTCTCCCCCCACCACACTCCCTTCTCCTTTATGGGAGGGGACAATGGGCATCAGATCCATGGGCAGTGAGCAAGAGAGGATGTTGGTTTTTCTTGGTTTATATAGCCAACACAGCCAGTCCTTCTGAGCAGTGGAGGTGACCCAGGAGCCCTTGCCTAATCTCATCACTGTGGAGGCATGGAGGCTCCCAGATCGCTGTACTCAGTCTGATGCCAAGAGTCTTGCTGCTCAGTGGGGAGCTCATGCCACCAGGTGGTTCTTGATGGAGTTTCTGAACTGTTTCTGAATGGGACCAGACTTGACCCTTCCAATAATAAAGGCTTCTATGGAGGGCGGTTAAAGCCATTTGTATCAGTTAGTTAATGTATTCATCTTTGTTCCATAGCTATGATGGGAAGGAAAAAGAGACACACAGAAGGAGGCAGCATAGGGACACTACACCCTGAAAACATTTGAGGCAAATAAGATCAACAAGTACAAGCACTTCTCAATTTCCCGAGTCTAGAATGCCAGAAACCTTATCTGATGCCCCCCAGGATACACATACCTACCCACACCACCCTCTCTCACACACGCTCATAACTCACACAGAGACACAGGAAGAATGAGTTGTATCTATTCTTACTCACCCTATGGCCTCTTCCCTGAACAGCCCCAGTTCAAGCCCTGCTCTCCACTTGCACATCACACTCTTCCCCAGCTCTAGCTGAGGTCCTTCCTCAATCCGACAAACCTCATCAAAACTGACCCTTAGAAAAGGGCTTGAAATCAGACACTGAAACAGAAATTAGAAGTCACTGAAAACAAGTCACTTTTCCCAGGGTGAAAACAGTCAGTAGCTGAACAAAGCTCTAATTTCCTTTAATAAAAACAGGGCCTCCTCTTCACTTCTACCACCAAAAGCACTAGTTGCCCACGTATTAGTTTAAGTTGGCTCATATGAGCATAAATGTATACACCTGTGAAACACACCACTCAGTCACCACTATTAGCATCAATGCAATCCAATCAACCCACTCAACACAACCCATGACAAAGGTCCCATCAATTTAGAAAGTCATCACCTATACACAGTTAAACTGATAATCTCTGCAATGCCTTTTTACTGTAAGAGCCAACCATCACCATATGACAATGTCCTATATGGAGGACATTCCCTACAGTCAGTAACCTACACAATAGCACTTTGTCCATCTACTATCTATACGTGTATACCCACACACATATCTACTATATATATGCATTTATCTATGCATTTACTATATTTAGTTTCTCTGTCTTCCCTTATTTAAAACATCACTAACATTTAGCTGAGTTTATGCTATGTGCTAGACACAGACCTTCCTTTGCTAACATTAAATTGTTTAATTCTCAGAAGAACTCCACGGTGTTGGTATTCTTTTTAGACTGTGAGCTTCCTAAAGGACAAAGATTCCTGAGGCAGTCTTATGTTTGCAGTCTCTTGGTAGTGTGTTTAATACATAAACCAGGAGGGCAGCTTGAGAGATAATTAATATCATGATGAAATCTTAAAACTGTAAGAGATTACAAAAGTCATCTAGATCTTATATCCATCTGATCATAGATTCCATTTAAACGGTCATCTGGCTTGTGCCAACAAAGCTCAAGCAACACTCCACCTTTGAATAAAGACCACCCATCTGTGGGGAGCTCAGTTGAAATGCTCTCTACTTTGAGTCAAAACATTTCCTTCTCTGAAGCCTCAATCCATCAATCCCTTGTATTCATTAGTCTCTTCCTACATCTACATGAAAGACCTTCAAATATTTGAAGTCTGCTCCAGTGGTTTCCAGATCTTTTTCTGATGAAACGGAACTAGTTCATTCAATTTTTCCTCATCCTTTCAACATCTTTTGGGACTCCTTTACTATTCTTCTTACCTGCCTTTGTTTTCAAGAGTGGATGGAAAGAAGACTAAACTCAAATGTTAATAAGGAGCATGGGGTAACATAAATGTATGAGTGTGGCCCTGCTTATAGTAATGAAGGAGTCCTAGGGCTGGTAGTGAAAGAAGAGGCCCATCTTACCAAAATGCCTTCAATGAGAAACAGGCTTTGTGAAAGCCAACTGTAATATGTATTTGGCCTAGAGTCACCCACTAACTAGATATTTCCTGAATCACAGCCACCAGAACTGACCTCAAAAGTCTGGGTGTCATTTGACCAGCTCAAAAGAAATGATGTTAA
Source organism: Cervus elaphus (assembly GCF_910594005.1). Classification (NCBI taxonomy): domain Eukaryota; kingdom Metazoa; phylum Chordata; class Mammalia; order Artiodactyla; family Cervidae; genus Cervus; species Cervus elaphus. The sequence goes on from NC_057828.1 coordinate 59,938,309, forward strand.
TCTCTCATTGGAGTAACTATACTTCTATTAATGCTGCAAACATTACATTAACCTTTTAGGATGTGACATTCTGTTGACTCACATCAAGCTCTCTGTGAAGTAAAGCCTGGAATTATTTTTATAGGGCTGTTATTAGTTGTTTTTCTTGAATGCAGTTTTAAGACTCTATGTTTATTCCTACAAAATTTTACCTTGTCAGATTCATCCCATCTTTCCAATCATCAAGATTCTTCTGAGTACTGACTTTGCCATTTTTGCCATCCAATGCAAATATTCCCCTTGCTAGTTTCAAGCAACCTGTAATTATGATAAGCATGTACTTTTATTGAGATATAATTCACATACCATAAAATCCACCCTTGTATATTGTACTATCAGTGATTTTTAATATATTTGCAAAGTTATACAACCAGCACTACTATCTAATTCCAGAAAGTTTTCATCATGCCAAAAAGAAACCCTATTCCCATTAGCAGTCCCCATCCCTAATCCCCCGTCCTCTGGCAACCACAAATTTACTTTCTATGGAGTCTCTATGGAGTTGCCTCTTATGGGCATCCCATATAAATGCAGTCATACATGGTCTTTTGTGTCTGATTTCCTTCATTTAGCATAATGTTTTTTAAGATGCATCCAAGTTATAGCACTTATCAATATTTCATTTGTATGATCAAATACTAGTATATTGTATGGATATAACACATTTTGTTTATTCATTCTTCAATTAATGTACACTTGGATTGTTTGCATTTTTGCATATTATAAATAATGCTTCTATGAACATTTATGTGTAAATTTTCTCACTGATAGATGTTTTCAAATCTCTTGGGTATATATCTAAAAGTGGAATGGCTGGGTCATATGGTAACTCTATGTTTAACTATTTTGAAAAAATTCCAAGTCATTTCCTGTATAAGCTAAGCAATTCTACATTCCCATCAGCAATATATGAAGGTTCTGATTTCTCCACATCCTCGTCAACACTTATTACTGTGTTTGATTTTAGCTATCCTAGTGGTATGAAGTGGTATTTCTTTATAGTTTTTATTTGTAGCTCCCTAAATACTAGTGCTGTTGAGCATCTTTTTATGGGCTTATTGATCATCTGTACATTTTCTTTGGAGGATGTGTATTCAAATCTTAGCCCGATTTTTAGTTGGATTACTAGTCTTTTTATTGTTGAGCTATAGTTCTTTATATCTTTTTTGGATACATGATTTTTAAAAGTATTTTGGATACTTGATCAGATACATGATTTGCAAATATTTACTCTTACCCTGTGGGTTGTATTTCCAATTTCCTAATTTTATTCTTTGAAACACAAGAGTTTTGAATTTTGAAGTCCAATTTATCTGATTTTTCCCTTTGTTTCTTGTGGTTTCAGTGCCATAGTTAAAGATGCATTGCCTAATCCAAAATCACAAAGACTTAAACCTGTGTTTTCTTCTAAAGGTTTTGGAGTTTTAGCTCTTACATTTATATATTAAATCCACTTTAGCACATAGTGTGAGGTAAGGGTTCAAATCACTCTTTTGCATGGGATATGCAGTTTAACAGTTGTACTAGGACTGTTTCCACCACCCCTCCATTGGGCAGCACCCTTATCAAAAAACTGTCTATAAACATAAGGGTTTATCTCTGTCGTCTCAATTACATTCCATTTTTCTATGTCTATCCTTATGCCAGTAGGATGCTGTCTTTATTATTGTGGCTCTGTAGGACAAACAGAGAGGAAAGAGCCTTGTGGTATTAGAATACAAGCCCCATGAAGACAAAGTAGGAGCTTTGTCTACTTTGGTGAAGAGGACATCTTCAGTGTTTAGAGAAGTGTCTGACACATGGTAAAGCGCAGAATAAATATCCTTTGACATTGAAAAAATGATTGAATAAAAATATGATTAGAATCCACTATCAAATTTCAACCACATATGAATCTACTTCTTGGGTCAGCATTCTGCCTTCTCCTTCCATCAAGTCTGGGAAGCTTGTGTGGAAGACCTTGCCAAATATTTTGCTGAAGTCTAAAGGACATTTATTTTAATGCTCAGTGTCAGAATACCCTATGTGACATCTATCAAGTTAGAATTACCAAAAGAACAATGACTTAGACCATTCCTAGCATAGGCAGGACATCACTAGCTGATTTAAGAAGGAAATTCTTACCTATTTCTTTAAAACCATTATTACCAACTTAGAAGAACTGCAAAATCCTGTAACAACCACACTCATATCATTTTGAAGTTTAAGAACCCATCTGATAAGCTGATACTCTGAGATGTCACATTTGCCCCTTTTGGAAGGGCAAGCCCAGGAAGCAACAGTGAAAAACAAGCAAATGACGATCCTCAATACTTGCTCTGTCAGAGCTCTCCACATTTCTGAAGGGGACATAAATGACTGAAAGATTGGGTAGTGGGTTCAGTTCAGTTCAGTTCAGTCGCTCAGTCGTGTCCGACTCTTTGCGACCCCATGAATTACACCACGCCAGGCCTCCCTGTCCATCACCAACTCCCGGAGTTTACTCAAACCCATATCCATCGAGTCGGTGATGCCATGGGCAGTGGGTAGATTTTGTCAAAAAAAAAAAAAAATCAACAAAGAAAAGGAGACATTTCAAATTTTCCCACACATAAACAACTAACAGTTTTAATTTTTAAAGATCAATTTTTTCCTTAATTGTATGTGACAGTGGACTTTTCAGCTGTGTGGGTATATACAGGACTATTAGGTCTCCACATTTAATTGAGGGTTTACATTTGGGGGTTTATGTTTTGCATGCAGATCTGCATACAAATACTGATACTGACATCAGCTCCCAAGAGAGCCTGACTTATACAAATATCCTTGCCTGAAATCTCATGAACTTTCAGGCAACTTCCATAATTCAGTCGTTACAGCTTTATGTACTTATGCCGCCTCCTTACTAAAAAAAAATCTTCACAATTTTCATTTGAGATCGCTACACAAATTGCCTCATTTAATCTTCTCAATTGAAACAGATATTGTCTTCTGCTGCAAAGATGAGAACAGCAAGACTGAGAGAGGTTAAGAAAATTATCAGTTCATAATCAGAGGAGCCAAGTTTCAAACCCAGGTCGGTCTGACACTAAAATGTACATCCTACCTCTCAAAAGAATATAATGCATTATAAATGCACATCGGGTAATTTCAAACAAAGAGTGGCTACCTGAGCATATGACTGTCTCCCGAGTAAAATCCAACTGCCTCTCTTTCTCTAAATCCTTGCCATGGACTTTGCCAATTCAAATGCCCATAATCTCAAGCCCACTACCTTTTCATCTTTCTCACATTCTCAACATGTATTTTCATTCTCAGTGTTTGCTTTTTTTTTGGTGGGGGGGCGCAAAAAACACTTCATGTGACATCTATCTTTTTAACAAGTTTTTGAGTGTACAGTATAGTGTTGTTAACTATATACACAGCCCTGTTGTATAACAGAGCTCTAAAACTTTTCCATCTTGGATTCCTGAAACTCTATACCCATGGAAAAGCAACTTCCCATGTCTTCCTCCCTCTGGTCTCCAGTATCCACCATTCTACTTTCTGTATCTATGCATTTTACTTCTTTGAATACCTAATGTAACAGGAATATGTATTATTTGTGTGATGCTTATTTTCATTTATTCATAACAGAAATTTTAGATTGTCCCATATCTTGGATATTGTTATTAATGGGCAATGAACATGGAAATGCAAATATCTCTGTGAGATCCTGTTTTCAGTTCTTTTGAATAAGTAGCCAGAAGTGGGACTGCTAGATTATTTTACATAGTAGGTCTACTTTTAATGTGTTGAGGAATCTTCATAACCTTTTCCATAGTGGCTGAACCATTTTACATTCCTACAAACAGTCTATGATGGTTCAAATTTCTCCACAGCCTTATCGACACTCACTTTTTTTTAATGACAGCCATTGCAACAGGTATGAAGTGATAGCTTATGATCTGCACTTCTCTGGTGATTACATATGTTGAGCATCTTTCATAAACCTGTTGACCATTTGTGTGTCTTGGAGAAACATCTATTCAAGTCTTGCATGCTATGCTAAGTCGCTTCAACCATGTCCAACTTTCTGGGACCCCATGGACTGTAGCCCACCAGGTTCCTCCATCCATGGGATTCTCCAGGCAAGAATACTGGAGTCGGTTGCCATGCCCTCCTCCAGGGGATCTTCCCAACCCAGGGTTCGAAACCACGTCTCTTATGTCTCCTGCATTGGCAGGAGGGTTCTTTGCCACTAGGGCCACCAAGTCCTTAGACCATTTTTAAATGAAGTTATTTGGTTTTATCATTTCATTGTTGGAGTTCCTTAATATTTTGGATATTAACCTCCTATCATACTCACAGTTTGCTAATATTTTCCCATTCCACAGGTTGCCTTTTTACTCTGTTGATTGTTTTCTTTGATGTACAGAAGCTTTTTAGTTTAATGTAATCCCACTTGTCTACTTTTGCTTTTGCTATCTATGTTCTTGATGTCATAGCCAACAAATAATTGCCAACACCAACCTTATGAAGATTTTCCTTTCTGTTTTCTTCAAGGAGTTTTATAGTTTCAGGTTTTACACTTAAGCATTTAATCCATTTTGAGTTGATTTTTGTGTATGCTGTAAGACAAGGGTCCAACTTCATTCTTTAGCAGGTAGATATTCAGGTTTCCCAATGCCATTTATTAAATAAACTTTTCTTTCCCCATTGTGTAGTGTTGGCAATACTGTTAAAGATCATTGGACCACATGTACTTGGGTCTACACTCTATTCTGTTCTATTGGTCTATATGTTTCCTATTATGCCAATACCATACTGTTTTGATCAGCACAGCTTTATGTTTTGAAGTCAAAATGGAAATACATCCCCTGTGCATGGGTTAAAAGACTTACTATTGTTAAAATATCCATATTATTTAAAGCGATCTAAAGATTCAATGCAATGCGTATTAAAAACTCCAATGGCAAATTTTTCAGAAATAGGAAAAATATCCTAAAATTCACACAGAATCATGAGGATCCTGATAACCAAAACAATCTTGAGAAATAAGAACAAAACTCAATGAGTGGTTTTTTTTTTTAAACTATCTTTGCTTCTTGTGAATCAACCCCCTAAAAAGAAAATGGCAGGAATTTTTGCACGTCTACAACACACTATTTTTGAATACCAGCTTTGAGAGCAAACTTCAATGTCATTCAGATGCATGAATCCCAGATAATTAAAGACTGCTTGTGCATCTCAAGTCCAATATAGCTAACTTCTAGAAGTAAACCCAATCTAGAACAACTCATGGTGGTGATGGTTTGGTCACTAAGTCATGTCTGACTCTTGTGACCCCACTGTCTGTAGTCTGTCAGGCTCTTCTGTCCATGGGATTTCCCAAGCAAGAATACTGGGTTGCCATTTCCTTCTCCAGGAGATCTTCCTGAGGGATCAGACTCCTGCCTCCTGCATTGCAGGCAGATTCCTTCACTGCTGAACCACTAGCAAGCCCCCAGAACAACTCATACAGAGATCTTAATGGTTTCCTCATTCTTTCCCAGCTTTGACAAAACTGTCATCATTTTGTTCATCACTATCATTTCTCCAATCATCACCACCATTAGGAAAAAGCTGTGGTATTTTCAAAGAAAATTTACATCATTGTTTCTTCCCAACTGCCCAATACCTTCACCTTATTTCATGGACAAATTTCTCCATACAGGTTCAGCCTTAACCAAGTGCAGCTCTCTCAAACACAGTCTTTAGGGTTAGAACCTGGCTTCAGTCCCAGACTCATCATCTATCAGCTATATGTCTCTACACAACCCATTTAATAAATCTAATCCTCAATTTCCTCACCTAAAAGTAGCTGTAATAATGATACCTATATCAAAACTTTATCATAAAAATGAAATAAATAATACAGTGCCTGCCTGGTCCGCAGAGATGCTTGCATTACAGCTATTCTTACTTGTGTCTTCCCCGGTGGCTCAGACAGTAAAGAATCTGCTTGCAATGCTATAGACCCAGATTCCGTCCTTGGGTCGAGATGACCCCATGGAGGAAATGGCAGACCACTCCAGTATTCTTGCCTGGAAAATATCATGGACAGAGGAGCCTGGCAGGCTACAGTCCGTGGGGTCCCAAAGACTTGGACACGACTGAGCAACTAACACAGTATTATTATTACCATTATTTTGGTTTCATTTTCCTTTTTTTTTTAAAAAAAAAAAAAGCCCCTAAATTCTCTGGCTTCCAGAAAGCATCAGAGAAACCAAGTGCCATTTCAGGACACGTTGTAAAGCAAGACCTAGATGCACACGCCGCAGGGAACACCTCTGGTTGCTCCGTGTATAGCACGCAGGCCTCCAGCAGACTATGGGGAACGCACCAGGGGCGCGACCCACCCCACTCGCACCTGCGGTGTTGCCGGTTTTAAGGCGCTTGTGTCCCACTGCCCGGCCAGCAGTGCAGAACCGACACAAGAAGCCTGAGGGCACCCGGCGCCACCCATGAGGCCACGCCTTCCCCTTTGGTCTGGGGAGGCCCTGGGCAGGCTCACCCCTGGCAGCAACGCCTAGCAGGGTCCCCCCGAGAAAACGGCCTCTGCATGGAAGCAGACCAGGTGCACTTTATGAAACTAAGAGGATGGGCGGCCACTCTACTCACTCAGCAGACAGGCGGAGGCGCAGGGCAGGACAGTTGCCAGGGTTTTCTTTTTTTCCCTTGTTTTAAACAGTTAATGCGCTCGGAGAGCTGGACTAGACGCAGGTGTAGAAATCTCGGCCAAAGTCTTCTATGAAAGAGGACGCCACGTGGGGTGAAGAGGGTAGCTCCGGCGGCCCCACAGTCTGCGTCCGGCTGCGGCCACGTGGCCGTGGACAAGTTGACCCTGAGCGGCTGCAGCGGGACGATTCAGGGGCCGTGGCGTCAAGGTCGCATGTGTCGCTGCAGCGATTTTCTCTTTCTCTTCTGAAAGAAACAGCAGCACCTTGGTGTCATCAGCCACCTCCAACTCTACAGGGACTGTGATGGGGACACTGAAGTAACCGGCAGTGGGGTCGTCGGCATTCAGCTGCCTGTTGATGGAGTTCAGTGCCTTGTTTCTGCAGGGTAGCAGGGCTTCGTTGTGCGCTGGAGGCTGCGAGGGTGGGTCAGTGGGGACTATGCCACAGGCATGCAGAGGGGCTCCCGGCCCAGTCGTAGCCAACCACGGCAGCTGTGGTCAGAGGTGATAAAGAGCTCGCGCAGGTGATCGCAGTCCGGCTCTGGGAAGAAGTCCAGGCGCCGCACGTGGCGCAGGCACAAGGCCATCTCCTCCCGGAGGCTCTCGCGGAGCATCTCGATGGGCGTGGCCCGCTTGGTATCCGGGATCTTCTGGGAACTTTTCTTTGAGCATGTGGGCCTTGAGCCCCTGGCCACACCGGCTACCGCGCAGGAATCACAGGAACCGGCGGCCCAGGGTCTCCAGGGCGTCTTGGTGGCTCTGCTCCTGACCAGGTATGTATTGATGCTCAAGCCGTGCCCGTCACCTCTTGCGCTCGCGGTACGGGATGTGATCCTTGGTCTCGGGGTCTCTGGACTCCTCGGCCAGGTGCAAGTTGATGATGTGGGTGGTGTGCTGCTGATTAGTGCCCGGCAGCCCCCCCAGAAAGTTCTCGGGCTTCACATCCAGGTAAATGAGGTTTTGCTGTGAGTGTTCTCAATCCAGGCGGGGGCCCAGCAAGATTGCGATTGTGAGCACTGTTTTGAGCGTGTGTGCAGTTGGAGAAGAGGTCCTCCACGCCGAGCAACTCCAGCTCTGAGGTGGTGCGCTTCCCCCACTGGTCAGAGGAGTGAGGACGCCCTCCGTGTCGCTGAGCTGCTCTCAGAAGCAGGACTCCAGGCACTTAAGGCTGGGACACCAGGACTTGATGAGCTCTAACTTGAGAGCTACGTATTCATTTGTAGAGAGATTCTTTTTCTAGCCAAAGTTTCTAACTGTTGTTAAGTGGCTGTCTACTCTCCCCAAACCTCTTAAATGACCCAGTCTGTGATATAGGTTCCAAGAGGTCATGAAGTGAACCCAGATCACCTTCTATTAATGTTAAATGAGCCTGTAAATGCACGTTGGGCAGCAAATCAAAACCACTGTTAGCAGCTTCTCTAACTGAAGAAGTTCCTGTCTGTTAAAGGACCAGCTGCCCTTTCATAAAAGACCACTTTTTTTTTTCTATGAATAATACATAAAATAGTAGGGAAGAAAACACATTTCCATTAAGCAATATCAATTCTCAACACACTGGATATAATCTCTTATACCTCTATAATTAAAAATTAAATACAAAGTATTATGTTGAAGAAACTCCAAAGCTGATTTTTATGTACTCTCTTTTTTCTCCGAAAACCTCATTCTTACCAGCCTTTCAATATAATTATATTCCAGGGAAAAAGTGGCAGGCAGAAAAGAATAAATCAACATATAATCTTCCTTTAAAGTCCTGGCTTATATTTTATGATGTGTACAGGCTGTTTAAAAAAAAATCATGTCTGAAATTTTCCACAATGAACATATGCTATCTTCCATTATTTTGCTATTTTAAAGAGAAAATCATGCAACATATCAGATCTGTTGTATCCCTAGACACAAGAGACTTTAGTTTACTGTGCAGACTTTCATTGACTGTGTGGGTTTCTATTAACCTATTTCTAGATCTTAAGTCCCTGACAAATAGCTGGTGCTTAATGAATATTTTTCTGAATAAATAAATACTAATATTAAAAACAAAGACTAAGAAGATATTTGAGGATGGGACAATTCAATGTTTTGCCAATATTATTGCCCAGTGAATTTTCCCCTTCTCTGCTCCACTTCCCTCTTTACTAAATAAAGACAGAGCAATTTCAGGGAAACTATCATTAGGAAGTGGGAGGATTCTTCTTACTGTTGTCCTTAATTCACTTGGGACAGGCATTCTCATTTATTTAAGAAAGTCCATTGAGTAAAAGTCCATTAAGTAAAAGTCATTGAACTCAGGAAAGTATGGGCATCTATCTTCTTAAGCTATGAAAGTAAAAAGTAATAATATATTACAACAAAAAACTAGGTTATATGCCTTTCAATCAACATACCCAAATTGATTAAAATTCAAATCATAGGATTTTTAAAGATCCATACTGTCTTGGAAAATAACCCTTCCTTTTTAAAACTGTGGAAGCTCAGGTAGAAGAAGTTAAGTGATAGTCCCAAAGATACAGAACTAGTAAATGGCAGAAAGACTTGTTCTCAGGTACTAAGTCCAATTTCAACACATGTTCTATTTCACCTCATTCTACTATAACCCCCTTAGTGCTTTATAGACAGACAATAAAAATTAGTTAATGCAGATGATGACGATAATGAAATTTCACTGTGCTGGAAACAGGGAAATGAGGTCAGTTAGCTGGCATTTGGTGATGCTTTTGTTTAAGGCAGAACATTTATTATTCTCTCTCTCTGCATATAAAAAAAAAATCTATGTACTTTGCTAAAAAAAAAAAAAAAGCCTTAGGCAACTAAATATCATTCATTAAAACATTTAAGACAAGTGACAGCTTCTAGTAATACATTTCCAGAACAGAACAAGCAGGATAAAGATAACTTAGAAACTGCATACATAGAGAATTTTTCTACTGATACCCTAATCCCCTGCTGGCCAATTTTTAAAAAGTGGGCTTTTATTGTACCATAAAAATGAACGGGCTGAGGCTTTCACATCCGGAGAAAGGTTGGTACCTGCACGAAAAATGTTTTGCCTTTCAGAGTTCAGGATGAGACAAAATCCTTGTTACTCTTGGGTGAGGAAAACTAATCATTGTGATAGAATTGGGTATTGAAAGGCAATTTGTGAGTAGCACATAAACTATAACTTGAGCAAGATAATTCCATTTCTAAGATGATTACTGATGCAAGGTTGGTCCTGGGGTCCTTTCCCAGTATTACCACTAATATGACCTTGTCTTTTACATACCAAAGACCCAGCTTTGGAGAACTGTTTGACAGTAGCTTTGAAAGCTAAGCACTTTGTATCTAGAAATTCCAGTCATCAGTGTATACCTAACTAATATGCATTTGTATATGAGTCAAAAAAACATTCACAAGAATGCTCATAGCAGCCCTATTCAAAACTGCCCCAAACTGGAAACTACCCAAATGGCCATCATGAGTAGGATGGATAAATACATTGTGTTATAGTCACACAATGGAGTACCGTTTTGCAGTGATAATGAATGAACTAGAGCTACACTCAATAACACAAATTTTCACAAAAACATATTGTAGAGTAAAAGAAGCCACCTACATGAAAAGTTTGAACCCTATGATTCTGTTATATGAAATTTCAAAGTGATCCAGTTAATCTGTGGCGTTACAAATCCAGTTAATGCTTTCCCTGGTGGAGGGGGTGGTGATGATGGGAAGGGACACAAGGAGGATTTTTTTTTTGGGGGGGTGCTCACTCTGTTTTCTTTCTTGATCAGGGTCCTGCTTATACAGGGTTGTTATCTTTGTTTAAATGCACTGACCTTTATGCTTATGATTTGTAAGTTAATATGAGTGTATGTCTATGTCATTAAAAAAAATTGAACAAGCTCTGAACATTTTCCTATAGAAACAAGATAGGGCGAGAGTGACGCATTAGTAGAAGAGATGTCCCATTAGTAAGATAAAGAATGACTGCACCCACAGGCAGCCTTCCCTCCCTTGCCCTGTTTTACCCTCATCATTGCTTATGAAACTGGTCATCAGCCTGCAAATGAGGAACACAAATGTATAAATGTCACATTCTTATGCAGGAACCAAGGCACTCACTTCTTTTTGCCCCAAGGCAGGATTGGGTCTCAGTTTTCATATACTAAAAATGGACCTATTAGGGTAATGAGTGAGTTCATGTCTGTCATTTCAAGTTGATTGCTGGCAGTCTGTGTTATCTGAGATGTGTCCCACTAATTAGAGAGAAATCAGATAAATTCAGGGAACATACATCATTTGGGGACATGGACTAATTGGGCATTTGTCCTTTGTGCTCCATCTGTAAGGACCACTGAGGGAACACAGAGGTCTGTCGTCAAGATTTAAAAAACGGAGGAAGGAATAAACTTTTAAGTACTTATTATGAGCCAATACAGTGTTAGGTATTTGAATAATCTTCACGGTAGCTTTCCAAGTCAGGTAATACTGGCCTCATTTTACAGAGAAGGAAACAAACTCTGAAAGAGGATGAAACCTATGGAAGTTCTATTGCTACTAAGGGAAAAGAGATTCAAATTTGGGACCATTGACTCCTCAGGCTGTTTTCATATAGTATAGTTTCTATGGAGATCAACAGCCCTTTGGCAAAATGTCTGTATTCTTTGGAGAAAGATAAGGCAACCCACTTCAGTATTCTTGCCTAGGAAATCCTATGGACAGAAGAGCCTGGCAGGCTACAGTCCATGGGGTCACAAAGAGTCAGACACAACTGAGCGACTAAACAACAACAATCAGATTCCTTAGAGAAAAGAACCTAAGGATTCTTTTTAATTCTGCTTCAGATCAATCCAAACACCAGGGAGTATTCCAAGTGCAAGAAAAAACAGAGTTTTGCCTGGAGAAAAAAAAGTCTTAAATAGCTGGGAGTAGTGAAGGTTTAAATTTTTCACAATTGTCATCACTGGGTCAGACCACTTTCTCAGTCAAGCCCAAAATTCTTTCAGAAATGATGATATCCAAGGGGTGGTCTATGAAATACCTCCCAAAAGGCAGTCCTCAAAATTTTAGGCATTCACATTCACAGTTAATGCATCTAACTTCCTTTAGACTCAAGAAGGAATCCTAGCACTATAGAACTGGCCAAGACCCAAAGAGGAAGAAAAAACCAGTGGTGCCAACCCAAAAGACTTTAGAGAAACCATAAACCGGATATATTGCTTTGAGGTGTCAGAACTCCAACTGGGAGCAGACCTTGCCTGAAAGCTATTCCCTGACCATCGTGGCTGCTGCTATGACCTAGAATAAACATCTGACTCTGCCTACCTTAGCTTTCCCGCACTGCAAAAGGATGATAAGAACTCCTGCCTGTCCTCAAGGATGTTAAAAGGACCAGCTAATGTTTACAGGAAGAAGCACCACGTAAGTGCTAAGTGACCACCAGTTCAGGGAGCCTTGAGCAAGGCGGGTTGGTGTTGTTCTTGCAGAGATCATATGTGTTCTCACCTCCCAAAAGAGAAGGTTTGAGAGTGACCCCCTATGTCGTCATAAGACACAAAAGCAAATGGATGATGTACAGATATATTGGGGGACTGAAGGAAGAAGTCAGAAAATAATTAGAGTGAAATTTGCCAGGCTAAATGAGATCTACAGTAGCCCTGTCCTTACATTCAAAATCACAGGCAGCCGTTTGTCCTCTGCATGCTCTCTGGCAGGGTTAGAAGGACTGCGCACTGGGAGAGTTGAATGAAACCACACTGGAGGGCTGGTCAAGAGAAAGCAGCCACAGAGACTCTGAATTAAAACTGATCTAACATGAGGACAGAGAAGAGGATCCACTGAGTTACAGAGATAGAGCAGCCAGTACGCAGTGGGTCTGCAGAAACAGCAAAGCAATAGATAAATCAAACAGTAGCTGGCTTCTGTTCAGGTGACTCTCCTCCAGGGCTTCCATCAGGTGGCAAGCAGAAGTGAATACTAAGAACAAACTCCCAGGCTCTGAGTTAGATCATTTTACATGTTTATCAAACCAGTCAATCCTAAAGGAAATCAGCCTTGAATATTCATTGGATGGACTGATGCAGAAGCTGAAGCTATAATACTTCGGCCACCTGATGCAAAGAGCCAAACCACTGGAAAAGGCAGGAGGAGAAGAGGACGACAGAGGAGAGAATGAGATGGTTGGATGACATCACTGACTCAATGGACGTGAGTTTGAGCAAGTTCCGGGAGATGGTAAAAGACAGGGAAGCCTGGTGGGCTGCAGTCCATGGAGTGGCAAAGAGTCGGACATGACTTAGTGACTGAACAACACATGTTTATCATACAGTCCTCACCAGCCCCTGAGAAGTGGGTACTATCATTTTTCTAGAAATGAGTTCAAAGTGAAAAGGTAACTTGCCTAAGATAATGACATCATTACTAAAATATAGATCTGGCTGACACAGGAGCCCTTACTCATTAAACTGGGTCCTCCATCTTATCACAGTTATTCACAGTGTCAACTAGCTCTAAGCAGATTGCTAGGCCAGCTCAGTTACACATCTAAACCATGGTACCTGGCTTTGGAGTTAAAGCATATGGCCTGAAGTGCAGTAACTCATCCGACAAGCATTTGAAGAGGGCCTGCTGTGGGCCAGGCTTGTACTAGATGTGTATAATGCAGGCAAAAGAAGACCGACTCCTTGACTTTGGTGATGTCCTTCAGCTCCAACAAGCATGGTGGGGTAGTCATTCTTGGCAAGTGCTCCACAACAAACCTCAGCCGTAGTTGGCAAGATGCATAAGCAACCACTGGAGGTGATGGCCCCTTGGAAGCCATTCTCAAGGAGCCCCTCAGCAAACAGAGAATATTCGTTAGTCTAAGTCTTGACAGTTCTATATTAATCTCCTGAAGATTATGCAGCTAAAATCTGCTGCATGTTCCTTTACTTTTAATTACAGTCCTATGAAAGGTTTGATTTTTTTGTGTGGGGGGGGCGGGGGGGAACTAGTAGTTACTGCAGAAGAAAAAAGTTCTTAATTTATTCATAATGCTATTAAGACAAAGTCATGTTTTATTGGGCTCTGTGTGTTTATGTTGTGACGCAGAAGTCAATAAGAGGGAGCTTTAGTAATATATAATATCTATTAATATTCTCCATATATGTTCACCAAACAAACAATGTCTCAGCATCAGTAAAGGATTTCAATAATTAAAAAGTATGATTTTTCCCAGTTTAACTATTTCCTATTAAAAGGATGCCACAGACACTTATGCTGACAGCCTCTCATTCCCAGCTAAAGCAATTGCACTTTATGGGGAGAGAGAGTGAAATGAACGATATAGTCCAGGAAGGGGCTCTTGTCTCCATGCTGACACTAACTGCAAATGACCTTGAGGTCTAGACCCTTCCCTCTTCATCTGTAGGCTGAAAAGATTTAGATGAGGCGATAGCCATGTCTTCCCCTGCTTTCCAATTGTGAAATAGTACTCCCCTGGGCCTTATCTTTATCCCTCCTTGATCACTGCTACCTTTTGTCAAGGATCTTTTTGAAATGAGTTTCTTGTTTTCCCAAATGGGCCTTGCTCTTCGACTGCTCAGCCTGGCTCACAGTTAATAGGCAGAATGGAGGCCCACTGGCTACGGAGACAAGCTATGTCTCCCTCTCTGACTTGCCGTTTGCCCTTGATCAGAGTCACTTAGGAATTCCAGGCCCATCATTTCCTCACTGATGGGGGATTATGTGACGATACTCACCTACCATGAAGGAGTGAGAGAAGATTAAATAATATGCTTGTATGGGACTTAGCCAATACTTGATGGTACACTGGATACTTGGTATTAATTACCTTTTGAGTCTCACAGAACTTACCTGAAATACCTTCCTGATTCAAGGACTAAATGGTTCCATAAGAGGGTTTAATTCCTTTTCACTCCTGCAAAAAACTGTGCCACAAACTGAGAGCTTGATATACCATTGCGAGCATGAATTTCGTCCACCTTAGTCCCTCAGAATCACTGACGGATCACAGTCACTATGTTTCACACTCTCAAATCATTTTTCCCATGTTCCTTTATAGATAGATGCTTATTGTGCTATAAACATAAAGGGAACGTATCCTGTGGGTATTTTGACACTGTTAAGACTCCCTCTCCACTGTAACTAACTGGGTCATCCCACTATAATCTGGAGAACACAACCTGGCTTCATGGAAAGAACTCACATTTAAGCAGGAAATCAAACTCAATGAGATGATGATAATAATTATTGTTAGCGCTGATTGAGAAATTAGTCTATGCCTGCATTGTTCTGAGAAATTTTCACTTATCAAGTCCTTTATTCCCCCAGACAACCCTATGAGCTTGTTACTATTTTCATGTCCATTTCACTGTGTAAAGAACGTGCAGCGCAGGGAGGTTAAAAGCTTCAGAATGCCACATTTCCAGGAATCGGTGCATACCAGATTTAAACCCAAGCAATTTAGCGTCTGGGCTTTTAATTATGCTACTCTCCAGAGTTGGCAGGATGATCTGAAAGAATATATCAATATGTAGAGAACTGGCCATACCAAAGGCACACAGAGAACAGCATTTTTATACTATTTAGGTTAAAATAGCTATTTTCTTAAATGCTGCTGCTTTTCCCAATTGATGATGACAAAGACTCATCTTTTATAGTCCTCTTCTCCACTTTTACTCCCCACGTTTAGCGCCACTGGTCTCGTTGCTATCTCAGTCCACAGGCACAATGCTGGGTGGCATCCATCGACATCCCGGCGTGAACCTCCTCTCAGTGTCACCTGGGAACTTCCCCAGGTCCGCCTCGCGGAGTTCCACTTCTTCATCTATCAGCTTCCTGTCTGAAATAAAACTCAGAGGAACACGTCCCTCCCCTTTTCCCTCTGCCTCCCTCACTCTTTGCACAGCTTCAGCCTCTGACAAACCGGTCCCTTGTTTTGTAAGAAAGTTAAGATACACTAAAATTTTAGGCTGTGATAACTTACCCTGGTAAAAGAAAGCTCACCTTAAGATTACAGACTCCTTATTTCCTGCAATTCACTGATCCAGTCACTAAAACATCATCAGCTTATTTGGCTCAGGTAAGCATCAAGCTGAACGGTATTCTAACAAATGATAGCAGTGGGGAGGCAGACAGCAGGTCTTAGAAGACACCATTCCCCAAAGATGATCATAGTAATTTGCTGTCACCATTCCATCACAAGTCCAGGAAAAACAGCAGCATTAAAACCCATGCAGAAGGCAGAAATTTTGAAACTTGGAGAAGTACATGGTGCTCTTGAATCCTGGGAACTAGTGGCAAAGCCAAGAAATAATGAAGTAGCAGATGGCAGGCCATCAGCAGAAAGATGGACCCTCCCACTGCCTCACCTAACTAATTTCAGGGCAGCTGGTAGTTTATCTAAAGACCATTTTAAAATCCTGCAGTGCCTTGCTCCTCAAAATGTGGTCCATGGACCAGCTGCATGGACATCACTTGGGAACATGTTTGAAACGAAGACTCTCAGGTCCCTTCCCAGACCTCCTGAGTCTGAATCAGCATTAGAAGCTGCTTATTCCTGAGTCTTGAGAAGTTTTGGTGGGGGCTCATAGCTCAGGTTAAGACTGGCAGGTCTGACCTAGCTGTAAGTAGACCCTATTTTGAAATTTCATTGAATAAGTAAGAACGTATGATAATATAAAAGCAAAATTAAGCAGGAGTGAAAAACTTTTAAATTGTGCTCAAAATAAAGCTGCAATAGTAAAGAAGAGGATGGCAAAAAGATCTACATGGAAACCCAGTAGGAATATTCCATTTGCTGTTCTGATGCACCTTCACTGTTCATCTTGCTCTGAGACCAGAGAGGCTGACCTCTGTGAGAGCAGAGGGATGAAGAAGGCTGAGATTCTCCAGAGGGCCCCTCGTCCCTCAGTGAAAGTCACAGCTCTGTCCCAACAGCCCTCACCATCTCGGAGTTCTGGTAACCCCTCCTCCTCCTGCTCTTCAGGCCTGAGACTGGTCACAACACTTTAAAAGCCCCTGCATACTGCACTATTCCCTTTTGTACCTGTTAAATAATCCCTCAGTAAATTCTGTAAGACTCAGTTGGAGTATGTAACTTGTTTTCTGCTGGGACTTGGATTGCTAGATTTAGACAAAACTGTTGGTTCAAAGGAAGAAAGGAGAGTGGAGAACATTAACTAATCATAGGGGAGGGAACTTAAAATATAAGAATGGTCCAGGGGAAAGAGGTAGCAACAAATTAGTAACTAAGGGCCATATTCCATCACACAGATGTCAAACACGGGAAACAGGCTCTGAACATGTTTAGTAGCAAGCTTACCTGTCATCTATTAAGAAATCCTACTTCTCAAAATGGGGTTTCCACTGCATTTC
Source organism: Cervus elaphus (assembly GCF_910594005.1). Taxonomy (NCBI): domain Eukaryota; kingdom Metazoa; phylum Chordata; class Mammalia; order Artiodactyla; family Cervidae; genus Cervus; species Cervus elaphus. The sequence goes on from NC_057828.1 coordinate 59,955,383, forward strand.
AGTCCAGAAGCTTTACTAAGTACATCCTAGTCATGTCTTGTCATCCCTTTAGATGCCCATCTGACCTGCATCCACAAACAGCCTTTGAAGATAAGTCATCTCTTGAAAGTGTCCCCCCTCCATCCCTTCTCCCTAAAGTACAGCATTGATTGGATAAGCCCCCCTTTTCCCTGTAAGACCTATCCTCTCACAGTCAATGTGTTCAAGTCCCCCATTCCTTTGTATAGTATGACCCCTATTTTGCAGAAGCTTCCAGAATTAGATATGATCTAATTTCTTTCTGACTTCTTTACACCACAGACTGTCACACATGTACATGCATTTGCCTATCTGCAAAACCACATGCTCCTCTCCTCGAGTGGAGTTTGGCCCACACCACTCCAGAGGGCCCACCTCTACAAGGAGTCAGCATGACCAGACTGGTCAGGTAAGAAGGCTTTCCTGCAGCTGCCCATCCATAACTGCCACTCGGGTGTCATGCTTATTCCTACCGCATCCTCATTCTGTCCCTCTATCTAGAATCTTATCGCCAGCAACCGGTTCTTAAATAATTCTCTGTCACCCAGCATTCAAGGCCCTTAGCAGGCTCACCTTCTTTGTGAAGTCTTCCCTGCAACTTTAAAACATAAAAATTCCTCCCTTATCAAAATTCCTTTTGGTGCTTGCTTCTAAGTTTGAGCCCAGGGGCTTTCTATAAGCAAAGCACATGTGCAAACAGAAATGGATACATGGGGCAAGAAGATTCAGGCATAACCTCTAGCTTCCTGGCTTAAGACCCCAGGTGGAAGGTGGTGTTGTTTACTCCTTTCTTTATTTTTATCTCTTAGGCCTCCTTTATTCCATAATCATTCTTCCCTCCCTCCCTCCTCCTTTTTTATGCCTTTGATTTTTTACTAAAACCTGGTCATTTGTCCTAGAGCATGTTTCACGTTCTGGGATTGCTTTATGTGGTGGCTTTTAACATGTTCCCTTACTTTTTTTGTCTTTTAAAAGTTTGCAGTGAGATACACATAGCATGAAATTTAACATCTTTAACTATTTTTAAGTCGACATTTACAGGACATTAAAGTACATTCACATTGTTGTACCATCATTACCCCCACCATCCATCTCCAGAATTCTCATCTTCCTAAACTGAATCTCTGTACCAGTTAGACAGCAAGCCTCTCTTCCCCATAGCCCCTTCCTCTCAACCCATGGCAGTGATCACTCTACTTTGTCTGTGAATCTGATCACTCTAGGAATAAGTGGAATCATACAGTATCTGTCCTTTGTGACTGGTTTATTTCACATAGCATAACATCCTCAAGGGTTATCCATGCTGTAGCATGTGTCAGCATTTCCTTCTTTTTAAGGCTGAATAATATTCCATTGTTGGAGAAGGCAATGGCAACCCACTCCAGTGTTCTTGCCTGGAGAATCCCAGGGATGGCGGAGCCTGGTGGGCTGCTGTCTATGGGGTCGCACAGAGTCGGACACGACTGAAGTGACTTAGCAGCAGCAATATTCCATTGTATGTGTATAACACATTTTATCTACTCATCTGCTGATGGGAAGTTGGGTTCTTTCCACCTTTTGGCTATTGTGAATAGTGGGTAATGCCAATTATTGGGTTGGGAAAAACAGAAGGGAGAGGGATGCCAGGTAAAGGGAGAAACAGTAAATCTGGTTTGGAGCATGTTAACATTCTGTGCCTCTGAGATAAAAAAAATGCTCATATTTGGTATACAAATATTATACATACAGCTTTTGAGTTCAGAAAACTATCCCAACTGGAGGACTAGATTTAGCAGTTGTGGGCATTTAGGTAGCAATGAAATCAACAGAGTAAATGAGATAACCTATGGAGAACAAGCAGAAGATCAGGACTGAGTCTTGAAGGTGGTGAGTTAGAGAGGATGGGGGCTTCCCAGGTGGCTCAGTGGTAAAGAATCCACCTGTCAATGCAGGAGACCCAGGTTCGATCCCTGGGTTGGGAAGATCCCCTGGAGTAGGAAATGGCAACCCACTCCAGTATTCTTGCCTGGAAAATTACATGGATAGAGGAGCCTGGCAGGCTGCAGTCCATGGGGTCACAAAAAGAGCTGGACATGACTTAGCGACTAAACAATCACCACCACCACAAAAGAATGGTGAGCAAGAAAAGGAGATAGAACAGCACAGAGAAAAATGAGAAGAAATTCAACAAAATGTGGGGCTATTTGATTCTGCACAACATCTAGAATAGACAGAGGATGTCAGGCCTCATCAGTTTGGTAAAAATTAAAATTAAGAATAGACATAAGTGAAATTCTTTAAATTACAAATATTGACTTTTCAAATATAGTATGCTACATTTAAAGGTATTTACTTGAAGCTCACAGAAAACAGGTAGTAAATCTAAGGAATTCATTTGTTCAGGAAATAGTAGAGGAATATAGATAACTAGGAAAGTGTGCATGAAATCACTGATGTTACATTTGTGACACATTGTTAGAAGATGTTTGAGACACACCTGATAAAACTCTCAAAGTGGTTTTAAAGGAAATAAATTGTGTTTCACACACACACACATGCACATACACTATCCCAGGGGACAGACAACTTCACTGCATTCGATGTGAGAATGCTCTAGGATAGAATTTTTGAACTCCAGTCCTTATAAGAATACTGTCTATAAAAATCACTGTTGAGGGCTTCCATCTTGGCTCAGTGGTAAAGAATCTGCCTGCCAATGCAGAAGACATGGGTTCGATCCCCAATCCAGGAAGATTCCACATGCTCCGGAGCAGCTAAGCCTGTGTACCACAGCTGTTGAGCCTGTGCTCTAGAGCCCAGAAACTGCAACTGCTGAGCCCAGCTGCCACAGCCACTGAAGCCTGCACACCCTGGAGCCTGTCCTCTGCAACAGGAGATGCCACCACAGTGAGAAACCCATGCACTGCAACAGAGGAGAGCCCCCGTTCTCTGCAGCTAGAGAAAAGTCAATGCAGCAGCAAAGACCCAGCACCGCCAAAAAAAGTATTTTGTTTTTTTAAATCACTGTTGAACAAGAAACATGAGACCTCGGTTGAAGAAGGTAAGTGTCAGTCGTGTCCAACTCTTTGTGACCCCATGGACTGTAGCCAACAGGCTCCTCTGTCCATGGGATTCTCCAGGCAAGAATACTGGAGTGGGTTGCCATTTCCTTCTCCAGGGGATCTTCCCCACCCAGGAAACCTCAGTTAGATGTCAGGAAAAGCAACCTGTGACTGGAACTTGTTTAAAACTTTCAAAATTGTAGAATGCTAACTGAAATCAAGAGGCTATAGAATATCTTCCTCTAACATTGTTTAAAAAGCAGAAATGGGTTCTCATCTGTCTGGTACTTTAAGTGCAGGCATGACTCAGGATAAAGAAGACAGACTTGAAGATCTCTCATGGGTCCTTCCTTTCATAAGATTATACGATGTTCTCCAGTTTTACTGCTTTTGGTGGAAGAGCTTTCATCTTTCCAAACTACTAAAATAGATAGCCTGGCCAGCTTTTTCAGACTTACTGATTTTTCCACTTCCTTGAAAAGCTCAGTTGAAGGCATCTTTCATCTTTAATTCTGCTTCTGAATATTTCCGTCTTACACTACTTATTATCATTCACTTGTTACTTGCCCTTCCTTCTCCATCCTTTCTCTACCTTATTTATCTACCAAAAAAACACACTAATATTTTATTTTTTTTCACTGAAGTCTATTGGTTTGAGAACTCAAAGTTGGTGGGTAAATTTAAACCATATATTGTAACATGAAAAATTATTAATAAGAATTTTACTAGGTCAGAATTTTAATTCTTTTGGTCAAAGGCCATCACTAAACTTACAGAGGAAAGAAAATGTATAAAGAAAACTTTAAGTTATAAAGATCAAACAAGGACTAAGCATGATTTCCTAAGTATAAAAATAGGTAACATATCACGGTTAATTTATTAAAACCATAAGACTGATTCATCAGTATATTCTTTGGGCTGAAGTGTCTAACTTAACATTATTAACTCCAATTCTGAAATTGTAATAAAGGATCAAAAATTATACATGTGTCACTGACAGGCAAACCTTCCTTTTATCAGTGATGTTCCAGAGTAATATTAGTTTTCATTATTTTGATTATCCTCCCAAAAAGTTTAGAATTATTTCTAGATACAAAGCAGGAGGAAATAAATATGCACCTACTAGGTGCAATATTCTATGCTTTCAGTGTATATAGATTTTGACTTACTCTTTACAGTGACCCTGGTAGATAAGGACTTCTCAGTTCTGTGTTCTACATAAGTTCACAGAGAGTAGATAACTCCTGCAGGTGCTACTTTAGTAAATCGCAGAACTAGAATCTGGTTCAATATGCCAGCAAATTTGGAAAACTCAGCAGTGGTCACGGGACTGGAAAAGGTCAGTTTTCATTCCAATCCCAAAGAAAGGCAAGGCCAAAGAATATTCAAACTACCACACAATTGCACTCATCTCACAGGCTAGCAAAAAAATGCTCAAAATTCTCCAAGCAAGGCTTCAACAGTACGTAAACTGAGAATTTCCAGATGTTCAAGCTGGATTTAGAAAAGGCAGAGGAACCAGAGATCAAATTGCTAACATCCGTTGGAAAAGAAAGAAAAAGAGAATTCCAGAAAAACATCTACTTCTGCTTTATTGACTACACCAAAGCCTTTGACTGTGTGGATCACAACAAACTGTGGAAAATTCTTCAAGAGATGGGACTACCAGACCACCTTACCTGCCTCCTGAGAAATCTGTATGCAGGTCAAGAAGCAACAGTTAGAACCAGACATGGAACTGGTTCCAAATTGGGAAAGGAGTACGTCAAGGCTGTATATTGTCACCCTGCTTATTTAACTTATATGCAAAATGCTGGGCTGGATGAAGCACAAGCTGGAATCAAGATTACCAGGAGAAATATTAAAAACCTCAGATATGCAGATGACACCACCCTTATGGCAGAAAGCAAAGAGGAACTGAAGAGCCTCTTGATGAAAGTGAAAGAGAAGAGTGAAAAAGCTGGCTTAAACCTCAACATTCGCAAAATGAAAATCATGGCATCCGGTCCCACCACTTCAAGGCAAATAGATGGGGAAACAATGGAAACAGTGACAGACTTTATTCTCTTCGGCTCCAAAATCACTGCAGATAGTGACTGCAGCCATGAAATCAAGATGCTTGCTCCTTGGAAGAAAAGCTATGACAAACCTAGACAGCATATTAAAAAGCTGAGACATTACTTTGCCGACCAAGTTCTGTCTAGTCAAAGCTATAGTTTTTCCAGTAGTCATGTATGGATATGAGAGTTGGACTGTAAAGAAAGCTGAGTGCCAAAGAATTGATGCTTTTGAACTATGGTCTTGGAGAAGACTTTTGAGAGTCCCTTGGACTGCAAAGAGATCCAACCAGTCCATCCTAAAGGAAATCAGTCCTGAATATTCATCAGAAGGACTGATGCTGAAGCTGAAGCTCCAATACTTTGGCCACCTCATGCAAAGAACTGACTCATTGGAAAAGACCTGGATGCTGGGAAAGATCCAATGCAGAAGGAGAAGGGGACAACAGAGGATGAGATAGTTGGATGGCTTCATCAACTCTATGGACATAAGTTTGAGCAAGCTCTGGGAACTGGTGATAGACAGGGAAGCCTGGCGTGCTGCAGTCCATGGGGTCACAAAGTTTTGAACACAACTGAGCGACTGAACTGAACAGAGAATCTGGACTCAAAACTGTCAGAACGCAAGCCCTGAGCAGGTGCACCACTGTCCACTTTAGAAAAAAGGAAATGTGAAAGGTCCCCTGATGCCCGCTTGCTTCGAGTATGGGCTCAACAGACCAGGAAATAAGCCAGCATCTTGCCTTTAATTATGAAGTAGACATAATTTAGAAAAAGATTGCTGTGAAAGCCTGGCTGAGTTTGAGAGAGGGAAGATCGATCAAGCAAAGTGAAATTCTGTGTAACCCTCCTATACACTTGAAAAGACCAGTTTCTATAAAAGCTAGCCTTTTAGAAATGGGGGCGTATTGTATTTCACTCAAAGGTTCTTTAACAAGAAGACTAGGTTAGTGGGGAGACCGTGTTCTCATTGGCAGCCACTTGATATGAATTAGTTCCCTGAATTCTCACAACCACCCTGGCATTATGACTTTATACTGGAGAGATTGTGTCTCAGAGAAATCAGGTATTTCTTGGTCAGTGTCATGAAGTAATGGAGCTAAGGTGTGGATCTAGGGCTAAGTCCGAAGACCAGGCTTGCTCCATTATAATACCATGGGGAGAAGCCGTGCTGAAGACAGTTGAGGCAGTGCTTCTCAGCCTTCAGAGTGCATATAAACCACCTGGGATCTTGCTGAAACACATGTCTAGTTCACCAGGTGTGGGATGGAGCCTTAGAACCTGCATTTCTGAGAGGCTCCCAGGGGATGCTGACGCTGCTGGTCTGCAGCCATGATGGGTGTATTTACGAAGCAACTCCTGCAAGTATATTCCCAAGCCAGGCGTGCTTCAGCTAGATGACTTCAGTGAAACTGTGCTTTCTAAAATATCCAGTTAGTGCTCTAAGTCAACAATCCCCAACCTTTTTGGCACCAGCTACTGGTTTCGTGGAATACAGTGTTTTCCAAGGACAGAGTTGGGGCTGGAGGAATGGTTCTGGGAGTACTGGGAGTGATGGGGAGCGGCAGGGCAGGTGAAGCTTCACTCCCTCCCCTCCTGCGGTGCAGCCCAGTTCCTAACAGGCCGTGCATCAGTCCCGGGGGCTGGGGACCCCCTGCTCTAAGTGAGAGGATGGTGAATGTCTCTGCTATAGCTGCTAAGATAGAGAGTGGGAACACAGAAAAGATGGGGTTGAGAGATTACGTGTTCCCCATGTGTATCACCCTAGGCCGTCACTTCCGTTCTGCAAGCATCTGGCCAACTGCTCAGCAAAGCAAGGACTCCAGAGCAGCTGTGAGCAGTTCCATTTGTAAGGCAGAATTTCGCTGTGTCTCCTGAGATCCTGGAGGCTGCAGCAGTTCTCCAATGAGCAGGATCCTCTGTGACAGGCCCACATCCATAGAAAGGGGTGGAGGGGCTGGCCACTTGGAAGTGTTTGTTATAAAGTTGTTTTTTGACTGTTTACTGTGGTCCTCTGCTCTGCTTTGCATTTCACTTCTTCCCCCCTGCCCCACCCCATTCCCTCCCTCCCGCCCTTATAGAAGCCCAGTGACAAGCGACCCTCCTCCATGTCTGTGAATCAGGCATCAAGGCGGCTTCCACAAATGTTCTCTATTTTAGTGGAAACAGACTTCATAGCAGATTGCTTTGGATACCACTGCGGTCGCTTAGGTGTCTACCTAGTCTGCGATAATTGCTTCATTTCAGCAGCCAAAAAAAAAAAAAAAATACTTATTACCATGTTTTTGCAGCTCACACTGGCTTTTGTGTAGAGAATCTTTCACATCAAAGGAAGAGGGACTCTGTTGATGACATACATACCAGCTGTTTCCAGAACTGCTGGCCCCTCCCTGCCACGCCGCCTCTGAGGGCCAGCTGAGGCCCTGCTCACCGGGAGTGAGTTCCTTGAGGACACTGGGCATCCACCTGTGTCTGGCAGGGGTGGGTGCCACCTGGCAACAATCAGCCTGGGAACATGGACTCAAAGGCAGACATGGGTAATGAGGTCCAATGGGGGAAATGGCTTCAAACTGCTCTTGATCAATATTGCCACAACGAGTAGATTTTGCTCCCTCCCAAACAGACAGCTCTGCTTTCTCTTCATCTCACATCCCTAATGCCCCTGGGTCTGAGATGTAGCCGGGGGATGGGGGGTGGAGGAGAAACGCATGAGGTGCAGACATCCCCCTATTCTAATAAGATAGCTGCATTACCTTTTATCTCTACATTTCATGCAGCTTAGACAGTCCCGGGGCAGCCCAGAATCCTTTTCTCGTTTCCCCTTTTCAAGTCAGTCTGTTATCATGCACAGTGCTCTTCTCATTAATTTTTTTTTTCCTACATCATCTCCTGCTCCTCCCTCTGCTATGACCTCTCTCCCCTGTGACTGGTTGTGAAGGTTCTCTTTCATTTCTCTTTCTGAGGCAGTCTTTGTAGAGCTAACTTTAACTAGCCAACCAATTCTTTCCCAAGCCTCTACAAAGCATCTCATGAAAAGGGACAGGCAAGCATAAGACACAGCCGACCCACGTGAAGCCTGCAGCCCTTTCCTATCTCCATCCTTCTCTGCAGACATTCAGCCTTTTCCCAGAGATGGCCTGGAAACTGCCTCTTTATCACAAGGAGTTCAGCCTCCAAGTGGCACCGGGCAGCCAGTTCGCCATAGGAGACAATAAGTCATAACCACTGCACAGAGACAATAAGTCACAACCACTGCACTTGCTCCAAATCAGGCCATCAGAACCTAAATCTGTTTCTAGTTTCCAAGTGGCAGAAAAGAGACCATTTTCTCTTTAGAACTAAAAGGGATCATATATAATATTAGGGGGCTTCCCAGGTGGTGCTAGTGGTAAAGAACCTGCCTGCCAATGCAGGGGATGTAAGAGACACAGGTTCAATCCCTGGGCTGGGAAGATCCCCTGGAGAAGGAAATGGCAACCCACTCCAATTTTCTTGCCTGCAGAATCCCATGGTCAGAGGAGCCTGATGGGCTACAGTTCATAGGGTCGCAAAGAGTTGGACATGGTTGAAGCAACAGAGCACACAGCACACATATAATATTATGACACTCGAGGTTCAGTGATTAAAGTCTCACAACACCTTGGAACCAGGATGAGCTGAGTGACATGTCTACTCTCCCTGTTCTGGAATTGGTTGTTTCTCATGGGAAGCATACCAGACCATTTCAGCTGGAAAGCCATTTTCCACTGTCACCCTTTTGACCTTGGATTTGTTCTCTTCCACACCTTCCTCTACTACCATCTTGTTTCCTTTGAATGTGCCAGTTCTGGAGCTGCACTTGTGTGGTTTTTTATCTTTTCTGTCTCCCCACTTCCCATGCACTTCCCTGCTTTAAACTCACTTCTTTGCTCTCACTCACATATGCTTAACCACCACCCTGGTTCCAGAAGCTAATCTCTGCCCTGATACCATTTTTCTGGCCCTCCCAACCTTGCCACGCTCTCCCAATTCCGGCTACAGGATTCATCTGTAATCCATTAATGCCCTGCATTAACTGAGTGTGTAGACAAGCCCCACCTAATCTCCATAATTATTCAGTAGGTGGAAAGGGAGTGGAGAGTTTCCCAAAGAAACATAAGAGAGTGAGTTACAATTTAAAAACACATAACTCTCTGCATAGCAGAGAGTAAACGTGATTGATGGTAAATTTGATATAATATACTGGAGACAGTAAAATTGGTCATATAAAAAAGTGTTGTAAGTATTTAGATAAACTCTTAGGGGAACAGCCCCAAAGGATGGATGCAAAGAAATGATGGCTGGGAGGTGACAAGACACCCCCTGTCTGAGTTAAATATCATTCAAAGCAAACGTGTCACCTGACAGAACACAAAAGGAGTACAGTTTAGGGATTAAGTATGTTTGCTTTGGAGCCAGACCACCCGGGTTGGTTCATTACTTTGCAATTGCTATCTGGGAGAGTGTGGCAAGTTACTTAATTTTTTTGAGGTTCAGTTTCCTTATATGTCACATAAGGACAATAATACCCATCATAAGGTGGATGAACTTCTTAAAAGAGAATAATGCAAAGTGCTTGTTTAGCACTGTGCCTAATGCATAATAATTCCATAATGGCTATTTGTTTATAACCCTTTGTTCTTACCATCAGATCAGACTCTTGAGCCGTGTGGACAGTGACTCTTACATGACATGAATGGCTCACACATACTTTTTAGTTGAACTTTTTATTTTGAGATAACTGTGGCATGACATGCTGTTGGGAGAAATAGTAGAGATGGCACATGTCCTTTACTCAGCTTTCCCCAATGGTAACATTTTGCAGAACATTTTACAGTATCAGAGTATGGCAGTCAGGATACTGACAATGATGCAAACAAAGCACTGATCTCACTCAGAATTCCTATTTTACTTACACTTATGTGTGTATATGTGTGTACGTGTGTGTGTGTGTGTATCCTATGCAGTTTGGTTGCATGTGTAGTGTCAGGCACTCACCACCACAATCAAGATGTGCAGCAGTACTCCAGTTAAAAAAAAAAGAAAGATGCACAAAAGTTTCATTACCACAAACATACACGTCTTTTGGCCTGAAACTTTATTTTTTTCTTTTTAAGTTAATTTTTATTGCAGTTAGTTGCTGCACCATATTGTCTTAGTCGCACTGTACAGCAGAATGAATCAGCCATGCATATACACATATCTCCTCCCTTTTGGACTTCCAACTCATTCAGGTCTCCATAGTGCATTAGGTAGAGTTCCCTGTGCTATATCTTTTTTAAAATCAGGATTTTAAACAGCCTAATTTGGGTGGCCACAATCAAAATGCTCATTTCTGCCTTTCTTCTGGTTCCTAGTACATTTTATCAGTGATGCTCACGGATTTTCCTGAGCCAGCTCTTTATCCTCCAGTGCATGCGGTTCAAGCGCAGTAGTGGAGCACTTGCCCATCAGAGATTCAGAGCCCATGAAAAGAGGAGGAGGACGGAGGAATGGAGGGGGTGGGGAGAAGGGCTAGGAGGAGGGCGAGGAGGAAGAGGAAGAGGGAGGAATAAGAGTGAGGGCAGAGAAGAGAGAGGAGCAGGCATGGCAGCCCCTTCCCTGCCCAGGTCAGGAGAAACACCCCCATGTCCCCAGTCTTGATGCCACCCCCCCATTTCACCCACAGGGAGTATCTGGTGATCAGTCAGTTCCGATTTGCTGATGTGCTCTAGTCCAGAGTCTAAAAGGAGCCTGTTCTGACCCATACTGAGCTCTGAATATAAACATAAAACCACAGGGATTATAAATTTAGCCCCCCTCTCCCAATCCAGACCCTATTCTGGTGAAAATGAAATGGAAAGACACATATAGGGGAACACATGTGCAATTATGCTTTTGTGAGGTTCAAACAGTTTTTTATAATTATAAAAATACTTGGCAAGTACCTAAAAATAGAAAAAGCAAAATAATAATCATTCCTAATCCTATCACCATAGATAACTATCATTAGCATTTCTGGAGTGTAATGTTCCCTCAGGTTTTTTCTCTGCAAATATATCTATATGTGCAACGCTGAATTTTATAAAACTTGTATCGTACTACATAGCATTGTGTCTCCTGGATTTTCCCTCGTTCAGTTTCTAAGTCATGCCTGACTATTTGCGACCCCAGGGACTGCAGTAAGCCAGGCTTCCCTGTCCTTCACTATCTCCCAGAGTTTGCTCAAAATCATGTCCATTGAGTCAATCATGCCATCCAACCATCTCATCCTCTGTCACCCACTTCTCCTGACCTCAATCCTTCCCAGCATCAGGGTCTTTTTCAATAAGTCAGCTCTTCAAATCAGATGCTCAAGGTATTGGAGCTTCAACTTCAGCATCAGTCCTTCCAGTATTCAAGGTTGATTTACTTTAGGATTGTCTGGTTTGATCTCCTTGTGGTCCAAGGGACTCAAGAGTCTTCTCCAAATTGAATATTATGAAAAGGATTTTCCCTGGATCGTCTTATTGGGTTTCCTCCATGTTTTGAATATGCTAAATTCTGTGTAAGATGAATTTAGAGAGGCATAGTTTATTCAGCTGTTCCTGTGATATCGCTTAGATATTTTATCCACTTCTGTTTCTCAGTGTACCTACATCAATGTTGCTTTCATCACTTATGTTCAGTTGTGTTTTAGTCTTGTGTTTGAATGATGATTAAAAAAAAAAAAAGCAAAAAACTAAGAATTTTTGTATTGTCAGTGTGGTTTTCCACTCAGTGACATACCCACATATCTAAGTTGATCTAATCATGGTTGTTGTGAGATTCCAACAAGTAGAGAACCTTGAAATGTGTAGAATTCTTTCTGCCCACATTTCAGCCAACTTAATGTTTCTATAACACTAATTCTTTCCTAGAACTCTGAAAACACAAGGTAAAATCTTCAACTTTCAGGAAAGGGATTTTTAAAAATGTGCTTCTATTTGGTTATATGAGAAAACATGGGGGGAAATGTTTTTCCATTTGTTTCTATGCCAGTTCTACCCTCTAGCTGGCCAAAACAAAGCAGTCACATAAAATTCCATGAGATCCTTTCCTGAATAACCTATACCACTGCTAGTAGGCCCCAGGCACGTTAAATGGGTAGGACATTATAATTCTGAAACAGTGTTCATGGAAGTCTTCTGGAGGGCAAGGTGAAAGATCCAATGACCTTCCAAAGTACCTCGACACCTAGAATTCCTGGGAATTCATGAAACCCAAATGTAGGACTATCAAGTTCTCACTGTGTCTAAGCTGACTTTCCTCCTACTTGGGACTATGCAGCCATCACCAGGCAATGATGAAACAGGGACAGACAGACCATGATGTTGGCACCTCTTCCGCCTCACAGCCATTTACAGAAAGAAGCCCTCTTTCCACAGATGAAATCTGAGACTTTATTAGTAAGACTAAATATCATCTTTATGTATCATGCTTGATATTATTTATTACATTAGAACTGTACTCAGATGCATTACTGTATTTTACGTGTAGATGAAAGCTGTATCTTACGCTGCTTTTCTCAAAATCAAAATATTTTTCTTATAGAAACAACTAAGAGTTTATTGTTAAGTTGTGGCATAAAAGCTTGCCTCTCACAAGCTCACAAACTTACTTCCCTACATAAAAAAATGTCTTTTCTCAACTTTGATTTCCTCCGAAGCCAAACCCTCCTCTCTCCTTTCATTCACTGCCAAATTTCTTAAAGCACTCTGCATTCTGCCCTCCATTTCGTCATCTGACCTTTTCATCTTCCTACAACGTTTCTTTCCTCCACCACTCTACTCACCTGACTAGTCACTCTTGACTATCTAATCCAGGGGGTTTGCCCTTCATGGTTTTCCATCAGACTCGGTTATCTGATCATATTCTCAATCAGAAAGCGCTCCCCTGACTTCTTTGACTCTCGGTTCTCCTACTTTTAGTCCTGACTTCCCTTCTCAGTTCTCAAGCTTTTGAATTTCCTACTCATGAGAAGCAGGCCTTCCTCAGACTGTGTCCCACCCTTATCAGTCCTCATGCCCTCCCCGGGAAACCCAGGGCCCCAGCACTGTGTGTTTTTGTTACTGCCTTTATCCTAACAGCTCCCACATCCTTCAGTCCAGCCCTTCTCTCCCAACCGAGCTCTACAACCAGTGGTCCCTTTGAGTAGGCACATGAATTTCCCAGCTGCACCTCAGGTTCAACTTTTCCAAAAGCAAAGCTATTGTCTTTCTCTTCTCAGCCACTCCCCACCCTCAACCTGGAAGCATCTCCTCCCTTGCAGTTCTGAGCCTTGATGAAGAGCAGGCTGGTTATTTTTAAACATACAGAGGACATTTTTGACCCTCACCCCTACATTTACTCAGTGACCAAGCTCTCTGGAGCTTTCCCCAGACCTCCCACTCACAGTTCTTGTCCTTTCTCATATCACTCTCAGCTTCAGTCTCATAAGTGTTCACTTGAACTTAGCTTTCTACCTTGAATCTCTTTCCTGAAATCCTTTCCATCTCCCTTTTCATCATGCCCAGAAACAAATTCTTAAATTTGTTTTAAGAATTTTAAGTGATTGGTAGAACCCATTCACCAGATATCTACTGAGGACTTGCTGTGTGCCAGGCCCGGGTTAGCCCTCGGGATATAAGAGAGAACAAAGGTGACAGAAAGCCTCCCCTGGTGGAGCCCGTGTCCTGTGGGGGCTCACAGAATAAGCAATAAGCATTCAGCATGGATTCCCTCCTCAGACAGCTTCACTGGTTACTCGTTTCTGCCTGCCCCACCACCACCATAAAAATAAAATCCAAAGTTTGAGGCATGATTATGTTCAAGGTTCTCCAAAGCCGAGATTTCCAGGTGTCTCAAACTGCATCTCTCGTCACTGCACCGTTCACCATTTCCCAGGCACACCCATCATAGTCCCCCTCCCAGCCTTTGCCCAGGCTGTTTCCTCAGCCTGGATTGCCCTTCTCCTCCATATCTACAAAATAGCCATCATCCTTTGAGATTCTACATAGATGTTGCTTTCTCTGTAAAGCCTTTCTGTTCTGGAAGCCCTGGGCACCCATCAAAGGGAATCCTTTCTTTTATGCATGTTTATCCTATCAATCATTTTACACTTGCAGAATGTGTTATATGTGAAGCATGGTACTAGATATAGGTCTCACTCTCTATCTATATATATTTATGTATACACACAAATATATATATATACATATACAGCAACTACTTCATTTTCTGTATTATGTTTACTGATAATGTCTCCACCCTCCATCCCATAAACACAGTAAACTGTAAGATTCTTCCAAATAGGACTTGTTCTTTTCCGTATTTATTTCCCCATCACATTGTGTTGAACATAGCTGTTACATGAATGGATAAAAGACCAAATATATATTAGTAATAATACTGAGTGTGATAACGACAATCTGATGATTTAGTGAATCTAGGTAATAAAATAGTTTTTGTATAAAAGTGCAATCAGTTGAGGCAATTTTCTTCTTTAAGGATGACGGGTGTTATTTTTCAATTATCACCAATTAATATGCATGGCGTGTTCACAGGATGACTGGTGCTGCTCCTAGGGGGGCTCCATGGACTATTACTGAGGTGAGCCTCGCTCTCCATTGCTCTGAGAGAAGTAATTTGTCTTGATATTCTTGGTGTCAGTATGCAAATTAGTATATCCCTAGGAGCATAAAGAAACCAGCTAGTTAAAGTAAAGACCACTAGGTGGTTCAGAACAGGTACATCTTTCTTTAAAAAAGTCATTACACAGAGTCAAACTAATGGTGGGATGTCTTAGGGAGAAAGTATTCTAATCCCCAAACAAAAGGGTTTTCAAACAGTTCACTACAAGCTGTCTTTAAAAGGCAGTCCTGACTATCCTCTGTGCGTCTCACGGTACCTGGTTTGCTAGTATTATCTTTCCACATAAGGCTAGAAATGCATTTTCCCCTTAAAACAAGTGTGTAAGTGAGCCCCATAAAGGACTGGGAAATCCTGTCAGTCTACAGACTTTTATGTATTTGTTTCTTTATTTTTGGCCGTGCTGGGTGTTCATTGCTACCATGGGCTTTCTCTGGTTGCAGCAAGGGGGCTGCTCTCTAGCTGTGGTGCACAGGCTTCTCACTGTGCTGGCTTCTCTTGTTGTGGAGCTCAGGCTCTGGGCATATGGACTTCAGTAGTTGTGGCTCCTAGGCTTAGGTGCTTCCAGGCATGTGGGTTCTTCCCAGACCAGGGATTGAACCCGTGTCCCTGCACTGGCAGGCAGATTCTTAACTACTGGACCAGCAGGGAAGTCCCAGTCCACAGACTTTAAATCAACCGAAAGAAGTAATGCTGCAGCCAGAAGCTCACGGAGAGGGCAGAACCTAACGGGAGACAGGTTTGGGGGTGGGAGGGGTCTCAAAGACATGCCAAGAAACAAAATCATAATTTGCTTTATTTCCTGCTGTAAAGATATTTTTCCCACAGGAATTCCCTTCCTCTCACGTTCTCCACCTGGAAAATTCCTGTTCATTTCTTCTTTGTCAGTTCTTGAATGTTATTATCACTGGGAAACCTTCCCAACCCCTATGAGGGTTAGCTACACCCTCCTCTGTGCTTGTGCAATGCCCAGCACGTATATGCCAAATGGCACAGATCCCCTGGGGTGGTAGCCTCATCAATGTCAAAGGCTATTTCTTATTCACCCCAGTATCCTAGAACCTACCCAGTGCATTCATGCTTAAGGTCAAGGAAGACAAATGGCATTCACTACTGAATACGCAGATTCCTACATACCTCTCTGTGAATATGTTTAATATTGATAATGCAGGAAACCAAACTTCTCCTATTCCATTTTCTGGTTCGGCAACACTAGATCCAGAGTAGGTTGTCACAGCTTTGCAGGCTGCAAGTGAGTTGCCATGGAAACAAGGTTCTGGTTGGAGGCTCTGGCTAAAGAGCCCTTCTCAACTCAGATAAAGCTGCAGAAATGCAAAGGGTATTTCAGTTCCCCGCCTTCTTTTTTCCCAAACCTTCCGCTCACTTGAGCAACTTGAATGCCGAAGCCAGCTGAGTTCTGGGAGCCAGTTCTCCTGGAACTCCATATACTCCTGGAATGGCCTTGCCCACACGAAACAATACGGAGTTAGCTCTGGACACTCCTTAATGCCTTCTGTGCATCTCTTACTTTTCCTTCTGCCTTTTGTGGTTATTCTTGCTCCGCCTTCCATTTTGTCTCATTCTCAGTATCACAAAGAACTACCCCAAGTATGTCCACTAACGATCTTCTTGTTGTCTATCAGAAGCCACCCCCCTCAGTCCTAAAATAGCAGGGAAAGCAATGGGGCAGACCGGGCCGTGGGGAACTGTTGAAAGAACCCTTTCTCTGGTTCAGAAGTCAGGTGCCTTGTCCCACGATCCACGGTCAAAAACTCACCAAGTCTTCCAGGAAACAGGCTCCTCCTCCTCCTCTTCCCTGAGGTACCAGAAAGCAGCCATGTTTTGCTAATGTGTGTTTGCTCCCTGCTACGCCAAAAGCAGCAGCAGCAGGGCCTCAGAGCTAGAACAGGGAGCAGCAGTTTAAAGCTCCTATCTCTGGTCTCGTGCTGGAAAGTCTCTTCGAAGTATGTTTGTGTGATTCCTTGATATTTAATTGAAGTATTAAAATGCTGAGCTGCAACATTGATACTCAATACATCCTCAACTACCCTGGTGAAAGTTAAACACTGGGAAATTTTACATAAAGACAATATGGAAACCAGGCATTGAGAAGCCTGTCGGTGCCCAGAGCCCCACTGCTTATGAAGTCACGTAACCCACTGTCTTTCCACAAAGGGCTTTCTCCTCCCCTTAGGAATCTCAAAGGGGTTTTCTTGATCTGAATTCACACAAAGCTGGAAATCCAAGGCCAAAACCCTGACAGAAACATACTTCTACAATCAAATTGAAAAGACCTTCCAAAGGCTAGTTCCCAGGAGTTATTTAATTCTCTCAGCTTCTAGGTTTCTTTTTCCTTTTCTTAAATAAGCTTATGCTTTTGATGCAATATTCATGATTCCCAGACACAGGAGGGTCCTCCATTGCAGAAAGACAGCACTTTCTTCTCCAATGAGTTTCACCCTTCCTATCTCCCTCACACAGGCTCTGCCTCTCAGTTTTTTTAAGTTGGTGTCTGCCTTTAGCTTTCCTCTTAGCTGCAGGAGTTTGATGGGAGAAGCCCATCCATTAGAAATGTCTAGCCATTAGGAAGAGGGCTTCCGCCTGACCAGACGATCTGGTCCTTCTACACTGGGTGAAGACAGATCCTTGGCACAGGCTCCTGCCTCCTGGTAGGGATCCTTAGCAAGGACCCTTCTCTCTCTTCTGAACCGAGCTCAGCAGATCTAATACCAGTCTGTCCTCTGATCATGGTTTTGTTTGTCTTTGGTTCAGTTTATGATTATCACTGCTGCTGCTGTCATCTTCACATAAGGAGCAGCCAGGCCAGTGTCAAGACACCGGTGTTGACCTTTACACACCATGTAAACCACCTGTGAGCTTTATGAGGATAAAAGGCTTCTAGTTTCAATTAAATGAGTCGGAGATAGGGCCACCAGCCATCCTCATAATCCTGCAGAGGTGGAGGGAGTTCTGGGTGGCTTATAGGAAGGACACCAGGTAAAAGCTTGAGATCTGTGCTCCTAAAAAAGGCCAGCAACCTTGAAGAGGTGATACCCACCCTGCTTGCTCAGCAGGGAAATGGAAGAATGAGCCCAGGTGAACTTTAAGTCAGGAAAAGAACACTTGTGGAGAAACAGGGCCCTTGAAGTCAGAAGGACCTGGGTGTACAGCAGGCTGGCCATGTGACGGTTGGCAGGATACTGTCCTCTCTGGGCCTCAAGGTTCTCATCCTCCCACTCTGTCACTTTCTCAGGTTTGGGGTGAAAATGAAGGGAGATAGCCTTTCCGGACTCGTAGCAGAAAAGAAATGATCTGTGAAAGTCAGCACTTCCGCCTCCGTCTCCGTCCCTTCCTCCCGCTCCTCCAAAGCCTCTATCAGCTCTCACATCCGAGAGGCCTTGACATCAGGTGAAAAGACAGGCTATGGCGAATGTTCTGCACATCCCTTTGAAGAGTCTGGGTTTCGTGGTGAGGACCCAGCTGTAACCCAGTAGGGAGGTTAAACGTGTCGAATTTGAAGCCGGGGCAGGATGGGAATCATTCCCAGAACGGCTCAGGGATGCTGTCAACAGGGCTGAAGCAGAGGCAGGCGCACGAGAGGACCTCTCGACCCACTTAGCACAGAGCTGGCAGTTTGATTTCTTGGTTCAAGCAGAGGCATCAATGCTGAGGGAGAGAAGTACCGCCGCTACCTGGAGCACTGTGGGGTTGTGGGGTTAAAAAAGAGATCGATGGGCACCCTACTGTTACCTGCCAAGTCCTAGTCTCTTTGAGCCAAAGTGGTTTTAAAATGAGTTGCCAGAGATACGAAGAGATAGTGGGGGTAAGCCCTGTGTGACGGAGGGGCTGAGAGAATGTGGACAGCAGAAGGCTTGGAGCAGGAGGAGACGGGAACCAGAGTGATGGGAGCCAAGTCTTGCCTGCTCTTTGAGAGGCAGAGCCCGATGACACTCAAAGCAAAACGCAGAGAGTGGAGTTGTCTCTGCCTCCTGTCAACTCGATTCGTCATAATATCTGAGAACACTAGAGTGGGGCAGCGGCCGCTCCGAGGTACTTGACGGGTGCTAGAATGTGGCAGCAAGGCCAGGCCTCAACTTGCAAGGTCAAGGGTGCTAGAGAGAAGATTTTTATGGAGTTGAGTGGGGACACTCCCACCTCTCTCTGCCTTCTCCCACTCCTCCCTGCTCCCAACCCCACATGCCACTCAGATGCCTGTTGGGCAGGCTGTGACCACACCCCTCATCCTGGTGAGGTGACCACTGTGTCACCCCTTAAGTTTTGTTTTGCATTTGGCCACCACCCCACACTCCTTACTTCACAGGAGCCAGTGTTCTGTCCAGACATTACCTAACTCATCAGATTCACTGCGTTCCCGCAAGAGAGGTGATGGGAATTATCCTCCTTATTTCAAAGAACTGAAGGCAGAAAGGCCCCGGATCTAAGGTTTTCTCAAGCTGCTTGCAGTAAATTATGGAAAAGGCTGAGAGAGAAGATCCCTTGAGATAGACAACGAGAATCAAAATACTTAACTGCGCTGCCTCATCTGGACCCCTCCCCCTTCTTCCTTCTATGGAAGACCCTGGCTGAAGCACTCCCTGGAGTGAGAGCCCCCAGCTTCAAGGTCAGGACACCTCTCAGCATCCCAGGAAACACCCAGTGCGGTAGGCTCAGCCTCACTTAGTTTAAAACCACACATAACCCCATGCAGCTGGACTTGACCAAAGGGTGAGTTACCACCTGGAAGTGACAAAACACATTCTTCTGCATGGTTTATAGAGGGGGTCGAGGAAACCAGTATATTCTGAATAGAAAGCATTGCGAGTGGTCCTGAGCAAACCTTCACCGTACACGATATGGCTTCCATAGTCGGTGGGAGATATGGAAGGTCAACACAAACTTGCACCGAAATTTTCAAAGCATTCTTTTAAAACAAAGGAGAAAAACTAACCAAACAATAATCATTATTGGACTTCCATTTCCACTAATGATAATTAATATCCAACAACTGCCCAACACCTTTCGAGTTCTTAAATATATGTGGGGGCATCTACTCCTCATCAGAACCGTGGAGAGGAAGTATTTTTTTCCCTTTTTACAGATGAAATAGGCAACAGAGGCTCTAAAATGCACAACCTAAGCCAGCATCCCAAAGATGAAGATCATAGATCAGGGAAGGTAGACCTTCACCTACCTACCCTTCCCCCAACCCAGTGGCACCCGGTGGCCCATGGGCTCCTTCTTCATTTGTGCTGGGAGTTCAGGGTTCTCTACAGCAGACTTTCTCCGCAGACAGCAGCTATTCATTCCAAGCTGCATCTTACCCACCCTGGCTCTGTGAGCTGATTACATCTTGGCCACGGGTGCAGAAAGCAGCTGGCACAGCCAAGCCACTGGGAGGCCTCAGGATCCACTTGTGAGCTAATCCCAGGCAGGAAACCAAATCCAGTGGCTGATCAGTGAGGAGACGGGAAGTAAGGGAATTAAGCCCCAGAGTTGCGAGACTGTTTTCATCTAGCCTAGGAAGAGACAGGTCCATTGTGTAAAAGGTTTGATTTAAGGGCATTTAATTTTGTTCTCTCTGATAGAGATGTTTTTAAGGAAGCCTTCCAGCCACACATCTTATTATCTTAGGGCTTTGGGAGCTGCCTCCCACTGTGGGCTTAACTCTTCTTCCAAGTATACCACAGTCCTCTTTCTAAGAAGCACAGGGCACAGTTGAGCATTTTTTTCTGCCAGATGAACACATGAGTTTAAAGCAGGTAGCCAGAATCCTGGGTAGGAGATTCAACCTACCAGCAGGGCCAAAAAAAACTTTCCTCACTTGCCCTGCATTTATATGTTTTTATCTCACTCCATTCTCACTTGAAGCATCTGGAAGATAATAGTAAAAGTGGGGCTGACATACGTTCAGTAGCATGTTCCAGGCCAAACCGCTCAGGCCATTCCCGTGCCAGTCTTTCCTCTGCCTATTACAGATGGATCCACTCCCTCCACATTCACTCCAAAATTAAAAAGATGACAGCTCTTGAGACCCCATCACAGATATGGTGAGGGTACGAGGGGAAGCTCGATGTTGCTTTGGCTAAACTCAGTAGTATCATCTCAGATTTGAGCTTGGAAGGAATTTATTAATAGTAATGAAGGATTTCTGTATCTGATGTATTTTGCCTGAAGCATCTGGCTAACAGCGACCACAGAAGCCACTGCCCAGAGGAACAAGAGGACAAAGGTAGAGAAGGCAGATTCCCTTTCTGAAATCGGGTAGGAGAATAAGTTCTTTTTATTATCAATTAGAAGGTCTTTAGGATTCCCCAGCATGTTTTGATAGAGGAGGAGGGGGAGTAGGGGGGAGTTAACACCATAAAAGGGGGCAGTAACTTTTATTACTCTCGGTGAAAATTAAGGACTGCCTTCATTATCCAAAAGCAATGAGGAAGCATTTTCACCTGGAGCTAGAGTGAGCTGCCCGCAGTCCTGAGTCTGTCTGGATGGCAGCGCACACATGCTCTTCTCACCTGCCAACCTGCCACCCCCTGTACATGTTCATCAAGCATCCACGGAGTGCCTGGCATCGTGCGACATGCAGGGGTAACCTGAGAGGACCAGGTGACCGCGCTGCTGCTCTCAAAAGGGCTTAAAATCCAGTTAGAGCAACCTGATTTATGTACAAACAAAGTGATTAGCAGCCAATTCAGGAGCGCATAAAGCTGAGTATTTATGATTACGATAATAAATGTCAAATGATTTAAAGCAGCTAAAGGCTGTGAGGAACGAAGTGGTCAGAGAAGGTTTTATGGAGAAATGGGAATTGGCCTAAGCCTTGCGGTGCATGGATTTGGATAAACAGAGACAGGAGACAATCCAAGTATAGAGATTAACGCAAGCAAAGAACTAGAGTTCAGAATGAGTGTGAGGAAACTAATGTACTTTATTATATTTGTGTTTCAAATGACTATGCAAAGATCAAGTGAATTGATGGCCCATTTGATTCCCCACTGGTTTGTAGAGGAGAATTAAATGCTAAAAGACTGAGTGTGACAAAGGCAGAGTAATCCTTAAAGTGAACATTGTCCTGTCAGAAGGCAGGATGCTCTTCTAGATCTAGAGACCACAATGCTAAAGCACCCTCCACTTTCCCCAAGGGAAAAGGTCCCTGAAATTACCATGGATATTAGTGATAAAAATAGATAATGTAAAACACTTTATATCGGCTCAGACCAGTGATCCATTCAGACCAGGATTCAGTCATTGAAAATGACACCAAGGAAGGACATTACTGTCTTCTGTGATTTCAATCTCAAAAGGTTGGGTCTTGTACCCTAAACACTCTTAGTTTCCTCCTAGTAGCCAATTATGGCGCCATAAAATATAAACTTACCTAAATTATTCTCCAACCAATTTGTATTTTCTGACAGCATCACCTCTGAGGATAATACATTCTCTGTGTTTACTGCCCACTATATTAAGTCATAATAATACCCCCTTTCACTTCTCCCAAATTAAGCTCCTTCAAGCTTCAAGGGATGCCCCTAATTTCTGATATTGCAAGGCGTTGTGAACAAATCCATATTCACATAATTAGAATTTCTCTTGGCTTTCACCTTTCTAAACAGAAGAGTGTTGGACCTATCCTTACATTAAATATTTCTTCTATTTGTTGATTCTTGTTGATCTCTTCGGGTGCTTTCTTGACACCATTTCTTGCTGGCCACAGTTCTTTATCATCATCATCATCCGATCAGATTCTTCTTATTAACTTCATCTGATTCCCTTAGCCTCACCTGCCTCTGAGACCCTCAGTTGCTTGCTCCACCCCCAACTATCTTTGTGACAGATGAACTGACCTAAGTCAGCATGGAATCAGGCAGTTCCTGCCTAGGAGCGACAGACCTCCGCCTCGGCTGGGGACTTACCACCCGGCTAACCAGCTGGACCCCTTGAGTCTTGGCATCTCTTGCGATGTCTGGGTCAGATGGAGCACCACATTTTAGGGTGTGAGATCTAGCTTGCTGAGTGGCCACTGCAGGGACCACTGATGCAACTCAGCAGCACAGGGAAGGTAACTCCTCTGGTAGAGACGTTGACCAGTGAAAAATAGAAGATGGGAAGGAGCCAGGCAGTTAATCTCTCCTTCCTCCCTTCCACAGACTGGTCCAGGGAATGGTACAGCCATGTCCAAAAACGTCCCATTTGGCAGAGCCAAATGTGTGTGTCAGGTGGCCTGCTGTCTTCTGGCCGGTGTCATGAAGCCATGGCCATTATGATAATGTGTCCTCTCACATCTCTTCTCAGTCTCCCCTCTCTCATCCCCCTTCTCCTTACTTTTGAGGTCCTTGCCTTGTTAATAAAGCATCAGAACTTGGTTCTTAGGTCCTGTTTTCTTGGGAATTTGGGCTAAGGTAATCATCAAGAATACCATTAAAGGTTGACCAAGGATCTAGTGGATTCCGGGTTCTGTGATAGGTTGCAGTGATACCATACCACAAGGAAAAGGACAATGTGACTGGAGATTCAAGATACAGACAAGAAAAGGTAAATAACATTTTAAAGCTACCATATGCCCCATGTCAAAAGAAGAACACACACAACAAAGATCAAAGGCATTAAAAGGGGTAAGCAATCGTTGGAACCGTCAGACAAACCTAGTGCAAGTAGGCCATAATTATGTGGGCAGCAAAGAATGAAGCTTCAAGTTTTTACAAAAGTTACCTTTCAATTCCCTCACCTAAAGCTTCTCTCTGAAATTCTACTGGTTTGACACTCCTATATGTGGAAGGCTATAATGTCGATTGCACACGAAACATTTCACTGTGGTCTCTCCATTCTATAAAACTATTAACATGTTAAATTAAAATTTTTGAAGTGTTAGTTTCTAGAATACCCCACGGTTAATGCTTTTTATTCTAAGAAACACCCACTTATCATCTCCCTGATATCTAAGCCCATATTTCACCCATGTCACAGTGAAGAATTTCTACCATTCTGCCCACACCCAGTGCCTTCTCCAAACAGCTTCAGCACATCTGACCCACTGCATCTGGGTCTGAAACCCAGGATCCTAACCACCATACTGTCCTTCAATTCTAGATATGACTTTGTATCTATTCACTGACCCTCTGTTTATAAGCACTTCACCTCTTTCTTGCAGGAGTAAGAAGGAATAGAGGGCCCAGAAGTCCATTCGGCATATCCCTGGGCATCCCTGAGAGTTACCCTGGCAATCCAGTGAGTCAGGCTGCTCATATAGGAGCCATCTATCTGACATATTCAACCCCCAGTTTTACAATTCCACTCTCAAGTTCTTTCAAAGCTATTGGATGGATGGCATCCCATTTTGATGATTTATTTAAACAGTTTGTCAGGTCAACCACATCCTGTACGCATATGATTCAAAACATAAATGTTTGTTGTAGATGTAATTTTTCATGTCAACTTCCGCACCAACAGAAAATGACCTTTATTCCAGAGAGATGCAATTTCTTTACAAATAGTAACTTGCAATGCCCTGGTGAAGCAATCATTAAGTTCTAATAAAAAATATAAAATATAATAATACAAATGTAATGTTTAATTGAACAACAGAAACAGTTTGGAGGCCTTCAACATTTCTTAATCGCAACCCTACATGAGAATTTAAGGTTATACACAAAATTACTTGCCATTAGATGAATTTGAACAAATAATGCACTTTTGAAGAAGAGTCATAATTTGAAAGTACAATATAAAAAGAAAACAAAAAAGAGGTATCCATCAGATACCTTGTATCTTTGTACAAGCCTTTCCACAGAATCTTTCTTGAATCTGTAAGGTATACTCTCCCCAAATTTTCTTATTATGCACAATAGGAATTCTATGCCCAGGACTGGCCTTTCCATAGTGAATTCAAAAACTGCAAACACACATTTAATATTTGCTTAATTGAATCAAAATTCTAAAAGTCAAACATTATGAGGACAGAGTTAAATTTTTCCCCTCAAATAATCCATATATTGCTTTCAAAAGTCAAGTTACTTTTAAATTTGAAAATATTATTTGTGGAAAATATTATTCCACAAATTTGAAAATATTATTGCTCTTAGTTTGAGGAACCCATAGTACCACTGCTATTTTTAAAGTTGACGCAAGTCTGATTGTATGCATATTAGCTCAATACAGGATCCTGTAAGCAACTCCTAAATTAAAATCTTGAAGAAACATCTGTGATAAACTGATTCTTCTCTTTCCTCTGTGATTTCAACAGTATGTTTGTGCTCTTTAGGTATTAGACAAGAACCAAAAGTGCCCTTGGGGGGCACTTGAGAGAAAGTTTTCTAGGATGGATTGAAGAGAAACTGGAGAAGCGGATAGAACTAGCAACTCAACCCAGTAAAGTCTGGATCGATCACCGACCTGAGGACATAGCAGTCACTTGTGTCAGCTCCGAATATAATATGAGGGTTGTAATTTCTCATCAGCATGGATTAGGAATATGATAAACAGTCAAAAAAGAAGTGTCAGTGCTCGCTTTGGCAGCACATATACTAAAATTGGAACGATACAGAGAAGATTAGCATGGCCCCTGCGCAAGGATGATACGCAAATTCGTGAAGCATTCCATATTTTTTTTTTAACTCTGTGGGAGAAGGTGAGGGTGGGATGTTTCGAAAGGACAGCATGTATATTATCTATGGTGAAACAGATCATCAGCCCAGGTGGGATGCATGAGACAAGTGCTCGGGCCTGGTGCACTGGGAAGACCCAGAGGAATCGGGTGGAGAGGGAGGTGGGAGGGGGGATCAGGATGGGGAATATGTGTAAATCTAGGGGTGATTCATATCAATGTATGACAAAACCCACTGAAAAAAAATAAAGAAAGAAAGAAAATTAAAAAAAAAAAAAAAGAAATTATCAGAGGAAGGAAATAACTAAAAAAAAAAAAAGAAGTGTCGGTGTAAGAACAGAGAAAGAACCAGCAGCCTGTTTGTCAAAGGTACAAAATGAGCTCCAAGGAAGGATGGTGCTACCATTATACTTTACTTTATCGGGTCAGTGAGCCCAACTAGGCCAGCAGGTGAAGATGCCTCGTTTCACCAGCTGGTACGATTAATCTTACTAGGGAAGGAAATTCATGAATAGCCTTCAGTTCAGTTCAGTTCAGTCACTCAGTCGTGTCCGACTCTTTTGTGACCCCATGAGCTGCAGCACACCAGGCTTCCCTGTCCATCACCGACTCCCAGAGTCCACCCAAACCCATGTCTGTTGAGTCAGTGATGCCATCTGACCATCTCATCCTGTCGTCCCCTTCTTCTCCTGCCCTCAGTCTTTCCCAGCATCAGGGTCTTTTCCAATGAGTCAGCTCTTCGCATCAGGTGGCCAAAGTATTGGAGTTTCAGCTTCAACATCAGTCCTTCCAATGAACACCCAGGATTGATCTCCTCTAGGATGGACTGGTTGGATCTCCTTGCAGTCCAAGGGCCTCTCAAGAGTCTTCACCAACACCACAGTTCAAAAGCATCAATTCTTTGGCGCTCAGCTTTCTTTATAGTCCAACTCTCACATCCATACATGACCACTGGAAAAACCATAGCCTTGACTAGACGGACCTTTGTTGACAAAGTAACGTCTCTGCTTTTTAATATGCTGCCTAGGTTGGTCATAGCTTTTCTTCCAAGGAGCAAGAGTCTTTTAATTTCATGGCTGCAGTCACCATCTGCAGTGATTTTGGAGCCCAGAAAAATAAAGTCAGCCACTGTTTCCGCTGTTTCCCCATCTATTTGCCATGAAGTGATGGAACCGGATGCCATGATCTTAGTTTTCTGAATGTTGAGCTTTAAGCCAACTTTTTCACTCTCAGGAAATATAAAAAATACCAGTAAGCATATGTAAGGGATGAAAGTATAACTTCCAGGGATATATAATCATTTCCTTCATAGAACAAATTGATCCACGGGAGAAATTTACATCCAGAATGTTTGGAACCAGGTATGAAAGAAAGAGATAATCTTAGTTTCAGCATCAAATTAAAAATCAGTTTAAAGACACAGAAATAAGTTCGGATACAGAAGTAAAACTGGACAGCAGCTTTTGTAGGATCTGAGGATCCCAGCAAACAAGGAAGCAGGTTGTTCGAAAGGGTATCTGTGTTGCTGCCAGATCTGCAAGCACCTGTGAACCCAAATCTTCCTCAGACTGGGAGTCAGGATGTCTTTGTAGAGTGTGCACTGAGGAGAGAGCTGAGTAAAGGAAAAAACAGGGCTTCCCTGGTTGTCCAGTGGTTAAGCATCCACCTGACTATGCAAGGGACATGAGTTTGATCCCTGCTCTGGGAAGATCCCACATGCCATGGAGCAACTAAGCCCATGCACCACAACTGCGCTCCGCAGCAAGGGAAGCCACGGCAACAAGAAGCCCTCACGTCGAAACAAAGAGTAGTCCCTGCTCTGCACAACTATTCATAAAGCCCATGTACAGCAGCGAAGACCCACCACGGCCAAAAAATTTAAAAAAAAATTGTTTTCACTCTTAAAGAAAAAAGACAGGAAAATAACAACAACAAAAAAGTACCTGCCATTTGCTGTGCCCCAAGAAGGTGTTAAAAAACATATTTCTTTCTCCTCATTGTGCTTCTGTCTTTTAATATTAACAAGAATCTTACTGTGTAAGTACTATGGGCTCCATCTCACAGATGAGGACACCAGTTAACTAACTGGTCCCAAGATCACAGAGCTTGTGAACAGACAATCGCATTCATGGCTAAACCTTATTTTGCAAACTCAGCTATTTTTTTCTAATTCATTTGACACTTTCTAATGCTTCTTCCTATTGAAATTCCTTTTTCAAAACAGTCATCTTGCAATGCTTACCAAAGAAGACCAGGGCTAAATCTTGTTGGACAGATTGGTTTATGTAACCCTGGTCAGAAGACCTCTCCAGAGTGGCCAGCAGGCACCCCCACCCTCCCACCCAGCCCTATGGTTTGTCAGTAAGAAGACTTTTAATGAGCGACACAGAAGCAATATGGTCCTCGTCCTCAGGAAGACGACTGCATGGCAGGGAAAATGGCATGGCACCCACGTAATGCCTACACCCTTAAAACTGTCCCTGTGGTACTTACTGGCTAATGATTTAGGGCCTGGAAACTGTGATGTGTTACCTCCTCACTTAGAAGCATCACCCTGCAGGTCACCAGATGGTGCTTTGTCACCTGCATTGAGGTGCCTGAGCTGGGAACTGGTTTTCTGCACCCACCAGAGTTAGCCTGGGTGAGGACCACCCCCTCCAGGTAATGCTCTCAGTCCTCAAGATGCAGCTCATTAGGGACCCTAGCTCGTTAAGGCCCATCACACGCTGTCAAGGGTAATTAAATCAGGGATTAGTGTCAGCCAGAGAGCTTGGCAGAAGCCTGCTCCATGTTAAAGCGTTTGACACCGAGTGGTGAGGGCCGACAAGGTCACTGTTAGCTCCCAGCAGGGGCCTCCTCTGAGGCTGGCGGGGGCTGGCGGTTAGGTCCCTTGCGCAGAAGAAAACTACCTTATTTTAGTTTTCCTCACATGTTCTCTACTCTG
Organism: Cervus elaphus; assembly: GCF_910594005.1. Taxonomy (NCBI): domain Eukaryota; kingdom Metazoa; phylum Chordata; class Mammalia; order Artiodactyla; family Cervidae; genus Cervus; species Cervus elaphus. The sequence continues at coordinate 59,983,688 of NC_057828.1, forward strand.
AACCCCGTTTTGCACTTATTGGATTTCTTTTTAATTAAACTACATGACATTTCACTCTCAAGATTCTATTTAAAAACACCTTCCCCTCAATTCACCAGAAGTTGTTCTTGTCTATCTTCTCAGACGGATGGAACTGCCTGTGTGGTCCTTGATATCTGTTAACTCGCTATCTGTCTGGAGTACAGTGAAATGTGCCTCTCACATACCTCATGTGGAAGTGTAAATTAATGCAACCTTTCTGGAAAGCAACTTGGTATTATCTTCCAAGAACTTTAAAAATGCTCCTATCCTTTTTGACTGAGTATTTAATTACACTGCTGGGAATGTATCTGAAGAAAACCATCAGAAATACAAAAGAGGTTTGTTATACCAGAGATGTTCACTGCAGCATTATGTATAATAGAAAACAAATTGGAAATGTCACTATTATTCAGTAGAATCCCAAACATCTGTATGGTTAGAATATTATTGTTCATTTTATTCAACAAATGTTTATTTACTAGGCACTGAGAATTCAGTGGTAAACTATCTATACCCCTCCACTGCCTTCTCAGAGTTTATAATGTTAGTGTTTTTAAATTTTGATAGTATGGGAATTTGTTTATATTAAAGTTTCAAATGGAAACCCAAGATTTGGGGACTTCTATGGCAGTCCAGTGGTTAAGACCTCGCACTTCCAATGCAGGGATTGAAAGTCCGATCCCTGGTTGGGAAACTAAGATCTCACATGCTATGTGGCATAACAAAAAAAGAAGGAACTATACCTACATGTCAACAGGGTTACCTGTTTAAAGGAATTAAGAGCAATTTTTTCTTTTTTATGCTTTCCTGTTTATTCTAAAACAAATACTATGAACATAGATTGCTTTTTTTCCCACGGGTGCTCAGTCATGTCCAACCCTCTGCAACCCCATGGACTGTAGCCCACCAAACTCCCTTGTCCATGGAACTGTCCAGGAAGAATACTGGAGCGGGTTGCCATTTCCTATTCTAGGGGATTCTCCCGACCCAGGGATTGAACCCACATCTCCTGCAAGTCTCCTGCATTGCAGGCATATTTTTTACCACTGAGCCACTGGAGAAGCCCGTGAATATAGGTTACTTTTATAATTGAAGGAGGTAGAGAAAATATTGCATTTCTAAAAAATGCACACAAACAACAATATATAAAAATATCCAACTCCTTTCCCTTTTGAGTAGGAAATGTGATTCTTACCTTTGCTAAGAAGGCTCACCTCTGTCTTTCAGGCCACCAATTACTATCTTCCACTTGGATTTAATCGTCACCAAGGAGCGATGATCGGGGAGCAAATGAAGTCACCAGAGAGATATGGTGACAGTTTGCTTTCCCCACCCTATAGTTTTATTCGCATGGTTTTGTGATTCCCTACGTCGCCTACTGACCCCAACATCTCCTAAGCTCACTCATCAGAAGGAAAGTGCAGGTATGCCAGCAACAGGAGTTCAGTTCTTCACTAAGGTCATAATTCTAACAAAATATTAAATATAGGAGTCTGGAAGTATTAGTCCAGAATCCCCCCGAGGACCAAGGGTAAGCCAGGAGAGAACTGACTCCCTGGACTCCAGAGCCCTGATAGAAGAACAGGGCTGATGTCATTCCTGTCCACAAACCACCCAGTAGACTGCCTTGGTATCTGTTCTAGTGCTTGCTGAGCAGACTGCCTGTGTTTAACAGGTGTAACTGCTACGTGCCAACAAAGCTGCTTATTGAAGTCATGTGTGTTTGCTTCTGCACACTCCAAGTAGGATTACAGGTGCTCATGGGTATTCATACTCAAAATGAGAAAAGGGTAAATAGATGAGGGAGAAGTTTCAAGGTTGGGCTACTCCCTCTCTATGTCACCTGGCCTGGGGCAGATTTTCCCCCAATTGATCACACAGTCCGCTTTTAAAGATAGCTTTTAGGGTGGCCCTAATATCCTAGAGCCATGAACATCTGTGCTTATCCTATTGGGCCTTGTTTTTAATCACACACATCAATTAGTCATCCAACTGAGATACGTGCAAGGATACCTAAGTAACTGACCTAGGTAATAATCAGAAGAAGAAGAGCTATTCATCAGCAATTACATGCTAGGCAATTTACAGTTTCTAAGCTTCCCCACCATCCAAAGAATACCCCATCCCAGAGAAGTTAAGTAAATGAATGACAATCACCCACAGACAAAATTCAAAACAGGTTCTGATTGGGTACAAAGCCCAAGCTCTTCTCTTTCCACCAAATTCTGCAATCTCAAAAAATACTGTTTTTTTCTGAGACTGGAACATTTCTCCTCTACCTAACAAAATGCACCATACAAAATCCATGTGTTATGTAAGCATACTACCCTGTAATCCAAACACCTCATCACTGCCTCTCTCTTCCCTCTAATTGGTGATAGGAAAGCAAGAATAGTGATGGTCAGAACTTAACAACAGGGCAGGAATGGAGATTCTTTTGTGATGAATATAACTTGCACGTTGAATACCATCAGAACAAAGGTGAAAGCCATTATTCTTGCCTAGAGTCCAGCTAACGTAAACACTTAAGCATCTAATAGTAATTTATAGGAAAGCATTTCTGCTTATACAAATGGATGCATTCACAGGTTAGCCCTGTAAAGGTCTAGTTATTTTTTTATTTTTGAGGTGGGGAAAGTGAGAATAAGAATGTGACTGATTTTCTACAGACTACACACTTCTGAGGGATTCCCAAGTGGCTCAGTGGTAAAGTATCCACCTGCCAATGCAGGAGATGCAACAGACATGGGTTCAATCCCTGGGATGGGAAGATCCCCTGGAGTAGGAAATGGTAACCCATTCCAGTATCGTTGCCTGAAAAATCCCATGGACAGAGGAAACTGGCAGGCTACGGGCCATGGGGTTGCAGAGAGTTGGACATGACTGAGCGACTAAACACGCACACATGCACACACTTCAGAAAGCTCATGAGGGTAAGGAATAGGTCCAGCTGCTTTAGTTTATATGCAGTTCATTCATATATTGCTTTATTCAACAAATTTATTCTGAGTACCTACCACATATGAGATTCTAGGGGAACAAAATCATATGTGCCTAGGATGGTGCTGTGCCCACAAGAGTCACCCAGGGACTATGCCTTGAAAGCATTTATTGATTGTAGATAAGAGTGGCAGAAATGAGGGCACCGATGTCTGGATCTACAAATTCCAATCTATTGCTCTAACACCTACAAAATTCATCATTCCGTGTACGTAGGTGCCCTTTGAGCTTCCAAGGAGCACAGAAATCCACAGATTAGTAATGGATTGCAAACATAAGACTGTCATTTCATCAACACTAAACGAGTTACACTTTCATTCCACTGAGTGCCTTCTTGCCTCTGAAACGTGGGCCCGGGAAAGCGGTCGCACCTCTCTGACCTCTGCACCACTCATTATCCACTGCTGCTCCATCTCAAAGGTCTAATCAGCTCTTACGGTTCTGATCTTGTTAGAGAACACTGGTCTCCCACCCCCTGGAGTCCTGCCTAATTCACTAGTGGGCGCAACCTCACAGGAGTTGAGAATCATCAGGTGTCTAGATTCCAACCGGATAACCTGGTTCTGTTCCTGATGTGGGTCCCCACCCCACCAACCCAAGGACTGAATTTAGGTCAACACTAAATTGCTTCGTGTCAGTCTTACTACTATTCAAAATGGAATAATAAGAGCTACCCTCCCTAATACTTAAAAGGGATACAGAGGGGATTTATGGTCTGATGTCTGCAAAAATCCGCACAGAAAAATCCTGTGAAAAACAATGGATTTTTATGGCTTAAAATATTGATTTTTTTTTCCCCTCATATTTTAAAAACGACTCCACTATATGCTACTATAGAATGCAAAGAGGAAATATCAAGAATGCATAGAGAAGGGAGAGGAAACTTTAGCAATAATAACCACCCTTTGGTAAAGAATCTTGCCTGCAATGCAGAAGAAAAGAGTTTGATCTCTGAGTTGGGAAGATCCCCTGGAGAAGGAAATGGCAACCCACTCCAGTATCCTTGCCTGGAGAATCCCATGGACAGAGGAGCCTGGCAGGCTACAGTCCATGGGGTCACAAAAGAGTCAGATACGACTGAGCGACTAAACAACAAGAAGAGGTAGAGTCATTATTTTCAAATGAGTTTTGAGAAACATCTTAGGAATTCCCAGAGGGTTATTCAAAGCTAACCATAGTGGTTAGTGATAAAGAAGACTGGAAAGCAACAACATGCCAGGGAAGACCTTATAGCAAATGTATAAGAGGTTCAAGTGAAGGAAGGCGCAGGTCTCCTCTCTCCTTCCTCGCCCTCTCAGCGCCCCCCAGTGCAGTATTAATAGAAGAGTCCCCTGGGGTCCTAAGAGAACCTTTGCTGCATGCGGAGGGGCAGGAAGTTGTGCTTACTGCCACAGGAGACTGGTTTGGCTATGTTGCCCGTGTCCCAGCAGCAAGGAGTGACAGTTCACATTAAGCTCTGTGCATCTCGTCACATCAGCCGTGGCCCTGAGCCAGCATGTGATGGGTGCTGGGACTCAGCGTCTGCGGCCAAGGTTAGAGCCCATCTCAAGGAGTACGCTCACCAAATGAAAACGGCTAGCCCATCACCAGTCTCCTGCCCACCCAGCCCTGCTTCCTGCATCCCCCAGATTTATTGCCGAGAAGGCAGGAGGCATCAGGACAAAGGATGTGAGCAGTGATGACCATCAGCCTCCAAATGACGGAGGCTTGGAGGAAATGGCATCCCGGCTACAGCACAGGTCACAGGGACCACAGCCCACTTGTTTCTAAAAAGGGGGATTCAAGACCCAACAGCTACGAAAGATGGAGCCGTGCAGCCAGAGTGGGGGAGGTGTGCGTCCTGGGCTGGACACAGACATCTGGTCACCATGCTCTGTCCATGACTGCCCTAGAGTCTGCAGGCCTCACTTTCATCATTTATAAAATATAGGCTTGGATTCAGTGACCTTTAAAATACTTCCAGCTTTAATATTCTAAAAATTTGTCATTCTGGGAACAGCCAGGGCCCAGCAACACCCGTGAGTACAGTGTGTATAATGATAGCTTATTCGAAATGGGGTGTCCCGGTCCCCACCCCGGAAGTACTTAAAGATACCCTGCATTTTAACAGTATCCCCAGGTGATTCATATGCACATTAAAGTTTTACAAGCATTGTTCTAGAATATTTTATCACAGGTTTATAGAGAATCATCCATCCTAACTTGAGAATTTTAAAGCAAAACAAATGTCAGACTAGCTGACCTGTCTTCTTTAAAAAGTATCACTGTAGCTCATTAATAGGACCTGACACTGTGCTAAAACTTGTCATCGAATTAAATCCTATCCCAGGCTTTGACGCACTGTTTTACTCAGAGCAAGCACCCCGTGCCTCAGAAGTCATTGCTGCAGTCCTCGTGGCTGTTCTCAGGTGGCATGTCCTCTTTTGAACATATCTCAGCTGGCTTGCTTGAGGGTCTTTAATCTTAGTGCATTCGGTTAAAGATCTCAACAGAACAGTCTTCACACATGTGAAAAGACAATATTATATGAGGTATCAAATAGCAGTTTTAGGCAAGCCTCCCTTTCTGGATGCAATCACGCAATTGTAACATGACTAAATCTGCAGGTGGAGCGGCTCTGCTTACCAACCCAGGGGTTAGTCTGTCTAACAGTAATAAATAATTCCTCTCTTTCTTGTTATGTAGCCCTGTGCTGCAGAATATTCATGTGGAAATTGACATATTTGGCCCCTGCACTTGCAGAATTAAAAATGGTTACGTGACAGTCTCTAAATGCCAGCACTATTGATGTTTCGGACTTGACAATTCTTTGTTGCGGGGGCTGTCCTGTGCGTTGGAGGTTGTTTAGCAGCATCTCTGGCCTGTATCCACCAGATGCCTGAAGCAGTCACCGTTCAGCTGTGGCAGCCAGGATGTCTCCAGACATTGCCAAATGTTCCTTGGGGGAAGGGGGGTACAATCACCCCTGGTGGAGAATCACTGGACTAGAAAACACTAGTGAAGATTATCCAGAAAACATAAGGAAGATGTCTATGGGGATGTGACTGGAAACAACCACAACACACACTGGGCAATCATATTAATGGTGAAATAAACAATGAGGTATTCATAACACATGCAAGTCAACGGGCCGGGGAGGACAGGAGGAAGAATCGAGTGAGATCCATGACCCAGAAAGGAGAACCCAAGGGGAACAGGCTACCTCTAATTCCAGCAAATACCTCACATTGAAGAGCAGAGGTCCTGATCACAGGATGTTTCTCAGCCACAGACATTATTAACAAAGATGGAAGTAACGTCAGAGACAAAGAAGAGTTCAAGGATGTCAGACAAGAAGGGCTGTAACAGTATAAAAATATCACTTTGAAGTATTAGTTCTCAGAGGCAAGTGTGCTGCATAGAGATTCATAAAATCTACAGCTGAAACGGGCCTTAGATTCACCTCCTCCAATGCCATCATCCTGCACATAATCCTGAGAGGCAAATGCACTAGTCCAAGTTACAGCTACCTAGAGGCGGGGCGGGGACACTTGTCTATGGAGGCGCAGGCTTGGTGTTAACCATCTCTGTTGCCCGGCATGCAGAGCAGACCCCTGGGTGGGTCTTCCAATAGAAAATGAGAGGAATAGGGTTGAGAGAGGTTAAGATACCTCACCCAGGGGAGAGTGAGTTGTATGCCTTCCAGGGTACAGTGGCAGGGAAAAGAGGCTAGAAATTAAAAAGAAGGTGTAAGTGTTAGTCGCTCAGTCATGTGTCTGACTCTGCGATCTCATGGACTGTAGCCCGCCAGGCTTTTCTGTCCATGAGATTTCCAGGCAATAATACTGGAGTGGGTTGCCATTCCCTTCTCCAGGGGATCTTCCCAGCCCAGGGATCAAACCTGGGTCTCTTGCATTACAGGCATATACTTTACCATCTGAGACACCAGGGAAGCAAGGCTGGAAGATGCCTACCTACATGCCAGTACTCACTTCTCTTTTCAGTCCCTGCCAGCCACCTGAGCAAGTTCCAGAACCCAGCCCAGGTTAGCTCTCCCTGGGAGAAGAGGGAACAGAGCCGTGGAGAAAAAAGAGATGCCCCTTCTGAAACAGTCATATCCTATCACCTTAAAAATGCTAAATTTTGGTTTATGTTCAAGGTCAACCTTGGAACTGGCAGATTTGGATTTCAGAATTTTCCTGCTCCAGAAAATCTCTCTGCTAGGGGAGCACCCTTATCATGGGACAAAGGTTCTTATACCACCATAAACCAAAAAGGCTTAAATATAACTGCTAGGTGGGGTAACACATTGGCTAAAACCCATTCTCATTCAGGTACCATCAGTTAATCAAAAAGCATTAATTGGGGCTTCCCTGGTGGCTCAGTGGTAAAGAATCCACCTGCCAATGCAGAAGACTCAGGTTTGATCCCTGATCCAGGAAGATCCCACATGCCACAGAGCAGCTAAGCCCATGCACAACAACTGCTGAGCCTGTGCTCGAAAGCCCAGGAGCTGCAACTGCAAAGCCCACGTACTGCATGCAGCTACTGAAGCCCTCATGCCCTAGAGCCCCTGCTCTGCAACAAGAGAAGCCACCACAGTGAGAAGCCTGTGCACCTCAACTAGAGAGTAGCCCCTAGTTGCCGCATCTAGAGAAAAGCCCTCAGAGCAGTGAAGCCCCAACATGGCCAAAATAAATCAATAAAAAGCATTAATTGCATCAGATCTTTCACAGTTTTTGTGGTGGGATGGAGGCAAAGTCATTGAGGAATCTCTGGTTGCTGAGGAGGGGAAGAAAGAGGGAAAGCACAGAAAGAAGAGGCTGTGGATCCAGATAAATTTAGAACACTTGGTCATTTTGCTGAGCCAACACTGCTCCCTCTTCAACTGGACTGGGACAAATAGCTGTGTCTCGAGGTGGCTTTGTCATGCTAATGAACCCAGACAGCTCTGCTTCCCAAGATTTAGAGGAGGTTTTGTGAGTTTGTTAGAACCAAGCTGAGCTTCCTTAGAAAGCTTTCATTAATCAGGATATCACTGAACAGAACCAGTACTTGGGAACCACCCGATTAAAGGCAGAGGAGAAGGTGCAGCCTGGGTGGCGTCCAAGTGGATCACAACATGAAGCATCGCCTCAGTGCCGGACACTGTGCCAGCTTCCTTACAAAAGTGATTTCTCGCACTCTTACGAGAAAAGCATTATCTGGACAACGCAGACGAGGCAGCCGATGTTTATGGGCTTTGAATAAAACCTGGCTGTGGTCATTTAATGAATAACTGCTGGAGTCTCTGGCACCAAAGTTCAGGCTCTTTCTACTCCACCATGAAGAAAAGTTAGAAAGAAAAAGGACAATCCATTGAAAAACCCCTCCCGATGTGAATCACAAAAAGCACTCGGGATTTAGTGAATCTTGGCAAATGAGGACTCCTGCATTTATTCTGTAACTGCTGAGCATCTTTGATGAGCAGAGTGTTGTTCCGGGCTCCCAACAAAAGACACACGGGAAATACTACTTCCTAATACAGGCTTGCCATCTAGCCAGAAGGAAAAATGAACATAGAGCAAATACTTAAGAGTCATATAAAATGATGCACGTTAGATAACAAGGACTGTGGGACTTTGGAGACGAGAGATGTCTATGCAAGATGGTGTAATTAAGGGAAGCTTTTATCAAAGAGAGATGCAGGCTGATCTTTTAGAACAACTAATAAACTTTTAAATAACTAAATAATTTTTAGTATTTCAGGGAACAGAGAAGTGGAAAAGAACATTCCAGAAAAAAAAAGAAGTGATATGAACCAAGTCAGGACTAAGGCAGCTGTCCTGAACAGAAGCTCAGAGCTTGAATCAATGAAGGCACTTTGGATGCAGTGATAAGCACAGCCTTGCTGGAGAAGAGATATTGTGGAACTGACAGCATCTTGAATGTCAGAAAGTCTATTAGAAATGAAGGAAAAACCTAGTGAGTTTTTAAGATTTATCTGATAGTAATTATTATTCTAATTTGACAAGTAGAGTTTTACTAGACTTCTCAAAGTGGACAGAGATCCAGTGGCTTCATCTATAGAGAACAACCAGAGGGAATGACAAAGCCAGGAAAACTCTACTCATCTTTCTTGCTTCCAGGGGTCCCATTGAGAATCCCAACAAAATGAGTCACAAGTCCTTGGTCTGTTCCATCTAAATATCCCAAGCACTTTCACTACTTTCTCAGGGTATTTTTATCACCTAAAAATAAATCCTTTTAGGGGAGTTTTCCATATATAGCTGAGAGATGTTTGCATTTGGCATAGAAAGGAGACAGGTGTGCATGCATGCTCAGTCAAGTCTGACTCTTTGCAACCCCATGGATGATAGCCCACCAGGCTCCTCTGTCCATGGGATTTCCCAGACAAGAATACTGGAGCAGGTTGCCATTTGCTTCTCCAAGGGATCTTCCCAACCCAGGGATTGAACCCGAGTTTTCTGCATTGGTCGCGGATTCTATACCACTGAGCCACCTGAAAGTCCCTAGGAAAGAGACAATATACTTGTAAGTAAGCTAAGTTCACTAACCGCCAAGTGAGTGAGAGTGTCTCCAAAACACTGCCATTTTAAGCTCATTCTTTGTCACTCAGTCATGTTGACTCTTTGCGATCATTAGGACTATAGCCCACCAGGCTCCTTTGTCCATGGGATTTCCCAGACAAGAATACTGGAGTGGGTTATCATGCCCTTCTCCCAGGGATCTTCATGACCCAGGAATCGAACATGCAGCTCCTATGTCTCCTGCATTGCAAGTGGATTCTTTACTTGCTAAGCCAATGGGGAAGCTCCAATTTTTGTCCCAGTTGGTCCCAGTCAGGCAGAATCATGAGAAATAAACACATAACTCCCCTGTCACCTTTAAACATGTAACTGAACAAATGAACGAATGAATGAATTCCATCACTGTGGTGATGCTTAAAGGTCCCCGTGTCACAATAAGAAATATGTGTTGGTCTCTGCCACTCATTCCTGAACCAGAGCTCCTAAAATTCTTATGATATCTTGAGTGATGAGGATAACAGGAGTGTCTCACACAGAACTCCTAAATCCTTTGGAATTTTCTGGGTTTTGGAGCATCTTTTGTTCTAATGAGGTGACTCTTGGTGGTCTCCTGTGTGGGCTCCTGTGTGGGGACTGGTCACTAAAAAGAGGAGGCCATGATTCGCTGCTTGGCACTTTCAGCCCTACCCCTTGTCTTCTGGCCAAGGGAGAGGACCTGAAGATTGAGTTAATTATCAATGATATCTACATGGTGAAGCCTCCATTTAAAGAATTCCTAAAGTGGGACTTCTGTGGTGGCCCAATGGGTAAGACTGTGGCTCTCAATGCAAGGGCCCTGGGTTCATTCCCTGGTCAGGGAACTAGATCCCACATGCCACAACTAACAGTTCACATGCTGCAACTAAGACCCAGTTCCGCCAAATAAATAAATAAAAGATATTTTTAAAAAATCCCTAAAGTACAACATTGGAGGAGCTCGTGGATGGTGAGCACTCATGTGTCAGGAGAGAGGTTCACCACAGTTTCACAGGAACAGACACCCCTGTGCTTGGGACCCTTCAGACTCCATCGTGTGCGCCTCTTCCTCTGGGTGTTCACCTGTTTCCTCTATTCTTCATAATAAATAGGCAAATTTAAGTGTTTCCTTGAATTCTGTGAGCTATTAGAGTAAATTATTGAAACCGAGGAGTGGGCTTTGGGAACCCTAATCTATAGCTGTTTGTTCAGAAGTACAGGTGACAAACCTGGGACTTCTAACTGCGTCTGTGGGTGCCAATCTTATAGGGTTGAGCCCTCAACTTGTGGAGTATCCACTAACTCCAGGTAATCAGTGTCATAATTAAATTGTAGGATACCCAGCTGGTGTCTGGAGAGTTGAAAAACTGGTCAATGTGGGGAAAAATACCCACACATTTAGCATCAGTGTTGTGAGTAGGATAAAAGTTGTTTTATCAGTCTAATGCAATGAGAGTGTTTTTGAGAAGAATGAGAGTTAAGCTAGCTGAAAATAGGTCTGTCAAGAATCCACCATAGCCTGCATATATACAGTGGAATATTACTCAGCCATATAAAGGAACGAAATTGGGTCATTTGTAGAGATGTGGATGGATCTAGAGAGTGTTGTACAAAGTGAAGTAAGTCAGAAAGAGAAAAATATAGTATATTAAGGCATATATATGGAATCTAGAAAAAATGGTATAGATGATCTTATTTGCAAAGCAGAAACAGAGACACAGACATAGAGAACAAATATATGGATACCAAGAGGGAAAGGGAGGGTGAGAGGAATTGGGAGATTGGGATTAACATATATATACTATTGGTGGTGCTGTTTAGTCGCTAAGTCATGTCCGACTCTTTTGCAACCCCATGGGCTATAGCCCACCAAGCTCCTCTGTCCATGGGATTTCCAAGACAAGAATACTGCAGTGGGTTGCCATTTCCTTCTCCAGGGGATCTTCCTGACCCAGGGATTGAACCCGTGTCTTCTTCACTGGCAGACAGATTCCTTACCACTGTGCCACCTGGCCTTTTAAACAGACTTTCCTTTTATGGGTGTGCCCAGAGCCTCATAATCCTAGGTCATGTGAGCATCCATTCTCCAATCAAAGCATCCCCCTATCCCCCTAACATAGCCCCAAGCTTCCTGGTACAGAACATTGTTCAGTCACTCAGTCCTGTTTGACTGTGTGACCTCATGGACTGCAGCACGCCAGGCTTCCCTGTCCTTTACCATCTCCCAGAGCTTGCTCAAACTCATGTCCATTGAATCAGAGGTACAGAGTGGATACCTTATAAGTATTTTATGGACAAGTGCATGAAAGAATCTCACAAGCCCAAATGCCCCAGTTTACCACTTTATGGGAAGCAAGGCTAACCTCCTTTACCCAGCATGTGTCAGCTCTCAGATACAGAACATTTTGCAGAAAGCATGGGCACCCTTCACTCCCCCATCTAAAATCTGTGTCGTTCCTCCATACATGGGGTCCATGGGAATCCACAGCTGTGCCAGCTAACTATCATTTACAACCATCCTATACTCTCTGTTCCTTATATGAGTTCTTTCATCAAAGTCAGGATTGTTTTCCCCATTGAGTGGATAGTGAAACCAAGAAACAGTGCAACTCTGTGTCCAGATGTGCTAAGGTGAGAAGTCCTATTAAATGTAAAATGTTTGAGACTTCTCATTTACTTTGGTTATGAGCATAGGCTTGGGGTCAGGTAGGCTGAAGAATGCCTCCCAGGTAGCTCAGCGGTACAGAATCTGTCTACCAATGCAGGAGACACAGGTTTGATCCCTGGGTTGGGAAGATCCCCTGGAGAAGGAAATAGTAACCCACTCCGGTATTCTTGCCTGGAGAATCCCATGGACAGAGGAGCCTGGTAGGCTACAGTCCATGGGGTCACAGAGTCGGACATGACTGAGCTACCAAACACCACCAACAAGGCTGAAGAATGAATTGTGTCCACATTTTCCAGCTGTGTGACCTTGGGGAAACTACCCTTGTGAAGCCTTAGTTTCTGCCTTAGTAAAGTAGCAGTTACTTCATAGGATAGTTGAGATCATGGAGGGGACGTGTTGAGCACAGACCCTGGTACACAGTGAGCGTCCAGGATGGTGGGGATGCTCTTTTCCACTGGATCTGTCCTTCCACGTGGAAGAGGTCTCCATCAGGCAGCACTGCTGGTCTCTCTCTGCCCGAGCACGCCCTGTGTGAGTGCTGAGTACAGGAAAAGAGCTGAGCTGGCAGGACTCAGCCCCACCACGCCTCACTGTGTGTGTGTTTGATGTCTGCAGGCCTCTGCTGTGCTGTCCAGCAAGGCCAGCTCTATTTCCCAGGAGGCCTGACATTCCGGAATGAAAGCTTAGCTGGAAAGAATGTCAGGCAAGCCTTTTGACTATCTCTAAGCCATGTCCCCCAGCATAGTTTTATTAGCAATAAAGGTGGTACTTTGGCCACCTGATGCGAAGTACTGACTCATTGGAAAAGACCCGGATGCTGGGAAAGATTGAATGCAGGAAGAGAAGGGGACAACAGAGGATGAGATGGTTGGGTGGCATCACCGACTTGATGGACATGAGTTTGAGCAAGCTCCGGGAGTTGGTGATGGACAGGGAAGCCTGGCGTGCTGCAGCCCATGAGGTCACAAAGGGTTGGACACAACTAAGTGACTGAACTGAAAGGTGGTACTTTCATAGTCAACTGCCTATCTCCTATCTCTGCTTCTCGGTCCTGAACTTGGGTGGAAAAGAGGAGGGTCATTCATTGGGTCCACTCACCCCCAATAGTAAGTATTTCACACATGGCACCTGGAGGCATAACCAGAGCCCAGCTGCGTGCACATAAGTGTAGTGGCTTCTACCTGCCGAGTTTGTGTGAATAAATAAGCCAGTTTACTGGATGCCCCTCGTGGGTCCTGGGGGCAGTATCAGTGTCTACCAGACTAACAGCAGCCGTAGGAGACAGTGCACCTCATCATAGCACGAACCCCGGCTTTAATGGTTATGCAGACATGCTCTGCTGACAGCTCCCTTTGGTCATATTTATTCTGTAGTAATTGTTGTTTGAGGCAATAAAAATAATCATTACACATTGCCAGCAAATTTACAAATTCTAGGCAAGGTAGTCAGCATGTGGCACAATTGTCAAATTGCCATTGTCTTTTTTTAAATGACACCTGTAATGCCAGTGGTTGTATGTAATATGATAAGTGAATCCCAGGAAAAAAAAATAAAAGAATTTACTTTTTTAATAATTTTAAATTTTTTAAAAAAAAATTGTCTAAAATTAATAAACAATACGAGTCCTAGCAGAAACAGAGGACCAGTAGTACATATGCTTGATGTTTAGAAATCAGAACCCTTCTGTTATTCCTGAACACCTCAGGAGTCAGGGTTACTTTGGAAGATGTGGAATGGTCTGGAAAGCCAGGCAAATATAAACAGAAAGAAAAAAAAACATAAGGCTGCCAAGTGGCAGCTACCAATCAAGTATCCCATTATACATCACTGTCACTCTTCATGTCCAAGATTTTCTATAAAAAATAAAAATGGGGAAAAGCAAGGGCATCTGAAAGTCAGTGAAACTGAGTCTATTTTCCTTTTGGTTAAAAAAAAAATTCAAAAATACACCATGTAACAAAAAGTACTTTTGCATATCTGGAGGTCATGATTTAATCGAACAGATTCCTGACTTCTCTAAAGACAAGGAAGGTGGGGGACTTATTTAAACCTTATGTCTCACTAACTTTCACTCACTAGCAATAAGAACATGCCTGGGAAAGCAGGGAGAAAGGAAGGAGGACATACCAAAGGGAAGGCTGAGCTTCAGGACAAATTAGTTAAAGTGAGTTTGACTCCTGAGGGACGAAGAAAGGCTGAACTTCAGAAGAGAGACCTGGTCAGCAAATTCCCTTCCAGATTCAACACAAGTCCTCCTAGCCTTCCGCATGGCCTCATGACTGTCTAAACTCCTCAAATAGCTACCCAGCTCCAGAGTTCTTGGTAATCACCTCAGCGCAGAACCTGGGAGAACATAAAACTGCCAGGCAGCTATGTGATTTAGATGGTGACCTGAAGATGAAGGCAGTTTTTGCATTTATATTGGGGAAAACCCATTAACTGGATAATTTACATTTCCCTCTCCAATCTCCCTCTGGTATGAACATTTCCAAGTTTTTGTCAATGTCCAGTCTTAGGAAGAACATTAACTTCCGTCATCACCACCATAATCATCAATCTATATTGTAATGTGAGGATTCTAGGGAAGTCAGCTTTGCTATGGAGATGGGCAGGGACATTATTCTAGTCTTGACCATCATCAGCTTACTGGATGGAGAACACAAATCACTCAGGAGTGGCACTCAGAAGCCATAAAGCCTGCCCTGGGAAGCCAACATCCAAGGAGTAACTCCCAAGATAGTAGGAAGACAGAAGTAAATTCTTAAAATTTCTAAGTCACGCAGTTACTTTGACAGAGAGTCCCAATGTCACTCATTCAAGTAATATCTTCCTGATTTAATGTTGCCATGTCCACCAACCACCTAAAATGTTAGTCACTTTCATGGTTTTAAATTAAAATTGACTTTAATTTTTTTTGCTTAATCTGAATTTTTGTTACAGAAATCAATGAAATTATGAGTTTGAAATGAGTTTTACTTTCTAATATATGCATAAATATTCTATTTTTAAACAATAGGCCATGTACCACCTAAAAATATCCTCATAGCAATGAATGCTAATTTCTTAATTTTTATCATTCATTACACTTGAGCAACATGTAAATTAGGAGAAGCTGAGTGAAGGGTATATGAGCATTCTCTGAATTATTAATATTTTTGCAACTCTTCTGCAAGCCTAACATTATTTCCCAAAAATAAGTTATCATTTATTGGGCATTGCTGACATTGAACAAAGTCCCACAGAAAAACAAAATGTCAGGTTCCTTTTCCTTTAGGTTTGGCTAGAACTTTTTAAAGTCCCAGCAGAAATTATGGGTTATTATGTTTCCACAGAGTATAACTTGCTGTTAATGAGGTCTTGAGAAATTCTGGAGCATGGTCTCTAAGCTAGATTACTGGACGAAATATGAACAGTACCTAAAGCTGAGACCAAAACAGGTCAGGAGCAGGAGAAGAGTCCAGAGGTTTGGTGTTATCCCTGAGCTGGTTTAACCCAATGGATAACAGCCCAGTGGTTTAGGGACAGCTGGTTCAATCTGGAGGTGTGTGTGTGTGTGCATTAGTCACCCAGTGGTGTCCGACTCTTTGCAACGCTATGTTCTATAGCCCACCAGGCTCCTCTATCCATAGAATTCTCTGGGCAAGAATACTGGAGTGAGTAGCCATTCCCTTCTCCAGAGAATCTTCCCAATCTAGGGATCAAAACCAGATCTGCGTTGCAGGCAAATTTCTTTACCGTCTGAGTCACCAGGGAAGATCTTAGGAAGGTTATTGATCTCTCACTTCACATAAGGAATCCATACAGGGTATGAGATTGTGGTTCCTTCCCCCAACAACATTTTAGATTAGAAAAGAATTTCCCAGTAGTTATGTCATATCATATTGTGTGTGTGTGCTAAGTCACTTCAATAATGTCCAGCTCTTTGTGATCCTATGGACTGTAGCCCAGCAGGCTCCTCTGTCCATGGGATTCTCCAGGCAAAACATACTGGAGTGGATTGCCATGCCCTCCTCCACGGGATCTTCCCAACCCAGGGAAAGAATCCGTGCCTCTTACCTGGCAGACAGGTTCTTTACCACTTGCGCCACCTGTGAAGCCTTCATATCATATTGGTATGCTACAAATGGATTACAGATGTGCTGTGATGTTCAGCTGTAACCCTTAGGGTAACTGGTGGGGTCAAGTATAAGCCACAGTCCCTAAACCATCACCTGTAGCCATGAGAAGACATGTAATTTACTCTAAGGAGACACAGATCACCATTTTTAGAGATCTCCTATCATGGAAAAGTTTGCGAAGCTCTGATCTACAATCTTTCAGAGTGCCTTAAATCCCTACCTCTCTGAGTCTCCAAGTATCTAATCCCCAGGATTGAGCAGTCCAGGACCAAGAATTAAGAAAGCTGGATTGTTCACTAGATTGCTTTAACCTGAAATCAAATTTCAGCTATTTCTCTGGTGGCAAATGAAGTTGCAAACACCTCGGATTTAAAGTCTGTGTCTTAAAGTGGCTTGAACTCTTCCATGTGACTCTAAAACAATAACCAGGCCCCTTGCATTTAGTCTCAAGACCCCTGGGGAATAAGCCAAAGTTGCTTTAAATGTCATAGTCTCTCAATCAGCCTTCCCTGTGACCTGTAGGTAATGATAACAGTGTATCTTCCAGGCTCACTGTACATCTAAAACTCCGAAGAAAGCGGCTAAACAAATGCACCTTTGAAAGCAGTTCAGGCACCATGATTCAGAGATTCTTTTTTTTAATTTATTTTTATTTGGAGGGTAATGTACAATGTTGTGTTGGTTTCTGCCATACAACAATGCGAATCAACCATTAGTATACATATGTCCCCTGACCACTTTTCCTTCCTGATCTCCAGAAACTCCCTGCATGGCTGAAGGGCACAGGGGCCAAGGATAGCACCTCTAATTGGTAGAAGTTATACTGTATGTCTGGGGAGGGCGAGAGCAACCCACTCCAGTACTGTTCCCTGGACAATCCCATGGACAGAGGAGCCTGGTAGGCTACAGTCTATAGCATTGCGAAGAGTTGGACATGACTGAGCACGCATGCATAATGTGTGTACAGCTCTGCCCTCCAAAAGAACCACAGAATGCTCTTTGAAATTCAGTAACAAACAGCCGGAGTAGAAGGAGCAGACCAGGAAACTTCTTTCATTCATTCATCAAGCACTAAAGTATCGGCATGCACCAGCCCTAGGCTCACAGGCCAGAGAAAACAGGCATACAAACAAATATGTTAGTCTACCGGAAGGACAGTAACAGAAATATAACAGAAATTATAAACCAAGCACTGTCCCGCTCACATGAAAGGTAATTAATTCTCCCTAGGATGTCAGGGTCAGTTCCCAGTTGAGGTGCCTTGTGAGGTATAGATCAATGGTTCTCAAACATCTTGTCTCAGCAACCCTTTTCATTCTTAAAAATTATGAGAACAACAAAGAGCTTTTTGTTTATGTGGGTTAAATCTGTCAATGTTTACCATATTTGAAGCCAGTCTGAGGAATGTCTTGAGTATTTATTAATTCATTTGAAGATAAGAAACTCACTACATGTTAACATAAACAATATATTTTATGAAAAAAATATTGTTTGTGATAAAAGGAACAGGGAGAGGAGTGACACTGTCATACATTTTTTTTTTGCAACTTTTTAAACTATCAAGCTTAATAAAAGAGGCTTCTCATCTATACTTCTGCATTAAATACACCACAGCATATTATTTTGGCTAAAGTATATGAAGAAAATCTTACCCACACAGAGACAAAGTTAGAAAAGGGAGGAGTACTTTCATAGCCACTTCAAAAAATTGTGGACAGTCTTTGATACTATACCAAAACTCAGTAAAATATTACTAAAACTCTATATACTATCTTAAAGGTGCACTGCGATTTGGAAATAGAAACCATACATTGAACACTGTATTCATGCTTCAGCAAAATCCATTCCCACGTTGAAATCTGAACTTACTGTTTTTACTCATTCATGGTTTTGAAACATTAGGCACTGGTCATTTCGAAAATATTGGCTAATGGATTTACACAGATCTTCCAACTGTTGGCACATTTCATTACACAATTTCAAAAACTCTCATTCATTAATAGCAGTGCTGGTCTCCAGAGAAAAGTCTATAAGTATTGGAAAGCTGTCAAGTTCACTGTGGCATTTACGAGTGTTTTTAAAATATTTTTTCTCTTGAAAGCTTGGACTTTACCATTAGCTACAAATATTGTCAGTCATTTTCCAAGCACACTTTGTTCATTTTCAAGAAAATGGCAGCCAAATATCTATTACAATTTCTATTACAAGTACCCAACTCTGAATAAATATAGTTTTCCTGTTCTTTCAGGCAAAAAATGTGGTACAAGACAAAGGGAAATAGTTCAGCTTCCAACTCAAAACAATCATGCTTCAGCTTGGAGCATAAGTGCTGCATGCATACTTCCCATTTTCAAGTTAGAATTTTAAGAGGATGTGTACTCAATGGTTATGTTTCATAAATTGCTTCATCTAGGATACCCCTAGCAAAACCAGATTTAAAAAAAAAAAATCTATTGGTGTGGTGACAAGTGCAGTGACAACTAGCATGGTTTGGTGTCAATGAATTGATTCCTGTTTGATGCTGGGAGGGATTGGGGGCAGGAGGAGAAGGGGCTGACAGAGGATGAGATGGCTGGATGACATCACCAACTCGATGGACATGAGTTTGAGAGAACTCCGGAAGTTGGTGATGGACAGGGAGGCCTGGCGTGCTGCGATTCATGGGGTTGCAAAGAGTTGTGAGCGACTGAACTGAACTGAACTGAACTGAAGGCATCTGGAGTTTGCTGTTTTTCCCACCACTGCTTATGTACCATCATCACTCACTGGAAAAGACAAATAATATCTTTATATTATGAGGAAAGCAGTTTCCACTTCAAAAAGCCTCTGGGAAGGACCTCATCAATCCATGGGAAGATCTGTGGAACACTTTGAGGACCACTGAGCTGGACTTGAAGGCTCCACAGGAATTAGCCCATGAAGTTCAGCAGAACCAAGCTCAACACACATTCACAGAGGAGATATTCCATGCCAAAGTAGCACTGTGCTAGAAGCCGAGGATACTGAGCTGAATAAGAAGCTGTCTGCCTTTAAGGAGCTTATCATATCATGGGAGAAGCAAACAGGGAAGACAATAGTGTATTATAGGTATGCATGTGAGAATACAGGAAAAGGGCAAAGAATTTAAAAGAATGAAATAATGTCATTTACAGCAACATGGATGGAACTCGAGACTATCATACTGAGTGAAGTAAGTCAGACAGAGAAGGAGAAATATTGTATGGCATCCCTTAAGTGTGGAATCTAACAGGAAATGATACAAATGAACTTATTTACAGAAACAAACTTAGAGAAGGAAGTTATGGTTGCTGGGAGTAAGGATGTGAGGAAGGGACAGTTAGGGAGTTTGGAATGGACAGGGACACACTGCTATATTTAAAATGGAGAGTCAACAAGGACCTATTGTACCTAGCACAGGGAATTCTGCTCAATGTTACGTGGCAGGCTGCATGTGAGGGGAGTTTGGGGGAGAATGGATACATGTATGTATATGACTCAGTCCCTTCACCGTTCACCTGAAACTATGACAGTGTTATTAATCAGCTATACCCCAAAATAAAAAGTTTGAAAAAGAAAAAGGGCAAAGAACCCTAGAAGAGGAGGTGGTATCTCAGATGTATATGGAAGACTGAAAGGAATGAGGGGGAAATTTTAAAGAGATAAAAATAGGTCACCATTCCCAAAGAAGGAAGTGGAGTTGTTGAGGTGACTTTGAGGTGTCCTCCTCAATTTCCTTCTCCCCATCCAGTCTGGAAGTTTGATTCCAGCTCCAGGAATGGGCCCTGCTTACCTGTCATTGACTGGTTTACTGCTCCTGTCTTGATGCAGGAGATTGGTCCAGGGCTGGGCAGGTCTGAGTCAACTCATGCCAAAGAATTGCAAGGAGAGGCTTGTAGTGGGGGTGTCAGGAGACAACAGCCTTCTCCCTCTTATAAAAGAACTCTCAGGAGCAACCCTGACTCTTCCTCCAGACATATTTCCATACTTTTCCATATGAATGTGATGCCCAGAACTGCTGCAGCTCTCTAGCCACCAGTCTAAGGATGTATTCACCCAGGAGGACAGAGCCCACAGAACTGCACAGACACACACCTGGAGCCCTGAAAGAAGTAAGCCTGGTGGCCACTTCTACTGACCTGCGTCTATGGATCCTTCTTATCATTTACACCAATTTTAATTTCCTCTTACTTGCAATGGAAAAGTTCTAAATTAATATGAGGTTAATTTGAGATGGTGCTAGTGATAGAGGAACCAGATCATGGAGTACTTTGCATGCCTTGCTAAGAATCCTGAGCATCTCCAGCAAATTCTAGAAGTCATTACAGTATTGTAAACTGGGAAATAATAAGGCTTTTGCAATTACCACCAGCTGATTTTAGAAAAACTTTCTACTTTTATGGCCAGGCTGCACTGGCTTTCTTTAAGTTTTACAAGGCACTTTCCTACCTGTAAGGAGCTTGTACAGTATCCATGAAAAGGAGGAGGAGACAATTTCATTGAAGATCAGCAGTAGCAAATGCAACAGTGGACCATTAAGATGAGAATAGCAGAGTATTCCTTGGATTAAACATTAGCGGTCAATAGCAACTTCAATACAAGGAGCAGACAAGAAGCCAAAAGTCATTGGGATCAGGGAGAGACTGATCAGGTACTCACTAAGAGAGTACACAAGTAAATGGATGATTTTTTTAAGATAGGAGAGACATGAATATATAGGCTGGAGGGAAAGGAAAAAAGAGAAAGAAAAAGTAAAGTGCTACAAGAGATGAATGAAAAATACAGCGAGGCCCCAGAAGAGGCAGAATTCTAGGTTCTGTAAGGACAGTATGTGTCTTTTTCATTTCTCACTGCATCCTGAGAACCTAATATCATGACTGGTACTTAACAGCTGCTCAGAAAATTCTGGAAGTTGGAGATGAGAAGCTAAGAATGAATATGGAAGTAGGTCTACACATTTGAGAGCTGAGGTGTACAGAGATTATGTTCGATAGCCTCAATTTTTTTAGGTAAAGCATGAGGCAAGGTCTTATGCTAAGTATAAAGATGTATATATTAAATTGGGAGCTTAACTGTCTTATTAAAGGTTTGAAACAGTCACTGAGGGCAATGAAAGAAGTTTATTAAGGATGATACAAAGTAAGCAATGTTTAGAACCAAACTAGATTAGAACCTAGATATTTATAGTACCACAAATCCATGCAAATGGGAATATTTATACAGAGATCTCAGCACTCAGTGTGGGGGCAGAAGTAAAGCATGTGGTTCAGGGGAACTGATTCACATTTGGACATTTAACTGGTAGATGGTATACAATGACAAGAAGCACTGAAATTGAGGATTCTGATCAAAAGGTACTTCAGGAAGAGGAGGAGATGCCAGAAACATGCTAATAGACATGGAGAAAATAAAAAGGTCAATGAAATGGTGAACTTCAAAAGAGGAAAGATCAGTCAGAGGGAAAAGGAGAGCATAAGAGCCAACAAGAAGACTGTGGTCTGAATAGGACCAGTTTCTGAGTTGAGTTCTGGGGATGAGGGGTTGTGACCATCGTTATGGGTGAATAAAGTCGGAGTTTTGATGGTCACTGGAGTTGTAGGAGTCAAGGAATTATAAAATAGGATATTGGATATACTGTCCACATCAGGCATTGACAAACTATGGTCTAGGAGTTACTTGCTTACTTTTAAAAATAAAGTTTTCATAGAACACAGCCACATCCACTTATTTACATATTGTCTATGGCTGCTTTTCTCCTACAAAGATATATTTGAGTTGTTGCAATGGAAACTATATGGCCTGAAATACCCAGAATATTTACTGTCTTGCCCTTTAAGAATAGGTTTGTTGACCTGGGTCTACACGGTTAATGACATGTTCTTGGGTAAAGAGAGCAAAACCAGAGGGGCAAAACCAGTGGTGAAAGTCTAGGAAGCTGGTCAGTGGAGACAGCTAGGAGGGGCAGAGGATGATGAACCTGAAGATGTGTGCTTCCAAAAAGGAGGTGCTTCCAGAAAGGAGACTGGAATTGTATGGGTCTCGAAGGATGGTAGTTAACTGTTTTTGAGATCCTTTTGCCAAAGACTGCTTTTTTCCCAAAAAATCTTTGCCTTGTTTTGCCTTCCCTTCCCTCCTCACCTCTGCTTCTCCTCCTTCTCTTCCCCCCTCCTCCTTCTTCTCTCTTCCCTGTCTCTCTCTCTCTCATTTAACTTCTCTCTCTCATTTAACTCAAGCACATAACCACCCACCTAAGACCACATTTCCCAGCATCATTCCCCAAGATTTGATTCATGTAAACAATGATATGATATGGGGGAAAGGTTAGATATGTGCAATTTTTGCTTCATTTGCTTAAAAAAAAAAAAAAAAAAAAAACTAAGAAAATTGTCACTCTGAACTCATGCCCTTCTTCTTTGTGTGAGCCAAAACACCCAAGCTGGTGAGCCTGCTTTCATATATAGAAAAGATAAAGACCTGGGGATTTAAAGAGCAACAAGAGGAAAGGATTCTGGATTTCTGAACAACTGCAGGGAGGGGAGCTGCCCTTTCAAACTGAACTACTCACCTTGGAACTGTCATCATCCGACAGTAAACTTTTCTTCTTTAAGTCATGTTTGTAAGGTCTCTTTGTTCCAGAAGGTTAACTCCTTCCCTACTTACAGTACCCCCTTTAAAATCTGATTTTACAGACTCACTTTCCAGGGCCTTCCAGGTGGTACCTGGTAAAGAATCGGTGGTAAAGAATTTGTCTGCCAATGCAGGAGACTCAGGAGATGCAAGTTCAATCCCCAGGTCCAAAAGATCCCCTGGAGTAGGAAATGGCAGTCCACTCCAGTATTCTTGCCTGAAAAATCCTATGGATAGAGGAGCTACAGTCCATAAGGTGGTAAAGAATCAGATGCAACTGAGCATGCACTCACTTTCCAAGAAATTTCACATAAGATCTATACACAATAAACTCTGGACCAAACGTGGTCCTAAGGCTATATATCAGTGAAGAAGGCTATATACCAGCTTCATCAGTGAAGAAAATAGGAAATGGCCATTCCTCCCATGTGTTTGGGGAATATTCTGAGAAAGTATCCAGAAAGTATCCACTTTTCAATAAAACTGCCTCTGTTTGTCATTGCACCCTTTTAGGTTATATCCCTGATTAGTGCTACTGAAAAGAGTCATCCAGAGGACACTGGGAAGGAAAGGAAAAGGGATATGGGAAGGAGAATAAGGTCAAGGCACAGGATAGATTATAATGGAGGAAAATAAGTAAGAACATTTTAATCCTCAGAATTCATAATACGGGAAAAGTAGATATCTAGGGGAGAACAGGACAATCTGTAGTCATCAGTCAAGGCCACTACAGGTACATAGACTTTGCACAACTCCAGGTGATGCTGCGTGGACATAAATTTCAATGGGAATGGTGCCTCATGGAGCTATATAAGTGGATTTACTGTGAGTATTCCCTCACTGCCTAGAATTATAAAAACTACCTAGGAACTGGCAAGAGTAAAAGAATTCACTGGATACTTCTTTGGTTTACATGCCCAGCTTCATAGCCCTTCAATCAAAGACTGTCAACTTTGATGTAAGTGCCAAATGTGACCTGTACTTCCTTTCACCCACTTTGGTTTTGTTTTTGTTCAGTCGATCAGTCATGTCCAACTCCTTGCAACCCCATGGACTGTAGCACACCAGGCTTCCCTGTCCTTCAACATCTCCCAGAGTTTGCTGAAACTCATGTCCATTGAGTCAATGATGCCATCCAACCATCTCATCCTCTGTCACCCCCTTCTCCTCCTGCCTTCAATCTTTCCCAGCATCAGGGTCTTTTCCAATGAGTAGGCTCTTCACATCAGGTGGCCAAAGTATTGGCACTTCAGACTTTCTATTTTCGAGGGCTCGTAATTTCTTTTCCAAACTCAGAATACCCAGTCAGCATACTAACTCCCACCATTCTCTGAATCTCAACTTAGAGCACTGTCTCTAGAAGGAGTTCCCTATTATCCTGTCTGATTTAGTTGTTCATTATTTACTAACAAAGTAGTCAGTTCTTGATTCATTCATTACACTCACCATACTTTGTGGTACAGTGACTAAGATTATAAATTCCATAGGTAATTTCAATGTTATTTAAATTATTCTAGAGCAAACAAAGAAGGGAAATTTGAAAATTATTTTTATGAAACATGTAAATATATCAAATATAAAATTGATGTGTCTATTAGTTGCTCAGTTGTATCCAAATCTTTGTGACCCTGTGGTCACAAAGTATGTATCCAAAGTATGGATCCACCTGAATGTATCCCACCAGGCTCCTCCATCCATGGGATTTTCCAGGCAAGAATACTGGAGTGGGTTGCCATTTCTTTCTCCAGGGGATCTCCCCAACCTAGGGATCAAACCCATGCCTCTCACATTTGGGCAGACTCTTTACCATCTGAGCCACTAGGGAAACCCATCATAAAATTGATGACCAATCCTGAAAAAGATTATACACACAAAGACAAGAAAACCTAAGTTTATCTCACTTAGGAATACTGACGCAAAATCAGTTCAGTTCAGTTGCTCAGTTGTGTCCGATTCTTTGCGACCCCATGGACTGCAGCATGCCAGGCTTCCCTGTCCATCACCAATTCCCAGAGCTTACTCAAACTCACGTGCATTGAGTTGGTGATGCCATCCAACCATCTCATCCTCTGTCATCCCCTTCTCCTCCTGCCTTCAATCTTTCCCAGCATCTTGGTCTTTTCCAATGAGTCAGTTCTTCACATCAGGTGGCCAAATACTCATAATAAAATATTTGCAAACAGAACCCACCAGCACATTAAAGGGATAATGCATCATTTAGCAAGGAAGAATTATTTCATGAATGCAAAGATAGGTCAGTATTAGAAAGTTTATTTATATAATGTATCCTTTTAATAAATCTAAAGAGAAAAATCATATGATTATCTCTATAGATACTGAAAATATAATTTTTTAAAAAAAATTATCAATAGGGAAAAGACACTTAATTCTTCCTTAATATGGTAATTTTTACTTACCTTAATCCCAAAGCCATTATCATAATTGCAAGTCTGCAGTGCTATCGCCATTAAAGTCAGGAAAAGACAAGAATTCACATTATCACATTCTTTCTTGACCTTATATTGGAGTTACAACCAGTGTAATTAGATAAGAGAATGAAATTAGAGGTAAAGAAACTTAAGGAAAGGATATAAAATTATCAGTATTTGCATATCAGACATCTATGAAGCTAAAATATTCAGAAGAAGCAACTGAAACACTACTATGGTTAGGGATTTAGTCATGTAATGGGGGTTGAAAATTAACACAAACATTAGTAGCTTTCATATATACAAACATCATACACACACACATATATAAATATTCAAAGCTATGGACTTTCCAGTAGTCATGTACAGCTTGAGAGTTCGACCGTAAAAAGGCAGAGCACCAAAACATTGATGCTTTCAGAGACACATGCACCCCAATGTTCATCGCAGCACTGTTTATAATAGCCAGGACATGGAAGCAACCTAGATGTCCATCAGCAGATGAATGGATAAGGAAGTTGTGGTACATATACACCATGGACTATTACCCAGCCATTAAAAAGAATTCATTTGAATCAGTTCTAATGAGATGGATGAAACTGGAGCCCATTATACAGAGTGAAGTAAGCCAGAAAGAAAAACACCAATACAGTATACTAACCCATATATATGGAATTTAGAAAGATGGTAATGATAACCCTATATGCAAAACAGAAAGAGACACAGATGTACAGAACAGACTTTTGGACTCTGGGAGAAGGCGAGGGTGTGATGTTTCGAGAGAACAGTGTCAAAACATGTATATTATCAAGGGTGAAACAGATCACCAGCCCAGGTTGGATGCATGAGACAAGTGCTCAGGGCTGGTGCACTGGGAAGACCCAAAGGAATGGGGTGGGGAGGAAGGTGGGAGGGGGGATCGGGATGGGGAACACATGTAAATCCATGGCTGATTCATGTCAATGTATGGCAAAAACCACTACAATATTGTAAAGTAATTAGCCTCCAACTAATAAAAATAAATGGAAAAAAAAAATTGATGCTTTCAAACTGTGGTGCTGGAGAAGACTTGAGAGTCCCTTGGACACCAAGGAGATCAAACCAGTCAATCCTAAATAAAATCAACCTTGAATACTCATTGGAAGGACTGAAGCTGAAGCTGAAACTCCAGTACTTTGCCCACTTGATAAACTTCCCCTAAGACTTAAGGTGTAGAAGCCAAAAATAAATAATCATTAAATTACATAAAATTCAAAAGCTTCTGGAAAACCAACCAACTAAACAAAAACATAGGTGATAGCAGAAGACATACATACATCCACTTGAGAAAACAATTTCTCTGTAATCCATATTATAATCAAAGAGATCAGTGCCTTAGGATTTTAAAGTGCTGCTAAAAATGCAAGGTGAAGTAACAATGACATATCACTTTATACTTAGTAGATTGACAAAAATTGGAACACTGGACAATGCCAAGTGTTGGCAGAAGAATGGGGATGTAGGAACTCTCACATACTACTGATGAGAATATACAGTGGGACAGCCATTCTGAGCACAATCTGACAGTACTTAGTCAAATTAAGTGCACATTATCTTCACGAGCCAGCAATGCTACCCCTGCTGTATATCCCAGAGAAATTTTCACAATGATCTCCGAAGGAAATGTGCATAAACATGGCTACTGCAGCATTATTTATAGTGATGAGACACTGGAGGCAGTCTGGACATACATTATTGAATGGACTGGTAAAATCTGGTGGATGGCCACCATGGATTGCGAGACCTATGCTGTCCAATTAGCCCTTCTGCAATGATGGAAATGTTCTATATATGCACTTTCAATATGATGGTCACTAGCCTAACATAAGGTTATTTAAACATTAATTACTTAATTTTTTGAGAAAAAATTGGTTCCTTAGCAGCACTAGCTAAATTTCAAATGCTAAAAAGCCACACATAGGCTGCGGACTACTATATTGAATAAGGCAGGTATAGAACATTATCATTATTGCAGAAATTCAATTACAGAGTAGAGTGTTGGGCTGTGTTCACACATAGTAACGTGAGTGGATCTTAAAATATAGTGTTGACTGAAAAGAGTAAGAATCAGAATGTCATTCTATCACATCACCATTTAGTTAAATTAAAAATACACGACCACACAAAAACTATTCACATTTCACAAGAACGAATTTAAGAAAAGATACACATTAAAAATATTAGAATGTTGGCCTGTGAGAAAGAGTAGCTGTAAATTGGAGGTAGGGATCTGTTGTGTGTGTGTGCTCAGTCGTGTCCCACTCTTTGTGACCCTATGGACTGTAGCCTGCCAGGGATAAAGACAGCCAAAAATACAAGTGAGCCACGGTAGGAGGAGGGCTTTCACAGATCTACGATAAAATGTATTTTGGATTAGGGAGTACAATCAGCTCAAACCTCTCTATTGAGGTTACAAAAGCAAAACAAATAAAAAAATTCGGCAACATTCAAGAAAACCACCTGCTAATATTTACAGCAGTGTTATTCTTAATTGTTAAAAACTGGAAGCAACCAAAATGCCTTTCACTAGGTGACCAGATAAACAAACAGTGGCACGTCCACACAATGTAATATTATTCAGCACTAAAACAAATGAACTAACACGCCATAAAAATATATATATGAATGAATCTTAAATGCATATTGCTAAGTAAAAGGAGCAAGTCTGAAAAGGCCACATACTGTGTAATTTCAATTATAAGACATTCTAGAAGAGGCAAAACAAAGTGAGACTAAAAGATCAGTGCTTGCCAGAGTGTGGGGGTAATGAAGAAAGGGCTGAATATGTGAAAGGTGAAGGATTTCGTGGGGCAACAAAACTATTTTGTATGATAATATAATTGTGGATGTATGACACTGTATATTTGTTAAAGCCCCATAGAACTTTGTGTAAAAGTTCAGAGAAAAGAAATTACAAATTAAGAGAAAAGAACAAATTAAGAGAGATTTGTGTACAAATTAAGAGAAATCATTTAGGAGGTGGGGTGATCACAGAATGGAATGCAGAATGTGGCAAAACATGAACCGTTTCATAAATAAATGAAACAACTTCTCTGCAGGAGTAGGGGAGGGTAAAGGTGTTGATCTAAGTAACTAAGTGACCAAAGAAATGAGTAGGATCTGTAAGACTAGAGGAACTATACACGGGAGCTGTACTCTGGCTGGTCAAGTTTTTCCCCATGGGGATATAAGTGAAATTCTGATACTTCTGTACACGTATACTGGAGTAGAACAATTAAATAAACGGATGGAAGACAGTGGGAACCAGGTTTTCTCACTGTTGGTGTGGAATGAACAAGGGAAGGGGGCTAGAATGATCCACAGATTAGATGCACATATTAGATGTTATTAGATAATGAGATAATGGATTATAGCTGGAGACATCAGTATGAAGTTATGCTTAATATACATACAGATGGCTACATATGGAAATATTTATAGGTATGTGTATACACATGACTTAGTAAAGTGAAAGAAAAGTGGAAGTGTTAAGTCGCTCAGTCATGTCTGACTCTTTGCAACCCCATGGACTGCAGCCAGTCAGGCTCCTTTGTCCATAGAATTCTCCAGGCAAGAATAAGTGGAGTGGGTAGCCACTCCCTTCTCCAGGGGATCTTCCTGACCCAGGGATTAAACCTAGGTCTCCTGTATTGCCAGGGGATTCTTTAGTGTCTGAGCCCCCAGGGAATCCCTATGACTTAGTAACACATATATTTCTTCATTCTGTTAACTGAGAGGGCCTAGAAGCAACTAACACTCAGTATAAATCAGTATATCTAGTCCCTAGGTCTCCAGTGAACAAACTTGGGGCTCATTGGAGAAATAGCTGATTCTAGGAATGGACAGTGGTGGGATGGGGAAGCAATATACAAGATGAACTTGGAGCAGCTTGCAGTGACAGAAATAGCAAAGTGCTTAAAAATCAAAAACAACAAAAATCTATATGTATTAATGGGGTTATGTCAAAGGAACACAGAAGGCAACTGAAAGAGCTCACATTAGCTAAAGCTCAAACAATTTGAGCAATAAAATCAATAAAATAGTATTGGGTTATAATCCAAAGTATAAAATAAATATTCATGAGTTCATATGATATAAATAAATGATTAAATCAATACATTAATGAGACATAAGGGAAAATTCTCCCCTAGAACAATTCAAAATAATTTATATAGATTCTTGGCCTTCAAAAAGGTAGACCCATAACTTCCCCATTCTCTTTGTATGGGCTATGTGTAATGAACTCCCTTCAAAGAGAACAACATGGAAACGGGAAAGAAAAGTAACTTCTCAGTGTAGAAAACTGACCAATTCAGCCAGGTGATTGAGGTCAACAGGTCATAATGCACCCTTGACATGATGTAATGAAAATGACACTTTACAGCTTCCTCCCCCAAACTCAAAGTCCAAATCTAAGCATGAGAAAACATGCTTAGACAGATCCAAACATTAGACAATCCAAACAAATTGAGGGACATTCTACAAAATACCTGAGGAATACTCCTCAAAACTGCCAAAATCATCAAAAAGAAGTCTGAGAAACTCTCATAGTACAAAGATGCCTAAGGAGATGTGATGATTCAATGTAAGATTCAGGTAGGATCTTGGGGAAGAAAGAAGATAAAAACTACGGAAACTTAGTTTTTAAATATAAAAACTAGGTTAAAAATTAAGGAAATCTGAATAAAGTATAGACTTCAGTTAATAGTGACATGTCAGTATTGGTTCTTTAATTGTAATAAATGTATCATACTAATAAAGATGTTAATAACAGGAGGAGCTGGGTGCAGGCTATATGGGACCTCTGCATGGTCTTTATAATTTTTCTCTAAATCTAAAACTGCTATAAAAATTGTTTACTTCTTTCAAAAAGGAAAAAATAAAAAACAAAAATTGAGAACTGCCATATATTGGAGAAAACCTTATTTTGAAAGGATACATGCACCCCAGTGTTCACTGTAGCACTATTTACAATAGCCATGACATGGAAGAACCTAAATGTCCATTGACAGAGGAATGGATAAAGATAGTGTGGTACACACACACTGGAATATCACCCAGCCATTAAAAAGAAAGAAAGAATGCCACTTGCAGAGCGACGTGATGGACGTAGAGACTGTCATGCTGAGTGAAGTGAGTCAGAGAAAGACAAATATATGATATTGCTTATATGTGTACTCTAAAAACTGGTACAAATGAACCTATTTACAAATAGGAATTATAGAAATTGAGTCACAGATGAAGACAACAAACTTGTGGTTACCAAGGGCGAAAGGGATGGGGAGGGATAAACTGGGAGACTAGGACTGACATGTACACACGACTAGACGTAAAAGAGAGAACTAATAAGAACCTACTGTATGGCACAGGCAACTCTATTCAGTACTCTGTAATGACCTATAGGGGCACAGAATATAAAATGAGTGGATATAGGTATATGTATACCTGACTCACTTTGCTGCACAATTGAAAGTAACACAACATTGTAAATAAACAATATTCCAATAAAAATTAATCACAAAAGAACTGCCAGAATGTTTGAAGCCCCTTTTCTTTCCTTCTTCCTTCATGTCATCTACCTTTTCACCAGAAGTAACACCCATCCTTTGTGTTTTTCTGACACCTTGCTTTTCATGCAAATTGTACATGTGTATGTATCCTTAAAAATGTTGTTATTTTGAATTTTATACAAATGAAATTGTACCATTTGTATTTTTAAGCTAATTGCTATTTTCACTTAATGATATATTTGTGAGGTTTCCCCATGTTGGTATATGTAGCTGCAACTCATTATTGGTAAATGTGGCTAGATAATACACTGTTGAGTGATTATACGCTTTGTATACTTCTAGCTTCTATTAACAGATGTTGGGTTGCTTCCAGGTTCTGCTACTACCAACAATGTCACCACAAATGTTCCTGTATATACATGTAAGAAGTCCTGTGTAATAAAAACTTAGAAGTGGAATTGCTGGGTCATGAAGCATGTACATTTTTAACTTTACTATGTAATATATACCAAATTGTTTTACAAAAGTCATCATGTCAATTCAGACTGCCATCAGGAACAATTTAATTTTTCCAAATTTTGTTCCTTGGAAACTTGGAGATCAACAGAGGCACTTTGTTTTTTTCTCTCAGTCTTTAAAGTGTATATGATTTAAAAAATATTAACTATATTTATAATATTTATAGTGACAGTAATGATAGATGGAAAGTTTTGGTATATTAAAATTTACCATAGGCTTTAACTTGTCCTTGGAGATTAACTTGCTCAAAATAGAGCTTTTTCTGCTATCTGTGTACATGTATTTGAACTTGGTATAAAAGTGAAGAAATAAAGACTTGGCATATTCCTGCTGAAAAGGTGCCAAGTTCTGTTCTTGTAAACTGGCCTTAATCTGAGAAACTACTAAACTTTAGGTTTTGATTACATCCCTTAAAAAGAAAGTATAAAATATATGTATATAAATGCATATATATATATACATATATATATATATATATTCTGTAAAAGAAGACCTCAATCTTGCCTTCAAAGATATATAAAGAAATTAAGCTTGTATTTTACTTTTCTTTCAAAAACTTGAATTCAGACCAGCTCAGTATATCTAGAAGAGCATTTGAAGCACTGTAAAATTCATCACTCTTGCATTCAAAATTCCTTTGATGTAAAATCCACAGTTCTATAGAGAAACAGTAAATAGTAACCCTCTCAATACCACAAATTAGTGCATTCTGCTAGCATGAGTTATATGAGCGCTGAATTCCCTACCTTAGGATTGCTACCAGTCACCCTGTTTTAGATGGGGCTGCCTCTCTATATGAATGTGTTTGCTGTTTACCTAGGCAGCTCACTGTAGCAGAGACCAAAAAGAAGGAAAAGGAACAAATTTCTAAGTTTCTTCTTGAGTGTGAAGATGGACGGATGTGTGAAAAAATAGTGGGATACTTCCTATTAGGCAAAGCTCAAAGGTAAGTAGAAAACTATGTCTGATGTTATATTTGAAGCTAATCAAAAAGCTCAGTAACTGCTATTCAGGCAGCATCACTGAGCTCTGACGTGAATTCTATGCACAAGATCACCCGCTACAAACTTCAATGGCCTTGGTCAAGAAGCCGAAAGCACAGTGCCTTCTGGATGGCTCCATTTCACAGTGGAACCTGCTGTCTGGGCTTCCCAGTTTATATTTCTGTGGGGCCTTTCTCAGAAGAGCACAGAACATGTTCTCTTAATCCCTACCTACCCTACCGTGTTCATCATGACTGTGGATGCCATCACATGCCGTACAACATGACTACTCAGACCTGGAAACTATGAATGAAGCAAGAATTCCCCAATTCTGCTTAGGTAAGTATACCTACTTAGATAAACACTTCTTGATGAAGTTCACCCTCTTCAGCATTAAGGCTTATGTGAGAAATCACTCAATGGACAAGGATATTCAAAAGGTATTTACATAGAAGCCACAAAGGACTCCGTTATACATACTGAATATATTTTCCTACTCTATCCATTGCCAGGGCTCCTTTTATTCAACCATGAAAAAGAATAGATTTTTAAAACTTTTAAGACATATGAAATAGTAACTATGAGAAAGACTTAAATGCATATTGACCTGAGTTCGAGTTACGGATCCATCAGTTATTAGCTATGTGACCCTGAGTAAGTTACTTAACCTCTCCATCCTTTCCTTTTTCTCCACTATGGAAGAAGCAGAAAGTCCTCCCGAGTTGACACCAGATCTGTCTTCAAAGCCTGTTCTTTTAACCACCATACTGGCCTGCTCCAGACGCTTTAAATAGCACCTTGCATGCAGGAATTCACTACATCTCTGCAGGCTGATTGATTTATCTTCAGGCATACCTTCTTCAATCAAAAGCCATGACAGTTAAAGCGAAACTCCCAGGCACAAGAGAAACAGCTTTCTTCACTAAGTTTTACACACAGTCAATAGCTGGGTCTGAAACAGAGGAGCATCCCTTTCAAACAGTAATGAGACTGATAAATGTGTTCTGTACACATCACAGAAAACCACACTTCAGCACAGAAGCCATACTTCAGGTTAACCAGTTGTCTCAAAATCAGATATGCCTCCAAAGCTGGAAAGTCTACTGTTTTGAAAGATGGGATGCAAGATTTTAGTTAAGATATGAAATTTTAATTGGCTAGTTCAGCAAAATTTTATAGTCTCCTGAGAGGATAATAAGACTTCTGTATCTAAATATCTTGAATTAGGAATTGCAGTTATTTTGCATATTATAGAAAGTTTACAACACTTCTGAAAACAGGGGTTTAGATGACCTAAGAGGTGCCGGATAGGTGCCATAAAAAAGAGGTGCGGCCATAGTACAACCAATATCCCTAGGAAGTATGGCAATCTAGAGATGGCGTGGCTTGACTAAGAACATTCAAATTCAAAACTATGTGTAGTCAAACAAAACACATCTGAAAGTTACATATGGCCCTTTCACCAGAGAATTCAGGGAAACAGGAGATAATGCCACCCCCTTCACTGTCCCTCAGAGTTATCCTGCAAGAAAACTGACAACAGTTTTGATGGCTGAGACAGCTTCTCCAAGTCAGGCGTCACTGCTTCCTACATCAAGTCAACCCTCCCCTGCCTGGCTTTTAAGCCACAGGCCACATCCCACTCTCAGAGCCAGAAACAGTCGTCTGTACTCTCAGACCACCAGGCTAATCTCCATACTATGCCATATGCATGCTAGTCCCACACTCATTCCTACCACCATCCCTGGCTTATCCTTTCCATGACCTCAAATGGCTTCACCATTTCTAGGCCAAACCAAATTTAACCTATCTTTAATTTTGTTCATTTGTGTGTTTGTGTGTGTGTGTGTGTGTGTGCGTGCATGTGCTTTTTTTTAATCCATGCAAAGAGTACAGAAGAGGGATGAATGAACCCAAACTACTTTGGTGGGGGTAGGGAAGGCGTCATAGAAAGGTGACATGTGAGCAGAGCATAGAAGGAAGAAGTCTGCCAAGTGGAGGAGAGGGGAGAGCATGTGTAGAGTCCTGAGAGCCAGAGCAGGCTTGCCGAGATAAGAGGCTGGAGAAGGCTATGGTCGAAGACCCTTGATGCCTCAACGAAGTGATAGGACTTGATCCTGGAGACAGAAGGCCCCTAGTCAAGCCCATAACTTCCATGGAGTCTACTCTTGCCATGCAAGTGTCTTCTTCCTCGGAATTCCTACAGCCTTGAAGAACCTTTAAGAACCACATAATCAGGTGTTATTACTCTCAGCTCTCAGGGCAGGAACCTTTTATTTTTATTTTTTTTAACTTCTATATCCTAACAGCACCTAAGAGTACTTAGCAAGTAAATGCTCAGTAAATTCCCAGAACTGACTGATTCAAATTCTTCTAGGGGATGGATTAAACAAACCAGGTTCTAGAGACAGGAGTAGGGAAAACTCTGTAAATCAAGGTCACTACAGACCTTACTATTGACCATGAGTGACAGGATCCAGGACTACAAAAATGAAGTTCAAAAGCAACCACGCTTGACTTCCATGAACTTGGACTCCTCTCCTTTTGTCCCCTGCTTTGGCCCACTGCCCCAGCTGAGATTCACTCCTACTTCCCCTGGGAATTCAGAGCCAAAAGGGGAGGTACCAGCATACCTCTGGCTCTGAACATACCCTCAGTGACTGGGAGGGCAGAGGACAATCAATGCATTTAGCAAATGCATCTGCCCCTGAAATGAGAGTGTGTGTCTGCTCCTATGTGTCAATGCCAAGTTGCAGGAGGTTACCATAGCAACTCCAGCAGGATGCTGCAGTGGGCAGCTTTGCACAGAGGTGCAGAAAACCCATTCTTTAACATGTTGGCTTTGGCTGTGCACATTGGATCCAAGCAGGCACATCATGGCTTCAGGCCCTGCCTTTGCGATTCTGCAAAAAAGGAAGTGGAATGTTGAATACCTGCTCATCCAATCTTCCTTTCTCATGTACCGCACATGTCCCTTCTCATGCACAGTGAACACTGCATGTAGAGCCCCAAAATAGGCTCTTTAGAAACATAATTCCCTACACCCGTTCTTACACTGGATGAACAGATTGTGTACTTGCACATCAGCATGACTTCCAACACACAATTTACATCCACCAAAGAACCCAGCAATTGTACATTTTAATGAACAGCGTATCTACAATGTCAGCATTCCCAGCCAGCCCCCAGTTTTTATTGTTATTTGTACATTTCTAATGCAAAAATAAACACCATCAAGAGTATAGGTTGGGTTTAATGAGGTCTACCGAGCTGTACTCCGGGAACTATAAACCAACTTTTCAAAGGACCAGGCAGCTTTTGAAATTGTTTTTCCATAGAGACTGGAGAGTGGGGGTTTACTCATCCACTTCTTAATGTTTCATGTCTCATAAGGAAAGAGCATGAAAGGGATGTGAAATACCATTCCATTTGTGGTTCTAACCTACATACAGCCATCAGGAAGCCATGTCCCTACAAAGTGAACTTTAGTTGGTAGGGCAGTCAAATGGATGGGACAGCTTCCTGGACAGTTTCACTCCTTTCCCTTGGATCCAGAAATTTATTGGTGGCTGTCTATTAATTCTCTCCTTGGCAAAATAAGAATGGTGGTTTATAGCAGCACTAAAGAAATGGATGGTGTGGCTGGCCTGCACAGCAGGGTGAGGTGGATCTGCGCAGGGAGAAGTGAAGGAAATTTTGGATAACAAAGTCACATGCACCTGTGGTACTCTGCAAGCTGCAGATGCAGGACTACAGAATCTTTGCAGCTCAGTAGTGAAAAAAGAGGAGTGGACTAGAGGTAATGTAGAAGTTCTACTATCTGAAGGAGTTTTGTGGCCTAAGAAAATTAAAATAGGATACCAAGGGAGAGATGTAAACAAACAAAGGAAGGAGGGCTTCTTGACCAGGGAAGCCATTCTTTGTGCAGGAATGCCTGTGTCTATCTCTCTAATGGAGCTTGAGAACAAAGATGCCAATGTTAACAGACCACAGTCTGGATGATTTCTTTATTCAAGGAGTTGGAGATTTGGAGGTGTCTGTTACACGAAAGCATGGAGGTAGGACAGATTGGACACCAGGGGTGTAAGAAACTTGTGTTCTGAAGGGAGGCCAGAGAGTGTCAGCTGCCTGTGTGTGCTCAGTCCTGTCTGACTCTTTGCGACCCCGTGGACTGTAGCCCGCCAGGCTCCTCGGTCCATGGGATTCTCCAGGCAAGAGTACTGGAGTGGGTTGCCATGTCCTCCTCCAGGGGATCTTCCCAACCCAGGGATGGAACCCAGGGTCAGCAGCCTAGTGACAGATAAAGAGCTCTCACTGAGAGAATTCCGGAGAATCAACCCATCTGCTCTGCAGAGGCCTGGCTAGGTGAGCACTGGGTGCCTATTTTTAACTGTCCCCAGGAGATGATTGCAGGGGGGGAGGGGGAGGTCCAGGGGGCTTGAAGCCAAGAACTGAGCTTGTGGCCTGGGAGCAGGAAAAAGGCTTCTGGGAGTTGAGCTGGGAGCAGCCAAGAAGTGCTCCGGTGCGTGTGCTTATGAATGAAAGCCGGGGACGGTTTCAGAGGGACTCCGGCAACCTGTTCCTTGGGGGCCAAGGCAGCGCAGGGGAGGTGGGAGGCCCAGCATCCGGGTCGGATTCGGGGGAGAAGTCAGGTGCACTGAAGCGCCCGCCTGCAGGTCGGCGAGGAGAACGGTCTGGGTACGGGGCGGATCCAGGGAGGTAGGGTGGGGGAGGGGAGGCAGTCGGCGAGTGGGTGTGGAGAGCGAGCCGGAGTGGGGGGGCTGGGGGCGCCGGGCCAGTGCCTCGGGCCGCCTCGACCTCCCCCGGGACTCACCCAGCACGAAGTAGGGCAGCTCGGTGTTCTCCAGGTCGTCCACCACGACCATTTCTCCCGGGAAGTCGTTGCGTACGGAGAAGAGGAGCTTGGGTTCGGAGGCCGAGGGGCTGTGCATGATGCTCAGGTCGTTCTCGCGCAGGAAGGGCAGCGCCGACACCGTGATGCTCTTGAGCTTGCACTCCAACTCCTTGGAAGGATCCACGTCGCCGGCGGCCGTGGCCAGCACCGCCGCCGGCCCCCAGCAGCAGGCGAGCAGGGCGCAGAGCCCGGCTAAAGCCATCTTGAGCCCCGGCCGCCTTCCTCCCAGCGCCGCGAAGGTGGGGGAGGCAGCGAGCGGGGAGGGAGCGAGCGAGCGAGCGAGCGAGCGCGGGAGGCGGGGGAGGTTGGGGAGGGGATGCGGAGCCGGGAAAGCCCGGGTCCCCCGGACCGAGATGCCGCTGGCCTGGTGCAGGGCTAAGGACAGCCCGCGCGCTCTTTGTTTCCCGGAGCTGCTTATCTGGGGAAGGCAAGAGGGGAGGTGGGGGGGAAGTGGGGAGAGAAGAAAGGAGAAGGAAGGACGTCGGAGGAAAGAGGAAGGGAGCTGAAGATTCTGGGGAATCAGGTCAGCCCCCAGCGGGCAGCCGGTGCTGCCGCCTTTCTCCTTTGCATCCCCCCAGCAGGAGCACGCTCTTGGCTATTAACTACCTGCACAGCATTTTTTTTTTTCCCAACCGTTTTTCCTATGCAAAATCTTCCCTCCCGCATTATCTTCCTGATGGCTTGGGAAGGGCGCGCGCACACACCCCTTAAAATGTGCTTCCTCAGAGCAAGTGATGGGGGTCTCTAGATGCAAATACTCCCCCAGTTGTTTTGTAGATATAGGTGGTTCCATTCTTGTCTTTTTTTACCCACTAAAATTGGATTTTTATATTGGATAAGCGTGTGCTGGAATAAATGCACGTGTGTGTTATTATTACTCAGCACTAACGGTGCAGAAATATGTTTAGAGGGAATATTTTGTATGTACATATATATGACAAATAATAAGGTCAGTGTATTGCATACAGTTAAGCAGGGAATTAGAACTTTTATTTGCAGTTTCTCTCTCCCTTTTCCCTTTCATTTCTGTTACCAATCTTATCTATGGTGAGCAATATAAAGATCATTTGGAGCTGGCTATAATTGATAGAAAACATAGAGCTAGCTCAAAGAATTGTTGAGCCTTTAGTTATAGAGAATCCAGTAAACAGAACAGAGCTGGAAGAAAATGTGAGAAAAACAAAGTTTCTAGACATCCTTAACAACTGTAAAAGGAATAAAAAAATCTCCTTGGTCATGGGCCAGGTCAAACCCAGCCCAGTCAAGAGTAGAACAGGGTAGATAATGAAAACACCACTAACAACAAAAACCCTTGAAAGTTTTGTTTCCATTAGTGCTGGACAGTAATGCCTTAAGCCTCAACAAAATGATGATAGTATGCAATAAACTGGTAGAAAAGTGATTTTTGTATGTGCCAGTATCTGATGATTAACTGAACTTTCTCTTACAGGATAACCTTTAACTCATTTTAGAAGTTTGCCGAAACTAACACAGCATTGTAAATGAACTATACTTCAATTAAAAAAAAAAAAGTTTGCTCTTAAACATTTATTCAATGCTGACTTAAATACTAGGTGCTGTAAGACTATGTTATAAATAATTTCTAATCTCTGGGAATTTAATGCACCACCATTTTCAAAGAGGATTTCCACTTTAGAACAATTTCTCATTCAACCTAGTGTCAATTTATTGGCATCTGTGAATATATGTTCTTTAACAGAAACAACAACAACAAAAAAGCTTTTGCCGTATGTTTGACAAGGTTATTCTAGTTGATGAATGGGAATAAAGAAAATGAGTCATATATTTAAGGTCACATTTAAGGAGTGAAAGTCTTGCTTATAAGAAAAGAGATAAAGACTTTATAACAGTTTTTTTTTTTTAACATATCTGAGAACTATTACCATGTAGCGTTGCAAATTACTGCAAAAAGCATTTATCAGCTAATGACTTTTTAAAACTCATCTTCATAGGAGATACTGAGATAAAGACCCCATGGTGTCTCTTTTGCCTACTCTCTCTAGCATAAAAACCAGTATTAACTTTGTTACTCAAGGTTTCCCATTGAAAAATTAGAGTGTTAACAAGAAAATACACTTGGTCTTAGAATGTGAGAAATACCATGAAACTACCAGATCATCTATTAGTCCAGTTTCTCATTTGACAGATAAGGAAGTTGAGGACAGTGAAATAGTGAAGCGGTTTGCATGCTTGCATGTGGTTAGTCGCTTCTGCTGCTGCTACTGCTAAGTCGCTTCAGTCGTGTTCGACTCATTCGACCCCATAGACTGCAGCCCACCAGGCTCCTCTGTCCCTGGGATTCTCCAGGCAAGAATCCTGGAGTGGGTTGCCATTTCCTTCTCCAATACATGCATGCATGCTAAGTCGCTTCAGTCCTGTCCAACTCTGTGCGACCCCATGGGTGGCAGCCCACCAGGCTGCTCTGTCCATGGGATTCTCACTCAAGATCAATCTGCCAAGCAGGAGTGAGGGAGTGAAGACCACAAACAAGATTTCGCCGAGGGCTCTTTCCACTACACAGTTATGGGACATCTAGGTACACCCATGGATACTTTTTGGACTTTAATGGCTCCCAGTAATTCATTCAGTAAACATTTGCATACCTACCATATGCTGTGCATTAGACTAAGCAGGGCAGATTCTAGGAAAAATACTCTTCTTGCTTTTGAGTTGCATATAATCTATTATTGTTTTGAAATCTTTCTTCCTCATTTTCTTAAGTGTATTGAGTCATTTTAGAAAACCCAAGTGAACCATTTGATTTTCTGATAAGTCAATATTGACTTTACTTTGCCTATCTATAGTTTTTACATGATTACATTTTTACATACTTTCTCATTCACAGTCACAAGAAAAAGGGTACATGGATTAAATGTCCATTTAGAAGAGGACGACAGAGAATGAGATGGTTAGATAGCATTACCGACTCAGTGGATATGAATTTGAGCAAGCTCCAGGACATAGATAGGGAAGGGCAGGGAAGCCTGGCGTGCTGCAGTCCATGGGGTCACAAAGAGTCGGACACGGCTGAGTGACTGAACAGCAACAAATTGAGTTGGAAAGACTTGGAATTTGTGCAAGGGTCGAGCAAGAGGACTATGCAAATAAAAAGAGATAGTATATTGCCAGGGCAGTGGATTCCTGTAAATATGCATACACTGTCATGTGGCCTTTTCTTAGGGAAGTAAACACCTAGAGATGGGGAGAAGTTGAAGTTCACAGCAACTAGATCTTCTCTTCTGTACGATGTTTTACTTTTAAATGGGACTGGGAGAAGTTTGTATACATCTAAATAACTACCTTTGTATACAGGCAACATGATGTAGTGAAGCAATAGACCTGAAGTCAAGTCTCAACTCGATAATTTGCTTATTTGGAGGTGAGCCTGGAACATTATTATTTTAGCATATTAATAACAGATATGTTTATTATTACATATCCATCAGTGCAGCTTTTAATACCACTTTAAACATGCATATCACCCTAGAGACAAATCAGTTTGAACCTGGACTATTCTTGTCTTCATTGTCCCCCTCAATAAAATGGGGCCACTGATCTCTGCCCGGCCCACAGGCCACAGATTATATAAGTACAAATACTTATATTGACTAAGACACATTAAAATAGCAGGTTCTGTCATCTCCAATCCCGACTTTCTTCCTGAGGTCCAGCTTCCACATTCCAGCTCCAATGGCCTTGCTCCCTGATTCATAATAGCTTTTGAATGATTCTCCTGCTTTTAAACTCTTTTTCTACACAGCTACCAGGTTGATCTTCATGATATTCTTGCTCTCCTCATGCCATTCTAAAGTTTTTCTTTTCCCACAGGATAAAGTTCAAACACCTTAGTTTGGAAATTCAAAAACTCTTCCAAATTTCATACTATTTATTATCTTAGATGTTTTGCTTATTACACTGTCCCATTCCCATTCCCCCACGACAGGCAAACACAGCCCCACCAAATTAAAGCCCGCAATTCATTTTTACTCCTCCCATGCCATTCTGCCCACCCCT
Source organism: Cervus elaphus (assembly GCF_910594005.1). Taxonomy (NCBI): domain Eukaryota; kingdom Metazoa; phylum Chordata; class Mammalia; order Artiodactyla; family Cervidae; genus Cervus; species Cervus elaphus. The sequence continues at coordinate 60,025,073 of NC_057828.1, forward strand.
CCTCAGTATTCTCCAGATTGTCTCTTATTTGCAGACGAATCTCAGCCCTTAGCTATGAAGTGAGACTTTCCATCAAGTGAGAATTTCCATCACTCCCTTTACCCATAGGTCCCTTCACAGAGCCCTTATGCACACGTGCGCGCACACACACAACCTTAGAAGGTCAGTGGCCATTTCCCAACATAGTGTCTTACATTTTTATTAGCAAAATAGAACATTTTTATTAGCAAAACAGAAACAATAACGCATGCTTTTTAGAATAGGTGTGAGAAGGAAATGAGAATGTGTATATAAAGGATATAACATTTTAGACAGTTGGTGCTCATGAATGATAGCCTTTGCCACTCTTCAATTATTTCAGAAAGAAAATAGGCTTCAGAACATTTTTCATGAGTTTTTTTTCCCGTGCAGTAACCAAAAGCAAATAAAGTGACTAATACTCTTTGACATATACCCAGGATAAACGATATGTCCACCAAAAGAATGTACAAGAACATTAATTGCATGTTTACTCATGTAAAAGAAAAATGGGAACAACTCAAATATGCATCAATAGGAGAATGAATAAACAGCATGCAGTCATGTGATGGAATACTACACAGAAATAAAAAATAATGTGCAACAATGTGGATGAATTTTGCAGACATAAGGGAATGAAACCAGACACAAAAGAGCATATCCTTTAAGATACAATATTTATGAAATTCACGACCAGGAAACATTACTCTTTGATGCTGGAAGTCAGAATAGTGGTTATCTCTGCAGGGAGGGGAGTTTAGACTGAGAATGTCAGGACAAGCTTCTTGGAAATGCTGTGGGTAGTGGTCACATGGATGCATGTATAGGCAAAAATATATCAAACTGTACACTTGTGGACTTTGTAATATCTAGTTCAGTTCAGTTGCTCAGCCATGTCTGACTCTTTGCAACCCCATGGACTGCAGCATGCCAGGCCTCCTTGTCCATCACCAACTTCTAGAGCTTGCTCAAACTCATATCCATCGAGTCAGTGATGCCATCCAACCATCTCATCCTCTATCGTCCCCTTCTCCTCCTGCCTTCAATCTTTCCCAGTATCAGGGTCTTTTCCAATGAGTCAGCTCTTCTCATCAGGTGGCCAAAGTATTGGAACTTTAGCTTCAGCATCAGTCCTTCCAATGAACATTGAGGACTGATTTCCTTTAAGATGGACTGGTTTGATATCCTTGTAGCCCAAGGGACTCTCAAGAGTCTTCTCCAACACCACAGTTCAAAAGCATCAATTCTTCAGTGCTCAGCTTTCTTTGTGGTCTAGTAATGTCTAGTATACCTTGCTAAGCTATTTTTTACATGGCTTTGGACCCTATAGGAGAAGAAAGCAGATGCAATTTTTTTCTTTTTACAAGTTGTTTTCTTGTCTCCCAACTCTATACCCTCTTTCCTTCTTCTTTAGAGGCTTTGGAGATTTTAACTTTCCTTCCCTCAAGATTGGTAGTCATTTGTTCAACTTCTCCTTTCCTTTACCCACTCCTTTCTACTCTTTTATCAGAATCTCCATATTTAGTGTCTTTTCACCAGGGAAAGTTCAGGGGGCCTATGTCTCTAGGAAGCACAGGAGTAAATAACTTAGCAGTTGGACAGTAACAGATTTAGACTTTCACTGGTCCACTTCCATGTTTTATCCTGGGAACTGCTCTCTGACATGTTTTGTAGCTTAGGCAAAAAGATACCTACAATACGGAAGAGGGAAGGTCAAAGCTATAAAAGATGCAGAGGAGGGAGTAGAGGTGAAAGAGATGAGTGGAGCTAAGGGGTATATATGGGAAGAATATTTCTCATTTTCTCCATTCACTCAGAACATCTGCTTCCTGATGCTTTTTAGATAATCCTGGTATATACTACTTCAACATTCATTAAACCTCTGCATGCTTTTCTTTTTTCTGCTTCTTTATGAAAATAATCCTTAATGTTGCTCTCCATTTTTAAATGAAACTAAATCGAAACACGTCTCTCCCTTTCTGACTTCATATTTTCCTCTCCATATTTCCCCCATCACACAAATTAGTGTGAACCCCTCACATCCCTTTGCCAGCTCCAACCCCCAGCTCTTCTGTTGAATTGGATTCTTTCTTCAACTATTACGTGCCCATGCTCTGCCAAAATTCAATGCAGTATGCTAGTTAGCTGGAAATATTAATTCAGTTTTGCACCCTCATTAGGACATTTAGAACTATATTTCATATTTTGTGATTCAAAGTTAATATTTTTTTCCTTTACTCTTTCCTTCCCACCCCCATCTCTCTCTCTCTCTCTCTTTCATTCTTCCTTTTTCTCTCTCTTCTCTCAATTCATAGGCTCAGCAACAGCACCTGCTTCACAGAAACACAGAAACAAGGGTGTTCCTGTTCTGACTTCTCTAGTCTTCCTTTAAAAACCAAGTGGAGATTCCCTCTTCCTGACACACACTAAAGTGAATGGAGGCAGGCAGAAGGAAAACACCACAGGCAAAACAGTTCACTTTGGGGGAAGCAGGACATTTTTTCCTCTTAATGTCGCTCCAGAAACCTGAAGTTCTTTTCTTTGCGTTTGTCTTCACAATCCTGGTTTGGGGACATAATGTTTCTTGATGTAGCTGTTCAGAGTCTCTAGATCTCTTTCTCTATTTGCTCACCGAGTTCTTGCTGTCTTTTGCCTCTCTTTCCTTGATCTATGATGTGTGTACATGTATGTGAGAGAGGGAGAAAATACACTGAGATAAATACCTCACCTGGGGAGTGATTTCTAATTAAGTAATTCAGGACCATGACCAAGAGGCTAAAATGCACAAAACAACCAAATAAAACCTCAAATTAGAAGGAAAATGGCTCAAATGGGTCCCTACCTCTGCGAGTTCTAGTTAAGCAAGCAAACAAAATGGTCTGGGACAAATGATTATGGAAACTCAGAAGAACAGAAGAAAATGTAATTAGCTTCCAAGCTTCTTCCTGTTCCTCAGCCTTCTTCGACTATCCAACTCCCCAGTCATGAATTTATCCAAGGCTCCCTTATCCATACCCAAAAAAAAAAAAAAAAGTCTCTGCTGCAAAGCTGGGAGGGTTAACAGAGTTGGTACCCCAGCCAGGCAGCTAACCAAAGAAGACAGCCGGTGAGGCCCCGAGCCCGCCCCAGTCAAGCCTTCCAGCCAATGGGCGCCCGCGGGGAGTGTGGCGCTGCGTCTCATTGGCTGCCCACCTACGTGCATAAGACAGAAAGCGAGAGGCAGGCAGGGGAGCATTGTTATCTTAAGACACTCATCTGGTGTGTGAGTCTGCAGGTGAAACTGCTTAGGTGAAAAGCGCGGAGTCGGAGCGGGCACACGCTGGGCTACAGCCTGGGATGGAATCCGCCCGCCTCGGAAGCTGCCCTGCCCGCGGCTGCTCGAGCAGCGTCTTCGCTGAGCTCGGAGGACACCGTTAGCATCTGCCCGGGAATGTGCACCTGCCGTGCGCCGCGAGCGTCCGGGCAGGTCTGCAGGCAGCCGAGGGAGTGGTGAAGCTGGAGGAACTGTCTCGACCCATGGGCAAGGCAGCAATTCCGGGAGAGAGACAGGGCGAGTGAGTCTCTATAGAGTTGGGAGGAAGGCACGAGCTTGGCTTTCTCTTCGGTGCAGGGATAGAGGACTCCCCGGGTCGGGGGTGGTACTTTCCTTCCCTCTCCACCCACGAGCGCCCCGACCCAGCGTCTGAGCCCCACTTCAAACATGCTGTGGATGCCGGGCATCCTGGCTGCTCATCTGGAAGAAGGCAGCAGGCAAGTGGTCTGACGGCGGCGCGGCGGCGGCAGCGGCAGCAGCAAAGCGGGGAGCAAGAAGATTTGAAAAGAGACATCCGCTCCCTTTCACACGCTGAGGGGGAGGCATTCACGTTTCCCCCAAATGAGAAGGAGCCACGAGACATCATGAAGTAAAAACTTTGGAAAGCTGCCATTGGAGATGTTGCACAAAAACCTGGAACCTTTCAGGAGTCTCCTCCCAGGCGGTGGAGGTTTGGGGAGCAGCTGATAGAGCAAGGAGGGCTCTTGCAGGACTCAAGGTAACAGTGCAGGGGGGTTGGTGGTTTTTCTCCACCCCCCTTTTTACTTCTTTTTGGTGTGTCTCTTGGTAAGGGGATGCTTCTGCTCCCCTACAGTCCTCTTGCCCTGGTGCCTGGCAGTTGCAGGCAGAGGGAATGATCCCCGTCGCCTCTTAGTTTCTGTCTTGTGGAGCTGAGCAGTGGACTTTGGGGTTTAGCTTGAGACCGTCCTGTTATTGCCTCCTGGTGTTGCTGGCTGTCACTCGACTTGGGCATTCTGCCTGACCTATATTGCTTTTGCTTGGTTTAAGTCCTCAAAGTTAGTGCAACTCCCATTAGCTTCAGAAAACCTGTCAGGCTGCATAATTGCAGAAGATGACAAGGACTTCTGCCTGCCCAGTGGATGCTGGATTGGACTGTACATGGTTCCCTATGTTTGGGACGGACCCTCAAGAGCTGAGGTCGGCATACATGATCCACATGTTCACAGATATCCACACGTTCCTAGAGCTCTATTCACATGTCCATAGAGCTCCCTGGCATGTCTGTAGAGGCCTGTCTCTTTCTCCCACGCACATGCAGCCAGGAAAAAATAAAGATTGAAGAGTGAACCCTGTGGGTTGCAAATAGTCTCCCTAGGGTGGCAGCAGGAACCCCACTTATTGAGTTGAACCTGCTAGCTTGCTGGGGACACTGGGGAGAGAATTGCTATGCTGGAAGGAGGGGCATGCTGAGATTATCTGGCCATCTTTCTGGGTACACATCTAATGCTGCCTATGGCGTGTGTGTGTTTGTGTGTGTGTGTGTGTGCCTGTTCACAGCTGTATGAAGGAAGCAGGCTGCCTCTAGAAGCAGCATGCATGTGCAACTCCCTGCCCAGGCCCCAAATGCCTGGGGTGTTCCTGCCTAGTAGAAACATGAACTTGGGAGCTGCTCTTCCAGCCCAGAGGAGTTTTCTGCTCACCAAGCAGTCCCTCTGCATGGTACATATTTATCCAGGGTATATAGACCTAAGCCAAATATTAACTAATAATCAAGCTAATGCACTGTAACGTGATTGAACAGACCCCTCCGTAAAGAACTGTGTGTGTGCTCTTCCTTGCTCTGGGAGTCAGGTGCCCTGAGCAAAAGCAAATGTTTTTGTTAAAAGGAGAGCAATTATAACAGGCCAGGCTTCTAGCTGGGCAATCTGAGCCTCATCCAGCAGGGACAATGATCTGTCAGCATAGAGCCATCAGGAGAATAAAAGGTATATTGTAAATCAAGTATTTCTGCCTCAGTCTTCTCCAGACATGTGCAGGGCGAAGAGATTCTCTTTCTGACCATGCTTCCTAGAATACGTGCAATTGCCAGTGTTAACCAAGAAGCTAAAGTATTTTACAAAATCCCCTGGGGGGCAGTCTGATGACATCAGACAACAGCAAAGTGATTCTGGAGTTTGTGTGTTTTCCCTCTTGGTTTCACACAGTTATGTGTATGTTATTTGTTGAAGGCAGGACCCTCTGGAGTTCCCTTCCATCCAAAATAAGTTGCTTTGCAGCACTGGGGGCATGACCAAGCACTGCTTTCACAATGATCCTGAAATTTTCTATCACAGCTGCTGCTACACATATATGTGTGTGTGTGTGTGTATACCTTCTTTTTATCTTCTGACTACTTGCCTACTGTGGGCAAAAATGCATGCTTTGTTCCTTCAAGGTGGGATATGTTTTGAGTTGGTAGAGAGCCTGGATACTATGAAATGTTTGAGGAAGAAGCAAATATCAGACCATGGTTTTCCCGGCTGGAGGGCAGCTGGCACCAAAGGGTTTAACAGGTGTTCTGCAGCTATGGAGAAGACAGTAGCATCCCAGACTCTTGCTTCTCACTCCTCCCCCAAAATGGGGCTGGCTTTGTCTCCCAGAATGGAGTGATGTGTGCTGCAGTGTGGCCATAAGAAAGGAGGAAAGGAGGGATGGGCTGGGGAGTGAGGAGGGTTCCTGCTCTGTTAGCATTGGGCCAGACTCAGGGATGGGGGACGTCTTCCCCCATTTAGGCCCTTAAGATCATCCTCTGGGTTTTCCCTTCTGGCCTTCTAACAGGTTGTTTACTGAGCAAGACCAGAGGGCAAAGAACATCCCTGCGTCATCAACTCCTTCTGATCCCCTTTCCCAAGACACAGGCTGGCCACTGGGGATCCTCGCACAAAAACCATCCCCTCTGAGACGGTGCTCCAAAATCCCTCCCCAGCTCACAAACAAGAAGTAATCTGGAGGGACTGGGGACATCTGTGTGGGCACTTTCTGCTGAGTGGGATGCTTAGTGTTGAGGGTTCCCGGTTAGTGTTTTGTTTTCTCCACTGTGCAGACTATTTTTGGTGATTCAACTCTTTCTCTTAAATAATAAGACCTTGTGTATACATTTTACAATGGCATACTTTTCCAAAGGGCTAGAGATATTTTAGGGAGTTCATCTAATTAATCTTCACTTGCCTTATGGTCTCATTTATCGTTGATTACCCTAAGAAGTAGAGCTAGAATGAGTTTAGCCTCCTTCTTGGAAAAAGGAGGGCAGAGGACCTTGGAAAATGAACTAGTTTACTCTGGAACAATTCAGGGAAACTATGGAATGGGGTCTGGATCTCGTCACTCCTAAGTCACCCCCAGGCTCTCCAGATATCTCCTAGGGAATGGTTTAATTGTGGTAGCCATGATTTGACTCAGCTGTTCTGTAATTTGCAGGAATGGGAGGCCGCAGTGACCTAGGGCTTTGCCTCTAGCACTGACCTAAGAGCTATGAGGGATACAAGGTCTTGTAAGACCTTGTCTTTGCCCTCAATGATCTTACATTCTAGTTAGGAAAATAGGCTTACATCTGGGGAAAAGGTAAATGACAACATACATTCTAAACAGCCGTTCAATACAAGAAATTCACAAGGCTGACCTAATTCATCTACAGTCGATTTGTACAGATAACAAGAGCTCTCAGTATTCCAAGGAAGGAAATTTTGAATTGTGCCTTGGGGGATAGAGTGGGATTTGCTTGGAGAGGGAGAGATGGTAAAAAGATCCCAGCTGACAGAGAGGCTCACTGCAGCACAGTTGAGGAAGCTGGAAACTTCAAGGCTTGCATGTTTCCATGGGATTTGCACTTCTCCACTTGGATCCTGGTAACTGCATACATCTGGGTTAATTACTTGAAGCATAGAGTGGCCTAGAGGAAGCTGCCCTCACATGAGATGGAGGGATTTGGAATGTTGGACATCTCATTAGACACTGAAAATTACCTAAGCCTTCTACCCACCCTCAAGTCTAATGCATATATTATGGGGAAAATAGTGCTCAAGGTCAGAGAGCTTATCAACAGCATATCAAAAATTTTGGAGAAAAGATATTGGTGGGGGGGGAAGTAGGCAAATTTCAAGAGAATATGAGAAAATCTTCTCATATTTTTTTTTTTTAGACTGAGAATCTCCTGAGAGAGAGCCTTGATTTCCCTTCATTTCCTGTTTCCCCACCCAAATATCCCTATTGGGGTTTACTTGGAGCTGGCAAAATGCCAAAGCCCTCAGGCATTTAGCATTGAGGAGGAGATTTTCCATCTTAAGATTCTTGAGCGTGCCCATGTACATAACCTCTCATCTTCCCTCCTTTTCCTTTTTAATAAAACATATGCTGTAGCAGTCACCAAGGAGGAGGCCACAGAAGCAAGAGGGTGGGTGCAGTATTGCCCGCAGCTGTACCACGAGGAACTGTGATTGCCCAGCTGAACGGCAGAGGGGGGAGTCAGCCTGCCAGCCAAGGGAGGGCCAAGGACTGCTTGGCACCCGGAGGTGGCTCCGACCTGACAGCCACACTCATTGGCTCCAGTCATGGGCCTTATTTTCTAGCAAAGGGGTCAAGGCAAACACAGAACTGGTGAAACCCTATTCCTCAGCCTTCACTTGGTTTGAGAACTTCATTCACTCTACCTGTCACTGGTTGCTTGAGTGGCCCCATTCTGACATGGACAAAATTCCAGTGGGGCACTGAGAACGGAATGACTTACCTAAAGTCACTTCATCAAGGCTCTCAGGTCAGAAGGAAAGTCCCCAAGAACCTGGTGGGTGTGTGATGGCTTAGCCCCAGGAGTTCACTCTGAGGACAAGTCCTGAGGGATATGTACTTTCTCTTGAAAATTCTCCCTTAGGCCTTGTTATCACCTTTGTTTCCTATGTTAAGTGACCCTGAGCTGGGTGGTGGGATAGAGGCCCTCTATTTTATTCTCAAGTATCGCCTGCCATGTGTGGGGACTAAGCTAGAGGTCCAGGCCCATGGGTATGTGGTTAGTGACTGGGCCACTAGTCACTAGTGAATGGGCCAAAGCCTCTTCCTTTGGAAGTGAAGAGAGGTGGCCCAGTTGTCCTTCAGCCTGGGGGCTGCAAGGGATGGGTCTCATTTCACCAGCCAGGATGTAGGCTGCTGCCTCTGGAAACTATTGCTCTGCCGTGCAGATGGAAATTAAGTTGAGGAACATCATTACAGTATGGAATTCTCAACAGCCAAATGCCCCATCATTCTTTTCACTGAAGCTCATGTGAAACATAAATATACCTGGAATGCTTCATTAGGTGAAGGGTGGGCAATCTGATACCTCCCAGGACTGAGCTCTGCCCCACACTGTAGACTCATATGGCAGCCACTGGCCACATGTAACTCTTGAACACTTGCAATGAGTGTCGAAAGTGTAAAAATTCACACTGAATTTTGAAGACATGGCTTAAAGGAAAAGAGTGTCAAATACCATGGTTTCTTTTAATATTGATTACACATTAGAATTACACTGTATGTATTGGGTTAAATAAGATATATTATGATTAGTTTCACCCATTTCCCTTTACTTTCTAATGTGGCTATGTGGCTCACATTCTATTACTTTTGGGCAGTGCTGGTCTAGTTTTGCAGAGGAGTGACAGTTAATATGAAGAAAGAACAGAGGCTTGAAACAAGAGGGGCCAGAAACATAAAAAGAGAGAACTTGGATGGAAGGATGGTGAGCAGCCCAGAGAGTGTCGTGTATTTCCAAAATTGAAAATCAAGGAGGGCATAGATATCTTAAGTTGCCTTGTTTGATGGTGACCTTATCAACTGTGACTCAGCCCAGTCTTAAGCATTTGTAGAGCTTTGCCACTCCCAGTTCACATGGAAACAATTCGCAGGTAGGAGGCCTAGGAATTTTATCCTAATATTTTGTGTGTTTCTGCCTGACAGTAGAAATATCCAAGTTAAATATCTTTAGGGTCTCACTCTAAAGTGTGAGGACACAGTAGTTGGGATCAGCTGGATCTGTTTGACTTTCAAATCCCCTTCTTCCTTCTCATGCCTACCATATCATCATCTTTTCTTGGGAGAGTTTTCCTTCAAACAAAATATGTTGATGGTTTGGCAGGGAGAAAGAAAAGTCACTGCTATGTGTTAGCGATTCTTTTGTGGACCTATCAGTAAGAAGAATGGGGAGAAGACATAATTGTTGAATTTTATTTAATAAGTACAGATTTGAACACTAAAGTTCACTCATTGCTATGTTCTTTACTATTATTTGTTGCAATAAGGTTTGGCCACAACTGGAATTCCTCATATTTGCTCAGCATTCTATAGTTTACAAAATGCTTTCTAAGCTTTCTCTCAACCAATTTTCACAGCATCCCTGTGGGGTGGTTAATATCTCAATTCAAATTTTTCCATGATCTGCCCCTAAACTACCTTTATTACTTTATTTTCTGGTCCCTCTCTTTATATGCACTTCATTCAATCTTGCTTAATCAAACTGGTTTACCTACTGTTCTTCATTGTTCACTGTGCAAAGTAGGGATCTTAACTGAATCTCAGTTTTATCATTTATAAAAAAAATAATAATGCTCCATCTCTCAATCTGTTCTAAATATTAAATGAGATGAAATATATAAGAAGCCAAACACAGTTCCAGGCACATGACAAATGTCAACATTCTTTCCAACCAAACATCTTTCACTTTGACAATTGCCAAGATTAAAATGTTCATAGGTGAACACATTATGTACCCATTTCACACACACAATGATTCCTCTCTCCAAATTCCCTGCTTTGGTTAATGGGACAACCAATCCCCCAGGGGCAAAATTAAGAAGTACAGGTTGTCCTGGCCTCTGCTTTCTCTCACACAGCTCCTCCCTTCACCCCCAGTTCAGTTCGTTCGCTCAGTCATGTCCGACTCTTTGCAACTCCATGAATTGAAGCATGCCAGGCTTCCCTGTCTATCACCAACTCCCGGAACTTGCTCAAATTCATGTCCATCAAGTTGGTGGACCACAGCCTTATCTAACTCAATGAAACTATGAGCCATGCCATGTAGGGCCACCCAAGGTGGACGGGTCATGGTGAAGAGTTCTGACAAAACATGGTCCACTGGAGAAGGGGAATGGCAAACCACTTCAGTATTCTTGCCTTGAGAACCCCATGAACAGTATGAAAAGGCAAAAAGATATGACACTGAAAGATGAACTCCCCAGCTAGGTAGGTGCCCAATATGCTACTGGAGAAGAGTGCAGAAACAACTCCAGAAAGAATGAAGAGGCAGAGCCAAAGAGAAAACAACACCCAGTTGTGGCTGTGTCTGGTGGTGGAAGTAAAGTCTGATGCTGTAAAGAGCAATATTGCGTAGGAACCTGGAATGTTAGGTCCATGAATCAAGGCAAATTGGAAGTGGTCAAACAGAGATGGCAAGAGTGAACATTGACATTTTAGGAATCAGCGAACTAAAATGGGCTGGAATGGGCGAATTTAATTCCTATGACCATTATATCTACTACTGTGGGCAAGAATCCTTTACAAGAAATGGAATAGCCCTCATAGTCAACAAAAAAAGAGTCTGAAATATAGTACGTATGTTCAGTCTCAAAAATGACAGAATCATCTCTTCATTTCAAAGCAAACCATTCAATATCACGGTAATCCAAGTCTATGTCCCAACCAGTAATGCTGAAGAAGCTGAAACTGAACGGTTCTATGAAGACCTACAAGACCTTCTAGAACTAACACACAAGAAAGATGTCATTTTCATCATAGGGGACTGGAATGCAAAAGTAGGAAGTCAAGAGATACCTGGAGTAACAGGCAAATTTGGCCTTGGAGTACAGAATGAAGCAGGGCAAAGGCTAATAGAGTTTTGCCAAGAGAACGCACTGGTCATACCAAACACCCTCTTCCAACAACACAAAAGAAAACTATTATTACACATGGACATCACCACATGGTCAATACCAAAATCAGATTGATTATATTCTTTGCCACCAGAGATAGAGAAGCTCTATACAATCAGCAAAAACAAGACTGGGAGCTGACTGTGGCTCAGATCATGAACTCCTTATTGCCAAATTCAGACTTAAGTTGAAGAAAGAAGGGAAAACCACTAGACCATTCAGGTATGACCTACATCAAATCCCTTATGATTATACAGTGAAAGTGACAAACAGATTCAAGGGATTAGATCTGATAGAGGGTCTGAAGAACTATGGATGGAGGTTCGTGACATTGTACAGGAGGCAGTGATTAAGACCATCCCCAAGAAAAAGAAATGCAAAAAGGCAAAATGGTTGTTTGAGGAGGCCTTACAAATAGCTGAGAAAAGAAGTGAAAGGCAAAGGAGAAAAGGGAAGATATACCCATCTGAATCCACCCCCACACCCAATCAGTTTAATCAATTCGGACTTAAGGAGATCTACCTCCTGCCGATCTCTCAAAGCCATCCTCCCCTTCCCCCCTCCTCCAGCCCCTCTCTATCTGGCTCTCACCCCTCTCACCAGGACTCGCCCTGTACTTGGTCTCCCTGTCTCCTTTTTTTAAGGACTAGCCAACCCAGCCTCTCGTTTGGCTGGAGTGATCTTTCGAACTGGTAAATGCCATTATGCTCCTTCCTTTAGTATGGTTCTCCAGTGGCTCCTCACTGCTATCAGGAGAAAAACCCAAGTTTGTTAGCATCACAAAGAGGAGGGCCTTTGCGATCTGGTCCAGCATCGCCTCCATGTCTCTGTTCCCTTCCCCCTTCTCAGTCCAGCTACCTGAACTATAGGCAGTTTCCTCAGTATCCCAAGCTATTAGATGTGCTGCGTTGCTTTTGTGGAGAACTTTTCCTTGCCCTGTGGTCTGTTTCCTGAGGGTTACTGAGCTTTAACACTCCACAAGGATGCTCTCCTTATGGAAGAGACGACTTGCCCAAGACGAGGAATTAACTGCCTCCTCTTCTACACCCCTGAACATCTCACTCAAACTCTGTTTTTGTACGATACCCAGCACACTACAGTGATCTGTTCATATGGCCCTCTCCTGCACTCAGAGGCACGGTTGGGGCTGGAGTTCTAAGATGCATTTGTCAGGAACTACTCATTCAGAATATCATGGGTACTGTATGTGCCAGGTACTCTTCTTAGGCACTGGGAGTTCTGCAGTGAATAACAGATAAAAATCCTGCCATCAAGATACTTACACTCTAGGGGATGATAATCATAATAGTGATTACTATTGACATAGCTGATAATAGTGGTACTTTATGTGTAGTCCTTATCTGTCTTACACAGAAGTTCTTACACTTTAGTAGGACTTATGTGTCAGGCCCTATACTGAAGGATTTACATATATTAACTCATTGCCTTCATGTCATGATTCTATCATTCTCATTTTAATAAATCTTATATTCCCATTTTACAGATGATGAATTGGAAGCCCAGGGAGGTTAAACAATTTGTCCAAAGTTACACAGCTAGTAAGAGGTGGCTGACATTCTAACCCAGTTTAGATACTGAGTCTATATTGCTTATTACTATATATCTGTAAAGAGAAATATGTAGACACAGAAATGAGATATTTTCAGTGCTGATAATGAAGAAAAGCATAAAAATAGAGTACAGTAGGAGAGAGTGATTGAGGTGGTGGTCAGGGAATGTGTCTTTGAGAAGGGAACATTTAAATTGGAAATGAATCTATCAGTTGCATGTGTGTGCGCTAGTGTCTGCCTCTTTGAGACCCCATGGACTGTAGCCCACCAGGCTCCTCCATTCATGGGATTCTCCAGGCAAGAATACTGGAGTGGGGTGCCATGCCCTCCTCCAGGGGATCTTCCTGATCCAGGCATGGAGCCTGTATCTCTTATGTCTCCTGCATTGGCAGGTGGGTTCTTTACCACTAGCACCACCTGGAAATTCCAGGTGGGATAGAATCTTGGGTCTAAAGAAAAGAAATTGTGGACTCAGTAACCAAGTTCTGGTGGCTGTAATGTAATGACCATCCACCACCACTGAAGGTACCAGATTTGGTCCAGGGCTGGGGGAGGGGGGTACAGTGCAAGTGCTAGGAAGCAGAAGATGGCCCCAATATTTGCAGACCTCTCTCCCATCAGTCCATTTGTCCTTCTGGTCTTTGGGGTTAAGACATATCTCATAGGATGACTGATTGGCGGCTCTCCGCAGAGGTAGGAGGTGTGGACACACACTCATACACACACATGTGTGTCCCTGCTCTGCCGAACCACTTGATTTCCTGTCTCTCCTGGGAATGACGTGTCACTCAGAACCTTAGTTAAGTGGCAGGCACAGGCACAGCAAAAAGGCTGGAGAGGCGCCAGTGGCATGAGCGAAAGGGGAAAGGAAAATTATTTTTTAACAAGACAAGAAGTGAATTGGACTGGAGGGAGAAATGGGAATTTGACCAGGGAGGGGTATACAGAGGGCAGTGCTTCTGAGATGCTGACAATTGACCTGGATGGTAGTCTGTGCTGTAATTTTTCATATATATGTATATATACATACACATATATACACATATACATATATGTTCACATGCGACACTCCACATAGATACACATACATACATATGTATCTTTTCTATAAATCTTTTCTTTAAAAAGATTAAAAAAATAAGTGATTTGGAGAGCAGATAAAACCTGGGAGGGGGCAAGTTCTCACCTATTTAATATACATCTGAAGCATGCTTGATAAACACTGTACTAGGCTTTTTTTGAAACCTATATTTTCTCATTTAATTTTTTACTATAACCTTATGAAGTATCATTCCTGTTTACAGACTGAAATCGGGGAAGGCAAAGCCCAGAGACTCTTGCCCCTGTGCCATGCCCTCTGCTTTCCTCACAGGAAAAGTTCTGAGAGTCAGCAAGGTGGGGAGAAAAGGCTCCTGATTTCGGGGTCGGACAAACTGGGCTTTGATCTAGTCCTGGTCACTCACTAGCTGTGTGACCTTGGATATATTACACAACCTCTCTGAGCTTCAGTTTGCCCATATAGTAAGATGAAGCGGATATCCCCTCATATCATGAAGTACAAACATCATGAAGATTAAAGACGATGTTTGAAAAACATCAGCAATGTACCTGCCACGCAATAGGCATTGAGAAAATGACAGCTACTGGTTTTGTGTCCCTAAGTATTAAATCTCACAAGACATTGACTTCCTTCGAGAACAGAAATGGCATTTAGCTACCATCAGTGAGGGTCAGGTACTAGCTTCAGTATTTGCTATTAGATGCCAGAGCATCCAGAACTGGCTGGCAGCAGTTACCATGTGAAGTGCTCGCCAGGCATCACTCATTTAATCATCTAACAACACTTTGAGAAGGGTTGTTATCTTCTGTTTATAGTTGAAGAAATTTAAGTTCAGGGACATAAAATAACCTGAGGTCACTCAGCTTAGAAGTGGCAGAGCTCAGGTTTAAACTCAGATCTATCAGATCCCAAGGCCCATGCTCTTCGACACTGGACTTTCAATGTGATCATTGTCTTAGGTAGCATGCAGGGGAAAGGGCACGTTTGTGGTCAAGGTCGGGGTAACTGCTTTGAGGACAAGGCTAAATCGGTTAGGATGGGATGGAAGCATTGTTAAACCCTCAGGGTATTTCTGGAGCAGGTCAAAAGGTTGGTGCTGCAAAGTTTTAAGTGCAATGCTTTACACATATTGGGTACTTAAGATGTGTGGGCTGAATGTAAGTGCCTCTGCTTCTGAATACAGGTGTATTCCATTTTCAAAAGAGCAGGCTTGCAAAACAAATGAAATAAGAGGTGAGTGTCCTTATGCTTGGAGGAAAGGTTTCCCTGAATTACACAAAGGCATATTGCCAGCATTTTTAACCTTTTTAAAAAGCAGTAGAAGATTAATCAAATAAATCCTTACCCAGAACCCCAATATGTGAAACAGATAAAAGCAGATGTCTTTGACTGGAGCAGGTCTGGGGGCCCGGAGCCTCCCCACCTGTCAGTTCTTTCTTCAACTGCAAGTGATCCTTGAGACACCTCTTTGGGACCTAAAGGCTGTTTAAAAACACGTTGAAAATCACCGTGCTACAGAGCTCCTTTAAAACACTGGGCTTATGATTCATTTACTAAAATTGATTTTAAAATATAAGATCATCATTAATGCTGACACACCTGTGAAGGGAGCCTAGGATGAATCCCTCTTCTTCTCAGTCATGTGTGAAATTCAATACCTATGAACAAATGCCTGTGGTGTGTCAGGCACAGTGCTGGGCACTGAATGTACTAGTCATGCAATCTTTTAGTTATGACCACTTCCCTTGCAATAGATGGGCTTCCCAGGTAAAGAATCTGCCTGCCAATGCAGGAGATGCAAGTTCGATCTCTGGGTCTGGAAGATCCCCTGGAGGAGGAAATGGCAACCCACTCCAGCATTCTTGCCTGGAAAAGAGCCCGACAGGCTGCAGTTCATGGGGTGACAGAGTGAAACATGACTGAGTGACTGAGCCTTCACATGCAATAGATGTCACTATTCCCACTATAAAGATGAAAAAAATGAATACTTAGAGGTTAAGTCAGTTACCCAAGATCTCACAGCTAGAGTGACTAGTGGAGCTGGGATGCAAACCCAAGACACATAATGGGTTAGAGAACCGGAGTCTTGCTGCCAACCCTGCAGCCTGTTCAAGCGTAGATGGGGAAGAATAGTGCCTTTCTCAAAGTTTCTTCCATTTCCCGATGTTCCTCAGTTGTGAGATTTTCAAAAAAAATCTCTGGACTCTCTGGCCTTCAGTGACTCTGCTTTCATAGGACACCCAGGTCTCCCAGGAGCCAGGCTGTGGTCCTCGTCCATTATCTGTCCTTTCCCTCCCTCAGACCCAACCTCAGAGAGGGTCTGGCCATCAGAGTCCAGCCCCAGCAGCAGGGGGGACCCTGCTCTGACCCTCACTCTGAGGGCAGCAGCTGAGTCCGGGCTGAGCCTGCGGCGATTCCCGCTTTGGAGTAGTCAGATAGCTGAGATGGGGCTTCCGGGAAGAGTGCCGGGTGGGGCTGCAGAGGGAAGTCCTTGGAATCCCCTTGAGGTATAAGAATGCTTAAGCACTCAGTGCGGAGTGCGGGGGCAGTTAATTTCTGCCTCCCCCTCACTCCGTGTTCAGCCATTTAGCATATTATAAATGCGCCGACAGGCAGGAGCTGGGGAGGTAGATGAGCACTGTTCCCGGCGGGTGAGGGGGTCCTGGGGGGTGCTCCCAGCACGCGCCTCTTTCCCTTTCCGCAATCTTCGCCCTTTGGGATGTGAGCCCTGCGGGATAACAGAGCAAGGTCAGCATCCTCCTGAAGCCTCGGGGCACTGGGGACCCCTAGAGGCAGACGGCTGTGTTACACGCCCTCTGGCCGTGGAGGCGCAGGCAAGATTCTTGCCTGGAAGGTGCTGAGGAGTGGCTGGAACCTTTCTTAAAAGCCTTACCTGTGAGTACAGTCCCGGCAGGCTCCAAAGGGAAAGCAGAGGGTGTGTGTGTGTGTGTGTGTGGATGTGAGTGAGTGAGTGAGATACACTATGGTCCTTCCTCCTTCCCTCCCTCCCTGCCCCACCCATTCAACTCCCCATCACCTCCGTCAAAATGATATCTTTTCCTCAGGGCCCTTCACACCTCTCAGTAACCTGATCAACTAATTTGTGCTGAAGTATTAATGACTAATAACGATTTAATGTGCTGCCCTCTCAATTAACACTTGAGCATTTTGAAAGAGAAATTCACAGATTTTAACCTAAGTAGGAGACTTGGTGTTTTTTTTTTCCCCCTTTTGAGAGGAACTGTAGGCCCCCTCAAAAGGGACCACACTGACAGCTGCCTATTCAGTACATTTGCTGCCTCACTCTTGACTTTAGCAAGGTTTGGAAATACCATGCAGGGCCTCGCACAGAATTGTCCAGAGGCTTGCTCTAATCCACAGCCCTTCGAAACAGTGCCTTGTGCTCCTGGTGGGAGGACATAGGATGCCTCATCTCCTTCTCTTCCTCTTGCCAAGCTAAGTGGGGATTTATTTGACTGAGAAGAACCTAAAGCAACTGAGCCCGTGACAACACCCCTATAACCTTTGTTAAGAGAAAGCTGCAGCATAAGAATTGGCCTAGATGCTTACTGATATCTCAGTATTATCTCTCCAGAAGTTGAATAAGCTCTCACTTACAGATAAGATGACCTAATCATCAAGAGAATAGGCTCAGGGACTACTAACTTGGGTTTAAGTCATTGGTAAGCCTTGTCATTACTAAGTATGTGACCTTGCCAAGGTACCTATGTAAGCCTCAGTTTCCACATCTGTAAAATGGATGTATTGTGTACTCATAGGATAGTTTTGAGTATGAAACGAAATAATGCAGAATTAGCATTTAATGTCGGGGTACACAGAGAGTGCTCAATAAGTGACGGATCTTTTTCTTTATCACCATTTTTTTTTTTTACCATTTTAATTATTTTTGCCCTATCCCAAACTTTCAGTGCAGGGCAGCATACATATGCAGTACTTATTACTGAAAAGCAGGTGTAGCAACCCAGCCTCTTAGGCATGGTTGGCTTGATAATGAACTAGATTTCTCTCCAGGTGACAGCACTGGATGAGTTTTTTTTTCTTCTTCTTCTTTTTTGCCCCTCTGCTTGGTTTCTTTAAATGTATCTCAAAAATGCAGTGAGCGAAATGGATTTGGCAGTGACTTAAAAAGACTTAATGCATTTTGGAAAGAAAAAAAAGCCACAACAAAAACCGGTTTGTTTCTGTGATATATGGTTCGTGTGATATGACAAAAATCCATTTTTATGCTTAGGAAAATTGGCTAATTTTAAAACAGTTGACACACGCCATATGCATGTAGAGTCGTGATGGATTTTGCTCAGGCAAACAGCAGAAGAGCACAGGGCCAGTGATAGCTCTGTCATGGCTTTTAGACGGTTAAATTCTTATTTAGTGGCAGCCCTGCTCCACATAGGAGAACAGAGGGAAAAAGGAAAATGGACTTACTGTGGCCTCAGGTGCTGGAGTCAGATATTTGATCATAGAGATACCTATGACTGAGCTGGGGACACAGACACTGTTGTGATGACAGGAGTAGGAAAAGACTTAGGAAGCTACCAATATAGCAAGCTTCATGTGCAAGAGAGTGAACAGCTTATTACAAAGATATCACCTGGATAAACGAGGAGAATAGTGCAAAGGACACTGAATTGTTGAGCTGCCCTGATTTGGGGAAACTCCTGAGCTTTGCCTGCTCAGTTCTCCTGTTGTACACGTAGATGATTTTTGGATTTCAAATACTACATAGGATGTCCTTTAGAATCATCTGATCCTCCAGTTTATAGTTCTGCATAAACCACACTGAAAGGGAAATTCCATATATTTTCATTTATTGCTAGTTAGGGCAAAGAGACTACATATGAAAATAAAATGCTCTAAAAACTACACATGAATTTAGGAGTGATTATGAAAAGTTTAAAACAGAGATAAGCCCTCTATTGACCTGCTCCACATTCATGCCTGTGTAGGTCAGCCAGATACCCCACCCCATTATAGTCTCAGGATATGCATTCTGTTTAACTAAAAAAAAAAAAAAAACACCTTTGTATTTTTTTTCTTTATTTTTAGGCAATATTTAATTAACGACTGTAGAGGGGAAAAGCTGAACAGCTCAGAGAAGGCTTTTGGTTTAGGTCTGCAGGACTCAGCAATTTGACATTCTATTCCTGTTACTTCTCACCTTAAACCGAACAGAGTCAGCAGGGTTTTTTTTTTCCTTCCCCCAACTCATCTCCCTATTAGGTTTCCTTGCCCATTACTTCCCACTCTCATCGTTTACTTCGTTTGCTTTCTTTGTTCAGTTTCCTACTGCATTTTCCCCCAGGATATCAAAAACAGACACCCGCCTCCCCAATCTTCATTTGTGACTGAGCCATTTAAGAGAGAAATTAATACTTTTTCTCCCCAATTGAGGCTTCCCAGGTGGTGCAGTGGTAAAGAATCTGCCTGCTGATGCAGGAGATGCAAGAGTTCGATCCCTGGGTCAGGAAGATTCCCTGGAGTAGGAAATGGCAACCCATTCCAGTATTCTTGTCTGGGAAATCCTATGGACGGGGAGCCTGGCAGGCTACAGTCCGTGGGGTCACAAAGAGTCAGACACAGCTGAGCACACATGCTTACTCCTTACTTTAATTGCTAAAATGAGCCCCTTGCATCCTATGTGAACTTGACTGCTGAGTGACTGCAGCCAAAGCCCTACAGCGATTCCAGGCAGGAGGCAGAGTGTCTCCATGTGTGCATGCTAAGTTGCTCAGTCATGTCCGACTCTGCGCAACCCTATGAACTATAGCTCGCCAGGCTCCTCTGTCCACAGGATTCTCCAAGCAAGAATACTAGAGTAGGTTGCTATGCCCTCCCCCAGGGAATCTTCCCAACCCAGGGATCAAACCCTTGTCTCTTACATCTGCTGAGTTGGCAGGTGGGTTCTTTACCACTAATGCCACCCGGGGGGCCCTAAGGGTCCCCAGTACCCTTCATAATTATAGATGGTAAACACCTTGAAGGCAGGGTCTGGGCATTGTATCTCTAGCTCCTTGGCACAATATCGAGCACAGGGAAAACCTTTACTGTTTATGCAATTAAACCAACAGACAAACCTCACTAGTTATCCCACTGTACCTACTTTTCATTAAAATAGGGGCTTCTGGGAAGTTAATGAATATTCTTCCTATTAAGGAAAATTTAGTATTCAAGATTTCAGATGTATAGAATTCCAAAATTAGGGCTGTGTTTTCTTTAAGGTCGTCATTCTCAAAATTTAATGTGCACCTGGGGAGCTTGTTAAAATGCAGAATCTTCAGCCCTTCAGAGTCTGATTCTGTAGGGCTTGTGTGAAATTCAGAAAACTGCATTTTTAACAAGCAGATGATATAAAGACTACACTTTGAGGCAAGGGAGGGCATGGCAGCCACTCTGGTACTCTTGCCTGGAGAGTTCCATGGACAGAGGAGCCTAGTGGGCTACAGTCCATGGGGTCGCAAAGAGCTGGACATGACGGAAGCAACTTAGCACACACAGATGAAGTGTTATCCAACTCAGTTTGGTAGAACATTAATGTCCCCTAAGCAGTGAATGAATGTCATGTAGAAGAAAAGGTTCTGGGCTTGGAAAAGTTGGGGAACCCAGTATTCTTCCCCTCTTATGCCCATCCCCTCCTTCACGATTATAGGTTTACAATATATGTAACATGTTAGACATTCTGAAAAGTTCTGCAATAAAGAAATAGTTTCATTTTTGTTTAACCAAATATTTCCAGTATGTCTGGACCTTAAGTTTATTTTATTGCTAAAAGCTTATTGTGACAAATTTG
Organism: Cervus elaphus; assembly: GCF_910594005.1. NCBI lineage: Eukaryota > Metazoa > Chordata > Mammalia > Artiodactyla > Cervidae > Cervus > Cervus elaphus. The sequence continues at coordinate 60,045,735 of NC_057828.1, forward strand.
GTAGGGAGAACATTGCCACAAGGGGGTGAGTGATACCTGCTGGGCAAGGGTGATAGTGCAGCCCAGCTCTACCACAAATTAAATTTCTCAAGGAGAGAATGAACAAAGTTGAGTGTGGAGTTGAGGGAAATACTAAACGTGGGGGATATCTCATCGTCTGCAGATGTGTTTGGTATAATAGCCATTATTTGTTAAGCATTTACTATTTCCCAGGCATGACTTTGCATTTTGCTTTTAATATGCACTAACTTGTTTACTTCTCAAAACAAGCCATGAATCAGATATTTTTATTATCCCCATCATGGAGGATGAAACTGACATACTGAGAGGCTAGTAATTTGCTCAAGATCCCAGAGTTTGAAAGTGGTGGAGTGGGATTTGAACCCAGGCAATCTGCCTCTAGAGCCTGTTATTGACTCTATCAGACAGCCTCTCCTCCAGTAACGAGGCTCTGGAAATTTATTTCTGGGACGAACAACAGCTCCAGCAGACATAGCCTGTTCAGGAGCCATGCTACCTCAGTCCCTGAGGATTCTCTCGTACATATGAGGGCCTGTGATCATTGCCCCTGTTCATCAGAGAATTTATTATAATGACCGCCTGAACCTCTGAAAGATTTTGCTGTACTTAAACACAAAATATGCTTAGCAAAACAACCTGACAATGATGATTCATGGAGAGCAATTAGGTGTAGAATTTTGTGCCTACGGAATGTCAGACTGAGTTGAAAATCTGACCATCCTGCTGACACCTTGGTATGGAATGCAATAGCTTGGCCCTTGTGTCTCTACCCTACTCTCAACTGCCTCATTGTTCCTGAGCATGGGAGGTACCCCTGAAGGGCCAAGGTGGGCTGGCTGGATGATACAATTCCAACACTGGCTTTTGGCAAGTTACAACACCTCCTTGGCCCTTGGTTCTAATATTAACAGAAAGAAAGGAGAAGAGAGACTAATGATGCTTACATTACTATAAGCAATGTATGTATATATTATATGTGTGTGTATACACACACACTCACACACACACATATATATATATATGATATTGGAGAAGGAAATGGCAACCCACTCCAGTATTCTTGCCTGGAGAATTCCATAGACAGAGGAGCCTGGTGGGCTACGGTCCATGGAGTTGCAAAGAGTTGGACACAGCTGTAGTGACTGAGCACACATATATATGATAGATGTACATACACTGTATGTATACATCTATACATATGTTGTGTGTCTGTGTGTGTATATGTATTTATAGACATAGATACAGTGCTTGGGGATTCCCAGGTGGCTCAGTGGTAAAGAATCTGCCTACCAATGCAGGAGACACAAGTTCCATCTCTGGGTCTGGAAGATCCCCTGGAGGAGGAAATGGCAACCCACTCCAGTCTTCTTGCCTGGAGAATCCCATGGACAGAGGAGCCTGGTGGCCTACAGTCCATGGGGTCACAAAGAGTGGGACATTACTTAGCAACTGAGCTCTCAGGCTTAAAGTGCTTGTGGAAGGGAAGGTGTTCAGTTTCTTGCTCCTGAACTGTTACAGCCTGAGGATGACACGGTACCGTAGGAGACACTGAGAACAGGTCAGTGCCTTCAAAGGTGTTAATGTGGACATAACAGAAAGTCAAAGTTATGACCCTGGAGAGTGAGAAAGAATTGAGGAGTGAGAGGGAATTGGGTTCAAGATCTTGGCTCTCTTCCAAAATGCGAGTGGGATGTGGGTCACTGGGACTTACAATCCAATCAGGATTCTTTGTTACTTCAGTTTCCTCCTTTGTAAAAATATGAATAATATCAGTTATAGGCACATTTCACTGGGGATCTCCGCACTGTCTTCATTAATGAATGCTAAAGTGTCACATGACAGAAAGGGAGAACATTCCAACCCCAATTCCCAGAGAATTAACGTGTTCCAGGCATCATGTTCAGTTCAGTCGCTCAGTCGTGTCCAACTCTTTGCGACCCCATGGACTGCAGCATGCTAGGCTTCCTTGTTCTTCACCAACTCCCGGAGCTTGCTCAAACTCCTGTCCATCAAGTCAGTGATGCCATCCAGCCATCTCAGCCTCTGTCGTCCCCTTCTCCTCCTGCCTTCAATCTTTCCCAGCATCAGGGCTTTTTCCTAATGAATTAATTCTTAACACCAGGTAGCCAAAGTATTGGAGTTTGGCATCATGTTAGACACCCTACAAATGTACACTATACAAGCTGCCCCCTTTTAGATCAGGAAGCTGAGATTTAGGCGAGTTCTTTATTGGTTTGAGGTCACATAAGTGCGAGAGGCAGGGTATGAACCCAAGTTATGTCTGTCTAACGTAAATTCCTGATTCTTCCTCTCAACCACTTGGAGAAGTCCGGGGAAGAAAGACAGCAGCAGGGACCTCCGTGGACTTGCTCTCCTGTTAGAAAGAGCTGCTCAAAATTACATCACCATCTTTAGGAAGTAAGCCTTCCCAGCACCCCTTTTATATCCAGTTCTATGACTTCCTAAGTCTGCTGTTTCCAGCCATAGTATTGTGTACCCACCTCTTAGCCCCCAAATGCTGATGGTGCATCCAGGCTCACCATCAGCCCCCAGCACCAGAACCCCAAAAGGATACCTGGTCTTAGTCCTTGGTTACTTCAAGGGTCTGCTTTCCTGAACTTGTTCCTCTGGACTCTGAACCCTGTGTAATGAGGCTTAGTGGAAAGTTCCTTCTTGCCAACCTAAGCATATATACTCACCCAAATGAGTGCTCACTCAACTTTCCTTTGCATCAGGCCTCGTGAATCCTGAGCATAGGGTTAGGAACAGAGAAGAGACAGGGTAGTCCATCCCCTGGGGCTTCACATGAAACCTGGATGATGAGCTGGTGAGGAGTTGAGAAAGGAAAGGAGGGGAGTTTAATCAAAGTGGGCCTTCTGGAGGCTTTTTGTGTAGACTCTGCTCAAGGAGTCAAATTTCTGTTTCACTTGTTTCTTAATATAGTAAGTGGTTAAAATCATGACCTCTGACAACCAGGTTGGCTATGGATTTATGGTTGTTGGTTGAAGATGAGCAGTGAATACAGAGGGTTTCATAACATGATTCTAATTTTATATATGCTTGGAAAAGTTCTATAATTAAAACAATAGAAAAGTCATGGATTCTGAGGTGAAAGAGTCTTGCACTGAAACTCCAACACAATAACCACTTTCCTGCTGTGTTATCTGGGGCCGATGATTTAAATTTTCTGAACCTTTGTTTTCTTATCAATGTAAGAGAGTTAATTTCTATTTAAAAGGATTATTGTGGAAATTAAATGAAATAATGAGCTTAGCACAGTGATAGGCCCAAAATAAGTGCTCTATAAATAACAACTATCAATGTTGTTGTTATTAGTGTTTATCTTCATTGTCAGTGTCATTCTGAGTTCCTTACAGCAGGTACTGTTAACTAATCATTCTTCCTTTCTTTTTATTTATTTCTTAAATTTTATATTGAATTATAGTTGATCTACAATGTTTTATTAGTTTCAAATGTACAGCAAAGTGATTCATCTGTACATATATCTATTCTTTTTCAGATTCTTTTCCCATTTAGGTTATTATGGGATATGTGTAGAGTTCCTTGTGCTATATAGTAGGTCTTTGTTGCTTATCTGTTTTGTATATAGTAGTGTATATATGTTAATCCCAAACTCCTAATTCATTCCCCCACCAACATTTCCCCTTTGGTAACCATAAGTTTGCTTTCAAAATCTGTGAATCTGTTTCTATTTTGTAAATAAGCTCATTTCTATCATGTTTTTTTAGATTCCACATATAAGTGATATCACATGTATTTGTCTTCCTCTGACTTCACTTAGTATGAAATCTCTAGGTCCATCCATAATGAAATGTCATTATTTCATTTTTTTTATGGCTGAATAATATTTCTTTATATATATGTACCACACTTTCTTTATCCTTTCATCCATCAATGGATATTTAGCTGGATTCCATGTCTTTGCTGTTGTAAATAATGCTGCTTTGAACTTTGGGGTACATGTGTCTTTTTGAAGTATGGTTTTCTCTGGATGTCTGCCCAGGGTTGAGATTGATGGACCATATGGTAATTCTATTTTTAGTTTTTTAAGGAACATCCATCCTATTCTCCATAGTGGCTGTACCAATTTACATTCCCACCAATAGTATAGAAGGTTTCCCTCTTCACATCCTCTCCAGCATTTACTGGAGAGGTTTGTAGACTTTTCAGTGATTACCATTCTGACTGGTGTGAGACCATCGTAGATTTGATTTGCTTTTCTCTGATAAGTAATGATGTTAGGCACCTTTTCATGTACTTTTTGGCCATTTGTATATCTTCTTTAAAGAAATGTCTATTTAGATCTTCTGCCCACATTAAAAAAAATAAATGTATTTATTTTTTATTGAAGGGTAATTCTGCCCACTTTTGACTGTTGTTTTTTAATATTGAGCTGCATGAGTTGTTTGTATATTTTGGAGATTAATCTCTTGTGGGTCACATTGTTTACAAATATTTTCTCCCATTATGTGGATTGTCTTTTCATTTGTTTATGGTTTTCTTTGCTGTGTAAAAGCTTTTGAAATTTAATTAGGTCCCATTTTTTTTTCTTTCTGGCTGTGTCGGATCTTCATTGTGTTGCTTGGGCTTCTCTCTTTGTGGTGCATGGGCTCAGTAGTTGCAGCGCCCAGGCATCTCTGGTTGTGGTGCATGGACTTTTGTTCTTAGCATATAGAAATGCTGCAGATTTTTTTGTATATTAATTTTGTATCCTGGTACTTCATTGCATTCATTGATGAGCTCTAGTAACTTTCTGGTAGCATCTTTAGGATTTTTCTATGTATAGTATCATGTCATCAGCTAACAGTGACAATTTTACTTCTTTTCCAACTTGGATTTTTAAATTTCTTTTTCTTCTCTGATTACCGTGGGTAGGACTCCCAAAACTATGTTGAATAAAAGTGCTGAGAGTGAACATCCTTGTTTTGTTCCTGATCTTAGAGAAAATGCTTTCAGTTTTTTACTGCTGAGTGTGATGTTAGATGTGGGTTTGTCATATAGGACTTCTATTATGTTGAGGTATGTTCCCTCTATGCTCACTTTCCATTTTTGACAAATGGATGTTGAATTTTATTGAAAGCTTTTTATGCATCTATTGCGATAACCATATGGTTTTTATTCATCAATTTGTTAATGAGGTATATCACACTGATTTACTTGTGGATATTGAAAAATCCTTGCATCCCTGAGATAAATCCCACTAGATCATGGTGTATGAATCTTTAGTTTTACATTCATTCTATCTAACTCAACTTCAAGGTCATGCAATACAAATAACACATATTTGTTGTTTCTCCAAAGTCCTTTAGCTCCTTTCTAGGAGCTAAAGATATAACAGTGAACAAAGTGGACAAAAATTAAAATCCCTGCCCCTTATGGAACTTGTATTTTTGTGGGAGAGACAGAAAAGAACCCAAATCCTAATAAATTAATGAGCTTTTTTGTTGTTGTTGTTGTTAGAAGATAGAAAGCACTATGGGAAAACTATAGTAGGGAAGACTGGAACACCAAAGGAGCATTCCAAAATTAAATGGGATAGTCAGGGTGGGGCTCAATGAAGAGGTGACATTGAGGAAAGACTGCAAGAAGGTGAGGAAGTGAGCCTTGTGAATATCTGGAAAATTTTCCACACAATGGGAAATGAATATATTTTGTCTAATAACTCTTTGATACCTATTTAACTCTTTTATTACCACTTAGCTTCTGAGATATGCATGTCTTATCCCTGGGTAGTCTCCTTGATTGCTTAGAGCATGCATTATACTTTACATCTGTGCTAGTTCAGAGCTGCCTACTCAGTACTATGCGTAAGTTGTTTGTAGAAAATAAACCCACACCTATCTTCCTGAGAATACTTATTTTTTTTAAGAGCAGAAATTGAAGTGTATAGGTTTACATAAAACCCTTTTCTTTCCCCTGTATCTTTATAAAACACTCATCTTTTCTAAGTTTTATTGGCTTGATGTTTTCAATTAAGCTAACTCAGGACAAAACACAGGTTAATTGTAGGGAAATGTGTAGCGCAAGAGAATTCTCAGGGAAGTGAAAAAGGTCAGGGTATAGGAGGAGGGGAAAATGCAACTGATGTCTTTAATGCAGTTTTAACTATGACAAAACATTTTCAAGTCTTACTGCACATTGAGAATTGCAGTTATACATTATGTGACCTTAACTGAAAGCAGTAGTTCCAGTTAGATTTAACTCCAAAAAGGCAAACAAATGACCAAAGGATGCTATTAAGAAAGCTGAAAAAAAGATACCTGAAAAAGAAAAGATTTTCTTATGATGCAATCAGCAGGATTTTCTGCCAGAGTTATCTGACTGGTGAGACTATTTGTCAACAAAGTCTATTCAGTAATCAGGTTCTTTAGCAACAAAACCTCCCAGAATAGGGCCCAAGCCAGCCTCACCTCTGGCCAAGCCCCTGGCCAGAGTAAATGGTATAGAGAGATGGCAGAATGATTCATTTGGTTGTCCCTGATCTCTTCCAGAGAAGAACCATGGCCGACAAAGGTAAATGACCTTCAGGATGGTAAATTACCTTCTGGCTCGTTGCAGATCCACCCAGTCAGAGGTACTGATCTGTCCTCCTTAACACAGACTTACCCTGTCTGGTGCTGAGGAATCTTTTTTTTTCCCTCTCCAAGCAGCCATATCAATATAAATGCATCTCAACTTGGGACCTACGCAACATTGATCATTATTTTAAACAGAGGCCTCTACATTGAGATATTTTGTCCTCACAGAGCCTGATGGAGTAGCACATTGTGCAGCTGCCGCTCTCCAGAGAGACCCTCACGAAAGCAGGTTGTCTATCTCCTATCTCCCAAGGTGACCTCATGAATAAATCATCTTAATGTTAAGTCATGTGCATAAATAATTTAAGCTAGCTCGGGAGGGAAAGGATAGGCGAGTATGTGGGACACTAATCACACCACCAGTAGTCTGTCAGCCAAGATTTGGGAGGATTCTTGCAGCTTGGTAATAGATGATCTATATCCATGAGGTTCAGCTGAACAGAAATTCCATTTTACCTTATTGTCTGCTTTCTGGAACTCGGTTGACGATGGATGGGAACTGATATAATCAGCTTCTTCAGGATGTTTCCAGCTCTGTTCTTCCATGAGGCTAACTCCAAACTAGAGTGACTAGGGCAAGTTTTTCTTTGGACGTAAATTTGGATCCTTAATTCCTTGTAGGGGGAGTCTTTTGAATCTTTCCACTGGGAAACTGCAGAAACTCTATGGAGAGAAGCTTGCTTCCCTCGTTTCTGTGTGTTCTCCCTCACTTTTCCTCACTAGATTGGAGTTATGTGGCATTTTAAAAAAATGTTCTTTCAAGTCTATTTACCCATCTGTCTCCTAGATCAGTCCCCATCCCTCAATCTTCCTCTCTTCCATGTATATTTCAAGTTTAGCTCTTTCTGCTTATGTCACACTTCCCTCCAATCTCTTTCCCTTGTTCTTTGTCAGCCAGCAAAAATCTCTCTCTCCTCATCTCCAAAACAGCCTACACACCATCTGTCGAGGTTGGCAGGCTCCTGTTCTCTCCTCTCTTTCTTCCCCTGGTGGGAGTCAGTCAAGAAAAGCATGTGGATCCCCTATGAAGCAGCTATAGGCAAACTGGACCCATCTGATGGTTCCCTTTTCACTAATGATGGCAGTTTCACGGGATCGGAAGTGAGCCCTGGGTACCAGTCTGTCTACTTAGACCCAGGTGAAGAGATACACACGGGGTTAGGAGAATGGACTCCAGGGTCAGACAGTTTTGGTTTCAGTTCTGGGCTCTACTAGTCCTGTGATCATGGGTGAGTCACTTAACACATCTAAGCATCCTCATATAGAAAATGTATGTGTGTCTCCTTCATAGGGCTTATGGTGAGGAGTTAATGAGATCATTCATAGCTTACTTAGCACAGTCACCTGGCCAATAAATGTTAGCTGTAATTTTTGTGCTGTGATGCCGTGTTCAGTTGTGTCTGATTCTTTGCAACCCCATGGGCTGTAGCATGCCAGGCTCCTCTCTCCATGGGATTTCCCAGGCAAGAATACTGGAGTGGGTTACCATTTCCTCCTCCAGGGGTCTTCCTCCAGGGATTGAACCTATATCTTCTGCATCTCCTGCATTGACAGGTGGATTCTTTACTACTGAGCCACCTGGGAAGCCCCTGCTCTTATTATTATGTCCTCCCAAACTGATAAGCAAAGCATTTCTCTCAAGAGTTGAGAGAAATATTGAACACTTTCATGTTGCAGAGGACTCTGGCTGTGTCAGTATCCAGAGAGCCTTGTCCCTCCAGGAAACTATGTCTCTATTGGCTTTTTAGCCACAGCGCACCAATTTACTGACCAAGGACCTCATTACTAAGAAGCCCTATCAAAATATGTTCTAATTGAACATTTGCACTCAGAGCATTTCTGGGGCTACATTTTAAAGAACAGCCAGGGCTCCAGTCATCAGGAAAGTGTTCTAATGGCACACTGTTGCTGTCCAGAACTTTTCCTTTGGGTGATTCATTGGTTAAGACTGGCTAAACTGGCTAAAACTCTGAGGATGGGGACAAACTACAACGGTCCTTAGGGACATAGGGCTTAATGTCCTGGTGGCCCCATTCTACACCTGCTTCACTTGATTCCTATGTCTTTCACCTTTAATGTGTATAGAGGAAACCCAAACTGGAAACACCAAAAATTTTCAGTTCTCTAGCTGTACATTTTGAAGCAAAAAAATTTACAGTGAATAGCCCTATTCACTGTATTCAAACCATACTTTCAATGGTTTGAAACATAAGTAGTGCTTCTTATATTTTCTTTAATGCATATCATGGTTTAATCTTACATTAAAAAATAGAAGACTATAATGAAAGACCATATTTCTTTCAAATAGTTTTAGAAGTGACATCGATCAATTGGAATAATGAAAATAATGGGGAAACAACTTTAAGTGTGGGATTCATGTTCACAGTAGAGCAATTATTCCAATAATTGCTCTGCTATGAGCAGAGATAATAGGGGTCTCCTGCGAACTTCATCTCTTCTCATTACTTCTCATTTTTGATGGAGGTTCCTCACCAGTCTTGCAAAGTTAAGTGTTCTGATTTGAACCTTCTTTAACATGGAAAGGGTAAACCTTTTGCAGCTGAGACAAGAGACTTGGCTTCTTTCACTGACAGCCCACTGCATATATCACCATGCCTCTCAGTATACTGAAGCATCTCCACTTCAGCTGTGAATGGATGGGCCTGGTAATTATCAAAGGATTAGTCTAAGAGGGAAGTGATTTGCAGAAATAGAGATGAGATTAGAGAGGCCCACTGTGAAAGCCTTCTGGTCCCAAACTCAGTCTAACATTTTCTTTTCTCTTACTGCAATGCCTGGGTCTGTGCATATGTGTTGCTTTGTGGAGAGGAAATGAGGCTATCCAAGCTCTACTCTTATTAAGAATATCACTCATGTCCCTGGTCCAACTGAGTTTCAGCTTTTATTACTACCACTGACCAGTGGCTGGACCTTATGCTCCACTTTGGATTATTTATAGTGGTGGGTCAGACATGAATAAATGCAATTCACAAAAATACTTATTTTGCCCAAGCCTTCCTACAAATATCTCACTGGAGCCATGAAGATATCAGATCAGGATCAAAAGAGATCAGGTTTTACCCTGTTGCTGCTGCTGCTAAGTCTCTTCAGTCGTGTCCGACTCTGTGCGACCCCATAGACAGCAGTCCACCAGGCTCCTCCATCCCTGGGATTCTCCAGGCAAGAACCCTAGAGTGGGTTGCCATTTCCTTCTCCAATGCGTGAAAGTGAAAAGTGAAAGTGAAGTCGTTCAGTCGTGTCCGACTCTTCGAGACCGCATGGACTGCAGCCTACCAGGCTCTTCCATCCGTGGGGTTTTCCAGGCAAGAGTACTGGAGTGGGTTGCCATTGCCTTCTCCAGGTTTTACCCTGCTCAGACAATAATCAGAAATGAGCAAGCAATCAGATAACTGAAACTATAAGGTAAGCAAGCGAAGACCTTGAATAGCTTAAAAGCCAATTAGATTTAGGGATATCCAAGACCGCATAGCCCCAAAATAACAAAGATTTGATGAAATGGTAAGAGCCTGTATGGCGAGCCCATTCTAGTGGATGTAACTTCCCAGCAATAGCCAACCACTGCCCAGGTGGGATAGAAGAATCCAGGGAGAAGAAACCCACCTAGTCTATGAAGTATAATCTCTTCAGTCATGTGTTCAGATGCAGTGCAGTGAGGACTGGGGCAGGTACTGGCCACCCTCTTCCTTCCTCCCCATAGGTTTCAAAGTGAGGATCTCAGTACAAGTTGTTCATTTTACCCACCTGGAAGACAAGAGCATGTGATGGGTGAAGCAAAGGGGCCAAACCTCCTCAATATCTGTCATGTTTCCAAAGCAGTTTTGATCAACAATAGCAAATGCCTGGATTTGAACAATTGCAAGTGATTACACAGGCTATGAGGGGGAGGGATTAGAGAGACAATTAGACAAAATCATCTGTGTTATCTTATTGAAAGCAAATATCTGCCTTATGTTAATGGCATTTATAGGATCCACAGAAAGAATACTAATGGAATTATAGGGGACGTGGCCAGGAATGCCCAACAGGCGTCTATGGTAATTCAATTAGAAGAACCTTCAGGAACCATATAATTGCATGAAATTCATAGTTTCCTCTTTGTTGGGCGATTTAACAAAAGCTTTATCAATCTTTCTTTGCATGGGGAAGGTGATGAAAATGTGTGCTTTCTTGAACTTGAGCCAGGCCACTAAAACATCCCTCAGGTAGAATATAACAGTGAGAACCTGGCCAGGTCCATCATGTACCCTCTACAAAGGCAAGGTCTTTTCAGCAGACATTCTTGAGGCGGTTATAGAATGAATTATTCTATGCATGCATGTCTTTCCCATCACATGGTGAAACTGTGTTTAACAAGTATTAGCCTGCCAATCCTGGAAGGAGAGTCAGCTCCTATCCATTCCTATCACCCTATTTTATTCAGGAGGCTACAAAAGCTCAGGGGAATAGCTTGTTCAAGGTCACAGAACTAATCATGGATAAAAACTGCAACTAGAACCCAGATCTCACCCTTCCCAGAATATGACCCTAGATTTTTCCATACTACTATTGCAATAGAAATGCTGGTGTTCGGACTAGACAGAGATTGACACGTAAAGGATATAGTGATGCTTGTGAGATATTTAGTTGTGTATCTTAATTGCTTGGACCATGCAGAAAGGAATGTCCCGTTGTTACTCAGTAGAAGACACATGGGAGGGTTGTTTTTGTTTTTCTGTTTTCTCCAAGAGCATTTTTATGGTAACGCGTAGAAAACAAATTTCCTACTCTTCTTGATGCCCTAAAAATCTCTCTATCATATGACTTAGTCCTGCTTCTTTCCAAAACAGGAGATTTTATTTTGCCTCTGTTTTGTCATCCACAATTAAAGGAGGATAGATAGTGGGGTTCTTTCCCCTAGTATGTTTCTGAGAATCTATGTCAAGAGTAAGGACACTGTGCCATGTCCAACTCCACCTCACCAGATCCAGGACTGGATCACAAAGAAGTTGAGAAATAATCATTTGCCTGATATCAGGCAATAGGGATAAGATACATTCTCAATTTGCAGGCAGAATCTTGCATCTAACCACTTAGTGTATCAAATCTGCTTCTATCCCCTTTTGATTTTAATAAGCCTTCATTTTTCCCTCTCTCCTGAACAGCTACCCATGACTAAGAAGATTTAACTTTCTTTCCATGCATGTAGGGATGTCTTGTACATATTTGCATATGGATAGAAAAGGTAAGTTATGTGTATGTATGAGCATGCCTGGATGTGAATACAGCATATGTCAGTGCATCAGGACCTGTATTCCTCAATCTGATTTGCCCTCAAACAGCCTGATTCCCTTGAGAGGCTCATCACTCTCTCTGGTGATAACTCCACTAATTAGAACATCTTGGATATCCTTTTTAAAATATCATCTTTGGGCCCCATACCAAAATATTTTCTATTAGTTGGTTCATTTGTTCACTGTTTCATTAAACATCTTTTGGTCAGTTATTGTATGTCAAGCAATATGGCAGAACCTGAAGATATAAAATTTAGAAATGACATTCTTACTGTTATTGAGTTTACAGCCCAGGGTTTTTCTGAACATATCCCATTCATCTTCACTGTCGTCTTTTTTATTCATCATATTTGGTTCTAAGTGACTTTTTATTTAAATATAAAATATTTCCTCAAAGGACAAATATTTGCCACCATTAATTATATTTACAAGGATATGCTTCAGGTTTTGGAAGCACTTCCAAAAGTGTTTTGGGTCATTGCCACATCCCTGGCATAAAGCAGTGTACTTAAGGGATTTTTTTTTTTGATGAGCTGCTGCTAAGTCGCTTCAGTCGTGTTCGACTCTGTGCGACCCCATAGACGGCAGCCCACCAGGCTCCTCCGTCCCTGGGATTCTCCAGGCAAGAACACTGGAGTGGGTTGCCATTTCCTTCTCCAATGCATGAAAGTGACAAGTGAAAGTGAAGTCGATCAGTCGTGTCTGACTCTTCGCGACCCCATGGACTGCAGCCTACCAGGCTCCTCCATCCATGGGATTTTCCAGGCAAGAGTACTGGAGTGGGGTGTCATTGCCTTCTCTGTTTGATGAGCTAAATACTCATTTTGCATGGTTAAATTCTAGCATGTTTAGCAAACTATTGTTACCATTTTATTTTTTAAACTATTTCATATCTTTAAATATGTATGTACATCATTGGTTTTCATGCTTTTTTGACTCTTCTGTATGAACTTCAGGTGCTGACAGCGCACACACATACACAACACTGATTCCAACAGATCATGAAACAGCACTCACCTTTACAAGGACGGGTGCGCTCTAATATTTTTCTTTTTTGCTTCTTTTAAGCCCTGACATCACCCACCCACTTAGTTCACAGGCCACTCAAGGCTCTTGACTGCAGTGTCGGATACTCAGTCTGACACTGTCATTATTTTTTATTACATATATTTAAACACTTCCCTAATACAATAGAGAATTATCACATTTATTCTCCAAACTTACAATCTTCCAAAGTATCCTGCAAATATCACCTTTAAAAACAGCTTTACTACACATTTGTAGTACTTCTTTATTTATTATCTACCAATCAATGGATCGATCTATTGTTACTTTCCCCATTTTTACCCTATTCTTGATTCCTAGGTGAAGAAAAGTGTTGCCGATGTACCACAGTGACTTTTTTCTTTCTGTATTTGCCCCATCTCTGTGCTGTATTTATTTCTATGCTGATAGTATTTTCTTATTTAAGCACTTAACAACTATATCAAAATAAGCATCTAATAGAATTAGAGTTACTGCTTAATAATGAATCCTTAATTATGCTATGTGCTCAATTGCTCAGTTGTGTCTGACTCTTTGCGACTCTATGGACTGTAGCCCGCCAGGCTCCTCTGTCCATGGGATTCTTCAGGCAAGAATACTGGCGTATGTTGCCATTTCCTTCTCCAGGGGATCTTTCTGACCCAGGGATTGAACCAAGGTCTCCTGCATCACAGGTGGATTCTTTACCAACTGAGCTATGAAGGAAGCTTAACTACACTGGGTGACAACTAATTGACATCTTTTCTTTTAACCTTTTGACCTCTGTCACCCATTTAAAACTAGTATTGTTATTCATTTATAGCTTAATCTTATGCCTACATACTCAAATGTGGCCCTGGGCAGACTTGCACAGGATAAAGCAGGTGTCCAACGCCTTCTCTTTCCTGGTCGCATCCTCTCCTCTTCTGTGCCCACCCCTTCCCTCAAAGCACTGAGTCCTCCTAACTTGTTTCCTACTTGATCTGGCTTTGAATACTGGTCCTTCTCTCACTGACTTTGTCTAAGCAAGTCATTTAACTGCTCTCAGTTGAAATTTCTCTAATCATACTATTGGGGAAATTGTGAGTTGCTGACTATGGGCAGAGTGAAGTCAAACCAACACCTGCAAGCAGGGGATGAGGTTAATCCATGAAAGGCACCTAGGAGAAAGCCACGCCAGCTTAGGGTTGCCAAGGGGCAGAGCAAACATTACTGGCCAGCCATGGAATGAAGTGTCTCCAATGCCAAGTGGAGAAAAATGTTTGGAATCCAAGTCCTAGATGAGCAGCAAAGATGGCTAATAGGTAGCATTGTTAATAGCAGGCCAAGTGCAAAAAAAGAAAAAAAAACAAAACCCTGGCAGATGGCATTTTGCTGATTTGTTGCTTCTTTTAAAAGGGTTTGGTGGGTACCCCCTCTCCAGGCTGTTGCCTCAAAGCATTTGTAAAGAATAATGATACCTTCCTCACTGGGTTATTTTAAGATTTTGATGACACGCAGAGTATGAAAGTGCTTTGAAAACTGTAAAGTGCTCTGCAAATGCTAATTTCTCTATTTACCCCTTTTCAAAACTGCTCAAAGCTGGCAATTTATACTGGGATAAGAGAAAGAAATTTATGGTCAGGAGTAGAAGGCTGATAATGATGAATGAAATGCACATCTTAGTAGATTGCATTCTCCCAGCTTGTTTGTTTCCAACTCAGGCTATTCATTAGAATCACCTGATGAACCCTGAGGCTTTACCAGTGCCCAGGCCCTCCACCCAGAGATTCTGCACTGCTTGGTCTGGGGAGGCGCTCAAGTAGTACCATGGTATAAAAGGTGCTTCTAATATGTTGTCATAATTGAGAACCCCTGTCAAAAGAGGAGGTCTCCTATGCTAGAATAGAGGGGAAAACCTAAATGATAACCAGATAGCTGTTCTTACTGAGTCCGGGAACCTTGCATAGAGTATCACAGATGCACGGGACTCTGCATCCATTTCTTCAATCAAAATATATTCATTGGGCAGCTGCTCTGTGTCATGCATATTCTGGGAAATCAAAGGTAAATAATACACAATTCCCATCCTTGAGCAGTTCAGTCCATGGAAGACATAGGCTTTCGTGTAAGTTGTAAATAGTTACAATTCCATGTGATAAGTTCTATAATGAGGTCAGGAGGCCACAGGTGTAAGACTACACATTCTACCAGGGAATATCAGGAAAGCTTTTCAGCAAGTGTGAAGCAGAAACTGAGTGATGAGAAACATGTACAATTTTGCCAGACAGAATAATTATGATAACTAACATTCATTGGGCAATTAGCAAAACCAGTTACTGCTCTGAACAACTTATGTTTGGGCTTCTCTGGTGCCTCAGAACGCCAGTTCTGCACACATCTCCAAGGCCACATGTGTGCGGGCACTTGATCCCTACTCTGTGGGGGACCAGCCTTACTGGCTCTCAGGGACAGACCTGGAGAACATTGCAGGAGTGGGGGGTCTCCTGGGAAGAGGATATGCATCCTGACCAAACAGGCCCATGTTCAAGGCTTTCTGGCCTCAAGCCATAGACCTGGGCTCCAGAGCCGCCTTCCTGAGAGCCGGGGGTCCCTCTGAGTATCCCCTGGCACATCCACCTGCCACCTCCCTTAGTAATCTGCCTGCAATGCAGGAGACCTGGGTTCAATCCCTGGGTCAGGAAGATATCCCCTGGAGAAGGGAATGGCTACCCACTCCAATATTCTTTCCTGGAAAATTCCATGAACAGAGGAGCCTGGCAGGCTATATAATCCATGGGGTTGCAAACAGTTGGACGTGGCTGAGTGACTTTCACACACACAATCATTCCGATGACAAACTTAGGAGTTAGGTGCTAATATTCACCCCACTTTATTATAGGGAAGTGGTTTTCTAGATGAAGTACCTCCAATAGCAGCAGAAGAGCATCTCAAAGGACCTCAAAAGAAATGCAAGCTCTCAGTCCTCTCCACCCAGACCTATCCACTGGTCTGCTCTCTGGGTGTGCTTCAGTAACTTGTGTTTTAATAAGCCCTCCAGCTGATTCTGATGCACTTACATTCCGGAGAACTGCAGCCATAGGGAAACTAAGATACAGATTAAGTAACCTGCTCAGAGTCACTCAGAGACTAAATGGCAGAAAGATTCAAAGCCAGGTAGTCTGGCACAGGGTCCCCACTCTTCTGTGCTGGAAGCAAAATCCTCAGTCCTACTGTGGACTGAATTGTGTCCTCCCCAAATTCATGCATTGAGATCTTAACCCCTAATGTGACTATATCTGGAGAGAGCATCTTTCCGTTCAGTTCAGTCGCTCATTCGTGTCCGACTCTTTGTGACCCCATGGACTGCAGCACGCCAGGCTTCCCTGTCCATCACCAACTCCTGGAGCTTACTCAAACTCATGTCCATCGAGTCGGTGATGCATCCAACCATCTCATCCTCTGTCGCACCCTTCTCCTCCCACCTTCAATCTTTCCCAGCATCAGGGTCTTTTCCAATGAGTCGGTTCTTCACATCTTGAGGAGAGAGCATATTTAGGAGGAAGTTAAGAGTAAATGAAGTCATAGGGTGGAGCTGTAATATCATAGGACTGTGGCCTTATAAGAAGAGACAAAAATCTCCCTTCTCCTTCCTTCCCTCCCCCTCTCCCCTCCCTCCCTCCCCAACCTCTCTCTCTGCCCTGTGTGAGGACACAGAAAGAAGGCGGCATCTGCCAGCCAGGAAGGGGCTTCTCAACAGAACCCAGCCATGCTGATACTCTGATCTTAGATTTAAAATTTCTGTTGCTTAAACCACTCAGCTTATAATATTCTGTCATAGCAGCCCACACTGACTAATACATACTTCCACCCAGGAAGAGGGAACATTGTATGGGAAGGAGCAAAAACTAGAGAAAGGCTGAAATTTCCCAAAGCATACATGAATAGGAGGAGAGAGAAGGTGTTGGACGAGGGGCCCAGGATGGAGAATGATGTGTGATGAAAACTAAGGCTTGAGGGACTGAGGTCAGATACTGAAGGCCCTTGTATGTAAGGGAAATGTGTTTCCACTTTTTCACAGGAGCAATGACGAACCACTGAGTTTAAGCAGATCAGATTTGCATTTTAGGACACTAACTATCAGGAGAGAAGTGTATGGATAGGCGTATGGTGATTTGAGGGGTAGATTGATACATTAGGAAAACACTGCATCATTCCAGGTTCAAAGCAAAACAAGCAGAAAGTCATAGAAATTTGGGTCTAAAGTTTAAATATAAGATGAACTGAGATTAAGATACCTATAGGAAATGTATACAGAAACATAAATGTGTGTAACATGTAAACAGATCTCCATATTGATTTATATGAATATGAATGGGAGAAAGTTGCTTAAAGATGCACACAATGAGTTGTTCATATTTCTTATTCAGATTAGAGAAACTGGAGAGGGAAAGAAGAAATAATGACTGTTTCCTTATACCTCTGCATTATACTTGTTGCAATGAGCATGCAGTCCCTAATTAATTTTTTAACAAACCCAATAATGATCACGTGTGCAGAGACGTTCATGTGGTTCTAGATCTCAGGTGTGAATGCTCGGCCTGAGGCGTAAATTGGGGCGATATGGCTGAAGGGGTAACAGTGAAGACTGTGGGAGTCGAACAGCCTTGGAACCGAGGAGAAAAGTCCTCTAAGAATGACAGGCGGGGACCTACCCTGGATGAGGGCTGGCGAGGAAAGCGTGGGAGCCGAGAAGGAGTTCCAGAGAAGGGATGCCAGAAGAGTCCATGACCCCGGGGAAGCAGACTCGTCCTCCCTGGGGTCCCCCCAGCCTCCTTGCCAGGTCACATGTGCTCACGCAACACTTAAGAGCTGAAGTTTGAAAGATCATGTGTTCACAAGGAGAGCAACGTCAGCACACTCCTGGGAGAGTCAGATGAGCCCTGTGAAGCACCCTTTAAATCGGTCAGTTAGAAGATTTCTGAGTCAAAAGAAAAGTCATGGTTTTTTTTTTATTTTCTTCTCCCTGTCATTTCTCATCTGATATCCCTTTTCTTTATCCTAAAAGAAATGCACACTCATAGATCTACAAACACACGTCATCCACACCTAGATTCACACGAAGGTGGTATCCTAGTTTTGGTCCTGAGGTAATATTTTAGGGAAGGAAAAAAAAAGCACCCTTAGATATTTTTCTTATTGTAAGATAGGGATGGGGGGTATAAGTAAGTGTATATAAAGATCTTTCACTCTTATTATACAGCTGAAGTCATAAACTTTTAGCCTTGGCAGCATGATAGTTCTCTCAGAGACAGGAGGAAGAAGTGTGAGGAAAATCAATGGCCCATTAACAGCAGGGTGGCGGTTTCTGTTTCCAACTTTGGCCACGTGCATGGGAGCACTTTTTTTGTTTGCCTTTTAAAAGGCAAATTTGCACAGCATGAGACCAGGAGAGAGAAGGACTGTCTGACCATTTTGACCATCAGCTCCTCCAAAGTGCAAGTCAACAGAGGTGAGAGGAGATTGGCGGGCCACCACCCCTTGCCTAGATGTCTCAGACAGACCAGAATAAGGGTTTTTAAGGATTCAGTCCCATAGATCATTGCTCACAGCATCTGATCTGGTTTCCTTGTACCCATCAGTTCTCCATCACACTCCAGCTGTAGCCCTTTCCCTCATTTTTCTTTAGGGAGATACAAAAATGACAGCATTTTCAGGGTTAAAAAGTGCTTCTTAGCATTCTGATTCTTAAATTTTTGTTGAGATTCAGAAATTTGGGATGCAGGCATGTCCCAAGATTGTTTTGTTGATGTTGCATGAAAGCAGAGTAAGAAAGAAATTTAAGGATAATTTATTTTTTTAATGCACTGAATCCTAGAACATGGCCAGATTCCTCTTTTTTTTTTTCCTTATTCTGTCAAACCAATCAATGCATCAGTATATACCAGTGGCTCCACATGTGAGATATGGAAAGGATTTTTCACCATATCCACAGCTATCATCATCTTTTACCTGGTCCATTGTCCTGACCTCCCAACAGATCTCTGCTCCACCCAGGGCGTCCTAGAAGCTACTCTCAATAGAGTAGCTGGAACAAGACTGCTACAACAGAATGTCCTACTCAGATCTCAGCTCGAGTCCTTACAGAGTCTTACGCAATCTAGTTGGCTGCTAACTCCCTGACCTTGCGCTGTCCTACTCTCTCACCCCTGCTCTACGCTATAGCCACTCGGCCTCTTTGCTGTCCCCTGGCTTGTAAAGAGAGCTCCTGCTGCTCTCACTGTTACCTGGGCCTGGCCTGCTTTTATCCTCAAATGCCCTCATTTGCTTTGAATCTTTGTTCAAATACCCTACCACTCAATTTGTTGTTGTTGTTGTTGTTCAGTCACTCAGTTGTGTCTGACTCTTTGTGACCCCATGGACTGCAGCACACCAGGCTTCCCTGTCCTTCACTATCTCCTGCACTTTGCTCAAACTCATGTCTATTGAATTGATGATGCCATCCAACTATCTCATCCTCTCATGCCCCCTTCTCCTCCTGCCCTCAATCTTTCCCAGCACCAGGGTCTTTTATATTGAGTTGGCTCTTTGCATCAGGTGGGCCAAAGTATTGCAGCTTCAGCATCAGTGCAATGATTCAGAGTTGATTTCCTTTACTGGTTTGATCTGCTTGCAGTCCAAGGGACTCTCAAGAGTCTTCTCCAGTACCACAGTTCGAAAGCATAAATTCTTCAGTGCCCAGCCTTCTTTATGGTCTAACCCTCACATCCGTACATGACTACTGGAAAAACCATAGCCTTGATTAGATGGACCTTTGTTGGCAAAGTGGTGTCTCTGCTTTTGAATACACTGTCTAGGTTTTTCATAGCTTTTCTTCCAAGGAGCAAGCATCTTTTAGTTTCATGGTGCAGTCACCATCTGCAGTGATTTTTTTGGCCATGCCAGGTGGCATGTGGGATCTTAGTTCCCGGACCAGGGATCCAATCCATGCCCCCTGCATTGGAAGCATGAAGTCCTAACCACTGCGCCACTAGGGAAGTCCCTTTCATGACTTTTTTAGGGCAAACTTTGTACAGCAAGAGACCAGCAGAGATAAAAAACTTTCTCTATATAAAACAGCAACCCTCACTGGTGTTCCCTATCCTCTTGTCCTGCTTTATTCTTCATGGAACTGTTATTACCTAATCTGTTGTGTATTTGTTGATATGCTTGCTGAGTGTACCCTTGTCTATTAGAATGCAAATTAAGGAAGTAGTTGATTAGTGCTTTGCATTTAACAATTAGTAGGTATTTTATGGGATAAATATAAGTTACAAAAATATTTATTGTGCCTCATAGTGTATAATGTAGGTGTTGAATAGAACTTGGATATTCAGGAGTTCTGGAAGCCTAAATTTATGATGGTATATCTATACTTTCAGATTATTTTCTCCTAACTTGGCCCTCATTTAATTAGGATCAGCATAAACAGGAGTCTTTCAGCTTCATCCATCAGATCTAAGGGACTATTTCTTTAATAAAAGAAAAGGTGGAATATGTCTTCAGTTTTCTTGTGAGACCCTAAAACAGTTTTCTTCCCTGTTACAGGAAGTCAGAGACTTTGCATTGCGTTGTACCTCTTGGCAGCCCCCGTGATAACTAACACATTACCTTATGTGCAGTTGGTTGTCATTAAAAATAGTTTGCCTGAAGAGTAAAAATTATTGGCTATTTGTCTGGTTGTAGTTGGTTTTTCCTAAAGCCTATGGCATGTCTGGAACTCCCATGCTTGAATCTGGAATGAAGGTCAGTCTTGTAAACTTCGATCTACTCAGGATGCATTGAGATGAAATTAGAGCCAGTGCTCTAAACAAAAGTCACATCCAATTTATGTCCATTCATTCAGGGAACATTTAAGTGCCTATTATGTATTAGTTAATATGCTAAGTACTAGAGAAAAATGATGAGCCCAAAGGAGTCACACTAGCCTTCACGGAACTTACAGACTAACTGGGGTCTGGTTAAACAATGATGCAACCAGTTGTGTAAAGTCATAGCTGGTAAGTGCTATGAGCAAAAGAGACATGATGCTGCAGGTGGCTATAATCAGAAATTTGATCCTGATAGGGAGATTTAAGGAAGGCTTCCTTAAGGAAGTGAATTGACTAAAGGAGAATTAGAACAGAGCCCTCGAGGTAGAGTCAATGTGAGGCACAAATGCCCCCTGGTTGAAGGATATTAGATGGGTCTGGGGTCCTTAAGAAGGTCTGCATGGTGGATGTACAGAGCAGGGTAGAACATATGAAGCTGGAGATGTGGGCAAGGCCAGGTCATTCATAGCTTCACAGGTTATTTTAATAATTTCTTAAACATATATCTAAAGAGTGATGGGAAGCCATGGAATGATTGATATGTTTGGGGGTTGAGAGTAAGGAGCTGCATAACAAATTACCACAAATCTAGTGACTTAAACAAACTCACATTAATAATTCTATAGTTTGCACACTTTGGGAATCTGAGCATGACTTAGCCAGATTCTCTGCTTAGGGTCTCGCAAGTCTACAGTCAGGGTGTTGTTAACCCGGCTGCATTTTCACCTAGAAGCTCAGGTAGGAAAGAATCCACTTCCAAGCACTTTCAGTGTGATGACAGAATATATTTCCTGGCAGTTGCAGGTCTGAGGACCCTAGTTTCTTGCTGGCTGTCAGCTGGAAGCTGTCCTCAGATCCCTGCCCCATGGCCCTGCAGAAGCAGTTCACGATATGGCTGTTTGCTTCTTCAAGGCTGAAGGAGAATCTCCTCTCTCTGCTAATGTGGAGTCTTACATAACATACTGTAATCACAAGAATGACAGCCTCTCCCCTTTGCTGCATTCTACTGGTTAGAAATAAATTACAGATCCTCCCTGTACTCAAGGGGAGGGAGCAACATGAGGGTATGACTCCTCGAGGGCCACCTTAGGGTGTGTCCATCACTGGAAGGAAAAAGAGTGACAAATGTTCAGATTTGAGTTCCAAAGAATAGCAAGGAGAGAAAAGAAAGCCTTCTTCAGTGATTAATGCAAAGAAATAGAGGAAAACAATAGAATGGGAAAGACTAGAGCTCTCTTCAAGAAAATGAGAGATACCAAGGGAACATTTCATGCAAAGATGGGCACAATAAAGGACAGAAACAGTATGCACCTAACAAAAGCAAAAGACATTATGAAAAGGTGGCAAGAATACACAGAAGGATTATACAAAAAAGATTTTCACAACTCAGATAATCTCGATGGTGTGATCATTCACCTAGAGCCAGACATCCTGGAATGCAAAGTCAAGTGGGCCTTAGGAAGCATCACTATGAACAAAGCTTGTGGAGGTGATGAAATTCCAGTTGAGCTATTTCAAATCCTAAAAGATGATGCTGTGAAAGTGCTGCACTCAATATGCCAGCACATTTGGAAAACCTAGCAGTGGCCACAGGACTGGAAAAAGTCAGTTTTCATTCCAAACCCAAAGAATGCTTAAACTACCACACAATTGCACTCATCTCACATGCTAGCAAAGTAATGCTCAAAATTCTCCAAGCCAGGCTTCAATAGGATGTGAACCATGATCTTCCAGATGTTCAAGCTGGATTTAGAAAAGGCAGCGGAACCAGAGATCAAATTGCCAACATCCACTGGATCATCGAAAAAGCAAGACAGTTCCAGAAAAATATCTACTTCTGTTTTATTGACTATGCCAAAGCCTTTGACTGTGTGTATCACAACAAACTGTGGAGAATTCTTTAAGATGTGGGAATACCAGACCACCTGACCTGCCTCCTGAGAAATCTTTATGCCGATCAAGAAGCAACAGTTAGAACTGAACATGGAACAACAGCCTGGTTCTAAAATAGGGAAAGGAGTACGTCAAGGCTGTATATTGTCACCCTGTTTATTTAACTTATATGCAGAGTACATCATGAGAAATGTTGGGCTGGATGAAGCACAAGCTGGAATCAAGATTGCTGAGAGAAATATCAATAACCTCAGATATGCAGATGACACTGCCCTTATGGCAGAAAGCAAAGAAGAGCTAAAGAGCCTCTTGATGAAAGTGAAAGAGGAGCCTGAAAAAGTTGGCTTAAAACTCAGCATTCAGAAAATTAAGATCAGGCATCCGGTCCCATCACTTCATGGCAAATAGCTGGGGAAACAGTGGAAAAACTGACAGACTTTATTTTTACAGGCTCCAAAATCACTGCAGATAGTGACTGCAACCATGAAATTAAAAGATGCTTGCTCCTTGCAAGAAAAGCTATGACTAACCTAGACAGCTTATTAAAAAGCAGAGATATTACTTTACCAAGAAAAGTCCATCTAGTCAAAGCTATGGTTTTTCCAGTAGTCATGTATGGATGTGAGAGTTGGACTATAAAGAAAGCTGAGTGCTGAAGAATTGATGCTTTTGAACTGTGGTGTAGGAGAAGACTCTTGAGAGTCCTTTGGACTGCAAGGAGATCAAACCACTCAATCCTAAAGGAAATCAGTCCTGAATATTCATTGGAAGGACTGATGCTGAAGCTGTAATACTTTGGCCACCTGATGTGAAGAACTGATTCATTTGACAAGATCCTGATGCTGGGAAAGACTGAAGGCAGAAGAAGGGGATAACAGAAGATGAGATGGTTGGATGGCATCACCAACTCAATGGACATGAGTTTGAGTAAGCTCCAGGAGTTGGTGATGGACAGGGAAGCCTGGTGTGCTGCAGTCCATGGGGCTGCAAAGAGTTGGACACAACTGAGTGAACTTAACTGAAACCTACCAACCAATAACTATATTTGGTATATATCTATCTCTTTGGAGTTCTTTTTAAAACAGGTACACATTATTTTTTTAACAGAATAATAATCTGCATACTGACTTATAACCTATGTTTGTCACTTAATATATCCTGTGCAATTTTCCATATCATTAAATATTCTTACAGAGTACACTGTTAAATGATCACAGTTTACTCAATTGTATGTACATGCCATAATTTGTTTAAGCATATTTATTGTTCGACATTTAGATTGTTTTGAGTTTTCCACTATTATAAAGATGACAGTATAAAATAAAAGACATAATTGTGAATATAAGGGGTCACAAAATCACTAGAGACTTGGGGTCTAATTTAGGAGTAAGACACAGGTAAAGAGCAGCTTTATTTCTGAAAGAAATGCATAGAGAATGTGGCCTAGATCTGGAACCAAATCAGGAATAGACAACAGAAGCCTTCCCATCGCAACCTCTCCAAATTGACCACCACGCCGCAGAAGCAGCACCCGCTCTTGCTAACTTATTGGAAGATGTGCTCAGTCCCTCAGTCATGTCCCACTCTTTGCAACCCCATGGACTGTAGCCCACGAGGTTCCTCTGTCCATGGAATTTTCCAGGCACAAATCCTGGAGTGGGTTGCCATTTCCTACTCCAGGGAATCCTCCCGACTCAGGGATCGAACCTATGTCTCTGGTGTCTCCGGCACTGGCAGACAGATTCTTTACCACTAGTGCCACCTGGGATGGAACAGGCATAATGCACATTCCCTGCAGGCAAACAGAAAGTTGAGAACTAACAGGGCCAGAGCAGCGCTGTTCTCTCAAAATCACAGTACAAACGATCCCTGGGGGGTACTTCTCTTGTTGAAGTCTTCCCCATATGCGATAGCCAGCTTTCAAGATGGCCTTCAGTGATTCTCATTTCTGGTGTCCACCCCCTCTTTGTGTAACCTCCTCCCACAGGGTATCGGGCTTGGTCTCCACGAGCAATAAACACGGCAGAAATGATGGGGTGTGGCTTGCAAGGCTAGCTCATAAAAGGCATTACCACTTTTGCCTTGCTCTCTTTTGGATCACTCACTCTGAGGAGAGCTGGCTCCCATGTTGTGAGGATCCTCAGTCTCCGTGTGGAGAGGTCTGTATCAGAAGGAACAGAGGCCTCCACATCAACCAAGCTGCCAGCCTTGAAAATGACACTGCATAGGCACGGGGCCTCTGTCCCCAGTCAAACCTTCAGACGCCTGTAGCCTTAGCTGATACCATGACTGCTGCCTCCCGAGAGACCCAGAGCCAGAACCACCCAAATTCCTGACCCACAAACATTGCATGAGATAGTACATTTTTAAAATTGTTTTCAGCCATTAAGTTTTTTTGATAATTTGCTACACAGTAATAGATCATTAATATTCTTTGGAAACATAAATGGCTCTTTTTCTCTTTTGATTGCCAACCAATAAATATCTTTGTAGCTGAATCTTTCTGCATATCTTTGAATTAACTGTCTCGATATAGACTTGCTAGACGAAAGGCAATGCAGAATTCCAGTGTTATATGGTTAAATCTTAAATGTGTTGTTTTAGACGACATGGCATTGGCCTAAAAGTGTGTGGTCATGCCATTACTACTCTGCTCCCCTTTGCACACCTGCCCACAGGACTGTATCTTTGTTTTCTGCGTGGAGAGATTGGGATGGGAACAGGAGGAAGGACAGAACAATGATAGGAGTCCCCAAAAGGTTTATAGGAAGTATGAGGGGTCCTAGGGCATGTGCTGACTTTTGGAGGATTACCTTTGTGAATATATCAGAAAGATATCTGTTTATGTATGCTCAGTGTGGCAACAGTGAAAAATGAGAATTGATGCACTGACAGAAGTATTTGGAGTGTTAGATGGAAATGCAGAATTCCTGGAAAGAAGAAAAAGGACAGATGCAGAGCCCAGGAAAGGGATGCGTGGAGAGAAGAGAGAGGAGGCAAGAATAAAAGAAACAAAGAGCCCCACAGCAATAGATAACACATATGGTGTTCGAGTTAGAGGAAGACATAACTACCACAGGGAGAGGGAGCTTTCAGCTAATGATCCCACCCATAGCAAGCTGCTCCTGTTTATGGGCAGGAAGCTATAAAGTTCCAACGGTAGCAGCCTCATGCTTTTCAAAGGCCTAATTTTAGAATACTCTTGATAATGCCCCAGGAGTTGCTAGATCTGAATTAAAAACTCCAGGTTCTTCCCTCCCCCTTTTCTAAATAAAGCCTTATTGATTTACTAATGGCCTTTACATCCTGCTGAAAACAGCCATGTAGAAGAAGAAAGATGTTACCTAGAGCCTAGAGAGGCTAACAGCCTGGAAAAACCCAAATCGCAGGTAGATAGAAGATAGAGTCTGAGAAAACTCAGCACCTGAGAGAAAAGGAGGGGAGAAATGCAGGGCAGGAAAAGGCTTTGGCAGGGAAGAGTGAGGCTGCTGAGATAAGGGTTATGCTAGGATCCAAATACCTAAGGACAGGCATGTGGAAGTCCTGTGTGGATAATGGGGTCCCTGGGGTTTTGTTGGAACCATGGGCTTGTCATAAGGGTGGGGTTCAGTGAAGGGTCCCTGGGCTGAGTGGCAAAGGCCTGCCTTAATTCTAATCTCAGATCTCCCCCCCAACAGGCCACATAAGCCGACTCCTTGTAACCACACCCTGGACTCTGGTGTTCCTCTCTGAAACAAAGGGCCTTTCGTCAAGTCTGGAATTCCAGTGCTCACTTTGGCAGCACATTAAAATTAGAATTCCAAATATCAGTTGCTAATGTGGTAGTCATCTTCCTGGGATTTTTCTCTACCTGTATCATTTAGTTTTTTGTTTTGTTTTTCCTGTCGGTTCCTTTTTGCCACTCCCTAAAGAAAGCTGATTTTCAGGGCTGAGAATTAGAATGCGTCCTGGTGGCTCAGATGGTAAAGAATCTGCCTGTAATACAGAAGACCCTGTTTCAATCCCTGGGTTGGGAAGATCCCCTGGAGAAGGAAATGGCAACCCACTCCAGTATTCTTGCCTGGAGAACTCCATGGAGGGAGGATCCTAGTGGGCTTTAGTCCACGGGGTCACAGAGTCAGCACGACTGAGTGACTAACACTTTCACTTTTTTTTCACTGAGTGGTTGGAGGATGACAGAAAGTGAGGGGATCAGGAAGCTGGATTTGGAGGAAGAGGCAGGAAAAACTAGGGGAGGCAGAAATACAGGCACAGGGGGACAGAGAAATCAGGCGGAGGGGCAGGCAGTGCTCATAGTGGCGGCAAAGGGACATGAGGGAGCGATGGGCTGAGGGGTTACAACCTGTCCTCTGGTGCTAGACAGCCCACCCTGGCCATGAGACGCTGACACCGTGAGAAATTACTTAATATCTCTAGCTCCTAATTTCTTCATCCATAAAAGGGAAATAACAGAACACAATGCTATTTATTGTCCTGCACATCAAATGAGACAGTGTCTGTAAAGCAATGAGCACAACATCTGGCACCCAGTTATTACTCAATAAGTAGTTGCCACAGGTACTAAAAAGTCTCTCCAGTTTGGAGATTGCAAAGTTGGGGCAGGTTGGCAGAAGTCAAACTTAATGATGTCCGTGAGCTGGGGCACAGGGCTGTTTGTGTGTAGGTTCGAGAACTGTGTGCCGACAATTTAAGGAGTGATAATTCTGTGTCTCTGAAACAAAGTGAACAAACTAAAGTGGGAAGATGAGTATTTTAAGAAATGTGCTTGCCATCCCCTCTCCGCAGTGTGGTAGCAAGTATGACCCACTAACTGCCCTCCAGAGAAGTACTGAATCTATAAACTACGTGAGCGACTCGCTGGGCCCTCCTCCACCGTGTTCTATATTTGCACCATAGTTTCAGATGTTTTAACCCTGGCAAGCTCAGGGGACTCTGCTCTTGGGGTGTATAGATGGTACTCAGCAATGTCCTTCATGCTCAGACAAATGTATGTATCTTTTCCTTTGCCCTTTGAGTTTTCTTGTATATGGTCCCTACTTATGCACAACTGTGCCATGTCACGGAGAGGGAGGCTTAATTGTCATTCTGAAGGCGAAGGGAAAACATAGGACCGGGAAAGACCTGACCACACATGTTGTGTTCCATCCAACAATGCAGGATGCCATTCGCTTAGACCATGGCGTGCATGCTGTGTCTTGGTATGGTACAAGGTCAGTCTGACTATAGTATGGGGTGGTCTCATTGGGGTGAGGAGGGTTCTACATCAGGATGAAAAAAAAAGAACCAAAACCCAGGAACTGGGAGCATCTTTAATTGAAACTTCAGGGGACAGTGAGCACAGAAAGCATATGGGTAATTGCTCCCCAGGCCTTCCATGCCAGCTGCGATGTCAGGAGGGCAGTTTCAGCCTTTGGACAGCTCATTAGGGCAGGGCATGGGGATGGATTGACTGAGATAGAAAGCCCTGAACTGCTGAATCACCAACCCGAGTTCCAGGAGCTGCCAAGGCCATCCCCACAGGCTGTCTGGCCGAGGACTGAACAAGCCTGACGAGGCTGGGGAGTTGGCAAAATGTCAAGGGTGGTGGAGCCAGTTAAGAGCTGAAGGAGCGACATTTGTGAATGAGGGTGATGAATTGTTTCTGTTTGTTTCCACTAAACCCCAGCTCCGCCTCACATTAGTGGAGCAACCGAGTGTGAGGAGCTGAGATGGTTGGAAATGGAAGGTTTGTAGGGCCAGCTGTTCTAATTGGTGGTTGAAGCTCTCAAGTCAGAACAGCCAAGACTTGGGTCTCCCTTAGATATGTGATGAGAAAAATGGAGACAGACGTTCTCTAGATGCCTTGTACTCAATTTTTCTAATTAGAAAGCTTTTTTTTTTCCTAATTGTACAACTCATGCATTGTTTTGTAGAAACTTTGGAAAAACAGAAAATCATAACAAAGACAATAAGATGTACCCATAATTGCATCACTTGGCAACAGTTATCAATATAAAGTCACTTGCAACATTTTTTTCCTCTCAGGAGAGTAAGGCATGTTGGGAATACTTTCTAATTCTTTCTGCAGTGCAGGTGTGTTAGGCTTGGTTGGAAGTGGGTAGTGCTTCCTTTTTTTTTTTTTTTATTATTCTGGGGAAGTCAAATAGTAAATTCACTGACTTGTTCAAAGTCTTTGTGATGGCAATGGCGTCTGTCCACTGGTTCTGGCTTCTAATAATAAAAATGACCTGAACAATTAGTATTTTTCTAGTACATTTCAGTTGGAAAGAACTTTCTGTTGCAGCACCATTCTGCTATGTATCTTCCATACTTATTCACCTATATTCTAGCTTTTAGGCAGCTGCAGCCATGATTTAAAGGGCTTCCCTTGTGGCTCAGCTGTTAAAGAATCTGCCTTCAATGCAGGAGAGCCAAGTTTGATCCCTGGGTTGGGAAGATCCCCTGGAGAAGGGAAAGGCTACCCACTCCAGTATTTTGGCCTGGAGAGTTCCATGAACTGTGTAGTCCATGGGGTTGCAAAGAGTCAGACATGACTGAGCAACTTTCATTCACTTACTCACTCACTCAATAGTAGTTGGAGGTAGATAACTGGGAGCCAGGACTTCTGATCCCTTCACTTGTGTGAAACCATGCTTCACTCAAAATCTTCATGGGAATAGTATAAGCAACATGCGTTCACAGGGGTATAATGGAGCAGATGACCTATATACCCCTATGCAGCCGTGTGTTGTCCAATATGGTAGCCCCTAGCTGCATTGATTCTTGCAAATAAGAAACTGTTTTCAGATTTAATTTTAATTAAATGTTAAAATCATGCTTCAATTATTAGAAAAAAATTTAAGTATGCTTGAAATAACTTGTGCATGTGAATTTTTCTCAGTTGTAGATTATTCAAAGCTAAATACAGAATCAAGTATTTATGATGAAAAATTAGTCTCTACTTTGAGATGTGCTTTAGGTGTAAAGTACACCCCAGATTTCAAACTTGGTGTGAAATAATGTAAAATGTCTTGATAATGATTTTCTTATATTAATTACATGTTCCAATGAAAATATTTTGGACTCATTAGGTTAAATATACTATTAAAATTAACTGCATCAATTTTATCTTTTTAATATAGCTGCTAATCCATTGAAAATTTTTATGTAGTTTGCATTATATTTTGATTGGATGACACTGGACACAGCCACCTGTAGCAAGTCCCCAGTTGTATCTTCTAAGCGATGAGCAGTGAAGGTCTTTTTTAAACTATGTGTTAAACATCTCTCCTTGAGTTCAATAGACAAACATATTTTAGAATCATGGGTTGGTAGATGACATAGGTGTCAAAGTAAAACAACGGGAGGTTCAGTGTGGGCTGCATGAACTGTGTAACAACATATGCCTTTATTTTTCATTTTTTCCTTTGTTGTTGTTCACTCACTAAGGTGAGTCTGTCTGACTCTTTGCAACCTCATGGACTGCAGCAGGCCAGGCTTCCCTGTCTTTCACTATCTCCCAGAGTTTGCTCAAACTCATGTCCATTGAGTTGGTGATGCTATTCAACCATCTAATCCTCTTGTCCCCTTTTCCTCCTACCCTCAATCTTTTCCAGCACCAGGGTCTTTCCCAGTGAGTTGGCTCTTTGCATCAGGTGGCCAAAGCATTGGAGCTTCAGCTTTAGCATCAGTACTTCCAATGAATCTTCAGGGTTGATTTCCTTTAGGATTGACTGGTTTGGTCTCCTTGCCATCCAAGGGACTCTCAGAGTCTTCTCCAACACCACAGTTCGAAAGCATCAATTCTTTGGCTCTCAGCCTTCTTTATGGTCTAACTTTCACATCTGTACGTGACTACTAGAAAAGCCATTGCTTTGATGATATGAAACCTTGACAGCAAAGTGATGTCTCTGATTTTTAATATGCTGTCTGGGTTTGTCATAGCATTTCTTCCAAGGAGCAAGTGTCTGTTAATTGTACATTATAAAAATTTCAATCTTATAGGAAAGGTATGCAGGAGTACAAGGGGCTCTCATATGCCTTTTCTCCATCCACCCCTTTTGAATGTTGCAGCTGACCCAATAATGTCTCTTACAACAGAAGATCCAACCCAGACTGTGCATGGCATAGAGTTACCTTGTCATTCCAGTGCCCTTCTATCAGAATGATTAGTTCCTCAGATCTTTTCAGACCTTCATAATCTTAATACTTTTGAAGATTACAGTCTTGTTATTTGTAAAGTGAAAGTAGCTCAGTCGTGTCCAAATCTTGCAACTCCATGGACTGTATAGTCCATGGAATTCTCCAGGCCAGAATACTGGAGTGGGTAGCCTTTCCCTTCTCCAGGGGATCTACCCCACCTAGGGATCGAACCCAGGTCTCCTGCATTGCAGGCAGATTCTTTACCAGCTGAGCCACCGGGGAAACCCTATTTGTGGGATGTCCCTAAATTTAGGTTTGTCTGACAATTTCCTCATGTTGAATTCAAGTTATGAATTTTTGGTCAGAATGTCATGGAAGTGATGTTGTGATCCCATTGGATCCTATTTAGTGGACGTGATTTGTATTTGTCCAATTTCCAGTGACGTTGACTTTGATCACTTGAATAAGATGGTGGCTGCCAGTTTTGTTCACTGTAACATTATTTTTCCTCTGTATAAATGATAAACACTTCAAAGAAGATATTTTGAGACTATGAAATACCCTGTTCTTCACCAAATTTTACCTCCTAGTTTATACTGATTTGTATTCTTGCCAGAGTGGATTATAACCATGACAATTACTAAAGTATGATTTTCTAATTCCATAATTTTTCTATCTGTATTATAAATTATTAATTAATTTATTATATACTAAATTATGGGCTTCCCCGATGGGTTCAGAGGGTAAAGAATCTGCCTGCAATGCAAGAGACACAGGAGATGCAGGTTTGATCCTTGGGTTGGAAAGAACCCCTGGAGGAGGAAATGGCAACCCACTCCAGTATTTTTGCCTAAAAAATGCTAGAGACCCTGGCAGACTACAGTCCAAAGGGTGGCAAAGAGCTGGACACAACTGAGTGAGCACACACATTCTCAGTTATAAATTATGATTATTTTTCTATAATTATTTTTCTCTCTATATAAATGATGACTTTAAAATTCAGTTTTTCTACATTTACTAGAAATTATACTCTAAATTTTTGCCTAATTGTACAATCATTTAGAAAATATTATTTACTTTTTCCCACATGTATTGTGTAAATATAATATGGCTTCTTGGATTCCTGTTTTGTTCAAAGGAATATAATCCATTACTATTGTTGTGTCAAATTGTCCCAAGATTCATGAGGGGAAGTCTTTCAAGGCAGCTCTGGGTCCTTTTGACATGCTCTCATCATTTTTTGGGTACTTTTAATCCAGTGGTTTGCAAGAACTGGCTTAAACTGCTTTGTAAGAGCCCATTCTAAATTTCTCAGGAAATTTGCGAGTACTAACTAGCATCGGTGGTGCTTGTGTTAAAGAACCTGCCTGCCAATGCAGGAGACATAAGAGATGCGGGTTCAATCCCTGGGTCAGGAAGATCTCCTGGAGAAGGAAACAACAACCCACTCCAGTATTCTTGCCTGGAGAATTCCATGGACAGAGGAACCTGGCAGGCCAGAGTCCATGGGGTTGCAAAGAGTCAGACACAACTGACACCTCAAACCGCACAGCTAACATCAAGTTAGTAGCTTAGAATCAAGCACGTTGGGCGTATTTACTTACTTCATAGAAACTGGCAAAATCTGCAACCAGAACTTTTCCCTCCAAAGATCTAATTATTAAAAATTTGCCAGCACACAAAAAGTTTCTGACACAAAAAAATGTTCCAGACTCATTTTATACCTTAACTGCAACAGACCTATAATCATCCATTTCTCCAAGAATCTTTGATTCCTTTTAGTGGAGGACAGGACTTAGAAGCCAAGATCCTGAAGCTAGTGAATTCTACAGGATGTACTTGGGTGGAATGAACTGGGAAAGATTGCTTTGTGTGTATATGTATGTGTACATACATGCTGGGAAACATATGTATCATTTACCTATATGCATGTATACACTCTAATTTTATATAAACATTTTATTTTGGAGTAATTTTAGACTTGCAGAAAAGTTAGAGTGCAGTATTCCTGTGTATCGTTACCTAGCTTCCTCGAATTTTATTTTTTTGATTGCAGTATAGTTGGTTTACAATGTTGTGTTATTTCTGCTGTACAGTAAAGTGATTCAGTTATGTGTGCTGTGCTTAGTCACTCAGTTGTGTCTGACTCTATGACCCCAGGGACTGTAGCCCACCAGGCTCCTCTGTCCATGGGTATTCTGGCAAAAATACTGGAGTACGTCTCCATGCCTTCCTCCAGGGGGTCTTCCCAACCCAGGAATTGAACCCAGGTCTCCCACATTGCAGGCAGATTCTTTACTGTCTGAGCCACCGGGGAACCCAAGAATACTGGAGTGGGTAGCTTATCCCTTCTCCAGGGGAGCTTCCCAGCCCAAGAATAGAACCAGTGTCTCCTGCATTGCAGGTGGATTGTTTACCAGTTGGGCTACCTAGGAAGCCCCTAATTTAGCTACACACACACACACACACACACACACACACACACACACACACACACACACACACACACACACACACACACACACACACACACACACACACACACACGCGCGCGCACATACACACACACACACACACACACACACACACACACACACACACACACACACGCGCGCACATACACACACACACACACACACACACACACACACACACACACACACACACACACACACACACGCGCGCACATACACACACACGCGCGCACATACACATATACACCCACATACATTCTTTTCAATATTATTTTCATTGTGGTTTATCACAAGATATTGAATACATTTCTCTGTGCTATACTGTAGGGCAGTAGTTTATCCATTCTATATATACTAGCTTACATCTGCTAACCCCAACTTCCCTCTCATCCCTCCCTGACCCTGTCAACAAGTTTGTTCTCTAAGTCTGTGAGTCTGTTTCTGTTCCGTACATAGGTTCATTTCTGTATATTTTAGATTCCACATATAAGTGATATCATATGTTATTTGTCTTTCTCTTTTTGCCTTCACTTAGTTTAATAATTCGTAGTTGCATTCATGTTGCTGCAAATAGCATTATTTCATTCTTTTTTATGGCTGAGTAGTATTCCATTATGTATAGATACCACATCCTTTTTATCCATTCATCTGTTGACAGGCATTAGATTGTTTCCATATTTTGACTATTGTGAATAGTGCTTCCATGAATATAGGGGCACACGTGTCTTTTTGAATTACAGTTTCATTTGGGTGTATGCCAGGAGGGAGATTGCTGGATCATACAGTAATTCCATTTTTAGTTTTTTGAGGAACGTCCATACTGTTTTCCATAGTGGCTGCACCAAAATACATTCCCATAAATAGTGTAGGAGGGTTCCTTTTCTCCATATCCACTCTGGTATTTCTTTCTTGTGGACTTTTTAATGATGGCTATTCTAACTTGTGTGAGGTGGTACCTCATTGTAGTTTTGATTTGCATTTCTCTAATAATTAGCTATATTGAACATCTTTTTATGTGCCTATTTGCCATGTATATTTCCTTTTTGGAGAAATGTCTATTTAGGTCTTCTACCCATTCTTCAATTGGGTTTTGTTGTTGTTGTTGTTGAGTTATATGAGCTATTTGTATGTTTTGGAAATTAAGCTCTTGTAGGTTGCATCATTTGCAAATATTTTCTCCCATTCTGTAGGTTATCTTTTTGTTTTGTTCACTGTTTCCATTGCTTTGCAAAAGCTTGCATGTTTGATTAGGTCAAATTTGTTTATTTTTGTTTTTATTTCTATTGCCTTGGGAGACTGACCTAAAACAACATTGGTGTGATTTATATCTAAGAATGTTTTGTCTATAATCTCTTCTAGGAGTTTTATGGTGTCATGTCTTTATGTTTAAGGCTTTAAGCCATTTTGAATTTATTTTTGTGTATGGCATGAGAGTGTGTTCTAACTTCATTAATTTACTTGTGGCTGTCCAACTTTCACAGTACTACTTGCTGAAGAGACTGTCTTTTTTCTATTGTTTATTCTTATCCCCTTTGTTGAAGATTAATTGACCATAGGTATGTGGTTTATCTCTAGACTCTTTTCTGTTTCACTTACCCATATGTCTGTTTTTGTGTGTCATGCTGTTTTGATTACTGTAGCTTTGTAGTATTGTCTGAAGTCTGGGAGGGTTATGCCTTTTGCTTTGTTCTTTTCTTCAGGATTGTTTTGGCAATTCTGGGTGTTTTATAATTCCATATAAATTTTAGGAATATCTGTTGTCGTTTTGTCAGAAATGTCATGGATAATTTGATAGGAATCACACTAAATTCCTAGAATGCTTTTGGGTAGTAAGGCCATTTTAACAATATTAATTCTTCCAATCCAAAAACATGGGATATCTTTTTGTTTCTTTGAATCATCTTCAGTTTTCCTGGTAAAGTCTTATTGTTCTCATTGTATAAGTTTTTCACCTCCTTGATCAGGTTTGTTTTTAAATATTTTAATTTTGGGGTGGTGTGATTTTAAAAGGTATTGCTTTTTTTTTTTCATTTTTATTAGTTGGAGGCTAATTACTTTACAGTATTGTAGTGGGTTTTGTCATACATTGACATGAATCAGCCATGCTTTTTACAGTCCATTTCTGATGTTTCATTGTCAGTGTAAAGAAATACAACTGATTTCTGTCTGTTAATCTTGTATCCCGCTCCCTTGCTGAATTTGTTTATCAGTTCTAGTAGTTTCTGTGTGAAGTCCTTAGGGTTTTCTATATATAGTACCATGTCATGTGCATATATTGACAGTTTTTACTCTTTCCTTCCAATTTGGATGCTTTTATTTTTTTGTTTTCATGTTTGACTGTTGTGGCTGAGACTTCCAATACTATGATGAATAGAAGAGGTGAGAGTATCCTTATTTTGTTCCAGATTTTAGCAGGAAGGTTTTCAGCTTTTCACAGTTGAATATAATATTGGCTGTGAATTTGTCATAAGTAGCATTTATTATGTTGAGATACATTCCCTTTATACCCACTTTGGTAAGAGTTTTTATCATTAATAGATATTGAGTTTTGTCAAATGCTTTTTCTGAATCAATTGAGATGATCCTGCGTTTTTCATTGTTTGTTTTGTTGATGTGGTATATCACATTGATTTTGCATGTGTTGAACAGTCCTTATGAGCTTGGGATGCATCCCACCTGGTTGTGGTGCATGATCTTTTCATGTGTTGGAGTCAGTTTGCTAACATTTTCTTGAGAATTTTTGCATCTATATTCATTAGAGATATTGGCCTGTGATTTCCTGTTTTGGTGGTAATCTTTTCTGGTTTTGGTATCAGGGTGATGGTGGCTTCATAGAGTATCGTTGAGAGTGTTCCCTTCAATTTTTTGAAGAGTTCAAGAAGGATTGGTATAAGTTCTTCTTGTATATTTGACTGAACTTGTCTGTGAAGCCATCTAGTCCTGGACTTTTGTTTGTAGGGAAGTTTTTTTTTTAATTAATTAATTTTGTTAAATTGAAGGATAATTGCCTTACAGAATTTTGTTTTTTGTCAAACCCCACATGAATCAGCCATAGGTATACATATGTCCCCTCCATCTTGAACCTCCCTCCCATCTCCCTCCCCATCCAACCCCCATAGGTTGGTACAGAGCCCCTGTTTGAGTTCCCTGAGGCATACAGCAAATTTGTAGGGACATTTTAAAATTACAGATTATATTTTACTTCTAGTGATTGGTCTGTTCAAATTATTAAATTTCTTCTTCATTCAGTTTTGGTGAACTCTATGTTTCTAGAAACTTGCCCATTTCTTCTAGGTTGTTGAATTTGTTGGCATATTATTGTTCATAGTATTCTCTTATGTTCTTTTGTACTTCTATATCAGTTGTTTTATCTCCTTTTTCATTTCATATATTGTTTATTTAGGTTCTCTCTCTTTTCTTCTTGTTGAGCCTGGCCAGAGATTTATCAGTTTTGTCTACCCTTTCAAGGATCCAGCTTTTGGTTTTATTGATTTTTCGTATTGTTTTTTGAATCTCTATTTTATTTATTTCCTTCCTTCTGCTGACCTTAAGTTTTATTTTTTCTTCTTTTTCTGATTATTTTAAATGGTAGGTAGGCTGTTTATTTGAGATTTTTCTTTTTTTTTCTTTTTTTTTTTTTTTTTGAGAAAGGCCTGAATTGTTATGAAGTTCCCTCTAAGAACCACTTAAGCTGCATACAATAGATTTTGTATAGTTGTGTTTTCATTGTCATTTGCCTCAATGTATTTGTTAAATTTCCTTTGATCTCATCTTTTACCCATGGTTTTTTAGTAGTATATTGTTTTGTTGTTATTGTTTTTTAGTTGCCGAGTTATGTGTGATTCTTTATGACCCCATAGACTGTAGACTGCCAGGCTCCTCTGTCCATGGGATTTCCCAGGCAAGAATACTAGAGTGGGTTGTCATTTCCTTCTCCAGGGAATCTTCCCAACCCAGGGATCAAACCTGCATCTCTTGCATTGGCAGGCAGATTCTTTACCACTGAACCACCTGGGAAACCCAGCATGTTGTTTAGTCTCCATATAATTATTTTTTTCCCTCATTTCTCTTTCTGTGATTGATCTCTAGTTCCATGTAGCTTTCTTTAATTTTAATATCTTATGTAACTGAGGAATATACGTCAAAACAAAATTAAAATTGGTGGAGTACTATTAACTAGACTCAAACTACTTAGATTTCATCAGTTTTTCCACTAGTATCATTTTCTGTTCCAGAATTCTATCCAGAATGTATTGCATTTAAAATGTATACACACAAACACATACTTTTATTCTATCCATCTATTCCTTTCAAAGAAATCCAAGTCCCAAATCTTTCCATCTCTTTATCTCTATAATCCTCTATTTCTCTACCTATGTTTAGAACTACACATTTATACCTCTAATCCCAAGGCCATGCCACAGGCTTTATCCTAGCTTTTGTATTTCCCATATTTATAACTTTCTTAACTGTGAGAAACTTAGCTATTATTATCCTCAATATACTCACTTATTGGCTAGACCCCCTTTGTGTGCCTGCTCAGCCTGTCAGTCATGTCTGACTCTTTATGACCTCATGGACTGTAGCCTGCCAGGTCCCTCTGTGTATGAAATTTTCCAGGCAAGAATACTGGAGTGGGTTGCCATTTCCTACTCCAGGGGATCTTCCTGATCCAGAGATTGTGCCCACATCTCCTGCATTGGCAGGCAGATTCTTTACGACTGAGCCACCTGGAAAGCCCCTAGATGAACCTGTATGTAACCAGTTTTCTTCCTCCACTAGTTGTTGCTCCTTTCAACCACTTATCTCACATGATTTAAGACCCTTATTATGTCACCCCTATCATATAGGCCTATTGACTTTTTGACTGAATTAGGAAAGGAAGAAGGAAGGCAGGAAGTTGGGAAAGTTTCTTAATCTCTTAGAATCTCATTTTCCTTCTATTAAGTGCTCAGGGACCAATAATACCCACCTTGTTGCAAGTAAAGTGCTTAGCACAGCCTCCAGTAGAAAATAAGCACTCAGTAAATAAGACGTTGTACCATGATTAACTTAACAATATAAAATAATTACATACAATTTGGGGGGTCAAGCAGTGTGATGTGGCAAGTGGAAGTGTGTACATGCACACATTTTCATATGCTTAGTCTGTCTATGTCTTTTGGTTGGTGCATTTAATCCATTTATCCATTTACATTTAAGGTAATTATCAATATGTATGATCCTATAACTGTTTTCTTAATTGTTTTGGGTTTATTTTCTGTAGGTAGATCTTTTCCTTCTCTTGTTTCCTGCCTAGAAAGTTCCTTAAGCATTTGTTGTAAAGTTGGTTTGGTAGTGCTGAATTGTCTTAACTTTGCTTGTCTGGAAAGCTTTTGATTTCTCCATCAAATCTGAAGGAGACTTGCTGGGTAGAATATCCTTGGTTGTAGGTTGTTGCCTTTCATCACTTTAAATATATCATGCTATTCCCTTCTGGCTTGTAGAGTTTCTGTTGAGAAATCAGCTGATAGGCTGATGGGAGTTCCTTTGTGTGTTATTTGCCAATTTTCCCTTGTTGCTTTTAATATTTTAGCTCTGTATTTAATTTTTGTCAGTTAGATTACTATGTGTCTTGGTGTGTTCCTTCTTGGGTTTATCCTGCCTGGGACTCTCCGTTTCCTGGACTTGGCTGACTCTTTTCTTTCCTATGTTAGGGAAGTTTTCAGCTATTATTTCTTTAAGTATTTTCTCAGATCTTTTCTCTTTTCTCTTTCTGGTACCCCAATAATGCAAATGTTGTGCATTTAAAAGAAGAAAAGCAAAAAAGCAAAGGAGAAAAGGAAAGATATACCCATTTGAATGCAGAGTTCCAAAGAATAGCAAGGAGAGATAAGAAAGCCTTCCTCAGTGATCAATGCAAAGAAATAGAGGAAGACAATAGAATGGGAAAGACTAGAGATCTCTTCAAGAAAATTAGACACACCAAGGGAACATTTCATGAAAACATGGACTCAATAAAGGACAGAAATGGTATGGACCTAATAGAAGCAGAAGATATTAAGAACAGATGACAAGAATACACAGAAGAACTATACAAAAAAGATCTTCACGGCCCAGATAATCATGATGGTGTGATCACTCACCTAGAGCCAGACATCCTGGAATGTGAAGTCAAGTGGGCCTTAGGAAGCATCACTATGAACAAAGCTAGTAAAGGTGATGGAATTCCAGTTGAGCTATTTCAAATCCTAAAAGATGATGCTGTTGAAGTGCTGCACTCAATATGCCAGCAAATTTGGAAAACTCAGCAGTGGCCACAGGACTGGAAAAGATTACTTTTCATTCCAATCCCTAAGAAAGCCAATGCCAAAGAATTCTCAAACTACCACACAATTGTACTCATCTCACATGCTAATAAAGTAATGCTCAAAATTCTCCAAGCCAGGCTTCAACAATACGTGAACTGTGAACTTCCAGATGTTCAAGCTGGTTTTAAAAAAGGCAGAGGAACCAGAGATCAAATTGCCAACATCTGCTGGATCATCAAAAAAGCAAGAGAGTTCCAGAAAAACATCTATTTCTGTTTTATTGACTATGCCAAAGCCTTTGACTGTGTGGAAAATTCTGGAAGAGATAGGAATACCAGACCACCTGACCTGCCTCTTGAGAAATCAGTATGCAGGTCAGGAAGCAACAGTTAGAACTTGACATGGAACAGCAGGTTGGTTCCAAATAGGAAAAGGAGTATGTCAAGCCTGTATATTGACACCCTGCTTATTTAACTTCTATGCAGAGTACATCATGAGAAACGCTGGGCTGGAGGAAGCACAAGCTGGAATCAAGATTGTCAGGAGAAACATCAATAACCTCAGATATGCAGATGACACCACCATTATGGCAGAAAGCGAAGAAGAACTAAAGAGCTTCTTAATGAAAGTGAAAGAGGAGAGTGAAAAAGTTGGCTTAAAACTCAACTATTAGAAAACAAAGATCATGGCATCCGGTCCCATTGATTCATGGCAATTAGATGGAGAAACAGTGGAAACAGTGAGAGACTTTCTTTTTTTTGGCTCCAGAATCACAGCAGATGGTGATTGCAGCCATGAAATTAAAAGACACTTACTCCTTGAAAGTTATGACCAACCTAGACAGTATATTAAAAAGCAGATACATTACTTTGCCAACAAAGGCCTGTCTAGTCAAGGCTATGGTTTTTCCAGTGGTCATGTATGGATGTGAGAGCTGGATTATAAAGAAAGCTGAGTACCAAAGAATTGATGCTTTTGAACTGTGGTGTTGGAGAAGACTCTTGAGAGTCCCTTGGACTGCAAGGAGATCCAACCAGCCCACCCTAAAGGAGATCAGTCCTGGGTGTTCATTGGAAGGACTGATGTTGAAGCTGAAACTCCAATACTTTGGCCACCTGATGTGAAGAACTGACTCATTTGAAAAGCCCCTGATGCTGGGAAAGATTGAAGGTGGGAGGAGAAGGGGACGACAGAGGATGAGATGGTTGGATGGCATCACTGACTTAATGGACATGAGTTTGGGTAAACTCCAGTAGTTGGTGATGGACAGGGAGGTCTGGCAGGCTTCAGTTCTTGGGGTTGCAAAGAGTTGGACACAACTGAGCGACTAAACTGACTGAGTCCCAGAGGTCTCTTAAGTTGTCTTCATTTCTTTTTGTTCTTTTTTTCTATAATCTGTTCTGCAGCAGTGATTTCCACCATTCTGTCCTCCAGGTCATTTATCTGTTCTTCTGCCTCAGTTATTCTGCTATTGATTCCTTCTCGTGTATTACTCACCTGTTTGTTTGTTCTTTAATTCTTCTAGGTCTGTGGTAAACATTTCTTGCATCTTTTTAATCTTTGCCTCCATGCTTTTTCCGAGATCCTGAATCATCTTCACTATCATTATTCCGAATTCTTCTGGAAAGATGCCTATCTCCACTTTGTTTAGGTGTTTTTCTGGTGTTTTATCTTGTCCCTTCATGTGGAACATGATTTTCTGCTTTTTCATGCTGATTAACTTTCTATAATGTGGTTTTTGTTTTAGTTGCTGTGGAACTATGGTTCTTTTTGCTTTTTCTGTCTGCCCTCTGATGGAGGAGGCCAAGAGGCTTTTTTTTTTCCGTTGGTTCCAGCATCCTCCTGTTGATGGTTGTTCAACAGCTAGTTGTGATTTTATGTTCTCACAGTAGTTTTCCAAAGATTTAGACTGACAATAGCACAATTAAAAATTGGGCTGAAAATAACTTTATCTCAGTTTTGATTTGGAAGTTGCTGATTCAAGCCTCAGTTACCCCTGAGTTGTGGACATATGCAAATTCTTTTTAGCGTAGAGTCTTCCCAATGTGACTTTGGCTAAGAAGGCTTGTCATAAGAAAATTGTAACAAAGATTCACATTCACCTTGCTTTCAAAGAAATCCAAGGACTGCCTTCTAGTCTTTTCTCCCACAGTCCCCACATGCATTTTACATTCTAGCTAAATGGAATTTTCTTTGTCCAATAAATATTAGTTGGAATAATGTGCAGATATTTATTAACTTTCCTAAAAGGAAGGAAGTGGGAAACTTGTTACCACATTTTACAAAGGGCTTAATTTGTCAAAAATAGTTTAGGTAGTCAGTAGCAGTGTGAGCCAGAATGAATTGTGAATTAAGACTTTAAAAGCTTTGCTCTACTTCTTCCACTGAAGTCTCTGAAAGCTTTTTGCACAAGGATCTTCAGACAGTACCAGAATTGCTACAGTCTAAGTCTATAGCTTCTCCTTTCAGTGGAGATAGAACTTGCTGTTAAAGAATGGAGTGAAAGTATTAGTCACTCAGTTGTATCCGAGTCTTTGCCACCCCATGGACTATAGCCCACCAGGCTCCTCTGTCCATGGAATTCTCCAGGCAAGAATACCAGAGTGGGTTGCCGTTCCCTTCTCCAGGGGATCTTTCCCGCCCAGGGATCCAACCTGGGTCTCCTTCATTGCAGGCAGATTCTTCACCATCTGAGCCACCAGGGAAGCAAAGGAACACCATAAACAAGCAAACAAACAAATAAAATCAGCAGTTACATGACACGATCAACACAAGTAAACACCTTAACTCCTCAGGATGATACTGAAGAGACCCTAGATTTAAAGCACCCCTCCTTCTGTACCAGCTCCCAGAGTGGAGGTTTTGGTGATCTGGGTAGAGCAGAGCAAGCTTTGCATCAGCACAAAGGATTGCATGGCAATAAGCCATGTCAGCTTAAGCCAGATGGAGAGAGAGTGCTCAGTAAACTCTCGCAGAATGCTGATTTTAGTGTGGGAATACCCGCTTCTGATAACCTGCCATTATTAATGCAAGATGTTGGTAATATATGAGCCACCTGTAGTAATCCTAGCAAAAGAAGGCAAATAATTTAGTTTGAGAACTACAGAGCAGACTCATAGTGATGGGGTAAGCATGTTTTCCTGAGACAATCTTTCCAAACCATCACTGGCCTCACACCATACTTTTATAAATGGTGCCCCTTGGTTATAAGTCCCCAAAAACCTGACTAGTGATTTCTTCGTCTACCTGGCAACCTCCCAGCTGGCTCCTGCCACCATACCATACACACTGCTCCCAACCCACCCGACTTAGTGATGGCATCCACTTTGTCTCTTCATGCCACCCTCCCCCAGCTGCCTGCAGTGCCAGTCCAAGGCCCGAGGGAGGAAAAATTTGCCTTCATCAAAAGACAACTGAAAAACCACTTAGAGATGGGTTTCTTGGACCCTGCTACAGAAAGGGATAATGATTCTTTCTCAGTGTACTTATTGACATTCATTGAGCAGCATATAGTTTATTTTAGCTAGAGTTTGTGATGTAGCATCTATATTTAATTCCACAAGCTGTCGGGCAACTCATGTATTTACAAACACAATCCCGGAAACAATGTTGTTTGCTGGTCACAGCTGCATCTGTAACATCTCCGGAGCTCTGTGCTGTTTGGCAGAGCTCAGGGCATTATCACTTTACATTCTGGTCTGTGCCAAGGCCCCAGTAGGGCAGAGCTGGGGCTAAAAGTTCAGATTCCGTGACAGGTGTGGCAGAAAGCCAAGAGCGAGAGTCACTGTGAGGGCTGTGGATCACGATGGAGTTCCTCATCAGCCCACCTCAGTGCTGCAGCCTGCACAGTGGTGGCCAATTTCTATGTCATTGGCCTTGACTTCTTTCAGCTTCTCAGTCCTGAGAGAAACACTTAAACTCCCCTATGTAGACAGAGGCTGGCTCCTCTGGGAAGTGAGCTGGGGCTTCGACAATGGAAGCCAGACCATAGGGAAGGAGGCAGGAACATAAAAGTCTTCCTCTCTGGAGGAAGCTGCCTGCCAGGGATGTGGTGGGGATGATGAAGTCGGCTTCAGTAGCTGGACCAGGGAGAGTGGCTGGC
Source organism: Cervus elaphus (assembly GCF_910594005.1). Classification (NCBI taxonomy): domain Eukaryota; kingdom Metazoa; phylum Chordata; class Mammalia; order Artiodactyla; family Cervidae; genus Cervus; species Cervus elaphus. Next base: position 60,089,378 of record NC_057828.1, read on the forward strand.
CATAGCCAGGGGCAGGCGCCAAGTGGCATGACTCAGGCAGTCTTGGTAACAGAATATATAAAGAGGGCTATATCAAGAGCTGGTGGGACAATTCCGAATTAGGCAAAGGGACAGGTAATTCTTGGACATCTGTCTCCTGAGCAGAGCAAGGGGTGCAGGAGTCAGAAATAACAGAGTATTAAAAAGCAGAGACATCGCTTTGCTGACAAAGGTCCATCTAGTCAAAGCTATGGTTTTTCCAGTAGTCATATACAGATGTGAGAGTTGGACCATAAAGAAGGCTGAGCGCTAAAGGATTGATGCTTTTGAACTGTGGTGCTGGAGAAGACTCTTGAGAGTTTGTTGGACAGCAAGGAGATCATACTAGACGATCCTAAAGGAAATTAGTCCTGAATATTCATTGAAAGGACTAAAGCTGAAGCTCCAATACTTTGGCCACCTGATGAGAAGAGCTGACTCATTGGAAAAGACCCAGATGCTTTCATTGGCAAAGACCGAGGGCAGGAGGAGAAGGGGTCAACAGAGGATGAGGTGGTTGGATGGCATCACTGATCAGTGGACATGAGTGTGAGCAAATTCCAGGAGATAGTGAAGGACAGGGAAGCCTGGTGTGTTGTAGTCCATGGGGTTGCAAAGAGTTGGACAGGACAGGATTTAGCAACTGAACATCAACAACAGTTGGGTTTGGGGGGAGTCTAAGGAAAGAGCACTGTAACTCAGGGCATGCAGGATACTAGCAGTTGTAGGTTGTCCATCAGGGCCCAGGTTGGGGAAACACACCTGACCTTATGGTTTTTTAAGATAGCACAAGGGATATATAGCTACCTTCTTATAAGGCCCATGCTTACAGACCATCTGAATGGGAGCCACAAAACTTCCCCTAAAGCAGAAGGTTTAAGCATCCTTGTCCAAGCCAAGAAATGGATTTTAGGTGAATGTTGCTTTTGTTCTCTAAGATTTTTAGGCTTGTCAACAATCCGTAGAAATTTTTTAAGTGAGGGTGACCAAAAGGAATTTAGGATAAACTTCTGTGACCACAGTTCCCTTATCAGATTAACATCTATGGATCTTAGGTCAATAGGTGGTTTAGACTGTCCAAAGGACTTTTTTGGGATACCATCACTGACTTCTCTGTTCTTGAGTTTCCTCCTCTGTAAAAATGGGCATAACGGCAACATCAACCTCATAAAATATTTTAAGAATTAAGTGAGCCAATGAATGGAAAGTTTTTAGATCAATGTCTGGCACAAAATAACTGGTATCAAAATATAATTGTCAATGATGATGATGGTAGCTCTGGAATTCATGGATTTCAGCTTCTGAAAATTTCAATTAGCTTCTGACATGAGTAAGATAAAGACAAAATGTGCCCTAGGCTTAGCATTAAGAAACCTAGGTTCATGTCCTGTTTTTGCCCCCAAATCTTGAATAATGCACTACAACTCACTGAACTTCTATGGCCCTACATTTTCTTATTAATCAAACAATGTGAAGGGGGTTCCACCAGTGGCTCGTACTGGAGAGTTACATCAAAATCTTCTTGGGGGTTTTCCAAATATTATAAAATATAGAAATACACCCCAACCCAAGATATCAGTTATTCCTCTCTTCTCCTCCTTCCTTGTCTCCATCCCACTCCTTCTTCCTCCAGCACACGTACCACACACACACTCCAGGCCGCTGAGAACACCGGGGCCAGGTAATCTCTAGGATCTCACTCCTTGCCTCTAGTTCCATGATCTGATCAGGTGGAAATTAATCAGAGACCAAAGGCTGTAGGAAGGCAAAGGAAGCAAGGAATCAACACAGAGGCTAGTATTGACAGGCTTTTTGGAGAACATGAGTCTCAAAGATGTGCTAGATATAGACTCACAGAGAAAAAAGGAAGACAGGAGTGAGTGTATGGTGAAGCCCATGGTCGGACTATCAGAGGTCAAGTGACAGAGGCCACAGATAAAGGCAAAAGGACTGTCCACCTCTGCTGTCATTAACTAGAGACTGTTGGGGGAAGAGGACCAGTTAGGCCACTGGAGTGACCTGTAGAGACCCCGGAGGGCTAATGAGGACACATTTTTAGTGAAGAGTCTATCTTCCCAGGCTTCTTACCTGTAAACAATGTGCCCACATTGAATGCGGTGGTGGCTCATTGAATGCGGTGGTGACTCTGGACTCTTCTGGGCTTCAAAAACCTATGTTGATGCCTTGGAAGAAACAACAGTGAACACACACACAGCACTCACCAGGGACCAGGCACTTTTTAGGGGTTTTACAAATGTTATTGCGTTCAATGCCCACAACCCTATGAGGAGGCACTATTATTATTGTTCTTTTCTTTCTTTTTTTAAACAGTTGAGGAAGCTGAACCAAGAGAGGTGGAGCTGATGGGGGCTCGGTGCCCGGGGGAGGAAGGAAGACAGGTTTGTTCTCAGGCCGCAAGGAGCTACTGGGGTGTCATGAGGAAGGAGTGTAATGGAAGTGGTTTTGAGGAAGGTTAATCTGCATGGAGATCAGGTTTCAAAGGCTTTGAAATATGCAGCTTTTCACTTAGAGATTCTGTTTGGTCTGCATTGCCTTCTCTCTCTTTTCTGGAGAACCCCGTGACCTCAAGGGAAGTTCTGGGCCAGAGTGGCCACCCAGGTCTGCACACGGTGACCCAGGCTTTACCACATGAGGCTCTGGGTGAGTCTGTCAGTTACCTTGTCTCCCCAAGGAAAGTGCCAAGGACACCTGGCAGGCAAGTCAGGAGCCTCTGCCACTGACAGATGAATCCGTCTTTGGTGAGTGAAGGGCTGCTTATCACACAGCAAAAACTTGTAAACTGGGGGCCCTGAGGGGATGGAGCCTATGAGGTCTAATGTCAGGAAAGTTCTGTGTGAGTATGTGTGTGTGAGAGAAAGAGGGAGGGGGAGAGATCATTATTCTTTTAAGCTCATTACAGGATCTTCAAGTTCTATATTTTTTGTTGCTCCCTGAAGGCAAGTATTGGGTCTATCTTGTACCGTCATCCAGTATAGTCCTTGTACATAGAAACTGCTTATTAACTGATTGTCTATTCCATGGACGGAGGTGAGGGAAGGTGAGGAGAGCTGAGTGATAGGTTTTAGAGTCGAATATGTGAGTTTGACTTCTGCTTTCTTGTGGAATGGTCTCCATCAAGTCCCTTCACCTCTCACAGTCTCTCCTCTTAAAGGTCTCCTGTGAATACAAGGCCATTTAGTAATTATTGGGCTGGCCAGAAAGTTTGTTTCGGTTTTTCTGTAACCTCTGATGAAAAGCTCCAGTGAACTTTTTGGCCAGCCTAATAGTCATCATGATTAGCAGTTACCTTTGCACACATCATCCTTAATACTGTTAACGTGATTCTATGCAGGGAGGCTATCCCTATGCTTCACTTATCCTAAGTTTAGCAGTGGGAAAATGCAAAAAGTGTTCCCTGCCAGTTCCATGCCACTTTGGGGGTGGGGCTGGTGACACTGAAGGTCACATCCAGAGCCTGGAGGGGACAGTGGCCGCTGGGGTGTGACATCTTCCCTGGGTGCACATGGGGAATGATGGGCACTGTTGAAGCTCTCTGACGTGCTACCAGGAGTGTGTTATAAGGGTAAAAACACCATGGTTAGGGTCCATCGAGGCTGGCAGATCATCCCAACAAGAGAGGAGAATGCAAGTCATTAATCTAACTGATAGCACTCCCATCCATCCTCCCCTTTGAGAACCTCCAGTCCAGGATGTTCTGTCATTTTTCTGGTCTCCCCTCCCTTTCTAGTCAAAACAGGAGGTTTTAAAAGAGGTTTTACATCAAGATGCTGTGGATGAAAAGAATAACATTTTCTGTGAGTTTGTACCACAGATGCCCTCAGATTTATTCAAGAAAACATCTCTTCAATAGAGTTGGCCAATTAACCACTCAAATGACTTGAAAACTTATTTAATGTCACTGCCTAATCACTTTATTAAATGTCACTGCTCCAACAGGCAAGAATCTCTGCTTTATCCCTCACTTCTCTTATGCTTCACTCCCTTTCTAAAACAAAGAGCCTCCTCCCAAAGAAGACTCAAATCTCAGAACCTCATCCCTTATATTTGTCCTCCTTTTATCTGCTTAGAATTAAGGGATTTCAGCATTGGGCAGGACCAGAGGGATTATTTCACGGATGACCAAAGGGAGGCTCCCAGAGAGAAGTGACTTGCTCCCAAGGGAACAAACTTGTAAGTGGAAAAGCCTGTGTATTTTTATAGCTGTAAATCATTTAAGTGGTGCACGAAGTGAAAATACTAGAGGACCCAGAACAGGTAGACCCAAATCTGCCACCAACATACATGATCTTGTGCAACTCGCTTATCTATTCCTAGGCTCAGTGTTCTCATCTGTTAAAAGGGGGGCCTAAAATTTGTGAAACAAAGTTTAAGCATCATTTTATTATGTTTTGATTCTTAAGCAATAACTATTTGTGTACTCTATTTTCTACAGAAATAGAAAATCATGTCTGCTGGTGTTAGGGATAATTATTAACAAGTTAACTATTTTGTTACTTATAATAAAATAGCAATAGTTTAGCCATATCCTTAACTAGCAATAGCTTGTTGTTGTTGTTTAGTTGCTAAATCTTGTCTATTTTGTGACCCCATGGACTATAGCCAGGCAGGCTCCTCTGTCCATGGGATTCTCCAGGCAAGAATCCTGGAGTGGGTTGCCATTTCCTTTTCCAGGGAATCTCCTGACACAGGGATGAAGCCTGCATCTCCTACATTGGCAGGCAGATTCTTTACCTCTGAACCACCTGGGCTTAGCCATATCCTTAACTCCTCTAACGTGTAACCTGTCCCCTGCACAGTATTGTTCAAAGAGTCAACTCTAGCTCCCTTGCCAAGATTTAGTACCTGAACAGCTAATGTCCCAAATTCTAATTGTTCTGTAGACACACCTAGCATGCATGAAGATGGAGACCAGCAGGAGGAGAGAAGAGAGTCCCCGTAAGTCTTCAGCTGGGTGACATCTTTGTGGAGATGTGATCCTTATAAGCTCTCCCTGGAGGCCACACTGTCCACTTGTCATGGGATTTCATCTGCATCTTATTTTCTCAGTTGACAAAACTGGAACCCATTGAAATCATGGCTTAGTGGACATATCTGAGCTAGAATACAAAGGAAGAGTCATGCCTGATTCTACTCGTACCTTTGGGCTAAGACCTTTCCATTTGTGTCGGTGTAAAACTCTGTCTTCAGTTGTTGTTGTTTTTGTTGTTCAGTTGCTCATTCATGTCTGAATCTGTGACCCCACGGACTGCAGCACACCAGGCTTCCCTGTCCTTCACCATCTTCCGGAGCTTGCACAAACTCATGTCCATTGAGTCTGTGGTGCCATTCAACCATCTCGTCCTCTGTCATCCTCTTCTCCTCCTGCCCTCAATCTTTCCCAGCATCAGGGTCTTTTCTAATGAGTCAGCTCTTCGCATCAGGTGGTGAAAGTTTTGGAGCTTCAGTTTCAGCATCAGTCCTTTTAATGAATATTTAGGATTGATTTCCTTTAGGATTGACTGGTTTGATCTCCTTGTAGTCCAAGGGACTCTCAAGAGTCTTCTCCAACACCCCAGTTCAAAAGCATCAGTTCTTCAGTGCTCAGCCATCTTTATCGTCCAACTCTCACATCCATATCTGACTACTGGAAAAACCATAGCTTTGACTAGAAGGACCTTTGTTGGCAAAGTAATCTCTCTGCTTTTTAATATGCTGTCTAGTTCAGTCATAGCTTTTCTTCCAAGGAGCAAGTGTCTTTTAACTTCATGACTGCAGTCACCATCTGCAGTGAGTTTGGAGCCCAAGAAAATAAAGTCTGTCACTGTTTCCATTGTTTCCCCATCTATTTGCCATGAAGTAATGGGACTGGATGCCTTGATCTTTGTTTTTTGAATATTGAGTTTTAAGTCAGCTTTTTCACTCTCCACTTTCACTTTCATCAAGAGGTTCTTTAGTTCCTCTTCACTTTCTGCCATATAATGGTGGTGTCATCTGCATATCTGTGATTATTGATATTTCTCCTGGAAATTTTGATTCCAGCTTGCGCTTCATCCAGCCTGGCATTTTGCACGTTATACTCTTAATATAAGCTAAATAAACAGGGTGACAATATACAGCCTTGATGTACTTCTTTCCCAATTTTGAACCAGTTTGTTGTTCCATGTCTGGTTCTAATGGTTGCTTCTTGACCTGCATACAGATTTCTCAGGGGGCAGGTAAGATGGTCTGGTAGTCCCATCTCTTTAACAATTGTCCACAGTTTGTTGTGATCCACACAGTCAAAGGTTTTAGCATAGTTGATAAGGTGGGGGTAGATGTTTTTCTGGAATTCTGTTGCTTTTTCTATGACTCATCGTGTTGGCAATTTGATCTCTGGCTCCTCTGCCTTTTCTAAATCTAGCTTGAACATCTGGAAATTCTCGGTTCACATAGTGTTGAAGCCTAGCTTGGAGAATTTTGAGCATTACTTTGCTGGCATGTGAGATGAGGGCAATTGTGTGGTAGTCTGAGCATTCTTTGGCATTGCCTTTCTTTAGGACTGGCATGAAAACTGACCTTTTCCAGTCCTGTGGCCATTGCTGAGTTTTCCAAATTTGCTGGTATATTGAGTGTAGCACTTTTACAGCACCATCTTTTAGGATTTGAAATAGGTCAGCTGGAATTCCATCACCTCCACTGACTTTGTTTGTAATGATGCTTCCTAAGGCCTATTTAACTTTGCACTCCAAGATCTCTGACTCTAGGTGAGTGATCACATCATCGTGGTTATTTGGGTCACTAAGATCTTTTTGGTACAATTCTTCTGTGTATTCTTGCCACCTCTTCCTGATATGTTCTGCTCCTGCTAGGTTCATACCATTTCTGTCCTTTATTGGGCCCATCTTTTCATGAAATATTCCCTTAGTATCTCTAATTTTCTTGAAGAGATCTCTAGACTTTGCCATTCTATTATTTCCCTCTGTCTCTTTGTATTGATCACTTAGGAAGGCTTTCTTATCTCTCCTTGCTATAGTTTGGAACTCTGCATTCTGATGGGTATATCTTTCCTTATATCTTTTGCCTTTCACTTCTCTTTTTTTCTCAGCTATTTGTTTGTTTGTTTTCATTTATTTTTATTAGTTGGAGGCTAATTACTTCACAACATTGCAGTGGGTTTTGTCATACATTGACATGAATCAGCCATGGAGTTACATGTATTCCCCATCCCGATCCCCCCTCCCACCTCCCTCTCCACCCGATTTGTAAGGCCTCCTCAGACAACCATTTTGCCTTTTTGCATTTCTTTTTCTTGGGGATAGTTCTGGTCACCGCCTCCTGTACAATGTTACAAACCTCCGCCTATAGTTCTTTCTGGCACTGTATCAGGTCTAATCCCTTGAATCTATTTCTCACTTCCACTGTATAGTCATAAGGGATTCGATTTAGGTCCTGCCTAAATGGCCTAGTGGTTTTCCATACTTTCTTTAATTTAAGTCTGAATTTTGCAATAAGGAGTTCACGATCTGAGCCACAGTCAGCTCCCAGTCTTGTTTTTGCTGACTATATAGAGCTTCTCCATCTTTGACTGCAAAGAATATAATCAATCTGATTTCGGTATTGACCATCTGGTGATGTCCATGTATAGAGTTGTCTCTTATGTTGTTGGAAGAGGGTGTTTTCTATGACCAGTGTGTTCTCTTGGAAAAACTTTATTAACCTGTGTCCTGCTTCATTTTGTACTCAAAGACCAAACTTGCCAATTACTCCAGGTATCTCTTGACTTTCTACTTTTGCATTCCAGTCCCCTAAGAAAAAAAAGGGCATCTTTTTTGTGTGTGTTAGTTCTAGAAGGTCTTGTAGATCTTCATAGAACCCATCAACTTCAGCTTCTTTGGCATTAGTGTTTGGGGCATAGACTTGGATTACTGTGATGCTGAATAATTTGCCTTGGAAATGAACAGAGATCATTCTGTCATTTTTGAAATTGCACCCAAATACTGCATTTCATCCTCTCTTTGTTGACTATGAGGGCTACTCCATTCCTTCTAAAGATTTCTTGCCCACAGTAGTAGATATAATGGTCATCTGAATTAAATTTGCCCATTCCGGTCCATTTTAGTTCACCATTTCCTAAAATGTCAATGTTCACTATTGCCATCTTCTGTTTGACCATTTCCAATTTATCTTGATTAATGAACCTAACATTCCAAGTTCCTATGCAATATTTTTCTTTACAGCATTGGACTTTACTTTCACCACCAGACATACCCACAACTGGGCATTGTTTCCACTTTGGCTCAGCCTCTTCATTTCTTCTGGAGCTATTTCTCTACTCTTCTCCAGTAGCGTATTAGGCACCTATTGGCCTGGGAAGTTAATCTTTCTTTTTTTTTTTTTTTGTTTTTTTGCCTTTTCATGCTGTTCATGGGGTTCTCAACAGGAGAAGGCAATGGCAACCCACTCCAGTACTCTCCCCTGGAAAAATCCCATGGATGGAGGAGCCTGGTAGGCTGCAATCCATGGGGTCGCTAAGAGTCGGACATGACTGAGCAACTTCACTCTGACTTTTCACTTTCATGCATTGGAGAAGGAAATGGCAACCCACTCCAGTGTTCTTGCCTGGAGAATTCCAGGGATGGGGGAGCTTGGTGGGCTGCCGTCTATGGGGTCACACAGAGTCGGACACGACTGAAGCAACTTAGCAGCAGCAGCAGCAGCAGCATGGGGTACTCAAGGCAAGAGTGCTGAAGTGGTCTGCCATTCCTTCTCCACTGGACCACGTTTTGTCAGAACTCTCCACCATGACCTGTCCTTCTTGGGTGGCCCTACACAGCATGGCTCATAGTTTCATTGAGTTAGACAAGGCTGTGGTCCACATGATCAGTTTGGTTAGTTTTCTGTGATTGTGGTTTCCATTCTTTCTGGCCTCTGATGTGTAAGGATAAGAGGCTTACAGAAGCTTCCTTATGGGAGGTACTGGCTTTGGGGCAAACTGAGTCTTGCTCTGATGGGTGGGCCATGCTCAGTAAATCATTAATGCAACCTTCCACTGATGTGTGGGGCTGTATTCCCTCCCTGACTGTGGTAGGGGTAATGGTGACCTTCAAAGGGACTTATGCCAGCATGCCATGGCTCCCAGGACTGTTGTAATCAGTGGCCCTGACCCTGTGGCAGGCCACTGTCAACCCACGGCTCTGCAGGAGACTCCCAGACACTCACAGGCAAGTGTGGCTCAGTTTGTTGTGGGGTCACTGCTCCTTTCTCCTGGGTCCTGGTGTGGACAGGTTTTGTTTGTGCCCTCCAAGAGTCTGTTTCCCCAGTCCTGTGGAAGTTCTATAATCAAGTCCCACTGGCCTTCAAAGTCATATTCCCTGGGGGTTCTCAGCCCCTTTGCCAGATCCCTAGGTTGGGGATCCAGCAAGTTGTTCTGCAGTTTGTGGGTCATCTGCCCCACGGCTCTGTGATGGGACTATGGCGACCTCCTCCAAGAGGGCTTACACCACATGTAGTGCCTCCCAGATCTGCTGCAGCCAGAGCCCCTGTCCCCGCAGCAGGTCACTGCTTACCTGTGCCTCTTTAGGCAACACTCAGACACTCAAAGGCAGGTCTGACTCAGTCTCTTGTGGGATCCCTGGGTCCTATTGTGCACAAGACTTTGTTTGTGCCCTCTGGGTGTCTCTGGTGGGAAGAGATTTAATTCTAAACATAATTTTGCTCCTCCTACCATTTTGTTGGGGCTTCTCCTTTGCCTTTGGATGCGGGGTATCTTTTTTTGGTGGGATCCAACATTCTCCTGTTGATGGTTGTTCAGCAGCTTGTTGCAGTTTTGGAGTCCTCGCAGAAGAAGGTGAGCACACGTCCTTCTACTCCACCATCTTGTAACCACAGTACAAGTTGTTTAAGTCACTCAGTTGTGTCCAATTGGATAGCAGCACAACAGGCTTCCCTGTCCTTCACTGTCTCCCGGGGTTTGCTCAAACTCTTGTCTATTGAGTCAGTGATACCATCCAACCATCTCATCCTCTGTCATCCTATTGTCCTCCTGCCTTCTACCTTTCCCAGCATCAGGGTCTTTTCCAATGAGTCAGCTCTTCACATTAGTTGGCCAAAGTATTGGAGCTTCAGCTTCAGCATCAGTCCTTCCAATGAACATTCAGGCTTTATTTCCTTTAGGATTGACTGGTTTGATCTCCTTGCTGTCCTGAGTTAGGATCTAAGTAAATGAAATTATTTGGCTTTCACAAGTAAATTTCTATTTTTTTCGTCAAGAAGCTGGCTTAGCTGTGACTTTGATATACTCACATCTAACATGGAGTTTTACTGTCACAGCCAGTTTTAGGACAAAATGGATACAATGAAGCATCATGAGGAAGGTGCAGATTGTTTTAACTTACTGAATATTAGCCGTACCAGCACAAGACATGAGAATCTAGATATTTAAAATTTGCTTGACAGGTTGCTATTACAAAGTTTCTAGTAATGTTATTTGTGGGCATAAACAGGAAATGGCCAAAAGCTATTCTCTTTGAGAAGCCCTATTTTTACACAGTTGTCAATGCAGCAATTATTTTGTCGTCTTCTTTTTTTAAGGTGAAGGGCCATATTCTAGGTATTCTTTTTTTAAAGGAAAATCTTTAAACATGTTTAAAACTTTTCTTTCTTAAAAAAGGATTTTTTTTTTTTTGTCAAAATGTCTTCAGATCCTGAGAAAAACCAGTGAAATGGAAACCATATGATTCTGAGGCCAGGTTTTTCAGAAGCGCCGTCAGCACTGAATTCAGGCGTTCTTGCTGTGCTCAGCAGACCCAGCCCGGCAATCAAAACTATTTGATTCTAAAGCTGATACTCCTATAACCAGGCAGGTTCCAGCACATTGTGAGCCCTGAAAAAAGCATAATTACAAACACTGACTGACAAGAAGCACACGTTGACTTAATATAGCTCGATTCTTTCAAAGAGCACACAGCTTTTCACACACATGCTCACACCTGTCCTTAGAAACCCTTGATTAGCAGAGGAGGGGGTGGCCGCCACCTCCCGTGTTATAGCAGAGGCCACCAAGAGGCTCAGTGGCTGGGCCAGGGCCACATGTTGTCACCAGCTCAAATTGCTGTCTCTATGAAATGCATGGAATTGATTCATCCTGTGTTTTTAAAGACTGTGTAAGTGCTAGAGTTTTTTTTATAAAAACAAAGACCCGGCCCTGACCTTGAGAGGTCTTTAACCTGATGAGGGGTGATGTTGTATGGCTCAGTGGAGATGATCAGATGTAGAGGAAATGATCATCATCACTGCACTCAAGAAATTGCCATGCTACCTTCTTCTCATGCTGAGAATAACCACTAGTCTTCTCCAGAAAGCACCAAGAACCCTCACAGGCATGCAGAATGGGAGAGAGGTATCATTGTCTTTTTTTTGGCTGTGCTGTGTCTTAGTTGTGGTATGTGGAATCTTCATTATCACAGGGGAGATCTTTAGTTGTGGCATGTGGGATCTTTTTTCTTTTTCTTTCCAGTGGTGGCATGCAAACTCTTAGTTGCGGCATGTGGGATCTAGTTCTCTGACCAGGGATTGAACCCTGGCCCCCTGCAGTGGGATTGCAGAGTCTTAGCCACTGGACCACCACAGAAGTCCCTCATTGTCTTTTATGTGTGTATTGTTTTTCAATTGCTGTGTTAGAAATTACCACAACCTTAGTGACATAAAGCAATATGAATTCACTGTGCCATAGTTTCTGTGGGTTAGGAGTGCAGGTATAGGTTAACTGGGTTCTCTGCTCAGGGTGTCACAAGACTGAAATCAAAGCATCAGTCAGGGCAGCAGTTCTGTTGGACTCAGAGGTCTCTTCCAGGCTCATGAGATTGTTGGCCAAACTGGATTTCTTGAGGTGGTTCCACTGTGGTTCCCATATTCTTACTGGCTATTGACTGGGGATTGTATTCAGTTCCTAGAGGCTACCCACAATCCCTTGCAGCATAAGCCCCATAGACCATACATAGCATAGTTGCTTGCTTTCTTCCAGGCCAGCAGGAGCCAGTCTCTCAGACACTTCACTTTCTTTTGGAGGTTCATCTGATTAAGCCAGGCCCACCCAAGATACTTTTCCTTTTGATTAACTCAAAGTCAACTGATTAGTAACCTGATCATGGGAAGAGTGTCTCATCATATTCACAGGGCTTGCCTGTACTCAACAGGAGGGGATGATATGAGACATAAACAGAAGGACTCAGGAATGTTGGGGACCATTTCAGAAACTGGCATTCTGCAGTATCCTACCCATGTCAGTGCTTGTCCACCGTACTGTGTTTGCTGCCTTGGCCTGCTGAATCAAGCAGTCCCAGCCCCCCAGAATGTGCCTCCACCACTATGCCTTTAGATAGAGAACAGTGTTTTATAAGAGGAACTAATCACTGATGGTAGGCAGTGTTTCAGACAATGTAACGAGTACTTGTTTTCATGTTGTCAGGACTCAGCAGAGTGTCTGGCACTTAGGAGTCCTCAATTTCTGTTTCTCATGCAATGAATGCATGGATGATTAAATGAGAAATATTTTGGGCATCCTCATCAGATTACATCCCATAAAAATAAATGCCTAACCCCCCACGTGCAAGGCTGATTCCTCCTTTTAGTTTATAGCTCTTTCCCCACCCCCTGGTTTAAAAAGTAATGCTTGCTTATTATAAAAACACTCTTGGAGATGTTTCTTCTTTCTATGGTTTTATTTTTTATATTTAACTTTTTTAATCCATCTGGAACTAATTTCCAAATATTATGTATAAAATAATCCATCCCCTACCCATTTAATCCGTGATGTTTCTATATATATATATGTATATATATATGCATATACACTAAGTTCTTATGTATAATAAGGTGTATTTCTGAGCTAGCTGTTCTGTTTCATTGATGTGCCCACCCACTTTGTATGTCAGTATCACCTAGTTATTGGAATTTTATTATATGTTTTAAGGTCTGGTAGGACAGGTATTGCCCCACTATTCCTTCTTCAGCCCCTCTCTCCACCAGTTCATTAAACACAGGTCTATCTTTCTGCCCACTCTAGTACTTTTGAGAACAAAGCATTCTTTGGCAAAGTCTGGACATGGAACCAGATTTAGGTTCATAGTCTACCTTTCCAGCTTCCTAGCTCAATGCCTCTCAACTGCAGGGATATGTAAACTGGCAGTGAAATGTTTAGAGTAGAAACTTATTGTTGTAATGAACTGGAATAACATCTAAGAATCATCCAGTACATAGTAGATGGTCAATACCTACCATCTGGAGTGGAGGAGTGACTCTGAAGGCCCAGGCACCTTTGCTTCTGTCCCTTCATCCTTATCAGCAGACATGGCAAATCTTTTGAAAACCTTTTGTACAAATGCTGAGGCTTGGATCTGTCAGCCTCAAGCCAGCTTTTAGGCTTAGAGTATCCAGGATTAAGACTTGGCCCAGCCTCTGGGCAGCCTCTTCAGGGTTTGATTTGGTCCAAGGGAAGTCTGGTGGTTGTGCCGAACTGGAGCCATTTCAGAGTGATCTGGGCGCCTGGGAAGTGGGTGTGAGTAAAGTGCTGAAATCCACTTTACCTAACCTTAAAGGAAATGCCGGGGAATTAACACCCTTTGCTTCATCCCCAGGGAGCCCATCTCTAGATTGGCAGCCAGAGAAAGGCTTCAGTCCACAAATTACAGGTGTTGGGGATGGGAAGTCATTCTAGCACAGACAGGTGGTACTGGTGAGGGGAGATGGGCGAGACTCTGACAGCATGTGTTAGACTTTGAAGGTGGAAGACATGAATTGGATTGCAAGAGCCCCCACAGTACTGAGTTAGTCCTATGCACTTGCCGAGAGGTTTATAAAGGTGACTAGTTATCCTTAGACAAGTACAGGCACTGGAAAGCAAAGGCCTGGGGTGAGTCATAGGGACCCAGGAGTTTTGAAGGCCAAAACCTTACTTCTTTCCTGGAACTTTCCCTCCAACTCAGAGAGGGTCAGACAGGAATACACTCTTTCATATCTTCAAGAAGCATCCCTGAAGGCCTGCTATGTGCTCTCAGGAACTAGGATAGGAGGATAGACAGCTATGACCTCAGAGAGTTTTCATACAACACAGTGAGGAGAAAAAGCATGACGGCCATCCTCGTGTTTCTGGATTTGCTCCCTGATGATGCCAATGAGGCAGTTTGATTTCCCACTCTAGCTTATCCCTGCATGGCCTTCTGTGAAAGAACAGATCAGATGTTCACAGCTAGAAGTCAAAAGCTGGACTATTGTCTAGTCAAGCCTTTTTCTCTTCTCCTCTTTTTTTTAATAAAAAATATAATTTAATCCTACATTTTTATTAATTGAAGTATGGTTGATTTACAATGTTGTGTTAGTTTTGGGTGTATGGCACAGGATTCAGTTATCTATCTATCTATCTATCTATCAAGTACTTATAAAGTGTGTATATGTGTGTGTGTTAGCCACTCAGTCATGTCGAACTCTTTGCGACCCCATGGACTGTAGCCCACCAGGCTCCTCTGTCCATGGAATTTTCCAGGCAAGAATACTGAAGTAGGTTGTCATTCCCTTCTTCAGAGGATATTCCTGACTCAGGGATCGAACCCAGGTCTCCTGCATTGCAGACAGATTCTTCACTCTCTGAACCACCAGGGAAGCCATATATATATTTGCTGTTGATCAGTCACTCAGTCATGTCCCTAAGAGTCCACAACTCTTTGTGACCCCATGGACTGCAGCACATCAGGCTTCCCTGTCCTTTGCTATCTCCCAAGGTTTGCTCAAACTCATGTCCATTGAGCTGATGGTGCCATCCAACCATCTCATCCTCTGTTGTCCCCTTCTCTTTATGCCCTCAATCTCTCCCAGAAGCAGTGTCTTTTCCAATGAGTCATCTGTTCCCATCAGGTGGCCAAAGTTTTGGAGCTTCAGCATCAGTCCTTCAGTGAATATTCAGGTTTGATTTCCTTTACGATTAACTGCTTTGATCTCCTTACTGTCCAAGGGACTCTCAAAAATCTTCTCTAGTATCACAGTTCAAAAGCATCAATTCTTCAGTGCTTAGCCTTCTTTATGGTCCAGCTCTCACATCTGTACATGACTACTGGAAAAACCATAGCTTTGACTATAGGGACCTTTGTCGGCAAAGTGATGTCTCTGCTTTTAAACATGCTGTCTAGGTTTGTCATAGTTTTTCTTCCAAGGTGCAACCATCTTTTAATTTCAAGGCCACAGTCACTATCCACAGTGATTTTGGAGTCCAAGAAAACAAAGTCTGTCACTTTCCATTTTTTCCCCATCTATTTGCCATGAAGTGTGGGGGCCAGATGCCATGACCTAGTTTTTTGAATGTTGAGTTTTAAGCCAGCTTTCTCACTCTCCTCTTTCACTTTCATCAAGAGGTTCCTCTTCACTTTCTGCCATTAAGTTGGTGTCATCTGTATTTCTGAGGTTACTGATATTTCTCCCGGCAATCTTAATTCCAGCTTGAGCTTCATCCATCCTGGCATTTTGCATGATGTACTCTCATATAAGTTAAATAAGCAGAGTGACAATATACAGCCTTGATGTACTTCTTTCCCAATTTTGAACCAGTTTGTTGTTCCATGTCCAGTTCTAACTGTTGCTTCTTGGCCCACATACAGGTTTCTCAGGAGGCCAATAAGGTGGTCTGGTATTTCTGTCTCTTTAAGAATTTTCCACAGCTTGTTGTGATCCATACAGTCAAAGGCTCTAGCGTAGTCAATGAAGCAAAAGTAGATGTTTTTCTGGAATTACTTTGCTTTTTTCTATGATCCACCAGATGTTGGCAATTTGATCTCTGATTCCTCTGCCTTTTCTAAATCCAGTTGGTACATCTGGAAATTCTTGGTTCACATACTGTTGAAGCCTCATCTGAAGGATGAGCATTACCTTGCTAGCGTGTGAAATGAGTGCAATTGTGCAGTAGATTGAGCATTCTTTGGCATTGCCTTTCTTTGGGATTGGAATGAAAACTGACCTTGGCCAGTCCTGTGGCCACTGCTGAGTTTTCCAAATTTGCTGGCATATTGAGTGCAGCACTTTCATAGCATCATCTTTTAGGATTTGAAATAGCTCAGCTATTTGATATATACGTGTGTGTGTATATATATGTATATATATAATTTTTCAGATTCTTTTCTCTTATAAGTTGTTACAAAATATTGAGTACAGTTCCCTGTGATATACAGTAGGTCCTTACTGCTCATCTACTTTACATATAGTTGTGTGTATATGTTAATCCCAAACTCCTCATCTATCCCTCTACCCTCCCCATTTGGTAACCATAAGTTTGTTTTCTATGTCTGTGGGTCTATTTCTGTTTTGTAAATAAGTTAATTTGTGTTTATTTTTTATATATTTTATATATAATTTTATATATTTTATTTTTTATATATAAGTGATATATTTGTCTTTCTCTGACTTACTTCACTTTGTATGATAATACCCACGTCCATCCACATTTCTGCTAATGTCATGATTTCATTCTTTTTTATGATGGAGTAATATTCCACTATGTACATATACCACATCTTTATCCATTTACCTGTCAGTGGACATTTAGGTTGCTTCCATGTCTTGGTTCTTCTTAATAGTGCTTTTGTGAATACTGGGGTGACTGTTTCTTTTCAAATTATGGTTTTCTCTGGATATATGCCCAGGAGTAGGATTGGTGGATGATATGGTAACTCTATTTTTTGTTTTATAAGGAACCTCCATACTGTTCTCCCTAGTAAGCCTCTTTATTTTCTTTAAGAGATAACCAAACTTAGAGAAAGGTGGTAATTTGCTCAAGTTAATCCAGCTTTGTAACAGTGATGGGACTTCACTATTCTGCCCACAATTCATCATCAGAAAAGTGGGATTTCTCTTTTCTTTACATCAAGCCTTTAGAGGCAGCACACAGTCTATGAGTCTATCACTGGAACACAGTGAACATTCACATTTTTGAGAGAGGAAGACAAATGTGGATGGTGTCAAGTTTACATAGAAAACAAAGAAGCAACACAGTGTAAGAGTTAGACCACCTGAGGTCAAAATTCTGGTTTCTTCACTTAAAAGCTGCATAATCTTAAGCAGCTTTCTTCATTTCACTATACCTTATCTTCTTATCTGCAAAATGAACATGATGGTGTTGCCCATTGGATTGTTTTAAGAATTACATGAAATGTACATGGACGCTTGGCTCAAGGCCTAGAATGAAGGTGTATCACTAGGATGAAGGGTTTCTAGAAGGGTCCCTGCCCAGGGAGGGTTGATGTTCCCAGGCCCAGGGGGTCAGACCATGGTGTGCGACTGACATCTCCATGTGGCCCTTTTCCAGTTCCAGGAGCCCTGGAGGAGCGGCGCCAAGTGGGAGAGTGTGGCGAGAGAATGAAGACACCAACCGCCCGGGAGAAGCATGAGGTGGCAGTGCAGCGCTCGGCTTAGAGGGCTTCGGCCGGTGGCGGCGGCCCCATGGGCAGCTCTGCTGGCACTAGGCCTCCCCGGTTGGGTGCTGGCTGTCTCGGCCACGGCGGCCGCTGTGGTCCCCGAGCATCATGCCTCCACGGCCGGTCAGCCGCCCCTGGACTGGCTTCTCACCGATCGGGGCCCCTTCCACCGCGCGCAGGAGTACACGGACTTCGTGGAGCGCTACCGCCAGGGTTTCACCACCAGGTACCGGATCTACAGGTGAGTGGGGCTCCCCTCCGAAGCCAGCCTGGGCCTGCACGGGTGCCAACCGCGAAGCCAGCTGGCAGACCGCAGATTGCACTAGGAGAGAGCTGGAGGAGTGGCAGGCAAGGGGAACAAGCTTGCCATGTTTTTTTTTTTTTTTTTAAGCAAGAAGAAAACACATACAAGCTGGAAAACCTGCTGATGCCTCCTGGGGAACTTAGCAAAAGGGTTTCTATTTATAGGTTGTGCTGCTTATAAATTGAGGACAAATCAGGCGGCATGGAGTCAGCATGTGGCCCGTGCTGCTGCGGGAGGTCAGAGTCAAATGCTGGGGATGGGTTTTAACTAATGGGTGAGATAGTTTATGAGTTGTAATTACCTCGACTTGCAAACGAAGGCAGGGCAGCTCCAGTTCCTGCCTTAGAAGTGGGGGGAGCCCCACAGAGGCAGGGAGGGGCCTGCGCTCACCCTCCTCAACACCACAGCCTCAGCTGGCCTTGTGCAAGGAAAGGGGCTGTGTCTTCCTGCCCTCTGTCTGAATGTCCCTCAGGAGCATCAGAGCTGAAAGTCAAACACGTGACCTACCTGGTCCATCTGACTAGGCACAAATTCCCGGCTGCTGGAGCAGCACTTCAAAAGCACAAGGCTCCTCGAAACCCTCACCTTGGGTGACTCAGTGAACCTCAGCGCTCCCTGGAGTGTATCCCTGGATTCAACTTTGCCCTTCATCACTGGGCTCAGTCTCTCCCTTAGTTCAACCCCTTTTCCTCTTCACATTAACCGTAGTCTTCAGATAACTCTAGGAGCTTTGCTAGAATTTTTTTTTTTTAATTAAAGACATTTACTTTTCAGTTACAGATTAGTTCCGAATGAAAGGAGTGGAGATGAAATATGAAAAAACACAAAGAGAAACAGAATCAGAAAATCACCTATTCTTTTGCCAGGTAGAGGTTGCTCTCTGTAACCTGAGTGTATGCATTCTTAGTCTTATGAACATGCTAAAGGTTTCACCCTCTCTCTGGATCTAGCAGTTTACATCTACATGCCTTATGCACATGAACTCACTTAATCTTTCTAACAATCCTCTGTGGGAAGAACAATTATTCTCCCTGTTATACAGATGAGAAAACTGAGGTCCAGAGAAGTTAAGGAAATTGTCCAGGGGCACACGGCTGGTAAATGGAGATCGTATGGTATCTGCATGTGCTTTCCATATAAGAAAGGAGGTGAACTGTAATGGGAGAAGAATAAGACTTTCCAGTGGGGTTAGAGTACTTGGTGTAGAATTTCACAAAGCTCTCTCCCACAGCAGAAGAGAGGCCCTTCTCTTCTAGCTGTTTGTGAGCATATCATAACAATTACACAACCAGGTTCTAACATTAAACTCCAAATCCTACCTCCTCTTTTCATTTTTCCATTCTTATTTGGAAATCAGAGTGTTCTCTCACTTGGAGGAGATGACTGGTTGTTCTAAAATAGCTCTGGCCTGTCTAACCATGGGTCCCCAGAGATTATTGCTCTCTCCATTTAGGTTTGTATTCATGTAGGCACAGGTGCTTCAAAGTGAAGATTCTGGAGCCAAATGACCTGAACTCTAATCCTGGAGCTGCAGCTTACTAGTTTTATAATGTTGGGATAATTATTTAATTTCTTTGTTCCCCACTTTCTTTATTTGTAAAATTGGGACAATTATAGTGTCCACCTCTAATGGACTGATGTGAAAATTAAAAGAGTTGATTGATGTAAAACACTTAGAATAGTGCTTAATAAATACTACCTATTATTAGAGTATCACTCAATAAGTATTAACCAATGGAAAAAGTTATAATGAGATGAGAGCCATGGGTACTCTCTTTGCGATAACATCTGCTGAGGACTTAGCATTTGACAACTTACATTAGAAGGAGAAAAAAATGTTCTCCTGTTTTTTGTTTTTTTTAATAAATAGAGAAGTGTTTCATGCTTCTCTATTTTTTTAACTAATTAATTTATTTGTAGCCCTACCCCACAGCATGCAGAACTTCCCTAACCAGGGATCAAACCTCTGCCCACTCCATCACAAGCACAGAGTCCCAAGGAATGGAATCACCAGGGAAGTCCCTCTTGCTTTCTTTTTTAAAGTGCATTAACCTTAATTCCTTCTCTCTCTCTCAACTGGAGAATGAATGAATCTTCTCTGGGGCACACTCTTACTGGTCTTATGACTACCAGAAGGAACCAGCTTATTTCCAGCCTGTTTTAGAGTCACCACAGAGAATGACCTTTCATCTAAAGTCAGGGAAAGCCAACCGAGCAGGCCTGCCTTGAGGTATCCTACAGAAGGGAGTCAGTGGTCCCTGCCAGCTCCCTGGTCCCAGGGCTAACATGAACAGTCTCAGGATGGCACCATTAGGAGAAAAGAGACTATATACATCCTTGTGAAAACTTTCTAAATAGCAGGATGGGGCTTGGCCATCTTACTCAATTTTTGGTCAGCTTTTAAATTCCATTAGCCGACCTCTCAGCAGCTCCTCAAGACCTGTCAGACCAAGATCTGAGCAATCAGCCCACTTCTCAGACACTGTCTCTTAACAGGCTAGTGATAAGAGCTGTGAGAGCAGAGATCCTGTCTCTAATTCCATTTGTGACCCCTGAATGCCCACATTTGCACCACTCTTTAGCCCTCAGTACAATAAACATTTAAGTGATCTGCCTCTCACACCAGCCCTGTGAGGCAGGTGGGGACTCTTAGGGTTCAAAGCAGTGAGTTGGACTTGTTCAAGGTCAGAGAGCTAGCCAGTCATAGCCAGAAGTAACACTCAGGGCTCCTGACTTGAAGTCTCCTGCTCATAACTCTAGACCACGCCACTTCCTTTTGACTGGTAAATGCATCTTCTTCATAATGCGCAACCTAATCAGGCACCTAAATTGAGCTGATGCAAATGTAAATATGGTTTCTTGAAACACTCTAGCGGTAATGTTCCATTCTCTCTTTGCTACAAATCAAAGTAATGAGCAGTCTGGTTTTTTTTTTTTAATTTCTTTTTGTATTAAGGCTTTAATAGAGAGATAATCATGGGATTGGAAAAAATCCAAACCGCTATGATGAAACACTTATAACTCGGAAAGAATAAATTAAAATGAAGAGACAAAGTTAGAAATAGTATAGAACAGTGGGTGTGATATGGTGGTTGGAAGAAAAAAGCAAGGCCAGGTATAATTCCAAATTATTGACCTTAGTCATTAATGCCTCCATTTCTGTCTCTCTTTTAGAAAAGAAGGGTCTGGGGATGTGTTAGAAGTCTTTTGAGAGGACAACAAATCAAAAATTAATAGATATCTTTATTTTAAAAAAGACCTTTATATTTTTATCATATTCTGGGCAGAGTTTGCAAATTTTGAGAACCAAAGTAGAACAAAGCTTAAAACAAAGAGGTTGGAGTGGTATTCAAAGGTAGGCAGTGTAGAAACAGAAATGTGTTTTAGCAGGTGCATCTGGAAACATCCAGTAGGACAAACTGGAATAGAATCAGATGGTATGTTGAATGAGGTCCATTAAAAGAACCTTTCCACAGGCACCAGAGCAGTTATCATAAGGAAAGATAATCTGTTTATGATTCATTAGGATGGAAAACAAGGGTTGGCAATAGCTTACCTGAGAAGGAAGTGAGACACAGGCAAAACCAAATATTTTGTCCATGCTGCTCCTTGCGTGGTCTGTGGACCAATAGCATTGGCATTACCTGAGAGCTTGTGAAAATTGCAGAACCTGAAGCCTTGTCCCAACCTACAAAATCAGAATATGCATTTTAGCAAGAGCCCCACATGAACCGTATAGCATTAAAGCTTGATTAGACTAAGTGCTTGGGAGATGGAGAGGAGAGCGGAGTGGCCAGGGTGGGGAAGGACAGAAGGCTTCATGGTAAGGCAGCATCCTCCATGATGCACTTGAGGCAGTGAGAATATTTACAGGAGATGCTACAAATAGAGTAGTAGTCATGGGAAATTGAATTTAGGGATTATTAGTGCCAAGGCACATAAACTCATAAGAATAGATGCAAGCAGCTGGGGGAAAAGATGTTTAAAAGCAGAAAAGGCTGGAGGGCCTAGAACCAGCCTGTGGGTGCCTTGTGGGGGATGGAGAGGTGGGGAAGCAGAGAGCAGCTGTGGAAGCCATCAGACAGGGAGCACCAGAGCTGATTTATCATCCAGACCACATCTCACGGACTAACAAACACTGATTTGAATAAACAGCGAACCCTGGGAGAGGCACCATTTCCAATTAAGAGATCACAATCCACATAAATAAATGGCAACCTCAGTCTGCCTGGGTAAATCCCAGTGATTTCCTAGGTGTTCATTACGGCTGCAGAGGTAGAGAAAGGTTGTGTTATCACGCAGCTGCAGGGCACCACAAGGGAAGCCCTGGTTCTCAGGTGGATGGGACAGGCAGGGAAGGAGGTGAGTTCTGCCAGAAACACTACCATCACCTGAGCCAACTAGTTGATCTCTGCCCTTCTTACTGGGTTTCTATTTTGGCGAGGGAGTTTCTTGAGATAGAAGAAGAGGAAGAAATAGTACAAAAACTAGAGCAAAACAAAGCAAAACCAGAGGCATTGCAGAGCGATGAGCCTAGAGACTCATCACAGGTACTCTTTCTTGGTCCATAGAGGTGAGGAGGTGGGAGGGGAACAGAATGAAGTGTCTAGAATCTACTTTCCTCAGGAGTTCACTGCTGGCTAAATGTACAGCCCAGTATCTGACATAGACTATCTAATCTAGGCTGTAGACCCAGCCCAAGGACTTCACCCAAGGAATTTTCTTCCAGAAGTGTCTGGAGGTCGAGCCCTACAAGGGCATATAGGCCCTGGAATCAGGCCTTGCAGACCCTCATCCTTGGACAGCATCTCCTCTCCATCTTAACATGGCAACATCTGGGACCAGTGGAGCAGACCTATGTGAAGGAGGAGGTGTACTGCCCACTTGGAGAAAGGAGAAAACACATAAACAGACAAAGGCGATTCAAGAGCGTGAGAAGAGCAATATCCCTTCAACCTGTTTTATTGAAGGCCAACTCTGTGCTTATCCTTCTACAAGATTCTGATGATAAATCATGAACAGGGAAGACACAGCTCTTGATCTGGTGGAACTCACAAGACCAGTGCATTTGGAGAAGGTGCTAGATGGCTCAGCACAGCAAGGTTGAGGAAAGCTGCAATGAAGTAATGCCTTGGCTGGACTCTGATGGCTGAGTGGGAGCTCTCCGGGTGGAGAGCTTGGGAAACGGTGCCGTGGACACAGAAGTGGTAAAACCAGAGGTGTGGGAGCACCAGGTGTGCTTTAGACACTGAGCAGCCAGCTCCAGGCATCCAGTGTAAATGCAGAGAAGCATGTGACTGTCCCTCCTCCACCTGTTCTGCCCCACTGCTTTATTTCTGCCATATCTTGTCCCTCCAAAATGCCAAAAGAGTCTCCTAGACATTGATTTCTTTCAGGGTGCAGTTTTAAAAAGCCTCTTTCCTGAAGTGGCATGTCATTTTCCTGTATTAGCGATGAGTAAAATGAAGTAGAAGTAATTATATATCTGGAGAAGGTAGGACCAAAGGCAATTCCTTGTGTTTCTACCTGGGAAAAAATGGACTTTGAACATGCATCTGGCGAGAAAATGGTATGCCGTGCTTTGAGATCTTATAAAGCCACCTGTTCAACTGAAAATCCAGGGTCACCCATGCTTTAAAAATTGAATTTAGAGTAAGCTTCCCACACTGTGTGTTTGCTCACTTGGTCCTCTTGCAAGCATTTATGGAACATCTACCTTGTGGAAAGCATTATTCTGGGCACCATAGCAGGCTGTGAAAAAGAAAACAGGATTCTACTGATTTCCGGGAGTTCAGCTGTCCAGTTTGAGTGACAGCACACTCACGGGAAAAGCACATTAGAATGTAGCATCCCAGGCTCTGGGGAGAAGAAGATATTTAGCACATTCTCAGTGAGTGATGGATAGATTTGGTCCATGAATGCCGTATCAGAATAAATTCTCAGGATATCAGTCCCATGTTCCCCAAGGACAAAATGACTCTTGCCCCAAATTTTCTCATGTCTTCTGGGGGACTATATCCGGGTCATTCATGTGGGATTGAAATAGGATTGCACAGGTGGTCTGTGAATAGAAAATGTTAAAAAAAAAAAAACAAAACACTCTTGCAAAAAAGGCAGGGAAAAAGCCAGGAAGGCCAGGGGGAGAAAGCCAGTTCAGTTTTGTTTTCAGATGAGATTTAGTGGAAAGATCTTGAGTCAGTCAGGCAGAGAAAAAGAGGATTAATTTTTGCTTTGAGAAATAATTAATTTTATTCATGAATGAATTGCTACTTAGAGGCGCATAGATGTAGAAAGGAATGAGGTAGGCTTCATCTAGAAACAGTCGCGACACAGATGCAGACAGACAGGGACGCTGGCTAGCCACGTGGTATTTTCATTTTTTTTTTTTTTCCTTCAAGAGCTTTTTCTGGGTCAGGGATTCTCCATTTTTTTCCCTCGCTATTCAGCTTCTGTCACATTTATCCCACCTAAGGGCTTCTCACATCTCCTACAAGAAAATTATGTCAGTCCATGTTGTTTAGAACAGTGAGTGGCATGTGGTGGGGCATTTATTCACTCAATGCATGCTTATTATCTCTGTGTGCTGGCCATTCCCCCAGGGCGGGGGGCACAGCTGTGAATGAGATGCGGCCCAGGCCTCAGGGAGCTCTGCCTTCCAGGAAGGCAGACCCACAGGAGCAAGTGGTTGGAAGTGGGCTGAGGTCTATGCGGGTGACCAAAGCACTGGGTGTGAATTTGGTTCCCAATGCCAGTTATCCATTTTCTCCTCTGGGATTTGAAACAGGTGAGCGTGCTCGTGAGGTGCTCAAAGCCAGTGGGACAGATTTATCACCATGAAGCAGGGCTGGAGATGAAGGTTTGGACCCGAGTCTGAGACAGTTGTGTGAATTCCTCTTCTCACAATCTCTCCTGACTCAAAGACAGCCTTCTGGTCTTTCAGACTGATTTGCCCATTCCTACATGAAGCAACCAGAGAAGGCATCATTGGATACTGCAGATGGGCTGGGCAGGTGACCTCAGGTGGAGCTCTACCAGCTGAGCAGGAGAAAGCCCTAGAAGGGATTGCTGACTGGAGCGTGTGGGTGTACAAGAGACAGAAGCTTTCTGTGTACAGGGATCTCAGAGCATTGACTGTTCTTGTTGCTGTTTAGTCACCAAGTCGTGTCCAACTCTGCCAGCTCATGGACGGCAGCATGCCAGGCTTCCCTGTCCCTCACCATCTCCTGGAGTTTATCTGAGTCCATGTCCATTGAATCAGTGATGCTATCCAACCATCTCATCATCTATCTCTTTCTTCTCCTGACTTCAATCTTTCCTAGCATCAGGGTCTATCCAATAAGTCAGCTGTTAGCGTCAGATGGCCAAAGTATTGGAGCTTCAGCTTCACTGTCAGTCTTCCAAAGAGTATTCAGGGTTGCTTTCCTTTAAGATTGACTGGTTTGATCTCCTTGCTGTCCAAGGGACTCTCAAAGGTCTTCTCCAACACCACAGTAAAGCATCAGTTCTTCGACATTCTGCCTTCTTTATTGTGCAGTTCTCACATCCGTACATGACTGCTGGAAAAACCATAGCTTTGACTATACAGACCTTTGTCAGCAAAGTGATGTCTTTGCTTTTTAACACACTGTCTAGGTTTGTCATAGATTTCCTGCCAAGAAGCAGTCATCTTCTAATTTCATGACTGCAGTCACCATCCGCAGTGATTTAAAAACCCAAGAAGAGGAACTCTGTCACTGCTTCTACATTTTCCCCTTCTATTTGCCATGAAGTGATGGGGCCAGATGCCATGATCTTGGATTTTTTTTAATATTGAGCTTTAAGCCGGCCTTTTCACTCTCCTCCTTTACCCTCATCAAGAGGCTCTTTAGTTCCTCTTTCACTTTCTGTCATTAGACTGGTATCATCCGCAGAACCAGAGATCAAATTGCCAGCATTCACTGGATCATAGAGAAAGCAAGGGAATTCCAGAAAAAACATCTACCTCTTTCAAAGGTCCGCATAGTCAAAGCTATATATAGCCAACAAGCTATATATAGCTGTATAGCTGACAAATGTCCATCTAGTCAAAGCTATGGTTTTTTAGTAGTCATGTATGGGTGTAAGAGTTGTACCATAAAGAAAGCTGAGCACCGAAGAATTGATGCTTCTGAACTGTGGTGCTGGAGAAGACTCTTGAGAGTTCCTTGGACTGCAAGGAGATCAAACCAGTCAATCCTAAAGGATATCAATCCTGAATATTCATTGGAAGGACTGATGCTGAAGTTGAAGCTCCAGTACTTTGGACACCTGATGAGAAGAGCCGACTCATTGGAAAAGACCCTGATGCTGGGAAAGTGAGGGCAGGAGGAGAAGGGGATGACAGAGGATGAGGTGGTTGGATGGCATCCCCAACTCAATGAACATGAGTTTGAGCAAGCTCCACAAGACGGTGATGGACAGGGAAGCCTGGTGTGCTGCAGTCCATGGTATCACAAAGAGTCAGACACGACTCAGTGACTGAACTGTTTCATTGATTATGCTAAAACCTTTGACTGTGTGGATCATAACAAATTGTTGAAAACTCTTAAGGAGATGGGAATACCAGACCTCCTGAGAAAGGTGTAGACTACACAGTATTAAAGTGTGGGCCACAGGGCAGCAGGCTGTCACCAACCTCCCGTTTCGTTTCTTCATGGGATGAGAGGAGTAAGGGGGCAAAGAAGGAAGATTGTTTTGAAAGGGAAAATGCATAAATTATAAGAAAGTATTCTCTCTATATTGTGACATAGTAATAACAATAATAAACACTGACTATATATATTGAATATTCACAATGTTCCTAGCATCTTACTAAGTGCATAATAATATGTAATTGTGCATGTGAGTGCTCAATAGTGTCCAGCTGTTTGTGACCCGTGGACTGTAGGCCACCAGACTGCTCTGTCCATGGAATTTTCCAGGCAAGAATACTGGAGTGTGTTGCCATTTCCTGCTCCAGGGGATCTTTCCCACTCTGGGATCGAACCTGGTTCACCTGTGTATCCTGCATTGGCAGGCAGGTTCCTTACCACTGTGCCACCTAGGAAGCCCTAAAGCATGCACCCAATGTGGGGCTCAAACCCACAACCCTGAGATTAAGAGTCTCATATATGTTAAAATTATCATTATGAGAAATGTACCAGGGAGATACTCTTGGTGTACATGTTTTACAGATGAAGACACTGAGTTTTAGAGGGTGTTAATGCAACTGGTAAGAGGAAGAACTAGCACTCAATACAATAGAGGATCTGACCATTGTATGATTATTATTGGATCAAATACACAATCTGAACCTGGATTCTTAATGCTCCAAGAGAAATGGTGCCTTCTTTTATAACTACCTGTGCTCTCTGCCCCTCCTACTCTTCCTTCTGGCATTCTGGCAGATCTTTGGGATGGAGAAGATGGGTCTCAGGGGGCTAGAAGGTGTCTCATCCCACTCAAAGACCCTGTAGTTCTGTGTTTCCACCTGAGCGCTCCATCTGTACTTGGGCTCTGGGGAACCCTTAGTGGGAGGAAGCTACAGATGAGCCTTCCTGGAGCAGCTCACCCACAGAGAATTTTGTATGTGTTGGCTTTGCACTGTGGTGTATTTCTCTAAGGGTGCGGTGTAAATCGAATTTCTGCAAATCAAATCCTCTACTGGAGGAACACTTAATGCCATTTCCAAAATGCAGTATCTTATTTTTTTTTCCTGGCAGTGGCTTATAAAAATCCAGTGCTAAGCCAATCTCTAGCCCCTGACTTTAGGATCCAGTAGCTACTGATTCATAAACACATGCTATCCACTTGGAAATGTCTTATATTTCAAGGGATATTTTCATCCAGCCAGAAGAAACCATGGATGATGGATATAACCTCTGCTTATTGGGCCACTTTGTAAATGTGGAGTTTCATGTAAAGACAAGATTGGTATATGCTCTGGGTCATTCCCACTTAGCCTTTGTGTCCACAGCGCATCATGGAATCAGATGAAGCCGTGGAAGAAACCTAGAGGCTGGGACTCCCGAGTCAGCTTTAGAATTTGTAGGAATAGGGTGAGCAGATTAGCCGCCTAGACCGTGGCTTAGAGAGGATGCCGGAATCTGGCAGAGCTCCGTCTCAATGCTGCGTGTTTCCCTCTGTGCTTGTTTAATGTGCCCTAGTTCTGCCACCATGCCAGGCTCTCCCCTGAGCCCAGAAATGTGCCTCTTTCTCCCTTCCCCTTGCAAAAAGCAAACAAGCTGTGGACGTCAGAATGAACACAAAGTCCCACTGGCCAGGCAGGAGGCCCTAGAGGGATTAAAATGAGGTAGCCAGAACTAGCTTTGCACCAAGCCCTTCATTACCAGCCATGGTCCCTGGGAGAATTCTCATCTTCCGTGCGTGCTGGCAGTGGCTGCGCCTCACTGGGGACATGCTAGTGACGGAGGAGGAAGAGGAAGGAAGACTCTTTGGGGAGTCTCTCTGGACCCACAGAGGCATGTAAATACCTAATGATCCCTAGACGGGGGTCACATAGTTGGTTTGTTAGTAACGGAGGTAAACTTCAGTGTGATGAGCCAGGCTTTGCTTAGCTGTGTTCGGTTTATGTCCTAAAGGGTGAGTCTGATAAAGACCACATGCAGAGGAAAGGAGACTGTCAAGTCCTTGAAGGTCAGCTTCAGTCATCAGAAAACTGATGCTCAAATGGGACTCCATAGAGGAAATGTGGCTCTAGAGGCTGATAATACATTCTTCTGCCTTCCGTTTTCACCAAGTAGGGCGATGTCCATTCTGGTGCCTGCAGGCCTGGAGACTAAATCAAAGAACCACAGATTTAGTGGTTGGTCTAGAGTAAGAGCCCAGAGCTGCAGAAACAGTGTCTGAGGATGTGGGGCAGCCTGGCAACATGGGATGGCAGAATGGAGCCAAGGTGCCCAGAAATGTGAATTAGAAGGAAAGTTTATTTTTTTTTTATTAAAGTTTAGTTGATTTACAATATTGTGTTAGTTTCAAGTGTATAGCACAGTGATTCAGTTATACACACACACACACATACACACACACACACTCCACACATTGTCGTTGTTCAGTCCCTAAGGCGTGGACTGCAGTATGCCAGGCTCCCCTATCCTTCACTATATCTGAGTTTGCTCAAATTCATGTCCATTGAGTCAGTGATGCTATCTAACCATCTCATTCTCTGCTGCCTCCTTCTCCTTTTTCCTTCAATCTTTCCCAGCATGAGGGTTTTTTCCCATTGAGTTGGCTCTTTGCATCAGGTGGGCAAAGTATTGGCGCTTCAGCATCAGTCATTCCAATGAATATTCAGGGTTGATTTCCTTTAGGATTGACTGGTTTGACCTCCTTGCAGTTCAAGAGACTCTCGGGAGTCTTCTCCAGCACCACAGTTCGAAAGCATCAATTCTTCGGCCCTCAGCCTTCTTTATGGTCCAACTCTGACATCTGTACATGACTACTGGAGTAACCATAGCTTTGACTTTACAGACTTTTGTTGACAAAGTGATGTCTCTGCTTGTTAATATGCTGTCTAGGTTTGTCATAGATTTTCTTCTAAGGAGCAAGTGTTTTAATTTCATGGCTGCAGTCACTGTCCACAGTGATTTTGGAGCCCCCCAAAATAAAGTCTGTCACTGTTTCCATTTTTCCCCCATCTATTTACCATGTAGTGATGGGACCAGATGCATGATCTTAGTTTTTGAATTTTGAGTTTTAAGCCAGCTTTTAAACTCTCCTCTTTCACCTTCTCCAAGAGGTTCTTTAGTTCCTCTTCACTTTCTGAAATTAGGGTGGTGTCATCTGCATATCTGAGATTATTGATATTTCTCCTGGCAATCTTGATTCCAGCTTGATCCAGCCCAGCATTTTGCATGATGTACTCTGCATGTAAGTTAAATAAGCAGGGTGACATTATACAGCCTTGATGTACTCCTTTCCCAATTTTCCCAGCTTGTTGCTCCATGTCCAGTTCTAACTGTTGCTTCTTGACCTGCATATAGGTTTATCAGGAGGAGGTAAGGTGGTCTTATATTCCCATCTCTTTAAGAATTTCCTAGAGTGTGTTGTGATCCACACAGTCAAAGGCTCTAGTGTAGTCAATGAAGCAGAAGTAGATGTTTTTATGAAATTCCTTTGCTTTTCCTAGGATCCAACAGATTTGGGCAATTTGATCTCTGGTTCCTCTCCATTTTCTAAGTCCAGCTGTCCATCCGGAAGTTCTCAGTTCACAGACTGTTGAAGCCGAGTTTGAAGGATTTTGCGTGCATAATTTAAAGAAGCAGGGTGACATATACAGCCTTGTCATACTCCTTTGGTAGCCATATGTTTGTTGCCTATGTCTATGAGTCTGTTTCTGTTTTGTAAATAAGTTCATTTGTATCACTTTTTAAAGTCTACATGTAAGTGTTGTCATATGGTTTTGTCTTTCTCTTCTGACTTTACTAAGCATGATAGTTTCTAGGTTCATCCACATTGCTGCAAATGGCATTATTTTGTTCATTTTTCTGGGCCAAGTAATACTCCACTGTGCATATGTACCACGTCTTCCATATCCAGTCCTCTGTTGATGGATACTTACGTTGTTTCCATGCCTTGGCTATTGTAACTAGTGCTGCTGTGAATGTTGGAGTGCATGTATCTTTTTGAATTAGGGCTTTTTTATCCCAGGGGTGGGATTGTTGAATCATATGGTAATTCTATTGTTTTTTTTTTAAGGAACCTCC
The DNA here is from genome assembly GCF_910594005.1 of Cervus elaphus. NCBI lineage: Eukaryota > Metazoa > Chordata > Mammalia > Artiodactyla > Cervidae > Cervus > Cervus elaphus. The sequence goes on from NC_057828.1 coordinate 60,119,854, forward strand.
GTACTGTCATACATAGTGGGTGTACCAATTTACATTCCCACCAACAGTAGAATAGAGTTCCATAAGCAAACTTTAAAATCATTTATTTCCTAGCCAAGGCAGACAACCACTTCACAAATCCCCGGGAAAGTGATCAACCAGCCTTGGCTCAGGCAAGTCCAGTCCTGAGTGTGTTCTGAAGCCAATTTCCATCCAATAGCCCCAAACACTCTACAGATCTTTATAAAATGGAATCTCAGTTGTTTTTTTTCCCCATAATTCTACTTGCTGGTTCTGAGTCTGCTTTCTCCTGTTTATCTAGAATAAGTGAAAATGCCTCTTCTTCACAAAAAGGTCTCCAGATGCTTGAAAACAGTTATTATTCTCTGTGCTTCTTTGACTTACTAGCATACTGAGACTTCCCTCCAGAAGTTCTTTTCTCTCTCTTTCCCCTTCTTTCATATTATGTCTCTCAAACTTGCTTCTTGTCCTTGTTTCTTTTCTCTCAATTCTCTCTTTTCCATCTTGGACCTTCATGATCTCATTCAGGACTAAGACTCATATCCCATCACTCTGTCATCACCTTGGGCCTCTGAGTTCTTTTCTGGGTCCTGGTAAATAAGGAAAGAGATAATAAACAAGAAATTGATGTCAACCTAAGGTTTTTTTTCTGGTTCCTGGAGAGCTTGCTTGCTTAGTCACCTTTCAAAGTGCTCAAGACTTTTGTCACAGATCAGTATCAGTTCACCATTCTGGAGTTTCTCAGACCAAGCACTTTTCCTCTGCACAGATTTTCTTTAACTTCTTGTATTCTGTGCAGTTCTTGAAAATTAGTGATGTAGGTCATGGCGCACGTCAGAAAATGTGGTAACTCTATTCAGGACCTGAAGCATCAATTCTACAAGAAAAGTGGGAAATATGTTGTGGGTTTTTGTTGCTGTTTAGTTGCTGAGTTGTGTCCAATTCTTTATGACCCCATGGACTGCAGCACACCTGGCTTCCCTCTCCTTCACTATATCCCAAAGTTTGCTCAAACTCATGTCCTTTGAGTCGGTGATGCTATCCAACCATCTCATCCTCTGTCATTCCCCTCTCCTCCTGCCTTCAATCTTTCCTAGCATCAGCTTCTTTTCCAGTGAGTCAGCTCTTTGCATCAGGTGGCCAAAGTATTAGAGCTTCAGCATCAGCCTTTCCAGTGAATATTCAGGGTTAATTTCCTTTAGGATTGACTGGTTTTATCTCTTTGCTGTCCAAGGGGCCCTCAAGAGTCTTCTCCAGCACCACAGTTTGAAAGCATCAATTCTTCAGCACTCAACCTTCTTTATGGTCCAACTCTCACATCCATACATGATTACTGGAAAAACCATAGCTTTGACTAGACAGCCTAGGGATCTGGAAGCTGTATTGAAGGAACTAAAAATAGCTAATCCAAAGACGAGTGGCCTGTATAAAAAGCAAATGCACCCAAATACCAGAAGGGCTTTCTCATTGCAACAGGAATAAACTTGTCAAATAACAGAAGGAACTGCCAGTCAGGAGGATTTCTCTTGGGGTTAAATAGATGATGGGAAGCCCATGGATGTTTGCTGGGGAGAAGCCTGGCATGGACTGTCAGCTTGCTGAGCAAAGATGAGCACAACAGGAGGTGAAGAGTAGTGAACAAAACTATTTTCTCCTCAGTTAAGAAGATGAGCTGTGGGGAGCAGGTTTAGAGGTCAGGGCAGAGCTGGGTTTTCTGTGCCTTGGAAAACACAGGTCTTAGCTCCCTTTTCAGTTCCTTCTAGTCTCATAGATTCACTGGTCCTTCATTTCAACGTGTCTGCTGTATATCCTGTTGATTCTGCAAGCATAACCACTCTCAGCACCCTCTCCACACCCCTGAGCCCGGACCGTGCAGTGTGAGGTTCACCAGGGATCCCGTCCTCCTCCTTTAAGCTTGAGTCTCCCCTCCCCATTTCTCCCAATCAGCCTTAATTAAACTGTTTGAAAGCTACAGCTTGATTTTAATTAGAGCAAAATTGGGAAGATTAGAATGAAATTGGCCAATCATTGTTTACGGGCCGTTGTTTGAGAACACAGCAGGCTGCTAAATTACCTCCATGCCAGGCTTCTTGAATTCTTCCAGTGGGTGGACCGGGGGCACGGGAGCATGCAGGGCAGGCTGGCCTGCTTTCTGCTTCCGTGCCTCCTAGAGTTGCAGGGGCTGAGACATTATTTAACCAAAGGCTCCTGGACTGGAGTTTTTCTGCCTGGGGATTTCTCCCAGCCACCGCCATGGTAAACGGGACAAAAGAATTTCCTGGGAAGTATCAACATGACAAAGATGGGCAGTGGTCTTTGAACTTGAACACAGGTCATAGACAAAGGTAGAAAACCACTTGTGCAGTGATGTGGGTTCTCACCAAACTCTGCCAGTGATCAACGGAGACTTGGTCCTTTGTCTCAACTTCTGTCTCTTCATTTGTTAACCTCTAAAAAGTTCATAAAAAGTCAAGTAGTGTTAAATCCACTTCCTCTTTTTTGAAGTCTTTGCATTTCTAAAATTGTTGAACTTGTATAAAAATTGTGTACAATTTTCCTTTTTTACAAAACTAAGGGAAAGCTGTACACCAATACAAGAGGGTATGGTTTTATTATAATTTCTTTTTATAGTTCAGATTAATCATGTCTTATTCATTATAGCAGTAAAGACTCTAATAGCCAAGTACATTATAGTGATCTGTTGTTGAGATGGAAATCTCTTGATGATGTGATGTGTTTAGAAATACTGCCTTCTGTACAGGAGCCAAAGCATGATATATCCCTCAGTCTCTAAAATATCCACCTTAAGAGCATGAAACCACCTTAACTGAGTCACTGAGGTAAATAACAGGCATTCTTCAATGTATATGTTGGCTTTGGTTGTTCTTTTTCCTGTGAATTTTCTAAGTCAAAGAATATGAGTCCTATGAAAAAGAAAACACGGTGATGTCTTAGATTGATGGACTGAGTTCTATGAAGAGAGCAATAGCCTGAAATACAAAGTATATTGGTGGAAAGATGAAGAAAGAGAAGGCTTCTTTCCTAGAATCCTTAGGAAAATCAACTGTCCAACACTCAGTGTTGACTCATGTCATATTTTCCAGTATCAAGCTAGTTGGAGAAAGGCAACTCTCCAGGAGATAGGTGGGCTCTGAGAACAAAGATATTTGCATTCATCTAGAACTGGGTGGTGTGTAAGAAATTTTCCCATAGTCATTGGTTGACAGCTTCCATAGACAATGTCAAGTCACAGGAAAAATGACAGGAAATCTATTTTTGTACTTGGCTTAAGGCCAATCCATCTTTTTCTCTCCAAAGTTCTTAACTATTTTATTTAATGACCTGTCCTGTGTCTTCCTTCATTTTTCAAGGAAAATCAGTTATGTATTTTTTCTTACAAGTATGGTTCATATCAAAACAGCCTTTTAGAGGATGATAGTTCAGTCCCTGTTAGCACTGCAGCCCCTTTGAATACTAAAGGTTGGAGGTGGTTACCCCCCAAAAAGCAGTTGTTGGAAATGGATAAGGAGGGATAAGGACTAGAAAAGGGAGACATTGCTGACCACACCAGGCTACTGTTTCTGCCATTGTGCTCAAAATGGAGCTGGAGTTGGGCATCCTGGACTTATGGGTGACCTTAAGGCCTCTTCCAGCCTCTCAGGTAGTACCAGAGCCTCTTCCTAGAACTGCTGCCTGAGTGAGCAGGTGGTGATCAATGGAAACAGCATTGAATCCCTCCCTGGTAAAACCAGGCTGGATTCTAATTTAGGGGGAACAAATGGGCTCTGGGCACTCAGGGGCACACTGACACTGGGACAGGATGGAACAAGTCGGCAGGGGTGCCACAGCAGAGGGGGCTGGGCTGAGCCACTCTCTCAGGATACAGGAAATGTGATTTTCCAAATGGCAGCCATATTGGTGGGCTTGGAAATGAGCCTAATTGTGCTTTCCTCGCAGAGATGAAAAGACATGTCTGTGGAAAATTGGTAATAATAATTGGCTCTTAACATGAGGTCGAAGTACCACCACCCATATTGTAGGTTGCGGTGTTCGTTACTAACTTTCAGCCTCATTGAGGTATAGTTTTGTTTTTGTTTTTAAACTATGGATTAAAAAAATATTGGAGTATAGTTGGCTTACAGTGTTGTGTTAGTTTCTGCTGTATAGCAAATTAAATCAGTTATGAAAGTGACAGTGAGAGTTGCTCAGTCGTGTCCAACTCTTTGTGACCCCAGGGATTATACAGTCCATGGAATTCTCCAGGCCAGAATACTGGAGTGAGTAGCCTTTCTCTTCTTCAGGGAATCTTCCCAACCCAGGAATCGAACCCCGCCAGAATTGCAGGTGAATTCTTTACCAGCTGAGCCACAAGGGAAGCTCACATATGCATATATTCATTCTTTTTTGGATTCTTTTCCAATATAGGTCATTACAGAGTATTGAGTAGAGTTGCCTGTGCTATACAGTAGGTCCTCATTAGTTATCTTTTTTTATATAGTAGTGTGTATATGTCAATCGCAATCTTCTGATTTATTCCTAGCCCCACTATCCCCTGGTATAGTGGGGGTAGAAATAGGTAAGGCTATGGTCTTCCCAGTGGTCACATACAGTTGTGAGAGAGCTTTACTGTAAAGAAGGCAGAGCACCAAAAAACTGATGCCTTCGAACTGTGCTGTTGGAGAAGACTCCTGAGAGTCCCTTGGACTGCAAGGAGATCCAACCAGTCAATCTTAAGGGAAATTAACCCTGAATATTCATTGGAAGGACTGATGCTGAAGCTGAAGCTCCAGTATTTTGGTCACCTGATACGAACAGCCAGTCAGAAAAATTGGAAAAATCCCTGATGCTGGGAAAGATTGAGGGCAGAAGGAGAAGAGGGCATCAGAGGATTAGATGGCAGGATGGCATTACTGATATAATGGACATGAACTTGGGCAAATTTAAGGAGAAGGCGAGGGACAGGGGAGCCTGGCATGCTACAGTCTGTGGGACCACAAAGAGTTGAATACTACTGGGTGACTGAACAACTGACCCCTGGTAACCATTAGTTTATTTTCTACATCTTTAACTCTTTCTGATTAAACTATGGATTTTTAAAAAAATACTTTCTCCCTTAAGGTTTCATAGGGAGGGAAGCTCATGGGCCATGACTCTTCAAGGGGGCTGGATTGATATTCTCAATTTATAAGAGATTCTCAGATTCTCAGTTTACAAGCCCAGAAAGTGGTTCTTCAGCACATTGCTGCTGGAAATCTCACCTGGATGGAAGCCACCAGCTGTGCCCTTTCCCTCTTTCATGGCTAAGAGTTCAGGACTCTGCAGGGTGGGGGACTCTTGCTAGCAGTTCTTGTTGACCTTGTGTGTGACAGAGGGCCACAGTACTTCAGGGGAGGGAGAGGTTGGTGACAGGCACGTCAGTAGCTGTGATCTGGGGGCATCGCTTTCCTTTTTTTTTTTTCATTTATTTTTATTAGTTGGAGGCTAATTACTTTACAATATTGTAGTGGTTTTTGCCATACATTGACATGAATCAGCCATGGATTTACATGTGTTCCCCATCCTGAACCCCCCTCCCACGTCCCTCCCCATCCCATCCCTCTGGGTCATCCCAGTGCACCAGCCCTGAGCACTTGTCTCATGCATCCAACCAGGACTGGCGATCTGTTTCACACTTGATAATATATATGTTTCGATGCTGTTCTCTCAGATCATCCCACCCTCGCCTTCTCCCATAGAGTCCAAAACTATGTTCTATACATCTGTGTCTCTTTTTCTGTCTTGCATATAGGATTATCATTACCATCTTTCTAAATTCCATATATATGCATTAGCATACTATATTGGTGTTTATCTTTCTGGCTTACTTCCTCTGTATAATGGGCTCCAGTTTTATCCATCTCATTAGAACTGATTCAAATGAATTCTTTTTAATGGCTGAGTAATATTCCATTGTGTATATGTACCACAGCTTCCTTATCCATTCATCTGCTGATGGGCATCTAGGTTGCTTTCATGTCCTGGCTATTATAAACAGTGCTGTGATGAACAGTGGGGTACACGTGTCTCTTTCAGTTCTAGTTTCCTCAGTGTGTATGCCTAGGAGTGGGATTGCTGGGTCATATGGCAGTTCTATTTCCAGTTTTTAAAGAAATCTCCACACTGTTCTCCATAGTGGCTGTACTAGTTTGCATTCCCACCAACAGTAGGTAAGAGGGTTCCCTTTTCTCCACACCCTCTCCAGCATTTATTGCTTGTAGACTTTTGGATAGCAGCCATCCTGACTGGCGTGTAATGGTACCTCATTGAGGTTTTGATTTGCATTTCTCTAATAATGAGTGATGTTGAGCATCTTTTCATGTGTTTGTTAGCCATCTGTATGTCTTCTTTGGAGAAATGTCTGTTTAGATCTTTGGCCCATTTTTTGATTGGGTCATTTATTTTTCTGGAATTGAGCTGCAGGAGTTGCTTGTATATTTTTGAGATTAATCCTTTGTCTGTTTCTTCATTTGCTATTATTTTCTCCCAGTCTGAGGGCTGTCTTTTCACCTTGCTTATAGTTTCCTTTGTTGTGCAAAAGCTTTTACATTGAACTAGGTCTCATTTGCTTATTTTTGCTTTTATTTCCAATATTCCGGGAGGTGGGACATAGAGGATCTTGCTGTGATTTATGTTGGAGAGTGTTTTGCCTATGTTCTCCTCTGGGAGTTTTATAGTTTCTGGTCTTACATTTAGATCTTTAATCCATTTTGAGTTTATTTTTGTGTATGGTGTTAGAAAGTGTTCTAGTTTCATTCTTTTGCAAGTGGTTGACCAGTTTTCCCAGCACCACTTGTTAAAGAGGTTGTCTTTTTTCCATTGTACATTCTTGCCGCCTTTGTCGAAGATAAGGTGTCCATAGGTACGTGGATTTATCTCTGGGCTTTCTATTCTGTTCCATTGATCTATATTTCTGTCTTTGTGCCAGTACCATACTGTCTTGATGACTGTGGCTTTGTAGTAGAGCCTGAAGTCAGACAGGCTGATTCCTCCAGTTCCATTCTTCTTTCTCAAGATTGCTTTGGCTATTTGAGGTTTTTTGTATTTCCATACAAATTGTGAAATTATTTGTTCTAGTTCTGTGAAGAATACCTTGGTAGCTTGATAGGGATTGCATTGAATCTATAGATTGCTTTGGGTAGTATACTGGGGGGCATCCCTTTTCATTTACAGTTTTCAAACTGGGAACACCTTATACCCATTTAGTATTCAAATAGGAGGCCCTTTTTCTTCAAATCCATAGCTGGCCTGCTCCCCAAGCCCTGCTGAAGCTCCTATCACCTGAGGCTTGGCACTTAGCTGCCGGTTTAGCTCTCCTGTCAGGGGCCCCTTTGGCTCCCAGAAAATCCCTAAACTCATGTACAACCAGAAGCATCATGTATTGGCAATCTGGACCAATGTGTTAAGCAGTTTGAGACAAAGATAACTACAATAACTACAATCACTTCTGCTAGGTCACTTCAGTTGTGTCCGACTGTGCAATCCTATGGACTATACCCCGCCAGGCTCCTCTGTCTGTGGGATTCTCCAGGCAAGAATACTGGAGTGATTGCCATGACCTCCTCCAGGGGATCTTCCCAACCCAGGGGTGGAACCTGAGTCTCTTATGTCTCCTGCACTGGCAGGCAGGTTCTTTACCACTTTGGGAGAAGGAAATGGCAACCCACTCCAGTATTCTTGCCTGAAAAATTCCACGGACAGAGGAACCTGGTGGGCTACAGTCAATGAAGTTGCAAAGAGTAGGACAGGACTGAGCAACTTTACACTCTCTTTACCCCTAATACCACCTTGGAAGCCCAATCTGGATCATATCTTCCCTAAACTTTGTTTTGGTTATTAATTATTGTATGGGTGTGCTAAACCCTTTGACATAAATATGTGTGATTCACTCTAGGCTAATTTAAAATGCAATAGCAATGGCCTAAACTTCTGTTAATTCCAGCACCTTTTGGAAGTACTGGATGAACACCTTTGCAGGCAGAGTCCACACTGGAGAGCTCTGGTCACCCTGATTTTGCCCTTTGTGTAGCTGCCTTTGCTGCTTTAAGGGTCCTTTCCATATGGGCTTCCCTAGTGCTTAAAATGTTTGCTTTCTCATACTGTTGACTGTGAAACAGACACAGTAGGAGAAGATTTTAGGAGAAATGGCTAAATTGAAATGGAAATTTACTTGATGTCTTAATTGAAACAAAGATGATGGCTTAATTGAAGTAGTATGTGTTAATGTAATTGATATATAGAAAACATCCTTTTCCTAGGGAAAAAAAGAGCCTTGATTATTTTATTATGGGAAAAAAAAACCCACTACTAAATGAAAAATTGGAAATGAACATTTACTCTTTGAATAGCTCAAGCTGCCTTCCAGTATTGCCTTCTGAGGTTTTCAGATGCTGGAAAGAACCAGGTTAATAAGTTCTGTAAGCACAATTTTTACCACTTTGGCTCAAACTCTATTCACAGATGTTTCCTCCATTATTTTGATTCAGTGAAGGGCCCCAAAGGGCAGGCAGGGAACTCAGTGAGGTAGGAGAGAGGACCACTGGGCGCCCTCGCAGCCTGAGCCTCCCTGCAGCCAGCAGAAGCCTGATGCTTACTTCTGATTCAACATCCTACCAGTTTATGGAAGAGGTTTTTGTTTGTTTGGGGAGAGCATTTTTCTCCAGTGAAATTCTCCTACCACTTACACACACACACACACACACAACACACACAACACACACACACACACCTGCCTGCACACATGTGCTTCCACTCACAAAATCACAACTGCCCCTGTGAATTTCAGAGGGGAGGTGGTATAACCTCTTGGTGAATACTGTGGATCTTGCGGCCAGGCAGCCTGTGTTTAATTCCTGACATTGGGTATTACCTACTGGGCAAATTATCTGTGCCTTGATTTCCTTGTCTGTAAAATGAGGATAATTATATTTTATCACTTATAGGGGTCTTTTGAATATTATATTGGTTAATACTTGCAAGATACTTGGAATGCCTGGCACATGCTAAGAATTCATTAAATGTTAACCATTGTTTTTTTTATTATTGGCTCATAAAAAGCTTCCTAAGACAGTATCATTCATTTTCTAAGTCGTTTGTTATTCTGTGTTATGATATCCAGAGCAGTCACAGAAACTAGATTCAGGCCTTTGTCTCTGACTCCTTGCATGGTACCCTGTGTATAGACTTGATTTTTTTTTTCTGGGTCTCAATTTTCCCTCCCACAAATGCATGTATTGAAACTACCTTTGTCCAAAAAAGGTTTTGCCTTGCACGATGCTTTGGATATATAGTACATCCCTGTTTAGTGTAGGTAATAAAAGGAAGTTAAGTGTTCTGGGCAATGAAAATATCTTTGTTAAAAGATAGTAAACACTTGAAAAAAATTAGAATAAAGTAAAATACACTTAATTGAAAGGACACAAAGGAAAACAGTGTTATAGAAACAGCAGTATGGTATTGACCTGGGTTTTGATCTCAGCTCTGCCACTTACTGTGTGACTTTTTGCAAGTTATTAACTTCTCTGGGTCTCATGTTATGATTGTCATCATAATCATAGTTGCTGTTAATAGCACCAAGAGAGGGTTAGGACACTAGATTTTGTTCTGGTTCTAATGCCAAATGGTTATATTGCTTTAGAGCAACTAATTCTGCTTCATGGTTTTCTTATGATGTAAGAGGAATGGAAGAGATGGTCTCCACTTCTGTGCAGGCTGGCATGTGGTGCTGCTACAAAAGCATCATGGACAGGTGTGTCCGTGTATTGATGCCCTCAGCCCTTGGGCAATTGGGCGGGGTCTGGGGTAGCAGGACTACCTATGCTTGCCTCTGCAGGCCTGAAAAGCCTCACTCATTAATCCCAGTTCAAAACATACAGAGAATTTTTAGTGTACACAATGACATGAAAAAGATTGGCAAATAGTATCCAAATGTTTCTTCTAACAGTCCCAGTTTCCCTCTTGATAGTCCTGTGACATCAGGCAACTTACCAAGTTTTCTGAATTTCACTATATTCAACTTACATGAGATACAATCAGATCTTTGGTTTGGTTTGGATAAAATATGTGATACAATAAAATACATCAAGTCTCATGTTGGACAAAAGATTAAGACTAAGGAAAAGTACAAAACTTCAGGATCATTGCCTCTTTGGGGATCTTTAACTCTATGAGTATGGCAAAAATTGTTGTTAGACATAGTGTAGAGGGTTGGAGCTTGTGATCATTAACATTGAGTATAAAGCACAGCAGAGTCTGAATGGGCGCTCTGTACTCACTGGACTTGAGTGTGTGGACTGTGGACAGTCATCAGAAGTTGTCCATGTCCACTGACAACAATGGAAGAGGACCCAGACTCAGTTTACCAAAGCATAAGAAAATATCAGTGCCTTGATTTATCTGTAAGAAGTCACAGAAGTATGCCCATAAGTTATATTTTTATATATCAAATTTAATTTTCCCATTGATAAGCATACACATTTAGAATGCTTTACTTTTATGTCACATCAATCACTGATTGCTTTTTGCTTCTATGTATTCTCATCCTGTAAATTCTTATATCAAGTTGTCAATAATTTGCAAACAACTAGAGGATTAGGAGAGCTGTGACATATAAGAAATGATTGTTTATTTTAAGTAAACAAAATAAATGAGAGAATCAATCAACAACATCTATTGAATATTTACTGTTGTTCTGTTTTGGAACATCTAACATTATTTTATTGCTGCTGGATAAGATAGAATCATTCTTGCCCTCACTGAGTTTATGTTCTAGCAGGAGAGAAAGAGAATTAAAAATATATATTGTTTCAGCTAGTGATAAGTGCTAAAAAGATTTATAAAGCATAGAGACAGAGAGTGAGTGATGGGGGTGCCCTTTTGAATGGGATAGTCAGGGCAAATTTCCTGAAGGAGATACTAGTCAGCAGTCCTGAATGAAGTGCACTGAGCAAGCAATGTGACCACCAGCTTTTATTTACTAGATTTAATTAAAGTGGGAGCCACCTCTTTTTAAAGATGGTTTTACCTTTCAGTGAGGGTATTTCACCATTGTAAGGAACTGTGGAAAATAGAAGAGTCCTTGTGGTTTTCACCCTTAACAACAACTTAATAGAATAGAAATTGATAGGATAGAAATTCTTTGTTATTTAATAACATCTATGTGTAGTCTTTAACAAATCAGGGACAATTGTTTGGTGCCAGAAACAAACAACATCACCAAGATTCATGTCAAGGAGTTTATTGCCTATGTTTTCTTCTAAGAGTTTTGTAGTATCAAGTTTTAAGTTCAATTCTGTAATCCATTTTGAATTGATTTTATGTATGATGTAATTTAGGGGTCCAGTTTAATTTGTTAGCATATAGTTATCCAGTTTTCCAATTATCATTCCCATTATCTCAAAGAAGACTATCTTTTCTCCACTGAATATTTTTGGCTCCTTACATGTGTAGGTTTATTTCTAGGCTCTCTCTTTTGTACCTTCAACCAATGTGTCTATTTTTAAATGTCAGTATCATACTGTTTTGATTACTATAGCTTTGTAGTATAATTTGAAACAAGAAGTGTGATAGTTCTAGTTTTGTTCTTCTTTCTCAGGGTTGCTGTGGCTGGTCATAGTATTTGGGGGTTCCATACTAATTTTGGGATTATTTTTTCTACTCTGGTAGAAAGTAGTAAAAAATGCCATTGGAATTTTCATAGGGATTGCAATGAATCTGTAGGTTGCTTTGGGTCATATGGGCATTTTAACAATACTGATTTTTCCAATGCATGAACATGGAATATTTTCCTACTTATTTGTGTCTTCTTAACTTCTTTCATCAGTGACTTACAGTTTGCAGTGTTTGAATATTTTACTTCCTTTGTTTAATTTATTCCTAGGTATTTTATTCTTTTTAGTGCAAATGTAAATGAGGATTGTTTCTTTAATTTCTCTTTCTGACATTTCACCATTAGTTTATAGAAATGCAACTGTATTTGTATATTTTTGTATCCTCCATCTTTATTGAATTTATTAGTTCTAACAGTTTTGGGTAAAGTCTTTAGGGTTTTCTATTTATAATATTATGCCACCTACCAATAGAGACAATTTTACTTATTTCTTTCTGATTTGAGTGACTTTTATTTCTTGCCTGATATTTCTTGATAGTGCTTACAGTACTATCTTGGATAAAAGTGATGAGAATGGACAATGTTGTATTATTTCTGATGCTAGAGAAAAAGCTTTCAGCTTTCTACCATTCAATGTGATATCATCTGTGGGCTTGTCATTGATGGCCATTTTAATGTTGAGGCTTTCCTGGTGGCTCAGATGGTAAAGAATCCACCTGCAAAGCAGGAGACCTGGATTTATCCCTGGGCTGGGGAGATCCCCTGGAGGAGGAAATGGCAACCCACTCCAGTATTATTGTCTGGAGAATCCTGTGGACAGACGAGTTTGGTGGGCTAAAGTCTGTGGGGTCATGAAGAGTCAGACATGACTGAGTAACTAAGCATGCAGGCTTGCACTTGTTCCCTCTGTACCCACTTTGTTGAGAATTTTTATCATAAATGAATGTTGAATTTTTCCACATGCTTTTTCTACATCTATTGAGATAATCATATGATTTTTATCCTTTATTTTGTTAATACAGTATACCACATTGATCCTTGCATCTTTGGAATAAATCCCATTTGATTAAGGTGTTTTATCCTTTTAATGTACTATTGAATTTAGTTTGCTAATATTTTGTTGCGGATTTTTTGCATCTATGTTTACTGGGGATATTGGCCTGCTATTTTCTTTTCTTATAATGTCATTGCCTGGTTTTGGTATCAGGATAAAGGTGGCCTAATAAAATGAGTATGAAAGTTTCCCTCCTCTTTTTTTGAAAGAATTTGAGAAGGATCAGGTTAATTCTTCTTTAAATGTTTGGTAGAGTTTGCCATTGAAGCCATCTGGTCCTGTACTTCTGTGCACTGGAGATTTTGTTTTTGGTTTTACTAGTAATTTGACTGTTAAGATTTTCTATTTCTTAATGATTCTGTCTTGGTAGGTTTATCTATCCCCTCTAGGTTGCCTAATTTGTGTATAATTGTTCATAGTAGTCTCTTATCCTTTGTGTGGTATCATTTGTAATGTCTCTTCTTTCATTTCTAATTTGAGTCCTTTTTTTGTTCCCCCTTCATTTAGTTAACAATTTGTCTATTTAACCTTTCAAAAAACAGTCTTTAGTTTCATTGGTCTTTTCTGTTGTCTTCTTAGTCACTATGTCATTCATTTCCACTCTGATCTTCTAACTTTGGGCTTAATTTGTTCTTTTTTTCTGGTGCCTTGTGGTATAAAGTTAGGTTGTTTATTTAAGGTCTTTATTTTTTCTTAATGTAGGTATTTATTGCTATAAATTTTCCTCTTAGAACTGCTCTTACTACTTCCCACAGGTTTTTGTATTTGTGTTTCCACTTTCATTTTTCTCAAGATTTTTTTTTTTATATGCTTTGATCCATTGGTTGTTCAGGAGCCTGCTGTTTAATCTCCATGCATTGGTGAATTTGCCAGTTTTCTTTTGGTAATTGATTTCTAGGTTCATACCATTGTGGTCAGAAAAGATGTGTGATATGATTTTAGTCTTATTCAATTTATGAAGGTTTGTTTAGTGGCCTAATATATGCTCTATCCTGGAGAATGATCCATGTGTGTTTGAGAAATGTATTCTGCTGCTGAATGGGATGTTCTATAAATAAATATCTGTTATGTCCATCTAGTCTAATATGTAGTTTAAATCCAGTGTGTTTATTTGCTGATTTCTGTCTGGATGATCTTTCCATTTTGAAAGTGGGGTACTGAAGTTGTCTTCTATTATTGCATTGCTATCTATTTTTCCTTTCAGATCTGTTAATATTTGCTTTCCATATTTAGATGCTCCTATGTTGGGTACATAAATATTTATAAATGTTATATTTTCTTGATGAATTGATCTCTTTAGCATTATGTAATGACTTTCTTTGTCTCTTATTATAGTCTTTGACTTTACACCTGTTTTGTTTTAAATAAGCTACCCCAGCTTTCTTTTAGTTTCCATTTGCATGGGATATCTTTGTCCATCCCTTCACTTTCAGTATAGTCCCTGTGTGTATGTAGTCATGTCTGACTCTGCGACCCCATGGACTGCAGCCTGCCAGGCTCCTCCGTGCATGGGATTCTCCAGGCAAGAATACTGGAGTAGATTGCCGTTTCCTTCTTCAGTGGATCTTCCCCACTCAGGGATTGAGCCCAGATCTCCTGCATTGCAGGAAGATTCTTTACTGTCTGAGCCATCAGGGAAACCCCACTTTCAATATATGTGTCTTTAAAGCTCAAGTGAGCCTTGTATACAGAATATGGTTGGGTCTTGTTTTGTTTTTTTTTTTAGTAAGCTCCTTTATGTGTTTGATTTGCTGTCCAGCCAATAAGAAGTGAAATCAAGCAACTGTTCATTATGCTGCAGTGGGATTTGAGATAGAAAATACTTTTCACAAATACCCTACTTTAATTAAAGTTTAGCATTTCCCGCACAAAGGAAATAAATGATAATGCACTATTATGAACTTGTCTGCTTAGATAAATAAAGCCACACAGTGGGAATTTTAAAAGGTTTTGTGGGAACCCATGAATTATTAGTCATCCCTTTTCCTTTATTTCTCTGGTAATGTTTGTAAAATTCCCCCTCTCTTTAGTAGTTTCTGGAATTAGATAGGAAGATTCTATAGCCTCCAATGGACATGCTCTTTATTTATTTATTCTGAATTATTTTTTTCTGTGGCCTTGTCATTTTTGCTTCATAGATTTGGAGGGAAGGTTAGACCAAGGTTTGGCACTGTTATAAAGAGCAGATGAGTGAGAATGTTAAGACTTTTCATGTTGTGGTTTTCTAAGGCAGTGGAGCCGATCCTTTCTACTATAATTTGGGAGGCAGTGGATAAGAACTCCTTTTTTTTTTCTTTTTCTTTTTACTAGTGGATATATTCATTTAAATTTCATCCTTTAAAATACAAATATTTTGGTGAGGATAAAAGCATGAATATTAACATTCCAGATGGGACTAGAAAGGAACTTTGCCATCATCTAGTATAAAGGTTCTTAAAATTCATATCCCCTTAGTTCCTTTCAAGATGTCCATGTTGACATTGCAGTAAATGTGCAAAAGCTATCGTGAATGAAACTGCTGGTATCTTAAATTTAATAAGGGCAGTCTCACTCAATGACACTGGTAGTCATATATTCATCATTACATACTTGAACCGAAATGCACACACACATACATGCATGTTAGCTTCACAAATGCCCCTGAAGCAGTAAAATCTATTTTTATTGGATCTTGACCATGAGTTCATGTCTTTTTAATATTTTGTATGATAAAGTGAAAAGTACACATAAAAGCATGTTTGAGGTTACTGAATGGTGGTCTCAGAGAAAAATACTTTTCTGATTGAGTTGAACTAGCCATTTTTTTCATGGGATGACTGAATTTTTCTTGAACAACCAAGAGACAATCTATGGTTATGCAGATTGTAGTGTTTGACAGACATTTTCTCAAAAATAAATAAATAAAAGAATGAAACAAGCCTGCTTCTTTAAGGGAAACAACTGACAGTATTTATTACCAGTGATAAAATGTAAGCTTTCAAGTGAAAATTAGAATTTTGGAAAACTTGTATTTGTCATCATAAGCTTGACAGCTTTCCAATATTTAAGGACTTCTTTGATGAGATGAGATTTGTGGCGATATTAACAAATGTTTTGATATTATATAATAAAATATGTCAAAATATGGAAGATCTGAATAACTCAATGGTCCTATATTTTGCAGATGGATGACCAGTATATGATGTTTCAAAATCACAGAGTAAAAAGATGCATTCACAGTGCAATATAGAACACTGGATTTTAATGTGACTGAGAATGAAAAGTTTATTGGTATAGTTTCAGAGTCCACACTGTAATTAACCTTTAAGAAAGTATGTTTGTTGAGTGTAGTGTGGTCCCAAAGAAGAATATTCACAATTATCACAACAGATTGAACACAGAATACAAGATGCAGCTCTCTTCTGCTAAGCCAGAAACTCAAGAGATTTGCCAAAAGGCAAAGAAAATGCCATTCTTCTTACTAAATCTGTTTTGCTTCAGAACATACAGTGATTGTCATACAAATATGTTATTTATATTACTTGTAATGGCTTTATTTCTGTTATTTTATAATGAAAAAAATGGATTTAAATTTCTCAGTTTCAATTTCTAAAGTGGTAATTATCATTAGATATAAACCACATAAATACAGGGGGCTCTTCATTTTTAAGAGTGTGGTGGTATCCTGAGACCGAAAAGTTTAAGAACTGTTGTTCTCAACCAATCTTCTGACTTTACAAATGGGTGACAGAGGCCGTGAGGTGACTCATCCACTGATTTGCAATTGTGACTAGGTCTTATTTCTGCTTCCCTCGTGGCTCAGATGGTAAAGAATCTGCCTGCAGTGCAGGAGACCCAGGTGTGATCCCTGGGTTGGGAAGATCCCCTGGAGAAGGGAATGGTAACCCATCCCAGTATTTTTGCCTGGAGAACCACATGGACAGAGGAGCCTGGTGGGCTACAGTCCATGGGGTGGCAAAGAGTCGGACATGACCAAATGACTGCACTTTCTTTCATTTTCCTATTTCTGCAAACCACTTTCAATATTTTCATCGTTTGTTTTTCCCCTCCTACACACTACTACCATGACTGCCTTCGGGAGAAGGGAAGCCACTCTCCAATGAGAAAGCTGAGTGGAAGCATATTCTGGGAGGTCAGCTGGGGTAGGGCTTTCTTATCACCTGGGAACGAGAGGCCAGAGGGCCTCTTTCAGGCAGCGGTGTCTCCATCTGCAGAGATGTGTGCTGAGAGGAGATGAGGCGGTGCTAGTGAAGGGAGAAACACACCTGCTCCCAATTTTATTCCTCTTGTCCCAGAATACAATTGAGCTTGTCCTTGTCTTTCCCTCCAGGGAGTTTGCACGTTGGAAAGTGAACAACCTGGCTCTGGAAAGGAAGGACTTCTTTAGTTTGCCACTGCCTCTTGCCCCAGAGTTTATCCGGAACATACGCCTCCTGGGAAGGAGACCCAACGTGCAACAGGTCACCGAAAACCTGATCAAAAAGTATGGCACTCACTTCCTACTTTCTGCCACCCTCGGAGGTAAGCAGTATCTTCATCCTACCATCCTACACTCGCTGGTTGCCAGGCCATTGGAAATAGCTTTCTAACACCTGTTGACTACAGCTTCGATACTTTTCCTAGATCTTTTATTCTTCCTGTCATTGTTTTGACTGGGAAATGTTCTCATTCTGGTGCATTTGTCAACAGTGTAATCTCTTGACATCCAATTTCATTGCCAGAACATTGCTTTGCTTATAAGCATCCTCCTGGGGAGGAGGTTGTGGGGTAAGGAGGTTGGGGGACAGACGTCTACTAAGCACTTGCCAGCAGGGGGCGCTCCCAGTTTTCTTTTGACTGAGCCATCTACCCCTGAAGTTTCTCCATATCCTAATATTGGCTGTGGCTACAGCAGTCAGTACGTGTGCTCAGTCGTGTCCAACGCTTTGTGACTCCATGGACTGTAGCCTGCCAAGCTCCTCTGTCCATGGGATTCTCCAGGCAAGAATACTGGAATGAGTAGCCATTTCCTCCTCCAGGGGATCTTCCCAACCCAGGAATTGAACCCGCATCTCCTGCTGGCAGCCCAGGTGGCACTAGTGGTAAAAAACCAGCCTGCCAATGCAGGAGACATAAGAGACCCAGGTTCAATCCCTGGGTCAGGAAGATCCGCTGGAGGAGGAAATGGCAACCCACTCCAGTATTCTTGTCCAGGGACAGAGGAGCCTAGCTGGCTACTGTCCACAGGGTCACACAGAGTTGGACATGACTGAAGCGACGTAGCACACACGCACTCCTGCATTGCAGGCGGACTCTTTACCATCTGAGCCACCAGGGAAGCCCAGACACATAGGCAAAGAAGTAAATGTTCGTTAAGTCCCTGATCTCTCTGCTTCCACTCTGTAGAGATCGGTAACCAGCCAAACAGAGTCCAATGATTCTGGACTGGATGGAGGCAAAGGTGGGGTGGTACAACCTCTGGCTAGGACCCAGAGCAGAATTGAGAGCTGGAAAGAGGCAGAGTTCTCTCTGTCCTGGAAAGAGGAAAGGAGGATTTATTATGACATTTAGCTCACTGTCTTATGGACTACAAAGGAACACTCCAAGGGTTCAGGCCAGCTGCTGACATGTCGTAGGTGTTGAGCGTTTGAAGGGGAGAAGGGAGGTTGAGCTTCAAGGCTTTTGCCCTTTCTTAGGGAGCAGAAATATCCACGGTGATTCTTTATAAACAACTTGAGAGAGAGAATTTTATCTTCCCCATGGAGGTAGATTGCCTGAGACAGAGATCAATAGAGGATGTTAAATGGATAAGCTGGCTGGGCGGGGGATGAGCTTTGGGCGATTACAGAAGTGGGGAGGAGGAGGCTGGCCTCTCAGGCAGTGGTGCCCTTATCCTGTGGTGCAGTCTGATGAGAGCGTTGTGGTAGGGATGGGAACAGGCTGTCAGCAGGGGCCCCAGGCGCCCTCTTAGCTCAGTCTCTGCTGGAGGAGGGTTTCACGTTCTGATGGGCAGGGGCTCGGGAAGCTGAAGGCCTCACCAGGACACCCATGTTGCTTGCTGTAGGAGAAGAGTCCCTGACCATTTTTGTGGACAAGCGGAAACTGAGCCGGAAATCAGAGACGGCAGGAAGTGCCTCTGGGATCGGGGGCAGTGGGAACAGCTCCGCCGTGTCCCTGGAGACCCTGCACCAGCTGGCGGCCTCCTACTTCATCGACAGGGAGAGCACCCTGCGGCGGCTGCACCACATCCAGATAGCCACGGGGGCCATCAAGGTAAGGGCCTGAGAGCTCCTGGGAGGGAGGGCAGCCCGGCAGAGACACCGGGCGGAGGCCTGGGTCTTCGGCAGCTCCACGCCAGCCAGGCCTGACTGAGGGTAGTGGGAAGCAGCTTTCTGATGTGGGCACAGCCCTGAAGCCTGGGCAGGGGCTTCCTTCTGCAGCAAACAGCCACATGGCTTCTTCCCTAAGGCAAGCTCCAGCTGAGGGAACCTCAGTGAAAGGCAACCGAGGCCACTGCTTTCCAGAGCTCACATTGTAGTGGGGGAATGAAGATAATAAACTTGGAAAAATCAGCAAAGTCATTCCAGGTTATGATATAAGGGGAAAACTGAGTCATAGGTATAGATTTCCTGAGGCAAGAGGGGCACAGATGGTATTAGCCAGACTGGTCAAGGGGGAGGGCACTTGGGGTTTAGACTGAGGTCTGAATCCCTAGAAGCCAGCTGTGTGTAGATCTGAGGGAAGGGTGTTCAGGCGGGGGGAATGGTAAGTGCTAAGGCGCTGAGGCAGGAACCAGTGTGGTGCCATGGTGAAACCCAGGACTGCTGTGACTGCAGAGAGGTGAGCAAGAAAGATGCTGGTACACGATGACGTTCAGAGGTAGGCTGGAGCCGGATCACATGGCTGTGCTAAGACTTTTAATATAGATCAAAGTGCAGTAGAAAACAAGCAGAGGAGTGTTGTGATTTCATGTATGTTTGAAAACCTCAATACTTCTATGATTTCAATAACTATAACATCCATCCCATGTTCTCTAGAAGACTTCTAGGGCAGTTCATGTTGTATAAGGGAAGAGAAGAGTAGTGATGATACTTGAGATCACTGGAGATTCTACTTCTAAATATAAAGTGAGGCTGTTGAGAATCAATCTTATATTCTGCTTTTATCCCACCCAAGACTCACAAGGAAGTTTTGTTCATTTATTCAATAAGTATTTTAAAATTTTTTAAATTTTATATTAGAGTATAGCTGATTCACAATGTTCTGTTAGTTTTAGGTGTACAGCGAAGTGATTTAGTTATACACATTCATATATCTATTCTTTTTTCAGATCCTTTTCCCATATAAATTATTACAGAGTATTGAGTAGAGCTCCTTGGGCTGTACAGTTGGTCCTCTTTGGCTATCTGTTTTACATACAGCAATGTGCATATGCCAATCTCAACCTTATCAAACACCTGTTATGTGTCAGGCACTCTTCTGGGTACACTGAGATTCCAAAAGAGAGTTATGACATATAAGGTCCCTCCCCTCATGAAGCTGAAATTCTAGTGGTGGAGACATAATTAAAGACATAGATAATGTCAGGTGGGATTATTGGTAGAAAGACACAAAGTCTGGGAAGAGTATAGAGGGGTGATGGAAACATGGTACTTTAGGGAAGACCAGATCGGAGATATGAGTGAGTGAGGGCGTGAGTCACAAGGGTATCTTGAGTGACTGCATTCAAGACAGCGCAGGGAGGGCGTGCAACTGCCCTGAAGTGGGAGAGTGCTTGGTATGATCCAGGAGCACCAGTAGTGTAGCTGGAGTGGAATCAGAGGAGTGAAGAGGCAGATGAGGCACCAGTGGTTGCAGGTGCCAGATCATGAGGGCATTGCTGATGAGAGAAGGGGGTCCTGGAGCCCAGTGTACCCATTACTGCACTGGCCAAGATGACCAACAGTGACTTGGATGAAGTTGGTGCAATAGTGCTGGTGTGAAGTTCCCAGGTTCAGGTTATACTTGATGGTAGAGCCTATCCAGGGTTAAGAAACTAAGAAACTGGAAGAAAGGAGTCAAGATTATATCACACGATTTTTGGCCTGAGTAACATGATAAACAGTGGTTTCATTAACTGAGATAACACTAGGGCGAGGTGCCGACCTGAAAGAAATAAATCAAGAGTTCAGTTTTAGACATATTGGATTTGACATTCCTATTAGATATCTAACAGGCAATTGGCTATACACACTAGGATTTCAAGAGAAAGGTCGATATTGGAGATGTAAGTTTGGCATGCAAATATATCCACAAGTGTAGTTGGTATTTAAAACTATAGTAAAGGATGAAGTGATATCACTTGAGGACTGAATGCTGCTGATAAACTGGACCTAGGGCTTTGGATCATGAAGCACATCAGTTTTCAGCAAAGGGCCAAACAAGGAGGATTCAACAAAGGAAGCTAAGACAGAGCATAAAGGTAAGAAGAGAACCAAACTTGGATTACAAAGCCATATGAAGAAAGGGCTTTACAAAAGAAGGAGCAGGCAACTGGAGCAGTCAGATTGTGAATGTGACCTTCAACTTGGCAATGTGGAGGTAACTAGTAACCTAGATAAGAGTAGTTTCAGTGGCATGAAAGGTATAAAAGGCTGAGTAGAGAAGGTTCAATAGAGAGAGTGGAGTGGGCATTAGAATCATGGAGACAATCCTTGGAAGGTTTTGCTATAAAGGCAAATAGAAAAATAGGTGATAGCCGGAGAGTGATGTGGGATCAAAGGAGCTTGTGTTTTTGTTTTTAAAATGGGAGCTATTCCAAGATATTGGTAGTTAATAAAAATGACTCAGTAGAGAGGGGGGAAGTCATGGTGCAAGAGAGACAGGAGATGATTGTAGAAGCAATTGAGGAGGTGAGAGAGGTGGTTATTCCAGGCATGAGTGGTGTGGCAGGTCTCACACAGGAGTACAGACACTTCATCCTTTGTAGCACAAGGCAGTACAGAGCACACAGCACACATGCAGTGAGATGACAGATGTGATGGTGGGAGGATACAGATATTCTCTTCTGACTTATTCCATTTCCTTGATGAGACAAGCAAAGTCCGTGGCTAAATGGAAGAAGGAATTGCTGAGAAAAGAATTGTATGAAGTGGTTTTTCAGAGAGTTAAGGTTATCAATTGACTAGATAAATGCAGTCAATTGTTGAGGGGCACAGACGGCCCATTTGAGGCCCATGGTCATAATTATTACATGAGGCCAGTCAGCAGAGTTGTGAGTTTTATCAGCTATATTCAGCCCTTCATGTTCAGACAAGCATGGGATAGATGGAGAGTTGAATTAAACCAAGATATGTGTTTGTGTGTTTATGTGTACAAGATGAAAGAAAAAAATAGGCAAGAGAGTTGAGAGTATATAGAAAAGAGTGAGGGAGGAGCCAAGATGGCGGAGGAGTAGGACGGGGAGACCACGTTCTCTCCTACAAATTCATCAAAAGAATAACTGAATGCAGAGCAAACTTCACAAAACAACTTCTGATCGCTAGCTGAGGTCATCAGGCGCCCAGAAAAGCAGACCATTGTCTTCGAAAGGAGGTAGGAATATAAAAGATAAAAAGTGAGACAAAAGAGCTAAGGGCGGAGACCTGTCCCGGGAAGGGAGTCTTAGGCGGCCTTGCTTGGGCTAGGGTCCGGGCCTGAGTGCCCTGAGGACAATCGGAGGGAGCTTCTGTGAGGTGCCAACTTGAACTGTGGGAGACCAAAAGAGAGAGAGAAAATTAACCGGCCCGAACACACTGCCGGCCGTTCGCAGAACAAAGGGACGGAGAAAGTCCCAAGAAGAGGTCGCAGGCTGCGGACCCGCCCAGCCCCGCCGGAGGCAGGAGGCAGGGGGGAGGGGAAGGTCGCGGCGAGACACAGGGCCGCAGGCACCCGACCTGCGCGGGCGGGGACTGGGGCTGGGGACGTAGAGGGCGGAAGGTGCGCGCACCCAACTGGCGCCAGCGGAAACTGAGACTGGGTCCGCGGAAGGGAGTGAGTGCGCCACACCTGGGGATAGTGCGCCCATCAAGCCCCTCGCTGCCTGGACCGCTCTGACGGGGAAGGCACAGAGAGCAGGCGCAGCTTTTCCTTCCGCGCTTTTGTGTAACACCCGAGGGCTGGAACCTAGCGCAGCGCGGGGCGCGCTCCATATAGAACAGCCGGGAGCCTGAGCAGCGCAGACGGAGAAAGAAGCGTCAGCCCCTCCCGGCAGCGCCAGCCCGCCCCCGCAGGGCCAGCCCCTCCCGCAGCGTCAGCCCCGCCCCCGCAGGGCCAGCCCCTCCCAGCAGCGCAACGGAACTAGCTACCTGAATAAGAGTCCACCTCCGCCCGCCTGTGTCAGGGCGGAAATGAGGCTCTGAAGAGACTGGCAAACAGAAGCCAAATAAACAAAGGGAACCGCTTCAGAAGGGACTGCTGCAACAGATTAAAATCCCTGTAGAAAACACCGACTTCACCGGAAGATATCGAGAAGTGTAAGCTGGAATGAGGAGCTATCTGAAACTGAGCCGAACCCACGCTGACCGCAACAGCTCCAGAGAAATTCCTAGATATATTTTTACTTTTTTTTTTCTAAGTAAGGAAAAAAAAAAAAATTTTTTTTCTTTTTATATTTTTTCTTTTTTATTTTTTCTCTTTTATTTTCCTTTAAAATTCCCTATTACTCCCCCATTACTCCTTAACTTTCATTTTCAGAGATTTTTACGATTTTTTTAATTAGGGGAAAAAAAATTTTTTTTTTTTCTTTCTTTCTTTTTTTTTTGTTTTTTTTTTTCTTTTTTTTCTTTTTCTTTTTTTTCTTTTTTCTTCTTTCTTTTTCTTTGTGTTTTCTCTTTTATTTTCTATTTTTCTTTTTCTCTTATTTCTTTTAAAGTCCTCTAGTACTCCTCTACTACTCTCCATTTTCATTTTCACTACACTATAACCTTACCAAAAAAAAAAAAAAAGAGAAGCCCTATCTTTAAACCGAAGATTATTCTCTCCCAATCTTGAATCTCTGTTTTCTACCTCAGAACACCTCTATTTCCTCCTTTCCCCTTCTCTTCCCAATCCAATTCTGTGAATCCTTGTAGGTGTCTGAGATACGGAGAACACTCTGGGAACAGACAGCTGCGTAGATCTGTCTCTCTCCTCTTGAGTCCCCCTTTTTCTCCTCCTGCTCATCTCTATCTCCCTCCTCCCTTTTCTCCTGTTCATGTAACTCTGTGAACCTCTCTGGGTGTCCCTAACGGGGGAGAATCTTTTCGCCATTAACCTAGGAGTTTAATTATCAGTGCTGTATAGTTGGAGAAGTCCTGAGACTACAGGAAGAATAAAACTGAAATCCAGAGGCAGGAAACTTAAGCCCAAAACCTGAGAACACCAGAAAACTCCTGACTACATGGAACTTTAAGTAATAAGTGACCATCCAAAAGCCTCCATAGCTACACTGAAACCAACCACCACCCAAGAGCCAATAAGTTTTAGAGCAAGACATACCACGCAAATTCTCCAGCAACACAGGAACATAGCCCCGAATGTCAACATACAGGCTGCCCAAGGTCACACCTAACACATAGACCCATCTCAAAACCCATTACTGGGCACTCCATTGCTCTCCAAAGAGAAGAAATCAAGTTCCACGCACCAGAACACTGACTCAAGCTTCCCTGACCAGGAAACCTTGACAAGCCAATCGTCTAACCCCACCCACTGGGTAAATCCTCCACAATAAAAAGGAACCACAGACCTCCAGAATACAGAAAGTCCACTCCAGACACAGCAATCTAAACAAGATGAAAAGGCAAAGAAATACCCAACAGGTAAAGGAACATGAAAAATGCCCACCAAGTCAAACAAAAGAGGAGGAGATAGGGAATCTACCTGAAAAAGAATTTAGAATAATGATAATAAAAATGATCCAAAATCTTGAAAACAAAATGGAGTTACAGATAAATAGCCTGGAGACAAAGATTGAAAAGATACAAGAATTGTTTAATAAAGACCTAGAAGAAATAAAAAAGAGTCAATTAAAAATGAACAATGCAATGAATGAGATCAAAAACACTTTGGAGGGAACCAAGAGTAGAATAACGGAGGCAGAAGATAGGATAAGTGAGGTAGAAGATAAAATGGTGGAAATAAATGAAGCAGAGAGGAAAAAAGAAAAAAGGATCAAAAGAAATGAGGACAACC
Organism: Cervus elaphus; assembly: GCF_910594005.1. Taxonomy (NCBI): domain Eukaryota; kingdom Metazoa; phylum Chordata; class Mammalia; order Artiodactyla; family Cervidae; genus Cervus; species Cervus elaphus. The sequence goes on from NC_057828.1 coordinate 60,144,723, forward strand.
TCAGGGACCTCTGGGACAATGTGAAACGCCCCAACATTCAAATCATAGGAGTCCCAGAAGAAGAAGACAAAAAGAAAGGCTATGAGAAAATACTCGAGGAGATAATAGCTGAAAACTTCCCTAAAATGGGGAAGGAAATAGCCACCCAAGTCCAAGAAACCCAGAGACTCCCAAACAGGATAAACCCAAGGCGAAACACCCCAAGACACATATTAATCAAACTAACAAAGATCAAACACAAAGAACAAATATTAAAAGCAGCAAGGGAAAAACAACAAATAACACACAAAGGGATTCCCATAAGGATAACAGCTGATCTATCAGTAGAAACCCTCCAGGCCAGAAGGGAATGGCAGGACGTCCTGAAAGTAATGAAAGAGAATAACCTACAACCTAGATTACTGTATCCAGCAAGGATCTCATTCAGATATGAAGGAGAACTCAAAAGCTTTACAGATAAGCAAAAGCTGAGAGAATTCAGCACCACCAAACCAGCTCTTCAACAAATGCTAAAGGATCTTCTCTAGACAGGAAATGCAGAAAGGTTGTATAAACGTGAACCCAAAACAACAAAGTAAATGGCAACGGGACCACACCTATCAATAATTACCTTAAATGTAAACGGGTTGAATGCCCCAACCAAAAGACAAAGATTGGCTGAATGGATACAAAAACAAGACCCCCATATATGCTGTCTACAAGAGACCCACCTCAAAACAAGAGACACATACAGACTAAAAGTGAAGGGCTGGAAAAAAATATTTCATGCAAATGGAGACCAAAAGAAAGCAGGAGTCGCAATACTCATATCAGATAAAATAGACTTTCAAATAAAAGCTGTGAAAAGAGACAAAGAAGGACACTACATAATGATCAAAGGATCAATCCAAGAAGAAGATATAACAATTATAAATATATATGCACCCAACATAGGAGCACCGCAATATGTACGGCAAACACTAACGAGTATGAAAGAGGAAATTAATAGTAACACAATAATACTGGGAGACTTTAATACCCCACTCACAACTATGGATAGATCAGCTAAACAGAAAATTAACAAGGAAACACAAACTTTAAATGACACAATGGACCAGCTAGACCTAATTGATATCTATAGGACATTTCACCCCAAAACAATCAACTTCACCTTTTTCTCAAGTGCACACGGAACCTTCTCCAGAATAGATCACATCCTGGGCCATAAATCTAGTCTTGGAAAATTCAAAAAAATTAAAATCATTCCAGTCATCTTTTCTGACCACAGTGCAGTAAGATTAGATCTCAATTACAGGAAAAAAATTGTTAAAAATTCAAACACCTGGAGGCTAAATAACACGCTTCTGAATAACCAACAAATCATAGAAGAAATCAAAAAAGAAATCAAAATATGTATAGAAATGAATGAAAACGAAAACACAACAACCCAAAACCTATGGGACACTGTAAAAGCAGTGCTAAGGGGAAGGTTCATAGCATTACAGGCTTACATCAAGAAACAAGAAAAAAGCCAAATAAATAACCTAACTCTACACCTAAAGCAATTAGAGAAGGAAGAAATGAAGAACCCCAGGGTTAGCAGAAGGAAAGAAATCTTAAAAATTAAGGCAGAAATAAATGCAATAGAAACTAAAGAGACCATAGGAAAAATCAACAAAGCTAAAAGCTGGTTTTTTGAAAAAATAAACAAAATTGACAAACCATTAGCAAGACTCATTAAGAAACAAAGAGAGAAGAACCAAATTAACAAAATTAGAAATGAAAATGGAGAGATCACAACAGACAACACTGAAATACAAAGGATCATAAGAGACTACTACCAGCAGCTCTATGCCAATAAAATGGACAACTTGGATGAAATGGACAGATTCTTAGAAAAGTATAACTTTCCAAAACTGAACCAGGAAGAAATAGAAGATCTTAACAGACCCATCACAGGTAAGGAAATCGAAACTGTAATCAAAAATCTTCCAGCAAACAAAAGCCCAGGACCAGATGGCTTCACAGCTGAATTCTACCAAAAATTTAGAGAAGAGCTAACACCTACCTTACTCAAACTCTTCCAGAAAATTGCAGAAGAAGGTAAACTTCCAAACTCATTCTATGAGGCCACCATCACCCTAATTCCAAAATCAGACAAAGATGCCACAAAAAAAGAAAACTACAGGCCAATATCACTGATGAACATAGATGCAAAAATCCTTAACAAAATTCTAGCAAACAGAATCCAACAACATATTAAAAAAATCATACACCACGACCAAGTGGGCTTTATCCCAGGAATGCAAGGATTCTTCAATATCCACAAATCAATCAATGTAATACACCACATTAACAAATTGAAAGATAAAAACCATATGATTCTCTCAATAGATGCAGAGAAAGCCTTTGACAAAATTCAATACCCATTTATGATTAAAACTCTCCAAAAAGCAGGAATAGAAGGAACATACCTCAACATAATAAAAGCTATATATGACAAACCCACAGCAAGCATCACCCTCAATGGTGAAAAATTGAAAGCATTTCCCCTGAAATCAGGAACAAGACAAGGGTGCCCACTCTCACCACTACTGTTCAACATAGTGTTGGAAGTTTTGGCCACAGCAATCAGAGCAGAAAAAGAAGTAAAAGGAATCCAGATAGGAAAAGAAGAAGTGAAACTCTGTTTGCAGATGACATGATCCTCTACATAGAAAACCCTAAAGACTCTACCAGAAAATTACTAGAACTAATCAATGAATATAGTAAAGTTGCAGGATATAAAATTAACACACAGAAATCCCTTGCATTCCTATATACTAACAATGAAAAAACAGAAAGAGAAATTAAGGAAACAATACCATTCACCATTGCAACAAAAAGAATAAAATACTTAGGAGTATATCTACCTAAAGAAACAAAAGACCTATACATAGAAAACTATAAAACACTGATGAAAGAAATCAAAGAGGACACAAACAGATGGAGAAACATACCGTGTTCATGGATTGGAAGAATCAATATTGTCAAAATGGCTATTCTACCCAAAGCAATCTATAGATTCAATGCAATCCCTATCAAGCTACCAACAGTATTTTTCACAGAACTAGACCAAAGAATTTCACAATTTGTATGGAAATACAAAAAACCTCGAATAGCCAAAGTAATCTTGAGAAAGAAGAATGGAACTGGAGGAATCAGCCTGTCTGACTTCAGGCTCTACTACAAAGCCACAGTCATCAAGACAGTGTGGTACTGGCACAAAGACAGAAATATAGATCAATGGAACAGAATAGAAAGCCCAGAGATAAATCCACGAACCTATGGACACCTTATCTTTGACAAAGGAGGCAAGGATATACAATGGAAAAAAGACAACCTCTTTAACAAGTGGTGCTGGGAAAACTGGTCAACCACTTGTAAAAGAATGAAACTAGAACACTTTCTAACACCATACACAAAAATAAACTCAAAATGGATTAAAGATCTAAATGTAAGACCAGAAACTATAAAACTCCTAGAGGAGAACATAGGCAAAACACTCTCCGACATAAATCACAGCAAGATCCTCTATGACCCACCTCCCAGAGTATTGGAAATAAAAGCAAAACTAAACAAATGGGATCTAATGAAACTTAAAAGCTTTTGCACAACAAAGGAAACTATAAGCAAGGTGAAAAGACAGCCCTCAGATTGGGAGAAAATAATAGCAAATGAAGAAACAGACAAAGGATTAATCTCAAAAATATACAAGCAACTCCTGCAGCTCAATTCCAGAAAAATAAATGACCCAATCAAAAAATGGGCCAGAGAACTAAACAGACATTTCTCCAAAGAAGACATACAGATGGCTAACAAACACGTGAAAAGGTGCTCAACATCACTCATTATTAGAGAAATGCAAATCAAAACCACAATGAGGTACCATTACACACCAGTCAGAATGGCTGCTATCCAAAAGTCTACAAGCAATAAATGCTGGAGAGGGTGTGGAGAAAAGGGAACCCTCTTACACTGTTGGTGGGAATGCAAACTAGTACAGCCACTATGGAAAACAGTGTGGAGATTCCTTAAAAACCTGGAAATAGAACTGCCATATGACCCAGCAATACCACTTCTGGGCATACACACTGAGGAAACCAGATCTGAAAGAGACACGTGCACCCCAATGTTCATCGCAGCACTGTTTATAATAGCCAGGACATGGAAGCAACCTAGATGCCCATCAGCAGATGAATGGATAAGGAAGCTGTGGTACATATACACCATGGAATATTACTCAGCCGTCAAAAAGAATTCATTTGAACCAGTCCTAATGAGATGGATGAAACTGGAGCCCCTTATACAGAGTGAAGTAAGCCAGAAAGATAAAGAACATTATAGCATACTAACGCATATATGTGGAATTTAGAAAGATGGTGACAGAATATATGCGAAACAGAAAAAGAGACACAGAGATACAGAACAGACTTTTGAACTCTGTGGGAGAAGGTGAGGGTGGGATGTTTCAAAAGAACAGCATGTATACTATCTATGGTGAAACAGATCACCAGCCCAGGTGGGATGCATGAGACAAGTGCTCGGGCCTGGTGCACTGGGAAGACCCAGAGGAATCGGGTGGAGAGGGAGGTGGGAGGGGGGATCGGGATGGGGAATAAGTGTAAATCTATGGCTGATTCATATCAATGTATGACAAAACCCACTGAAATGTTGTGAAGTAATTAGCCTCCAACTAATAAAAAAATTAAAAAAAAAAAAAAGAAAAGAGTGATTACAGTGATGGATCAAGGGATTTGAAACCATTAGGGGATGATAGAAAGTGAAAAGTTGACCAGGTCAAAAGATTGGAAGTCTAAGTAGGTTTGATGACTTGTTACAGGGAAGAGACTAGAGGAGGTACAAGTGTGTGATGTTTAATATTGCAGTTACAGAGGGTCGGGTTCTGGGGCATGACCATAGGTGTGGGAGGCTAAGATGGGGTTCACTGGAGGACAAGATGAGGAGGTGGAGACCAGGGTATTAAAGGATCACCTACGTGGATGCTGAAGTCATTAGGAATGATTCAGATCTGTTTGTGGTAAGAAAGATGGTGGTAAGCAAGCTAAATTCTGAAAATCCTTAGTGAGGGAGAGGGAGTAATGAGAAAAATAGACCGTGCCATGGAGGGGTAGTGAATGATAGTCCTGACGGGTCTGACTTCAGAGGGGCCAGAGAAGGTTAGAGAGGAAGGAGGACCATTGGTCCTAGAGAAGACTGCAGGGGAAGACACGTCCTCAGAAGCTGCTAAGTTCTGCTTGGAACAAAAAGGTGAGGTGGACTCTTGAGAAGAGATAGAGGTTATAGATGTTCTTGCTGAGGACTGATCATGAGATTCTGAGGGCATGATGGAGCATAAGTAGAGAGGAGGGGTCAGGTTAGGGGATGTCCAAGGTCTGGAGTGAGAGTCTGAGAGAGGAGGAAGATGGATGTTCAGGCAGACTTAGGGTACATTTTGGAGGCTGGTATCTTAGCTTAAATTGATGAAAGAAGGACTGTAGTAGCACAGAGTGGATTTTACTAAGAAGACAGAACTATGTAGAAGCCCCCTCTCTCTTCAGCCCTCTAGTGGGCTGTGTTAAAGTTGAAGAAGAATTGGTCTTATCCACTCATGAAAGGTAGGCCTGGATGAATAACTCCATGGTCCCATTAATGGCCCTTTCTAACCTTTGACCTGACCAACTTTTCTCTTTCGAAATCATTCCTCCAGGGCCTTGTTGCCCATCTTAGATCTCTAGATCCATCACTAGAATCACTCCCTTGCATGTAATATCTTCAGCTCACTCATTGCCTCCTCTCCATGCTCATGGCCATTCAGAACGTCATCAACTCTTACCTGATCTTCTTGCGTAATTAGTCTTCCCATCCACATTCTCCGCTCTGCTCCCTGATTCATCATCTATGCTGCTTGCATGAGTACAAATCATATCATTCCACTGCTTAAAATCCTTCCGTGTTTCCTGACTATACATGGGGTATGGCTCAAAACCACCATCTCCCATCCAGGGAGGTGGTGTCATGCATGGGAAAGAACCCAAGAGCCTGAGCTCAGCTCATGGCAAGGCTTTGAACAACTTACCAAACTTCTCTGAGCCTCAGTTAGTTCCTTCTGAAATTGTTGAACAATTAGAATAATTTCTACTGTGAAGGATTTCTGGGAAGATCTAGCAAGAAAATATATAGAAAGCATGAGCAACTGGACCTTGAAAAGGAATAATTCTTCTGCTTCACAAGATGGGAAGGCAATTGAAGACCTACTATGCCTGTTGTCTTCTTAGTTTTAGCTTCAAGCAATCCTTTTACACTCTTCTCAACCCTTGCTTCCCCCTTCCCCTGCCACAACCCTTCATTAGCATTTATACCATTCTCTGTGTCTCCCTTCCCCAGGGCTTGCTCTTTTTTGCTTGCAGTGATTGTCTGTCTACCTGCGTGGCTCTTCCTATCCCTTCTTTGTTTGACTCAAAAAGGTAACCCTTTTGTGAAGCCATTCCTGACTCCCAAGGTAGCTGGTATTTCAAGCATGCCTACTTTATAGGGATTGTCATTTGAATTGAGTGTTAGTTAGCAAGAGGACCTCTGAGATTCTGAGGTCCTTATGGGAAGGACTGGGTCTTAGGCATCTTTGGTTCCCAGTAGGAGTACAGAGCTTGCCGCATTGTGGGTCATGAGTCAAGCTTCGTTGGGTGAATGAGTTACTGACCCCACTTTTCACAAAGGTTAGGCTCTTCTCAGTGTGTGTGCAACTGCATGTAAGCATGTTCAGTTGAAAGGAAGAGGTGGCTTGAATGTCAGGATTGTTTGTTAAGAGGATGCTAGTGAAGGATACCACAGAGCTATTAAGAACAAGATGCTGGATCCAGTGTAGACCCATGGGCATAGTAAAAGGACAGTAACACTCCAAGATGCTCTGATTCTTGTTGTAACACATCTCTACATTTTCATCTCTACCTGCTTCATCTTCCTGCTTCTCTAGTTCAAGTTCTTTCCTCTGTTTATTCTAGACTTTCTGTATGCCAGGGACTTCGGCCTGCATTTGGCTTTGTCTTACTCTGAAGCTGGCCCTGGCTGAATGTTACCTTTCTGTTTGTCTTAGCGAGCGCCAGCAGGACAAAGACCCATCTCTCGTTCATTGTACCAGTCTCAGTTCCTGTTACATAGTAGGTGCTTTAGTTACTCTGAATTTCCTAAGTCTCCATAATCACCCCGTAAGTTTCCCCTCCACCGCCCAGTATCATAGTTCTGAATTCCCCAGAGAAAGGACCTGGGTCAGGATCCACCTTAGTCCAGCACAAAGGGTGGGGGTTATGTAATCTCAGCCATGGCTCCCTGGACTCACCTCTTTAGCAAGGTCTGTGGGTGACAGTGTGAGAGGTGGGCAGGCACTCAAATCCTGTCTGTTATAGCGCCTATAGATGCACATCCTAGAACTAGAGTTGCTGTCCATCTCCTCCAAAGAGGGCCACCATCCTCAGAAGCCTATTCTTGGAATTCCGCAGTGACAGGTGGGAAGATGACTGTGCAGCTTCCACTGGGCTACTTGACCTGGAGTTATTTCCGTTTGGGAGCACCATGGGTGCTCCCCATGGGGTATATAGTTCAGAGAGCCACGAAAAACAAGGCATTTAGTGTCTTATTCCACCTCTCACTATAACCCACAGTCCTTGCTAAAGGGCATACCCTAGACTAGGGAGCAAAGGGAGGTGTTGGCATCCCATCCCATGGCTCCACTCCCTCCATATGATTGACTTGGCCAGTCCATCCTGATAGTGATGGTGTCCCACCAGAGACACCTCTTTGCTTTAACACACAGCACTTGCAAATCCAGACAGCACCCCCCACCCCATGCCACACACCCGCCCCCCCACAGTCGCACACCCTTTGGAGCTCAAACTCTGCTGCTGGTGCTGTAGCCCCTGCCATCTGCTTCCTCTCCTGAAGGCTCCTTTACAGGGGATGAGCTGGCTTCCAGCGCGGTCATTCTGGGTGGAGGTAGGTGGGGGTGAGGGGGTCTGCCCACAAAAAACCCTTGAGTAAATCTGCCGGTTTCTTGTTTCTCTAAGCAGAGGCACTCTTACTTTCTGCCCTTTGTCAGCAACTTCTTTTCACTAACGGCAAGAAAGAGGCACCCTACCCCCTTTTGTTCATCCAGCGCATGACTGAGACCCCACTGAACACCCCCGTCTGGGGCACGGTTTGCCCTGGGCAGTACGTACCTCTGTTACAGGAGGTGTCACATTAGACTGCGGCTGTTTCTACGCCTGTCTCCACCTCCCACACCTGTCTCCACCTCCCCACACACAGCTTCGGGGCTTAGGCAGCAGGGACTGTCATACGCGTACAGTTCCAAGTCTCTTCACAGGGTTGGGTGTGTGGTGAGACACTTACTAAAAATTCCTGATAGGGGATGGCAGGCTACCTGGTTTAATAGGAGATGAACTTCCTCAAGTGCGAAGACCAGGGACTGGATTTCAATCTTGATATTTACTATTCCTGTGACCTTGAGACTTTAGTTATTTAACTCCATGACTTGGATTTATCAACTATTTGACTCACCTGTGCAGGACGAAGATTCAGCTGATTAGGCCACATCGGTTATTAAAATATTAAATACTTCCATACAGAGTGGTGAGTCACCTTCACCTGGTCTGCAATGTACCACTCTAACTCCTTTATCCCTCCCCTGGAGCCCCAGGATCTCCCCAAATAGTAACCAGAGGACTGATGCACGTTGGGATCATTGCACCTCACAATGGCCCTATAGCTGACACCTCTTCTGATTAGTGAGCACACTCCTGTCTTCCCTGCTGATGCACACTGTGGATAGCATTGTGAATATCACCCCTTACTCTACTGTACGATCGGGTAACACCAGATGATATGGCTCACATGAAAACACTTTGCAAACTGGAAAGGGCTGAATACAGATTCATCCTATCCGTAATTCCTGGGAAGCGATAGGAGCCCAGAAAAGGGCAGGGGCATATTTTGTAGTTGTAGCTCGTTTGTGCGTGCTAAGTCACTATAGTTGTGTCCAACTCTTTGCAGACCCTATGGACTATAACCTTCCAGGCTCCTGTGTCCTAGAGATTCTTCAGGCAAGAATACTGGAGTTGGTTGCCAGGTCCTCCTCCAGGGGATCTTCCCCATCCAGGAATTGAACGTGTACCTCTTCTATCTCCTGCATTAGCAGGCAGGTTCTTTTTGTCACTAGCACCACCTGGGAAACCCCAGTTGTAACTCACCCTCTACTTAATTGAAGGCTGAGGAAGGGCTTGGTGGGGAGTCTGAGAGGCTCATGAGCTGCCTGAAAAGAGCCCCCACACAAACTTGCATGGACCTCAGGATGGCAAGAGGGAGCGGTTCTCATAAGCATCCTTAAAGTGACTTGTCCAGATTCCTGCCTGCAGCAGCCTGGGGTTCAATTTGCAGCTCTTTGAATCCCACACACTCTCAGCCGTGCTTCTCTGGCCAGCCCTATCGCTCACAATTAGAAGCCCATTTTACTGGAGCTTAGCTGTGCAGCAAGCCAGCTCCCCCCGCCCCCCCAAACCAGGTAGGATGAGAGCAGCCAGGGAGTGAAGGGCAAGGGGAGGAGAGCAGGCTCACCCGAATGAGGGTTTGCACAATCCGGCATTTATGGAAAATTGGATGTGCTAATGAACCTGAGATCCATCAGGGCTTTCTGAAGGCAGGACGGTTTCTGTCAACAGACCAATTAGCACACAATTATTTTCTCTTTCTGAAAGCTTATCTGAGGCTCTCTTTGAGCTGCACTTTCCATTACCTCCGCCGGCCCTCTTTATAATCCACCAAAGCTGTCTGCCTCTTCTACAGGGAGAGACACAGGGTTTCCTGGACCAACCTGCCAGGGACTCTGGGACTTTCATCACTCCGCAGGTTTGGGGGTCCTCGACTCATCCCGCTTGTCAAGTCAGTGCTTAGGCGCCATCTGCAAGAGGACCGTCTGCAACTCCCCTCCTGCTTCCCACCTCCTTGCTTCTCTGGGAGGTCAGAGGTGGCTCAGGGCAGAGGAGCCATAGAAAGGGCAGTGACTCTGGGATCTGGTAAAACCTGAGTGAGCCTTCCTCACTGCTGGTTATCTGGCTTGAATCATTCCCTCTAACAAGAAATGAACGGGGGGAACTGCAGTTTCTGTATCTTCCTCCTTCCCATCCCTGTGCTGCAATTAACAAAGTAGAGCTACGCACACCCTTTCAATGACTCACCTAATTGATTGTTCTCTTTAGAACTGACCTTTGGAAATGGGCAAGTAAAGGTCAGAAAATTGCATGGGAGCCCGCCCCAGAATGTTTAACAAGATGGTGGTGGGGTTCGGGAGGGGGCAGATGAATTGGTGGTAGAGAGGGAGGGACAGGGGTGGAATGAAAGAGCGGAAAGTTGCGGTGCTCTGTTCACCCTCTCAGGAGTTGTCCTACTTCTGCATAAGGCATGTAGCTTTCTCCCTGCATGGACCTGATGCTGGTGAGTGTTCAACTCGAGAGTGGGTGGACAGAAAAGCCAGTGCAGAACTCAGTGACAGTGTGGTGGCCTGCTTACCTGGAGGCGGGGACAGGCAAACCTCCCAAATACCACACACCCCCATGCCACTCTTTCAGCCTACTCCGTTCCAAGAGAGACAGGCTTCCCCGAATAGCTGGGCTAGTCCTTGGCCACAGCTCCTATAGGAATTTTTGCACCATATAGATAAAGAAAGCTTTACCTTGAAATAGTCCTGGTTCTTCCTTCCCACTGCAGTAGCCAGTCACAAGCTCACTCAATACAGAGACATTATTCAGCACCAACTGTCCACCTATGGAGGGAGGCAGGCTCGTGTGTAACACGGGGATTATGTCAGTATAACATGTTTCCACTTGTCTGTAAACTCCTTATGGTAGTGACTGGCTCACTGTGAGTTTTGGATTCTCCTGGAATATTTCATAAATGAATAAATGAGTGAATGAATGAGTCAAATGAATCATAGCCCTGCAGCTGACTGTGTGACCTTGAAGAAATCACGTAACCTATCTGGTCTTGATTTCCTCATCTGTAATCACAATATCTAAAGTCTTCTGATACAATGCATAAAATAGATAACTCGTGAGAACCTACTATATAGCACAGGGAACTCTATCCAATGCTCTGCGGTGACTTAAATGGGAAAGGAAACCCAAAAAAGAGGGGATATGTGTATATGTATAGCAGATTTACTTTGCTGTACAGTAGAAATTAACACTGTGAAGCAAATATATCCCAATAAAAAATAAAGTCTATACCATTTGTCTTATGCCATGTTCACCTTCTGCAGAGAGGGTAGATCACTAAAATGTTTTGGATGAGCTGGTCTGTTGACACTTGTTTTTTAGAGTGATGTCATCTACACGGGTTTAACTCCATTGTCTGCAGCCCTTTGATATGCCCTCAGAGGAGACACTGGGGCCACAGGAGACACTGAGGATTCCGAAGTCAAAATCCTATCTCATCTACTCAATAGCTCTGAGTCTTTGGGCCCAGTATCTTCCTAAACCTTGTATCTTTCCCTGAAACATGATAGTAATGCGATCTGTCTCAGAGTTAGTGTGAAGGTTAAATGGGATGATCTTGGAGGATGAGCTTGGAAACTATAGAGGGGTTTCTTGCCTCTGTCATAGCCTTGATCCTATTCCATCCAGGCTGGGTCTTGCTGCTTCTCATGCACAGGGTCTGTTGCTTGCCCTATAGTCTTTCTCTTCCCTCTTATCCTTTAAGACCAATTTATGGATCACCTCCTCCATGAAGCCTTCTCATACTACTTTAAGCAACAACATTTTTTCCCTTCTCTCTCTTCACTGTATTAGTATCACACCATCTCTCATTTACTCTGTTCCATGTGTAGTTTTCAGGACTAACTATACTAAGTTCTCTTTAACGATGTCACTTATACTTTGGAATTCACTGTGATAACTGGCAGAGTGGCAGACACATTACATCTCACACTTATCAAGCCCATATGTTGTAGATCATGCCGCCCCTTCTTTTTCTGAGAGTACTTCCCCTCCATTCTCTTCCTGTCCATGTTTTACTCATCTTGAAGAAACAAATCAGTTGCTCTCTCCTCTGAAACTCCTTCCCTTGCTTAGAACTGCACTTTCCTCGGGGCTCATTACGACATGTTACCTCTTCTCCACCAGGAGGTGTATCAATCAGCTGGATATGTACCTGTCTTCCCACAGGTTGTAACCTCCTGGAGGACACACAATATACCCTGTACATCTTTGTGCCCACCTCTCCACCCCTCAAAGCCCAAAACCTATTACACACACTCTAATTTATTGAGTACATATTAGGTGCCAGCCACTGTGTTAATTGCTGTTAACAACCTCATGAGCAAAATAACTATGAGCTTACCTCTGTGGAGCCTTTCATGTGTGGAGGACTCAGGCTTTAAATACTTGGAGGAAAGGATGGAAAACTCCAAGTCGTCTGCTTGCTGCAGAGCAGAGGTGCCTGGAGCTAGGAGAGAAGGTCAGAGGTATCAGAGCCGACTTCCTTGAAGAACTCTGAGAAAGGCACTCTATGAAGGTTTGATAAATTGCAGGGAATTGAACAGTGGCTACCCAATAAATACCAGTTGATTGGTTGATTGATTGTTGGCAGAGCCTCCAGAGATCCTGAAAAGAAAGGGCCTCAGGTCCCCATCAGTCTTATTACATAATTATTTCAGTGCATTTAAAGCTCCCCATTTTTCATCTTATACTTTAAACATCAGGGAAAAACCGATAGTCCAACTTTATAATATTTTAAAATGACTCTGTGGTGTTTTGGAATATTACATAGCTATAAGAGATTATGTATATTTAATGTACTTATTAAAATATGCAGTAAGCCCATGGCTGATTTTCTCTAAGGACGTCTCAGTGCCGAGGTGGGACTTAAATGTTTAATATTAATAATAATACTCATAACTCATATTTCTCTAGTGCATTTCATCTTCAGGATCCCTAAAGCCTGTGAGCACCACATTAAGTGGCTACAGCTGGGCTGGCCAGTGGGCTGACAGTATCGGCATCTGGCCTCCGGTCTCCCTCTGGGGGAGGAGATGGGAGAACTCCAGCGTGGAGGCTCAGCTTCCTCTTCCTACCCTGAATTTCTTTTTTTCAGACACAAAGTCCCCCTGGGTCCTCTGAAAGGCTTCCACTTCCGGACAGCTGCTGCCACCAGCCCCACACCACTGATATTCCCTGTCTCAAAACAAGGGGAAAAGTGGCTTCCTGCTCCCAGGGTAGGAAGAGCCATGACCTTCCTTGGGCCAGGCCAGGACAGGACACAGAGCCTGAGAATGGCTGACCAGAAGAGGGAAGTGCAAAAGGAAAGTCTCTGCTTGTTGTCTAAACCCATCCTTCCTTCTCTAGGTCACGGAGACCCGGACCGGCCCCCTGGGCTGCAGCAACTACGACAACCTGGACTCAGTCAGCTCTGTCCTGGTACAGAGTCCGGAGAACAAGGTGCAGTTACTCGGTAAGGTACCCTGTGATGATTTTCACTTTCCATAGCTGGTTAAAAAAAAAAAAAGGTTTAGATCACCCAAAGGAAAAGGTCCCATCTGCCTCATTTGGCTAGACCCTTCCAAAGACAAAAACTACCCCTAGTTCTGGGACCTGTAATTAACAACTTTCCGTCACTCTTTGGAGAAAACTTCTGATATGGTTTACTTTACACCTCAACCATTGCTCAAACCACTCGACACCCGAATCCTCCTGCCTCCTAGTCCTGCCCCAGATCTCTGTCACTATCCTATAGCAAGAGCACTCCCATCCTTCTGTGCCTTGATCTAGCTGGGCAGTCTCCCTTGTTGTCCAAAGAATCCTCTGCAGAACAGCTGATCTTTGCAGAGTGATCATGGGACATCGTCTCTAGCTCGACTAAGAGCTACACAAAATGTGGGACTACTGGTTATCCTGAGAATGGTCCCTACCTTTTGTTACTAGTCTGCATCCTTCCATGGGAGATCAAAGCCAGGAGAAGAGTTTGAAAGGAATGGGAGCCTCAACTGGGGACAGAACAAGCAGAAACAGAAAAGCAAAAGGAACAGGAATGACACTAGGTCTGGAGGCTGGGAGATAAGGGGATGCACCCAGGTGTCCCCCAAGCATCCCCGGGGCAGAGCTATGTAGATGGAGTCAGAGCTGTTTGGCAGTGGGGAATGTTCATTCTTCTTAAGGCCTAACTGAATTGTACTCTGTTTAAGATATGATTGTCTTGGTATTATAAAATCAATAGCCCTCACCTAGGATCTATGATGACAAATTCCAGCCAACCTGAGTTAGACGCAACCCCTGAATGCTTTAGGCATCAAGAAACATAATAAAAAAGGAGGAAAAGCCTCCTTTCTTTAAAGCCTCGCAATGCAACGCAATTAGCATCCCTCTTTTCCTAGGTCCCTGGATGGGCTGGGTTTGTTTCTGGAAATTAGCGATGAGTGAAGTTCAGAGTGTCTGGTGGTTCATTTGGAATGGTTTATGCCATTTAATTTTATAGCCCATCACTCATGCAGACATTGCTCAGGGCACTTATTTTATAGCAATAGGAAATGTTATGGGGAGGAGGAGGGAGCTAATGGGGGAGGTGAAAAGAAAGGGCTTGGAGAGGGGTGAGTGTGGGAAGCAAGCACATGTGGACAGGGTACATGGGGAGGGCTGCTCAAGTGCCACTGCAGGGACACCAAGAAAGGAAAACGTAGGAGCAGTTCTGGACAGGAGTAGATCTCAAACAAGAGCAACAAACATCTACTGCAGCTGCAATTCTAAGTTTTATTTTAAGGTCTGCTGACACCGGGATACATCCTTTGGACTCTCTGATTTCCTGCCAAGGTCAAGGGTGTGATGATTAAGAGCCGGCAGATATTTGATGAAAGGGGAGCCCATCCCATCCAGAAGTCCTCCTGTCCCTCACTCTCCTGGCACAGTGTCTCCTAGGGTCCCTATTCAGGGAGCCGCCTGTGGGTCTGATATCGAACCTGGCCAGCTTGCATCCCAAGGTGTGCCTATGATTCATTCACCTCTTCATAGGCTTCCAACAGCCACTCTGTCTGGCTAGAAGCCAACTAGGAGTCTATCCTGCTGCTGATAAACCAATATCCACCATTCCAGTGGTGCTAGTGGTAAAGAACCCGCCTGCCAATGCAGGAGACACAAGAGACATGGGTTCAATCTCTGGATTGGGAGAAGGGCATGGCAACCCTCTCCAGCATTCATGCCTGGGAAATCCTATGGACGGAGGGGCCTGGTGGGCTATAGTCCATAGGATTGCAAAGAGTCAGACATGACTGAAGTGACTCCGCAAGCAGGCACCACAGATGGGTAGGAAAACTGAATCTTGGAGTAACTGAGTGGATTATATTCAAGACCAGAGGAAGCTAATTAGAAAAGAGAGCTGAGAGGCATTCATATCTAACTTGGGGCATCTACCACCACCTTGCTTTCAAATCTCCTCAAGAGTGAAAGCCTGAGATGGGCAGCCAGTCCCAGTTGTGCGGTAGGACCCAAGGGGACAAGGGCATAAGCTGGCTTTACTAGCACTGTGCCCTGGGCAGACCACTGTGCTCATGAGGATTGGACTTCCTCACCTGTAACAGCCTCGGTATGACCACAAGTGTTACCTGCAGTCATATATGGGAAGTATTACTTGGTGTCATACCTGGCCACTACATACCCACAACACCTGTCCCTACCTCCTAAGCAGGGCAGCCTCCTTGGTCTTCAGGGTTAAGGTGGGAGGCCCAGGAGGGTCAGCATTTAGTAATATCCTAGGAGGCCCGCTGCTCATCTCAGAGAAGTTAGAGATAGAATGGCTCTTGGAGGCAGAGCAAAAAGTCCAACAAGCCTTGATGATTTTCCCCCATGAGGACTCTAGCTCTTCCTTTATCTGAAACACCATCGCATTTCTATCCTAGAAATGCTGACATGTAGCCAAGAAGCCCGTTCATATGATAGGCACGTTCTCAATTTGGCTGATGTGAGGGTTCAACTAAGCCCTGAGCTTTGATGTACCCCATCTGTCAC
Source organism: Cervus elaphus (assembly GCF_910594005.1). NCBI lineage: Eukaryota > Metazoa > Chordata > Mammalia > Artiodactyla > Cervidae > Cervus > Cervus elaphus. The sequence goes on from NC_057828.1 coordinate 60,160,778, forward strand.
AGGGGTAGCAGTAACCCTCTATCCCAACCAGCTTAGCAGGATCAGGCCTGGGGTGCCCATCCTTGAACCCAGGATGCTCAAGTCAGCAGAACTCCAGCTGGGGACTCTGCGGACTCGGGTGTGGGAAAGCGAGTACCCACTGGTCCCGCCCGGCAGTTTTCCCTGATACATCTTTTCCTTAGGCCTGCAGGTGCTGCTGCCCGAGTACCTGCGTGAGCGCTTCGTGGCTGCTGCGCTCAGCTACATCACTTGCAGCTCCGAGGGTGAGCTCATCTGCAAGGGGAATGACTGTTGGTGCAAGTGCAGCCCTACCTTTCCAGAATGCAACTGTCCTGACGCCGACATCCAGGCCATGGAGGACAGCCTGCTGCAGATCCAGGACTCCTGGGCGACTCACAACCGGCAGTTCGAGGAGTCAGGTGAGCAGTGGGTTGGCCCAGATTTCCTCCCTATGAATGGGAGGAGCCCATGAGGTACTCCACGGGACACTCAGCTTGGTTCCTGACTCAGCCACGTCACTGGTCTGTGACCTCCAGCAGGTTATATCACTGCCCCAAGTCTCAGTCGTTTTCTTTTGTTGTATATGCAAATAGACCTAATACCTACCAAAGAGATGCATTTCAAGGACCTAATAAGCCAAGGTAAATATAATCAAGGCCTTAGACCTCATCTATCTTATTTGCCACAGATTCCACAGTGCCTGCACGTTAGGTGCACAGTGAATATTTGTTGAATGAGTGAGGTGCATAGCATGTTTCTAGGAGTCACTAGTTCATGCCGGTGATTGCTTAGTGCAAGTATAACTGATATCAGTGTCACCTTGAGACTTAGATTCAGAGGACTGGGTTTTGACTTCTTATTCTGTGATAAGGATTGAATGTTTGTGTCTCCGCCCCCAATTCATATGTTGAAAATCTAATGCCCAAGGTGATGGTATTAGGAGGTGAGGGCCTGGGGAGGTGATTAGGTCATGAGAGCAGACTCTTCATGAATGGGACTGGCACTCTCACATAAAAGGGTTCCCAGAGAGATCCCTTACCTCTTCCACCACGTGAGGACCCAGCAGGAATTTGGACATTTTCAGCCCAGGAGAGGACCTTCACCAGAACCTGGCCGCAGCCTCTTGACCTTGGACTTCCAGCCCCTGGAAATACATTTTGGTTGTTTATAAGCCATCCATTCTGTTGTATTTTGCTGTAGCATCTTGGGCAGACCTAGTACTCTCTATTACTGACCCTTTGTATGACTTTGATTTAGCCATGCAGCCACTCAGTGCCTCCATTTCTTCATCTGTAAATGTAGGAAAATGATAGTAATCAGTGGATGGATGACTCATATGGAACAATGTGGATAAAATTATGAAGAACTCTGCATGATATACATTTCACTACTACGTGAATAGTAGTTATGTGGATATGTCTCAGAAAACAATATTGGATAAAACAAGGCAAATGAAAAAGGCTATGTGTTACATACATATTTATATTTATGTAATACTTATATAATAATAATATAATATAAATTATTAACATAATGCATATTTAGTACTATTTACTTGATGTTTGAAACCATACTAGCCAATACTTAATATTTTCATGGATAAATGTATTCATAGAAAATGTTAAAAAATATATGATAATGATAAAACATTCAAGAGAGTAGTTACATCTAGATAAAGACAGAGGGGAAGTTTAGGGCCTTCAAGTATATTTGCTTTGCCTATTTCTTCCAAAAAAGCTGAATTCAATATAGCAAGATGGCAAGATCTAGGTGGTGGACTTGTGGGAGTTCATTTTGTTATTCTCTGTGCCGTTTTGTATACTTAAGTGTTTTATAAGCAGAACTATGCACATACTACTTGTTAATGTCATTACTAGGTGTGATGTTTCCAGTCATCTGGGTGGGGGATGAAGAACCAGGGGCTGGAGAAATCAGAATGAGTGGAGGACCCAGGCACTGCCAGCTCAAGTCTTAGACAAGGTATTCAGTAGCTAAGGAGAATAGCAACCCTGGCTGCATTGGACCAGTGGTGGTGGCATCAGGGTGGTAGTATGGGTAGGTAGTTAAGATGGTAGTGGGATGCTTGAGTATGTAGGCAAGGACTTAGGGCTTTCAGCATTATGAATTACTTCTAATGAGTGAAGGAGGGCTATTCGGACCCCTAACAGGAGACCTGATGGCTGCAGGTCCTAAGTAAAAGCAGATTTGTGGACAAAGATCTGAGCATGACTTCAGAAAACACATTGTTCCCAGGAAGCTCTGAGGAGAACTCAGACTTGTAAGAGCTAAGAACCAGAAAGCACTCTGCTTCTGGACTAACTTCAAAAACGTATGCATATCTAGCCAAGGTGTGTGTGTGAGTCGCTCGGTCGTGCCCAACTCTTTGCAGCCCCACAGACTATAGCCCGACAGGCTCCTCTGTCCATGGGATTCTCCAGGCAGGAATACTGGATGGCTTGCCATTCCCTTCTCCAGAGGATCTTCCCGACCCAGGGATCGAACGCTGGTCTCCTGCACTACACACAGATTCTTTACTGTTTGAGCTACAGGAAGTCCTTAATCTGGTCAAGGGGTGAATCTCAAAAGACAGGAAGGATGTGCTAGAGTCAGAGAGAAGGATGTTGGGGGAAGAGGCTGGTCTCAGAAACTGAAAGCCTTCTAAGGCTTCTGAGGTGGGTGTTCCGTCTTCTGTGCCCGCATTGGCCAGTCTTGCCCACCCTCACCTTAACCAGTGCCTCACACCTTCCCTAAGGGGGCTGTGGTGTGATCCAAGAAGGTTGTGCATAATTTATAAGGAGGTATTAATGGCAAAAGAGATGCGCCCCAAGGTCACTGGCCACATGGGTGGTGACAGAGATGTGTTTTGAAATTCAGAAGCATATTAGAGATAGGATGGAGGGGGAAGAATCCTGGAGCCTTATCTTATGGTATGTCAATCATTTCTCAATAAAGCTGTTTAAAAAGAAAGAAATCAAAAGTCCTGGGAGAATGGTGTGAAGCCTCCTGCCTCATACAGTGATGGATGGGCAAGCTGGGTCTTGGGGGCAGGGGGGGCTCTTGTCCACCCAGGGTCTGAAGGGCACCCCCTCAGCTCAGCCTGTGTGTCCTTACCCACAGAGGAATTCCAGGCCCTGCTGAAGCGACTGCCAGATGACAGATTCCTGAACTCCACAGCCATCTCCCAGTTCTGGGCAGTGGACACCAGCCTCCAGCACCGCTACCAGCAGCTGGGAGCCAGCTTGCGAGTGCTGTTCAAAAAGACCCATCGCATTGTCCGTCGGCTCTTCAACCTCTGCAAGCGCTGTCACCGGCAGCCCCGCTTCCGTCTGCCCAAGGAGAGGTGAGCACCCCTGTGTCTGAGCCAGAGACACACCGCCCATGACAATGGCTGAGGCCCTGGAGGGCCCCTGCCCAACGCGGCAGGGCTGGGCGTGCTGACCCACATGTGGTCTTTCAGAGGCTCCTGTTATCTTGACCTACTTGCGCTTCATTCTCAATTATGAGATGTGTCTGAAGTGAAAAAAAAAAGAGAAGCTAATTTTACTTTTATATAAATTATAGTCGATTCGAATGTTACTCTAATAATACTCTCATTCTCACTCACTCATTTCCATTTTAATAAGTCTTTGAGGAAAGTAAAGGGTGGAGTTAAAGCTCACACGCTGATTATGTGTGATGAGAAACACACGGTAGATCATTTCCAACAGCAGCTCTACTCTGAGTCACAAGAGCGAAGGGAGCTGAGGCCCTGTGCCTTTAGGAACAGACAGGGCTGGGTTATCACTGGCCTTTAAGCATCCATCGCTCATTCACACATGCATTCAACAAGCCTTTGTTGAGTCTACCTTGTATGGCCTAAGATTAAGCAGTGAGGGTACTTGTTAATTGGAAAGACATAATAAATATATAGGAACATCAAAACTAAAAATTATTACTATGCAGCAGCTATGTAAATTCATGTTGTGTGCTCAGTCGCTCAGTTATATCCGACTCTTGTGACCCCATGGACTGTAGCCTGCCAGGCTCCTCTGTCCATGGGGATTCTCCAGGCAAGAATACTGGAGTGAGTTGTCATGCCCTCTTTCAGGGGATCTTCCTGACCCAGGTATCAAACCAGCATCTCTTACGTCTCTTCCATTAGCAGGCAGGTTCTTTACCACTAGCACCACCTGGGAAGCCCAGATTCATGTTAGTGATAGTGAAAGTCGCTCAGTTGTGTCCAACTCTTTGTGACCCCATAGACTATACAGTCCGTGGAATTCTCCAGGCCAGAATATTCTCCAGGCCAGAATACTGGAGTGGGTAGCCTTTTCCTTCTCTAGGGGATCTTCCCAACCCAGGGATCGAACCCAGGTCACCCACACTGCAGGCAGATTCTTTATCAGCTGAGCCATAAGGGAAAAACATAAATCAAAGACATGTCCTAATAATATCAAAGGTCCAAGAGAAAAGCCACCTGGGAGAAGGTTGTCTTGACCAGATTGTCCAGGAGGAGATGAAAGTGGTCTGGTGCTTGTGAGCCAGAGCGTTCCAGGAGAGGGTGCTGCCCTCACAGGAACCCAGAGGTGCACCTCTAACTGAGGCACAGGAGACAAGGGACACATGAGTGGAAAGGACAGACCAGCAAGGGCTTTTGAGAAAGGTTCTTTTTCCCCCCAAGAAATAGTTAGGAAATGCTTACCAGGCGCCAGGAACAATCCTAGTTTCTGAAGATGTGTTGGTGAAGAATGCAGTGTCCCTGCTCTCATGGCATTTGCAGGGGAGCCGTCTCTGAACAAGTCAACGGTAAACAAACAGAATCCATTTTGATACTGATCGTGGCTGTGGATCACATCAAAGCAGCATGATATGACAGAGAGGGGCTGGGTGGTGCTTTTGAGGGGAGTCACGGAAGACCTCTTTGAGGAGGTATCATAAGAACTGAAATCTAAATCTTAAGAGAGGGAGCCAACCATAGAGAAGTCCTGTCCTTGATGGGAGAGTTCTAGAAAGGACAGATCTACATTGTGAAGAGGGAAAGAGGTGGGCACATCATTGGGAGGTTTGGAGAGCCAGTTGTTGGAAGATCTTCGTTAAGAGGCTGAAGACTAGATTGGATATGGAAGACGCTGAGTGCTTCTGTAGGCTTTTGAATGAGGGAATGAGGTGGTACTTGGGAGGGATGAGTGCAAATTTGATGTCAGACCTTTCTGATGCTGAAAGATCAGACACCCAGCTCCAGGCCTTGCTGGTCATCCCAAAGTGGTACAGTAGGGTTTCCATCATTCAGAGAACCTGGGGCTTTTATCTGCCTCATCAACTTCCCTATTAGTCAGCCTCCTGGCACCCTCAGGGAAGCAGCAGTGTGTGGCTTCCTGTGACTCTCATTTCATTTCTGTCTCCCCTCCCACAGGTCCTTGCCCTACTGGTGGAACCGTATCCAGTCCCTCCTCTACTGTGGGGAGAGCACCTTCCCCGGCACCTTCCTGGAACAGAGCCACAGCTGCACCTGCCCCTACGACCAGTCTTCCTGCCAGGGTCCCATCCCCTGTGCCTTGGGCGAAGGGCCTGCCTGTGCCCACTGCGCCCCGGACAACAGCACCCGCTGTGGGAGCTGCAACCCAGGCTACGTGCTCGCCCAGGGGTTGTGCCGCCCCAAGGTGGCTGAGTCCCTGGAGAACTTTCTGGGGCTGGAGACGGACCTGCAGGACCTGGAGCTGAAGTACCTGCTGCAGAAGCGGGACAGCCGCATCGAGGTGCACTCCATCTTCATCAGCAACGACATGCGTCTGGGCAGCTGGTTCGACCCCTCCTGGAGGAAGCGCATGCTGCTCACCCTCAAGAGCAACAAGTACAAGCCTGGGCTGGTGCACGTGATGCTGGCCCTGTCCCTGCAGATCTGCCTCACCAAGAACAGCACCTTGGAGCCTGTCATGGCCATCTACGTCAACCCCTTCGGGGGCAGCCACTCTGAGAGCTGGTTCATGCCCGTGAGTGAGGGCAGCTTCCCCGACTGGGAGAGGACTAACGTGGATGCAGCCGCCCAGTGCCAAAACTGGACTATCACCTTGGGCAACAGGTGGAAGACCTTCTTTGAGACGGTCCACGTTTACCTACGGAGCCGAATCAAGTCCCTGGACGACAACTCCAACGAGACAATCTACTACGAGCCCCTGGAGATGACCGATCCCTCCAAGAACTTGGGCTACATGAAAATCAACACCTTGCAGGTCTTTGGTTACAGCCTGCCCTTTGACCCGGATGCCATCCGGGACTTAATTCTCCAGTTAGACTACCCATACACGCAAGGTTCCCAGGACTCTGCCCTCTTGCAGCTCATCGAGCTTAGGGACCGGGTCAACCAGCTTTCTCCACCTGGCAAGGTCCGGCTTGACCTCTTCTCCTGCTTGCTCCGGCATCGGCTCAAGCTGGCCAACAATGAGGTGGGCAGGATCCAGTCTTCTCTGAGGGCTTTCAACTCCAAGCTGCCAAACCCTGTGGAATATGAGACCGGCAAACTCTGTAGCTAATGGGGGACCCACTCCAGCGCCGGGCAGGGAAGGGACCCACGAATCCAGGGTGCGGAGATCATCCAAGCCCTCACCTTAGTGCCAACAGGTGCTCCCTGAAGACCGTCAGCACCCAGCAGATGGGACCTCGGGGCTTGGACTGAAGCAGGCGGGAGAGAGAGAAACAGCCACTGCACATGTGCACAACGCACGTGCCCACACACACACACACACACACACACACACACACTCGCACCAGGAGGCGACCACTCAGCAGCCCTGAAGCTGTAAAGTCGGTGCTTTCTCAAATGAATGCAGCTGAAGGAGAGGAGCCAAGGGAGAGATTCAGTAAGAGAACCAGCCAAACCCAGCAACACACAAATCCTTGAAAGTGATTCTTATCATTTAAGAGAGCAAGACGGAACAACAACGGGAGGGGTAGGAACACTGCCTCCCCCTCTGTGGGGTCACTTTTGTATTCTTTTTAACCAGATTTCTTAAAATGGCGCTGTTTCATGATTCCCCCACGTTGGTTCTTTCCTTTTTGTATGCTGCCTCCACTGAGCTCGCCAGACACGGACTGCTCCTCCAGCGGGCTCCCTTGGGAAACAGGGAACACCCAGAGGACCGCTCAGGGCAGGCAGGCAGCCGTGTTCCCACCTGCTCCCTTAGCTCCTCTGCTTCCTCAACCTCCCCAGTTTCAGGGCCTGGCTGCCTCCATGTTCCGCTCATGGTCCAGCCAGAGCGCCTCTTCCAACAGCATCTGTTTTGTCCAAGAAAGCAGCTCTGTCAAGTTAGAGACCATGTATAGGGAAATGTTTTTTTTTTTTTTTAAGAAAAAAGAAAAAACAACAAAAATATTTATTTTGTGATTGTTTTTCTTGTCAATCAGCTCCAGCCACATGAACCTATGAGGTAAAACTGACCTGGTTTAATACATATATTTTTTTAAAAAGACCTTTTTTAGGGGGAAAATGAGAGCGAAAAGAAGAAAAGGATAGTTTCCTGGGCTGCTTGGATTGTTAAAAAGCGCTCTGTGTGTGACATGTGGGTGTCCCATGGATGGAGGATATTGCTGCGTAGGAGGCTGGGTGATTAGTGAACACACAGGTGAAGGCATGTCTGGCTTGACTGTGTGTGTGAGAGAGAGACAGAGAGAGGTTGCGATGGAGATTCGATAAAGGATGGAGTGAGGCAGAACTCTTCCAGAGAATTATCTGGCTCATCCCACACCTTTTATCCCAGGTTCGAGGGCTGACACAGGTCCTGGAACCAAGACCACCCACTGTCAGGAGAAGAGTATGAAAGCTCTTACTTTTCAGGAAAACTGCAGCCATTGGTCTAGGGTAGATGCCTGCTGGGGGCGGGGGAGCTCCCCTTTGCCCACCATGCTGCGGACATCAGGAGAATTTTCCATACTCTGCATCTTACGGTCTGGGATCTCCCTTTGCTAAAATCAGGAACCATGCAGCTATGGCCTTGGTTTTCTCCCTTCTGTCTGATGACTACTTCCCCAGCCTAAAAAGCAGGTTTGACATAAGCCACACAGAATAATTCATCATTCTCCCTTAGTGCCTCCCTCAGGTGGTATGAGAAGCATTTCATAGCAAATCTTTTGGAGAACCAATTCCCTGTCTATTCTCCACATGATCCAAGTACAATGCGTAGGCATGACAACCCCCATTTTATTCAGGCAAAAGTCACCAGGTACATACTAAGTACCTCATTCCCTACCTCTGGTACATCTCGGTTGGTACAAAATGAACTGGGAGACAGAAAGGATGGTCATGTCTCTCTGCCCAGAGCCGTCTACATTTATTGTTGTATAGAGAGAAGAATTCAGCATTCTATTACTGTACCATCAATCCAAGAAGACCTGAAATCCTTGGTAGACATAAGCAGCCTAGGGCATTTCTTTCTTTACAACTCCCCTAAAGGCTTTTAGTGTAGAAATCTGGAGTGCTGGAATGATATGGGGACAAACGCAGGTATTGGGTGCCTGTTAATGCTTCAATCACTGATTTGCTTCAGGGAGTTTGTATCAAGTTCCTCTTCTGTGGAACATGGAACCAGCAGATGTCATTTTCATCAGTGGGAGTGTTGATGTGCCAGAGCAGTGTGCTTTTGTTGAGAAAGGGATTGCAACTGGTGGTAAGGCTTTGATAGCTTTCCTGGATGGGGTTTGAGAAGTGTAAGGCAGATAGGAGAGTCTGGTTGTCTACATGCCATAGAAATGGGTGGGCAGAGGGTTTCGCCCACAAATGAAAGGCACATCGTGGATAGCAATGTTCAGAGTGTGGAGGACAGCAATCAAGGAAGTGTTGTGCACAAAATTAGCAGTTGGATCCTCAGTAGCATGAAGGTCATTGTCCCAGTGGAAACTGAGTCAGTACAGGAGGGCTCGTGTCCCACCTGAGCCAGTGTCCCAGCTGAGGGTGGGGGAGACTTCAGCTCTCAGTCTCTGAATTGGAGAGCAGACCAGGGAAGAGCCCACCTACAGGGTTATTAGGAAGGATGCTACATCTCCTTATCTCAGACTCCTTGTCTTAGGAAAGCTCTGGGAAGATTCTGGTGTGACATGGTTTTAAAAATACATGCATTCAGTTACAAAAATTTCCACATCTTGCCTGCTTCAAGGTTTAAACCTTGAAGCTGAGTGTATCAACTCCATCTAAAAGTAGTATTTGTTTTAGTTGTTTGGTTGCTAAGTTGTGTTTGACTCTTATGCAACCCCATGGACTGTAGCCCACCAGGTTCCACTGTCCATGGGATTTACCAGGCAAGAATACTACAGTGGATTGCTATTTCCTCCTCCAGGAGATCTTCCCGACCCAGGGATTGAACATGCATCTCCTGCATTGGGAGGCATACTCTTTACCGCTGAGCCAGGGAAGCCCAAAAGTACTATTACAGGTTGGTAAGTATTTAGGAATGTCCATCTGAGCCAAGAAGTAAGCATCATATTGATAGAAGGCCTAAAAGACATTACTAATTATAGTAGTAGACAATTTTATATTTGACCTACTCACCTGTTATCTGTGATGGATGCCTGACGCCTCTGTTCTGAGACAGTGATGGGGTACCTTGTGTAGAGAGCTTGAATCAAAGCAGCAGACCAAAGACTCAGCTTCTAGAAGGCAGGTGGGAAGAAGAGGGAGAGTAAAGGATGTGTAGGTTTTCTTACGAGGCTTTTAAAGGCTTGAATTCAGTATATGTTTCTCAGACAGCTAGGCTGAAAAATGCCATAATAAGGAAAGGCCATCCCCAAATGTTTGCCTGAAGAGTCTACAATAATCAGAGGATGTGACTTACCTAATCTCAGACACAGTTGCAAATAAAGAATTGTCATTAATTAATCAGTACTAGGTTGTCAATGCTGGTGACCTCATTGTGGGATTAAAAGTCAAATCACAATTCAGTTAGTGGATATAGCAATTGGAAATTCAAGTGTTAATTGTAACCCCTGAAGAACTAATACATCAAATGCTAATCTGGCCTAATACTTGAGACTAATACCACTAATACTAAATTATATATTTAACATCTTCTGCTGATAATATAATGCATACTCATGCATCCATAGCCAAAAAACAGAAATGAAGATTGCTTCTAATACTGGGTATCAGATATAGTTCAGATCTGGTTCCTGATATGAAATATGAAAATAGTGAAATTTTTCTAAATTTCGCTAAATATGAAAACCGTGATCATGATGGGCAGAACTGCCTTGAGTGGCCAGAAGACATTGCCTACATGGTGTCTTGCCCCAAAATAGCACTTCTAATATCTGTAATTTCATCATGTAAGTTTATTCTCTTACATACAAAAGAGACCTTTTTGCTATTACATTTTGTTTAAAAATAAAATACGCTGAGGAAGAAATAGTCAAGTTTAGCTCAATGGCAAACTAGAGGGTTAGATTTTTGGAACTGGAAGTTTTTTAGAGGTCATCCAGTCTATTGATTTCTGACATGAGGAAGAGGTGACGGAACTTTCCCAAGGTTGTATCTATTAACAGAACTAGGAATAGCAGTCGAATCTGCTTTCTCTACCTCCCTCTCTGCCAGTAAATGACATCTGCATCTTGGGAGATGACAAGGACCCAGTTCAGGGCTTGGAAGTATGAGGGTGGAGAAGCAAAGACCATTTTCCAGAAAGCAGAAGTGGACTACTGAAGAGGCAAGAATGGGACTTCCCTGGTGGCCCAGTGGTTAAGAATTTGTCTTGTAATGCATGGAACGCGGGTTTGATCCCTGGTCAGGAAACTAAGGTCCCACATGCCACAGGGCTACTAAGCCCATGCACTGCAACTAGAGAAACCCCTGTACACTGCAATGAAGACCCAGCACAGACAAAATAAGTAAATAGGTGAAAGAATCCTTACATCTTTCCCTGGGATTGTTTCTAGCAAAAATAATCAGTAGCTATAACAAGTGAAAGAGAAAAGACTGAAGTTTCTCCCCTGGGAAGCTCTAAACACAGGGTAGACACGTTTCCATCTGAGATGGAGGGATGAACTTTCTAGTTTCCTGATGACTCTATCAGCTCAGTGGTTTTTAATTACAGCATCCTGTCACTAATTAGACTTTGAATATCTTTACAAATTTGATAGTTTCTGCAAAACCTCTTCCATGTAAAGGTTAAAGGCATCTGGGTACCACTAACCTCCAAAGGCCTTAAACTATATAATCACCATGGCAACACTCTGCTGTGCACTAAGAGTCCTTGCTTCTTGCAGAGGAAGAGCAAGAGACTGTGGACCGAAGGAGCCATCCAAGACACAAAACTAAGGCCTGCACTCCAGATCTGGGAAGATAAGATGGGGAAATTCAGGTGGTATGACTAGGCTGAAGACACATACCTTTCTTCTGGTTCTGCCACCAGCCAATTCTGTAACTGTGGACAAGTCACTCCACCTCTCTGGGAGTTTGTGTCCCTGTGGATGAGGGAGTTGGGTGTGCTCTGCGGGTACTGGGGAAAACTTCTAGGGCTATCCTTTTACGGCATTCAAAGCAGGGTGATACAGAAGACACGTAAGCCATCCATCAGACAGACCTGGATTCCCATGTTGGCTCCACACTTATATTTAAGTGACCTTAATTCTTAGTTTACTCCCTTATCTGTAACCCAACAGCTTCATCCCTACCTCCCTAAGTTTTTGTGTTTTTTTTTCTCTTTCTGAACACTCACTTCTCAGCATACTTTCATTCCATACTCTCCAACATCCAGGATATTTGTGTACCTTCAGTTCTCTAAAACTCAAGTCCATTACTTCTCTCCCTCTCTCCTTTTTTCCTTTCCTCCTCCTCTTATATATTCATCTGGGTCATGAAGGATCACACAATATAAAGTGAGGGATGGGGATGCATAAATCAATCACAGTGGTGCGTTCCCTAGTAGAGACGTGCAGTCTTGATGGAGCACAGGAAGGGAGCAAATCCCTTCCTGGATGACACATGGGTGACATCTGTTATGAACCTTCTTATAACTATGGAAGCAATACTCCAGGTCTCCGGATGATCTACATAGTTATGAGGCAAAGACTGAGCACCTAACGTGTACCTCCCCTCTCAGAGGGCAGAGAAGAGCAACGACAGAAGCAGAGCCTCACTGGAGGCTCACACTTCATCTGGCTGCTGCCCTTATTTGCAGCTCCTGAGCCCCATGTCAGCAGCTTGTTATGCACTCCAAGACACTCACAGCACTGCCCTGGGAGATCTTTTTGGTAGAGGAGATGCCTCCTCCCCTGGAGGGTGAAGAGTTCTAAAATCAAGGCTCCCCGACTTTAATGTGTGTATGATTCACCTGTAATTTGAACTCAGCTGGTCTGTAAGCGCCCAGATTCTGTGCTTCTAAGACGCTCCCAGGTGCTGCTGCTGAGCTGAAGATCACCCTTGGAGGAGCACTCTTTTAGAAAGGATGTCTGTCATCCTCGTGCAATGCTCAGGACTCAAGGAAAAAAAAAAAAAAAGAGCCTCCAAGAAAGAACAGGGGCTAAGGAGGCAAAGGGTCAATGATGTGATGACCTTGCTTATGAAAATCTTGGAGCTGCCTTAGCCTTTAATCTCTCAACTGGTTAGGAGGCAGATGCCTGACCTATATATACTGGTAGTCTAAGGAAAAAAAAAAGAAGAGAGAAAGGAGAAAGGAAACATAACTAAATCAAAATCCTGTGGGCTGAGAGCTAGCCTGCTTGTGAATGTATTTACAGGTAAGCAGCCTCACAGACTGGCTGAATCATGCTGGCTGAGTAAAAGGCTTTTCCCCCCAAGCCTATCAGAGTAAATCTGTTCAGAAGTGGGATAGGGAGTACCTGTCACTCTACAGAAACATACATCAGATGAGATGATTAAATCTGCAGCAGCAATGTGCAAGCACCCAGAGGCCCCAGACGTTAGACTGCTAAGGTGCCATGCCACCTCCAGGCACCTAATCTAAGAAATAAAATGAATTATTTCTGCTTTTCAATTCTGTCCTCCTCTCCTCCAGTCTGTGTGATTACTGCCCTTGCATCATTAATAAAAACAGCCACCAGGATTTATGCAGGGTCATTCTTCCAAGGATCTCAAACTTGGAGGAATGCATAAATCAGTGTTATTTATTGAGCATTTTCAGATAGGAGAAGTGGGGAGTTAAAAACACCCATGTATTTAGTATGTACATTCCCTTAATTCAAAAATTTTGCAGATGAATTATAGAATGAAATGTGGGAGAGGCTATACAGCTAAGTGAAAGCAGAAGCTGGACTTAGCACGCTTTCGGCAGTCAGGCTGCTTTGGTTCAAATCCCATCCCTGTTATTTACAATTGTGAAGGGTGGAATATGTCATTTCATCTGTTTTAGCCTCAGTCTGCACATCTGTAAAAGAGGGGCGATAACTGTATATCATAGGATGTTGTGATGGTCAAATAAGTGTGTAAATTCTATAAAGGGTAGAGTAAGCTCACAGCACAAATTGCATTAGATGTGCATTATCATTTAGTTGCTAAGTCATGTCCTACTCTTTGCAACTCCATGGACCATAGCCCCCCAGGCTCCTCTGTCCATGACATTTTTCAGGCAAGAATACTGGAGTGGATTGCCATTTCCTCCTCCAGGGTATCTTCCTAACCCAGGGATCGAACCTATGTCTCCTGTATATTCTGCATTGCAGATGGATTCTTTACCTGCTGAGCCATCAGGGAAGCCCAAGCTCACAACACATATTGCATTAGACAGTTTCCATGTTTAGAGGAAAGAAAAGGAAAGGGAAGCAAAGGAAAGGTAAAAGAAATATTCATACTACTCACAGACAAACTTTGTCCTCGAAACAGAGAAATTTATCATCTGGGGCCCTTACATCAGGGTCACTGGCTAATATAATAGAAAGGTCTTCAATGACAGTTTTGTGGCAGACATAGATAAGTCATTCAAACAGATATTTCTTAGATAAATCCTCTAAAAAAAGCAGAGAATATAATATTATAACATCACTTATCACCAAAATGCCCGTGCTGACTAGGTTACATGGCTCAGGTACCTTGTTTCTGATGATATAAATTATTAGAATGATAGAGCTTGAAGCATCAGAGAGAATGGCTAGTTAACATTCCCATTAGACCGTCTCTTTCAAAGAGTACATCTTAAGTGCACTTTTAGCAAGTACCGGATTGCAGGCAATTCCTAGTTGAATTCCGTGATGGAAAACCAGAATATAGTACTACCATAATATTTTTAGATACAGACATGAGGGAGGCAGAGTGTCTCCTCCAGTTACGCTAGAAGTAGAAGACATATGCGGATAGACAGAAAGGTGGGGAAAGTGGTACCAAGAAGCGGTAGCGCCATGAGCCTAGGCACGTATTCCTGACACAGTGACAAGTCAGCCTGATGTTCACATTCCAGACCCATCCTCCTGCTCTCCATTCTTTTTTTTAAAAACACCAGTTCTGGGACTTCCCTGGTGGTTCAGTGGCTAAGACTCTATGCTCCCAGTGCCGGAGGCCTAGGTTTGTTTCCTGGTTGGGGAACTAGATAGATCTCACATGCCACGACTAGAAGATCCTGCATCATGCAATGAAGATCAAAGGTCCCGTATGCTGCAACTAAGACCTGGCACAGCCAAATAAATAAATATTAAAATAAAATGCTAGCTTTATTGAGATATAATTCACATACTATAAATTTCACCTCTCTAAAGTGTACAATTCAGTAGCTCTTATTCAAAAATTTGTGCATCAAGCACCACTCTCTAATTCCAGAACATTCACCTGACCCAAGAAAGAAATCATGTAACTATCAGCAGTGACTCTGCATTCCTCCCTGACCCTCAGCCCTTGACAACGACTAATCTCTCTTCTGTTTCAGTGGATTTGCCTATTTTGAACATTTCGTATAAATGGAATCATATAATATGTATGATTTTCTTTTCACTTGCTTGAGAGAAACCTTTGAAGCACACACTTTAAAATTTTGATGAAGTCCAATTTGATTTTTCTTTTGTTGCTTTGGTGTCGTACTAAAACTCTACTGCCTAATCTAAGGTCATATAGATTTATACTTGTGTTTTCTTTTAAGACTCTTATAGCTATTACATTTAGACTTCTGATCCATTTTGAGTTAATGTTTGTATATAGTTTGAGATGGGAGTCCAACTTTATACTTTTATATGTGTATATCCAGTTGTCCCAAAATTTGTTGAAAAGACTTTTCCCCCCATGGAATTGTCTTAGCACGTGTGCTAAAAATTTATTTATTGACCGTATATGTATATCTCAATTCTATTTGATTGATCTCTATGTCTATCTTAATGCCAGTACCACACTGCATTCATTACTGTAACTTTGTACTGAGTTTGGAAATCAGGAAATGTGTGACCTCCAACTTTTTCTTTGTCAATATATTATGACTATTCTGGGTTTTTTTGAAGTTCACCTTGTCATTTTCTATAAAAAATACAGCTGAAATTTGATAGGAATTGTGGTGAATCTGTAAATCAATTTGCCCAGTATTGCCATCTTAACAACATTAAATCTTCTGGTCTATAAATATGGAACGTCTTTCCATTTAAATTTTTAATTTAATGATATTTTATAGTTTTGGTCTTAAATTCTCACACTTCTGCTAAATTTATTCCTAAATATTTTATCCTTTTTGATGCTATTATAAATGGGTTTGCTTCCTTAATTTTGTTTTTGGATTGTTCAGTGTTTGTACCATATATAGAACTAAAATAGATTTCCATACATTGATCTTACAACCTGAAACCTTGCTGAACTAATAAGTTAACTAATTTTTTGTGGGTTCTTCAGAATTTTCTATTTACAAAGGCATATCATCTTCAAACGTACTCTTACTATGCCCCTTATTTTTAATGACTCTTCTTCAGCCAATGCATTCTTGCTTTTGCTGTCAAGATGCATTCTTGTTCTTGTTGCCTCCTGTGAAGGCAAAATAATTTTTTCTTTATGATCCTACTGGGAGCACCTGAGAAAATTGTTTTACTGCAGAGTCAGATTGGTCTATAGAAAAATATATCACTCTTAGCACTATTTGTGAGCAAACAAATGCATCCAAAGGGCTTCCCAGGTGGCTCAGAGGTAAAGAATCTGCCTGCCAATGGGAGATGAAGTTCAATCCCTGGGTCAGGAAGATCCCTTGGAGGAGGAAATGGCAACCCACACCAGTATCCTTGTCTGGAGAATCCTATGGACAGAGGAGCCTGGTGGGCTTCAGTCTGTGAGGTCACAAAGAGTCAGACACAACTGAGCAACTGAGAACACCTACACAAATGCATCCAAAAGCTAACATGATGAAAGAGTGAGAATAATCGATGCTCTTAGCCCATCTCCAAAGTTCTCAGCTGCCTCCAAGAACCATTCAACAGCAGCAGTGACCAGATCAGCATGGGAAACCACACACACAGCCTCCATACTTACTCCCATGACTATTTAGTTCATGCAGCCATTCTGCCAGCGCTAGAGTGACAAATGACAGATATTGGCTTTGACCAGCTGACCAATTCATATGTCTAAATGTTTAGTATCTCTTCCATAGTAGAAGCTCTCTGCTGAGCATTAATACATAGTTCAAAAACCTTCACACTTCCTGTTCACTTCTACAGATCCATCCACACACCTGTTTTCTAGACTTCTTTGTCTCTGATCTTTCTATCTTTCTCCTTCTAGGACCATGACCAACCAACCATGCCATTCATGACTATCCATGAGTTTCTCTATATTTTCATCTCAGACCACTTCTCTTTGTACCAAAAGTTGATGACCTATTGACTACACCTGACATCAAAATTCTTCTAAGAGGATTTGCCCCCACGATGATCTATCACCACCACCCTACAAATTAAGGTTGGCCTTTTAATTTCTCTGTTATCTGGTCATAAAGGCCTTGCATTAGGCCACAGAGGTGAGCTATGGGAGGTAGACTAGTGCAACACTGGTGGATGCCACTTGGCTCTGGACACCTACTCAATTGGCTTACTTGCACTCTCTTAATTTTGCTTGTTCCCAATCTTGGATGTACCGCATCCACGTTAGAGTGGACTCCTGTGGGAGTAGGCAGCTCTGACTGAATCCAGCTCATGATGGATACTCTGGTCACAGTGTCTTTGGGATCTCATAGTGAGAAGCTCTGTACTTGCTAAAGTCAATTAGCACACCAGAAACTGCTTCCTAAGGCTGACAGTCCTCTGCTGTAGGGACTCTCTTCAGAACCCTAGAGGTCCATATTGTGATTCTTCTATTTAGGTTTTCTATAAACTCTACACACTATCTTCACCCACCATAGATGCTGTTAGTCTTATAGGGTCTTCTGGGTCATATGGCTCAAGTGTCAAGACCAATGTACACGGCCTGGCCCTTCTGATGAGTTTTCCTGACTGAGACACTATTCTAATGTCACTCAGTAAACAGGGCAGCAGTCCTGCCAGGGATGGAATATGCTCCCTCTAGAACCTGAAAAGGCTACTAGCATTTATGCTCTCTTAGTAGTGGGAGATATAGTATCTTGTTGTTTAATTTGGAGAGGATGGTCTCGCTTTCTTCAGATCCAAACTTTTGGATCCCTAAATAGTTCATTAATGTGCTGGGGTTCTGAAGTTTTAATCTCCACCCTCCAGCACACATCTGATTTGCCAAGGCTTCCAACATACCTGCTATTTCTTGCTCATCTAGTCTGATTAGCATGGCACTGTCAATATAATGGGCCAACATGATATCCTGTAGAATGTCAGACACTTCATATCCCTACCAGCAATATTATAACACAGAGAATCAATGTGTTAATATAAACTGACACAAGACCATAACTGTATACTTCTGACCATCTCACATAAATATGAGCTGTATCTGGTCCTATTTCTATAGGGATAGAAAAGAATGCACTCATCAGATCAATGGCCACTTAGTATGTGTTGGAGGCTATATTAATCTGCTTTACTAAAATCACATCTGGGGCAGCAGCTGCAATTGGAGCCACTACTTGATCTGCATCATTCAGTTGCAATTCATTCTCTTTTTGTGTGGGACATTCTATTGAATTAAATGGGGATTTGTCACAGACCGTCACCCTTGTATTCCTTACCTCTTTTAAGATAACACTAATGTTTACTATTCTCCCCAGGTTGCAATATCATTGTTTTATTTACTATCTTGGCTTGACTAGAAGTTGCAGAGACTTCCATCCAGTTTTTACTACTATATTTCATTGTTGTTGTTCACTCACTCAGTTGTGTCTGACTCTTTGCGACCCCATGGACTGCAGCATGCCAGGCTTCCCTGTCCTTCACCATCTCCTGGAGCTTGTTCAAACTCATATCCATTGAGTCGGTGATGCTATCCAGCCATCTCGTACTGTGTCATCCCCTTCTCCTCCTGCCTTCTCTCTTTTCCCTATATATTTTACTCTATGGATTAAAGAATGAATGCCAAATCCAAGGATTTCTGACAAATGCCAAGCATGCTAATTTCAATTATACCAGCAGATGACCATCAGGTATATCTTTAAATCCTGTAGACCCACTGTGAGCCAGACCAAGGATTCCAGAATTTCATTTATTCTCTGGCACATACCGAATCCTCAAATTGACCTCTGAATTCAACTCTAACAGAAAGGCTCTTTTGCCATGTTGAAGACTTTGGGTATTTTCTTCTACCAAATGCATGTCAACAAGTAAAACAGCTATGGTCCCTGAGAGAAGGACTAGAGGAGGTTTCAACTGAACACAATTGCATGATTCCTTTTCACAGGGATCCAGTGTCTCTTTCTGCCTTTGGTGTTCTAGTTCTGAGAACTGACTCCAGTTTGGAAACTTGAGGACTTCTCTGGTAGTACAGTGGATAAAAATCCACCTGCCAGTGCAGTGGACATGGACTTGATCTCTGGACTCAGGAAGATTCCACATCCTGCAGAGTAACTAAACCTATATAACTTAACTACTGAACCCACACTCTAGAGCCCACCAGCTGCTTCAACTACTGAGCCTGCACATCACAACTACTGAAACCCACATGCTCTAGGACCCACAAGCCACAACTACTGAGCCTGTGTGCTGCATCTACTGAAGCTCATGCACCTAAAGCCTGTGCTCTGCAACAAGAGAAGTCACTGCAATGAGAAGCCCGTGCACAGCAATGAAGAGTAGCCACCACTTGCCACAACTAGAGAAAGCCTGCACATGGCACCAAAGACCCAGCACAACCAAAAAAAAAAAAAGTTTGGAAATGACAAAATAAACAAGAATTTTAATTTGAGAAGTTGCCTGCATCCTTCCTATCATCCATCCTAGATACCTTTTGTATATGTTAACTAAGAAATATCCCCTTTATCTAATTATCCCCTAGCTTTCTTCTGAAAACATCAAGTTCCCATTAATATTTCCATAGCTCTTTGGAAGTTAAATTCCCTCTCCAGCCCAATCCAAAGGCCCTTGGATTTTGCCACATAATGTGGTATCTATGGGCATCTTTCGTCATTACAATAATTGCAACTACCTTGCTTCAGAGGGTTTGAGTGAACCTTTATTGTTTGGGGGTCTAGTTAGGCTATTAGGAAGTCCAGCTCTACAGTAGTCTCTCATATCATCAGCCTTGATCTATAGAGAACTGTCATCACTAAGCTGATACAACTTTCACCAGTGTATTCCTTATTGGTATGACACTTGGAGTATCATTCAGGCCCTCTCATGGAACATATTCAACAGGTGGGCTTCCAACCTTATATAGTATATGAAGTCTCATGTGCCAACTTCCTTGAAACTTTTGATCTATTCTTTCAACATACTCCATGGAAATTTTAGCATTTCTACTTCACAATACACGTGCCTAGCAATTTTCCAGATCCTAAAGTCCTTCTTTAGTGACCAACCTAGACAGCATATTAAAAAGCAGAGACATTACTTTGCCAACAAAGGTCCGTCTAGTCAAGGCTATGGCTTTTTCAGTGGTCATGTATGGATGTGAGAGTTGGACTGTGAAGAAAACTGAGCACCGAAGAATTGATGCTTTTGAACTGTGATGCTGGAGAAGACTCTTGAGAGTCCCTTGGACTGCAAGGAGATCCAACCAGTCCATCCTAGAGGAGATCAGTCCTGGGTGTTCACTGGAAGGACTGATGCTAAAGCTGAAACTCCAATACTTTGGCCACCTGATGTGAAGAGCTGACTCATTGGAATAGACCCTGATGCTGGGAGAGATTGGGGGCAGGAGGATAAGGGGACGACAGAGGATGAGATGGCTGGATGGCATCACTGACTCGATGGGCATGAGTTTGAGTAAACTCTGGGAGTTGGTGATGGACAGGGAGGCCTGGCATGCTGCGATTCATGGGGTCTCAAAGAGTTGGACATGACTGAGTGACTGAACTGAACTGAACTGAACTGAAAGTCCTTCTAGCAATAGGTTGGTAACATCTCTTAAGTCTTTTTTTTTTTTTCATTTATTTTTATTAGTTGGAGGCTAATTACTTTATAATATTGTAGTGGTTTTTGCCATACATTGACATGAATCAGCCATGGATTTACATGTATTCCCCATCCCGATCCCCCCTCCCACCTCCCTCTCCACCCGATCCCTCTGGGTCTTCCCAGTGCACCAGCCCTGAGCACTTGTCTCATGCATCCAACCTGGGCTGGTGATCTGTTTCACCCTTGATAGTATACTTGTTTCAATGCTGTTCTCTCAGAACATCCCACCCTCGCCTTCTCCCAGAGTCCCAAAGTCTATGTAACGATAATCTCTTAGGTCTTTACAAGGGTGTCAAATCATGTAAAAAGAAGACTGTTCCTGTATTGACAAGCTTTGATTATCTAATCTTATGTTCTGTCCTTCTAGATCTAGGACTCCAGGGTTCAATCCCATGCATTTGGTATCAGCTACTACAAGTACCCATTAGCCATACCTTACAGATCCTTTGGAATATGCCCTTTCTCTTCTTATAGCAGGCTTAGCACATCTCTAGTCTGGTTTACTGAGATTCAATCTTCCTTATTGGATTGGTTGCCAAGAGGGGTGCTGGGAATAATCCTGAGGCAGGCAAGCATTGCCTTATAAAGTGCATGTCTCATTTGAGATCTCTGCAACATCTTCAAGCAAAGACAGGGATACTGTCTTCTAACAAGGCAGAGGGGAGGAGGGGACTTCTGAAGGCCCAGCAAGTCAAGGTCTTTACTGTATCTACTTAGCCCATTTCAAGTCTCAGCATCCTTCCCCATTAGGCCCTGTATTTGGCACAGAGACTTACTGAGGCTGAGAATTCAATCCAATCTGAATCTCTTCTACTTTAATGATCAAGTCCTGAGCCTAGGTTTTTATTCTCTTGCTACGTACTCTGGTTGTAAGAGACCAGAATTTCTCTAAGTGCCGCTAAGAAGGCCCTCTAGCTTTCATGTTTTGTCTTGAAATGGTGATTAATCATTTGAGCCTGTCATTATTTATCTTTCAAAAATCAATGGTGCTCAGCAACAGCCACCCAATTCCATGGTCCTTATAATTACATTTCCCTTATCCCTTCAATCATGAGAAACACTGCACCAGGGCATGTATTCCCTTCTATGGATAGCCCATATCATTCTACTGGTGGTGATCATCTTAACAATTGCACAGAAATTTCCCTGATTCTAACAACTGTACTGCCACAGCATCTCAGGGGTAAATTCAACTCTATCTACTACCAGTGATGGGTTTTTCCTTGCCAGAGATCCAATGACAGACCTATCTCCAAAACCCATTTTGAAAGTCAGTTTCCTACAACTGCTCTTTGTAACAATGAATTTCTAGATTAGAAGCTGCATGCAGAAGCTTTAATGGGAGCAGTTCTAGAGGGATACATATATAAGCAAGTGGAGACGGAAAGTTTGAGCAGAAGCAGCAGATGACATGATGAGAGTGCCCCTGATGGCTCAGACGGTAAAGACTCTGCCTGCCGTGGGGGAGACCTGGGCTCGATCCCTGCATTGGGAGGATCCCCTGGAGAAGGGAATGGCTACCCACTCCAGTATTCTTGGCTGGAGAATTCCATGGACAGAGGAGCCTGGCAGGCTACAGTTCATGGGGTCACAAAGAGTCAGATAGGACTGAGCAACTAACACTTTCACTTTTCAACTGAGACCTAAGCAGACTCTATGAGGAGTTTTGGAGCTTGAATGGCCTTTCAGAGCTATCCCAAATTGAGGTAAGACAGCCAGGCCTTTAAATCTCTAGGTAGACAGTCATTAACCACAGGTTACCCAGAAGGAGCTATGCATGGGAGGAGGCATAACTTTGGTCAAGGCAATTCCCAGTGAGAGGCATAAGTGTGATCTGTGAGCAGCTAGTAGTTAGTACTGCAAGAAGCAAGGGGATACATCATCAACCCTGAAGAGGGAAACTCCGTGGCACATCACAGCATCTGTTACAATGACATCTCTATTATCAACCAATCAGGACCACTGCCTGCATTTCACAGTATCTTACTAGACTGGCATCTCCACAGCCTTGCAGCTATAGTTGCTTATTCTAGACATTCAGAGTGCTTGCTTTTCCCCCAGGATAGGTTTTTAAAGTAAAAAGAAAATACTCTGCTGCTATAGTACCATCACAAAAGATCCACTTGGCTGGATCCAAAAGATACTTGGCTGGCAATAGGGGTCCTGGGTGTGATCATTACAGGTATTTTTGCCAGAAGCATTTTTACTGTAAGCGTTTCTGACACAAATATTTTCACCACAACTAATTGGACATAAAGTGATTTAGTTGTAAAAAAATAAAATAATAAAACATAAAAGAAGATCATAATGAAACATTAAAAATGAGTAACAAAATTAAAAAGACATTTTACAAAATACAGAGTATTTGAATATATTTTAAATGGGTAAAGATTCATGGCAAGATTGTGTAAATAACTGATTTCATTTTGTGGGTTGTCTTCTAAGTCTTTTGTTCCTAGTTTTTATATATGTGTTTGTGTATTTTGTGTGTGTGTGTATATATATATATATATGTATATATATATATAAACATTTATTTTTTGCTCATTGATTTGTCTCCTCATTCAGCATTGCACTTTTTCTTTTTTGCTTAAATTTCTTCCTTCATTAAGAAGATGTGCCAGTTTTCCAATACTAGGATGAATGTTTGTAACCAGCTTTTTATTGTGTTGTGAAAGCCTCTGAACTGTTGTTTGTCCTTAACATCTTGTCAATGAAGGGAACTTCATAGACTCTTCAAAGTTCTATGGGAAATGTAGATTCAACCCTGTGTCTTCGGGGCCCTGGGTTTCTCTCTCCTCCAACGTAGTGAGTTTCAAAATAAGAAAGCAGTTTGAACTGTGGTGTTGGAGAAGACTCTTGAGAGTCCCTTGGACTGCAAGGAGATCCAACCAGTCCATCCTAAAGGAAATCAGTCCTGAATATTCATTGGAAGGACTGATGCTGAAGCTGAAACTCCAGTACTTTGGCCACCTGATGTGAAGAACTGACTCATTTGAAAAGACCCCGATGCTGGGAAAAACTGGAGGTGGGAGGAGAAGGGGACAACAGAGGATGAGATGATTGAATGACATCACTGACTCAATGGACATGAGTTTGAGTAAACTCCAGGAGTTGGTGATAGACAGGGAGGCCTGGCGTGCTGTAGTCCATGGGATCGCAAAGAGTCGGACATGACTGAGCAACTGAACTGAACTGAACTGAACTTGGGGGTGATTCATTGTCACTTGACAGCTGGATAAAGCCATCAATAAAGCTGCTAACTGGAAGAAATACTAACTCATTTCCATCAGTTGAAACCAAACTGTCAAGCCAAAACCCGTCAACCAGTTATCTTCTACAGCAAAATTGCCTTATGGCCAATTAATTATGTGGTGACAATGTTTGCCGCAAAGATGCCTATGGCAAAAGTACCTAGAACCCTAGCTGACAACATAGTGCCAGTTAGTGATGGAAGACTAGATCAGCCCACCACTCTGTCGGCATGCTGGTGGCAGCATTTCCTTTCCTTTCTTTGGCTCAGAAACTGACAAAATAGGTCTGGACTACAGAGAAAAAAATATAAATTGGTATTTCAACTTCTTGACCATGACATTTTGCTGATTAATAATCACCTTGAAACTATAGAGCATTGCCCTCTAATTAAAGTTGCCCCTCTCCTGCAGTCTTCTGACCCTCAAACCTCCAGGGTCAAGTCAGAGCCTGAAACTGTCCATTTTATTCTCATCAGAGAAAGAGAGAGAAAGAAAGAGTGACAAAGACCGACTAGATATTAGCAAACCTTTTCCTATTTCTCCTTCACACATAGTCTATATATTTTGCCAGCCTCCTCAAGTTAAGTGCACCCATGTGCCTGAATTGTGGACAAAGGAATTGGGCAGAGATGATGCACCTCCTCCCATGACTGCCCCATGGACACTCCACAAATGTATTTCTCTTTTTTCTTTCCTCTCCTATGAGAAGGCAGGAAATTGTTCTGAGGGCTGAAGGTTAGAGTTATGACATGTAAGGTCACCTTGGAAGAAAGTTGTCCAGGGAAACTGCTCCTCTAAATCAAACTGTGACACAATCATTTGTTATGCTATATCCCAGTGGAATTTGGGGGTTGCTTGTTACAACAGTTGGCTTACACTGACTAATACAGAGATAAGCAAATTCAGGTGAATCAGAGGGAACCCAAGGAAACCTGAGCTGTACTTCTCTGCAGCTCTAGGTGTTTATTACTTCGTCACTTTTAAAAATCCTCAGCACCTACCCAGTGACTTCAGCTGATCAAAATAATCACTTTGGAAATGAACAAAGATTCATCTGAAAGTTACCCTGGTGGAAAGATGAGGTAAGTTGGACTTTCTTGTGATGAGAAGGGTCTTAAGGCAGCTGAGATTTATGTGTAGCCCCTGTCTTACTCTTTGGACACCGCGCAAGCAGATGGAGTTCTCATGGAGCATGGAATGACCTATCTTCTCTCCATCCTACTCCCCACCCCTTTCTTCAATATAATCAACTCTGTCTGGAAGGCTGTATCTTGCATCTACCCAGAAAGTTTTTTTTTTTTTTTTTTTTTAATAATTCCAAGGAACATAGATCCGTTCACAGGGTTTTGGCTGGGGGTATTCCCCAAGAAAATACACGTTTATCAACCTAAGGCAAAGAAAGTGGACTGCAGGGAAACACTCTTGCACTTAGCCATGCCAGGCTGACACTCCACAGCGTTCGTACTTTTCCAATTAAGCTGTTCAGTTCTCAATCATCTGGAGCTGCTGCCAACTGCTGGCTGCTGATAGTTAGAGTGTCTGCTGCCCAGAATGTCAGCAATTCCACTTTTCTGCCTGTCCTGGATTGGCTTCATGTACTCTTCCAGCGTTCCCATGACAGTCAGGAACAAACCTCCCTGCACTTGGGTGATATCAAGGGAGACACCTTTGACGGTGCAGTGGGGTTACTGTGCCATCATTTATTTTAGGGACCACAGTCTATGCACGTTACTGCACCATTCCGGTGCTTTAAAACCCCACCTTATTCAAGTCAGATGTCAATTCTTATTTCTGAGAGAGCACACAGCTTGGGTTGTGGGAGAATGATGGCTGAACCTACTTTCCCTGTCCGCCTGGGCTGGTGCTTTATATGTGCTCAGCTGCTCAGTCCTGTCTGACTCTCTGCGGCCTCAGAGACTGTAGTCCACCAGGTTCCGCTGCCCATGGAATTTTGCAGGCAAGAATACTAGAGTGGGTTGCCATTTCCTCCTCCAGGGGATCTTTCCAGCCCAGGGATGGAAACTGCCTCTCTTGAATCTTCTGTATTAGTAGGCAGATTCTTTACCACTAGTGCCCCCTGGGAAGCTCGGTGCTTTATATACATCATCTTAAAGATTCTTTGCATCATCCAGGAAGGTAAATGCTATATCCTGATTTCACAAAAAAAAAAAAAAAAAGAAGAAGCTAGGAGAAGCTAAGTCACTGGACAATCTATCACCTTCTCTCCATTTCCATTAGCAACACACTGGATTAGAAACCTATCATCTTCCCCCAAACCTTGTAAAAGCTTGCTTCAGATTTTCAGCATCTGGAGTCCATCCTTGAGACATGCATTATTCAATATTGTAGCCTTGTATCCACTAGCCAGCTACCGAGCACTGGAAATGTGGTTCTTCAGAATTGAGATGTACTATAAGCATAAATTACACACTGGATTTTGAGGTCTTGATACAATAAAAAAGGCATATAAAATATCTCATTAATAATGTTTAGTATTGATTACGTGCTGAAATAGTTATAATGATTATATTTGAATATGTCAAGTCAAGTAAAATATTCAAAGTAGTTTCTCCTTTTTCTCTCCCTTTTTAAATGTGGCCACTACCAAATTTAAGTTTATACACATGGCTTGCATTTGTGATGTATAATATCTATGAATTGGATGACACAGAAGTTGACCAGAGTGTTCTGTTTGAAGCACAAACAGAACATGTTACTCTCCTGCTTCCACAGCCAGTGGCATAAATCCCAAGGTCATTACCAAGACTGACAAGACCCCACCATATTCTGTGTCTTACCTGTCTCATGTCTCCTCACCCTCCACCTTTAATTTTATGCTTCTGCTACCTCAACGAGGGGGGTCATTCTTCACTCACATCGAAATGTTTCTAGCACCCCTGCTTTGTTTATCTTCTTCATTCTGCCTGAAATAACTTTCTCCCTAAGAGACCCCTGCAAGACTACTTCCTGTTCATTTTTTCAGACTTAATGACTCCTTCCAGAAACCTTCTCTAACCCTTCTCCTTATCTCAGGGCCAGACCTAGGGTAAGGGAGCCAGGGCCCCTATAGCACAAAATTTAAAAGGGTTCTTCTACAAATCTAAGAAGAGCGCCTCCTTAACCCTGTTGCTCCAGATACCCAGCTGGCCACAGCCTCACCAGCCCTGCACCATCTTGGATATTCTCCCTCTTGGAGTAACGTCCCTATGTAAGTCTTTGGCTGCACTGTAGCAGTGTCTTAAAATCATCTTTCAATGTGACACAGGATCCTGAAAACAGAATTCTTTCTGTGTTTCCCATCTTTTGTAGCAGGGAATAGACTCCAGCCTCCAAGACCTTTCCTGAGTTCCAAAGGGCAGATTCAAACAGTTGTTAATCAGGAAAAGGAGGCGATGCAGAGACAAGGGAGGAGTAGCCAAGAAACAATAGTGCAGCCTTGGGGCAGGGTCCTAGTTCCACCTCAAGGGATACACAGAACACTATCTGAGCTTTTCTGAAGAACTCAGAGAAATCAGATTGATCATATTCTTTGCAGTCAAAGATGGAGAAGTTCTATACAGTCAGCAAAAACAAGACCAGAAGCTGACTGTGGCTCAGATCATGAGCTCCTTATTGCCAAACTCAGATGTACATAGAAGAAAGTAGGGAAAACCACTAGACCATGCAGGTATGACCTAAATCAAATCCCTTACTATTATACAGTGGAAGTGACAAACAGATTCAAGGGATTAGATCTGATAGACAGAGTGCCTGAAGAACTATGGATGGGGGTTTGTGACACTATACAGGAGGCAGTGATCAAAACTATCGCCAGGAAAAAGAAATTCAAAAAGCCAAAATGGTTGTCTGAGGAGGCCTTACAAATAGCTTAGAAAAGAGAAGCAAAAGGCAAAAGAGAAAAGGTAAGATATACCCATCTGAATGCAGAGTTCCAAAGAATAGCAAGGAGAGATAAGAAAGACTTCCTCACTGATCAGTGCAAAGAAATAGAGGAAAACAATAGAATGGGAAAGACTAGGGATCTCTTCAAGAAAATTAGAGATACCAAGGGAACATTTAATGCAAAGATAACCACAATAAAGGACAGAAATGGTATGGACCTAACAGAAACAGAAGATATTAAAAAGAGGTGGCAAGAATACACAGAAGAACTACACAAGAAAAGATCTTCATGACCCAGATAATCATGATGGTGTGATCACTTACCTAGAGCCAGACATCCTGGAATGTGAAGTCAAGTGGGCCTTAGGAATCATCACTACGAACAAACCTAGTGAAGGTGATGGAATTCCTGCTAAGCTATTTCAAATCCTAAAAGATGATGCTGTGAAAGTGCTGCATTCAATATGTCAGCAAATTTGGAAAACTCAGCAGTGGCCACAGGACTGGAAAAGGTCAGTTTTCATGCCAATCCCAAAGAAAGGCAATGTCAAAGAATATTCAAACTACTGCACAATTGCCCTCATCTCACATGCCAGCAAAGTAATGCTCACAATTCCCCAAGCTAGGCTTCAACACTATGTGAACCAGGAACTTCCAGATGTTCAAGCTGGATTTAGAAAAAGCAGAGGAACCAGAGATCAAATTGCGAGCATCCATCGGATCATAGAAAAAGCAAAAGAATTCCAGAAAAACATCTACTTCTGCTTTATTGACTATATCAAAGCCTTTGACTGTTTCAATCACAACAAACTGTGGAAAATTCTTCAAGAGATGGGAATACCAGACCATCTTACCTGCCTCCTGAGAAATCTATATGCAGGTTAAGAAGCAACAGTTAGAAATGGACATGGAAGAACAGACTGGTTCCAAATTGGGAAAGGAGTACATCAAGGCTGTATATTGCCACCCTGCTTATTTAACTTATATGCAGAATACATCATGAGAAATGCCAGGCTGGATGAAACACAAGCTGGAATCAAGATTGCCAAGAGAAATATCAATAACCTCAGATATGCAGATGACACCACCCTTATGGCAGAAAGTGAAGAGGAACTAAAGAGTCTCTTGACGAAAGTAAAAGAGGAGAGTGAAAAAGTTGTTTTAAAACTCAATGTTCAAAAAATGAAGATTGTGACATCTGGTCCCATCACTTCATGGCAGATAGATGGGGAAACAGTGGGAACAGTGAGAAACTTTATTTTCTTGGGCTCCAAAATCACTGCAGATGGTGACTATAGCCATGAAATTAAAAGACGTTTGCACCTTGGAAGAAAAGCTATGACAAACCTAGACAGCATATTAAAAAGCAGAGACATTACTTTGCCAACAAAGGTCCTCTGGTCAAAGCTATGGTGTTTCCAGTAGTCATGTATGGATATGAGAGTTGGACTACAAAGAAAGCTGAGCACTGAAGAATTGATGCTTTTGAACTGTGGTGTTGGAGAAGACACTTGAAAGTTCCTTGGACTGCAAGGAGATCAAATCAGTCAATCCTAAAGGAAATCAGTCCTGAATATTCATTTGAAGGACTGATGCTGAAGCTGAAGCTCCAATACTTTGGCCACCTGATGCGAAGAGCTGACTCATTGGAAAAGACCCTGATGCTGGGAAAGATTTAAGGCAGGAGGAGAAGCAGATGACAGAGGATGAGATGGTTGTATGGCATCACCAACTTGATGGACATGAGTTTGAGCAGGTTCCAGGAGTTGGTGATGGACAGGGAAGCCTGGCGTGCTGCAGTCCAAGAGTTCACAAAGAGTCGGACACGACTCATTGACTGAACTGAACTGACTGGAGAACTAATACCCCCAACAAACAGAAGATGTTAATACTTGATGAAACATTTCATTCCAGAGAGATGGTATAGTGTGATATCCTTGAGAACCACAGAAGCTCATCTGGAGACCACCTGAGGCTAGATAAAGGAGTTCATGCCCGGCACCAAACCTGACCTTTATCAGCAAACCTGTCCTGCCCTTGACCCACTGCTATAAAACTCCTCACCAAAACCTCTCGGGTTGGCTTGCACAATTTTGAGGGCACAAGCCCACTATGTCCCTCTTTGCCTGGCAAAGCAATAGTTATTCTTTTCTGCATTGCCCAAAACTCTGTCTCCAAAATTCAATTTAGCACTGGTACACAGAGGCTGAGTTTTTTGCATTAATCATTACTGAAACTCCAGAAACCTGCTTTCCACCAAAACATTGTAACACTCATAAAATAAAATTTTGTCCTGAATGTCAATCTGTTGTTTTTCAGGCGCTGTGCTGTGTGCTGGGGATTCAACAATGATGTTCCATGCCCTTTAACAGCAATAACAACAAAATCACAAAATCTTGTTATACATCCTCCACTTTCCCATTTGGCGGAGAGATTTCCCAGGTTTGAAACACTGACTACCCGTGAAACCAGCTGACATACAGATTCCCAGGTCCCATTCCAGAGTTTCCAAGTCTAGGTTTGCTGTGAGTTCAGATGTTCCATAATCAAATTTAGAGAAACATTTCTCTCCTACATCCCTTCATCCACTTATTTATTTGCTCATTTGACTATTATTGAGTGCCTACTCTGTGTAAGTCTTTGTGCCAGAGGCTGTCAGGGAAAAACAGAGATAAATCAGGGAAGAATAATGTCTTATATAAGACTCCTATAGTTTATAAAGTGTCTCTGTATGTGTATTTTGTTTGCTCAGTGGATTAAGGATTATCTCCCTCTTAGAGATAAGGCTTATTTGCTCAAAATCACACATAAGTAGGTAGTGGGAACTAGGATGAAGGTCACACAGTCAGTAGTGGGGAATGAGACCAAGGTCACAAAATCAGTGGTGGAGACTGGGATCAAGGTCG
Organism: Cervus elaphus; assembly: GCF_910594005.1. Classification (NCBI taxonomy): domain Eukaryota; kingdom Metazoa; phylum Chordata; class Mammalia; order Artiodactyla; family Cervidae; genus Cervus; species Cervus elaphus. The sequence continues at coordinate 60,191,265 of NC_057828.1, forward strand.
CAGTGAATAAACTGGGGACTAGGATGAAGGTCCCATAATAAGCAGTGGGGACTAGGATCAAGTTCATAGAGTCATTATGTGGTGGGAACTGCAACAGAGCCCAGCTAGGTCTTCCCAATTGACACAAGAGTCTGCTGTCGAAAGCTGATCTTGCTGTAATTTCAAACCTAGGAATTTGGGTCCCGCAGAAAGAAAGGGAGGAGAAAGATAGAGGGATCCTGGAAGCTGGTGTGTGTAGATGAGAAAAGGGAAAGGCCAGCTCATCCCTGTAGTGACTGCCAGCTAACCCGAAGGCTGTTACTCAGTCCTGAGGTGACAGGGGTCAAAGGTGGGGTCCCTGCCCCTGTGTGCCTGGAGTGAGCTCTGGAAATCTCTCAGCTTCCTCTGCACCCCTGCCTGCTTCACTTCCACCCTCCCTAGTTCTGAGGCACCTGTCCTATTTCAGCAAAGAGAGGGTGTCCGCAGAGGTCCTGACTCCCCCACACACAGCTCCCTTTATACCCTGAGCCCCCTGCTTCCCCTGGCTGACCACAGACCGCAGGACACACCCCGGCCTCACTGCCCACGTGTTGGCAGCCAGCCCTGTCCTCTCCCGGGGCTGGGATCCCAGGGCTCTGGCTGTCAGTTAAGCAGCCCTGACGGCTGACAGATTTCCGGAGCAGCCGGAGCCCAGTTAGCGTTCCTTCTCTTTTTTTTTTTTTTTCCTGCTCTTCCCTTCCCCTGGTGTTGTTGCAAGACTGGAAGCCTGACTGGAATTTAAAGCAAGGCTTTGGGATAAAAATGTATGCTAGCACCAAGCCTTGCTCTCCCAGCCTCCCCCTCTCAGATTGACAGCTGCCCACTTTCCGGGTCTGAGAACAGAACGCCTGCAGATTGTTAGAGGAAAGGTCTGCAGCACGAAGGAGGTGAGCGGTCACTGAGATGCCTGAGTAACCCTCTCTGTCTGGGTGCTAGTTGTCTTTTTATTCGGGGTACAGGAGGGGTGGGAGTCCTCCAGGGAAGTGTCTGGAATCTGTCCTTCAGGTCCCCAATCCCCTTCCCTCTCCTGAAGTCTGGGATGCCAAGAGGCACCCGTGCCTGCCACTAATCCATCCTACTCATGTTACCTGTCTGTTCCCCTATTGGTCTGTGCTTACGACAGATAGATAAATAGATGGATAGATAAGAAGGAGAGACTCTAAACAGCTTAGATAAACTATCCTATTTACATCTCCGGGTCCAATCCATCAATCCATCCTTCTGTCTATTGTGTTTGTGCTCTCTCTCAATCTGCCACTTCAGCCCCCATTAACCATTCATCTGTCTTCCTTCTGCCCTATACTTTCGCCTTCCACCCCCTATTTCCTGGTATCAGAATAAATCCAAAGCTGAGACTCCATGAGACATGTCCTTCCACTCCAGTTATCCTAGAAGGGTGGCCATGGTCGCTGACCCTGGTGGCTTCCTAGGATGTCTCCCTTGGGACATATGAAAATAGCTCTGTGAACACTCTGGGAGACAAACACCAAGGGACTAGTCTGCTGCTGGGCTGGTCCCAAATTCACAGATTTACAAATAGAGCCAAAAGTTGCTTAATCTAGGCTCTCTTGGGATCAGGGAGGTGGTGGGAGGTGACAGTGGGCTGGGGTCAGGGAAGAAAAGGAAGGCTTTGTATATTTGTACACAAAACGGTTTATCCCCTTTCAAGTGATTTGGACAAACTGGGTGAAGTGAGAGAGTAGGAGAGAGAGAGAAAAGATGGGAATTTTATATGTTTCATAAATGGCACTATTTGTTGACATTCAGTTAATTTCTTTAGATTCTCTGAACTTTAGATTTCACTGCTAACAGCATGAAGGGGCTATTTTGAATGACTGCATGCATATTAAGTTGCTTCAGTCATGTCCAACTCTTTGTGACCCCGTGGACTGTAGCTCACCAGTCTCCTCTGTTCATGGGATTTTCCAGGCAAGAATACTGGAGTGGGTTGCCATTTCCTCCTCCAGGAGATCTTCCCAACCCAGGGATCAAACCTGTATCTCCTGTGGCTACTGAATTGCAGGTAGATTCTTAATGATTAGATTTCCAGAAAATGGAGTGAAAATTCATGATACTAATGGTATATACAAATATCAATAATTTAAAAGAAAGGTTGAAAGAAAAAGAAAAAAGGAATGCCACCCTCATCTAATCAAGAGTCTCTTCCATATGCTAGCTAGGTGCACACACACACACACACACACACACACACAAAGTAGGGTATCTTGCCTTTTCCTGGGGCCAACAGGCATCTAATTATATTTGGCTCAGACAATGCAGCAAATCTCAAAGTTCTCGCTGCCCTTACAAAGACCATTACAATCCTGTTCCAATAAGCTATCCCAGGATTTGAGTCCATAGTTGATGGCCCCGAGGCCTTCGGTGCTTACACACCCCTCTGTTGACTTCTGGATGGATGTAAGCAAAGGAGGGCAGGTTACAGAATCTACTCTGTCTAGAAACTCTTTTTAACAAGAACACAATGAGATGTGGTAGACTTTGTTTAAACTGAGAAATATCAATTCACTGATTAGCTCAGTCCCCTGACACACAGGTCAGAGATATGGGTCCACTCCCTTGCTCCCCAAAGGGGATGATTTGCCACAAGAGGGCAGCATCATTCGACCCTGTGAAGTTCCCATCAAGGACCCAGAGAAACAGGGACAGCAGGGCTCCCAGCTGCTGCAGCCCCATTCCAGCAGAGCCCCTGACAGCTTCTAGAACTGCCTGGAGACCTGCTTCCCCATCACCGTTGGTGACTGCTGGTGACAGGTGAGCAGAGCATCCTTGGAACAGAGACACAGTAAAGACAGGAGGAGCAGAGCTGGGGGAAGCCCTGTCATCCTCTAGGGCTAGAGAGACTCTCTGAAAAACATCTGAAGCCCTGTTGTAGCCCAGGAAAATAAAGTTCAGCTAACATTTCACTCATCCACCATGTAATAGACATTGGCTGGCTCAGTTTGGGAGAATGTGATATTTATTTATAAGCCAACAGGGAGAATATCAGAAGGTGTCAATAAGTAATTATGAACCCTGAAGAAGGCCTGTTCCCTAAGCCAGCTAGATGAATATATGAAAGGAACTATTTTTTAAATGGGAGAATATTGCTTCCACATACTTTATTTTAGAATAAAAAGTTCTGAATAAACATTATTTTAAGAAATAAAAGGGAGAGATCTAAGCCCTACATTTCTTGATTCTGATGCTGGGAAAATCATTTAGGGCTCCTGACTTCTATTTAGTTTATTTGTGAATGGGGAAATGAGGCTGATGTTCCCTTACCTTTTTGAGGACTGGGTCTCTTGAGGCCCCTCCCAACTGTCTGATCCATGAATCCGAGGCATTCAAGATTTCACCACCGAAGGGAAGAAAAGCTTCCTTCTTACATTAAAGATAATCCCTGGAAAGAGAAAAGCAAACAGTGAAGCAGAAAGACAAGTCGTCTTATGTCTCTACTTATTCAAGTCAAAAAAGAAGAAATCAAAGGCTTTAAATCATGGGCTTCATGTTGACTAAGGAGCTTCTGAAAAGGAATACAGTGGAATAAATTAGCACTGTGCCAGGCACATCGTAGGTACAAAATACATGTCTGTATGAATGGACAAATGAATGAATACATGAATCATGAAGATGCGCTGAGCTGTGGCTGACTCATATGACTACTTGATAAAAAGAGCATCTCTAGTAAAGGAAGTTGCAAAAATTCCATGGGGATCTTTAAAAAGAAATAGACTATTTAGTGTGATGCTTTAGGAATTGTTCCATAGGAAGATAGTGGGAAGGCTTGATTAGTGTATGGACAAGCTGTATCACATCTCCCAGGGAACTTAATAAAAGTGCAGGTTCCCGGGTGCCACCTTGGATCTACTGAATCAGAATCCTCAGAGTGGTGCCTGGCAAGTGTATTTAATATGCTTCCAGCTGGTTCTCATGCAGCCATCCATTAACAGTTCCCAGATCAGCACCGGGGAACTACTGTTCTGGATGACATCTCAAGGGCTTTTCCAAACCAAGGATTCCACAATTGTGTCAAACTGACACTGGGGGTAGTGATTCACGCAAGAGAGTTCATTCATGAGCACACACTAGATGCTAAGTATTGGAAATATAACAGTAGATAAGAAAGTATAATCAGGTTTCTATGGTCTCTCGCTGAGTAAAAACAACCTGACCTCCAGAGAAGACCAGGAGAAATCTACTCCCACCACCATCATTATCATCAACCAATAGGACAGGATTTTTTTTTTTTTCAACTTTGTGTCTCAGAGAATAGAAATAATTGGTTAGATTATATAAATTTTCACATTTAATAAAGTGCTTTTACACACAGCAGTTACATGTTACAACGAGGCAGCTATGGTTATTATCCCAATTTCATATATGAGAAAACCAAGGCTTAGAAAAGTTTAATTACTTCCCCAGCATCATTTAGCTCTTATGTAGGAGGACCAGGAATCCAATCCAGGTTTTGAAACTCCAAATACAATGCTATTTTAACTATTCCCTAGAGACACTTCATCTGTGGAGTTTGGCTTAGATGTCCCTGTGAAATTGCCAATATTTTTTTCATATTTTATCTGTGCAATAATATCATCTCCTAAGGCAAGGAAAGTGCCATCTTCCTCAGTAAAATAAAACCTATATCTACAAGGCGAAGGGCAGCAGGACGGATTGGCCTTCATTTTTCCCCAAGATTCATCTTCCCTTGGTAAAATTTCTTAAAGTGTGTTCTTCAGAACACTGATCCTACAAAAATTTCCTGAAAAGAGGGTTGTTTTATCATAGAGGTTTAAGAAACACTTCACAACACTTACCTCATCCTAGAGATGCACACTGCTTATAATGTAGTCTGGGCTTTAGTGTGTTAAATGGTGACCCTGTGAAAAGATATATTCACTTCCAAACCCCTGGTGCCTGTGAATATTACTTAATATGGCAGTGAAGTGAAGTGAAGTTGCTCAGTCGTGTCTGACTCTTTGCAACCCCATGGACTGACTATGGCCTACCAGGCTCCTCCGTCCATGGGATTTTCCAGGCAAGAATACTTGAGTGGGTTGACATTTAAGATGATTTTAAATTAAGGATCTAGAGAGGAGTAGTTTATCCTAGGTGGGCTCTAAATGCAATCACATGTATCCTCATAAAAGGGAAGCAAACGGAGGTTAAATACACACACACACACACACACACACACACACACAGAAGATGCTGTGAAGATGGAGAAGAGGGAGATTTGAAGATGCTATTGTTGAAGATTGGAATGATGTGGACATAAGTCAAAAAATATGGACACCTACCAGAGCTGAAACAGGCAAGGAAAAGATTCTCGCTTAGAGCTTGTAGCGAGGACACAGCCCTGCCAATACCTTGATTTCAGGTCAGTTATACTGACTTTAGACTTCTGAGCTCCAGAACTATGAGAATGAAAGTCACCAGGTGTAAGCAATTAGTTATAGGAGCTACAAGAAACTAGTGAAAAAGCCTTTAAGGAGTCTTGCTAGGAGTCAACTCATTTAAAATGCTTTACCCAGCATTCCCCAAACCTGGTTAGCCATGGCGCTCTTTTTCCCTACAAGGCTTATTAATATCTAAACGGAACTCACATTATATGCAACCCACTTTGGAAAACACTGCCTAAGGGAAATCTTTTGTTAATTACCAGGGCCACCGCTGCTCATCTGGGGACAGAGATGCTCCTACTTCATTTTCTGACCAAACATGAGCCAGGATACTGTCCTGCCAACTCTAAAGCACAGCTAAAACCAGGGGGAGTATTTAAACAAGACTTTCTGAAGGCTGGGGACAACAAAAGGGGAATGCCAAGAGGGCTATAAACATAAAACTAGATGATGATGCTGCCAAAGAACCTTGCAGGGAGGGTCCATCAGGGTTCCCTGATGGGATATTGTCTTGCTTAGCTTCTCACCAATGGCATAGGGCTGCAAATATAAACCCAATACCCTAGAGCATCTTGAAATGCCTCTAGGCTTTGCTCTAGAGAGAAAAACCCACGTGTAAAGAAAGAGATGCTCTGTGCTGACCTAGATGGTGGGGTGGGAGGGGAGAGGGAGGGAGGTCCAAGGGGGAAAGGATATATATGGCTGATTCAGTTTGTTGTACAGTGGAAACTAACACTGTAAAGCAATTATACTCAAAAAAAAAAAAAGGTCCTACTCTATAGCACAGGGAGCTATTGATATATTCAGTATCCTGTAATAAATAAAAATGGATGGCATGGGGTGGGAGATGGGAGGGAGCGGACATATGTATACCTACAGCTGATCCATGTTGAGGTATGGCGGAAACCAACATAATATTGTAGTTACCCTTCAATTAAAAATAAAGAAAGAGACATAATGAAAAGACTATGAAAAAGAATACATATATATGTATATAACTGAATCACTTTGCTGTACACTAGAAACATGACATTGTAAATCAACTATACTTCAATAAAATGAATTTTTTAAAAAAGAGTCTGTCTGAGTTGGCTCTTCTGCAATAAGCAAGACTTATTCAGTGGTTGTTGGGTCTCACATAATAACTGTGTCCAACTATGGTGGGGTATCTTTGGTAGTAGTGCAAGAGATAAACATGGCAGAAAGTAATGCAACCCACTTCTTCCTTTCATCTAATTCCAGATGACACCCTCATCCCCACCATGCATCTGTGCATAATCAAGGACCAAGTCAAAACACAAGGCATAAGGTCAGTGTGGTCATCCCCCAGCCCAGGAAGGAAATGCCTCCCTCTGGTTTTGTAGGAGTTACATACAGAATTGCAATAATGAGAAAGATGTGTTTTATTATAGCCCCCATTTCCAGCCTTCCTTCTCTAATATCTACTTGTTGTTATGACTATTAGCATTATTTTATACACCTCTTTCACATGAATGGTTGGCTATAAAGCAGCACTCGTCTTGCGTTATGGCCATTTGCCTTATGTAGGCCATTAAGACTTTCCCACTCAAGCAAGGAGGCCTAACTTTATTTTTAAATAAGAGTGTGCTATGACTTCAAGACATTTGTACACTCCAGCTGGAAGGTGTCTGGCCTTTTTGTGAAGGACGAAGGACTTGGTGTCCTGGCCACTGAGTCACTGAGCATGACTCTCCAGCAGCCGCTATATGAGTTCTCCTGGCTATGGATTCTTAGGAAAACATTTGGAAAGAAAGCAAGGAACAGAGCAAGATGACTTCAAGATGGAAGAATGTTTACAGAAGAAGGGACCCACAAAGGACATGTGACAGACACAGAAGAAAAGAGGCTGCAGGGCTCAAGGGGCCAGGTTTCAGAACAATTACTTAAAGCTAGGCTGCCCACGCTCTTCACTGAGCTGATTCCTCTTGACAAGGAAGAGAAAGGGCCCAGGGAGGGGAACAGACTTATTGTCTCCACCAAGCTGCTGAATATTCTATGAATGCTCCTTTATGATAGGGAGAATGGCTATGTGAACTCAATTGATATTTGTAATGTGCAGAAGCCAGCCTCCTAGTAATAGACTCTAAAAGCATTCACAAAAGCCTTAGCAAGGGGCACTGAGAGGCCTGTGCATCCCTTCTTGAGATCTGAATGGAATCCTTTTTTCAAAGAGTGACCTCGGGCTCCTGGAAGGCCATTTCACCCCCAGAAGCTACAGAATTGCTTTATTAATAAATCTGAACAGGTCAGCCCAAGGGGTACATCTTTAAAGAAGTTTCTATAATTTCCATTCAATGATGGGAGAGGAAGCCACTTCCTCCTGCCAGGGTAAAGGAGGGCAAACTCTCCAGGCAGCCTCAAGAAGGAAGGAGAGTACATTCTAGGGGCGGGGAGGGTGGTGAGAGAAGGAAAAAATATCACTCTGGAGGTCGAGCAGCAGGCAACCCCTCCCTCTCTGGCTGAGCACTTGGCAGCTTTTGGATGCGCCTCAGAATGGTGACAGCTGGAAACAGGTGGATTGGTGCAGATAAAAGAACCCACCCTGCCTCTGGAAACGTGGAGACACTCTCCACTAAGCTTTATATGAGGCATTTGTTCTCTCCCCATCATTGTCTCTGCCTTTCTGAAGCCCTGGATGGAGCCAGTGTCATAAATACCAACATGCCAATTAGAAATGTAAGGATGCAAGCACAACTGTGCCAAAGTCCATGGGTCTGCAGTGGGCCAGCGATGGAGGGAAGACAATTGAAATCTAATGGACCCCCCTGGGGATCACCTGCCTCTACACACTGTTTCCTGCCATCGTCACTGACCCCAAATGGGACCATCTGACAGGGAATGGGCTGTGCAATCCGCAGACAGAGTCTGCGCCATATGGAGCAGGCATTCCAGTTGCCCATTGCAATACATAAAAACAATTAAGGATTCTAACTCGATTTCCCTGGCAATCGAGTTTAACTATCACTGGGCTCACTCTAATCGGATTCTGCTGCTGTATTTATTAAATATAAGTTGCTAAACATATGGCTCAAGGGATGGGTAATAGGATGTGGAGTCAGGCTTAGCAGGAGGATCATTTTTCAGGTCTGCCCCCCAGGTATTCAAGTCAGGCAGTGTGAAGCAGCTTACCACTGCTCAGAGCCAGCGAAGAATGGCTCTTTTCTGTCATGGAAGTGGGTTCTCTTAAGGCTGTATGTAGATGGTTAGAAGTTCCAACTAAGGAGGTCAAGGTTATGGGTTCAATCTTGGTGTCAGATAGCTTTGTTTCCTCTGTATTCAGTTAACATTTTAGTGAACAACTATTATATACCATGCCCAGGGCTAGAACCTGATGATACCAAGCTAAGTAAATCATGACCAACATGCCTGCCCAGAAGCCACTCAGTCTTAACATAGGAGAAGGACAGAAAAATAGACATTTTACTCTAGTGTGGTTTGTGTTGTAAAATAAATAAATAAATGTGCACAGATTGATATGTTTGGGAGCCAAGAAAGGGGAGTAATGAAAATATAATGTTTCGCATCAATTATACAGAGCTTTACCTGGTGGCTCAGTGGGTAAAGAATCTGCCTGCAATGCAGGAGGTCTGGGTTTGATTTCTGGGTTGGGAAGATCCCCTGGAGAAGGACATGGCAACCCACTCCAGTATTCTTGCTTGGAGAGTTTCATGGGTAGAGCACCCTGCCAGGCTATAGTCCATGGGTCACACAGAATCGGACACGGCTAACACTTTCAGTTTCAATTACGGTTTACAATTTCTAAGCCTAACACAAAACATGGAAGCAGAGGTGTGTTTTCTTCACAAGGGAAAGAACTGATATCAGATGTTTTAATTGTCCAAGGTCACACAGACATGAATCACCATCATGGGAAAACACACTGTTCCCCTGAGCCTTGCTAACCAGTTTACACGTGTGAACTGCTCATCACACACCGAGACCCTGTCGGCCGATCAGAAAAATTCCTTCTCAAGGCTCGTAGCTCAAATCCCTCACCAATGACTTGCAGCAGCAGCTTCATAGGCTAAGGTAACCCATTTATTAACTATCTGGATGGCAGCCCTCATTATTTATAGCCCAAAAAGGCAGAACCCAGAATCATGAGAAATGCATTGAGAAGTATAACTGTGAAGAGTGGCAGACAAACACACTTGCATATCCCTGTATCTCCCTGAAAATCCACAAATAGGTTGATTTTTTTAAAGGCGACATTTGGTCATAAGAGTCAAGAAAAATAAAGTGCGGAAAAAGGCCACGAAACTTTAGCTCTAGAGGGTGTAGATGAACAAGTGGTAATAAACTTAGCATGTCAGAGAAGGGCAAAAACAGAGCTTGCCATGAAAAAGTTCAGAAGCAAGCAGGTCTGTACCCCTGAAGCCTAGAAAAGCCCAGCAATAGCAAGCAGTGATACTTTCAGAAGTGGGAGTACAGGCAGGGCTAAAAGAAAAAACAAGCATTTGTTAAATGACTATGGAAGAAGCAGATAAGTTCCAGAGCCCCTCTCTTACTCTACAAAACTAGGCAACTGCTAACCCCAACCCAGATGTGGTCAGATGGGTAATCTGTGAAGAGGTGCTTCTAGCTAAGGAATACGAGGCTCAGCAGAGCCAACGTGTGGAACACAGAGGGCTGTAGGAGAGCCAGCAGAGTGCCCTGGAGCATCTGGGCCCTTACCCAGCTCAGGGTCAAGGACTCTGGCTATCAGGTTTAGACCCCTACAGCTCAGGCAAGAGATTAAGCAGCCTAAGACCTATACCCCTCAGGGGCTCTACAACGAAATGTCCAGATTACCCACGGTGAAGCCCACCTATGCACAAGGCAAGTGTAAACGCCAGAGTATCAAATCATCATGTGAATTTCTCACTGTTACAAGATCCTGAAATGTTGGAGTAAAAGCCTCATGAAAAAAAAAAGAGAGAGACCAAAACAAACAAATAATAAAAGCAGAGACAAAGCAGGAGGCATAAAGGAATTTTTAAGGAAAAAAGCCTCTGTTATTAATATTTGCATAAAGATGAAAGAAGAGATAACATACATAATAATAAGAGCTGACATGTACTGAGCACTTACTATATGCTGGGCAAGTACTCTCAAAGTAACTTACTGAGTCCTCACACTAACCCTGCATGAAGTGGATGCTGTTACTATCCCTATTTTACAGTTGAGAAAACTGAGACACAGAGGGTGTATGTTGTCAAATGTTAACACAGCTGGTTAAGCAGTTGAGCTGCAGTTTTCACCCGGGCAATCTGCTTGTTCAGTTTATGAGTTCAACCATCATGCAAACTATGCTGCTCTAAGAGGCCATAAAAAGGAACATTCAGAGAACAAAGAAGAGTTACTGGGAATTAAAACTACAATTGCAGAAATGAAACATTCATTACTGAAAAATAAAGTCAAGGAAATCTTCCGGAAAGCAAAACACAGAGATATAGAATGAGAAACAATAGGAGGGAATATGTAAGAACAAACAAAATAACTCACTTCCCTGCCCCTAAATCTATAGGATCAACCCAGCAACCCCATCTGAAGAAAAAGGGGAAATAAAACAAACAACTAATGCTCCAAAAAAAGAAAAGAGAAAGTGAGAGGAAGAAATTATTAGAGAAGTAATTTGAGAAAATTTTCCAGAACTCAAAGACCTGAGTTTCTAGAATGAAAGTACCTACTCGAATGAAAAAGGACATAGAGACACTCTCTTACGAAATGCCAGGGTTTCTGGGAAAGTGATAAGATCTTAAATGCTTTTCAAAAAGAAAAAAAATAGATTAAATGTTAAAAATTGGGATTAAAAACAATCTGAGATTTTTTTGATAGTCACATAGGCAACTAGAAGACAATGGATAGATGAGTTCAAGTTCTTGAGGAAAAACTATTTCAAATAGATTGCACTCAATCTATTAGAATAAAATAATGATTTTTTTCAGACATACATGTTATCTAAAATTTATCTTCAATTCTTGTACACTTTTTGGAAAACTACTGTGTAGATTTGAGAGTAAACTGAGAAAGAGGGGACAAAAGGGATCTAGGGAATCAGGGACCCCAGCACAGAGGAAAGTGTCATTCCTGTGTGCAACTGTAAGTTAAAGATGCTGTCAGGAGGACAGCTGGAAGCAGGTCCAGAGAGCAACTGTCTAATGGCAGGAGAGGATGCAGGCTCCAGGAAGGATGCTTCCCCCCAAAAAAAGGAGTGACAAGGAGAGATTATACCCCATGTGTTTTGAAACATTTGAGAGGGGATCTAGTTGGGAGATGAATTAAAGGCAGTTGCCTATATAACTGATTGAAAGGATAACCTAGTCAAAATACTCACCTCAGGGAAAAAACTATAAGAAAAAAAAATCCTAGTGTTCTATATGACTCAGCAGTATAAGCATCTTATTTATAACTTCACAGTAAGTAAACAATGTGTACTGATCCTATGAAAAGTCATGATATTCTTTCAAATCATCCCACACTGTCCTTCTTCCACTGAATCCAAAAGTCTGTTCTTTTATGTCTGTGTCTCCTTTGCTGCCCTGCATGTAGGACTGTCGGTACCATGTTTCTAGATTCCATATATATATATACACATACACATATATATAGTAACATACAATATTTGTTTTTCTATTTCTGACTTATTTCATTCGGTATAATAGGCTCTAGGTTCATCCACCCCATTAGAACTGACTCAAATGCATTCCTTTTTATAGCTGAGTAATATTCCATTGTGTATATATACTACAACTTCCTTATCCATTCAATGGGAAGAAGGAGAGGGTGGGATGATTTGAGAGAATAGTATTGAAACATAAATACTACCATATGTAAAATAGACAGCCAGTGGGAGTTTGATATATGATGCGGGGCACCCAAAGCTGGGATTCTGACAACCTGGAGGGATGAGGTGAGGAGGGAGGTGCGGGGGTGGTTCTGGAGGGAGGGGACAAATGTAAGCCTATGACTGATTCATGGTGATGTATGGCAAAAACCAGCACAATATTGTAAAGTAATTACCTGCCAATTAAAAAAAAGTCATAACTGTAGTAGGATAATGAAGGGAAGAGGGGTGTGTGTGTGTGTATGCACACGCATGCATGTGAGCACATGTGTGCATATGTATATGTATGCATCAGAGAGTTAAATTTCAATTTTTAGTACTAGTAAAATCAGTAGATTATGCATACCTTTGAAAAACTAGCAGTGTAAGCATGTTATTTAAAATTACTGAGGTAACTACCAAAGGAAGGATTAAATAATTGAAAGCAAAAATTGTCTCTGGGGAGTAAGAATTTGGAGCTGGGGCAGGGCAGTGAGGGTTCTATTCTAAACCTCACAGAACTATGTGAGCTTTCTGAATCGTGCACATCTTGTTAAAATTAATTAAAAAAAAAAAAGAACAATAATTGTCTTATTGAGGGCAGTATCCAATGGACACTAAAGAGTCATTTTGACTGGACTACTACAGTTTCTTTTGTGAGAGCACTGCTTCCAACTAGTTACCAGGGAGCTTCTCTGTGCTGAAATTCAACCCTCCGTGGACTGGAGCTTGCTGGGCCTGGGTAATCTCATTTCTGCCAGCCACAAATGCCAAGAAATTCACTGCTAATGGATCCTGGGGGACGCAACAGGAAACACTGGGATAAGCAGGATTTCACTGTGTGTGAATCAGAGCGAGCCTGGCCTGCTTTCCCAAAGGATAAAGGGTTCTTTTCACTCTAACTAGGATTTTTTTTCCCTTTCAAGGCAGGTTGTTTCAAGCAACCACAATACTAAGGAAGGAGGATTAAGGGTTTGAATGAAATAGGGAACAGGTTACTTTTCTCATTGGCCTGAGCCCAACAAGGTGGACCAGCTCTGTTCTTAACCTTATTAATCAGTAGGTCAAACAGCAAAGATGGAATTTCTATAATGGAATGAGACACTATGGACAGATATAAAAGCAGCCAATGAGGTTTACACCCTAATGGAGGGACAGGGAATGCACATGGGCCAGGCACATCACTGCATGCATATAACCACAGTAGGGTGACCAGAGGCATAGGAATCATCTAAGACATTTAACTTAAATCCTGAAGGACAGCATTTCCCCTGGCACATCTGGTTTAGCCATAACTGGATTAAAACTGAAACAGAGCTCTACCTTATCCATCTCTGCTATGATCTCTGGTGGGTGCCTTTGGTTGGCACCATCCAAAAGGAAAAATATTGGTGAAGATTGTGAGGGATTTCACCCATCAAAAGCCACAGTCTTTTTCCATTTCATTGCAGCATCTTATTTCTTCCTTTCTGCCTTCTCTAGACCAAACACACAGTGAGGTACTAATCCAAGGAGCTGTTGTGGAGGAAACACCTTATTTGGTTTCAAGTTTCCAAATGAAGGGACCTCATTTGGTAATGCATAAATTACCAAATGTGTAAGCCTCCTGGCCTCTGCTTTCAGGAAGAATGATCTCTTTGTTTGGTGGGTTTGGGAGAAGGAACTGAGCTATGTATATGGTCTAGTCTTTTTTTCCTCTTTTTTGGGGTTAGCAGCCTACTCAATGGCAAGACTCATCCTCTGTTTCTCCGTGGGATAAATTGCAGATCCAGGTCCAGGAGGGCTTCCCAGGTGGTACTAGTGGTAAAGAACTTGCCTGCCAATGCAGGAGACATAAGAGATGAGTTTGATCCCTGGGTGGGGAAGATCCCCTGGAGGAGGGCATGGCAACCCTCTCTAGTATTCATTCCTGGAGAATCCCATGAACAGAGGAGTCTGGTAGGTTACCGTTCATAGGGTCACAAAGAGTCAGACATGACAGAAATGGCTTAGCACGCACACACATTCCAGTGGGATGCTGGTATCTTTAAACCAGGCTTGGGTAGGCAAGTTTTTAATTCTGAGGTGTATTAGCAAGCCCCTTACCCAGAAAGCCAGGCCATACCCTCTAATCTGCCTTTTTTTTTAGCAATAACGCTTCCATTTTTATCTCCAACTGCCTACCGTTCCCTCATCCTTCAAGAGTATCACATATCTCCCACCAGGCTGCCTGCTGCTAGTTTCTAGAATATAGCAAGCTGTCTCACCCTCTGGGCCACTGTGCCTGCTGTCTCCTTTGCCCTCATGGTTTGGAACTCCCTCCTCACAACTGTTTTTGTGACTGATTCCTTACTTTTCAGTTCTCCCAGGGAGGTCTTTCCAAACCACTCTATCTCGTAAACCTATCTCTGCTCATTTTTCTTAATCATGGCTCTCTGTGTGTTGTCCTTATGGTGCTAATGATAGCATATATCCTTACATATTTATTGATGTATTGTGTTAAATCTGCCCTGTATGATGAAAACTCTGTGGGGCAGGGGCTTTATCTTATTCTTTATTGTTTCTAGCACCTACTTGCATATAGCAAGTCCTTAGTAAGTATCTGTTGAATCAATTAATGAAGTTACTGTTTTCTATAAAAGAATTTTTTTTTTACACCTTTAGGTATTAAATCATGGAATAGCTCTGTTTCCTAATATTGGTCAATAGCTCAACAAATAACACTCCTCCAGAGATCTCTTTCCCTCTGCGCTTCATTAAATCACCAGTCAGCTCCTGATCAACGGGATGTTGATCGCAGTGGGGCTTCCCAGACTAGCATGTGAACCTGGTTCTTACCAGGGACATTTTGACTTATCTGTTGCCTTTCTTCAACCTGTGACATGAGTTCTCACGCAGACTGTATTGAGCTTCTACACAATCCAGGCACCATTTCAGTTATTATTTGCCATGTCATTGTATTCAAATCTATCTTTTGTTTCTTCACTCCTTTCACATTCAAGTTTGCTTTTGTTACTGTCTCTCTGTCCAAAAGGAAGCAGTAACGCTCCCTTCTCAACTCTTCCTTCAATTTAGAGATCATTTCTTCCTTGGGATTTCTCCCTCAAGGCCTCATGGCACTCTGCATTTAAAAATTAATATCCATATACCTTTAAAACTTTTTATATTTTGATAGAAATAATCCTCATCCACAGTCTAGGTGGATTCTCTGGAATTTTTAACCACAGTTCTAGGAAGAGTCTATGCTATGTCTTATAGAGTTCATGAGTAAAACTGCAGCTAGAGGATACAACTGAGGTTAAAGGGCCACCTCTGGATCTAGAAAGATCTATGACCATCTGTCTTAGATGGGCCTGCCAGGACGAAGACAAGGGACAAAACCAATCATAGGAGGTTTTGTTCTCATGAGAGTTTGAGTTTAGCCCAACTATACTTGACCTGTAAGGCTCTTAAGTAGTTCAGTCATTCTTAGACTTCCCTAGTTTGAGATGTAAAGTTTATAAAGGTTTTACCCATTGTGACTCATTGCCTTAAAAGCATTCTGCCTGTGAATCATATTTATATATAATCATATATATATATGAATCATAAAATATATATGGTCATATATGAGACTTATTTAAGGCAGAGCTGTAAATGGCATTTGAAAATTATATCTCCAATTGCAAGTGGTGTTCCAAATTAGAGTATTCTGAATTTGGAGTGTTTTCTTTCATCTCTCCTTCCTGAGAGGAGAGGTCTAGGGACAGACTGCTGTCACAGTAGACTTTTTTGAATTTCAGAAAATTCTTATCCTTTTTATCCTGAATTTCCTTGGACCTGGGCAGCCCAGAGTCTTAAACAGATGATAGTATGGAATATTCTGATTTAATACACAAATGGGCCTAAATGCTATACCTAATGATGTCTAGGTAGCCTAAGAAAACTACTGGCTGGGTTCATGCTCTACACATGAAGAGAACATGTAGCAAGATAAATGTATTCACTTAGCTTTTCCTATTTTACCTTAATTTTTATTTTTAATAATAAATAGCTTCTAAAGCTTGTGAACTGAGTCTATTTATATTTTGTCCATGCTGTGTCTAATATTATAGACAGGCAAAAGCAATATCTACATTGTCTTATGTAATATTATATAAAATCCCATGGACAGAGGAGCCTGGTGGGCTACAAAGAGGAGGTTGCGAAGAGTCAGACATGACTTAGCTACTGAGCACACATACACATACATATGTGTGTATATATATATATATATAACATGTACATATATACACACAAATTGAGGGATAATCCTAAAATAAATATTTGAGTCCAATAAAATGTCCCTATCATGGCAATTTGATCTGACAAAAAAAAAGATATCTGACAAAAAAAAAGATACTTCGTCTCTCATTTATTAAGATTCATTGTTTCCTATTTATACATGTTGGAAAATGTTCTGTGGTAAGAGATACCAGCTTACGGAAAACAAATCTTAAAAGGAGAAGGTATGCCTGATGATATGCTTAAGTTAAAACTGTTGCTAGAGGCAACCTGAGTCACTGATCGCAAATAAAGTACTGATCAGAAAGACAGAAACTTGAAGGACTTCCCAGGGTAGGGTGGAGAATATATATGTCGTTGTCATTTCAGAGGAAGTGGTCTTGAGGCTCTGTTATGTGGCTTTTCTCACCCTTTCTATGTCAGCCTAGCCTATGGGAGAGAAGACACAGGTGTCAGGAAGAACATGAGACACAGATTTAAAAGACAAGCGAAGTTCGTCCCTCTAATTTAAAAGAAGTCGGGTTGCTGGTAATAAAGAGCTAGAGACACAATCAGAACTCAGGGTTCTGTCTTTCCTCAACCACTGTGCCCTGTGCCATTCCTGAGGAGTGAGATCCAAGAACCCCCAGTGCCTAACACTAGAAGTGGTGTAAGCCACACGCTTCAGGCCTGCTCAGAGCAGTTCATGCTCTAACCGACATCCTATGAAAAAGGGGACCGCAGAAGAAAGATCCCCAAAGAGATGAGTAGACTCAGACCACAGCTCTATAAATTCCTTGACTTGGGTCGATTATATCACATCACCCCTTCTTCACTATGGAATGGGGTGAGCCAGGGGAGAAGCTGGTCGAGAAGACATCTGGTTACTCCTGAGCCGAGCATCTAGCTCTAAACTGCAGACAGGGTGAAGAGACCAATAATAAAGGGGGCAAATGAAAAGACATCCCTGGATCTCTGGGAGTCCCAGCCCTTGAGGGGTTGCTGTTGCAAAAAGATTCCAAAGTAATATGCCAGTTCCGAAGAATGGCACCGTAATGGGATTCAGAGTTCATTACAAAGGAAGGAGGCAATTTTAATCAAGGTATGAGGATAAGATGAGAATTAGATTATCATAATTTGTGAGAAATGTTCCCTAAGAGCCTGTTCTTTCTGATTAGATGCATCATCAATAAATTAGAAATTGATAGTATAAAGTTTCTATATTATTGCCATAAGTATATGATTACTTTCATGTAAGGAAAAATTTCTAGGATGTAAGTAATTTTGCCTGGCAATGTTCCAGGCACATGGTAGGTTTACTAAATATCCACTGAATTAATGACTTGCTAAATGAATAAGATTTAATCTGTATTTTTAACCTCATGGTTTTATGACCACGAGTAGCCCAGAGGCTTAAACAAGTGATCATATGGAATGTTCTGATTCAATACACAAACAGGCCTAAATGATATACCTAATGAGGTCCAGGTAGCCTAAGAAACTACTGACTGCTTCATTAATTGTAAGCAAAGTAAACAAAGTGCCAGATGCGAAGAAATGTAATAACATTGAAGTATTAGCAAATAATACTGGCAAGGGGTTTGTGGGTTTGTTTTATTTTTGTTTGTGTTTAACAAGAAATATACTAACAATGGTTTCCCCAATGGCTCAGTGGGTAAAGAATCTCTGCAACGCAGGAGACACAGGAGACTCGTGTTTGATCCTTGGGGAAGATCCCTGGGAGAAGGAAATGGCAACCCACTCCAGTATTCTTGCCTGGGAAATCCCATGGACAAAGAAGCCTGGCAGGCTACAGTCCATGGGGTCACAAAGAGTCAGACACGACTGAGTGACTAAGTACATACTAATGATAAGTTGTATAAAGGTTTGTATTATTATTCTAAATGATCAGGAGAGCCAAAAGAAAAAATTATCTCCGAAGTCCTACCTTATTTACTTGGAATTTATCTTGGCTTCTGGAGCATTTTCTCATGTTTAGAAGTCTGAAACAGTGGAACTCTTTCTTATAATATCCCTTGACTCATAAGTCATAGGAGAACTAATAACACTCTAAACTTTTCTAAGGAGTTTAAGGCAATATTCATTCTCTAGCATCAGGAGATGAGCATATGGGTCCAGTGGGCTTTCGGAACCACCTCCTCACTGACAAGGATGGACTTTACTTCAAGCCAAGAAGAGAATAGAGGGAGCTGACACAGGCTTTCTATTTTTTACTCTAATGAATGCTATTTTCATTTGTGTTAGAGAGCAGTCCCCAAGAAGACTAGTGACAAGATGAAGGTTCACTGGTTTCCTTTTTCCCTGACAGGTTCAAAAGTGCTGTGCAGGTGGCAAATTAGACTTGGCTTCCCATTAATTGGTAGGAAGAAACTTTCTCTCCTGCTGTTCAGATTGTCATTGGATCCTTTAGCACATACTGAGGCTTTGTGAAATTATCATTATTATATTTATCACTGCCTCTGCTGGTGCTGTAGGCAATATTTCAGAGAAAATGATGAAGGGCTGATATCTAGAGCTCTTCAAGTAACTAGAAACTGGAGATAACTCTTGGTGGTGTGAGGAGAAAACCAGCTGATGTAAATTCTGAGCTCTGGCTTTGGGTAAAGAACTTATTCTACGGTTGTCCTTAAAGACTTAAAGAAAATTAAAAAGCTTTGAGATGGTGATTAGTGTGTAGGCAGCACAGTGTTTTACCTCTATTTTGTCACTTGAGCTACAGAGCAACCCTAAGCGGGGATTATTCTTTGAGCCCTGGGGATGTAAGGGATCGGCCCAACTTTACAGCTTGTAAGTGGAAAAGCTATTATTCAAGCCCAGTTCATACCTGGAAGGACTACAGCAAAGCAAACCACAAAGATAAGAGGATTGGTCATTCCTTTCTAGGACATTCCAGCAGAGTCAAAAACCTACATGGTGAAACCAGACAGGATTCACACCCAAGAAGGACAACTAAAGGAAGAACAGAAGAGAATGTGTCTTTCTAAAGGTTAATGGTCCTGTCCATGGAATTTAGGGAAGAATTTCTTCTTAATAGACAAGTCCTACCTCTGCTGTGGGATTAAAAACATGAGCGTGCAGAACATATGTAAGTGTTGAACATTATGATGATTTTATAACATATCGAGTTGGCTAAACTAAACTACATACCCTAGAATTCCTTTTCTAGTATGCTTCTGGCCATGGTGGGCTACAAAGGAGATTCTTTCAGGAGAACTGGAGTGTCAAAGGGAGACAGTAGCCATTTTGTTACATACAAACATCCGCTCCCAGTTATTTAACCAAACATATCTTAGATGCTACAGTGAAGGGGTTTTTCAGATGCAATTGAATCCCCAAATCAGTTGATTTTGAACCAATGAAAAGCAAGAGTATTGTGGATGGGCCTGACTGAACTAGGTGGAAGCCTTTTGAAGACTAAGCCCTCCTTGAATAGCAAAGATTCCAGGCAGTAGAGAAAGTAAACAGTAAAATATCACCACATTCTGAGATTTCTACACTCACATCATTGTTGCAGATCTGCCAACTCACCTCATTGACATGAAGCAGCAGCTGGAGCTACAATTGCTCTCTTCCTTCCTGATTGCCTGCCCTGTGGACTTCAGGATTATGAAGCCAGCTCCTATAGTGCATAAGCCTATATCTTGTAACTAATCATATATATATATGATTAATACACACAAACATACATAGATATACACAGCTACATACACATGCTCCTCTGGTGGCACCCTGATACAAACACTGAGAGACAGTAGAACTACTGAACTACAGAACTACTGAACTTTCAACCATTCCTGTCCACCAGCTAAATAGGCATATAGACAGAGTTAAGATGACAGGAGCGGAGAGGACACTGACTGGAACAGTATTCTAAGAATAAGTGGGAAAAATTAATATAAATTCATATCCAACAGTGACAGAGAGCATGTTCTTTAAATGGAACAACACATTGTATTAGTCTGTTCAGGTTGCCATAACAAAATGCCATAGTGGTTCAACCAATAGAAGTGTCTTTTCTCACAGTTGTGGAGGCTGGAAGTCCAAGGTCAAGTTGCTGTCAAGGCTGGTTTTAGGAAGAGGCTCCTCTTTCTGGCTTATATACAGCTGCCTTCTCATTGTGTCCTCTCATAGGCTTCCCTTTGTGTGTGCAAAGAGACAGAACTCTGGTTTCTCTTCTTCTGCTTATAAGGACACCAATCTTATCTGATTAGGGCCCCACTCTTACAACCTCATTGAACTCATTATCTCACCAAAGTGAGGTAACCTCACTTTCTGTCACATTGGAGATCAAAGTTTCAACTTACGCACTTTGGAACGACACAGTTCAATCTATAATGTATATCTTGTGAACAAAGAGAAGAAAAATGTTTCCAAAATTAGGACAGTCATTCCTACTAAGGATTAGCTAATTATTGGTAGAAAGAAGAGTTCTTCTTTTACACTGTTTACATTGTCAGTGGGTAGTTCAGCTCACTTTTTATTCAACTTCTCTCCTGCCCTCTGGTTTCCATCAACTGGGCAGAATGTCTTTGTCTTTTCTTTACCACATTGTATGTCAATATCAGCTTCTTCATTGTTTTTCCAAAGAAATCCTGTTCGTGTTTGTGAGTAGATTTTATTGAAGAACCATAAGAACAACAGAAAGCAGAGTTTATATGTCACCCCCTGCCCCATAGCAAAGTACCTCAAGTCTTCTTACCAGTTATAACTCTCTTATACTTCCACTGTGGGCCTCATACAGAATTCCCACACCTGGAGTCATCCCTTTTTCCCTCTAATGTCCCACGTAATTCTGCCCCTAATTTGAATACTTCACCAGTTATTGTTATGTAATATAACATAAATTTGAAGTCTCATCTCACCAACCTAAGTGATTCGTCAAACGCACAATGGTCTCCCTTGAAGAAGTTCTGGTAAAACATAGTTTCTCCTTTTGCTTGAAGAAAAATAGAAGTGTTCGAGGAGTTTGAGGCCTGTACAAGACAGCTACACTCCATCAAAAGGACACCCCTAAATGGATGACTATGACACAGCTTGTTAGTCATTGGTGGAGGTGGGATGATTCAGGCAAGGGACAGGGCGGAGGAAGAGGCGGACTTCAAGTGACCAAAGACAAGCTGATATTGTTTCATGAAGGCCGGATTAAGTTCTTTAAGAAAGAAGAAATAGGGCTTCCTTGGTGGTTCAGTGGCTAAGACTGCACTCCAAAAGCAGGGGCCCAGGTTCAACCCCTGGTCAGGGAACTATATGCCACAGCCTCAACTCAGAATTCACAAGCTGCAATTAAAGATCCCACGTGCCACAATAAGACCCGGGGCAGCTAAATAAATACTTTTTTAAAATAAAGAAAAAAAAAATGCAGCAAACCTGGTGTCATTGTAGCCATGGCTCCTAATCATCAAAGAGAAACAGGCACTGTCTTGACAGCCTGTTGGGACAGTTGGGCTCACGGCATATCTCATGCAGCTCCCTCTTAAAGAAAGCTCTCTGCTGCTCATAAAAATGACCAAATTAACACAGCAGCAAATTAATAATTGAACATAACTTTGCCACAGCACCAAAGGCCTAACATTTGTCTGCTGCCCTCTTGGGACATGGCCTCTCCACGCCCTTCCCTCATCTCACTACACAAGTACCTCTTTCCGGATCTCACTGAGAACCGGAAAGCTTGTGGAACTCTGATACTTGGGTGTCTGAAAAATGTTTCATCATTCAGTTTAGGAGAGACAACATGATGTAACAGGGAGAGTTTGGGGAATAATATATGTGAATGTGTTTTGTTAATGAATGAGAGAATGCATGCACGTACATTGTATTTTTAACAAGTCAGGAGCCAAGGGTACTAGTACCTGCTTAACTAATGCTCCTCAGAAAGTCACTTTCTCTTTGGAGCACTGAGTTTCCTTATTTGTAAAAATGGTATTATTTAACTAGACGCTCTGTAAGATCCCTTCTGGATGAATAATGACCATCATCCTAGTGATGACTTGCTATTTATTGCATGCCCAACATACCAGGGCAGTCTTCTAACCCTTGCACATGTACTATCTCACTTATTCCCCCAAATAATCTTATTAAAATATTATCATCATCCCTATTTTTCAAATTGACAGAAGCTCAGGCACAATTGCATCAAGTAGCTTGTCTAAAGTCATTCCCCTAAGGAGAAGAGCTAGGATTTTAACCCAGCAATGTGGGTTGCCTACACTCAGCCACTATGCTAGACTGCTATTATGAGTATGTTTTAATGATGTGCTCTATAGAAACAAAAACAAACAGATAAAAAGAAGCTTTGAGATTGCCAAAACAACATGGGTAAACAGCCAGTGTAAAACTGTGGATATTTTAACGGTGGTGGCAGATTCTTCACAACTCATGTTCTTCTCTAGGCTTCTTTGTTTTTTTTTCTCCCTCTAGGCTTCTTATAACTAACATGGAACAGTTGACCTGATGTTAGGAAGCACAAACTTATGTTGTGAAACAGGCAAAGCTAACTGGCCCCCCCAGGATTGAACACTTGACCTTGGGCACTTGATCATTTGGAAATATTTCACTTCCTATTTGGGGCAGCTATTTGCTCATGCTGTGCCTGGAGGACCAGGCTTTGAGATCACCAGCACAGACTGTGTTGATGGCCTGCTCGTGGGCAAATGGCTTCTTGTCTCACCTTCACCTTGGGAGCCATCTGAAGGTACAAAATACAATTCAAAAGGGGCAGCCTCTCACTTAGTGCTTAGAGACAGCTCAGAGCATCAGCTTTGGGTTAGCTCTGGTCCCTACTATAGTGAGCACATTTTCCATACATTGAATGGCTTGCCCCTTCTGCCTGCCAACTGCTAACCCACTCACCCTCCAGAATAGCCATTCACATTGACTGATCCCGCTTTGAACTTGCGTGGTATTGTCATCTCTGCAGCAGAATTTAGTGCCTGATTTTGAGTTTTATCCTACTGCTCTGTGGCTGTTTCATGTGTTGTCACATCTCATCTGCACCAACAGGTGCCTTGAAGAAAACAAGACATACCTCTTTCATTCCTCTGCAGTACCTGGGTCAGTGATGTACCGGAACACAATTCTGTTACTACCAGCAACATATTTGCTGGATTAGATCGAAAAGAAGAATTGCATACAGGGATCATCTTTTGGAGAAAGAGCTTTAGAATTCAGGAGTCTTTGTAGAAATGAGAACTCCTGATCATTTGCATGTAGGCGACTATGGGCCTAACTCTCTGTTGTCACAGCCACAATTGTCATTTCTTCAGATTGCAAAATCAACAAAAGTTTTTAAAGGATAAACGTCACCTGGGAATGATACTATCACAAAAACTTGAGACATGAAACAGCCAGCCATGGTTAACTCAATTCCAATTAGGCTGGTAGAAAGCAAGCAGAAAGTTAGATCCCCATGGGAATCACCTTAGGAAGGAACAAAAGGTCACGTCTAAAGAGGGAGTCATTCTTGGACAACAACACAGAAGGTGGGAAGGCAGGAAAGTAGGAATGCCAAAAAAGGAAGGGAGAAAGCCATCAGAAACTGTGTGTCATTAGGCCAACCTTTGGGGATGTCTCTTGAGTATATTTCTGTGATGACAAGGGCATGTGGAGATTCAAGACATTTTCTCCAGCAGGAGACACCAGATAGTATCTCATCAATTCATAGTCTAAGGAGTCAAGGAGTTTGCTTGTGTTGTCTTAATCTGATTGGCATTCTAAGCTGCAACAGAATAGTGATGTCTTAATTTGAAGAAACTGCTTTTCAATCATCCATCTCTTTCTGTAAAGCCATTATAACCATGGTTCTCAAAGAAGACTTATTGGGTGGAAGGGATGTTTGTGCATTTTCCCTTCCTGAAGTTTCCTAGGGTGGATAGTGGAACATCCGATCTGCTCAGTTGAGTGTGTATATGCTCAGAAGAGAGACTATTTGATTGCTCCTGTCAGGGTATGTGTGAGGTTGTCTGTGAAACAAATGTAGGCAGTCCCGAGCCAAATGTCCATTGCTGTCCAAGGCATCTGCAAGGCACATTTGTTTTTTGGCCGTGATGGAAAGGGGTTGGCTATGTCTGTCGTGTCTTTCTTTACAGCTCTGATCCCCTGAGCTAGAGGAAGGTGTTGCCATTGATGTCTTTCCCAGGTAGGTTTTTTTTTTTTTTTTGTAGATTTTATGCATTGACAGCCCAAAGCCTTGAGTAAGGAAATGATTCTTTAGGAACAAGACAAAAAAGCTTTTTTTTTGTCTGTGACATTTAGGACATCAGGCAGAATGGTCTTTCCAGATAAAGTTGGCTGGTGATGGGAAGAGTGGCATCTTCAGGTCATAAAGCACCATGTCTGTACATATTTCCTGCCGACAGGCACTTACTCCGTGTGCCAATCCCATGTGTTAATGTCACTACTTCCTCCTCCATGGGGCTTCCAGGCTTCTTTGCTGAATAATTCTGCCTGTGGAGCTTCTGTTGGTAGAACTGGGAAGGAAAACTGTGCTGACATGAACACCTTCTCCAATGAGTTTATTTTTTTAGTTGGCTATTTCCAAATATTTAAAATTTTCTAACATGCAGCAGGAAAAGGTAGAAAAAAAGAAATAAACAGCAGTTAACTACACATTATTATAATTTTTTTGCTGGATTCAGAACTTAGAATTTGACTGGGTATTGAATCTGGTGCTAATGCATACATTTAATAAACTTTTTAGAATACAACAATAGAGACAAGAAAGTCCCAAGCCCCTAGAGGTACCAGAGGGGTCTCTGACTAAGTGAACACAAATATCATCCAAGTGCTGGAAGAGGAGTGGGCTTCCCAGGTGGTGCAGTGGTAAAGAATCCGCCTGCCAGTGAAGGAGACGTGGGTTCAATCCCTGGGTAGGGAAGATCCCTTGGAGAAGGAAATGGCAACCCACTCTAGCATTCTTGCCTGGAGAATCCATGGCCAGAGGGGCCACAGGCCATGGGGTCATAAAAGAGTTGGACACAACCTAGTGACTAAATAAGAGGAGGAACATGTGGTCAAGGTGACTTGACTGTGGATGGAGATCTCTGCTCCTTCCTGTTAACCTTTTCATGGCTCCCAAAGATGCGTCCTGCCCCGACCCAGGGCATTACCGTGATCTTTTATGAGATGAGGAAATATACACAAGAACATTCTTTTTAAGTCCAAACTACAATTATCTCCTAGGGGTTTGGTAAAATAAATAGTTTGGGTTATTTTGGATGGGGGTAGGGAGAGCGGGTGTTTTCTCACTTTTTACTTGACACTTTCTTTCTTGTAAGAGGGGAAAAAGGTTACAGAAAAGTGAAAAAATATGAGCTTGTCTGACCCACCCTTCCCTCCAGGTATTGGGCAGCTGTAAATCTGGATTGAGCGATGGGTAAAAGAAGTCGGTCACTTTCAGTGATTTTTGTAGTATATCATTGTGATCAATGATTTTTAAAATTGTTTTCAATTTTATATGCTTTATAACTTTAGGTTAGGTTTTTAAAAAATGAAATATAGGGCAAGAAAAGGAAATTGAAATGTATATTTTTTTTCTTAAGTGAAATCAGTGTGAATCTTTAATAATATTAATCAAAATTTATCACATAAAAAAAAGTATATCTTCGGGACGTCTCTATGAAGTTCCCCTCAGGGTCCACAACTCAGAATTGCCTTAGTCTAAAAATACTTCATAACTCTGATGCTACAAGGGCAAGAATTCAGTCTGAGGTAGAAGATTCTGAAGAAAAAAGAGGTGCTTTCAATTACAGGGACTGCTATTGTAAGAAAGATGGCGATCATAGGTTCTCTATTCCTAATGATGAGAAAATGAATTAAAAAAAACACTTGAATAAAGAAAAGCTATAGCTAGACATAAGGAAGAATGAGTTAACAGTGAGGTTTGTGAAAAATGAGCCAACAACGGGTTCCTGTTTCCCTTCTTGAACAGTCAGTGTATGGATTAAAGACACCAGTGTCTCAGAGGAGGCTTAGGGGTTTCATCTCAGTGCATGGAAGGGACATGTCTAAGCAACCAAAGAAACAAGAAAATAGTGCAAATGTTCACAAACTTGGTGCCAGGACAAAGCATCCCCAGTCCCAGAAACAGTGATACAGTGGGTGTGGGGTGGTCTCTGGAAATCTATACTGCTTTTGAAGAATGACAAAACTTGTGAAGCACAGATGCAGTGCTGAAGTCTCTGACTTAGGTGCCAGGAGCCTGGGTTTGTCCCCTAGTCTGTCCCTAATTCATTAAATGATCCTGACAAGTAGCAGTTTCTTTGCCTGGAACATCCATACTTCATTTGGTCCTTCTGTCCTATGAGAAAAGAGCTGAAGAAGGTTTTCTAAGGTAGAAAAGCACTTTAGAAATCTGATGGCATATTCTTTTTATCAAATTTTACATCCCTCATTAATCACTCTCCCAAATTAATCAGAGAAAGCCATCTCTTCCCCCAGCTACTATGATACATGGGATTTCAAATCCACAGATACTAATTAGGAGTCTGCCCTGTGTGCACACCTGTAGAACCCAGTCTGCTACTTTCCACCTTTGTGATCTCAGGGAAATTATTCAAATTTTCTGAGTTTCTGTAACCTCATTCGTGAAATGGAGATGCTTTTCCTTGCCCACCCCCCACCCTGGTTGTCATGAGGATAAAATCTGTAAAGTTCTTGCTACCCTTCATAGCAGTCTGAGTTTTCTCACCCACAAATCCTTTCCTTCTCTTTCGATAGTTCCTTCTTCTACTTTTGAATGTGACTGTCTTGTGGCAGAGACTGAATGGCAAAATTGGACTGGAAAAAAGTTAAAGTTAACAGAAAATTGCCCAGAATTAACAGAAATAAGTGTTTTACTTTTTCCAAAAGCTATATATATATATACATATATATATATATATATATATATATATATATATATTCCTTTTGAGAAGGAAATGGCAACTCACTCCAGTAGTCTTGCCTGGCAAATCCCATGGATGGAGAAGCCTGGAGGGCTATAGTCCATGGGGGTCACAAAGAGTTGGACACGACTGAGCAACACACACACACACATATGTATATATACACACACACGTATTGAGGAAAGAGTCAGTGGTGCCTGTCCCTGGGTGTGTGGTGAGGGACATAAAATTCCCTTGGAGCTTCTGCAAACTCAACTTCACTGAGAACTCAAGGCTCTTCAGCAAACAGGACACATGGAATTTCTAGAGGTTCCTGTAATGATGTTTAAAAAGCAGACATATATTCAGTGAGGTCTTTTCTGGCCTCAGCTCTGGAATGATTCTTGCCCTTTTTCTGTTAAGAAGGGACTTATGGGAGAAAATAGAAGCTGTATTGTCAGACAGAAGAACAATGAAACCATGTTTTAGGTGGGATTTAAAAAATTACCGATATGGAACACTTCATTCCTAAAAATCTCTGGCATCAACAGAGAATAGATACAGCAGGTGCCTCTGGAAACATAAGTTTTCTTTTTTTTGGCAGTGGGGTGGGTGAGTCCTTGTTTAAAATAGGTTAGTGATATAACTGCAGTCCTCAAAGAGAGTATAATACCCAACCAGAGATCGCCTACTCTTTTCTTTTATTGCAGACAAGCTCAACATGATGGGAGAAATGTCCTTGAAGCTTTGAACTGAGAGTGTCTTCATAGGTGGAGGTGGCATTGCCATCTGACAATCAATTGGGCACCTGAGAAGTTGTTTTTGAAGCCACCCTTGTATCCCAAATGCTTAGTGGCAGAAGAGATCCTGTGGCAGAGGCTGGCTGGTCACTTCCCTGAGTCTAGGGGTGTGACAAGAAGCCCAGACTCTCCAGTGCGACACCTAAGGGCTTTCCTGATATGCCACAGGCTCTCCTCTCTAACGTGTCCTTTACTTATCCTCTTCCACAACTCACTGTCCCCCTCACCAAATGAATGAATAAATGAGTGAATCATTTCCAGCAACTCCTTAAAAGCAAAAATCCGACCCTTCCCTGCCTCTGTCTCTCACAACTCTACATTTTGAAAGATGGAACTATGGTACTTTGTCCTAGAACCAAGAAGTTTTGAGTGGTAAGGATTTGCTGACAAATGGTCCTTTGAGTTCTTGTGAGATAAAGATTCTAATCCCACTACCCAACCACAGGTATAGAACTTATCTGTGTGCATGTGTGCTTATTTGCATTCAACTCTTTGTGACCCCATGGACTGTAGCCCGCCAGGCTCCCCTGTCCATGGGATTTTTTTAGGCAAGAGTACTGGAGTAAGTTGCCATTTCCTCCTCCAGGGGATGTTCCTGATCCAGGGATTGAATTTGCATCTCCTGAATCTCCTGCATTGGTATGTGGATTCTTTACCACTGAGCCACTTGGGAAGCCCTTACCTATGAGTATAGAGTAAATATTTGTGTCCCCTCAAAAATTCATGCGTTGAAGCCCTAATCCCCATTGCACTGGCATTCAGAGAAGAGGCCTTTGGGAGAGGCATTAGAGTCACATGAGGTTATGAGAGGATCTCATGATGGGACTACTCCCCTTATAGGAAAAGGAAGAGACATGCGATCTTTGTCTGCCATGTGAGGTACAACAAGAAGACAGCTATCTGCAAGGGAGCCCTCCCCAAACAGAACCAACTATGATAGCAACTCGATCTCAGATTTCCCAGCCTCCAGAACTGTGAGAAATAAATTCCTGTTGTATAAGCCGCCCGGTCTGTGGTATTTTGTTATAGCAGCCTCAGCAGACTAAGACAGAAATTGGTATTGATCGTGGGGTACTGCTGTAACAAATACCTCACAACATGGATGTGGAACTGGGTAGAGAGCAGGAATTGGAAGAGTCTTGAGGTGCATGCTGGAAAGAGCCCATATTACCAAGAAAGGAGAGTTAAAAGTATTCTGATACGGGCTCAGACAGTGTGGGAACGAAGAGCTTGGCCATGTTCCTTGAAGGCTTTGAGATCCGCTCACATCTATGGCTCCTCTGCATGGAGGCCCTTGCGTAGCATGGGCAAGAATGGAAAAGCAGAGGGACTGGATCCTCCTTGTGCTGGACGCAAAGCCTGGCTTCCAGGTGCTAGCTTTGATAGGGGGATAATGTTCTAGAAAGCCAACTTGGCATTGGTTTACAGTCTGGAAAATAGAAAATTCTAAATGGAAAAAGAGAATTCCTGGGGAATCCTGCAAGAGATAAAAGTGGGGAAAATTGAGAGAGGGGGCAAGTAAAGGAATGAACTCTAAAGGAGAGCCAGGGACTTCCCTAGTAGTCCAGTGGTTAAGAATCCACCTGCTAAGGTAGAGGACATGAGTTCAGTTCCTGGTCAGGGAAGATCCCACATGCTGTGGGGCAACTAAATCCATGCACCACAACTACTGAAGCCCATGGGCCCTAGAACCCACGCTCCGCAATAAGAGAACCTACCACAATGAGAAGCCTGTGCACCACAACTAGAAAAAGACTGCACACAGCAATAAAGACCCAGTGCAGCCAAAAACAAACAAACAAACAAATAAATAAAACATGGAACCATTTTGTTGTGTGGTGTTTTTTTTTTTTTTTTATTAGTTGGAGGCTAATTACTTCACAACATTTCAGTGGGTTTTGTCATACATTGACATGAATCAGCCATAGATTTACACTTATTCCCCATCCCGATCCCCCCTCCCACCTCCCTCTCCACCCGATTCCTCTGGGTCTTCCCAGTGCACCAGGCCCGAGAACTTGTCTCATGCATCCTACCTGGGCTGGTGATCTGTTTCACCATAGATAATATACATGCTGTTCTTTCGAAACATCCCACCCTCACCTTCTCCCACAGAGTTCAAAAGTCTGTTCTGTATTTCTGTGTCTCTTTTTCTGTTTTGCATATAGGGTTATTGTTACCATCTTTCTAAATTCCATATATATATGTTAGTATGCTGTAATGTTCTTTATCTTTCTGGCTTACTTCACTCTGTATAAGGGGCTCCAGTTTCATCCATCTCATTAGGACTGATTCAAATGAATTCTTTTTAATGGCTGAGTAATATTCCATGGTGTATATGTACCACAGCTTCCTTATCCATTCATCTGCTGATGGGCATCTAGGTTGCTTCCATGACCTGGCTATTATAAACAGTGCTGCGATGAACACTGGGGTGCACGTGTCTCTTTCAGATCTGGTTTCCTCAGTGTGTATGCCCAGAAGTGGTATTGCTGGGTCATATGGCAGTTCTATTTCCAGTTTTTTAAGAAATCTCCACACTGTTCTCCATAGTGGCTGTACTAGTTTGCATTCCCACCAACAGTGTAAGAGGGTTCCCTTTTCTCCACACCCGTGAGGTGTTTTTGAGTTGTCAGATGGCTCAGGTCTACTGCCATCAGCTGGGGGGTGGGAACTTATTTGCTAATCTTTCCTGCCACCAAACCCCACCCTCCAACTTGTTATACTACTTGTAGTCATCCAACAAGTAGCGCTGCCTCTTTCTGGCACATTAAGCATTGTGCTAAACCTTATGGGTCATATAGAAAATATAGGAGACATAGGTATGTGCCTAAGTTTCTAACCTCACAGAGGGAACAGGGCTCATTCCTGTGTAAGCAAACACTAGAAAAACAGAAACAGTTTGCGACGGTACAGTTCACAAAGTGCTGTAGATGGTGGTTCTTTGTTGCATATTAGAACTAGTTGGGGGAACTTTTAAAAATCTTGAGCCTAGGCCATACCCCATCGAGGTGAAATCAGAATCTCTGGGAGTGGAACCCAGACATCAGTATATTTTAGTTGCCCAAGTGATTCCAGTGTTGTACAACCAAGTTTGAGAAACCATACTCTAACTGAAAACTAGCTCTAACGGAAAAAAATCCAAGCTGTACATTCATTAGCTCTGTAATCTTGGACTGCTGCTAAGTCGCTTCAGTCGTGTCCGACTCTGTGCGACCCCATAGACGGCAGCCCACCAGGCTCCGCTGTCCCTGGGATTCTCTAGGCAAGAACACTGGAGTGGGTTGCCATTTCCTTCTCCAATGCATGAAAGTGAAAAGTGAAAGTGAAGTCGCTCAGTCATGTCTGACTCTTTGTGACCCCATAGACTGCAGCCTACCATGCTCCTCCATCTATGGGATTTTCCAGGCAAGAGTACTGGAGTGGGGTGCCATTGCCTTCTCCGAATCTTGGACTAGCCAATGATAATTCTGGGGCCTGACTATTCCAAAGATTTTTGTAAGTCCCATGAAGAGCACTTTATGTCTCCAATGATTAGCGTAATGACTGCCGCACAGAAGGTACCCAATAAAGATGCACTTATTTGAATGGATAATATTGGAAGAGTTATTTAATAAGCTTACAAATTAATAACAGTACTATTTGCAAAAGGTGGTTTAATGATAATATCAGTAGTAAAGGTTGTGATGATTCAGATTCCAAGGTAAACAGTAGAGTTAAGGCCTGGAGTTTAACGTGGTGGCTATTCATAATGATATACCACACATGTTTGCTAAATTGAGAAGTGCCTTGGGTGGATTGGAAGAATCAAGAGTAAAGCCTTTTAGTTCACCTTGGGAAATTATCTGCTTCATTGCTCTGGTCTCTGTCCATCTGTCCATGTACCACTGAGATGCCAAGCCAATAAGCCTATGGCAGATGTCCAGGAAAGTACAGAGTATATGGAAAAGCTAGAGAGAGGGGGGGAGGGAGAGGAAAGGAGGGAGAAGACAGGAGTTGGGGGGGTGGTGGGTAGTAGGAGGTGAGGATTTTGGTAAAGGAGGAAGAGGAGGGTATGACAGCATACCAAGAAGGAATTAAGACAGGTTGGGAGGATGGAGAGTGATGGAAGAGACAGTGAAACGCTGGCTGGGCCAATGGTTCCAGGCAATAAGATGACAATAAAGATTTGGCTTTATGATGATTTGAAGCCCCAGGAGATGAGCGCAGAGAAGAGAGGAGGGGACTTGTCAAAGGAGCTGAAAAACCATAAGAATTCAAAGAACGTGTCTGTATAGCCCACCAAGAGCAGGTCAGGTTTTACTTTCCTGGCACTCTGAAAGCCTGAAGTTTGTTAAATTGCCTTCCATTCCTGAAAAAGCCCAGGCAGGCAGCTCCCTCTGGGACTCGCATTAACCCTCGTGCTCCACCGCCAGACACACGAGCTCACTCCACCGGTCTGTCTGCAGTCCTAGCCTAGCAAGCACGATCAAACTTTATGAGGCTTGTTACAAGCAAATTACATGGGAAGCTGCAAAGGGTTGGAGGGAGGAGGATGGCAGTGGGGGGCCAAGTACACTGCTGGGAAAGGGGCGCCAGGGTAGGGATACTGGGCTCAGCCTCGACTTGGAAGGCATTAGAGCCCATCACGGAGCAGCTGGCGGCTCCCGCCTCCAGGGCCCAATTTTCCAACTGATGACTTGAGCGTTCACACCTGCACTGGCTGGGACCGAGGCCCTCCTTCCGCAGAGTTAATGGAGCAAGCAGAACTGAGGAACACTTTTGGCCACGACAACAATTTCTCTCCTCCTTGGCCCCACCCTCTCTACTGGCAGAGAAGGTTTCTCTCCAGGCCCATGTCAGCTTCTCCTTCCAGGCCTCTCTGCTGCTGAGGTGTGCAGTCCCCACCCTGACCTCCCTCTCCACCCGCTAGGCAGCCTCAGAGAGACCTGCTCCAAGACACACAAGAATCCCAGCACCTCTCCCCTGAGATGAGCTGCTGGTCTCACCCTTCCCCAGTGGCTTCCACTTCCCCTTCCAAATGTACAGACCCGAAACTATTCACTGGACTTTGTTCTGCATAGCACAACCTCGGACAATTCTGCTTACTTTTATTTGGCTTCCTCAGTAAATTCTGCTGGAATACAGACTGGGGATGGAATAACTACAGATATCCCTGGAGCTGGGATTCCTGTGGCTCAATGTAGCTTTTACAGAGAAGCAAAAAAAACTCATGCAGATAATTTTGCTTGAACATTTTCCTATAGGAATTGAATCTTTGGAGAGTCTCTGCAACCAGGGTTCCTCTCTCTTCAGCACTACACATTTGTGTGTGTGTGTGTGTGTGTGAGTGTGTGTGTGTGTGTGGCTTCCCAGGTGGCATAGTGGTAAAGAATCTGCCTGCCAATGCAGAAGTCGCTAGAGACACGGGTTCAATCCCTGGGTCAAGCAGATTCCCTGGAGTAAGAAATGGCAACCGACTCCAGCATTCTTGCTTGGAGAGAGAAGCCTGGTGGGTTACAGTCCAGGGGGTCACAAAGAGTTGGACGTGACTGAGCAACTGAACGTGCACACATGTTGTGTCAGCACACATGTGTATACACACACACACACACACACACACATGTTCAAATGAAAACATGGTCACTCACAATCTTGCTGGAACAGGACCAAATCAGAGTGTCTAAACAGGACTGATGGTTTTAGACAATTTAGGAGATGGATGCAGGGTAAGTTCAACCCTGGGCAGTTTTGGACAGATGCTTTAGACCAATCTGAGATGCAGGAAACCAGGGAAGCAGAGAAAAGATGCTATGTGAATGATGTTATATAAATTTTCTCTCCCGGCACAGCCTGAGGTGGTTAGATGCTGTTTCTATCCAATGGGAGCTCCTTATGCTCTCCCACTAACGCTGGAAAAACATTCACTTAGCAGGCTTGTCCAAACAATTCCCTTTTTAATTCAGACATGATGAACTGCAGGGGGGAGGCAGAGCCCCAGGGCTGTCCACCTCAATACCATCACTCCTGACAGGGCACAGAGCCTCGCATCCACCTCAACGGTCCATTAAAAAGCCTGATGGGGAAACTGTGCTTATGGTCAGGTTACAGAACAGGCGGGAAGCAATTAATGCCTTTCCCCACAGCCCCTTTCCTTCTATTTTCTCTCCTTCCCAACGCCCACACAATGCGTGCTCACAAACCCAACTCCATCCCTGGCCTTAAACACTCTCTGACAAGCTCTTTCTCTGGCACACCTAACCTCCTTGCACAGTGGTTCTCTCGGAGCACATCTTGCAGGAAACACCATATTCACACGTGGACCTCTCCATCTCAGATCACATCTAGACCCACAGACTCTTCCTTCTCTTCCATCCACACCTTCGTCTAAACACATTCTGGTGCAGCAGTAAAGAACTGCCTACCAATGCAGGAGACAGAAGAGACACGGACACGGATTCGATCCCTGGGTTGGGAAGATCCCCCGGAAAAGGAAATGGCAGCCCACTCCAGTATTCTTGTCTGGAAAATTCCATGGACAGATGAGCCAGGTGAGCTACAGGCCATGGGGTTGCAAAGAGTCAAACACGACTGAGCACACAGCACACATTCATTTGCCATTTCATCTCCCTGACCTTGAACCTGCTTCCATCTTCTTTTCATACACAGTCGTTCAGAAAAACAGCTCTGCCTCCCTTCCTTCCCTAACCCAACCCTCCACCATGGCTCTGATTTCCCTCCACCTCTCAGCGGCCAACTCAGCACCTGCCCACTCGCCTCCTGGAGCTCAGAAGAAGCTTCTATGCGAGGCAGTCTTATAACTATTTTATTGCTCCCTCTCTCTCTCTCTCTCTCTCAATATATTCCTGTCCTTCCAACTGAACTAGATTCCCCTGAGTTAAAAAACCTGCCTTTGGATTATGTAACAAGTTCCTCGGGGAATACATGAAGATTCAGCCAGTCAAAAGTAAAGCGAACTGCCAAAAAAAAAAAAAAAAAACTATTAAAAAAAAAAGTGGCTAGTTTACACAGGAACCTAATTAGAGAGAGATCTAGTTGGTGGAAAGTAGTGGGAATCAAGACAGTACTAGGTTGGAGAATGTTCGTTTCTTATCCAACAGCCATTTTGCAAGCGTTAACAGGATGAAAAATGCCACTGGGGAGAACAGGCATCTTTGAATACCTAATATGTGCTTTCCGAGGTACAGCAACTGTTCAAATATAGCAGTATTCACTTCAGCAATAAAAAACATATACCACAAGTGTGATTAATTAGCCAGAGACGATCTATACCATATGCTATCAGACAGTCACTATTATGATGAAGTTTAATAACATGACATATCACACTGTGATTAATATACATTCGATTATTCAAATATGGCTGTGCTGCGCTTATAGTTTCTTTGTAAGAAATGGAAATCATTGTAACACGTTTCACACATATTTCCATATATAACTTTATTTTTCTGTGATATTTCAAGAAGTTGGATATTGTCCCCATGGGACTGCTCAAACAAAAATCTCGCGTACATTGGAAGCAGGCTGGCTTCCAAAAAGAGCAGTGTGAGATGTACCTATGAGGAAGGCAGGTGGCTGAGGGGCAGGGCAGAGCCAGAGAGAGAATGGAAAGGCCTTTCTGTTTGGGTCTTTGCAGCACTGGCCCCCTCAATTTTCTAGAAAAGATACACAATAACAAAGAACTGCTAAGCACTTCTTGTTGTGGGAAATTGAGACTACTAAATTCAATCGACAGGCCAACGTTTAAGATGCTATCTAGTGCAGGGGTCAGCAGATAGCAAATCCGCCAGGAAAGGGGCAGATAGTAAATTTTGTTGATTTGGGGGCCATATGGCCTCTGTCACACCTGCTCAACTCTGCCGCTGAGACGCAAAGGTGATGGTAGTCAATAATCAATGGGTAGAGCCCCACTCCAAGAGAACTTTTTTATGGACACTGATATTTGGATTTCATATAATTTTCACATGGCGCCAAATATTATTCCTCAGTTGATTTTTTTTTTATTTAAATATGCAGAAACGATTTGTAGCTCATGGGCTGTGGAAAAACAGGTGGTGGGCTGGATTTGGCTCATGAGCTGCGGTTGCTGACTCTGATTTCAAGTGTTTTACTGCAGACGTTTACTGACTCTCTAACTCCCTCCCTGCCCTGTCCTCTTCTCTCACCCCTCTCTACTTCTCTCTCTTTTCTTTCTCCACCTCCAGCTTCTGCCTGTTTCACCTCCAAAAGTTATCAAGGTCATCCTGATATGCCAGATACTGTATCTATGGAATCCTTTTCTGTCTTTTCTCTTTTCTATTTCCAAAGAGTGGGGATTTCTGTTATTTCTTCTAGGGGAAAAATAACACTGAAGAGATGCCTTTCTAGACACCCTTCTCAGAGAAGCTTCTTCTTCTCACCTCCAGAGAATGGGAACTTTTACTCCTGTTTAGGAGTAGGGAGGGAGCAAAAGCCTTCACATATCTTCTGTCTGAGCATCAGCCATGTTTCTCTACATGTTCCTACCAGACAACACAGCCAGCCCTTCAGGAAGTGGTGGAGAAGGATGGAGACCTGGTCAGTCATTTGGGCCCCTGAATAGGGACTCACGAAGCATAGGTACTATCACCCACATGTGTGTGCTTAGTCGCTCAGTTATGTCCAACTCCTTGCGACCCCATGGACTGTAGCCTGGCAGGCTCTCTGTCCATGGAATTTTTTAGGCAAGAGTACTGGAGTGGGTTGCCATTTCCTCCTCCAGTGGATCTTTCCAATCCAGAGATTGAAACTGCTTCTCCTGCATTGGCAGGTGGGCTCTTTACTGCACCGCCATGTGGGCAGCTGCTCCCCATACCAGTCTTACCAATCCTCAAACCGTATCAAACCATGTCCCATGCCAATTCCCTGCTGGGGGATCTCTGGAATCCAAGTTGACATTCATTCTGCACCGGAGAGCTGGAGGTAAAGTGGAGACATTCAGAGGCTCACTGTGTCTTGTCTCTGAGTTCTCATCCAGAAGCACAGAATTGACATTGGAAGTGGACCTCCAAGCAATATGCATGTGAACTTTGCATGGGGTACACTTTTGCCTCAGACCAACCCTGACCTCTATAGGCTATAATGAGCTAAATGATATGTGAGGAGCCAAGCAAAGTGCTAAATTGCCCCCAATTTGCAAAGAGGGACACTGAGGTTCAAAGTCAGGAAGTTAAAATGTCCACAGTCACAACGTGAGATACAGCTGCTGTAGAAAATCACAAAGACTTCTCTCTATCACCAGTCCTTGGTCTCTGTTACTTTATTTGTCAACTGGGAGCACTCTAGCATTTCTACAGTCATGACATTTGCCAAAACGCAATGGCACGAGGTCAATTAACGTCATACACGGAGCATCCCCTCTTCCACCCCCAGGTTCTGGGAATGGGAGAAATTCGACTAGATCTAAAACAAGCAAAATCACTGAACTAAAGACAAGTACATGCTGTAAACAAAAAGTCTTCGTCCCTACTCTGGTGCTGTCCTTCCCCTGTGATCTATGTTATCTGGTTCATGATACTTGCCTGTGAGAAGCCAATAAGCAATGGGAGGTTCCTGAGAGCTGGGGAAAGTCTGAACACGTTCACAGCATTTTAAATCTCTCTACATAGTCTGATACCACTGCAAGCCCACACTCTCCCTCCAACTAGTTATTTTTAACAACAGCAAAATAACAGCAGCATAGCTGTAGGGATGGGCAGCCGGGAAGTGCTGTACCAACCGCCAAACCTCCCCTCTGCCTGCAAGCAGACAAGCAAAGCATTCTTCTTTTGAATGAGAACTCATCTCTCCAAGGGCCTAGAATCCATATCGGTATTAACCAACTGGTCATCTACTCAAACTGTTGGAAAAACAAAAGTGTCTTGCTACTCTGCATTGCAATTGCAAGAGGTCAAGGTGGATTTAATCAAAGCTCGCATCATGTGAGCAAAAGGCAGGAAGAAACAAAACTGATATGTAGAAAGGGGTAATGATTGGCCAGTGTATAGTTACTCTGAATCAAAGCACATGGTCCTGTGAAGAGCAGCTAGGATTGTCAAGATACATCCGAGAAGACCCCAGCAGGAGTTTGTAATGATATTCCTCTACAGTGTGAGTTATATGTTAAGCAAATATCCTCAAATATTTCATGAAACAAGCTATCAAAAGCCAACTGTTGACCGTGTGTGCTTTCCTTTGAAAGAACCAGAATGTATTATATGATTAGTTCAGAGGCTCGATATTTAGGACATGGAGGAGGAGATATGGGTATGCCCAAATCACAACTTAAAAGATAAGACCTGCAAGGCCAGTGGAGCAGAATTATGCCTAAGCACCTCTTTAAAGAAATGGTTCTAACATTTAAGACCCAAATGAGAATGCAGTTTACTTTTGGACAACGTGGAACCCCACCCCTCCATTTTCCATGCAGAGAAAATCTGAGTTACAGTCTGCTCTGGGCATCTGTGGTTCTGCATCTACATATTCAGTCAACCTCAGATTGTGTAGTATGCATTTAGTACAAAAAAAAAAAATTCACTTGTAAGTGAACCCACGCAGTTCAAAGTCACGTGGTTCAAGGGTTAACTATACTTAATAAATTCCTCATGGGAACATTTCAATTGATTACAAAGCCAGCAATGAAAAGATGTTGACATGAACAAAAACTCTTGTCTCTGCCATCAATTAGCTTACAGTCTAATATGGAAGCTGACATGAAAATAAACAATTACAGTACAACACAATTAGATAATATCTACAAAAAAAGGCATGAAACGGAAATAGCTATCATTAGTGTTAAGCTCAGCAAGTGACTTAGGGACAGATTATTTATATTATTTATGTAAAATTTAAAAGGTATGAGAGTCTAGGGTAAGTGCCTTAATCTTCCTAGGAAGGTCAGGGAAGGCTTCTTAGAGGAGATACTACTTGTTTTCCAAAAAGGCATGCAGGCTGTATCCCAGACAGAAGAGACCACACACACAAAGGCACGGTGACATAAGAGCATGGTGTATACAAGCAGTTAATAGTAGATCAGAGGCTCCTGGAGGAACTTAGCAAAGTGAGAATCTCCCCTATATGATTCTTCCCTCTAAGGACATTTGTTGTTGTTTAGTCTCTAAGTTGTGTCTGACTCTTTTGCAATCCCATGATTGGGGCCCATGAGGTTCCTCTGTTCATGAGATTTCCTAGGCAAGAATACTGGAGTGGGTTTCCGTTTCCTCCTCCAGGAGAACTTTCTAGCTCAGGGATCGAACCTGTGTCTCCTGCACTGGCAGGTGGATTCTTTACCATTGAGCCACCTGGGAAGGACATAAGTGATTCTTCAAACCCTGACTACTTTTCTCCAGTGGGAGGCATGGATATCTCAGTTGGCCTCTTGCAGATCCATGAGTAAGCTCTCCATACCCTGTTTCCATACCTGTTCTGCTCCCCTAGCTGGTGATGATCTGTCCTGGTAGAAGCATTAGATTGCATGCTGTTTTTCAGCCAGTAGGCAGAGATAATCAAGCTATTTCAAATCCTAAAAGATGATGCTCTGTAAGTGCTGCACTCAATATGCCAGCAAATTTGGAAAACTCAGCAGTGGCCACAGGACTGGAAAAAGTTAATTTTCATTCCAACTCCAAAGAAAGGCAATGCCAAAGAATGTTCAAACTACTGCACAATTGAACTCATCTCACATGCTAGCAAAGTAATGCTCAAAATTCTCCAAACCAGGTTTCAATAGTATGTGAACTGTGAATTTCCAGATGTTCAAGCTGGATTTAGAAAAGGCAGAAGAACCAGAGATCAAATTGCCAACATCTGTTGGATCAAAAAAAAGCAACAGTTCAAAAAAAAAAAAAATACACCTCTGCTTTATTGACTATGTCAAAGCCTTTGACTGTGTGGACTACAAAAATTGTGGAAAACTCTTAAGAGATGGGAATACCAGACCACCTTACCTGCCTCCTGAGAAATCAGTATGCCGGTCAAGAAGCAACAGTTAGAACCAGACATGGAACAATGGACTGGTTCCAAATTGGGAAAGGAGTATGTCAAGGCTGTATATCACCACCCTGCTTATTTAACTTATATGTAGAGTATGTCATGCGAAATGCCAGGTTGGATGAAGCACAAGCTGGAATCAAGATTGCCAGGAGAAATATCAATAACCTCAGATAGGCAGATGATACCACCCTTATGGCAGAAAGTGAAGAAAAACTAAAGAGCCTCTTGAAGAAAGTGAAAGAGGAGAGTGAAAAAGTTGGCTTAAAACTCAACATTCAGAAAATTAAGATCATGGCATTTGGTCCCATCACTTCATGACAAATAGATGGGGAAACAATGGAAACAGTGACAGACTTTATTTTTTGGGTCCCCAAATCATTGCATATGATGATTGCAGCCATGAAATTAAAAGATGTTTGCTCCCTGGAAGAAAAGCTATGACAAACCTAGATAGCATATTAAAAAGCAGAGACATTACTTTGCTGACAAAGGTCTGTCTAGTCAAGGCTATGGTTTTCCCAGTAGTCTTGTATGGATGTGGGAGTTGGACCATAAAAAAAGCTGAGCATTGAAGAATTGATGCTTTTGAACTGTGGTGTTGGAGAAGACTCTTGAGAGTCCTATAAGGAGATCAAACCAGCCTATCCTAAAGGAAATTAGTCCTGAACATTCATTGGAAGGACTGATGCTGAAGCTCCAATATTTTGGCTACCTGATGTGAAGAACTGACCCATTGGAAAAGACACTGATGCTGGGAAAGATTGAAGGCAGGAGAAGAAGGGGACGACAGAGGATGATATGGTTGGATGGCATCACTGACTTGATGGACATAAGTTTGAGTAAGTTCTGGGAGTTGGTGATGAACAGGAATGCCTGGCATGCTGCAGTCCATGGGGTCACAAAGAGTCAGATACAACTGAGCAGCTGATCTGAACTGAGGCAGCCACAGGCCAAGCAGTGCTGCCACAAACTTGCCCCACACTCACAACTTTGACCACAGCCACGGGAAAACATGCTCCGAGAGCCTGTTCAAGTTGCTTCAGTCGTGTCTGACTCTGTGCAACCGCAGAGACGGCAGCCCACCAGGCTCCCCCATCCCTGGGATTCTCCAGGCAAGAATACTAGAGTGGGTTGCCATTTCCTTCTCCAACGCATGCAAGTGAAAAGTGAAAGTGAAGTCGCTCAGTCGTGTCTGACTCTTCACGACCCCATGGACTGCAGCCCACCAGGCTCCTCCATCCATGGGATTTTCCAGGCAAGAGTACTGGAGTGGGGTGCCATCGCCTTCTCCCTGAGGGCCTGGGGTCCAAGCATATTTACCAACTGTTACATCTAACCCTTACCCCTAGAAACCTGATATTTCTGTTGACTAGGAAAGCAGCATTTTTAGAACAGTCTGATGCATTGGGAAGAGCAGTGGATTAGAAGTGAGGAGGTCCAGGGATATCTGTGGGTCTACCATTAATTAGCATCATTTTTCTGCCTTGTAACTCTTAACCTCTCTGGACCTTGGTTTCCACATCT
The DNA here is from genome assembly GCF_910594005.1 of Cervus elaphus. Lineage (NCBI taxonomy): Eukaryota > Metazoa > Chordata > Mammalia > Artiodactyla > Cervidae > Cervus > Cervus elaphus. The sequence continues at coordinate 60,232,921 of NC_057828.1, forward strand.
GTAGAATGGATGGATTGGCATAGGTCACTCTCATGGTCCTTTCTAGCTCCAAGATTCTGAGTTACTATTACTCATGGAATACAATGGGTAGAGGTTGTCACTAAACACACAGTTCAGCCAGACTCTATGTCATGAAAGATTATTCTAGAACAGGGGCTGGCAAACTACAGCCCATGGATCATACCTGGTCTGCAGTCTGTTTTGGTACAGTCCACAGTCTGAAAATGGTTAGAACATTTTTTTTAAAAAATTGAAAATATTTCTGTGTCTCTTTTTCTGTTTTGCATATAGGGTTATCATTACCATCTTTCTAAATTCCATATATATGTGTTAGTATGCTGTAATGTTCTTTATCTCTCTGGCTTACTTCACTCTGTATAATGGGCTCCAGTTTCATCCATCTCATTAGGACTGATTCAAATGAATTCTTTTTGACAGCTGAGTAATATTCCATGGTGTATATGTACCACAGCTTCCTTATCCATTCATCTGCTGATGGGCATCTAGGTTGCTTCCATGTCCTGGCTATTATAAACAGTGCTGCAATGAACATTGGGGTGCACGTGTCTCTTTCAGATCTGGTTTCCTCAGTGTGTATGCCCAAAAGTGGGATTGCTGGGTCATATGGCAGTTCTATTTCCAGTTTTTTAAGGAATCTCCACACTGTTTTCCATAGTGGCTGTACTAGTTTGCATTCCCACCAACAGTGTAAGAGGGTTCCCTTTTCTCCACACCCTCTCCAGCATTTATTGCTTGTAGTCTTTTGGATAGCAGCCATCCTGACTGGCGTGTAATGGTACCTCATTGTGGTTTTGATTTGCATTTCTCTAATAATGAGTGATGTTGAGCACCTTTTCATGTGTTTGTTAGCCATCTGTATGTCTTCTTTGGAGAAATGTCTGTTTAGTTCTTTGGCCCATTTTTTGATTGGGTCATTTATTTTTCTGGAATTGAGCTTCAGGAGTTGCTTGTATATTTTTGAGATTAATCCTTTGTCTGTTTCTTCATGATAACCCTATATGCAAAACAGAAAAAGAGACACAGAAATACAGAACAGACTTTTGAACTCTGTCGGAGAATGTGAGGGTGGGATGTTTCAAAAGAACAGCATGTATACTATCTATGGTGAAACAGATCACCAGCCCAGGTGGGATGCATGAGACAAGTGCTCGGGCCTGGTGCACTGGGAAGACCCAGAGGAGTCGGGTGAAGAGGGAGGTGGGAGGGGGGATCGGGATGGGGAATAAGTGTAAATCTATGGCTGATTCATATCAATGTATGACAAAACCCACTGAAATGTTGTGAAGTAATTAGCCTCCAACTAATAAAAAAATTAAAAAAAAAAAAAATTAAGGGGAAATGTTATATTTTCAATCATAAGTAGAAAACTCATATCATTTCATACAAATAGAAAACCATGAAAATAAATAAATAAACCAAAACCAAAATCATGTTCAAAATCAACACTGGATACTTCTACCTATTGAAAGCAATTAGCCTGAGGTTGCCATTTCTTTTTTAAAAGGGAAAGTCAGCAGACATCAGCAAGCATTGGAGTTTACGACAAGCTGAGATTGTCTGACTGAAAGAACATTGTAAAGGAGCTTCCTTTTTCTATCTGTGATTTATTGTATTTTGAATACTTTTAATTCTTAACATCATCTGCGTTGCCACCCACACACTTCCCCTAATTTGGGTCTCTGCAGTATTTCCTTAAATAATCTCTTATTAATCACAGCCAATTCCCAAGTGATCCTGTGAGCTTCTGATATCTTGTTGACAGTGTCAACTTATATTTTGAATTTATTCAAATAAATTCATTACATTTCATGTCAAAAAAAAAAAAATAAAAAAATAAAAAAAATTAAAAAAAAAATAAAAAATTGAAAATAAAACAAAAAAGAATATGTGACAGAGACTATATGTGGCTCACAAAGCCTAATATATTTACTATTTGGCCCTTTACACATTGCTGATCTCTGCTCTAGAATACCAAGAAACTGTCCATATTGGAGGCTTTAGCTATTTAATGTTCTTGCAAAACAGTTATTTCCTAACTTTTCTTAGGTTATGTGGCAGATTAAATATGGTCATAATTTTTTTACATTCTTCCCATTGGTCTGTGTCTCTGCCTGTTGGCTCTGGGTGGGATCTGTGACTCCAATAAGACACTGAGGACATGTACTAAGTCAGTGTTGGGACCAAGGCCTTGAGAAACTGGCAGGTTCCTCTTTCTGTTTCTTGGGACACCCTTTCTGGGAGCCTGAAATTCCCAGAAAGGAGACATCTGTGTGTATGAAGTGAAGCCGCCTGGGCCCTCCAGACTGGCTCATCTGCTACCTGCCCACCACCAAGGATCCTTGGTCAGCATCACATGGAACAGAAGATCTAGCTAGTCAAGTCTTGCCTAAATTCGTGGCCCACTAAACCCGTACATGTAATAACATGACTGTTGTATAGACCCTCTATGTTTTGGGGGAGTCTGTCACACAGTAAGAGAGAACTGGAATAGGACCAGTGTGCAGTGCTAATGAAATGCACCTCAGGAGCTTCCTCTGTCTTGGGTGGTGCCCGGAGTCAATATTTTAATAAGGCCCTTTAGGTGATTCATATTCTCAAACAAGTTGGAGAATTAATCTTCACAGTGACTCTATGATTTTCTGAAATATGCTTGGGATCATGCATAAAAGCACCTAGATTCTTCTGTTGTACCTTCTGGAGGACTCTAGGTAAGGCCTGGGTGTGGCCATAGCCCACTGCCCAGTACTAGTCACTCCAAGACACCGAGTCCCTTCTTTGGACAGAACACTACCCCAGGCACTGTGGGAGACTGCTTCTGCTACTGCTAAGTCGCTTTAGTAGTGTCTGACTCGGTGCGATCCCGTAGACGGCAGCCCACCAGGCTCCGCCGTCCCTGGGATTCTCCCCGCAAGAATACTGGAGTGGGTTGCCATTGCCTTCTCTGGTGGGAGACTGGATTGATTGTAAATACCTGAAGGCTAGGTCTTGGTGTTATTTGTCATCCTACCCTAGCACCTAGCATAGATCCTCACTGGGCATAGAGTAATTGCTTAATACATGCTTATGAGTTAAAAGCAAGTAATAATTGCTTGCTTTTATATATTATATATAATAATCAATATACCTATTTATAATTTATTTCATTCTAGCATTTAGTTTCCTATGATTATTTCATTTAATCCTTACAGTGATCATGAGAGGCAGTTGTTATTCACTTTATCTTAAAAATAACAAACCTAAAATTCAGGGGATGAATTAGCCTGAGGTAGCTGATAGAATAGGATGAGCTATTCAGATAAAATGCTTGACTTTAGTGTTCATAACCACCCCACAATCCCCCCTTAGGTGAGACATTCATAGTCCCCAACTTTGAGGGGCTTCAAAGCTATGACAAACCTAGACAGCATATTAAAAAGCAGAGACACCACTTTGCTGACAAAAGTCCACATTGTCAAAGCTACGGTTTTTCCAGTAGTCACATATGGATGTGAGAGTTGGACCATAAAGTAGGCTGAGTGCCAAAGAATTGATGCTTTTGAACAGTGATGCTGGAGAAAACTCTTGAGAGTCCCTTGGACAGCAAGGAGATCAAACCAATCAATCCTAAAAGAAATCAACCCTGAATATTCAGTGGAAGGATAGATGCTGAAGCTGAAGCTCCAATTCTTTGGATGCCTGACGTGAAGAGCCGACTCACTGGAAAAGATTCTGATGCTGGGAAAGAATGAAGATGGGAGGAGAAGGCGATGACAGAGGATGAGATGGTTGGATGGCATCACTGACTCAATTGACATGAGTTTGAGCAAACTCTAGAAGATGGTGAAGGACAGGAAAGCTTGGCACGCTGCAGATCAAGAAGCTGCAAAGAGACATGGCTTATCAACTGAAAAACAACAAACCCATGAGAGCAGGGCACAAGTGCCCACCCAGAAACACTGCAGAGAGTGGCCTGCGTCCGCGGTCTGGCTCTGCTGGCAGGCTGCTGTGGGGTTCCATGAGGGCTGTATCAGTTGACTGTGGCTTCATAGCAAACAACCACAGTCTTCAGTTCAGTTCAGTTGCTCAGTCGAGTCCGACTCTTTGCGACCCCATGGACTGCAGCACGCCAGGCTTCCCTGTCCATCACCAACTCCCAGAGCTTGCTCAAACTCATGTCCATCGAGTCGGTGATGCCACCCAACCATCTCAACCGGTCTTGATGGTTTTAAAAGCTCACTCATTAGCTCCCAGTCCCGTATGTCAGAGGTCCCAGCACAGTGTGGGTGGGCTCTCGGCACAGGCCCCTCAGGCTAAAATCAAGGAACCAGCCAGGCTGCGATCTCACCTGAAGCTCAGGGGCCTTTTCTAAGCTCACGGAGTTGCGGCAGAATTCAGTTTCTTGAGGTCTCAGCACTGACTAAGACCCCAGGGTCCTTGTTGACTATCAGCCACAGGCTCCTCACAGCTCCTAGAGGTCACCCATAATTCTCATTCCCTGGCCCCTCCGTTTTCAAAGCCAGTGATGGAGAGCCTCCCTGCTGTTAAATCCCTCTCACACTTCAAACTCTTTAGGAACAGCCCAGTGCCTCTTAAGAGTTCCTCTGATTAGGTCAGATTTCCCCAGCATACTCTTTTAAGTCAATTGATTTTGGATCTTAATGATGTCTGTAAGATCCCTTCACAACACGCTTCAAACACAATTCCTTCAAACACCTGGATCAGTGCTTGCCTGAATATGTGGGAGAGGATGGGGATCTTGGAGACCATCTTGGAATCCTGCCCAGCAGGAGAGCATAGAACAGACTGACGAACAGAAGCTGCTTCATAGGTGTGTCCTCTTACAAAGACTCTCCCTTTCTCCGTACTCAGAGGTCCCAGTGGAGAGGAATCCATTCTGGAACCTTGAGGCATATGATTATACAGTGGCTTCTTAATCTGAGAGTGGGATTTGGGGAGGAGGGAGTGCTGGCCCATAAAACAATGACTCTGCATATTAATGTGCTGTACAGAGGTAGAGAGGCTGTGAAGAGCGGTACCCCATGCTGGTTCCCTGTCTTTCTCCTCTTAATAAGGTCTCTGTGGAGAGCATCTGCCCCAGAGGTGTGAGCCGGGCAGAGTCTAAGTTTGCCTCCCCCCCGCCACACAGCCCTGTGTTCTCTGCAGAATCTGCCGCTTTTGCCAGAGAAGTTGATTACTGAATAATGAATTATCATTCTTTTTTCATTTTCCAGCCCTCTTCAGAAATGTGCCACTACTTTTCTACTTATGGAGGCTCAAAATGAAAAGGAAAAGAGAAGATTCTTCTTTCATCCAGAGAGAGGAAGAAAAAAAAAACAACCACAATCTTACCAATCAGCTCCATCTCACTCCCAGGGATGATAGTGATAATTGTTTTAATTAATTCAATTTCTAACTTCAGAGTAATTTCATTTCTTCCTTGACCGGACGATAATGTCTCCAATGAAGTGAAATTTCACTAGATAATACCAGGCAGGGTCACTTGGTCAGATCAGAAAAGTCCTTGCCCTCTTGGCAGGTGGGGGCATAGCCCAGAAATGAGAGTTCCACTCTAAGAGAATAGAGCTGTTCCTGCATCAGAGAGCAGAGTCGTGCTCGGAAGTCTTCCCAGGGCCGTGGTGGAGGCTCCCCTATGCATCACAGGTGTGAGAGTTCTCCACAACATGAGTTATTCTCCCGGGAAAAGGGATGCATACAGGGAACTCAGAGGAGGCAGGTAGCCGTAGGTGAGAAATGGTAACGTGGTAATGTCACAGACCAGAATTCATGCAGAGTAGAGTGAGCAGAAGGAGCTTCAGGTGCATCATGAAAACTGACCTGTGACCCAAGACCTGCCCTTAAGTTACTGTACCCCCAAATGAGAGCCCAAGGAAGGAAAAGCTGACAGATGGCTGGTTCTGGGATATCACTGTCCCGGGGCCCTTCTTCAAGGGCCCATTATAAGCTGCACAATATCGGTGAGGTTCTATCATAGGGACCTTGGTATGTGTGAGAGCATGCGTGTGAAGGGGAGTGTGTGTGACAGTGTGTGAGAGTCTGAGTGTGTGTGCATATATGTGAGAGGGTGTTGTGAGGGTGTGTGTGAGAGAGTGGATGCTAAGTGTGTGTGTGTATGTGTGTGTGTGTGTGTGTGTGATGCTGGAAGGAATTCTGACATAAGCCAGGTTGCCTGAGTGACCTTTATACCAGATTAAAATCCCCAAGGAGAAGGAATGGTAGGACCCGGCAGGGCACTGGTGGGAAGAAGCAGGAATGGATTCAGTACTTAGTAAACAGAGGCAACTGAATCAGGTGACTGGGGAAAGAGAGGGGGGGAGTGGAAGTCAGGGGGCATCTGAGCTTCTGACTTGAGCAGCTGGGTGAAGAGTGGCCCCTAAAGGGGCAGGATGGGAGGGGTGGGAGGGGGGCTCAAGAGGGAGAGAATATATAAAGAGGGCATGGAAACCCACTCAAGTATTCTTGCTGGAAAATCCCATGGACAGAGGAACCTGGTGGGTTACAGCCCATGGGGTTACAAAGAGTCAGACACAACTGAGCAACTAAGCATATATATAGTTATAGACTGATTTGCAAAGTTGTATGGCAGAAATCAACACAACATTGTAAAGCAATTATCCTCCAAATAAAAATAAAAGAGATAATAGAGAAAAATGAAAGCAAGGTTGATAGGATATCATTTAAAACAAGTGTATGCTTTTCAGGAAACTACATGGGTCTTCAAGAAATACTTCTGTCTTCAGAGTCTGCAAAAGCCTTACATCTGCATCATTCACAAACTGAACTACCAAGAATATAATAAAGCATATTTCTAACATGCTTTAATCAGTTTCCTCTCTCTTGATCTGTCTTCCTCTGTGTCTACCAGACTTCTCTTTCTATCCTGTGTTTTGAGCACCCCACCCCAATGATCGTGTGTACCCTTCCTGTTAAGTCAGCATCATCTCCACAGTTTGTTAGCTCAAAACTGAATGTATCTGGAGATACCCCCAGCTGTTTGCTGCCTTGAACTTCATACAACTAAGGATCCAAGACTGAGTAATTCTATAGTTTTTATATTGCTTAAAACTTTGTTAGCTTGATACCTACTAGGGAAGCTCCAGAATATCAAAAATTAAATAGAAATTAAAATAAAAGCCAAGGTTTCTTTTGAGAGATCTTGCCCCTCTCCATTATTAGCATATTCAGGTAACTACCTCAGTAGAACCTGGTCTTCGACGGGAGCTGGTAGCTCCTGGGAGGTTAAATCTATTGTTGGGGGTGGAGGGGTGATGAGATGGCATCACTCTCCAACTTCAGTTAGAAATGGCCTGGAAAAGACAAGGGACGTTGAGACTTGGAGACCAGGGGAACGGGAGGAGACAGCTTCCTTGAAAGGGGAGCAGGCAGGCAGAGGACCGGACACAGACACAGCGCTGTGTCACCGGAGGCTCCAGCTGAGAGAGGGACTGTCTTTTCAGATGGTCCATTACTGGAGGATTACAATTTTAAAAATTAACTCACCCCCTTATGAGAGGGACCAGATTGAAGGCAATATGCTGCTTTGTTTCCTAGTTCTCTTCCATGGCAAACAAGGCTCTAAAAATGCTCTGCAGAACTAAATCATGAATCATGCAAGAGAGAGCAGTAAAGTCCAGATGAAGGGCAGGCTGTTGTAATAAACTCCCAGAAAAACCTCAGGAAGGCTACCACCAGCAGGAGCTGAAGGGTCAAACACTGTGCAGCCAGAGTTGTGGAAATGTATAGAAAGACAAGGGCAAGAAACCTGAGGGCTGAGAAAACTGCGGGTGGGGGAGGTGGGAGGATCAGGTCATAAGGAGCAATAAGAGAGGCCATGAATCTCATCCTATGAACCGTGAGGTGTCCCTGTAACAGGTCTGGATCATGGTGGATTGGTGTCCCTTGAAGGGCATGTGAAGAGCTTACTTGCAGACACAGGTCAGATCACCCCTGGCAACCCCAACGTCTTTCTCTGGCATCTAGATCCTCAGTGTCATAGAGATGAGCAGCCTCCAACTCAGACATCACAGAAGCAAAACTCTAGGCAGGCCAAGTGAGTGAACCCAGTTAGGCATAGGAAAAACCATTTATCTGGATTTCACGATTGATGGAAATGTGGATGCAGACAAATATTTCTCTGCCATCAGGAAATCTGCAGTGTGAGAGAATGGCTGAGGGCCTCTGGCACTCAACCTCAGTGTTGGAAACCGATAGCATGTGGAGGGAGAGGGGGCAAGCTGGATGGTAATGATGCGGCCACACTGCCTACAACCCACTGCCAGCAAAGGAGATTGAGTGGCCTATGGCTGCCACATGCAATGGTCAAAAGAATCTGTGCTAATTTTCATATGGTGTCTGCCAATTTTTAAAAAGTTCAGATTTTAAAGGTAGAAATAAAATACCTAGGAAGGTGGCATTCAACCTGCATGCAGTCAGTTTTAAATTTCTTATCTGGTTCAATACTCTCATTTTATAAATAAGAAAACTGAGGCCCATGGAGAAGTGTCTGATCCTCTGCTACACTGTGAATTGAGGCCAAGGCTACACCTAGAGCTTAGATCTTCCTTTCTGCAGGCCTCCTGCCATATCCCAGCTTCTCTGGCTGCATGAGGATCCTCTCTCAGAATCTGTTTCAGCCTCTTTACTGCCCCCTGGCAGTCAGAAGCATCATCACACTACTCCACTCACCCCATGGCAAATAGATGGTGAAACAATGGAAACAGTAAGGAAGGAAGTAGATGGGGAAACAGTGGAAACAGTGGCTGACTTTATTTTTCTGGGCTCCAAAATCACTCCAGATGGTGATTGCAGCCATGAAATTAAAAGACACTTACTCCTTGGAAAGAAAGTTATGACCAACCTAGACAACATATTAAAAAGCAGAGACATTACTTTGCCAACAAAGGTCCGTCTAGTCAAGGCTGTGGTTTTTCCAGTGGTCATGTATGGATGTGAGAGTTGGACTATAAAGAAAGCTGAGCACCGAAGAATTGATGCTTTTGAATTGTGGAATTGGAGAAAACTCTTGAGAGTTCCTTGGACTGCAAGGAGATCCAGCCAGTCCATCCTAAAGGAAATCAGTCCTGGGTGTTCATTGGAAGGACTGATGTTGAAGCTGAAACTCTGAAATACTTTGAAGCTGAAAATACTTTGGCCACCTGATGCGAAGAGCTGACTCATTGGAAAAGACCCTGATGCTGGGAAAGATTGATGGCAGGAGGAGAAAGGGAAGACAGAGGATGAGATGGTTGGATGGCAAGACCAGCTCAATGGACATGGGTTTGGGTGGACTCTGGGAGTTGGTGATGGACAGGGAGGCCTGGCATGCTGCGGTTTATGGAGTCACAAAGAGTCAGACACGACTGAGCGACTGAACTGAACTGAAGTAAGTGTTAGTCGTTCAGTTGGGTCCAACTCTTTGAGACCCCATGGACTACAGCCTACCAGGCTCCTCTGTCCATGAGATTTTCCAGGCAAGGATACTGGAGTGAGTCGCAATTTCCTTCTTCAGGGGATCTTCCCAACCCAGGGATCGAACCCAGGTCTCCTGTGCTGCAGGCAGATTCTTTACCAACTGAGCTACAAGGGAAGCCCAGTGACAGAGCTTAATTTTGGGGCTCCAAAATCACTGCAGATGGTGACTGCAGCCATGAAATTAAAAGATGCTTGCTCCTTGGAAGAAAAGTTATGACAAACCTAGACAGCATATTAAAAAGCAGAGACATTACTTTGTTGACAAAGGTCCATCTAATCAAAGCTATGATATTCCCAGTAGTCATGTATGAATGTGACAGTTGAACCATAAAGAAGGCTGAGTACCAAAGAATTGATGTTTTTGAACTGTGGTGTTAGAGAAGACTCTTGAGAGTCCCTTGGACTGCAAGGAGATCCAGTCAGTCAATCCTAAAGGAAATCAACCCTGAATGTTCATTGGAAGGACTGTTGCTGAAGCTGAAACTCCAATACTTTGGCCACCTGATGTGAAGAGCCAACTTATTAGGAAAGACCCTGATGCTGGGGAAGATTGAAGGCAGGAGGAGAAGGGGATGACAGAGGATGACATAGCTGGATGGCATCACTGACTCAATGAACATGAGTCTGAGCAAACTCCAGGAGATGGTGATGGACATGGAAGCCTGGTGCCCTGCAGTTCATGGGGTCACAAAATGTCAGACATGACTGAGTGACTGAACAACAAAAGCCCCATTCAGGAATCTTCTCTGAACCTCACATATTCTACCTGCCCAAAGGAAACAAAACAAGATAACTTATCCATTCCTTCAGGAACTATAGTGGTTTAAATGATACCCCCCTAAAGATATTCATGTCCTAATCCTCAGAACCTATAAATGCCATCTTATGTAGAAGGAGTATCTTTGCACATGTCAAGTTAAAGATGTCGAGATAAGATCCTTCTGGGCTAGCCATGTGGGCCTGAAACCCATTGATGGGCATTCTTACAAGAGGGAGGCAGAATAAGATTATGTGGACAACAGAGGCGGAGGTTAGAGTGATGTGGCCCTTAGTTAAGGAATGCTGGCAGCCACCAGCAGCTAGAAGAGGCAAAGCGTGCATTTCCTCCAGGGCCTCCAGGGGAAGTACATCCCTGCCAAACTTTGACTTCAGACATCTGGCTTCTAGAACCATGAGAGAATAAATTGTGATTTGTTATAGCAGCCACAGAAAACCAACACAGGGTGCTTCCTTCTCCAGGGAATAGGAATTTCCTGTGAGACTAAAAACAATCTGTTGACTACTTCATTTATACAGGGCGCATATGTTTTTTCCAATCCCCGTATCACTCATTCCCTGGAGGAGGGCAGGGCAACCCACTCCAGTATTCTTGCCTGGAGAATCCCATGGACAGAGGAGCCTGGTGGGCTGCAGTCCATGGGGTCGCAAAGAGCTGGACACCATTGAGCGACTAAGCACACATACAACTCTTTACAATAGGTGTTATCTCTTCTCCCACCCCGAAGCCCAACTCATGACACAGACAGGGAAGCGGAGGTACTGTGAAGCCCACAGCTCCTAAGCAGTAGAGCCAAGATTTTGAAACTGTGTACGGCCCCTGTGTCCTTGTCTTTTGAAGGAAAAGACTGACTCCAGAGTTAATGATTGAGAAATGTGAAGATGTAGAAACAAACAACAGCTATTGGGCTGGGGAGCTGGTAACAATTTAGACCATAATTCTGTCACATAGCAGAGTCACTGAACTCCCAGTTTCCTGAAAGATAGAAATAAAGATCTGACACACACTCCTAAATTGTTTTTATATGAAGCAGACCCCCTCTAGATGAAAACTGCTGACCACAAGAACTTAGAGCCTAGACTATTTGAAACCAGAAGGTAAATGATGCTTGAAACTTCACTTTGATGCCAACCAATCTGAGCATTGTCCATAAGCTGATCACGCCCTGCTCCTTGAACACTGTAAAACTTCTCACTACCCCCTCCAGGGTGGGTCAAACAGTCTCAAGGGCATGAGCCCACTGTGGCCCCCTTTGCCTGGCAAAGCAATAACAGATATTCTTCTCTATTCCACCCCAAACCCTGTCTCTGTGTTTCTATTAGGCATCCGTGAACAGAGGCCAGATTTTGGCAACAATTTGAAGCCCACACTTTTTATTCTCACGGCCCTGCTCATATGGAACTTCCTTAAATAAGCTCTTATAATATAACACTGAGCTTCCTTAGCTCCACAAAGCAGCTCTGAAGGTAGAAATCTCCTATTGTTAGAACAGATCAGTGCAAACATTTTATTTTGAACAATGGCCAAGTTTTCAATTTAATATTTTAGGCAAAATTATGCCAATATTACAGAAAGAGCAGTGCTTGGTGGGCAAATGCACATCACTTTCAGAGGCAGGCACTACTGAACTGTATCCTGAATCATCATGAGGAGAGTCTCAATTCATGCACCGATAACTTGATTTTTTTCAGACTCTGGCAATAACCACCACACAATGTATGAAGTAAGGAAAACATAACTTCACACAAATAGAGTAGAGACAAAGCACAGATTGACCAAAACTGGGATAGGCTTTACTAGAGAAAAGGGAAACACCTAGAATCATCTGATGTTTAAGTAACTAGAAATATTTTCAGAAGTTGATTCTGATCCAGAGAAATAAGACCTAAGTGTGGATGCTAAATAGTAATCTTGCTTAGATAATTGAATTTAGTCTCTTTGAGACTCAGTTTTCAATCTATAAAATGTAAGAATAGAAATAATGTGTACATATCATATGATCAGGTTGTAGCACACATCTGGTTCCTGATAAACAGTAGCTATTAAATAATTACTATCACTGTTGTTCGTTGTCCTGACTCTTCCCTATTTTATCATACAAAAATGTAGTTCGAATAGTCTGTAAGAGGATATAATGAAAATTATCCAATCACCAGTTTAATTTCTCTTTTTATAGTTACACAGAGAATTGTAATTCCACACCAGAAATAAGCACCCTTTCAAATTATCCTTTAAAAATAACTTGTTGCAAGGCTACATAAATTCACTCCACATATAATATTCTTTCAATTGACTTAGAGATGTGAAGGCAGACTTGTTAGAGGGGAAAAAAATCTATAAAGGCTACACTCATTCATCCACTAGATATTTATGGAGGAATGTCTCCAGAATCAATGCAAAGTACAATAATTGCCCTAAGAGTTTTGAGTAAAATGCTATGGGATTATAAACAGAAATAACACAGTCAAGTTTGTTAATTAGAAAAATGTGAATTCAAAAGAGGGAGAATTCCTTCCCAATACTTTATGGGGCTGGGGGAGGAGAAATGAACGATGGGGAAGAAAGTACAGCTTACAGAGATACTCTGCAAAGGAGGTAGTTTCCAGTTGAACCTTAAAGAAGGCGGCAGATTTCAACATGGGAAGCAAGAGTTTTCTACACAAAAAGATAGAATCAAAAATTCTAGATGTCTGTGGGAAGCAGCAAATAAGTCTGTTTTGATGGGGCAAAGAGTATATCAAAGTGAATATTTGATTTGCTATTGGACAGGTAGGTAATAGAGAACTCACATATGACCTGAGCAGTTTGAACCTATTTGTTAGATACTTATGTCCTTAACTCCCTTAGTAGAGCAGAGATATGATCAGAAATGGGCATTTTGTAACTTGAGGGTATAGCCTGTGTTGGTGGGAATGGAAACAGAAGGGCCATGTAGGAGGCTTGGTCATCATTTACGTGAAAGGAGAATGAATGATTAGCTAGTCAGGAGAGAGTGAGGTGGGAAGGGAGTGAAAGACAAGAAGGAATAGCCAGAAGATGTGGTGGCTCAAGCAAGGATGCCCAAGAAAATCTGGTAGTAACAAGAGTAAGGAACACAGAACAAAGAGTAGACTTGTCTGGAAGAATTGCTATGCTTAGTCTGGGATGCATAGAGATGCCCACCAAACAAATGAAAACAAAACAAAACACCCTTAGTTTAGAAGAAAGCTTGACCTTGGAGATGGAAAACAGCATTCTGCAAAAGGTAATGATTTTTAGCCTTGAGAAAGCTCAGATTACTAAGGGAGACTATAAGGAGAAAGAAAGAGGAGACAGGCAGGCTCTAGGTGGCGATGTCTGATTTCATAGAGGTTGGAGGAGACTAACAAGGGTAGTCTGAGAAATAAAAGGAAAATGAAACTTGTCCATTGTCTCTAGTCTTTGAAAATGAGGAAGGTAGAGATATTTTACAGGCCAAGATCTAAGAGAAAGCTGCTGTTGCTTTTGCCAATGCTGTTTCTGTCTGGAATGGCTACCTCACCTCCACCTTCCTTCATCTATTCCAAGTCCAATTAAACTATGAGGCTCACTGTGAATGCCACCTCCTCTGTGAAACCATCCTAAGCCAGGTCCTAAGAAAAAAGTGATCTTATCCTCTTTCTGTTATAGGAATTCTCAGTCTACATTATCATTGCTTCCAGTCATGTGGTCATATGGTAGACTTTCTCCAAATGCTTGTTGATGGGAGCAGGGCCAGGATTGAAGGCATAAGAGAAGGAGCTAGTTTTGGTCAGCAGGAAAGATACTTTCATTCTAATATAGGAGACAAGGGAAGTCTTCTATGCTCAGTATCTAGGGTTGACAAGCTTTTCAAAGGCTTCCATAATATTTGGGACCAAAAAACAAACCAAAAAAAACCCTCCAAAATATGAAAAAATGAAAAGGAAAAATAATATATGCTTAAGTATCTACAAGTGTTATTATATCAAATAGTCTGAGAAAATTCAAGTCTCCTCTTTGATAATTGAACATAAATGTGATTTCATGTCAGGTGTGGTGCATTAAATACATACATAATAGACAAACAGGTTTGATATGATTTGAGGTGGTGCATCCACTTCAAAGAGTAGGCATGCCCAGAGTCCAGGAATGCCTGAACCCATCCTGAGAGAAGGCCACCAGAGGAATTTTGAAGTGGAGAGGACAGAAGTAACAATGCCTACTTTACAGGTCATCTGTGCAGGCTTGGATTTCACATACGTCATTAAAATAAAGGTGTGATGTTATGGTAAAGACTGAGAAACTAATCCCATGCAAATATTCTCTTCCTGGAGCCTGGTTACTACCTCCGACTCATCCTTATTTCATTTGCAGCAATGACAGGGAGGCAGGTCTACCAATCAAGTCCTTCGAGAGCAAAGATCAGCATCTGTGATCCTGGCAATCTAGTGATCTCAGCCAAACCTTACAAAGAAGCACTTGAGTATGATAAAAATTACAATTATTAATAAAGAAATGTAGAACAAACAAGCTACATAGAATAACCACAATGAATAATTATGATATTTTCAGAAACAAGCTACCACTTGCCAGACAACTCACTAGGCAACTTTCAGCCTGCAGTAAATCTATACACTTAGCTTTGCTGTCTTTATAAAATACATTAACGAAGTAATGGCAATATGGCTGCTGAAAAGATGCAATGTCTAGATGAAACCCTAAGGGAATTTTATAAAGTAAAGCAATCAGATGAAGATAAACAGTGCCCTTTCCCTTAAAAAAATTGCTATGGAGGTTTTTTTTTTAATTAATTTCCAATTTAAAAATTATTAAAAATGGGACTACATGCACAAAATATAATCTCATTTATGAAAATGACAGCCTCAAATCCTATTTCAAGCCCAATTTTCAATACATGTAAGTTGTTCATGAGCATGAGTCATATTAGGATATTCTTATTAAAATTACCACAGTCTGTGCAGAAAATTAGCTTTCTGAAGTATCCCATTGGTGCAAAAATTGTAAGTTTTAAAATTAGCATTCAATTTTCTGAAACATATTGTTGGGTTTCCTAAGACTGTACATTGGAATCATATAGGTACCATATATATTAAATATATATACATTTAAAGTTTTATGCAGTTCTTCAGTTCAGTTCAGTCGCTCAGTCATGTCTGACTTTGTGACTCCATGGACTGCAGCACTCCAGGCCTCCTTGTCCATCACCAACTCCGAGAGTTTATTCAAACTCATGTCCATTGAGTTGGTGATGCTATCCAACCATCTCATCCTCTGTCGTCCCCTTCCCCTCCCGCCTTCAATCTTTCCCAGCATCAGGGTCTTTTCAAATGAGTCAGTTCTTTGCATCAGGTGGCCAAAGTATTAGAGTTTCAGCTTCATCATCAGTCCTTCCAATGGATATTCAGGACTGATCTCCTTTAGGATGGACTGTTTGGATCTCCTTGCTGTCCAAGGGACTCTCAAGAGTCTTCAATACCATAGTTTAAAAGCATCAATTTTTCACCGCTCAGCTTTCTTTATAGTCCAACTCACATCCATACATGACTACGGAAAAACCGTAGCTTTGACTAGATGGACCTTTGTTGGCAAAGTAATGTTTCTGCTGTTTAATATGCTGTCTAGGTTTGTCATAACTTTTCTTTCAAGGAGTAAGCATCTTTTAATTTCATGGCTACAGTCACCATCTGCAGTGATTTTGAAGCCCCCCAAAATAAAGTCTCTCACTGTTTCCCCATCTATTTGCCACAAAGTGATGGGACAGATGCCATGATTTTGGTTTTCTGAATGTTGAGCTTTAAACCAACTTTTTCACTCTCCTCTTTTACTTTCATCAAGAGGCTCTTTAGTTCTTTTTCACTTTCTGCCATAAGGGTGATGTCATCTGCGTATCTGAGGTTATTGATATTTCCCCTAGCAATCTTGATTCCAGCTTGCACTTCATCCAGCCCAGCGTTTCTCATGATGTACTGTGCATATAAGTTAAAAAAGCAGGGTGACAATATATATACAATATACATACTCCTTTCCTGATTTGGAAGTAGTCTGTTGTTCCATGTCCAGTTCTATCTGTTGCTTCATGACCTGCATACAGATGAAGTTCTTAATATAATTATATGATAATTTTATATTCCATATCTGAGATTGTTTCAGTTTCTCTACATATGCATCTTTGCCTCTGATTATTTAAAATAAAAAATCTCACTGATGTTTTATTGCTGTCTCTCTAAGAAGAGAAACACAGAGGCAACTGCCTTCTCTGGCTGGCCATCAACTGCTACCACATTCTTTTCACATTTTCCTCAAGAAACTGCATTTATGAAAATCAGCAGCCATGGGGGTAGGTATTATAGGAATCTGAAATGAGGAGGCAAAGATAAAGTTTGAAACCAATGGTCATTTCAAAGGGCAAATATAAGGCCAGGTTTAATTTCTGTTTTAAAAACCAGGCATTTTCTCAACCTTTTGTGTATTGTCCTAGATATAAAGCTGTGCCTTGGAATATCTCCCTTCCCTGAAACCACACCAAAGAATCAAGAATATATGTCAGCTTCTTCAGATTGCTGTGGAGTTGGCAAAGGGACGGCACTCATGCAGAATGACAGGGAGAGTCAGGCTGGCAGTCTGTAATTGCCCCATTTGCACCTTAATGGTTCTCTCTGCTGACTTCCATTTTGCAGAACTTCTTTTAATGATCAACAGGCTATATACAAGGTACTTACTGTGATTTTAAAACTTTTAAAACTACTTAGAGCCACTTACACATTTGGGAAGAATTCCATTTGCAGGGACCACGCTTCAATATTAGTTGGGTGAATATGCATTTTAAAGATTACACATTAATGAGACCAAGTAAAATTTGGTCATTTGAACAACTGACCAGGCATGCAAATGCTGGGACTCTATGTACAAAAGGAAGTTCTTAATTGGGTCATTGATTTGCATAATTAAAGCAATTCCCTTGGTGTTCTGCTTTAGTCTGACTATAAAATTCACTAGACCATGGAAGAGGGTCTACGTGTCAATCAGAATGATGATAGATCTTAACCCTTTTCCTGCCCAAATTGTACCTGCAGGTTATTTGGTTATCTCCCTGTGATGTACCCAGTATACTAGATCATTGAGGATTTTTCTCTTATGTTTAGATTGGGGAAACACGGAGTCAGAGTCACAAGTTTTGAGTCTCGATTTCTTGAGTACACTCATTGAACTCAGGAAAAGAATGTGGAAGGGAGGCCAAAAGAGTGAACCACATAGAGGTTGAGAGAATACATTTTTGATCTAAAGTTTGTGGCTACTGGGCTGTGTGACTCTCATCAGTCATGTCCCCTTCCCATCCCTCAGAAGACCTTAGGTAGAATGACCAGAGGTACCAAGGTGAGGGCCAAAGGAAAGGATCTGGATTAGATAAAATCACTTCCTAAAGCTTGAATGTGGCTGAGTTCAGCAGAGTGGGTTTGGAGAACCCTGCTCAAGTATCAGAATGAATCATATGAAAAGGCCGTTTTCTCTGACAAAACAAGTGGCCATTTTATATGGTTCAATTTAGTTATAAAATGTGTTTTGCTGGAGTTTCCTAACTGGAATCTTAGAGGTTCAGATGCTGATCTCCTTCAATACATTTTCTCAATGTATATTGGTTTTAAATAACAACTTTATAAGTAAAAGCTGGTATAGCATTTGATAGCTTATAAATTGCTTCAACACATTTAATCTGATTGAATCCTCACAGCCTTATCAGAAAAAAAAAACCCATTATCATTTCTGGGCTCCCAACACATGGCACTATTTTATTTATTCTCCTTTTCATGGTCCATTCCTTTTCTAACTTCCTAACAGGCTTTTCTGTGTTGGCTGCTTGTTTAAGGGTGAGCATTTCTCAAGGCCCAATCCTCATTTCTCTTCTCTATTCCAGAAACATCATCCATTTTTACACTAATGACCACATTTTTATCTCCTACCTGGACCTTTTCTTTAAACTCTACTTCCACTATTCAAACTGCCAGATGGACACCTGGTACTTAATTTTGCAGCCTCACCTCAAACTCAACTACTTTATAACTGAATTCATCATTTCTTTTCCCTCCTCCCTTCAACCTCTGTGGTTCTTCCTTCTGACTTTTGTATTCCATTAATAGTATCGTCCTTCTCACAGGAACCTAAATTCAATATGCGCATCATCCTGGACTCCTCTTTCTCCCTTGTCTTCCATATTTCATCAGTTACCAAGGTTTTCTCATCATTTCTTCATAATTTCTCTCCAGCCACAGGGTCAGAAAATAGAGACAATCACAAGATAATTTACCCATTATTATCTGAATGCACTCTTACTTTACTAGCCCAAGGAAGACACTGACGAATTTTCCCATGTTCCATAACATTTGTGCCCTTTGAGTGGTAAAGTTAAAAAAGTGCAAGTGTTAGTCACTCAGTCGTGTCCGACTCTTTACAATCCCATGGACTGTAGCCCACCGGGCTCCTCTGTCCATAGTATTTCCCAGGCAAGAATACTGGAGTAGGTTGCCATTTCCTTCTCCAGGGGATCTTCCTGATCCAGGGATTGAACTGGGTCTCCTGCATTGCAGGTAGATTCTTTACTGTCTGAGACATCAAATTCAAGAGCATCAGGTAAAAAAATAAGCAGACAAAGCCTTCCCTGGGGGCTGTTTAGCTTGGGGCTGCTGGGTTGGGGAACTGAGGTAGAGAGGGGCTTTTGGACAGTTAACTTGGGGAATCCAGACTTTAAATTCACAACACTAAATAAATAGGAGACCCCAAGGAATTCCAAGGAAGTATACAGAATTACAGAGGAAGATTGATTTGGCTCTGAGATCCTAATTTCCTGCAATTTCAAACATTACTTTAGCCCTCAAGACAAAGAAAGTGATACATTGCAACTGTCAGAACAACAACAAAGCAACCCCTATTTCATTTTTTTTCTATTTCTTCTTCCTGAGTAGAAGTAGAGGCACACATTGCTAATTTCAGACTAGGTTGATGAGAAAGATAATGTAAAATTTTTAAAAAGTAAACTAATTTAATTAGATGATTGGGAACGATGCAAACATGACCTAGAGAAAGACAAGCAGAGAGAGTGGTCACCTAGGAGATGCTCCATACACTTAGGTCTCACCAATTGGTTGCAAAATTATTATAATAATCAAGTTACACATATAATATATGTAAAGATCAAGTCAGGGGACACAAGGCTGATGCATACATTAGGGAGAGCAATGATGTTTCAGATATCAAAACCATACATGTCCAAGTGATGTTTGTAAGCTCCATACATTGACACTTTATTCCCAAAGGGGTGATAGAGCAGAGGGGTTCAGACAGACTTGGAGTTGTGTTTTTCCATTACCAATTGTCATATTACTTCATTTTCAGGTTTCAGCTTCTTTATCTCTACAACATAGGATTTAATGATGATGTCTACCTCATAAGTTGTAAGGATTTAGTGAAATACTGCATGGAAAGCACTTAGCTTTAGCAGACTTTAGTAAGAATCCAATTACTCATAGCTTTATCATCATAGTGTTATTATCCTGTTTTCATGTAAATGTGCACTGAGAAATAAAGTCAAGCTGAGGAGGGTGCTATTGTTAGGCAAATACTCATACTTCTTAACCTACACTCATAGTTATTCAGGTGCAATGAGGATAGATGCGAGTGAATCGGTAATAGTTTTAGCAGGTGAGCGCAGAGCTCTTTTGTGTTTAAGCACAATAATTTAGCTTGTTTGAAAAACCCACAGTAACTTTCAGCAAATTATTATTCATTATGGTATATTACATGATGGAATACTCTAACAAAAGCATGAAGCTTGTCAGTCCTCAGCCTTAGGGTGAGTCTCATTTGATTTAAAGAGCCATGGTTGTGTCCAGCTGAAGCAGGTCTCCCCAATCTCTATGATAGAAATGCCAGTGGTTCCCAAGGAGAAGAAGATTAATGCCTCAACATACCTACTTGAACTACTATAAAAGCTATTCAAAGGGCACCCCAATCAGTCAGTTCAGTCACTCAGTCATGTCCGACTCTTTGCGACCCCATGAATCGCAGCACGCCAGACCTCCCTGTCCATCACAAACTCCCAGAGTTTACTCAAACTCATGCCCATCGAGTTGGTGATGCCATCCAGCCATCTCCTCCTCTGTCGTCCCCTTCTCCTCCTGCCCCCAATTCCTCCCAGCATCAAGGTCTTTTCCAATGAGTCAACTCTTCGCATGAGGTGCCCAAAGTATTGGAGTTTCAGCTTCAGCATCAGTCCTTCCAATGAACACCCAGGACTTATCTCCTTTAGGATGGACTGGTTGGATCTCCTTGCAGTCCAAGGGACTCTCAAGAGTCTCCTCCAACACCACAGTTCAAAAGCATCAATTTTTCAGTGCTCAGCTTTCTTCACAGTAGGATGCATTTAATCCAGGAAGGGGGGAGGGGCCCTTCTGTATATTCCTCTCATGAGATGGAAGAAATGGAAGATTCTCTTTTCAGGGACAGTGTTATGACACCAACATACTGATCATCCAGTACATACACAAGGTGTGGGAGAGGAGACCATAAGACTTCAATATCTCACAAGGAAAAGGCTTATAAGAGGTTAAAGAACTTTTTTCAAATTATAAATACATTTATTTTATTATTGTTTATTCCAGAGATCAGAATTCTTTAAAGCTAAATGAACAGTTAATGGGCTACTTTATGTTTTATCTTTGTATCATCATTAACTTTGAGAGTGCTCTCTTAAGGATGCTGGAAGGCAAGATGGTTTCAGTTTTTTGTATTTATTGTTATTGTTCTTTCATTAATATCCAGTGAATTATTCCTAAAGAATTAACAAAGGCGCTGATGATACCAGGTTCCTCTTTTCCATGATCTCAAGTGTAGAAAATAGCATTTTTGGAAACCTTTTTTTTTTCTCTCCCCAAACTCATTTCTTTGATCTTCATTTGGCCTCAAACTAATCCCTCCCCACTCTCCAATGAACATTAGAAGGAGGAGGAGGCTGGAGAGGAAGTGAGAAGGTTGGAAGAATATCGTGGTATTCACAGCCTTTCCCTACTCCTGCCCATCACTAGAGGAAGGGGCTCCAATACATAACCAAGACAACACCACACCTCTCATTCCTTTGTCCTTTTATGTACAACTGCTTAAATTAGCTTTATGTTCCCAGAAGATAGAAATAAGGTCTATTTTCAAACTGTGTTCAGGATCTAGCACCTTGCTTAATCAATGTTAAATAGTAACAGTGCATTTTAATTGGCCTACTTTCAGAGCATCAGATTAAATTATTCTGCTAATTAATTGGTTGATCTCATATTTCACTTGTATTGTCAGGTTATTATTTTTCCCTTAAGGACTCAAGATACCACTGACAGTTCAAATACTTCTTCATTAATTACCATGTCTTAGATTTCACATAATCTTATTATAATTATTTTGATATATTTATTGAGGACCAGCACGTATTATGAGTGATTAAGAACAGAGAATTAGTTTCACCTCTTCTCACTAATATGCACATTGGTTCATTGCTCAAAATCCAATGAAAGGTATACTTGGCTTGGCAGAAGACAGCCTTCAATTAGGTTTAATTGGTTAGACATTAAACTAGTTTCATGTAAGTGATCGATAAACATTTTATAACATTGGATCAAGTTTGTGTTTCACTAGCCAAATGTTTCCTGTTAATCGGCTCATCCTGTCTTCCCTTGGTAGCTGTGATATATAACTAGACCAATCGCTGCACTTTAAGAGAGAACCAGGCAAATTGGTAGGTTTAAAGGGAAAAAGAAGCAAGTCAGAGAAGGATTTGAAAGTCAACACAGGTCAAATGGCTAAAGAAACTGAGTTTAGCTTGGAAAACAGAAAATGTGGTGAGACACAAAAGCTACATGAAGTATTTAGAAGAATTTCCATAGATAATAAATGGATTGATTTCATGTAACAGAACAAAGTCCAATGGGTGGATGTTACAGGGAGAAAACATTTTGCACAATATAAGAAAAAAATAAGCAAAATGTTAGAATAATATATACATTGGAGGACACTTATACAGAGTCCCCTGTCACTCCTGGAGGCGCTGCAGCTGCTAATTTTTTTAAATTCAATTAGTAATTATGAATGCCTACTATGTGAGAAGCACTTATAATTTGCATGTAAGGCAATAAATAAATAAATAAAATGCTATTAAAAAAAAAAAAAAACACAGGGTCTACCTCCAAAGCAGGCCCTGGTGCTCAGTAAATGTCAGTGGATTCCCAAAGTCTAAGTTCCTTGAGGATGAGAAAAATACACCAAGTATAGTTTTACAGTGTACCCTGAGGAGATACACAGCTCTGCCTATGAAGCCGCTTCTTCTTACGAGTCTCATAGGAATTAGTCCTTTGTGTCACAGTCTCTATGTGTTTGCCTTAACTCACCCTAGATAAATTGCTTCTTGGTGTTAATATTTTTGTTAAATGTCTAACTACCCGATAGGTTCCCAAGGACCAACAGCGGTCTTTCTAGAGGCCTCCTGTGTCTGCTCTCCCCCTCCTCCTCATACTCATTGGACCGCTTCCTTTGTTTCACCTAATCCACAGTTTGTTTGCCCCTCTTGTACTATGAGGCAGAGGGGAAAATAACAATGACCCAACACTCATCTACACTTGCAACAAACAGAAGTTGTTGCCAAGGCAACAGCACCAGAGAGTCCTGCATCCAGCCAACAGGGTGTGAAGGGAGTTTGAGATGAGCTCACTTGAGGAGCAAGGGGACCCTTCAGGAGAAAAGCTGCCCTGATAAAGGAACCAAGGATTTGTCATTCCAAGGGATAGCTTTATCTCTTTCACAATAAAGAGAAAAGCTTGTGAAAGCCCTGAATGCAGGCAGGTTGGGTAAACGAGATGGGATTTCAAAGGATCTCGTTCAATTAATCTGACTGTGGGTAGATCAGAACAGTTGTGCTTGTGGGAACATGCAGAGGGCAGACTTTAGGGTAAGGAGACAGAAGAAAAGGCGGCAGTGCATTAAACATACTTCTGAATCACGGTGTACACTCTAACAGGAGTGACTGCCTTCATTTCTACAATGCCTTTTGTCCAGGATCCTCCCTGAGCTTCCAAACACCCCTGTGAGCCTCAGCAGATCAAGGGTGGGGATTATTTTACAGATGGGAAAACTGGCACTCAAAAGCAGCACACGTGCCAAGGCCCATTCACAAAGCAGTGGCACAGCCAGAAACAGGATGCAGGTAAAAATAACAACAATGCATTTCTTTCTTTTTTTTGTTGCTTCTTAACATCTTCCCTACTGGATCAAGATCTAGTTTACAAAACAAGTTTAAAGAGCCAAATTCTTCCTTTTCCCCCAACATGGTGAGTTTATATTTTCTGAATGTAATTGTTTAAGCCCTGACACTGTGGACAGAGAGGAGAGACAAGGGTGGGCTTGTGGACCACAGAGATCACATGAAAATGTCCCTGAATAGTACTGTAGCTGCTCTGGACTTTGCTCTCCTGGTTTACTGGCAGTAATTTTAGGGGATTCATTTTGGCACCTCCCAACCACGCACATTCTCAATCTGGGAATCTTAATCAATAAACAAATGTTTATTGATTTCCTACCATGTTCAGACCTAGTGCTATGACTAAATAACAAATGTTAGCTTTGGTACTCTCCTGCCCCAAAATACTATATATCTACCACAGAGACTTCCACAGAAGAAGTACTAAAAACATGTAGTGAACAGTAAACAAACAAAGAGAAAATGAAAATGAGACACCATAGACCATATGGCAGAAGCAGAGCGCAGCAGGGTTCTGAAAAAGTGGAGTATTGGGACTTGAAGCCAGGGGAGCCTTGATCAAGGAGGGGTCCTTGAACCAACTGTCAGAGGCTCGTTCTCTGAATGGAATCATATGGCACCAGTCACAGATGAGACAGATCTGTACACATACCATTTCACAGTATCTTTCACATGTGCTTCAGTGAAAACATACGATGACTAAATGGATGGGTGAATCAACATCCCAAGACAGTCATCACCATCAGCGTCATCAGCATGACCAACACGATTATCTAATGCTGTCTACCACTGCAGCAGAAATTCATAGCTAATACTCAGTTAATGAGACCTCTAAGTTCCCACACAGTACAGAAGGCCGAGATCTGGGCAAGTCTTGTCTGCCCCCTTATGCCCTTATGTCCTTAGGACAAGGCTCCAAGTCTCTGCCTCTTCCTTTATAAAATATGAATGAAATAATTATATTTACCTCAGTGGTTTTTGTAGGGATGAAATTAAATAATGCATGCAAAGATGCCTTGCAAACTGTAAAACAGTGTACAAATATCAGTCATTATTGCCATCAGTAATGTAACTTAGAATGGCATGAATTGATGTCACGTGTTCCATACTTTCCCCACCAAAGTACTGTCATATACCACAGGTCATTTAAGATAAGTAAGTCAAAGTTGATGTAAAATTACTTTGTTCCAAGGTCTAACAGCCAAAAGTGGAGTCGTGTTTCAGACTCCTGGCCTGAACCCCTTTCACAAAGGAGCTCCTAGAAGGACAACTTAGCAGATTTGTGTTGTAAGGATAGAAGCTGAATGTTTGCCTTTCTCCCTTCTCTGTTCTCCTCTCTCAGTGTCTCCACATCCAAGCAGGATTGGAAACATTTTTTCAGTTGTTTCTTGTCTCTATCCTCACTCAAGATCAGATGCTGCTTCTTTTTACTGAAGACTGTGGCAGCCCTCAGTCAGCCTCTGAGCTGGAGTCCTTCCCCTATCACACTCCAATCTGGACTCTGATGTTAAGTTAGCTTTCTCAAGCATCATGTGAGCAGGTGATTGTCCTTCTCAACCCCTTCAAGAAGCTTTAGATTGCTTCTTTTCCTAAAAGCCCCTTTCATGGAGTTTGAACCTTTTTTCTTCTTTTTCTTTTAAATGATGCAAAGATGCTTGTTTTATTGTTGTTAAAATAGAGTGCTTCATAAAGACATTTCTCCTTTTTTTCAGTCTTTTTGTGTTTATTATTTCTTTTTTTCCCCTTTATTTTTATTAGTTGGAGGCTAATTACAATATTGTAGTGGTTTTTGCCATACATTAACATGAATCAGCCATAGATTTACATGTGTTCCCAATCCTGAACACCTCTTCCACCTCCCTCCCCATCCCATCCCTCTGGGTCATCCCAGTGCACCAGCCCTGAGCACTTGTCTCATGCATCCAACCTGGACTGGCGATCTGTTTCACACTTGATAATATAAATGTTTCAATGCTATTCTCTCAGATCATCCCACCCTCGCATTCTCCCATAGAGTCCAAAAGTCTGTTCTATACCTCTGTGTCTCTTTTTCTGTCTTGCGTATAGGGTTATCGTTACCATCTTTCTAAATTCCGTATATATGCGTTAGTATACTCTATTGGTGTTTATCTTTCTGGCTTACTTCACTCTATATAATGGGCTCCAGTTTCATCCATCTCATTAGAACTGATAACCAGGACATGTAAGCAACCTAGATGCCCATCAGCAGACGAATGGATAAGAAAGCTATAGTACATATGCACAATGGAATATTACTGAGCCATTAAAAAGAATACATTTGAATCAGTTCTAAAGAATTTGAACCTTTTATTGGATGCCCTCCAGCTCTCACAGAGCCCAGAGTTTAGGTGGGGTGGGACTATGTCCAGTTATCATTGTATTTACCAGCTCTTCGCAGAGTACGAGTCCCCACCAGATCCTTGATATGAATTTATTCACTTAGAGGAATCAGATTGAACCCTACAAAGCAGCCACTTTCCCAACTTCCCCTTTTGTGTCCTTACACACAAGCTCACAAGTTCCCAGCCACACCTCATATCCACAAATTTCATAGAAGATATTCAAAAAACACTTCGTACATGTAGCTCCAGTGGGGGTGGTCATTCATGATAGTTTTTACCCTTTTTCTCCCTTCCTGTACACCAGCAGCTGTCCTCTTATTCATCACCTTCCCTGGCTTGGTGGCAGCAATTCCCTCACCCACCAGTCCCACACATCATCCGTTATCCTTCACGTTTTGCACAGTATACCTGCTGTCACCCCACAGAACCACCCTCCCTAGTCTTCCCCAGCAAGCTGGGCCCTTCTCCCAGTTATAACTGTGTTTGACTCCCCTCCAGCAGAAGCCCCTCCAAACATTCTTCCATGGGGTCTATTTCAAAATGGGACTCTCGTCCACAGCAGCCAATTGGTATTGAGTGCCTATTATTTACAGGTCTTACTATGAGATGCCAAGAAAGCTACCAGATGTGTGTTTTAATCCCTGCCTTCAGAGACCTTAGGATGAAGTTGGTGATACAAAAAGGATACATCAGATAATTATGCTGGCTTACAAGGTCCTTACATCTGTAGGCATTTCTTTTCGAACTTCACATGTGATCTATTTATGCAGCTGGATCCAGCTGCCCACTGGTTGTTTTCGTATCTGTATTCCTTCTGCACTCTAATTGTTTGTAAAGATTTCTGAGTGTCACTTCTACTCAGGGGTCTTTGTATACATTTTTAATTGGAGGATAATTGCTTTACAATATTGTGTTGGTTTCTGCTTTACAAAAACGTGAATCAACTATAAGGATACATATGTCCCCTCCCTCTTGAGCCCCCTGCCTACTCCACTGTGTACATTTTTTTTTTTTTTTTAATGAATGCTTAAGTTCTCCCACGGGAACAGAAGTAGAGGGTTGTTACACTTAGGTACTTTCTGTCACTCCACAGACTGCTCTATGCAATGGTTTTCAGGAAGTGCTGGTGATGGAATCTGGCTAAAAGAGGTCATCTGACCTTGTTATCATTGTCACACACACACGCAGCTCTGGAAGCACTGACCTCCATTAGAATCTCAATGTCACCCTTTAATCAACTCATATCAACTTCCTTGTGATTGAGGGACTCTATAACATAATCTGACACCAGATTTTGAGAAGTGACTATGCCTGCAAACAGATGCCTAGGATCACAAAAATGCCAGATCACTCACACTGCACCAGCTCCACAATTTTACCATAGCTCTTCAAGAAATTGCTGTCTTCATCCCCTTCTAAATTCATTCAGAGTATGTTGTCTCTCTTATGCTCTTAACACATGATATACATTACCTCCTAGTTGATTGACAGATTCATTCAAAAATATTTATTGAGTATCTCTCTATATTGTATACTGGTGATAAAACAACGTGGTCATCTCTGATTAAAATAATTTACTGTCAAAAAATAAAAAAATAAATAGCTTACTTTCTAATGAGAAAAACAGGCAAAAACACAGGAAACTCAAAGTGCAAAGGTGAAGGTTAGAAAAGAGTTCAATTAAAGCCAATAAGAGGGTGACCTAACCCAGGAAGGGCTGAGTTCCTCAAAAACATAGCCACAAAATTTGATCTGAGGATGAATAAGTCTTTAGTGAGATACAGGAGGAAGGAGAGAAACACCTGAAGATGTAAGGAATTTGTAAGCCATGTAACTATGTTATGCATATTTCTTGTATCACCAATTTCATTGTAAGGTCCCTAAAGGCAGGAACTAAAGCACATATCATGTCACTTTCTTGGCACCTAATACGAAGACCTGTCTCTAACAGGCAAACCGTATCTACTGGCTACTGGGAGAATCTCATTTTGATGTGTCTTAGTTGTCAAATTCTGAGGAAAAGTACTAGCCTTCAGGGGAGAGAGCCTGCTCATCCACTGGCATAACTGACAAAAAGATGGTCATAATATGCAGGTGATGGGGAATTCTCCCCTCTTTCTTTGTTAGAGAGTCTAGAAGAGAATGGGACATCTCCACCCTCTACTATAATCCTGTACACTGTCAATATCCTGAGGCAGGGATGTCAGGAGAGCTGGGAAACCTAGCCATGTCAGAAAGTGAGGAGAGCCAAGTCTGAAGACCCAGTGGCAGGCCTCTGTTGCCTGGTGCGGGGCCTGGTGGTTTGAAAGAATCACTTAGAAAGATTGCCATCCACTCCCACTTAGGAACCCTATTCACAATCATGTCTGTTCTAGAGAGCTTCTCTTTGTTCTCATGATTAGGAAAAGAAGGTAAAAGGATGATGTCCACATTCAGATGGGCTTGTCCAGTGATCCTCCCCAGAGAGAGCAGAGAACCAGCTCAGCGAGGAGCAGAGAGAGGGCAGTGTGGTGTCAGAGACCCACCCTTGTTCCCTCTACTCAGCCCTACCTGGCTCTTTACCAAGTCAGACTAGAAGCACTGCTTGCTCCAGTCCCAAGTCACTCAGATGATTTACTCATAAGCCAATGGTGTAAATGGTGGAGAACATAGATTTTTAAATGCTTGACTTTTCTGAAAATGCCTGGATAACATGAGCTGTAAATAACTAATACTCAGCAAGTAAAACCTGCTATCTGAACAGTAGGATTTTTGGCTCTTAGGAGAGTCTACCCATAAGTCTTCCAAGTCTCCCAGGGCAAGAGTCTTTACAAAGTCATCTTCAACTAAGCTAGGAAATCTATGAAGAGAAATGGAAAAGACATGTATAGGGGCAGCTGGGAGAAAGTGGGAGTGAGAAAGTCAGCACAGGAGCTCTTGATCACCTGCATGGCTTCAGACCGGTATTCTGTTGAGGCATTACAGAATGTGGAAAACGGTAAGACGGAAGAAAAAGAATATGTATCTGTGTATAACTGGGTCACTTCGCTCTACGGTAGAGGTGGGCACAACATTTTACATCAACTATATTCAATAAAAAATAAACATATCAGAACACCAATAAATCAAGACAAAAATTTTAAAAGAAAAAAAAAAAGACAGTTTAAAAAAACAGATAAGTGTTTCCCTGGTGGTCCAGTGGTTGGGAGTCGCCTGCCAATGCAGGAAATATGGGTTTGGTTCCTGTTCTGGCAAGTAAGTGGTGAACCACAACTACAGAGCACATGTGCTGTAAATGCTGAAGTAATACTGTAAATACTTCAGTAAATACTGAAGCCCGAGGGTCCTGGGACCCGGGCTCCACAACAAGAGAAGTTGCTGCAGTGAGAAAACCACACACAGCAACAACAGAGTAGCCCTGCTCTCCACAACTAGAGAAAGCCCACGCATAGCAATGGAGACTCAGCACAGTAAAAAAAAAAACAAACAAAAAAAAACCAGATAAAATACAGACTAGAAATAAAAGACCAGAAATGTTAAAATGAATAACAGATAAGGGCAAGCAACAAAACAAAAGAAAGACTTAGAGTTTAGGGTAAACATCTCAAATGATTAAGGGCTGGAAAATAAGGCGGAGCCAAATAACTGGTGAGAAAACAAAAGCCCTGAGCTATCAAGTCAAGAGATTAAAATGTGGAGTTAAAAGATGTAAGAGTGTGATAAAGCTAAAATCCAAAGATAAACTTAGAGCTTTGGGGAACCGGGGCTGAAAATCAATAGAAAGAAAGAACAAGCTCATATGCCAGGAGGTGGGGGGAAGGGCAGAGAAGAAGAGAAAAAATGAACTGGTGAGAAAAAAATAAGAGAGGGTCTGACGGGAGGGTCTTGAAACCTTAGCTTCTGAACAGAAAGCAGGCTGCTCTGGCCAGAGCATCCTTGTTGCTTATCAGAGACAAATACATCTAAAGTCAAATGCAGCCATTTCTATCTTGACCCTAGGGTGCTTCTGGAGATTTCTGACACAATATCAGGCTTCAGTTTCACTCTGAAGTCTTCCAGAGCTGGGCCTCAGATAACTAACCTCCTCAGATACCATGGGCTTTGATGATGTTACCTTTTCCCAGAGGAAAAACTCTACTCTCAGCCCTAGGTCAGCTCTGCATCAGAGCACTTGGCCTGAGAGTCAGGAATCTGGTCCTCATGACCCCACACTGCCCCCACAGAGACCTGGCTGTTGCTGCCAATCTCCTAACCACTCTTGCTTGTCTGATGTTGAAAAACCACTCAGCATGTCTGATTTTGAAAAACATATCAGTAGCTAAATTATATCCAGCGCATCAAAAACCTAGCTGGGCCCAGGAGATGCTGTCAAGTGGAGCCACTAGGGTCTCCCTAGGTCCTGTCTCCCAGAGTCCCAGCTGTTTACCCCTTTCTGCTTCCCAGGTCTTTCTCCTGTCACGTCTGGAGACTGATCTGGCTTGTCTCATCATCTCCCAGTGCACTCCCACCCTGTGACCCTGCTTTTTGGATCATGAACTAAGTTCAACATCTTTCTGGTACTCTTGGGCACACCTGAATATCCCATAGTGTTGACCTTATTTCTGTGTAAGCCTGGGCAAGGCAGCTTCTCTTTCTTCCAGTGATAACATACTCCACCCAGCTATCTTACAGCATTGGTTACAAGGGAGACCAGGAGAGTATGTTTTTGATTCTACATAAAACCATCCTGACTGCTAGAAAAACAAGGCAGAACACACGCTGTATGAAGAATAAGCCCATTACATCATGGTCCTCCATGAGGGCAGGCCAGTTCATTTTTAAAAATCGAGATACTTTATGGGGAAGCAAATCTCTCAGATTTCTCTTGTTCTTTGCCCTCAACTAATTCTTCGAAATGGAAAGACAGTACCATGGGAGAAATACGTCCTGGTGTTACTAACACAGAGAGATCCTGGGAAACAAGAGGAGGTTTTGTTAGCATTGAGGTGATGTCCATTCAGAGCTGTCATGTCTGACACTGCTTCCTGTCTCTTCACCTTAATAATGAGTTTCCAGATATCAAGTGATGAAGGCTCCCTGAGTAATGCAACGGGAGAGGAATCCATCTGTGATGCTGCAAGTGACAACACAGACTGAGTTTTCATGTTGCTTAAAGCAGGCGATATGCCATTCTTGTAGTACAACAGCTCACAAAACCTGTCCGTGGAAATGACGCTGGAGGAGCCTATCAGCTCTAGAATACCAAATCTTCCTCCGATAAACTACACTTGCAGATGGAGCAACTAATTAGGTCCCATGTGCTGAATGCAGAGGAACTTTAAAATAATCTGTTTTTTTTTTTTTTTTTTCAGGGTAACCTGAGGCTGGAGAAAACAATGGGAAATTTAATGTAGACAACTGTGAAGTGTTGACTTCGGCAGGGGATCCGTGGAGTGAGCCCAGTGTGAGAGTCTATGGTCTGGAGTGGGCCAGGCAAGTGAGTGAATGTTTTGCTTGGCTAGTTACACTACCAGAGTGTCCTCCTGACAAAGGCTGACCTCCTTTGGAGATCTGGGTCAAGGTGGGGGAGGAAATATCTTTTGTTTGTTAATCCCAGTGCTACTTATTTCCCCTGGGGCTGGATTAGTGTTCTTTCAAAGAAAGAGCCAGAAAAACAGTAATCAGTGTGTTAGCTTATCAACTGAGGGCTCACAGCTTTACCATTCAATAAAAAACAGTCACTCAAGGGTGAACTTAGGTAGGGATGTAGTCTCTTCCAAAATGCCATGAATGTAAATTGGTGCAGCCGCTATGGAGAACAGTATGGTTCCCTAAAAAAACTAAAAATAGAGCTACCATGCAATCTACTCCTGGGCATATATCCAGAGAAAACCATGGTTCAAAGGTTACGTGCACCTCAAGGTTTATTGCAGCACAAGTTTACTACAGCCAAGACATAGAAGCAACCTAAATGTCCATCTACAGATGAGTGAATAAAGAATATGTGGTGCGTATATACAATGGACTATTACTCAGACATTAAAAAAGGAAATAATGCCATTTGTAGCAACACAGATAGACCTGGAGACTATTATACTAAATGAAGTCAGTCAAAGAAAGATAAATATCATACGATATAATTTACATGAGAAAACTAAATACAGTGATACAGATGAATTTACTTACAAACAGAAACAGATTCATAGACATAGAAAACAGGCTTATGGTCACCAAAGAGAAAAGGTGAGGGGTAGGGATAGATTGGGGGCTTCCCTGGTGGCTCAGACGGTAAAGTGTCTGCCTGCAATGCTGGAGACCTGGGTTCGATCCGTGGGTCAGGAAGATCCCTTGCAGAAGGAAATGGTAACCCACTCCAGTACTTCTGCCTGGAAAATCCCGTGGACGGAGAAGCCTGGTAGACTACCATCCACGGGGTCGCAGAGTCGGACACAACTGAGCGACTTTACTTACTTAGGGATAGATTGGGAATTTGGGATTGACATAGAACACTCCTATATTTAAAATAGATAACCAACAAAGACCTACTGTATGGCCCAGGAAACTCTGCTCAATAATCTGTAATACCTTAAATGGGAAAAGAATTTGGAAAAGAATAGATATATGGGTGTGTGTGAGCATGCTCAGTCGCTTCAGTTATGTCCAACTCTTTGCCACCCTATGGACTGTAGCCCACCAGGCTCCTCAGTCCATGAGATTTTCCAGGCAAGAATACTGGAGTGGGGTGCCATGCCCTCCTCCAAGGGGTCTTCCTGACCCTGGGGTTGAACCTGCATTTCCTGCATTGAAGGCAGAGTCTTCTCTGCTGAGCCACCAGGGAAGTCCCACCTATATGTATATGTATAACCAAATCATTTTGCTGTATAACTGAAACTAAGATAACATTGTAAATCAACTATAGTCCAATATAAAACAAAAATTTAAATAAACAAATCCCACATACAAGAAATATATAGAAAAAAATCTATTGATTAATTACTTGATCAGTCTATTGAGAGACAGGAGACAAAATACAAATGTGATTTTAAAAACATTTAGAATAAAATTCCCAGGTTTTCCCTTTAACCAGAAGCTCCCACTCCCAACTTTTAGGATGCACATGCACATCCAGACACCAGAGGGCACACACCACTGCCCTGGCTGGATCTTATTTGAAATACAACCATATCTGAGTCTATAAGAAGTAATGACTCTTACTATTCAGTTCAGTTTGGCAGCCATGAAGTCCACACACAGCAAGTTTTTGACACCTCCATTTTTCCTTCCAGGCTTTTCTATAGGTAGAAATCTAGAGCAATGCCTCAACCTTCTTAGTGACTGAGGAATTCAACTCAATTGTGTCTCAGTTTTGTAGAACCCATACTCAGCTGACTCACCTCCCATTCTCTCAAAACTCAGCCTGGACACATTCCTACCTTCTGTCCACAGAACTTCTCTGAACCTCCGTGAATATGAGTGCTGTCAATGACCCATAAGTGTCTGTGTTTTGGGGTGTTTGTGAACATACTCTCAACCTTTTGTATCTTCCTCTGTTACAAATTACTTCACACATTTTGACTCACAGTGAGAAAGTGACCCCACCGAATTCATCTATTTAAGAATGTTCTCTCTGCTGGAAACACTAGATGAGGTTTTGCACTTCTCCTCTTAGGTCCAAACACATGTTCCTTCTACACAGGGATTTTCCACCAATGGAAACAAACCTCAGCACAAATATTTTAATAACCCTGCTTTTTTTTTTTCTTTATACCTATTGACCCAACAGTAGTGGGGTGAAAAGTGGGAATTCTTAATCCATAAAGAAAATTTAGCTTAGAGAGAATCATTGAAGATTTCAAAAATGAAAAAAAAAACAAAACAAAAAACAGACACATTAAAAAAAATCTGTTAATATGGAGTAAAATGTTCAGACTGTGAGCATTAACCAAACTCTCCTTCTTAAGCCTCAGAATTGTTAATAAGTCACTTGATACAGAGTGGCAGGAAAAGAAAGAGATGGGTTGAATTGAGGATGTAAAAAATTCCGTTTCCCATGGTGAGTGACAAGCGAAACATGAAAAGATCCTTTTAGAAAGCCACCACTTGGTATACATCAACTGGAATATGTTATTGTTTAAAAATAAAGAAAAGAAAAAGTCAAGCAGCTCAATTTCCTTTTACGAGTGGGATTCAACTAGGATAGGGATGCAGGATAACTAGCAGGATAGGGATGTCTATTTTATTTTCAGATGCACGTATTATGGAAAGAGTCCACAAGAGAGCCATGAATGTTATCATAATTCTTGAAGGAGCCATCAAAGAGAATGGGTTATGGAGCTGGATGACTGATGTGTACGTCCTTCTAGCAGTCCCACTTATGAACAATGTGACAAGGACTGAAGTTCTGCAAGCAGATTGCCGATACAACTGTTTGCATACTAAATGTCTCTGAGCTCCTCTATTGCCTGCCTGCCTTAAATCACCACTTCCTAGGTGCCTACCCAAAAGTCTTATCTGCTCTGACCCAACATCTAATGGGCAATCACGTAGATGTAATGCATTTGGACTCCTAGAATTTTAGGCTGGTGGAAACCTTAGAGATACTTTTATAACTCAATTCTTATTCAATAACATGTCTTTCTCTCAAATTATAAAATCGACATGGACTCATTTTAAGGGATATGAAAAAGAGTGTGAAAGTGAAATAACCTATAATTCACTTACTCTTTCTGAATTTCTTCTTAGGTATTTTTGGTGGGAGGATGTTGTATATACATTTAAAAATACTTGCATATATGGTAAATATATATGTGTGCATATATATATATATATATACACACACACATATGCATATGCACATGCTCACACATTTTTAAGTTTACAAAATTGAGATTATACTGTAAGTCCAGCTTTTAACAATATGTACATGATGTGAATTTTCCCATATCAGTAAATATTCCTCAAAAGCCATAATTAAGAAAATAATTTAGTGAGGTGAAATACATTTAGTATAAAATTAACCTTTTTAAAATGAACAATTCCGTGGCATCTAGTACATTCACCATGCTGTGCAACCGCCACCTCTCTCTAGCTTCACAGCATTTTTGTTACTCCAAGATAAAACCCCATACCCATTAAGCAGTCTTTCTCCATTCTTCCCTCCCCTGCTTCCATAACCTGGACACTACCAACCTACATTCTGTCCCTATGAATTACCTATTGTGAATATTTCATATACATGGAATCATGCAACATGTGACCCTTTTGTGTCTGACTTCCTTCCCTCAGAATAAAATTTTTGAGGTTCATTCACATTGTACAGTGTATCAGTACTTCATACTTTTTTATGGCTGAGAAGCAGTTACAGCATATATATATATCACAATTCACTCTGCCATACACAAGTTAATGGGTATTTGGACTGTTTCCACCTTTTGGTTATTGTGAACAGTGCCTCTGTGAACATGTGTATACATAAACTTCTTTGAGTCCTTGTTTTCAGTTTTTTTGGGTATATATGGAAGAGAGGTATTATAGGATCATATGATAATTCCATTGAACTCCTTAAGTAACCATGAAATTATTTTTCATAGCTTTTGAATCATTTAACATTTCTACCAGCAACACACCAGGGCTTCCCTGGTGGCTGAAATGGTAAAGAGTCTGCCTGCAGTGCAGGAGAGCTGGGTTTGATCCTTGGGTCGGGAAGATCTCCTGGAGGAGGAAATGACAAACCATTCTAGTATTCTTGCCGGGAAAAGCCCATGGACAGAAGAACCTGGCAGTCTATAGTCCATGGGGTCGCAAACAGTTGGATACAACTGAGTGACTAACACTTTAGCTTTCACACTTTCCAGCAATGCACAAGGGTTCTATTTTCTCCACATCCTCACTATTTCTTGCCATCTTCTGTTTTTAAAAAAATCTATAGTAGCCATCTCTTATTGTGGGCATGAAGTGGTACCTCATTATGGTAAAACTACAATTTTTAAATGTCACCTGGTTTTTCCATAATTTGTTAACCAGTTCCTATCCTTTCTTGGCATTCAGTTTGTATTGAAATTGTCCCTACTGTAAATAGCTATATGATGAAATCCTTACACAATACATAAATGTTTAATTAAATCTCATTATTTCTTAGTGAGAGTTCCTGGGGGCAGTCATCTGATTTTGCAGATGAAGAAGCTAACAGTTGCTGGGACCATAACTTGGGTTGCCTTATACCTCAGCCTGTGCTTTCCACTGATTTTTTTTATGAGGTTGGGTCCGTTTTTCACATGTCAGATGTGTCACAAATTGGGTGAAACTCAGCTAAAAAACAGTGAATTCTTCAGTGTCAGGTCTGATGTTCTGTGGAACTGATGAATCCAAAGCTATTTGTAGCATTATTTTAACTCCTTCTGTTTTTGTTCTACATAGAAAAAGGGCTGTAAACACAGCAAAACACTGTGTGCTCACACATGGTGTTGGGCACTGGATACCATCAACAAATTAACATGCATCGCCTTAAACAAAGCCTACCATAACTCTGTCA
Source organism: Cervus elaphus (assembly GCF_910594005.1). Taxonomy (NCBI): domain Eukaryota; kingdom Metazoa; phylum Chordata; class Mammalia; order Artiodactyla; family Cervidae; genus Cervus; species Cervus elaphus. The sequence goes on from NC_057828.1 coordinate 60,269,325, forward strand.
ATTCTGCATGTGCTACAGGCTCCTAGTGGAGCGTGCTCAACTCAATCACACTGGGTCAGGTGCCCTTCTGCGACATTGTTTTTCCACCTTCATGGTGTTCTATGGGTGGATAGGAGAATGATATGTAGATTTGTGCTGTCATTGGTAGACCTCTATTTAAATGGCATTTTCAATGAGGTTTGAGGTGGTAAGAGAGGGAGATGCAGTGATACATTCTGAAGTTGTTAGTGAGATCCCAAAAAGAAATATATCCAGCCACATACAGTGCATAAAACTACAGTCTGTTTCCCCTCTAATTGGTAATAAATGTAAATGTTTAGTTATGCCTGACTAGGGAGCTATGAACAACACATCTGTCTGACTGCTTTTGCAGTCTTCACAAGGACTGCAGCACTTATACCATCTGTAGCTTGTGAATGAAGGAAGAGACAGAGAGAAAGTGAGGCTGAAATATAGAGAACGGATATTACTAGAGGTGCATAGGGAATTGACTCGTTCAACAAATATTTATTGAGCATCTATTATGGCCTGGGAACCAGGCAAGAAAAAGGGGGAGATAATAAATATTTTCCCTTCCTAAATTCTAAATCAATTGATGGAGTGAGGATCAGGCAAATGAAGATATAAACGCCAAATCTGTTACTGAAAACAAATTCTCTAGTATCCATTATTGGGTTGGGATAAGAATGGATTTCCTAATGGTAAACTCTAGGATCAAACAAGTCCATCTGCCCTGATGCAGACAGCACTGGAAGACAGCAAGCTTACCCACAAGGGCAGAGCCTTGACTATTTATTTCAAGGTCTCTCCAGGAGCAGAGCAGGTCAGCAGGGCAGGGGAGGAGGGGAGAGTTAGGACTGGCTATAGGCCAGCCTTCCTCTTCTACTCAGTCAGATGAGTGAGAGAGTAACAGGGAAAGACCAGAACATACACACGAACAGTCTGACTCTCTGCCCTACCTGTAGGTTAGCGTCACCTGGGAGCTTTAGCAAAACGTAGATTCAGTCCCCCAAACCAGAGCTTCTGATTCTATCAGACATGGATTGTGCATAGGTGTGAATTTTTTAAACTCCCCACATAATTCTATGTGCATCAGGGGTTGAGCATCACCTAATAGGAAGTGAGGGGAAAAGAGCCCCCATTCTGCACAGCCTGCCTGCAAGCTTAGCTGTGTCTGACTTTTTGCAACCCCATGGACTGTAGCCTGCCAGGCTCCACTGTCCTTGGGGTTTTCCAGGCAAAAATACTGGAGTGGATTGCTATTTTCTTCTCCAGGGGATCTTCCCGATTCAGGGATTGAACCCACGTCTCCTGTGTATCCTGCATTGCAGGTGGATTCTTTACCACCTGAGCCATTGGGAAAGCCCAGATGTTACAAAGATACATGAGGGACAGTCCCTCTCTTCCAGAACCTCTCACTCTCCTCAGACTAAGTCACGAAAGCAACCACAGTGCCCTTTGCTGAGTGCCACGTGCACTCAGAGGGTAGAAAGACCAAAGACCCAGGATTTCAGAGACCTTCCCAGGACCGTGGGGGGCCAGGTTCAGAAGATCACCCTGGCAGTTGTGGAATAGGCAATAAGAGGAAGGCTGATGACCCAAGAGGTTACCATAGATTGAAAGAGAATAAAGCAAAAAGGAAGCAAGGCAGCTAGGGACACAGACTGCTCATTAATGAGCATCCTTCCGGTTTCAGACTTGGAATAGCAAACCTTCTTTTTTCAAGCAGGCTGTCTGTGGTCTGCCTTGGCCACACTGGGCGCTGCGGTTCTGCACTGAGGAACTCAAGTTCCTTGGGGTTACACTGAGGATTAGAGGAGAGGATGTCTATCAAGGGCACAGGCTAGGGCCTGGCAAAGAGGACATCTTTATTAGATGTCAGGTGCTCCTGTTTGTTTTGGGAAGCTACAGAAACTAGAGCAACAAAGTCTTACCCTGGTTTGTTTGCTCTGAGCTCTGATTCACCTGCGTGAAAGTGGAGATTTACATGGCTTATCACGAACTAACAGTTTTGCAGAAATTCCAGATATTTCAGCCAATTTAAAAAATATTTATTCCTTCGAATTTATTTGACTGTGCCGGATCTTACCTGCAGCATGCAGAAACTTTTTTTGGGATCTTCAGCTGTGGCATGTGGGCTCTGAGTTGCAGCATGTAGGATCTAGTTCCCTGACCAGGGATGGAAACCAGGCTCCCTGTATTGGGGGCACAGAGTCTTAGCCACTGGACCAAATAGCAATAATTGGCAATAAAGAAAACAAGTTGTGGACTTCTGAACAATGTATCTTAATGAGTTTTACTGGTGACCAGACCCTAAATCAGGATTCAAGACCAAACAAATGTTTTTTTTTTTTCTTTTTATTTAACCCTCATAGCTACACAGTGAGGTGAATTTATGATCCCATTTTTCAGATGAGAAGCCTGAGATTTGGAGAAATTAAATAATATTTCTGTCAGCTTTTAACAAAAGAAGGTTGAAAAGTAAAGGGTTGTTTGTTTCCATATCTGCCTCTGTTTCAATTATATAACACCAACTTAATGATGCTCATTGCCTTTAAGGACAAGGAGGACAAACATATGATTCTTAAGTCCTCTGGAAGTGCTGCATATAAATTGCCTTTGTGATGTATGGAGATAGGGTTTTACCAACTTGAGAATTCTTGCTATGCTCTATTTCCCAGAAAAGTCACTGTTTCTCTTCTATATATTACTGAAATTCCTTACATGAAGGCGAGAGTACGTTAATATTCATACTCTCCAAGAATTTGTTCTCCAAGCAGTCTATGGAGTCTCTGAAGACTATGAGAACTTTTTGAACTCAGAGTCACTCATTTCTCTAATTTAACTGCATGTCTCCCTTAGACTAGTATCCTCATTTTATGTTTTATGTGCCTTCAGACAATCCATAGGAAATACCATGAAGAGTGTCAGCCATAAATTCCTTAAATTTACACTTGTGACTTGCATTTAATGGATGACTTTTGACCAAATGAATGAGTGAGTGAATGTTGGGGAAGATTCATATTTTTGAATTCAAAAGGTGGCAGAGATACTGTGCTTCACCTAAGAGATATTTTAGAGCACGGGAGGGTCTGAGCAGCTGGGGTCTGACAGCACAAGGGGAAGCTGAGAAGGGAAGAAACGGGTCCTCCTGTTCCCCAGGGCCTGGTCACAAAGACCTTCGCTATGGCTGTAAGTACTTGATGCCATTCCTCATCTTAATTTCAAATTGATTCTTCACTTTGCAGCAGTTAGACATTGCGTGTTAGCCGTGCAGCACAATACCACTTGTCTTCCGGCCTTCCCAGAGGTCACATCTTGGCAGTACTTCCAGCCGACTTGCAATTACCTTCACCTGGCTTTTAAAGAGGCACTTGACAAGGAAGCTCACTGTAACGAGAAGGAAATGGTCGCTTCACTTTTTCCCATGACTGATGCCAACGAAAGTGGTACCTCAAAGTAACTTTGTCCCACTTTGCAGTCTCAGTTCAATTCAGTCCACATTTATGGAGGCCCTTCTTTGTGTGGGACACTGCAACAGAGTCTCTCAAAGTCACAAGGATAAATGAGTCCTGAGCCTTGTCTTCCAGGTGGAAACATTGGAGCAGACACTAAGACTTGTTACATAAATAACAAAAGAACACTGGAGCCTCTACTATCTAGTAACTCGCCACAGTTAGATCATGGGAAGTTTCATCGCCCAGGCCATGGACATGTATCTTACCAACCTCTTATTTAATGTAGGTTTAGCCACAGGGTTTTCCAGGTAGCTCTACTGGTAAAGAACCTGGCCTGCCAATACAGGAGACATAAGAGATGTGGCTTTCATCCCTAGGTCTGGAAGATCCTCTAGAGAAGGAAATGTCAACTTGTTCTAGTATTCTTGCCTGGAGAAACCCATGGACAGAGGAGTCTGGCAGGCTACAGTCTACAGGGTCACAAAGAGTTGGACACGACTGAAGTGACGTGGCATGCACACCACAGAGAAAAAGGTAAAAAAGAGTGGTTACCGCTCTGCAATTGCTGCACTGTCTTGTCCGACTCTTTGTGACCCCATGGATTAGAGCCTGCCAGGCTCCTCCGTCCATGGGATTCTCCAGGCCAAAATGCTGGAGTGGGTTGCCATTCCCTCCTCCAGGGGGTCTTCCCGACCCAGGGATCAAACCCACATCTCCTGTGTCTCCTGCATTGCAGGTGGATTCTTTACCACTGAGCCACCTGAGAAGCCCTGGTTAGTGCTATAACTATATGCTAAGTCCTCTGAATCCTGCTGTGGTGGGGGGGAGAAGTCATGATAAGTGTTTTTGAATACAAGGTTTGACATACTAGAAACCATGAATTCTGGAGAACTACAGACAGTTTTAATTTGTAGGGTAGGGATGTCCTGATGTTATCTTAGGTGTAAAGATGCCATTTCTAGAACTCAAAGTTTCTCCCTCCTAAAGCATCTTTTGGATCAGCAAATGTTTGTGGACTACCTACTATGAGCTGCCCATCTAGCTGGGTCCTGGGGAGCAGGTACTAAGATAATTAAGACACATTTCCTGCCTCGAAGGAGTTTTCAACCTTGCAAGTGGCACAAAAACATAATTTCAATAACTAATGTTAGATAGTTAGGCAGAGAAGCACACAGTACACCATCCTAGCAGAAGAGGGGAGTGCATAGTCCAGGCAGAGGGTTTGAAAGGTTTGCTGAAGACACAGCTGTTCTTCTAGGCCTTGAAGTTCAGTCAGGTGAAGAAAGGTGTGAAGGGAAGTCCAGGTACAGGCAGAAGACAAGCCATGGAGGATAAAAGTATGTGGTGTCAGAAATCAGACCAATACTGTAAAGCAATCATCAGCCAATAAAAGGTAAATAAATAGAATTAAGAAAAAAATGTATGTGGTGTTTTGGGGAGGATTCCTAGTTAGTCTTTTTTTTTTAGAATTAAGTGCAAGTCAGGACATGGTGGATGCTGCTGGAAAGATAGGTAGGCCAGGTTTAAGGAGGCTTGGGTACCATGGAAGGGTGTTTAAGTCCCATGATAAAGGAGCTGCACTGAAAGTCACTGGGACTGTAACATGGGGGATGGGGTTAAATGGGGCAAAGCAGTGGGTGGGAGAACAGGGAGCTTGGTTCAGGAAAGTTGAAAGTTTAGTCACTCAGTCGTGTCCGACTCTCTGTGACCCCCATGGACTGTAACCCACCAGGCTCCTCCGACCATGGGATTTTCCAGGCAAGAGTACTGGAGTGGGTTGCCATTTCCTTCTCCAGAGGATCTTCCCGACCCAGGGATTGAACCTGGGTCTCCCACATTGTAGGCAGACGCTTTAGAGACTGTGAAAATGTGAACTAGGCTGTGACAGTAAAGGTGAAGAGAAGAGTTAAACTTTGGAGTTGAAAACTGGGTGTGACTATTGAGGAAGAAGGAGTCTAATGACTCTGAAGTTTAGTGCTTGGAGGACAAGGATGGTGGTATCAATTTACAGACACTGGAAATAAAAGAACAGAAAGGATTAGGGCGAGGAAGAGAAGTCCACATTGGGATATGTGTTGAATCTGAGGCACCCTACAGACAATTGTGGGGAATACAAAATAGGATATTGGGTGGACAAATCAAAAGTTCAGAGGAGAGGCTAGAGCTGGAAATACAAGCAGAGAACTTGTCTTCTAATTCTCCTCTCTTAGATCAGAGCTTGGAAGGTAGGAAGGAAGGAAGTAAATGTTACAAGTTTAAGGCTGACTTCAGGGCCAAAGGACAGAGCTATTTGCTATAGAAAAGAAGAGTAAAGAAAATCTTTTAAGATTTTCTATGCCTTAGATTCTGAAGTACAGAAAAATATACTTTAGAACAGGACAGGAGTTGGCTGTTAATCCCAGCCTGAAAGCATTTTTTTCCCCTTTACCTATTTTTGGTGTCATTCAGTTTATTTTTAGACACCATTGGAATTAATTTTGGAGAATCTTCTCTCGAATTTTATCCAGGGGAAGGTGACCTGGATAGTGAACTATCTGGGAATCTTTTCAAATTAGGATCGATTTAAATACTTTCAGATATTCATCCAGAGAAACACACACACAAACAGACACAAACACTCACACAGATAGTTGCATATATAATAAAGGCATCCTCCAAATATTTAAGTGGTCATCACATAGAAGAAACAATTGTTTATTGAACATATCTCCAGCAGATCAATGAATGAAAGTCACATGCAGGTAGAGTTAATATTTATTCAATAAATAATTATTAAGGGCCTATGTTTAGTAAGCACGGTTTCTAGGTACAGGTACAGGACTCTAATGAGGAACTTGATAAAGTCCCTTTTCTCCTGAAGTCCATACTGTAGTGATAGGACTAGACAGATAATCAAGAAGACAAATGGCTTTAGGTATTGGTAAGAACTATGAGGAAAGGAGTGCATACAAAGAAAGAGAGCGGGTGGAGGGGTACAAAATGGGGGACACACTCCTTAGATTGGATGCTGGGGAAGGCCTTCTGAGGAAGTGACATGCTGAAGTCAGAATGACAAGAAGAAGCCAGTCTTAGGAAGAGCTTTCTGGGCAGCGTCAATGTCCGGTGAAAGGCTACAACTCAAGATTGAGCCCGAGCTCATGAAGACAAGAAAGTAGGCCAATGTGACTGAAGGAGGAGAACGGGGAATCAGATGAAGTCAGATAGTAGATAGATAATGCTCATCCAGTCTCTTTTTTGTCTTTTCCCCAAGAGTGATGGGAGACTATGTACTGTGAAAGTTTTGGATAGGATTTGTTCAAGAAGTAAAATGATCAAAACTATATTTTGAATGATCACTCTGGCCATTCGGCATAGAATGGAGTGTAGGGGTTGATGCTATGGCAGAATCCCAGGGGACAAAAGCCAGTAGCTTGAAACAAGTTGGTAATACTATAGAAAGAGAAAAATGGATGGATTCCAGAAACATTTAAAAATAGAAATGTCAGGAGCTGCTGGTGAATTCAATATTGAGGGGAGGTATTGGTGAAGAAAAGGGAAAACTAAGGACGACTTTTGGGTTTTTGGCTAAACTATTCAGTTGGATGGTGCTGACCCTTATTAAGATGAAGAAATACTAGGAGGAACAAATTGTGGACACTAAACATGGTTGAGAGTTATGTTTTGGATATATTGTGCTGAAATCTCAATTGACTCTCAAGGGAATATATCAGGTAGGAAGTCAGATACAGGAGCCTGGGGCTCACAAGAGAGGTCACAGCTGGAGAAATAAAGATTGGAAATCATCAACACATAGATGAGACATGATTCATGGGACCAGAATAGGAGGAAATAAAAGAGACCCCCAAACTGAGCTTTAGGGACTTTTACTATTTAGAGATCAGTTATAGTAGGTAGAATCAGTAAAAAAGGATAACTAATGAAGGTATTAATAGAATAATGAAAACTGAAAGGAGAAAGTGTTTGAAGAAGCCATTCCATTTAAGGAAAATTCCATGAAAATTAGATTTTTTCCTACCATAGAAGGAAACTCGCGGTCCCCTGTGAAGACCTTACTGTTCCCTATCTCTCGTCTTCTGGATGATGAAGACAACTTTACCAGCAGGCAAAGAGCTCCCAGACCAGGACTGGTGCTGAAGAAGGGGCAGAGAGACTCTTACTGGTTGTTCAAGACTTGGCCTCCGGGCAGTATTGTTAGAGACATTACGGTGCCCTTGGAAACTCATTTCCTGAAAGCTGGGTTCCTACCTTGTTTTCAAGTCTCAGGAAGGTTTTTCTCATCTATTGCAGGACTCTACCCGCAGTTAGATTCTGATTCCTGCTGTCAGACCTCACTACCACCACCACCTCTATGATGGTCTAACTTCTCAAGTCCTTCATTACAACCCAGGATTACAACCGTGGTTGCATCCTGATCACAGACCAACTCTCAGACTCATGTCATGTGTCTTGTAAAAGAGCCTTAACCTTTGCCCAGCATCACAAATCTTTCTAGATCCCATCACTGGGTTGCATTTGGTCTGAGGCTACTCATGGCACTAGAACCAGGTTGTCATCATCATGAGTGGCCAAGCTTAGGGGGGATGAAGAACATGGAAAGGGTCCTGCTCTTAGGAGGATACTTCACATGGGGGTGAAGTATGGATGGCCTTTGAGGAGCCTTCCAACACCCAAGATTCTGTGATATTTTCAGACACTATGTGAAACAACAAATCCTGGGTCATTTGGGGGGAATCATTTTGAAAGCAGACACTTCATGAAATAAAATTATATTTATTTTTCCCTAGTGTATGTCTACTCTCATCCTGAAATTCTGTTTTTTGATTTATCTCATTTTGCGGGGGAGGTGCGGGTTGATGAAGCTCTTATTAGGCTGGCATGAGATGTTGCTGGAGGCTAGCATATTGCTACTCAGGCATAATTCCAAATGACAAAATTGTACACTAGAGAGTTCAGATCTTTCTGGTCAAAACTGACCTCCTAATATTTGCTTGCACATAGTAGGTGCTTGCGGAGAAGGCAATGGCACCCCACTCCAGTACTCTTGCCTGGAAAATCCCATGGACAGAGGAGCCTGGTAGGCTGCGGTCCATGAGGTCGCTAAGAGTCGGACACAACTGAGCGACTTCACTTTCATGCATTGGAGAAGGAAATGGCAACCCACTCCAGTGTTCTTGCCTGTAGAATCCCAGGGACGGGGGAGCCTGGTGGGCTGCTGTCTATGGGGTCGCACAGAGTCGGACACAACTGATGGGACTTAGCAGCAGCAGCAGTAGGTGCTTGGTAAATATTTAATGAGTCAAACAGAAACCTTTCTAAAAGCGGTTTCCTTCCTGAAGCAAATGGCTTGCGTTGGTGTTCATTACCAGAACCTAGCAGAGGATGGGGAAAGGCATCTTGTTGAGCACACTTTCTGTTTCTTCCCTCATCTATCCTCTTCTTAATGTGAAAATGACAGGTCGATGCTTTCTTATTTGTACCAAGAATGTTGACAAGAAATTATAAATTATAGATTTGGAAAATTCCAGAATATTTATATACTTACCTAGAAAATGGCATTAGCTTCGTATGTCAGAATGTGAGGTGGGTCCATGTGACACTGCCTTGTCCCTTTGCCCATCCCAGGGCCACATTTGGTGCAGTGTTAGCTTGCAGTGTCCAGGGTAGGGGAAGAGTTGTATCTAACACCTCACATAAAAGTAATCAACCAGTGGTCTCCATGTTTAGGGCACTTGACTGACAGAGGGTTCCTAAAACATTTAGGAGCTGAGCATTGTCCAGGTTCTATTCTTTTCCACTGTATTGCTCTTGGCCTGAATCATTCATTTTTTTCTACCTGCTAGGTTTGGGATGCTTTTCAATGTGCAAACCTGGTCTAAAACATGATAAAACAGGAAATATGGCAATGCTTATAAATTGCTGTACCCAGGTTTTATTTGGACTGCAACAGTGTAAACATCACAGAGTTTTAAGACAGAAACAAATGTAAATGATAACCAGTTCAGTTTACTGAACCAGCGGGAATGAGAAAGGGGAAGGCAGAAAGCATCTCTGTTCTCTCACCGCTGCCCTCTTTACTCCCCCTGTGGAATTATTCTTCCCCACCATTGGATGACTCTTGGGCACATCCTTATTTTTTCCATCACTCTAAGGCATTAATGAAAAACCGACTTATATAGTATTTAGAAAGTCCAGTCCAGTCTGACATTGAAACTTCAATTTCTTGTCCAATTGAAGTGCCCCACTGCTGGCCTTATACATCAACTGGAGGCTCACTCAGGTCCAAAAGCCTAGGATGAAGCAGGCTGAGATTACTTTCTTCATTCTTTGTCCTCTTCTACTTTTTTCTTCTCTCTCTCCTTCCAACTCTCTAAATCCTATTTCTGCTCTCCTCATAGGCTGGACATAGGAGAAGAGTGATCAGCCCTCTGTGTATCATAAGCCCACATTTGAGTCTTTTCCTTAAAAGTCAATTTTTTGGGTGTGTCTGTCACATAATTTCCACCCATGGCTTCCCATTTGTGGGAGATATCTTCTCCAAAGGGATTTTTATGATTCCCTTATCATTTCTTGATCCTGGCCCATCAGCACAGACTTTGTCTCTTGGAAATGGTACCTTATTTCTCCACAGTGTCCCATTAGGAAAGTTTCTCTTAAGAAATCCTAAGACTACCTACTTTTTGTGAGATTGATATATGACTGACAGGGCTTCCCAGGTGGTTCACTGGTAAAGAATCTGCCTGCTCAGGCAGAAGACAGAGGAGATGCAGGTTTGATCCCTGGGTAGGGAAGATCTCCTGAAGGAGGAAATATCAACCCACTCCAGTATTCTTGCCTGGGAAATCCCATGGACAGAAGAGCCTGGTGGTTACAGTCCATGGGGTCACAAAGAGTCAGGTATAACTTAGCAACTGAACATGCACATATGACCCATGGGGGGAAAAACATTTTAAATCTGGTGAATATGGAAGTGCAAGCCATCCTCCATGAGGCCCTCTTTGTTCTGCTGCTACCAACCACTTCGTGCAGGCTTTCAGCTGTTGACTTTTTCAGGTGTAGTCAGGTAGGTCCCCGAGTATTCCAAGCTTCAGGGAATACATATCAAGTTTCTTGGGTCATTATATGAAGACTTTCCCTCACTAACTTGAAATGGAGAAGAAAACACCCCCTGACCTCTCATGTCTGGAGAGCAAATTGACACTCCCGCAAGATTCCAAACTCACGGCCAACTTCTCCTATATTCCCTGGAGTTGGTTGATGGGCTAATGGGACAAGACAGGTTTGGGTCTGCCTCTTTCCAGACCCTGCATAAATGATGCCATGCCTTAGTTTAGAATGTAGGAATATTCACCATCTCTTATTTTCAGATTTGGGGCCTATGCAACAAAATAAAAAATGTAAGTACTCTTGACACCCTGCATCAGTGAAATAAAATTTCTTCTTCCCATATCTAATCACTTTGCTTCTACTTTAGATCCTGTTCTCTGTCGAGTTTCAAAGGCATCCTCCCCTCATTTTCTACACAAACTCTCCCTCTCTACTGAAACAGTACTGTCACTATAAAGCAAGCTCTATAATCTCCCATCTAAAAAAACAAAAAAACATTAGTAAGTCTTCCTCCACCCCACATACCTCTCTATCATTGCAACATTTTTCTGCTCCTCTTCACAAACTTCCTAAAAGGTTTTTCCACACAAGCCATCTCCACTCTCTATGTCTGCAATTTACTCTTCACCCAAGTCTGATCTGTCTCCATTACTTAACTGAAACTACTCTTGTCAAAGTTAACAACCTCCATGTTGCCAAATGCAATCGACACTGCTCTCTCCTCATCTTTTGCAGTGTACCAGTATTCAACCTGGCAAACTTCCCATTAGAAACATTTTCCTCTTTTGTCCCCAGGATATCACACAGTCCTGGATTTCCTCTTATTCACCTTTGTCAAATTTCCCCCAATGTCTCTCCTCTTCTACTTGACTGAGGCTGTTAGACTTCCCCAGAACCTCTTTTGGGCATGTATCCTCTTCTCTAGTCTTTCCTAGGTGATAACCTTCATTTCATAGCCGCAAATACCATCTATATTCTTTTGGAAACAAAATTGCAATCTCCAGTTCAGACTTCTCTTCTACTCCCACTTGCATATTCAACTGTCAACATAACATGATGAGCAATAGCCATCTTGTACTTTACATGTTCAAATCAGAAGTGAATTTTCCTCTCCAAGCTTCTTCCCCATCTTCTCTGGAAATAACAATACCCTTCCTCCCTGTTGTGAAATCCAAAAATTTGGGAAATCTTTTTTTTTCCTGCCTACCCGCTCCCCCAGTTTCAATTTGATCACATATTTTTTTGATGATCTGTCACATCCCTAGCCCTGGGTACCCACATTCCATTCTTCTCCAGCTCCTATTGATTCTACCTCCAAAATCTATCTGTAATGTGACTACATATTTCCCTTCCCTGGCCTCCACTTTTTTTCAAGCCTCCATCATTTCTAGTTCAAACATCACACTCAGCTTCTAACTGATCTCCTTGCTTTCATTCTGATCCCAGCCTCAGACCCATCCTTTTTTTTCACCCAGCCTCACAGAAATTTTTACAACAGAATGATTTCACTAAACCCAAAACATTTCAATGTTTTGCAGTTAATATAAAATATAATGCCCATTGTGGGTAAGCCCCAGTTATCCAGCTCTGCTTCTCTTTTCTTTTCTAGCTGTTAAATGAGGCTCCTATCCCTCAGTCACAACTCTCTAGCCATGTAGGTCATTTAGTCCTCTGAACAAGCTTGTCTCCCTCCTGCTTCAGCATCTTTTCCCTTGACATACTCTTTACCCTTTACTACTCATTTTCATCCTGCAGGCCTCAGCATAGTCATCTCTTCAGACATGCTACTTCTAACTAGCTTTTATAATGTTCCATTACCATTCTCTGTCTCAATACTCTATACCTCTCCTCAGCAACAGCATAATTACTTGTTGCTGTTTAACATTTATAATTCCCATAGGATGGTGAGTCCCATGAAGGTAGAAAGTGTGTCTGGTTTGCTCACAGTTGCATCCTTACCTTCTACAGGGTCTGAGTGATATAAGGCAAGTAAAAAGTTTAGTTTCATCAATTATTGGGTGAATATTGGCATGTCTCACAGAAAGACATCACATCTCAATTGCCTTTCTCATTGCAATGGGTTTGGACATTATAACATGGGAGAAATATGTCAGAATACTGGAACCATTCATTCATTCCACTAAGGTTTAAGGAATATTTATTTCCTATGTGCCTACCACTGTTATCTTCACTGGGGTTGCAGTTAGCAATGTGTCAGTGTAGTCTCTGCCCTCATGGAGGAAATAGATCACAATATATTTGACAACAGGGATCTATTATCATGTCATTTCATGAGATATACGTATATGTTAAGAATAAAAGTAAAGAAGGCAGCAGGATAGAAAATGATGGGCCTGGGGCCATATTAGACGAGGTGGTTGGTGAGAAAGTCCTCTCTGAAGAGGAAACATGAATAGAGACACAGAGAAAGAGCACTTCTAATAAGGAAGCAGCAAACGTAAAGGCCGTGGCACAGGAGGAGTTTGAGAAGTGAAAGGAATAGAGGGAAGTGTGAAGACTCTGAGTGTGGAGTGAGGTAAGAGTGAAGAGGTGGTTAGGGGGCTGATTACAAGGGATCTTAAAGGACACAATAACATGGAATTTTATTCTGGGTATGATAGGAAACTTTGCAGGGGTTAGAGTAGGAGAGTAATGCGATCTCTTTGACATCTTAGAAAACTTTCTGGCAGCCCTCTGGGAACAGACCAAAGGCAAGAGTAGAAACAGGAAGATGGGTTAGGAGGTTGTTGTAGTATTAGAGCACAGAGACGAGCCGTGAACACAGAGAAAAGTGCACGAGCTGAGGATAGTCTTTGAAGGAAGGGTCCAGACAACCCACTGGTGGACAGGCTGTGGCTGGGTGTGAGGCAAGGCCCTGTATTTGGGCCAGAGCAACTGGATGGATTCTGCTGCTGTTTACTGTGGAGAGGAAACCTGAGGGAGAGCACAGAGCATTTACTGTGGAGGGTGGTGGTGAATAAAGAGTTCTAATTTGGCCGTGTTATGTTTGAGCTGTATTGAAACCTGACATAATCCAGTTTGATAATGCACAACTCTTAGGTTCACTGCGGTACGCAACTATAGACTCAGAAAAGCTGCAATGGATAAATCAGCAACCTCATTACCAAGTTATAATGAAAGCAGGCTCAGATCAGATTTTACCCCATATGCAGACATAACAAGGAGACACAAAGCAGTTTATACACCTGCTTTGTAAGCCTGATGTAGTCCCAACTCACTGGCCTCCCAGTACTCCAAGGCCTGCATTGCATGAGGCATTCACCCTGCAGAAGACCAGATTTCAGGGCAGTCAGACATCCAGAAATCCTTTGCTCTAGTGACTGGAAACAGAACTGTTTAAGAACTGATTGTAAGAATCGGGTCCTATCCCTAAAGGGACAGCCTATCAGCTTTGTTAGACACTTACATCTTGTTTTCATATGGGTAGAGAATGTCCCTAAAATATTTCAGCCAATTCCCATATCTTGATTACCTCTAATTTGACCTATGAAAGCCCATTTCTAACATCCATTATGCTGATTAACAAGCCACTAATTTCACAAATGAAAACCCAGTTTTGACTTCAGCATGCTAATTAGCAAAATGTCTGGTGTTGATCAGAGTTAAAGATAGCTGAAGTGCTTGTAGGAGCTGCCTCTGGAGAATGGCCTCTCTGTAATGAAGCCAGCTGTAGTGCACAGTCCTGATTAGAGTGACTGTCTTTACCTTGAAGCAAGTATTGGAGAACTCTCTCTTGGTTGCAGTATTATACAGCAGATGACAGACAATACCACAAGTGGCTTCATAGATATCCTGATGGAGGCTGTTAGAGGTGGTTGGATACACAAGAATGATGCTCAGGACTGCAGGGGTACATTTTTGAGTCCTCAGCATATGAATCATGTTTAAAGCCATGGAGCTACATGAGCTCATCCAGGGAGTGAGAACGTATAAGAAGGGAAGTGGTTGACTGACATCTGGGACACTCCAACTTGTAGGAGTCAATTAAACTAGAAGTGTATAGCCAAGGAGATCAAGAAGTGGCCAGTGATGTAGGCAGATGGCCTGAAAAGTTTGTTGACATGAAAGCTAAGTGAAACACGGTTCAAAAAAGAGAAATGAGCAAAAATGTCAAATGTTCCAAGAGATTAGGTAATGAGATTGAGAACTGACCATTGTGTTTTCTCAGACTGAAATGATTGATGTCCTGATAGGGATAGTTCCCATATGGGCAGAGACAGAAACCAGATTGGAGTGGATTAAGGAGAAAATGAGGAGCAGGGAAGTAGAAGCAGAGTCTGCACAGCTCTTTGGAATCATTTCCTATGGAAGGAAAAGGAGGAATGGATTGGCAGTTGGAGAGTTCAAGTGGTCTAGGAGGCATTCATTTGGGTGGTTGTTGTCTTTACCATATGAGACAGCATAGTCTGCTTGTACGCCAGCAGGACTGATCCACCTCAGAGAGGACATGAAGTAAGGTGAGCACCCCATCTTGCCGCTACACCACGTGTGTGCTAAGTCACTTCAGTCATGTCTGACTCTTCGGGACCCTATGGACTGTAGCCTGCCAGGCTCCTCCGTCCATGGGCTTCTCCAGGCAACAATACTGGGGTGGGTTGCCATTCCCTTCTCCAGGAGATCTTCCTGACCCAGGGATCAAACCCACATCTCCCGAGGCTCCTGCATTGCAGGCAGATTCTTTACCACTGAGTCACCAGGGAATCCCTGTATACCATGGGTGGGACACCACTCCCACCCCAGTCAGTAAAGTTCTTGCCACCAAATTTCCCTCCTAGAGCAGAGTTGTAGGAGCTGCTCAGTTATTAGGGTGGGAAAAAAGTTCCAGAGTACTTACAATTCTAAAATAGAAGACCACCAAGGAAAAATACTCCAGTCTTGGCACCTCTATGTAGACCGTGAGTCAGGAGTAGATGAGAGTCTTCTCCTCTGCTACCCACTAGCAGTGGGTTTTGTCTGAGAAATGATCTAACTGACCTACTCCTCAACTCCGAGACCCTTCCTAACCACCTGCTACATCAGCCTCAGGAATTTCAGAAACTGCCTCTGCCTCTAGTAACAAGATCAGGAACTTGCCAGTGTCAGAGTGAAAGTGAAGGAAGAAACATCCAACCGTGTAAGAAAGCAGTGAACTCCATGCTCCACTGAGGTGCAGAGGCTCTCTCCATCTCTTTCTGAGGCCACGAATTATTAATAACTTGCGAGTCTCTGTGCAAAGGATGCACGTGACAGAACCCAGGTAAGCCCAGGAAGGAAGGAAGTTGAATGCAAACCTCTCGTCCCTCCCTACACAGGGGGCTTGGCCTCCTGGGTTGTGGGGTTTGATATGTGTCCAACCAGCTTCACTCTGCCACGCAGTCATCACCGTCAATTCACTTCTGTGTATCAGTGACCCTGACTAGGGACTTCAGGATGAAATGTAACCTCACAGAGGCCCCTCTACCTCTTTAACGCTGCATCCATGTCCAGCGTAATTTAGCTAGGAACACAGTGTCTTCTACCTGAAACTTTCTGCAATCTTTTTGCTGCTAGTCTTGCCATTCTTCTATGGTCCAGTTTACGGAGCTAATCAGCCTGAGAGAAATTTTACCCCACATTACCCGCTATAAAGCAAACACTGACACCGATTCTCCATTCCCTACAGACTGAAAACTGAAACCTTCCATGGGATGCAAGACCACTCCTAGAGTGCCCCCACCTCTCTTAAGCCCTCTTTGCCTCCTTCCACTTTGTTGCCACATAGCTGCCACCACAGGTGTCCAGGGTGTCTGGTCCTTGGGCGAAAGCACAGCTGTTTTCTTCTCTGCAAACACACTCTGACCCTTCTTTGTCTCACGAACTCTTATTTATTATTAATACCTAGCTCAAATGTCATTTTCCCTCTGAATCCTACTACTGTGAAGTTTGTTGGTTACCCACCCAGCGTCTATTTTCTTCCTCCTTTATATCACTTCCTACAGCATGCATGCGTGTGCTTGGTCACTCAGTGGTATCTGACTCTTTGAGGCCCCATGGACTATAGCCCGCCAGGCTCCTCTGTCCATGGGATTTTCGAGGCAAGAATACAGGAGCAGGTAGCCATTTCCTCCCCCAGGGGATCTCCCCAATGCTAGAGTTGAACCCACATCTCCTGCATTGGCAGGGATCTTCTTTACCACTCAGCCACCTGGGAAACCATGCACATGACTCAAGAAAAGTTTACTTCAGGGAAGGGACCTTTTCAGTTAAAAACCCATCATGATAATCCCCACCCCCATCAATGTTTCAGATGACTGTTATTGTCCTTAGAGTGGGTATATGACCTGAAATGACTGAAGGAAAGAAATGTTTTTCTACAGTTGGAGTAGAATTTTTTCTCTCATTCCTACTGGATACAAACAAAGAAGCTGCTGGCCATTATCTTGCAGCCAGTTACGAAAGCTGAGATCACATTCAGCCTTGAAAAGAGGGCAGAGCTGAGAGAATAGCAGAGAAATGGAGATGGTACCCTGGTCAGGCTATAATTTTTGCTTTCCATGACTTGGATGTTGTGTTTTGTGAGAGATGATTTTCTTATTGTTTAACTTGATTTAAATTGGGTCTTCTGGTACTTGCTGCTGAATGCTTCCTACATAATGCATCCTCTCTCTTTAGCCTGGAGAGAGTTCACATTCCATGATGTTCCCCATCCCCACCACTGGAGTATGTCATAGCAATTTACAGACTATGACCTCATCAATATCTTTGGTGTCTCATACAGCTCCCTGCACACCATTGGCTGATGAATGTATAAGGCATGAACAGATGAATGGATAAATCCCTTGATAGTCCTGAAAAGCCAATCCAATAAGTCACAATTTATCACCCACATCTCCTTTTGCCCTCAATCTTTCCCATCATCAGGGTTTTTTCCAATGAGTTGGTATTAAGAGGAAGGTAACAAATAAGAAACAAAGAGAAGGAAGAGCCTTTTCAAAGAGAACAGATTAATAACTGAAGAGATGTCAATGTTTTGGATTAATTAGTATCTTTAAACATTAGTTTCCTAATGTGGCTTTACTTGCAACAGGTATAGGAAACTGCAGTAAAATCTAGGCAGGTGAATCTACCCAAGAGCTTACACAGACTATAGATTTCTTGCAGGATCAAACCATGTCTCTAAAACTTACAGCAGCTGGGCTTTGAGCAAGCTTTCTGAGCTTCACCTTCTTTTCTGTGAGACTGGTGCTATCTCAACAAGGTTGCTTGAAGTTTAAACAAGGTCAAAATAAAAAGAACTTATCCTAGTATGTGGGTAAGTAAGTGCCTAAGATCACTCAGGGACGTGTGGGACATGGAGAGGTTGTTACATGTTTGTTTTAACTGAGAAAGATTCCCTTAACAGAGAAGCTCTCTACTGTCATTCCCTTAGGACCCTTGGTTTCTTTCTGAGCTTAGCCCTGACACAATTGTGGAGATGAAGGCAGGGCATCCCTTAGGTTGTGACAGGAGCACAGGAGCATGCTAGTTAAACTAAACCGGAACACAAGAAGCTGGGTGAAACGATGAAATGGCCATTTGCTGAATCCCTCTTCTGACTGGAGCAGCTGTCAGTGAGATGGGTGTAATTATGCCCATCTTACAAAAAAGGACTCCTAGACATAGGGAGCCTAAAAACTTCCTCACACAGCTAATCAGGGGTAGAGTTTCTTATCCAAGTCCATTTGGTGTAAGAGCTCAAGAGGGAGGCCAGAGAGCCTGGGAATTAGAGAAAGTCTGGGGCTGCAGCACACCAGAGTGTAGTCACAGGGAGCTGAGACTACATAGCTGGTCTATTTGCATTTTTTCCTGGGTCCTGAGAGAGAATGCTCTATTACTAATTTAATCCATTCCCTGCAGTTGGTGCAACAGAATTCTCTGACAACCTGCATTTAGGCCAGTCCACAGGGGGACCAGAAAGAATGAAACAGGACTCTCAGAAATCATGTTCCTTACATGAAAATAGATCAGGCCGTGGGAGGGGGGTGAACCAAAAATAGCCTGAGGGAGTGAGAGACAAAACATGTGAAACAGTGAAAGGAAGCTGAGACAACTGTGATGTGTCGAGGAAAGGGCACGAGGCAGGGAGAGGAGCAGGCGAAGGGGAGAGATGGAGTAGTTTCCTTTCAGGATTCTGTTAGACCAGCCATTCAGCCCCTCAGGCAGATCATTCCTAAAAAAGGCAGGGTGTTTTAAATTATGCCAGCTTAGTTAAAGCACCACTTTCTTGGTAGTCAACCTGCCCTTCTAGGAACATCTATTTTATGAAGAAAATAAATAAATAGGGAGATAGATAGCATTTCCCCCCAGATTTGAAATTAATGCAGGCTTATTATATAACATTTAGAAAGTACAGAAAATCATTATGAACAAAATCACTCATTCCACCACAAAAATATTACCATTACTAGCATTTTATATATTGATTCCATGCTCCCTATGTGTGTGTATATGTGTGTGTGTATGTGTCTGTGTGTGTGTGGACTGTAGCCCACCTGGCTCCTCTGTCCATGGGATTCTCCAGGGAAGAATACTGGAGTGGGTTGCCATGCTCTCCTCCAGGGGATCTTCCTGACCTAGAGATTGGACCCATATCTCTTATGTCTCCTGCACTAGCAGGCGAGTTATTTACCACTGGTTCCACCTGGGAAGCCTATATATATGTGTGTGTGTGTATATTTATATACACACACAAGGTATATATATATATACATATATATCTCTTGAAGTAAATCCATGATGCTGCAAAGTAACAAACAGAAACATTTATGAATCTATAAACTCCTGAACAGAGATCAATGTTCCTGAGACTCTTGAACTCTCCAGAACTACCCAAGATTTTTCAGTCTTCATTTATGCCCTATTGCTTCTGCATCACAAAATAGACTTTGTTTTTTACCATTACTGGCAACATTTATTTTCACTTTTGATGATCCAATAACAAGAACAAAATCCACTTATAATTGGGGGACTTTTTCCCCTTGTGTAGCATACTTCCATGTGGTAATAAATCAGTGTGCTATTAAAAAGACAGCAAAATAGACTTATAAAATGTTAAACACACACAGTCCTCCATCTAGCACCTCATTTTTCATATCCACCTCTTAAGAGAATTGTTTTCATAGGCTGATGCCACCTCATCGCTAATTCATTCCTATTTAAAAATTATTGTATATATAATTTATAGATATCTTGTTATTAATTCATTTCATAATTTATTATTCATTTAATTAAATAATTGCACCTGTTGATTAATAACATAGTTATATATAATTAATAATTGCTTGTTTTCAAAATTTCCTTCATGTACCTTCATAAATGCAGCCCCCAGTGAGCATTATCTGTAGCTCTTATCTCAGGGTTTATTTAGTTTCTCCAGAAAAGACTACTGATTTCTTCTCCAGACCTCCTAGAGTTCTGGGAAATAAATAGGGAAAGGAGGCTGATGCCTTATTTTGCAAAATGCAGGCTTTTACTTCCCCACCTTGTGTTAGCAGTCACCTCTGTTGTTCATGGGGCTGGAGGAAAATCTGGGGGTCTAACTGCTCTTCACAGGACTTCAAGGCAGTTCTCTCATTTTCAGCTCATCCTCTCAGTCCTGCTGCAGTAAATGGGCCTCATTCTTTTCTCCCCTCCTTTGATCTATGGCCTTTGCCACGTGACCTTGCCACAGCTCCTCTCACCAGAGTCTCTTTATCCCTTAAATTTAGGCTGGGTTATATGACTTGCTTTGGCCAATACAATACAATGAGAGCTGAGTAAGCATTCCAGCTCGGAGCTCCATCCTTAGGGGATCTAGAATTGTCCCCTGTGCTCCCAAGCCTCTGCCCTCAGCAGGGAAAGGCATGACTGTGCCAGTAAACTGGCCTCAAGAAGAGGATGTGGAGCATAGCCTCCCTTGCTGAAGGAGCCCCAGCGAAACCGAGCCTTGAGAAATGCCCCCCAGCCCACCCACAAATGCATGAGCAATCCAGCTAATCTTCAGAGGTGTGAACGACAGAAGGTTCTTGCATGTTGCTGAGGTTTTAGGACTGTTACACATTTTTACTGTGACCAAACTTAATCCATGCACTTGCGTGTCTCCTATACAGCAGGGCTGGGGGTGGGTGGGAATATCGTCTATTTTCTCTTTGTTGTCTTCTTTTCAAACATTTACTATTTTTTGTCTAACTCATCTGATCATCACGTCCACATTTTGTTACTATCTCTCATTGTTTGTCACACATTCTCTTTACCCTTCTCAACTTCTACCTTTTTATTTTTTATTCCTTTATTTTCATTTTAGAGGCTTATTCCAAAGTTGAGAAAATAAGAGATAAATACGTGTGTTTAATCAGAAGTTCCTCTTTGCTAAAATACTCTGCATTCTTAGTATGACAGAGGCAATGCTACTGTTCACCAAACAATCTTCATTTTTCTTTCAGCTGGTTGTATCTGGGTTCTGACATGGTGACTTGCTCTGGCCAACAGAATGTGAGCAGAAATGATTTATGCCACTTTGACGATTGTCTCTCTTCCCCACCATCTTATACATAGTTTATTGGTAGTAATTATTATTTAGTCTTTAGAGTACAGGATATCAAAGGGTATTTTGGCTGTACCAGGAAAGGGCAAATATCCTTCCTACATGGAAACATGGAAATCTTATCTTCCTTTTCTGGGGAGAGGTAGAATAACTTTTTATTCATGTAATACATAAATGAATACCATTAGATGAATGCATGATTCTGATATTGCTGTTATTCAGGAACTAGACATGGATATAAGGGTTTGTTTGGACACTGAAAGTCCAAAGGCATATACTGTACTAGGTATTATTTATTAAACTTTGTACCTTTGCTGCCTTTCTCAGCTCTTCTCGCTACTAAAGATTGTAGAGCCTAAAATAGCGTCTTTCAAACTTACTTAAAAGATAGCTTCCAGTTAGATTCTGCTAATTAGAGGCACTAGCACCGCTACTCTGGATTCCTAGGGAGGCTGTGAATTGCAAACTACATACCATGCTAAGGAACAGGCAGAAACCACAGAGGCGCTGCTTTCTTCTGACTGGTCCTAGTCCAGCCAACCAGATGGCTCAAGGGAACCCATGCTACTTTTCCCTTATCCCATGTGATGCTGAACTGGACCCAGACACCTTGCCAGAGGCTTTCCATGTACACCACGCCACTTTGTTCACCTTGAGTGCAAATGTATGAATTCAGCAATGAGAGCACCTTGGGGCAGGAGCCGTATGGAGGTGATGGGACAATTCTAAGGCTCCTGCCAAAGTGACTGACTCCAAGTATGGGATAGACAGTAAGAATATTCTAGAAGAGGCCCTTTGGCTATTCAAAAGGAAATATCTGAAATCATGAGACAGAGGGGGTCCATAATAACATAACTTGAATACTTCCTAAAGAATTGTTGCCTAGGCCATTCTGAGTCCTTTGGTGTGTTTCTCACAGGTGGTGACCTCTGCAACTAACCTTTCATGAGGCAGGACTTGCTATTTTGTACTGGCTGTGCTGGGGGACTGTAGGTAGAGATTTTAGTGTATACTGATAATACCAACCCTTTTGTCTACTTTTGTTGCCTTCTGGCAAACTCTACTGAATCACAACACTTCACTTCACTCACTCAATAGTGTCCAACTCTTTGCGACCCCATGGACTGCAGCACACCAGACATCCCTGTCCATCACCAACTCATGGGGTTTACTCAAACTCATGTCCATTGAGTCAGTGATGCCATCCAACCATCTCATCCCCTGTTGTCCCATTCTCCTCCTGCCTTCAATCTTTCCCAGCATCAGGATCTTTTCAAACAAGTCGGTTCTTCACATCAGGTGGCCAAAGTACTGGAGTTTCAGCTTCAGCATCAGTCCTTCCAATGAATATTCAGGACTGATTTCCTTTAGGATGGACTGGTGATCTTGCTGCCCAAGGGACTCTCAAGAGTCTTCTCCAACAACACAGTTCAAAAATATCAATTCTTCAGTGCTCAGCTTTCTTTATAGTCTAAGTCTCACATTCATACATGACTACTGGAAAAACCATAGCTTTGACTAGACGGACTTTGTTGGCAAAGTAATGTCTCTGCTTTTTAATATGCTGTCTAGGTTGGTCATAACTTTTCTTCCAAGGAGTAAGTGTCTTTTAATTTCATGGCTACAGTCACCATCTGCAGTGATTTTGGAGCCCAAGAAAATAAAGTTTCTCACTGTTTCCACTGTTTCCCCATCTATTTGCCATGAAGTGATGGGACCAGATGCCATGATCTTAGTTTTCTGAGTGTTGAGTTTTAAGCCAAGTTTTTCACTCTCCTCTTTCACTTTCATCAAGAAGCTCTTTAGTTCTTTTTCACTTTCTGCCATAAGGGTGGCGTCATCTGCCTATCTGAGGTTATTGATATTTCTCCCGTAAATCTTGATTCCATTTTGGGCTTCATCTGGCCCAGCGTATCTCATGATGTACTATGCATATATGTTAAATAAGCAAGTTGACAATATACAGCCTTGACGTACCCCTTTCCTAATTTGGAATCAGTCTGCTGTTCCATGTCCAGTTCTAACTGTTGCTTCTTGACCTACATACAGATTTCTCAGGAGGCAGGTCAGGTGGTCTGGTATTCCCATTTTCCACAGTTTATTGTGATCCACACAGTCAAAGGTTTTGGCATAGTCAAGAAAGCAGAAGTAGATGTTTTTCTGGAATGTTCTTGCTTTTTCAATGATCCAACGGATGTTGGCAATTTGATCTCTGGTTCATCTACCTTTTCTAAATTCAGCTTGAACATCTGGAATCTCATGGTTCACATACTGTTGAAGCCTAACTTGGAGAATTTTGAGCATTTCTTTGCTAGCATGTGAGATGAGTGTAATTGTTTGGTAGCTTGAGCATCCTCTGGCAATGCCTTTCTTAGGGACTGGAATGAAAACTGACCTTTTCCAGTCCCGTGACCACTGTTGAGTTTTCCAAATTTGCTGGCATATTTAGTGCAGCACTTTCACAGCATCATCTTTGAGGATTTGAAATAGCTCATCAGGAATTCAAGGCCCTCTGTATTCTTGCCACCTCTTCTTAATATCTTTTGCTTCTGTTAGGTCCATACCATTTTTGTCCTTTATTGTGCTCATCTTTGCATGAAATGTTCCCTTGGTACCTCTAATTTTCTTGAAGAGATCTCTAGTCTTTCCCATTCTATTGTTTTCCTCTGTTTCTTTTCATTGATCACTGAGAAAGGCTTTCTTATCTCTCCTTGCTATTCTTTGGAACTCTGCATTCAAATGGGTATATCTTTCCTTTTCTCCTTTGCCTTTTGCTTCTCTTCTTTTCTCGGCTATTTGTAAGGCCTCCTCAGACAACCATTTCGCCTTTCTTTTTCTTGGGGATGGTCTTGATCCCTGTCTCCTGTACAAGGTCACGAACCTCCGTCCATAGTTCTTCAGGCACTCTGTCTATCAGATATAATCCCTTGACTCTATTTGTCACTTCCACTGTATATTCATAAGGGATTTTATTTAGGTCATACCTGAATGGTCTAGTGGTTTTCCCCACTTTCTTCAATTTAATTCTGAATTTGGCAATAGGGAGTTCATGATCTGAGCCACAGTAAGCTCCCGGTCTTGTTTTTGCTGACTGTATAGAGCTTTTCTATCTTTGGCTTCAAAGAATATAATCAATCTGATTTTGGTATTGACCATCTGGTGATGTCCATGTGTGGATTCTTCTCTTGTGTTGTTGGAAGAGGGTGTTTGCTATGATCTGTGCATTCTCTTGGCAAAATTCTGTTAGTCTTTGCTCTGCTTCATTTTGTACTCCAAGGCCAAATTTCCCTCTTACTCCAGGTGTTTCTTGACTTCCTACTTTTGCATTCCAGTCCCCTATAATGAAAAGAACATCTTTTTTGGGTGTTAGTTTTAGAAGGCCTTGTAGGTCTTCATCGAACTGCTCAACTTCAGCTTCTTAAGCATTACTGGTCGGGGCATAGACTTGGATTACTGTGATATTTAATGGTTTGCCTTGGAAATGAACAGAGATCATTCTGTCGTTTTTGAGATTGCATCCAAGTACTGCATTTCAGACTCTATTGTTGACTATGATGGCTACTCCATTTCTTCTAAGGGATTCTTGCCCACAGTTGTAGATATAATGATCATCTGAGTTAAATTCACTCATTCCAGTCCATTTTAGTTTGCTGATTCCTAAAATCACAACAGTTAATACTCTGCTAATGAAACTAGCAACAATGAATCATGGAAGAAGAGACTAGAAACCTATGTAAGATGTCTCTTCTCTCTTCAGGAGTCATTGTAGAAGGCTTGACAGTAATGCTGTGAATTCTGTTAGCATTTTCTCAACCTCTGTGCTACAGTTGAGAATGCTATTGATCCAGCTATATTTTTCAAACTTACGAATATTCCCCTCCTGACTGTACTTAGGAACAAACTCCTTTGTCTGCCTTAGGTGAAAAGGACCAGCCTCCTGAGAGCAGTCAATGGACCATTACTAACTAACTTCCAGTGTCTCTCAAAGTGATGCCAGTGACTAGCCTGAGCTCTCAGGACTGAAAAAGTATGTTTCTGACAGTTGGATATAGTACATAGACATGAACTTTCATAATCAGAACGTAGGTTGAAAGCATCTCCTGTGGGACCCTAGCAACTACATTCACAGAAACTGGCTAGAGTTCAGGGCTTCAACCAGTCAACACAAGTCAGCCAAAAGACTTGGACCCCAAGAACCTTATCAGACCATAGGAGGGTATGATGTTTCTCCAACCCAGAATGCTAACATAGGAAATCTTGCCAGTGATTTACTAAGTTATACAGTTGTAACCAAGTCGTAGATCCTAGTTCCCTATTCACATCAGGAGTGCGGCTAGTGCGTTATCACCCTTAAACATGGAAATGGCAGAACTGGGCTAACTCACATTCTATTAAATAAATGCCACTGACTGCCAAGTGAAGAGGTTATGCTTTCTCAGTCAGACAGTTGAAAAGTCCTATGTCTAAAGCTGGAGCCCAGTATTTGACCCTGTTAAATTTCAGAGCCTTGACCATGACTGTAACAAGCAATGGGGAATCTGAGTACCTGCTACAACGTCTATATTCAAGACAGCTTTTCCCCCTAAGAAATATGACTTTGGCAAGCCTAGTATGGTTGCTGGTTGCTGTTTGTCCTGTTTTTCATAGTCCTCAGTAATCAGTTCTGGTCCTTTTCTTTTCCTGTGTTCTCTCTCTTGATGACATCATTGATTTCTATGGGTTCAAATGTCATCTATATGCTGATGGTTCTCAACTATATGCTGCGCTTGTATCTTCAACATCTCTGAACTCAAGAGTTGCATCCCTAACTATTCAGATAGATATCTCCACCTGAATGTCTCACAGACATTTCAGATTTGTTGTGTGCTTGATTAGAACACTTTTTCTCCTTTTCTCCATGGCTACTACACTTTTCTATGCCTATCATGTGGATGTCATCTTCTCTCAAATGGAACTCAGATTCCATGTTTCCCTTTATCCTTATGGCAAAGTAGCCTTTCAAAGTGTAAAGCAGGTTATCTTATGTCATTACTTATTTGCTTAATGATTGCACAAATGCCAAATCCATGCAAAGTAAACCCCCCATCTGCCTCCATCATCATTTTCCCAGATTTGGGACAATGACCAGTATGTAATAAGTGCTCAGTAATTTATAGAATGAAATAATTGACATATATTCAGTATGTCTCTTTCTGAGTCAATCTTCAAAGAATTACTTGCTTTGTTGACTCTTTCTATGGTTTTCCTCTCAACTGATGTCCATTTTTTTAAAACAAAGAAGTAACATATTTTAAACTAGGAAACTAGATTTACTCAGTTAAGGAAAACACTTCACATACAAAGATATAGATGCTGCAGTACTGATCAGACTAGCTCCTTAGTTCTGTGATTCACTCCTCAGCTTTCAGCTTTAACATAATTAAAAACTACTACATATCACAGGCCTTTGGGATTTCTCGAAAACAGTTAAAACCATAATTATGAACTCTGCCAATGCCAAAAGTTTCTCTTGGCAGTTTTGTATTGATTTGTATTTTAATAATTAATTCTCATGTAATTATTACAAATTCATTAGTCAATTGGTGAGGGTCTTCAAGTAGCCTTTTCAAAAAGGGTTAATAGGTAGTATATTTACTAGTTCCTATATGAAAACATTTTGAACAACTGTTTGGTTGGTATAAAATTTGGGCTAATAATCTTTATTCTTGCAGCTACCAAAATTCCAGATATTGCTCCTGTTCTAGCATTTATTGTTGGAGGAAATCAGTTGTCACCATTCTACTATTAATGTCTCTGTGGATAAACATTCCATTTGTTTTCTTCTGTTTGCTGGAGGTACTCATATGATATTTTCTCCTCTTTACAATTCAAAAGTTGTGCTTGACTGTATCTGGATGTAGGAATCATTTTATTAATTTTGTATATATAAGTAAGACTTTTTGGTCATCCCAGTGTGAGATCTTTTCTTGAATCAAGAAACATTTTCAATAATATTTTTTTTTCTAATTTAATCTGGTTCCCATAGTTTGGGTTCCCTTTTCAGAAGCACTTTTAATTATCTGGTAAAGCTGTTGCCTTCTATCATCTATATTCATAGTCTTCTTTCTCATCTTCCCCCTATTTACTCTGCATCATCTTCCCCCTATTTCCTCTGCATATCTGAAGAGCTTCTCACATTACTCTTGTGAATTGTGAGTCACAATTTTTCCCCCTTAGAATCAATTCTATTCCTAGGTGCTTCCAATGCAGACTCAAATCCATCTACAGGAGACTCAAATTTATAGTTACTAGACTTGTACTTCCTCATTCCCAGTTTTTATGATCTTTCTTAGCATGATCACAGAAATGACCTAAACTAATATTAAAGATTAGTTAATGACTGTGAATGACACCATCGCTAATGCTATTGCCATGCCAACTCAATTATCGCACTTAGTTAGCTAGTGAGGTATATCCTGCAAATATGCTTGAATTGTGAGAATCTAGTTCACATAAGCTCTACAGTGAGACTCTTATTGAACTAAAAGAGCAAAGATCGAGCAGATGTGAGGGAGAAAATGGACATCTCCTCTGAGGGAACCAATTAGAAGAATGTGCTGCGTCTGAGAAGACCTTGCCCTGAAGATGAGCAGAAGATACCTTTGGACCAACATAAAATCAAGTTAAAGAGCACAGTTTAGGGAATGGAGCAATAGCTAGATACCAGCTTCTACTTGGCCCCTTGGCTGCGCTGTGTACACAATGTGCAAATGTACACGGCAGCTCTGGTTCCAGTGTATCCTAAGGCCAGAGCTACCAGCTCATGATTTGGTTGTTGTATATCAATCTATTGTGTATTTGCTTAAAAGAATTCTACCAATTGCAACTAAATAAAATTGATTTGTCTATACATAGGATGTATTTATTCCTTTAAATGTTAACAAATAACGTGCATAAAGTTTTGGAGTTAGTGATTAGCTGAGGCAAAAAAGGAAGTTCAAGAATAGCCATTGTTGGTACAGTCTTAGGTAGTCTTATTAACGGGCAGAGAACCTATGAGCTGAGGTTACGCACACCAGTAAAGGAACCTGGTTTCAAGACAACGAGTTCCTGAGACACCATCTCATGGTACCTTAGGTTTGAGAATGAGGACTACTTCCTTGATTATAGGGGCCAAGTTGATAAGACAGAGAACAGTGTATTTATACCACCTTGAACATTCAGAAGGGAAAGGATGTAAAAACAGATCTTCTAGTCCACAATGGAGACCTTCCTTTTGACTACTCAGACCCAGCAAATCAGTCTAGTCACTGGACCCCTGCCTTTCTTCAGTGTGGTACGTGGGTGTGTGTGTGTATGGAGGGGGGTATCCTGCAATAATCCAGTCTGACCCTTTCTGTCAACAACTGAAGGAAGGAAGAGAGGATGGAAGGAACTGAAAGACTCACAATAAGGTTTAAATATTGATATCAGATTAAAGCGAAACTTCTCTCAGAGATAGCTATATTATAAATAAAGGAGGGATGACAAGCTACTGCAATTAAGCTAAAAAGATAAATTCCTTGAAAGAACTGAATATAAGTCATGCTTAGCAAAGTGCAGAGCATGGAGTAAGTTCCTGAGTAGGAAAATCCACGTTGGTTGTACCAGCATGAACTCAGGGGTAACTGTGGCAGTCCCTATTCAGTCACCCTGAGCCCATGCCTCTTCAGTGAAGCTGCCCATGCCAGGTCTCAGAGCCTTTTGACTGGCCCTTTGTGTTTCCAACAGATGCACACATCCTATTAATACTTATATCTACTTGTATTTTCCTCCGTGTATGTCCTCAAAGGGCCTCAAAGGTGGGGCAGTGGTTAAGAATCTGCCTGCCTCAAAAAAACTCATATATATGAGCTTTTAATTTTTGTATGCTCAGGACCTGCCTGCTAAAAGTTGGTTTATTAATCTTTAATAAATTAACCAACAAATGAAAGAAGGGAGGGAGGGAAGGAAGGAAGGGAGGCCAAGAAGGAAGAAAGGAGGGAAGGAAGGAGGGAAACAGGGAAGGAAGGAAAACTCCTAGTCTGTCCATATAAAACAAATAAAGAGAGAGCAGAGTTCATGTAGTTTTGAAAGTTGAGATGTGTAGTCTGGAGCTGCAGCAGCTAACTTGGAGCATCCCCCACCCCCAAGTCTATGAAAACAAAAAAAGTAAAGAAAGCAATCTATTCATTTGGGAAGCTGTGACAATTAGATTTTTCTTTTCTGTGTAATAAACTATCTCCCAAATTAATAAGATAAACAAAACAGTCATTCACTTAACTGTCAAGTTTGTAGGTTGATTGATCTAGAACGGCCTTAGCAGAGATGCTTGGCTAGCCTTGGCTTGTACTCTCACATGTCTTTGGACAGCGAGGGGTCAGCTGGCCTAGTCTAGGTAAGCCTGGGACAGTGTCTACTCCATGTGCCTCAAATTATATCCTAGAACTAGTGGGCTTATTTATTTCATGGTAATGGCAGAGATACAAGGGCAAACCTAAATCATGCAAGCATCTTTAATACTCTGCTTGTGGAACACCTGTTAACATCGTACTGACCAAGGGGATGAAGATCTGGGGCCATTAAGCAATCCATCTAATTACATTAATCTAATTGACTAATCTAATGAAGAGGCTCTTCATCCTTGTGAGAGCAAATTATTTTAAAAGCACATTGTAGACATAGCATTGTTTGGCACCGTCATGAATACTTTTTCTGGGGGAAAAGCAACTTCTAAAGCTTTCTTAGAAAGTCAAATTACCAATCACAAAGCTAAATCTCCTTTCATTAATCAAGAAGTGGTAATATATTGGTCAATAACTTGACAGGTCTAAGATTTTATGCTACTTGAATGCTAACATGTAGCTAGTTAGCCTGCCATAGTTTCATGGGTACTGACAGAAGACATGAGACTTCTGGGTCAGAAACAGAGAAGGTTTTATTACTCATAGCAATAGTGACTAGAGTATATCACATTTGCATCAGTTCCCTGAGCCCAATTCTCATAAGGCAATGCTTAGGGGGCCAAATGACATCTATGTATTCCATATTTTACATTACTGGAGAGAAAAACTGAGTTTAGGAAACCCAAACCTTATATAATAGATAGTAAGCATACCTGCCCTTGCTCAGAGGGAAAGAGACACTACCTCCATTTTTCAAGACTGACTATACAACATGACTGAAAAGATAGTTAGGAGTAAAGGCAGTCAGGGCTTCTTCTCACAAGACTTAGGGAAATGCAAGAGATTCATGCAGAACTGCATCTTGACCAACTAAAGTAATCCTGGTGCTTCTGTGTGTACCTCAGCTGCATCCAAGATTCCATGCATTCCATTCCATGCTTTAATTTCTGTTTTTGCTACCTACTTCCCCGGTGGACTCAAGTGGTAAAGAATCTGCCTGCAATGCAGGGGATACAGGAAACTCAGGTTCAATCTTTGGGTCAAGGAGGAGGAGGGCATGCCCCCTGGAGGAGGGCATGGCAACCCACACTCCAGGATTCCTGCCTGGAGAATACCAAGGACAGAGGAACCTGGTGGGCTACAGTCCATGGGGTTGCAAACAGTAGGACACCACATGACTGAGCATGCACACACTAGTTATATACCCAGGGACACGTGCTTAGACAGAATAGTAGAGGGTAAAAATCAATCAACCTCTATTCTGTGACCTATGTTCACTAGCTCCATATAAGTCTATGCTCTGCCCCTGACTGGTGGAATGGCTGAATTGAGAGAGCAGCACTGACATATAAACAGTATCATGTATAAAATAGCCAGCCCGTGGGAAGCTGCTATATGATACAAGGAGCTCAGCCCAGTGCTCTGTGATGACTTAGAGGGTGGGATGGGGGAGGGAGCTGGGAAAGAAGCTCAAGAGGGAGGTGATATATGTAATATATATATATATCTGATTCACTTTGCAGAAACTAACACAACCTTCTAAAGCAATTATACTCCAATTAAAAATTTTCTTAAAAAAGCTTCACTTTGAGTCTCAGTTACCTCATCTGAAAACATAGAGTGGGGGCAACACTTCTATTTACCTGCTAACTTCTTTATCCTGTGTTACAGACAGAGGATCTTTGCCCGCAGCTGTGAGTGTCAGTCGGTGATCCTCTCTGGGTAATTGCCCACATCCAGACAGAAGTCACTTCACCCAAGGTGTTAGGCCATGCCTATGCTTGTGCTAAGGGAACTGGGGGGAATCAGTGTACAAAAATGCAATCCCTTCCCTTCAAGGTAGAACAACTCCATGGTGCATTTTATGTTCCAGGGCTCCTGCGGGATCAAGCTGAGCCCAGATGTTTGCTTAACTCTTTCCCTGACACTATCTTACTACCCTGTCTCCCTTTCTCCTGAGAATATCCCCCCTATAAATCATGTGCACTCAAATCTTTGACTTGGGCTCTGACTTTAAGAGACCTAACCTGAGACAGTGAACAATAGCTGCTCCAGGGCACCACAATGAAATATAACTTGGTATAGTTTAGAGGTAAAAGAGTTGCAGTAGTTTTCTTAGCATTTCTGACTTGAGCCCACAGAATTATTTTGTACCCTAACTGTCCTGGTTTATGGAGCTGATCTTGCCACTTAAGTTAACTTTTCTTGGTCCACCAGGTTCAAAAGTGTTTCAGACCCCTGTCTCCTGTTTAGATAGTCATGATCTATCCTAAAATAGGCCACATTATGTTCTGTGGTGACCTGTATAAGCAAAACTCTGGGTCATCAGATAAATCTTACAGCCTCTAAACAATGCCATCTGACCTGTAGGGGTCTGTAGGTGTGTGCAAAATAGAGAAAGAAAGAAAGAGAGAAAAAAAGAGAGATCCTGAAACATGCCCTACCACAGCAGTGCATATAACCACAGTAGATAAATGGAAGTAAAAAATAATTTGCCAGGTTGAGCCTGGGAACAACAGCAAGAAAGACAATTATTCATCGAAACTGCTCTTAGCTTTCCGGTCACTGCACTTAACTGTTGCTACTACAACTTAT
Organism: Cervus elaphus; assembly: GCF_910594005.1. NCBI lineage: Eukaryota > Metazoa > Chordata > Mammalia > Artiodactyla > Cervidae > Cervus > Cervus elaphus. The sequence goes on from NC_057828.1 coordinate 60,301,424, forward strand.
GCAAAAGTCTACATAGTAGGTACATGCTAACAATGCCCCTGGCTATGGCGGTACCCAGAAAGCTGCCTGTCATCTTCTTTGGCACCAATGCCTCCATTAATACCAGGCTGCTTCTTCTGGGTGAATTAGCTTCACATTGGTTATGAAGTCAGTCATTTCTTAATCTATGTAGTTAAATGCTCTGATGTGAGTACCAGACCAGATACATCCTACCCAATTTTGAGTAATTTTTACATTTTTCAAATTTCTGTTTCCAGTACCACTCTGAACTCCAAAATAGTTTGTATGACCTTCTTGCCATCATCAATGGCTGGTCCATCTCCAGAGCCCATCTTGATGGCCATATTTCTGCCTCAAATCTACTCTTTCATCCTTCATTCTCCTGCTCCTAGACGGTTACCTCTCTCGAGTTCAATAAATCCATCAGACTCATTAGAATTTTTCTGACTCTTTTGCCATCTAAATAAAAACCATCCTGAACACAATGTACTGAAGCCTTCAATGTGAACTCCAGTTGGCAGCATTGTTTTTTTAACTAATACAGAAGACTTACCCCTAAAGTCAAATGAGCTAGGGGTGAGCCATGAGAATCCAGTTCACATCAGCAACTTCCTCCCATACCCACATCCCCCATGTGTTCAAGCAGAGCTGTGTTCAGTCCTCACTAGTCAAAGAAGGCAGAGAACTGGTATAATCATCTAGATATTTGGGGCAAAGTTCATCTTTTTCTATAGAACCATACACCTCCAATAGGGTCTCAACTCCAGCACAAGTAAAATAGCAGAAAAAATGGGCATGGGATCACATTCCATCTATTCTAATAGATTCAGGAAACATATCTGACTCCTCAAGAGTCTCATTTTAAAAGTGCAGAAACTCATCATCAGAATGCAAACGCTTCTACTTAGAATGTTCTTTGACTCAACAGAGCAGCATCTGCATATTAGGAGACTTGCTAGCACAGATTTATTTCAGAAGAGAAGAAGAAATTTGTGAGCAATTGGTACTCAGAGTCATCTTACTTCCCAGGGACTCAAAGGGAATCAGAGATGTGGCAAGAAGACAAGCGCAGATGCTGCTCCAGTGCTGCCTCATTTAGAACATTCAAATCATCAGAACACTGAGATGCATTTAGTTGCTGCTCTAAATTGTTGGGTTTTTTTTTAGTCTAAAAATATTTACTCTTTTGTCAGGCCTTAGAAAATCAAGTTTTGAAAGCCCCTCCTCTCCCCCACCCCCATTTCTATAAACACTCACAACTCACAGTCAGGGATGAATAGATATATAGACTATTCTGTGGAAAGCAACACAGTGACAAAGGTTTTCAGATTCTAGTTCTTGTAGTCAAGGAATAGAATTAAAAGTAAAACAACCGCCTCCACATCTAGTAACAAGGCAAGGAACTGTCACTGATAAAGCTACCTCAGAGACATCAACATACAGTAGAAGGGCTTTTCTTTAATCTCATTTTACTTTGATGTATGAGCATGGCTAATACCCAAATTAAGACATTAATTTATGCCACAAAGAGATGACATTTGTCCATATCCTCATGAAAACTAGAATGGATTGTGAAACACTGATGAGATTATAATAATAGAGGGTGAGAGTTCATAGAGTTCAGAAAGCAGAAACAATGGAAGAATTTGCTCACTAATGTCCAAGAAAAAAGTGATGCTGTAAACGTTGAACACCATAATCAATACCAGGAGAGCTGTGCTCTAGGGTAAGGCAAGAGCAGTGTAAAATTCCTTTGTAATTTCACCTACTCTTATGACTTCATTTATAGATATATACTGAGGACTACCAAAGAAAGCTCCAGACTCACTGGCCATTGCCACTTGGATATCCCATAGACACTGTACAATTCAAAAACTGAAAACTAAATTCAGTGTCCTCTCTTCCGTGATCAAAATTTGGAGGTTCTTCTCCCTCAACTGCCATAGTCAATCAATCAAATTCTATTTGTTCTTCGTCTGTAGTATGGTTCACACTCCATCTCCAGTAAAACTCTTTTCATCATAAATGATACTACCTTAGTTTAAGTCTATCTCATGAATTATTTCAACAATTTTTCTAATGGTTTCCCTGACTCCAACTTTGTCTCCATCAATTTATTCTTCTTCAAACCTCTCTCCTCCCACCCACACAAATGACTATTAAACCACAAATATGATTATGCCTTGGCCAGCAACGATTTATTATTGTCTTCAGGTTAACTCCCAAATGCTTTGTAAACTGTTCCCCACCTATCATGCCTATCCACCCTGACATTTTATCATCCCTCCTCCTTGTAGTATATATTCCACCATCCTGGATAATTTGTGATTCCTTGGAGAAGCTATCCTTTTTCTTACCACCTTCTCTTATCCCTCCTCTTCTCTTTTACCTAACTGGATTTCACTCATTTTTAAAGACTAAACGCAGGTACACCTGCTTTGCAATAACTGTTATTACTTAATATCACTTACTGTAAGGGTCTTCTTTGACTAAGTTCTTGAAGATAGTTACCACATCTTGTGTGGCACATAACACAGTGCCATAACAAATGCTTAATAAGAACATGCTTAATTTAAAAATTATTGTCTTTTGTAGAGTATGTGAGATTTCTTTGAAAACTTTTCAACTCCTTTTTAGTCTGTGCCTTCTGAGAAACTTCAAGTTACTATTCCTGTACCCTGTTACCTCAATATTGGGAAGAAATATAGAGGGTAAAAGCATCCCTAATTCTATGCATATTTTCATTATGAAAAATAATCTGAATTATCAACAAAATCTATGCATAATCCCTTGTGTGTACTTGGTCATGTCTAAATCCTTGAGACCCATAAACTGTAGCCCACCAGGCTTTTCTGTCCATGGAATTTTCCAGGCAAGAATACTGGAGTGGGTTGCCATTTCCTACTCCAGGGGATCTTTCTGACCCAGGGATGGAAATTGCGTCTCTTGCATCTCCTGCACTGGCATGCAAATTCTTTACTACTGTGCCATCTGGGACTCTCTTGCTGCTGCTGCTAAGTCACTTCAGCCATGTCAGACTCTGTGCAACCCCATAGACGGCAGCTCACCAGGCTCCTCTGTCCCTGGGATTCTCCAGGGAAGATCATTGGAGTGGGTTGCCATTTCCTTCTCCAATGCCTGAAAGTGAAAAGTGAAAGTGAAGTCGTTCAGTCGTGTCTGACTCTTCGCGACCCCATGGACTGTAGCCTACCAGGCTCCTCTGTCCATGGGATTTTCCAGGCAAGAGTACTGGAGTAGGTTGCCATTTCCTTCTCCCGGGACTCTCTTACCATATATCAATCCCAGAATTTCTTCCCTGAGATGAACAGATGAAGGTGAGAGGTTAAAATATAAAAAGGAAAAGTCATACTCTGTACTGTGGTATACATCTCCAGGATGTAGGCCATGTGACCCTACCAGAATGTTCTATTGCTTTGACCTGTGTCCTATGGCTAACTAGCTTTAGGTGGCTGGTATTATCACAAAAGATGAGACAATAGAGCAAACTCTGCTTAATGTCAAGCAGTGAGGGAAATGGTGGTTAGAAGGGGGAATGAAGCAACAGACTTGCAAAGCCTTCCGCCTTTACTTCTGGAAACTGTTCAAAGGCTTACATTTGATTTCCTACTGATACAAATGGGATCTCAAAGTAAATACCTTTCATTCTTCTCACAGATGTTCAGTCAGTGGGAATCTATCAGATACAAAGGAAGCCATCTGTCTTTTCCACACGTGTCTATTGTTAGGAAATCTTGAGGGTCCTCTTAGCATTTGGCCCACTATATGCCCAAAGAACACAACAGGGGTAGCTTTTCTGGATCTGACCCTGAGCACTTGGAGAAAGCATTGAAGAAAACCACACAAATGATAAAAACACAAACTGTGTTAAGGAAAGATAATGTCTTCAAATGTAGCAAATTACCTCACCTACCAATGCCAAGTCTCAGCCAGGTACTGTAGATACACACAGACAAGAAACTGACAGTTTCCAACTCTCTCTCTTAGAGAGGCTAAAAGAGAAATAGCCTACATTGAGGATTATTAGATATTAGAATGGATCATCCAGAGTGAGAAATACAATCGCTTATTCTGAAACGCCATAAGAAGAGGAGGGCTGGTCTACTTCGGGTACCAACTGCTGACCTGCCTGAGGCAGGGGAATGGACTCTATGGGCTTAGTTTCCCTTATGGTCCCATGGTTCTATAAATCCTTCCAACAGAAGATTTTCAAATATACTAAGTGATTTGTTTTTACTTTTTCCTTAAAGGAAAACAATGCTAAAAGCCACTGGCAGTTGGTTCATCTGAGAGCCAAGTTTTCAGGAGAAAGGAGGCTTTACTTATCTGTATAATATATAGTGGCCACTTGACTGACACCTGCAAATGAGAACCTAGAATACAATTATAAATCAGGAGAACACATCTGGAGCAGCCATTCTTTCTGACAGTTACTAGGAACACAATCATTCCATCAGGCAACCTGGGTTGGTGCATGATAAAAACAATAATGTATTTGTTGCTAAAAATTTAACACTAAGAACCAAATACAAGAGACAATCAGAAAATCAATACAAATGCTCGAATTCATAGAAGGGGAAAGAATTATGTTATATTCTTCTTCTCTTAGAGGAAAACAAAGAAGAGATATTTCCAAGAAAAACCTATTGGGTGAAAAGTGTGATGCGCTCATTCTAAGATTTATGAGGTAGGTTGCAAAGACCAAAAAAATAGAAAATTCCTAGAAAGAAGGTTCAAGATGACAGTGTAGTAAGATCCTGAATTGACCTCCTCCCACAGAGACAACAAATCTATAACAATATATAGAATAATCCCCTCAGGAGAGGAATGAAAACTGGATCCACAGAGCCTCCACAGCAAAGGGTGAAGGGCAACATTGAGATGGGTAGGAAAGGCAGAGATATGGGCTTACTAAGGAAAAGCCCACACCCCAGTTGTAGTGATCCACAAAGGAGTGAGAGATGAGTCCAACATCAAACACCTCAACCTTTTGATCCTTTACTGGATAGATGAGCCCCTAGAACATCTGACTTTGAAAACCAACAGAAAATATGCCCAGGAAAATTATAGAACAGCAGGAAACAGGAAACCCACTCTGAAAGGGTTCACAAGCAGACTCATTCAACCCCCAAACCAGTGCAAAAACACCAGTGTGAAAAGCACATGGACCATAGATGAAGGGTCCCACTTACTAATTTTTAAGTGTCTGCCAAAGAAGCAGGAACCAGCTGGGTCACTCCCCAGGAAAGGGTCACTGGTGAGAGCCATTTATGTACTTTCAGGCTACCTTGTTAATACTGACACTAACAGGAACCATTTTGGAATTCTCCATTTAACCTATTATGCCAGTAGGGGCACCCTGCTAAGAGCTCTTCCCTCCAGCACCCTGTGGCTGCAGCTGCTGGGCCCCACAGCTGGCCTGGGCCAGCCAGTGCTCCATGATATCTGCAGCCCCATAGCAATAAGAGGACAAGATGGACAAGCAGGGCTGAGCTTCTGAGCCCCACAGGTCAGGCCACTCTTTCAAGACTGGGAGATGACTGATATACCTAATACATAGAAAAAAAACACAGAGAATTAAGCAAAATGAGGACACAAGAAATATGTTCCAATCAAAGGAAGAGAAAAACAAAAAAACAACTTCAAAAAAGAACTGACCAAAATGGAGATAAGCAATCCCTCTGATGAAGGGTTCAAAGCCATGGTCATAAAGACGCTCACTGAACTCAGGAAAAGAATGGTTGAACACAGTGTGCACTTCAATGGATAGAAAGTACCAAACAGAAGTTATAATTAAACTGAAAAGCACATTAGAGGGATTCAACTGCATATAGAATGAGGTAGAAGAATGAATCAGTAAGCTAGAAGACAAAACAATAGAACTCATCCTGGCAGAGCAGCAATTTTTTTTTTTTCAAGTTTCAAAAAGTGAAGAAAAATTAAAGGACCTTTGGGACAAATCAGGTGGAATAACATTCACATAATAGGAGTGTCAGAAGGAGAAGAAGGAAATGGCCAGAAAAATTATTTGAAACAATAATGGCTGAAAATGTTCCTAATCCGGGGAGGGGAACAAACATCCAGGTCCAGGAAACCCAGAGAGTTCCAAATAAGAAGCATCCAAATAGACACACACCAAGACATATAAAAATTAAAATGGTAAAAGTTAAGGAAAAAGAGGATCCTAAAAGCAGCAAAAGAAAAACAACTTGTTATGTACAAGGGAAATACAACTTGTTATGTACAAATGGCTACCAGTAGATTTTCATCAGGAACTTTACAGGCCAGAAGGGAGTGGCATGATATATTCAAAGTGCCAAAAGAAAAAAAACAACAACAACAGCTTCCAACCAAGAATTCTCTATCAAACAAGGTTATCATTCAGAATTGAAGAATACATCAAGAGTTTCCCATAGAGCAAAAACTTAGGGAGTTTATCACCACTAAACCAGCCCTACTAGAAATATTAATGAGACATTTTTAAGCTGGAAAGAAATGCACTAATTAATGATACAAAAACAAAAAAATTAAAATCTCTCTGGAAAAGATAAATATATAATAATGGTAGTGGGTCAATAACTTATAAAACAAGCATGATGGCTAAAAGATCAGTTCAGTTCAGTTCAGTTGCTCAGTCATGTCTGACTCTTTGTGACCCCATGGACTGCAGCACGCCAGGCTTCCCTATCCATTACCAACTTCTGGAGTTTACTCAAACTCATGTACAACAAGTTGGCTAAAAGATAAAAGTAGTGAAAATAACAAGACAATTTACAATAATCATTTAAGGGATGTATAAAATAAAAGATGTAAAATGTATTATCAAAAGCATAAAACATGGTGGGGAGTAAAAAGATAAAGCTTTGGAATATGTTCAAATTTAAGTTTCAACAAACTTAAAACAGGCTACTACTTACATAGGATAGCATATGTGAACTTCACAGTAACCAAAAAGAAAAGATTTATAGTGAATATACAAAAGAAAATAAGAAAGAAATCTAAGCATAAAACTAAAGAAAACCACCAAAGCACAAGGAAAGTAAGAAAGAGATGAAAGAAACAGAGAGGAACTACAAAAATAATTAGTAAAATGTAAATAAGTATGTGTTGTTGCTGTTTAGTCACTAAGTCATGTTTGCCTCTGTGCAACCCCATGAACTGTAGCTTTTACCAGGCCCCTCTGTCCATGTGATTTCCCAGGCAAGGATACAGGAGTTAAGTTGCATTTCCTTCTCCAGGAGATCTTCCCAACACAGGGACTGAACCTGTGTCTGCTGCATTGGCAGGAGGATTCCTTACTGCTGAGCCACCAGGGAAAATCAAATAAGTACCTGAAAGTGAAGGTGACTCAGTGGAGTCCGACTCTTTGCGACCCCATGGCCTATACAGTCCATGGAATTCTCCAGGCCAGAATACTGGCGTAGGTAGCCTTTCCCTTCTCCAGGGGATCTTCCCAACCCAGGGATCACACCCAGGTCTGCCGCATTGCAGGCAGATTCTTTACCAACTGGGCTATCAGGAAAGCCTGAGCAACTACCAGTAATTCCTTTAAAAATGACTAGACTAAATTCACCAATCAAAAGACATAGAGTGACCAAACAGATTTAAAAAACTAAGATCCATCTATGTGCAGCCTGTAAGAGAATTACTTTAGGAGAAAAAACGAATTGAAAGTGAAGGCATGGAGAAAGATATTCCATTAGCAAATGGAATGAAAAGGAAGTTGGAGAAGCAATATTCATATCAGATTAAACAGACTTTAAAAAGAAGACTGTAATAAAAGACAAAGAAGAACATTGCATAATGAGAAATGGGTCAATTCAGCAAACGATACAACATTTATATATGTATATGCACCCATCAGAGGATCATCAAGATATACAAAAGAAATATTAATAGACTTAAAGGAAAATATTGAAAGCAATACAATAATAGTAAGGGACTTTAATATCCCACATAACAATGGATATATCATTCTAGACAGAAAATCAATAAGGAAACACTGGCTGTAAATGAAACATCAGATCAGATAGACTTAAAAAAATCTATGTAGAACATTTCATTCAAAAGCAGTATAATATATTCTTCTGCAGTGCCCATGGAACATTTTCCAGAATAGATCACTTAGGTTAAGTCCAACAAGACTAAAATCATATCAAACATTTTCTCCAATCACATGCTGTGAAATTAGAAATCAACCACAAGAAAAAAATGGAGATTAAACAACATGTTACTGAACAATCAATGGGCCATCTGAAAAGCCAAAAGAAAAATTAAAAAAAAAAAACTACAAATGATAACAGAAATATTACATGCTAAAATCTAAGAAAGAAATTTACAGCAATACTGTCTACTTCAAGAAATAAGAAAAATCCTAAGTAAGCAATCTAACCTTACATCTAAAGAACCTAGAAATAAAAGCCCCAAATTAGTAGAATTAAGGAAATATTAAAGATCAGAACATAAATAAAAGAGACTTACCAAAGATCAATGATCTAAGAACTGTTTTTTGAAAAGAAAAATGAAACTGATAAACCTTTAGCCAAACTCATCAAGGAAAAGAGAGAAAGAACTTGAATAAAATCAGAGATGAAAGAGAAGTTACAACTGATACCACAAAAAATATAAATGATCCTAAGAGACTAATACAAAATTATATGCCAGTACATTGGACATTAAACAAATGGTGAAGTTTATGGACAACATACCATCTTCTAAGACTGAAATCATGAAGAAATCTGTATAGACTGATTACTAGCAAGGACATTGAAACAGTAATAAAAATTTCCCAAACTACAAAAACCCAGGACCAGATGTCTTCACTGAAGGTTTCTACAAAATATTCAAAGAAGATTTAATTTCTATTTTCAAAATGTCTTTTTAAAAACTTAAGAGAAGCGAAACCTACCAAACCTATTTTTGAAGCACTATTACCCTTGTACCAAAACCAGACAAAGACACTACAAAAAGTAAAAATACAGGCCAATGTCCTTGATTAACATAGATGCAAAAATTCTCCACAAAATATTAGCAAACCAAATCCAATAATACTTTAAAAGGATCATACACCACAATCAAGTAGGATTTATCCCAAGGATGCAAGGATGGTTCAACATCCACACATCAATCAACATAATACATCATATTAACAAAATGAAGGAAAAAATCATACAATCATCTTAACACATCATTGACCAGAAATGTATTAGTATGTCTTTTGTTAACCAAATGCTATTAATTGGAGACATTTAAATACTCACTTATATAACAAACTGCTACTCACAAGCATTAGTTTCTGCAAAATTCCCCTGGTCATTAATGTGTTAAAGAAGCAGAAAAAGCATTTGACAAAATTAAACTTTTATTTATGATAAAAATTCTCAACACAGTATTGATGAAACCTACCTTAACATAATTAAGACCATGTATAAAAAACCCACAGCCAACATTATATTCAATGGTGAAAAGCTAAAAACTTTTCCTCTAACATCAGGAAGAAGATAAGGATACCCACTCTCACCACACTTATTCAATTTGGCATTAGAAATTCCAGTAAAATTAGGCAAGAAAAATAAAGGCACCCAAATGGGAGACAAAGAAATAAAACCATCATTATTCACAGATGACATGATATTGTGTATAGACAATCCTTAAGGCTCCATCAAAAACTGTTAGACTTGATCAATGAATTCTGTAAAGTTATAGGATATAAAATCAACAGACATAAATCTATGGTATTTCTATACATAAATACACACAGTGAGAAAAACAAATTAAGAAAACAATCCCATTTACAATTGCATCAAAAAGCATAAAATACCCAGCAATGAATTTTGATAAAGGAGGTGAAAGAGTTGTACACTGAAAACTAAAAGTTTCTGATTAAAGAAATTAAAGAAAAATATTGTTAATGAAACAAAAAATATTGTTGATAATAACTTGTTAGTGGATTTGAGGAATTAAAATAATTAAAATGGCCATATTACCCAAAGCAATCTACAGAGTCAATGCAATCTCTACCAAAATCCTGATGGCCTATTTCACAGAACTAGAACAAATAATTCTAAATTTTGTATTAAATCACAAAAGATCCTGAATAGCCAAAACAAACTTGAGAAAGAATATCAAAGCTGGAGGTAACATGATCCTTTATTTCAAATTATACTACAAAAGTGTAGTAATCTAGAAGTATGGTACTGGCCCAAAATCACACAGAGATAAATGAAATAGAACTGACATCCCCAAAATAAACTCACACAAATGCAGATAATTATGAAAAGGAATATGAATATGCAATTCAGAAAAGCATATCCCTTCAATAAATTGTCCTGGGAAAACTGGACAATGGGAAAAATGCAAAAGAATGAAACTAGTCCATTATCTTAAATCATATGCATTGTTTCCTGGCCTTCTGGCAGAGATCATGTGTATCATACACCTTTTACAAAAATTAACTCACAGTGTATTAAAGACTTGAATGTAAGACCTGAAACCATAAAATTTCTATGAGAAAATGTAAATGGTGACTTCCTTAACTTTGGTCTTAGTGATGCTTCTGTGGAACTGACTCCAGCCTACTAAATGAGGGAACACATTTACAAATCACATATCCAATAAAGAATTAATATCCAAAAATATAAAGAACTCAACAACACAGACAAATATAATTTAAAATGGGCAAAGAATCTAAAGAGACATATCAAGTGATATAAGTCAGATGGAAAAAGACAGATACTGTATAATTTCACTCATATGCGGAGTCTAAAGAAAAAACCAAGACAAACAAAATAAAACAAAAACGAACTCAGAGAACAGATATGAATCTGTTAGTTAGAAGGGGATTGGGGGAGGTGACAGTGAAGGAAGCCAACTGTATGGTGATGGCTTACAACTAGACTTGTGGTGGATATAGATGTCAAGCTATAAGGCTTTACCAGCTGAAATCTATATTCAAAAATTCTTAGGAGGAGGAGCTCACTAAATTTTCAGATGTATTTATAGATATTTGACCATGATGACCAAAGGCCTACAGAATGTGAAATCATTAATGTATTCTGAACTCATAATTTTTAATATGTATGTTTAATATTGCATGTAGTTATTTGGATACCCTTATACCTATGCAGTAATTATTGGCAATGAGGCAAAGTATCACCAGAAAAATACCCTGCTGTTATGAGGATGTATTACTTTGAAAACATAAATTAGAGGTTAAAATATATGTATTTTAAAAATTCACATGAAATATTATATCTAATATTTATACTATATCTAATATTTATATTATATCTAAATATTATATCTAATATTATATCTAACTGGTAAGCAAATTAGTTTTAATAAATCCTTGAGTTTGCAGTAAATCTCCATTTCAAGATTTTAAAAGTGCTTTTCTAACATTACTGGTTAATTGCCACAAAACCAAAATTTGGAAGAAGGAATGAATTCACTTCAGTTCTTAGGTGAGAAAACAGAGTTTTGACCTGAAATAACTGGCCTTGCTCTACCTCAGTAAAACAGAGTTTTAAAGAACAATAACTGGGAAGTTGAAGAAGACAGTACTCCCCCTAGGGAACCTGTTCTGTCACTTTCCCCAGTCTTCATGTCCTTACAACCTAGCCTAGAGAGGACCAGGGATTTACAAATGATGGACACATCCTTAGTTGGTCCAGAAGGCATGGTCCTACTTTAGAGATCTGTGCCAAACTTTGCTGTCTCTCACAGTCTAAATGAGCCAATCATCAGGCTATGTCATGACAGCTGAAAACCCATCAACCACAGAATGGCTAAACAAACTCTAGGAACACCAGACTGTGGAAGTCTATGCAGCAGCTATAAATCACAACAAAATACAAGTGTATTAACATATGAAGGTCTTGGAGACCTATTGCCCAATGAGAAAAAGCAAGGTACAGTATGATATATACATTATGGTATTACTAATGTTAAAAATAACCCAAGATCCTTCTGCACCCTCATGGTTTATTGAAAAGTTCAGTTCTTTGGGATACAAATATGGAATTGCTTTATTTTTTTCAATAGCTATCTTTAACGACATTGAATCTCTGTGTTCAAACCCTTAATGATATGCAGCACAGAACTCACAGCTTTCTGATCACTTTCATATATTAATACTTCAGTTTAGTCTTATACCTGTATCCAAGTGTATTAATTTTTTAAGATTCAGACAATTTAATTAGCAATTCTGACCCCCCAAATAGAGATTATTTATTGAAGTTTGTAAACCTTTGAAGTTGAGTGTATCCTTTAAGATTTATATTCCTGAGTATACCTAGCATGTTTTCTAATGGGCAGAAGACCTAAACAGACATTTGTCCAAAGAAAACATACAGATGGTCAAGAAGCACATGAAAGATGATCAACATCATTAATTATCAGAGAAATGCAAATCAAAACTGCAATAAGGTATCACCGCACACCAGTCAGAAAGGGAATCATCAAAAAATTCATAAACAACAAATGCTGGAGAGGGTGTGGAGAGAAGGGAACCCTCCTATACTGTTGGTAGGAATGTAAATTGGTGCAGCCACTATGGAGAACAGTATGCAGTTTCCTTAAAAACTAAAACTAAAGTTATATGATATTGCAATCCCACTCCTGGGTATATACCCAGAGAAAAACATGATTATAGAGGATATATATACCCCAATGTTCATTGCAGCATTGTTTGCAATAGCCAAGACATAGAAGCAATCTAAATATCCATTGACAGAGGAATAGATAAAGAAGATGTGGTACATATATACAATAGAATATTACTCAACCATTAAAAAGAATGAAATACTGCCATTTGTGCAACATGGAGGAACTTCAAGATGGTTACACTGAATAAAGTAAGTCAGAGAAAGAAAAATATTTTATGATATCTGCTTATGTGCAGAATTTTTAAAATGATACAAATGAACTTGTATCCCAGTTTAAATCATCAAACTCACATCTTTCCTTCTACCTCATTCAGCCTGACCCTGGCTGGGGAACTCAGAGTGAGGAGAATGGCTGGTCTGTTCTTTTTCTTCTTCTCCTCTCTCTGCTAGGTCTCTCTTGCAGCTCCAGTATACTGGAGTAGAGAGGTGGAGTTGAAGTTTCTGTGTCTTTGAAATCTATTCTTGGTTGACACAATCTGGCCTCTGAGGCCACTGAGCTGACAGGCATCAGGAAGAAGTCTTCCTGAAAAACATGAAAGGCTCTGACTTGACCTCTACTGACCCACCTTCCAAGTGGTCCAAACCACATTCTCCTATTGACAGAGTCTCCTCTCATGGAAGTCAGCTACCTCAATCAGAGCAGCAAGGAGAGCATCTAATCACCCTCCCTCCATGTCCACTTCAGGCATAGAAAACTCCATGTCCACTTTGCTGTCTCTATCAATATATTTTCACCTTTCCCAAATAGGTGCTGAGTGAAGATCAACAAGTCCACTCCCTGAGCAGATGTCCAGTCAGGAAACTAGAAGTCAGTTTCCTCTTCTTGTAGACATCCTCAAAATATAAAAGTGGTTTTCTTGGAGCCTTCCTCCTTTGACTTGAGGATTAGGCCAAAGCACCTCCTCTGTTTCCCACAGAGATGGAAGGGAAACCCACTGTACCCTCTCTAAACTAACAAATCACAAGCCCACTTCCTTTCTTATAAATCTTGAGGAGGGACTTATAGGGTGGTGGTAACCGGGTCAGTTCTATTGTTTCTTAAAAAAGCCTGCAGGGAGGTTCCCAGTGATTCCTCAGCTGTGTGCCCATCTATCATCCTATAACATACAGCTACATATTTGTAAAAAATAATTGACTGACAGTTTTCTCTGGGTAGGAACATGGGGTGATAAGCTGTGGTAAATGGGCTTTGCATGTGTGCTTGAGTCATGTCTGACTCTTTGTGACCCTATGGACTGTTGAGTAGCCCACCAGGCTCCTCTGCCCATGGAATTTTCCAGGCAAGAATACTGGAATGTGTTGCCATTCCTGACTCCAGGGGATCTTGCTGACCTAGAGATTGAACTGGCCTCTCTTGCGTCTCCTGCACTGGCAGGCAGATTCTTTACCACTGTGCCATCTGGGAAGCCCAAATAGGCTTTAGTTTGCCTGTATTATTTGGGCTTTGGCAAAGAGAATGTTTTTATATATTTCATTCAGTAATTCAAAAGAAGACTGGCTTGCTGCTATAGATACCATGGGTGACTTAACCAAGGAAGCTGAGGTTGGAGCCTCAAACTTGCCTACCATTTTGTGCTAAGCACTATTGACTCTGCACTGATAGATCTTCTTAAAGTCTGATGGAGGAGTTCACTTTTCCCAGGAGTAGAAACTGGCAAGTGGAGCCATGGAACACAGACTCTCCACCCACGTTGCTAAAGGGACACAGACTACAAGTTAATGTTTTCCTCTATGCTCCACCTGTCACAATTCTGTGTGATCATCTGCTAGACTCTGACTGGTGAGAGCAGCGGAAAGCCTGCAGGGTGGAAGGGGCAGTCTGGCAAGAGCATTCAGAGGGTGAAGACGGCCTTGTTCTTCACGGCTCTGTATCCTGGGAGCCACGTAGAGCTGTCACTTGTTTGGGCTCCTTGACAAGCGTTTAGAGGATGGGGGTGTGGGGGTGGGGGGATTTAGTCAGCAAGCAAGAGCCCGGGAATGCTGTCCTGTGTGTTTTTCTGCACATACAGAGTAAGAGAAGGTCCCCAAGGCACCTCTACTGGCAAGGAGAGGAAGTAATACAGCTAGCGTCAACAAGGGCGGCATTGGGCACATGAAAACATAGTTTTTACATCTCTGCCAAAACTTAAGAATCTCAGTGGATATCTGGAAGGAGAGAAGTCTATTATCTCTATCAGTTTTCACTGACATTGAACAGAAGATTCAAAAGAGAGAGAAAAAGAGAAATCTGAAAGTTTCAGATAGTAGTTCCAAGTAACATGATTTTAGTTCAAGTTTACCCTAGAGAGTACAGATCTCTAAAAACAGTTCCAAAATCCCCTCCATGATCTTGTCCTTTAACATCAAACTACGAGAGCTGTGGTATTTTGTTTTAGAAATTACAACATGTGCTGTTTTATTCCTAGCTTACTATCTGGGTTTCCATTATACCTCTTTGATCTAAGACATTCATGATTTGGTGCTGGAAAGAGTTTGAAAGATAATTCAGTATAGCCATCTCATTTTGCAGATATGAAAAACGAGATGGTAAGTTAGTTGCTTGAGGGCTCACTGTGTTACAGCAAGAGAGGCAGTACCGTACTCCAATCCAGCTCCTTAGATACCCAGGTCCATCATCTTTCATCACAAAAGTCTGCCTTTAGTGGCACAAAGAAATAGTTCTAAAAAGTACATTTGATCTTCAGGATTAATGTTCAAAATCAATGTAGATGGTAGAGAAATAGAGTATCTTAAAATATTTTCAGATCATTACAATTACCGTAGTTTCACATATACAACCTCACTTGATTGCAACCCTGTTAGGCAAGCATCCTTATTAAGCCCATTTTTCCAAATATGGTGACTGAGTTCCTGAGATTATATGGCTTGTTTAAAATCAGGCACAGACTGTCAGTTCTGACTCTTGGTTTAACTTTATTTCCATATCATCTATCACAAGTCTTTGTATTTTCCACAAATTTTAACATCATAATTGACTACTTCACACCTGAACTTGATGTTTTATTCATCTCCACATGGATAAGCTTCAGATCAACCATGTGTTTACTTTCCAATGTGTCTGCTAGGATTTTATTATGAGAATATGGTGTATTGAAATTAACAGCCAGAAGCCACACTGACTCAAAGAAGTTCAATATTCATTTTGTACTACTTTTCATTTTCTTAGGTTGGGCTGGACTCCTTTGGGGAAAGTTTTCAGCAGACTCAGAGATACTATAGGAAGAGCATGGTCAATGACCCTCAGAGGACTACTTCCAGCCCGTCTCCTCTCCCTTCACCTGTCTCCCACTCATTGCCCCCAACAAACATCCACAAAGCTACCCTCCATTGGCCCGGTAAGCAGTCAAATAGGTTAGCTGCACCAGGCAGGTCTTGACACATGGCTCACCCCAGCCTCTGGTACCTCTTGCTTCTTACCTTCAATACATACCACTTGGCCAAATTAATTTCTGTCACAGGGGGGAGATTGGTCAGTGAAATCTAAATGGGCTTTTCCTATTTATTGATACAATTTCGTGGCAAGAGCAATTTTCAGAGCTTATTTTCCACTCCATTGAATCCCATGTTACTGCAAATGAATATATTCCTCGGTCAGTGCAATGGCAAAACACAGTTGTAAGTGCTTTATGCTTCATTTGGATAAAGTGTTCAGGATATTACCAAATATAAAAGGAAGTTAAGGGCCATATTTCATTAGAAGCTGTCTCCCCTGTTAATAAAACCTGATGCTGGTGGTAGATGTGTAAAGAATCAGAGCAGAGACTTGCGGCTCTGTCTGATATTCAATAAGGCAGTACAGTGGTTGCAAACACCACCTGAGGAGAACACCACATCTCCAGTCAAACTAATATCAACACCCCAGCCCGGGGATCAGGAAGAAACTAGATTGTAAGTTGGATTTTCATAGAAAATTGAAAAACTTATCCCAAGGGCAAGGTATGTTCTTTGGGTAATAGCTTTGCCACCATTAAAGGAAGGCTCATGCTAACATCACTAACTGTAGGAGGTACCAGGTAAGCCTGTTATGGGCTAATGTGTTAGTCTTTAAAATGACTGTGTGGATGTGTTTCCTATATTTTATTGGACATAGGAAAAGGTAGTACCATCTCATTTCTCAAAAGGAAAAACTCAGGAGCAGATCCAGGCAAAATGGAAGAGTTTAGTCTTTTATAAAGACTAGGTAATTCTCAAATGAAAGGCGCCTCCACATCATAAATGAAGGGTGAGGAGAGCACTCCTTTCTGCATCTGGACCCATAACCTAGTCTTCCCTGTACTCCTGTCTCTATAGTGAATGATCCATATCATAACACTCTCTACCAAATTATAACTAATTCACATGGAAATGGCTCACTCATTTGATTCAGCCACCAACCCTGGAGAAAGAGTAAGTTATTGGCTTTTACAGGTGATACTATATACCTTCAAAATCCAGGTAATTTTCAACAGGATAAAAATGCCCTCTTTTGTCAGTTACCTGATAGGTAAATTACATCCCATACTCCAATTATCATTGAACAACCCTGAAACTTTCACATCCAGGTCAGAAGTTCACTGACTTAAATATCACTGACCTAACTCCTCCTCATCACCCTTATTAGGCTAATTCATGGGCCTTGCCCTGCCCCTGACGTTCAAATTTCTGTTTCCTAACTTGGAGACAAGCTTTTACCTAAAGTAACATTTCTAATGCCAAAGCTACTACTATATATCATCAAACTCATTTTTGTGTCACCCATAGAGGTATGAGGCCTCCTAAGAGGAGGGTCATTTGTAGACCCTGGCCTCATCCACCTACCTGCCTTACTTGTTTATGTCAAGAAAGCAGCTTTCATACAAGGCATGTAACGCTTTCTTAGCACTTACTGTGTGCCAGGTATTGTTCTAATATTTTGCATGTATTTATACATTTAATTATTTCAACATCCCTCTTGAAGTTGGTGACATTACTGTTCCTATCTTATAAAAGGTGGGTGGAAAATTTGAGCACAACTAACTTATTTATAGTCATTTATCCAATAGGCGGTGGGTTCACATTTCCTATCTAGGCAGTCTCATCCCAGTTTCCGAGCTCTTCAGTTTCTGCCCTGCAAATAATACTCAGTGCAACAGATATGCTATGGACTGTTCTAAGACCTGGTGCGTCATATTCCAAGCTGGTAAAGTCTGGATTCTCCCTTTTATCTTGTACTTGGCTTGAATCCTCTCATCAGGCTTCATCTGTATGTAAATTCTGATTCTGGATCTTGAGCTCTGCTTTAGTCATATTTCTGCCTGTGCTTTCTGTCCAACTAGCCCTTCCAAATCAGGCCCTCGGCCCCTGCCATGACTGTTAGCATGTCTTGGCCCTCCACACAGTGACCTCAGGTGCAAAACTTTGCCACTTACTGAGCAAGTTTTCTCAACTCTCTGACCCTTATTTTCCCTATGTGTAAAATGAGTATAATAATGCCCATCTTACGACCAGTGCAAGTTCAATGCATGAAGCAGGGCACTCAAAACTGGTGCTCTGGGACAAACCAGAGGGATAGGATGGGGAGAGAGGTGGGAGAGGTAGGGGGGGTTCAGAACGGGGGGACACATGTACACCTGTGGCTGATTCATGTCAATGAATGGCAAAAATCACTACAACATAGTAAAGTAATTAGCCCATCTTATACAGTTGTTTAAGAGTGAGATGACTTCAGATGCCCAGTTCTTAATAGCGACCAGAGAAACATTATTTCCTTCTTCTTTTTCTTGAATATTCTATCTGGTCTTTGCTTAGTGTTCAAGCATGGTTGTTCATGCTAACTCTGACATCTTTTCCTCCCAGAATCACAATTCACCAGAGAAAATCCACCCAGAAATAAAACCTTTGGGTGTCAGGATTTAGTGATTTTGACTTAAAGTATAGTAGTTTGGAAGTATTCACATCAAAGCCAGGTTGTAGCTAGATTTCATCCAGAATTAGATTAACACCTATATTTTGGAAAATTTGTATCCTCACCTAAGTGAGATAGTTTGTCATGATGTTGTCCCTTGAGTTTTAGTAAAAGGCATTGAAAAAGAAATCCAAAATCCCTTTGTCTGAACTAAGAATGAAAAATTGCTGGCTATATTTTAAAAATCATAACTTGACCAGCACAGGCAAAGCTTCCTCAAAGAAATCAGTGCAGATGACTTAACATTGGATCTCAAACATAATTAGTGCTCAATATTGATTTCTGTGTTTCTTTCCCCAATTAATCTTCCCAATTATTATTTTCTATCTGTTTTCCTTAACTTAGGCTTGATGTTCTCATTTGAGATGACTGAAAATAAGATTATCAAAGAAGAACTCTAAAATATCACTAACATGTGCCCAGGAGAAATTACTTTTGGTTTCTAAGTATTTGTTCAGTATTTATTAATTCATTTATACATTGTTTTAAAATAGACAATTGATTGCGCATTCATCATGTGACACTCACTTAGCTTCATGTTGCTGCTGCTGCTGCTGCTAAGTCGCTTCAGTCGTGTCCAACTCTGTGCGACCCCATAGACAGCAGCCCACCAGGCTGCCCCGTCCCTGGGATTCTCCAGGCAAGAACACTGGAATGGGTTGCCATTTCCTTCTCCAACGCATGAAAGTGAAAAGTGAGAGTGAAGTCGCTCAGTCGTGTCTGACTCTTCGTGACCTCATGGCCTGCAGCCTACCAGGCTCCTCCGCCCATGGGATTTTCCAGGTGAGAGTACTGGAGTGGGCTGCCATTGCCTTCTCCATAGCTTCATGCTAGACATTCAGAATCCTTATCCTGAAGACTCTTTCTGTGGGGCAGACTGAGATGCAAAAGAGAACTTTCATGCCATTCATTAAATGTGACAGGACAGTAAAATAATTCTTTGATGGATGCAGGCATCTGGAGAGTTCTCTGTGTTTCAAGTGAAGCATAGAGTCACAACTTAGGAACTGATAGTTTATACTCCCAATCATCAACTATCTTACATGTTGAATCTGGCATTTTCCCAAAGAACTAAAGCAAGTTGAAAAGCCTAATGAGAAAAAGGCATTCATGTGAGTGTCAAAAAGGAGACTTGTCATGATGGAAGATGCAGCATGAACCATGATGGGAGCAGGGGAATAAGCAGAGGAGCAGTGGGTACAGTAGTGGATGAATTTCTCAACAATGGTGAGCAAGATCAGGGAAGAGCCACAGACCAAAAATAAAGAGTACCAGAGACTATCAGAGTTCTTGACATTTACACCTCCTTTCAGTTAAGGGGGAACAAAAAAATCCTGAACTGATCGAATATTTATCCAAAAGAGTTGAGGGAAAAAATGGTAGAAGTGATGTTGTTACCTTAAATTTCTTCCATTGATAGAATTTGAGATTTATGAACTAAGGTGAACTCAGATATAAGGCAATACAGTTCCATTTACACAGTAGAGTCTGTAACTATGAAATTCATGCCATCTACATGACTATAGTGGTCTGTTTTTGTTTTTTACTGCACTAGACTGTGAGCTCCTTGGAAGAAAGATTTAGATTTGTTCATCTTTTGGAGAGTGGGCAGGGTATGTATTTTAGGAATAAGTTGGGCATTTAGTTTAAAGTTGGCTTAAAGCTCACTGTTCAGAAAACTAAGATCATGGCATCCAGTCCCATCACTTCATGGCAAATAGATGGGGAAACACTGGAAACAGTGGCTGACTTTATTTTTTTGAGCTCCAAAATCATTGCAGATGGTGATTGCAGCCATGAAATTAAAAGATGCTTACTCCTTGGAAGGAAAGTTATGACCAACCTAGACAGCATATTAAAAAGCAGAGACATTACTTTGTCAACAAAGGTCTATCTAGTCAAGGCTATGGTTTTTCCAGTAGTCATGTATGGATGTGACAGTTGGACTATAAAGAAAGCTGAGTGCAGAAGAATTGATGCTTTTGAGCTATGGTGTTGGAGAAGACTCTTGAGAGTCCCTTGGACTGCAAGGAGATCCAACCAGTCCATCCTAAAGGAGATCAGTCCTGGGTGTTCGTTGGAGGGACTGATGTTGAAGCTGAAACTCCAGTACTTTGGCCACCTGATATGGAGAGCTGACTCATTTGAAAAGACCCTAATGCTGGGGAAGATTGAGGGCAGGAGGAGAAGGGAATGACAGAGGATGAGATGGTTGGATGGCATCACCGACACAACGGACATGGGTTCGGGTGGACTCTGTGAGTTGGTGATGGACAGGGAGGCCTGGCGTGCTGCGGTTCATGGGGTCACAAAGAGTCGGACACGACTGAGCGACTGAACTGAACTGAACTGAACTGGGCATGTAGAGTTTTAGCTCTGTCATTTATTGTCTGTATAAGCTTTTTTAGTCTCTGTTTCCTCATCTGCAAACTTTAGACCATGTAAGTTACCACATATTAAGGATGTTGTTTGGATTTAATTAAATAACGTGCAGAAGGTGCCTGGTACTCAGATGCTCAATTAATATTTTTACCCTGTATCTCCTCTTTCATTGGCACACAGCAAAGAACATAATACATACCAGATACTCAATAAACATGTGGTTTTCCCCTGTAGCACCCCACTGTAGCACCCTCCCTATTTGCACTGTCCAGCTTCTCCTTCTTCTCCCCTAGTAAATTTCAAGTGGATCTTAATTAGATTTACTTTGTCCTCCCAGCAACCTAATAAAATTGCTAATGTTAACATCCCCACATTTCAGTTCAAGAAATTGAGGCACAGGATGGTTCAGTAACATCTTACAAGACCTACAGCTCTTAAGATAATGGAAACAAGGCATTTCCAATTTCAGAGTCTGTATCTCTAACTATTTTCCCCTCCTGATTCCAGGTCCATCCAATTCCAGGCTCATACTTTTCCACATGAGCATAGCCCTCCAATTCACAGATGAATTTTTCTTCCTATAAACTCCTCATTTGGTTTGAGATCGCTTTGTTGAAGTTAAACTTTCAGCTCCACAGGGAAGAATTTTGTGATTCTGAAACTCCACAGAGAACTTTGGCATGCAGCCACCTTTACAAATTTCTGCTAAATCAGCCAGTAAGCTCTTAGTGAGAATGAATATTTGTTCTTAAGTTCTGAAGGCTTCTGGA
This sequence comes from Cervus elaphus, assembly GCF_910594005.1. Taxonomy (NCBI): domain Eukaryota; kingdom Metazoa; phylum Chordata; class Mammalia; order Artiodactyla; family Cervidae; genus Cervus; species Cervus elaphus. Next base: position 60,323,182 of record NC_057828.1, read on the forward strand.
ACTCCAACTGAGGATCTTGAGCCATAGAGACAGATGGGGCATTGAAATTAACCTAATCAGTGACATGCAGTTCTTTTAGATTTCTATTTTCTCCATGGAGAGTGAAGCCCCAGGTCAGGTGCTGTGCTGTGATAGGGTTTGGTAGTCCAATTCAAGGAGACAGAGGAATCCAAAGACACCTCCCTTCTCAAACAAAAACTTCCCTGGATCTTCTCTTTTATGAGATGACAATCAGCAGTGTTTCCTTCCATACCTTGAATGTCAAAGTGAGGATTTCTTGTCTACTGAGGCTAACTATTCCCAGCACATTGCAAGCTCTAAGAGAGCAGGAACCATTCTCAAGCACCTCAAGTGACTAGCATAACGGCTGGCACACTGTAGTTCTTAATAAATATTCATTGGATTAATAATTAGATAAATTTCCTTCTCATTTTGAAAATTCTGACTCAAAAGTGTTGAATTCTTTCCCTAGTCAACTCAGTTTGGCTGAGCAGGAGAAGGGAAGGGAAGTGAGATCCACTGGCCATTATGTATCGGGCACAGTATTTCCTGTATAGGATGTTATTTAGTCCTCATAGCAATGCTGTGAGGTAGATATCACTACTCCATTTTACAGATAAGAAACTGGATCTTACAGAGGGAAGGCAGTGAGCCCAAGAGAGCACAGCCAGAGTAATGCCTAAGTCAACAATGTTTCCACTGTGCTTGTGGAGCAGTTCTCATGAAGGCTAATAAATTGGTTAATTTCCATGGTTTGCTCCTTCTTCAACAGTTTGATCTAATTATCATTAATAGTAAGTGTAACTTTTTTTTAGCACTTACTATGTGCTGGGCATTGTTCTAATGCTTTACACATATTAGCATATTTAATTATTTCAACATCCCTCTGAGGTTACTGATATTACCGTTCCTATCTTATGGACAGTGGATGGGAAATTTAAGCACAAATAACTTATGTAAAGCCATATACTTAATAGCTAGTAGGTCTACATTTCATATCTAGACAGCCTCATTCTAGGTTCTTAAACACTTTGCTATACCTTCTCTCCGAAATCTACCAGGGCTGCCAATGACCAGCCAGCCTCTACCACAGAAAAGAAGGATATCGCTGAACCAATTTATCACATCCTAGACATTCATCATCAGCAAAGTAACTCTGGAAAACTCTGGATTGATTTGAATTGTGTAAATTCTGGTGCTTTCATATACACAGGCTAATTGGTGACATGGCTGTGCTTTTTGTCTTCTCAATGTAATCATTGTTTGGAATGTTTTAGATGGTGGACTGGTTTTCTTATGTTTTTTAAAGAAAGACTTAACAGATGTTGATCACACCAAGTTTTATTACCTTACTGATCATCACCCTGCTCAAAGTCACTAGATGCTGACATTTTAAGAAACTTCAAAGAGTCAATGACACAGCTCAACCCACTGGCACAATATACTGTAAAGTGGATCAATAGGTGAACCAGATAGAATAGTTTAAATTTCAGATGCATAAAATATGAAAGGCAAAATCCTCTGGGTAAATAAGAGGAGACCAGAGTCAGGTAGAGATGAACCAAAATGTAGAAGAATCTCTATTCAACTTCTCCTCTATCTACCTCCATAAAAACTCTATTCTTGCCCTGTCCTTAAAACTAAAAATGAGAGTAATCCTTAAATAGGATACTGAAATTTAATTTTTTGGTGACTTCTCATGTGGATACTATAAATATTTTTATTTTATTATAACCATGTAATAAGCATCAGAAATAGTATTTTTCATTAAATTTTCACGAGCAACCCAAAGATATAACTAAACTCTGCTGAAGGTGTGTCTAAAAAATATTTTCCCCCACAAAGAGCAGCTACTTTTTGAAATTTAGGGCATTGATTAGCAGATGAAGTCTTTGCAATCAGCTTGAAATTGGAGAGAGTCATCTAGAACATAACAGGTAAGCTTTTCCTTTAAAGCCAGTCCTATTCCTGTGTTGGGCCAAACAGGAGCTATAATAAGGGATTTTTCTTTGTGTCTGTTCTTGTAACACAGCTGGAACAAGGAATGGGCAATCTCTGCCACCAGGGGTTATTCTTTCCATGTCCACAAAAGCCTTGCTCTCTCTTCATTTTCCTTTGACTCCTCCCTCCCCTCACCCATCATCATTCCCCCGCTCCACCAACCCAAGGCAATGCACCCAGATAACTACATTCTAGGATGATAACAAAGACCCTCTAGGGTTCTCAAAGACCATCTTAATTCCAGGCAGCTTTGAGGTTGGAGTCAGTGAACCACAGTCTCACAAATACTGAGAAAGAAACTTTAGAAATATTGCTCCCAGTGAGTAGAACAAACCGAAACCTGGCAAGTCTAAAAACCCAGCCATATCTTTTCTTCTGGCATCCACAAATCAAATTGAATTGGACATAAAGAAGTACCATTCCTGTGTTTAAGTAACCTCATGACCTCAGACAAACCACTTCTCTTCTCTGGGCCTCCATTTCCTCATCCATAATGAGAGGACACTGCATTATCAGATTAGATGGATGACCAAAGATTTCTCTTCCTCAAACATATGATGATTCTAAAGATAGGCACGGGGACTTCCCTGGTTTCCCAGTGGTTAAGAATCCACCTGCCAAAGCAGGGAACACAGGTTCAATCCCTGGTCCGGGAAGATCCCACATGCCCTGGGGCAACTAAGCTTGTGCACATAACTACTGAGCCCACACACCACAACTCCTGAAGCCCATGTGCTCTAGGGACCATGTTCCTCAACAAGAGAAATCATTGCAATGGGAAGCCTGGGCCCCACGACAAAGAGTAGCCCCCACTCTCCGCAACTAGAGAAAGTCCGTGTGCATCAACAAAGACCCAGCGCAGTCAAAAATAAATTAAATAGACCTTTAAGAAAACATGGATAGGCATATTGTTTCATTTTTGTATATTCAAAAATTCATATTTATTCTCATAACTTGAGGACCCTAAGCCCTTTTATTATTATTATTATTATTATTTTTTTTTTAGCAAAAACCATGTCTATACACCGCAATGTGTCTCAGCATTAGGGATCACATTCTTGGGGGCAGATGGGGTGAAATTTAGATTTTGTGTTTTCATACTGGGTGATGAATAAGATTCTTTAAAAAGCAACATGATACATTTGAAAAGCGGGTGGTTTGGAAAGATGGATGAAGGAGCTATTGGTGCAAATGTCCAGGAAGAAAGCTTATAGTTGACAGTGGCAGATGATCTATATTTATAATTTATTATTTACTACTGATGTTCGTCCAACCTGTTGGAAGCAGGTGTATGCAGCCACTAACGCAAGGAGCAGATCAAGGAGAGTGATAAGTAGCCCTGACTTGTGTCAGCGTCATCAGCTCTAACTAAAACATAAGCACTGGATCAATTTAACAAGCACATCGACCAACGCAGCACAATATCTGCACAGAGGGACTTGATGCTATTGCAAAAGATAGAAATTTTTCCTGAAGCTTTGCTGAGATTTACAAGAGATAGTTTATGAGCAGAAGAGAGCCAGCTTTGCTGAATGTACAAGATACATGCTACATTGAATACAGGTTTTTTCTTACCACATTACCAAGGTTGCTTACATAAGTGTAGGAAGATTGGAGGGTTCATTGAGTTAATATCAAGAATTATGAAGGTAGTTGAACCCAGGAAGAAGACCATAAATATGGCCACGGCTATTCTGAAGTCCAGACTATATCCCTGCAGTGGTCCCTAGTGTGCTATTTGGCATTCCTTTTAATTTCCCTCCAGTTGTAATGAGATAACCAAGGTTTATAATACAGTAAATGTATAATTAAATGTGGATGATATGGTATTCTTGGCAGCACAACATAAGATTCTGGGTTTATACTACAAAATATCATGATTCCTTTGAGCATAGATTTGTTGTTCAAGAAAATAAAATCTCTAGTAAACGGGTCACTTATAATAAAAGCCCATGCTATTACCTTTGGTGTTGATTGGGAAATTTAGCCTTTACATTTTTTCTCAATTAGTTCACTTAATAAATATTTATTGGACACCGACTGTGTGTCAGGCATTGTGCTGGGCCCTGAACATGGAACAATATATATCCACATGCACCTTGGCATTCTATAGGGGAGATACTAAGCGAGTGCACTAATACATAGAAAAGTTATATATCAGGATAAGTTCTACACAGAAGACAAGCAAGGAGATAATCATAGGAATAATGGAGAAAGGCAGTGTTTCCGACCTGTGCTACCAAAACAAATTGGATGACTGAGGAAGTTATCTAAGGAAACTGGTATAAGCCTTTTGGTTCCTTATCTGAATCACTGGCGACAGTATAGGTAGCTGCCTCTATGGCTGCCATGGGGGCTGGGGTAAGGCCTGAAACATATTCAGCTTCCACAGAGAAGCAGCAAGACAGTCAAGGTTATGAATCAAAATATCTGGACTCAATTCTTTTGGATGCACTGCACAGCATGCATGATCTTAGTTCCCCCACCAGGGATCGAATTCATGCTCCCTAATGTGGAAGCATGGAGTCTTAACCTCTGGACCACCAGGGAAAGCTTGCTGGACTCAGTTCTTGGTTCTGCCCATTGTTACTTGTGATTTAGGGCAAGTCAACAACTTTAATTACTGCTTTTCTCACACAAGCTGGATAACACCTCTTTTGCTTCTTTATATCATAGTGGAAGAGAGGAGCAAATTAATATGAAATTATAAAGTGGTGTATGAATGTGACTTTGTCATTATTAATCAACCCTAGGAGTTTGGCATTTTTTCTCTTATCTTCCAGATGCCAGCTATTATCCCATTCTTTTCCTTCTGACTTTCTATATACAATGCCAGGAATATGCACCCTCTGATAGACAGTACACGCAAACTTCAATCTGCAAGCAAAAGAGGCATCTTAAGTGCTCTGCACATCAGGAGTTGGGAACATGTTCATGAGTCAGTTGTTTTAGGTCTTGGTGGTGACTTCTTTTCAGTGATCAAGTTATATAAGGAAATAATCAGTAAATAGAAAGATTGCCTCATTATGCAAAGTGAAATACAATCGCCTTAGAAACGAGAATCATGCAGAGAAGCTTGCTGAACAGACTCTGCTTCCAATTAAGCTCAGATTATAGAGCTGTACTTTAGTTGAAAATCCAGTCTCCAGAATGACTTAGATTTCAAGGGACATGGTCAACATGATAATCATAATGATATCATGCTGTTTTCTATAATTCCTTTTCCCAAGGAACTCGGAGTACCATCCTGACATTGTCTTAGCTTTTATCTTCGAACCCAGTTGGGAAAATGAGGGACAGAGACTCTTTTCTCTATGCCTCTGTCTCCTAGATAGAACCAATGGGAGGAAAATCCTGTAGGGTTTGCGTGGGGAGCCAGATTAGGAATTGAGGCCAGGTTCCAGGGGTTTCCTCACCAGTCTCATTGGTTAGTATCTTTGAAGTACTTACAGGTATGTGGTGAAAGTGTTAGTCACTCGGTCGTATCCAATTCTGCGACCCCATGGACTGTAGCCCACAAGCTCCTCTGTCCATGGAATTCTCCAGGCAAGAATACTGGAGTGGATTGCCATTTCCTTCTCCAGGGGATCTTCCCAACCCAGGGATTGAACCTGGGTCTCCCACACTGCAGGCAGATTCTTTACCATCTGAGCCAACAGGGAAGCCCATGTGGTGCCATACCAAAACTTATAAATAGCAGAGAAGGTGATCTAGTCTTTGAGATCACAAAGATGTCAGTGGGGGAAAAAAACACCTGAATAATCATTGAACAAATACCCAAATAAACTAAACCCTAGAGTATCCAAGAAGTATCCCATAAACATTACTGCTGTGTCCTACCATCCATGGTTCCAAAAGACCAACAATATATCAATACTGTATTTCATGAAATTGAAAGTGACAGTCAAGACACACCATTATCTTTCTTTACCACCAAGGAAAACAATCTGCTAATCAAAACTTGACACACTGCTTTCTTAACATTAATTGTAGTACAAATATTGATTTTAGAGATGTTAAAATGAGGCAGGGGGGATGTCTCTTAGATTAATTGATAAATTTGTCATTTGTAGCATACTCCCAAAAAGACACACTAGGGAAATCTCAGGAAATTGTGCAGCTAATTTTGTAACAAAATTTGAAGGTCTCCTCTATAAGGAAAAACAAGGACTCTTCAGAAAAATAGGAGCTTGAGGTTAGAAATGAAAATGTTAGTCACTCAGTCATGTCCAACTCTTTGTGACCCCATGGACTGTAGCCTGCCAGGCTCCTCTGTCCAAGGAATTCTCCAGACAAGAATACTGGACAGGGTAGCCTTTCTCTTCTCCAGGGGATCTTCCAAACAACCCAGGGATTAAACACAGGTCTCCTGCATTGCAGGCGGATTCTTCACCAGCTGAACCACAAGGGAAGCCCGTGGGTATGAAAGACACCTGCAAAATCATGCAGGGTACAGGTAAGGCACACAATGACCTACTCACCAAATCGTATAAACTCAGAGTTAGTAGGAGTCCCTATTAGCTTACAGGAAGAAATTTCAGAAGCAAAAGGATGTGTCATTCCACACAGCAGGCAGTCCAAAAAAGGAACTCATTATCCCAAGAGATAGTGCAAACTAAAAGATAATTTGATTGAAAAGGGTTTTAGATCAATTCATGGATGATAGATCCATAATGGAGTCCATATTCTATACACTTAAATATTCTTATTCAGTCATCATGTCAGCTTTTTTTTTTCCTGTGCTAAATAATAGTGCCTCCTCTAGGTCTCCCAAATAGTCTCTATTTTCCAATCATTCAGATTTAAATGTCCTTTCAATAAGTGGTCCCTTTAAATGAGTTTTCCCCCTTTTAATGAGTCCTTGAAAATTTCAGGAAAGTTCAGGTATAATGAAATCCCAAATCACTATCAGAGCTTAAAGCTTATTGAAAGCAGAGGCATATCATCTTTATATTCGAAACTTCATAGCACCCAGCCTGGGATAAATTTCCCTTGGATGGATAAGTAAAAGAATTAGTGGATGCGTGTAACCACACACTGAAATCCTTATTGAGACCTAGGTTGCTTAGGTGTCCCTATGCTCTGTGTGGACTGTTTATGTGTGTAATGGCACACATTTAGGGTGGATGTTGTGGGGAGGGGAGGAAACACAGATTTAAATGGAAAGGGATTTGAGTCTGCTGTCAAATGTCCCGATTTCCTAAGTTGGTTATAAGTCCTCCTACAACTAATTTAAGCAGTGCTTAGGGAAGATGGGAGCTCAACCTAAGCCCCATAGTCTGGTGTCTGTTCTTGCCACAAGACTCAAGTTAGAAGAATACAGTAGTAGGTGGACAAGGGGTAGAGTAGGTGTGACAAAGGCTTAGAAACACTAGGAGATAATAGACATGAAGATTGGCTTCACTTCCTCTTAGAGTAGAGGGTGCCCCTTTTGTTCATGGGCATGGAATTTTGATGGAAGTTCTCTTAATTAGAAAGACCATCAACAACACAAAGGTGACTGTGGTGACCTGAACAAGTCATCCAATAAGCCTGAACTGTATTCCAGTAGTACCCAGGTGTGGCCTGATATAAAACACATCCGTGCAACATTTAGGGCAAACGCAAAGAAAAAAACAGCAAATACTTCCATGAACTCAAAGATCATGCCCCTTTGGCTTCCTTATTTCAGCAGCCTAGATCCCTGCTAATGTGGAAAAACTGAAGGAAAAATAATAATTCATGCATATGTGTGTATTTCTTCAAAGCAGTTTTGTAACATCCTTTTGAGACAAGTTCTAAAACCTCACTTTGACAACAAAAACTCCTTTCTGAACACATTTGTCTTTTCCCCAGTGACCTGAGTTAGCACTCATCATGTGCTCTTTAAATACTATATTTATGGAAATGACATCATATGAGAAAGAGATGCTTTATGGCTGGTAATCTCTGTCTTGTTACATAGGATTTATGAGACCAGAGGGGCAGTCCTCCTCACTGGCCTTGGAGCCTGATGTTTCATGCGTTTTCCCTTCTTTGCTAAGCAACTGAGGCTTCAGTTTATCTTGTGTTATCCATTGATTTTCCTTTGCTTCTGCTATATTTGCTAAATGTTTCTTATAATAGGTAAATACTGCTTAGGCATATCGTTTGTGATATGTGCGTGGGTCTGCATGCATGTATGTCCCTATCCACATGAGGGTGTATGAGTGTGGACGAATGTAGCCTTGCATGAGCACTTGCCTGTGTATCTAAGTGGTTAGGACTACTTGGGACCACGTAAGGGACAAATCCTAGTGCCACATTAAAAAAAAAAAAATCATTTCCTCTAAGCATCCATCCCATTCACCCACTGTGTGCATGAAGGAGGTTGACATTCTTCAGGAAACACAAAGGGAGTGGCTATTTCCTCTGTATACACTGGCCACATCTTTGAGTTTCCTAAACCTTCCCTCTCACGGAGTGCCATTTGCCTTCACAGACATTTTGCCTCCAGGATCACTCACTGAACATTCTTGTTGCTACCAGTTTCTGCAACTCTCGTAGGAGAATGCCACATTGTTTGGTGTCCCTGAGCTTCTAGGTTTGTCTTCTGTTAAGATCAAAGATGGCTAGGGTTCAGTCTCGTGGATCAGAGCTGGGAGTTGTTCAAGACATTCAGATTTATGGAAGATCTTTTAAATGTAGTGTGGAGAAAGAGGGAAGAGACAGAAACATATGGAGACCTGTTGAAATCAAAGTTCTAACTGCTTGCCTTGACAATCTTTGTAGGGACAAAATCGAACTTCCTACTGCGTGCAAGGAGCTGTTTTATATTCTCAGAGCACTTCCATATCTACTACTATACTAATATAAATGGCATTTTTAGTCCTCTGTTTCTGCACCTATATTTTCTCACCAGATGTTATAGATGAAGAAATTGAAGTGCAGAAAAGGAGAATGGCTAGCCCAAGAGAATAATGGCAGAGTGTGGATTCAACCCCAGTCAGATATGGTGCTATAAGATGACAGCTAGGAGCATGGTATCCATGATCCAGTGCCCTGGGATGCTACAAATGCCTTCTACTACTATAACTTCCTCTCTAATGGGAGATCTCTGTGTCTCAGTCACCTGAGAAGTGCAATCACTGATGAAAGTAATTTCAACCTTAGATGAGCTAAGGAAATGACTGAATGCGATAGTGAACGTAGAGTCTTAAGCTGACTGTCCAGTCCATATTAACTTTATATTAACAGCTATTGCTATTTTATTCTTACATTTTATATTATTATTTTCAAAGAGAACCTTTGAAAGGTTTCACATTATCCCAGGATATCACATGGTTCATTTTGGCAAAGCACAGAGAATTTGAAGATTACTCAGAAGAAATGGAAAGGTAATTTTTTGGTGATAAATAAGCTTAGCATAAGGTGTTTATGAGCTGAAAATGTTTAATAAAGAGGCAATAGAAAAAAATCATCAAATTGATTGTTACCTGGGGAAATAAAAATATTAAAAGAGTATCTTTAATTACATTTGTAAGCTTCTAAATTCTAAAGGTTACTGGGGTCTAGCCTTCCTTGCATCCCTTAAAAATTAATCCTGGTTGTGTTCCATATTTCAAACGGTGATGGTTCAAGCATTTTCATCTGCTTTCATGAATTTTCTGCTCTGCTCTAGTGCATGGAATGTTTTTATTTTAAAATTTGGCATCACCCATCTTCAGGGGAGCCCTAGGGAGGTTTCTAGAAAAATAAGAACCAAAATACTTATTCCTCAGATTTAGATCATGCTTAAGTTAGCTTTCACTACCACCAGCCCAAAACTTAGAGGCTTAGAGACATCTCCATTTATTTAATTCATGATCCTTCTAGGTGATTCTTTTGGCCTCGGCTGGGGTAGGTTCTTTGAATCTCAGTTATGATTGCCACATTATACTGAAATGAATGACCTATGAACTTGCCTCAACTTTCATAGTGCCTGGGGGTGGTATAAATTAAAAATTAATAGATGTTCTTTTAATTTATAAATCGATGAGTTGATGAATTAATGGATGAATAAGTGAAGTTATCTCCACTTAGTGCCTCTTGGACACTGTTTGGCATAGGGTTCTCTCTTGGAGAATTACAAAGAAGTTATTTTCCACAGCAACGTCCCAATACTCTTTATCTCCTACATTGATCCAGTACATTCTGCCTCCTAGTTAGAAGACACACACCAAGACCTGCCCGCCCTGAGCACTGTGCCAAGTCAATCACATCTCCCACATATTCCCTTTCTTCTTTTCCTTTAAAATCCCCATTCTTTCAATGTCATGAGAAAAAGTCTTCCTGACTTGATAGGAGGAAACGCAAGGTCACATTGCAAGGGAGTGGATTCTAGGAACATTGTGGCCATTTCTATAATCCACCATGGGTCACAATTTACAGATTCCAAGGTGCACCATGCCATCCCAGATCACTAGGTAACATAGAAATGTTGCTGTGTAAAAGAGCAGGCATCTCTTTCTAATACTCTTCTTTCTATTAAAAAAAAACACACCCTCCTGGATGTCAGCAATTCTCAACCTAAAATAGATGCCTCAGCCCCAGTCAAACAGCCTTTAAGCTCTTTAAAATGCATTCATCACAGACTGCAGAAGTGACAGACACTCCGGAAAGGAAATCCCAAGACCAAAATAGTCATCCGTCACTTCCGACAGAGGATGGCGTGATGCTGGGAGGGGGAGCGTCAGCTGAAGAGTATGGTCCTGTGGTGAAGTCTGCTCCATGTCATTGCCCACTGCTCTATGGAGGACGCAAGGCAGAGCGTCTGGGACCTTCCAGGGAATGTGACAAACTGGAGACCCGGGTCTGCTTTAAATGAGCTCCATTTCTTAGAGTAAATAATGGACTGGGCATGATTGATGGTGCGATTGGCCCTTTGTTTAACTGACTAGAACTGGAGAGGTTCGGTCCCTCTCCCAGAACCTGAAAGTAGGTAAGCCACCTGCAGATACCTATACTGCTGCTGCTGCTAAGCCGCTTCAGTCGTGTCCGACTCTGTGCGACCCCATAGACGGCAGCCCACCAGGCTTCCCCGTCCCTGGGATTCTCCAGGCAAGAACACTGGAGTGGGTTGCCATTTCCTTCTCCAAGATACCTATACTAGAAAGGTTTTAATAGAAGGAGTCAAGTGACCAAACTCAAATGATCTGTACTTTCCAGCTTCTGAGAGGCTGTCTGCCTTGTCACACATGGGCTTCTGTATTCAGCCACAGGACCCTGTACTATCAACGTGTGCAGCCTTTTAGCTTTGTTCCCTTCTCTCCATCCCCACAGCCAGCCTACGGCCTTATTCTTGCCCTTGTGCCTGCTGTTCACATGTCTAACTGAGCTTCCTGCCTCTGGACCTAACTCTTTCCTATCAGTTCCACCCTCTTTCTAAAATGTAATTCTGACCATGTCACTGTAACCCTGTTTTCAGGTCCCACACAGCTCTCAGGATCAAGCTCAGATATTCTGGCTATGTGCTCCCCTATTTCTCTCTTCTCCCACCTCCACACACACCTCTCTTCTTCCACCCACCCTTCACCACACATTTTCAAAACAGTCATTTGAAACTACTTGTGATTCCTTAAAATACAACAGACTGCTTCAGGCTTCCAAATCTTTGCACATATTATTCCCTCTTCCAGGAAAATACTCTCTCTGCCCCTACGTTATCTAAGACTTACTCATTCTTCTAAATGCAGCTCAAGTATCACTTTTTCCAAGAAATCTTTCTTGAGCTTCCTAATCCAATATAGATGCTTCTCTCATAGCTTTGCTACCTCCATCATGGCTTTGACACATTACACTGAAATAGGTGTTCTGTTGGTCTGTCTCTGCCATCACTCTGAGTCTCCTGGGATTGAGCACAAAGTGAAATGTGGCTGAATGTTTTTTAAATGAATGAATGAACCAGTGAATGAAGTTACCAGTACTCGGATCTTTTTAGACACTGCATGGTCCATAGCTCTCTCTTGGAGAACTGCAAGGTAATTAATTTACTGTTGCCAGATTTCTCCACCACCAATTCACATCTCTCAAGCTGGTCCAGTACAATCTCCCTCCCAGTTAGACACATGCTCAGATTCAGCCTCAACAACTAAATCATGCAACTTCTCCTAAATCATCCCTTCCTTTTTTCCCTTAAAACTTCCATTCTTTCAGTGTCCTGAGATACAGAAAGAAAATTGACAGGCAATATCATTTACAATATTTACAATGAAGTAGGAACAGCTGAAAATAATAAACCTTACAATTACATAGTGTTTTATAGTTTATGAAATGCTCACTTTCAATACTTTTATATTTCCAACAATCCTTGAGAGGTGGGCTGCACAGCTACTCTCATTTCATTTTATACCTGAGAAAACCTCAGCTCACAGTTGTTTTGTAACTTTGCCAGAATCATATAAATAATAAGCAGTAGAATTTCAATTCATACTCTTTTTATTTTTCTATTTCATTTTTCAGAAGGTTGTAGTATATAGTGAGAGTCAGTCTTCAGCAACTTTCATGGAATAAGAGATGAGATGTGGGAAATGCTTTACAAAACCACATTAATATGTTGATTAAGGGTCTTGGCTGATGCCCTGAAGTCCATGACTTGCTCATCAAAAACCCGCAACTTCTCATCACACATAGATTTATCCCAGAACCTGTATCCAAGTCCATGATGCAGTCGTTTGCCTTACAGACATTCTGGGAGGCTATCCTAACCCTTAGGTAAAGTATATGTGCAGTAGGAACCAGGGTGTCTAGAGTAAGTCAGTGAGTGAGGAGGCTGCAAGGAGAGAAGAAATAGGAATGGGTAGCTGAAATACTCTGAGAAAAGAAGTTCCAAATTCTCATCACTAATCCTGCACAACAGTTAAATGATTAGAGAGATTATCACCCACATCTATCAAAAGACTCTAAGCCCCTTTAGAGCAGCTCCTACACCACATCTCTCCCATCATGGTCTACCACACCTGCCAGCATCTGAGGCTGCTTTCAACACCTATAAGTTCAGTTGAGTCACTCAGTCGTGACCAACTCTTTGTGACCCCGTGGACTGCAGTATGCCAGGCTTCCCTGTTCATCACCAACTCCAGGAGCTTGCTCAAACTCATGTCCATCGAGTCAGTGATGCCATCCAACCATCTCACCCTCTGTCATCCCCTTCTCCTCCTGCTTTCAATCTTTCCCAGCATCAGGGTCTTTTCCAACAATCATTTCCTTATTGACTGCCTCCTTCCCCCTTTCATTCTGAAGACAAATTTAGGTCTTTCCCATGAATGATTGTTGAAAATGTGAACTGAAATGATTCTCTAACTCTGGGGTCTGTTACCTTTATAAGTAGGCATCAACATTCTTGAAGAGAAAGATATTGGTTAACTGTAATGGATTCTGTGTGTTTGCTGTTCATCTGTTTATTTGCTTATAACTTCTGTAGACCTCATCGAAGATTAGGAGGTCAAAAAAACAAAGAGTTTAGGGTTCAGAATGTTTATTAGGAAGTATCTTTGGGATAACAACAGTGGAAAGGAGAGAAGCAAGTTGAACGGGGAGAAGAGGAAGTTTGGCTCTAAGGGTGGACTGAACAAGCACCTCAGCCTACTCTACAGGGTAGCTGTGCAGCTAAAGTGACCAATCAGAGTTATCCTACATTGGGCTAATATGGCTGAGCATATCATTTCTTCTCTCAGTCACTGAACGTGGAATGCCTCGGGAAGAACGCTGCCTTCAGCAAAGTAGTATTCTGGAGCTCAGGCAGTCTCTGAAGAGACTGGCAGCTGACGTCTGCTCACAGCACTCTGCCACCACTGCCACAGGTCGCTCCTTATAAGAAATCTAGAGGGCACACATCCATGTCCACTACAGTCCATCCCTTGAATCTCCTGGGCCAACTTTTGTATATGTTTTTATGGAACGGCTTCTCTAGCATCTCATTGGGGCATTTTTTTGTTTGTTCATTTGTTTTTTCCCCTGTGGGAAATTTCAAAGGAAAGTTTAGTGCAGATCCAAGAATAGGGTGAGGCAAGTGAGATAACTAGGGCACAAAATTTAAGGAGTTCTTGCATAAAAATGAAGACCTCCTTAAATTCAGCCCCCTAGGTGCCTCACTCTCTTAATTTTAGACACATTTGCTTGTTTGTAATTCACACATCACAAAATTCAGTCTTTTTAAGAATACTACATATTAATGGTTTTAGTTTTGTGTTTAATTGTTTCATGTGGATATAGGTTTTAGCTTTTCTTGGACCTGTGAATAGAATTTCTAGTTCATCTAGTAGCTCTAAATTTAGCTTTTTGAGGAACAATGAAACTATATTTCAGTGTGGTTGCATCATTTACATTCCTAAGAGCAATGTACAAAGCTTCTAAAAATTTTTCTAGATTCTCACCAATACTTGTTAATGTCCATCTTTTTTTATGATAGCTTTCTCAGTGTGTGTAGTGATTTCCAACTATGGTTTTGATTTGCATTTCCTTAATGACTAATGATGTGGACCATTATTTCATGTCCTTATTGGCCATCTGTACTTCTTGGAGAAATTTCTACCCAAATCCCTTGCTCCTTTTTAAATTGTGTTGCCTTTTTATTGTTGAATTACAAAATTCCTTTAGATATTCTGGAGATTAGATCCTTATATAATTTGCAAATATTTTCTCCCATTATATGGGTCATCTTTTCACATTCTCAATGATGTGTTTCAAAGCACAAAAGGGTTTTTGTTGTCATGATCATTTAATGAGGCTTAGCTTATCTAATTTTTTCCTTTGTAGAGTTTGTTTGGTGTTATATCTTAGAAACCATTGATTAATCCAAGGCCACAATTATTTACCTTATGTTCTCTTCTAAAAGTTTTATATTTTTGGCTTTTTCATTTAGGTAGTGCCTCAATTTTTACATAATTTTTGTATTGAGTTAGTGCTGGCCTCATAGGATGGGTTGAGAAATATCCTCTCCTAGGTTTTGGAAAGAGTTTGCGAAGGTTTGGTGTTAATTCTACCTTAACATTTTTAAGAGGTTACCACTGAAGCCAACTGGGCCTGGGCTTTAATTGTAGGCTTTTTAAAAGCTAACTTAATCTCATACTTGTTTTAATATCTATTCATATTTTATTTCTTCTTGAGTCAGTTTCAGTAATTTTTACCTTTATAGGAATTTACTCATTTCATTTAGGTTATTTAATTTAGTTTATTGGCATATATTAATTTGTATTATTTCCTTATAATCCTTTCCATTTCTATGAGGTTGCAGTAATGTCTGCTATATCATTCTTGATTTTAGTAATTTGGGTCTTCTCCTTTTCTCATTTGGTCAGTCTGGTTAAATATTTGTTAACTTTTCTGACAAGGGTTTAATTTTCAAAATATACAAATACCTCATACAACTCAATAACAACAACAACAAAAAAAACCAATCACAAAACAGGCAGAAGACCTAAATAGGTATTTCTCCAAAGAAGACATACAGATGGCCAACAGGCACATAAAAAGATGCTTAACATTGCTGAATATCAGAGAAAGGCAAGTTAAAATTACAATGAGGTATTACCTCATATCATCAGTATGGCTGTTATTTAAAAGTCTATAAATAATAAATGCTGGAGAGAGTGTGGAGAAAAGGAAACCTTCCTACACCAGAATGTAAATTGGTGTAGCCACTATGGAGAACAGTATAGAAGTTCTTCAAAAAGCTAAAAATATGATCCAGCAATCCCAGTTCTGGGCATGTGTGCAGACAAAACTACAATTCAAAAAAATGCATGCATCCCCATGCTCACAGCAACACTATTCATAGCAGCCAAGACATGAAAACAACCTACAAATGTTCATCAACAGATAAATAGATTAAAAAGACCATTATTTGTGTGATATATATCTACAATGGAATACTTCTCAGCCATAAAAAGGAATGAAATAATGCCATTTGCAGCAACAAAGATGGGCCTAGAGATTACTATACTAAGTGACGTAAGTCAGAAAGAGAAACACAAATATCATACCATCACTCGTATGTGGAATCTAAAATATGAATTTATATAATTGTATTATATACAAATGAACTTACATAAAAAACAGAAAGACTGACAGAAATGGAAAAAAAACTGATGATTTTCAAAGGGGAAAGGAGTGGGGAGGAGTAGGGATAAATTAGACATTTGGGATTTGCAAATACAAACTACTGTATGTAAAACAGATAAGTAACAAGGTCCTTCTATATAGCACAGGGAATTATACACAGTATCTTGTAACAAACTATAATGGAAAATAACATGAAAAAGAATATATATATATATATATATATATATATATATATATATATATATATATATATATATATAACTGATCTGTTGTACACCAGAAACTAACACAACATGGAAATCATCATTGTATTCTTTTTTTTTTTTAGTTAAAAAAAAGACAAACTTGTACCAAAGGGGAAAGGAACAGGGAGGAATTAGCAGACATAAACTACTGTATATGGAATATCAATCACCTCAGATATGCAGATGATACCACCTTAATGGCAGAAAGTGAAGAGGAATAAAGAGCCTCTTAAAGGTAAAAGATAAAAGTGAAAGAGTTAGCTTAAAACTCAACTTGCAGGAAAACTATAATTATGGCATCTGGTCCCATCACTTCATGGCAAATAAATCAGGAAAAATGGAAACAGTGACAGATTTTATTTCCCTGGGCTCCAAAATCACTGCAGACAGTGACTGTGGTCCTGAAATTAAGAGATGCTTCTCCTTGGAAGAAAAACTATGACAAACCTAGAGAGTGTATTAAAAATCAGAGACATCACTTTGCCAACAAAGGTCCATATTGTCAAAGTTACAGTTTTTCCAGTAGGCATGTATGGATGTGAGAGTTGGGCCATAAAGAAGGCTGAGCGCTGAAGAAATTGATGCTTTCAAACTGAGGTGCTGGAGAGGACTCGAAAGTCCCTTGTAGAGCAAGAAGATCAAATCAGTCAATCCTAAAGGAAATCAACACAGAATATTCATGGGAAGGACTGATGCTGAAGCTTCAATACTTTGGCCACCTGATGCAAAGAGCCAACTCACTGGAAAAGACCCTGATGCTGGGCAAGATTGAAGGCGGGAGGAGAAGGGGACCACAGAGGGTGAGATGGTTGGATGGCATCACCAACTCAATGGACATGAGTTTGAGTAAGCTCTGGGAGATAGTGAAGGACAGGGGAGTGTGGTGTGCTGCTGTCCATGGGGTTGCAGAGTTGAACACAACTGAGTGACTGAACACCAACAACAACATATATGGCACAGATAAACAACAAGGTCCTCCTGTATAGGACAGGGAACTATATTTAATATTCTGTGATAAAGTAAAAGAATATGGAAAAGAATATATAAACATATATCTGAATCACTTTGCTGTACGCCAGTAACTAATACAACAATGTAATTAAACTATACTTCAATTAAAAAATTTTAAAAGAATACAGAAGGGTACTTGCACATAGTGAGCATTGAAAGTGAAAGTGAAATCACTCAGTTGTGTCTGACTCTTTGCAACCCCATGGACTGTAGCCTACCAGGCTTCTCTATCCATGGGATTTTCCACGCAAGAGTACTGGAGTGGGTTGCCACTTCCTTCTCCAAGGGATCTTCCTGACCCAGGGAAGCATTATATAATGTTAACTATTTTCATTACTGTAAAAGCAATGTAAAAGATCTATGGAATTACTGCATAAGAGAAGTAAAGAACTAAAGATTTAAAAATTAAAATATACTACTAGTAACAGAATGGAAATTTAAAAGTATTTAGAAATGAACCTAACAAAATTTGTAAAACATTTAATGAGATAATTAGGAAATCTTATCGAAAGATAGTCAAGAAGACTTAATTAAATGTAAAGATACACCATGTTCATGGACTGGAAGATGATTAAGATATAAAATTTTCCCCCCAAAACAAAAAAAAATTTAACCAATAAAAAAAAAGGAATTCATCAATTTTCTTGACCTTTTCAAATAACCCAATTTCTCTTTTATTAAAGTTCTCTGTTGTTTCTCTATTTCATTTATTTCCATTCTAGTCCTTATTATTTCCTCTCTTGCACTTGCTTTGAATTTAATTTGCTCCTTTTCCTAGCTTTTTAAGGTGGAAAGTTAGATTACTAGTTTGAAAGCTCTCTTCTTTTTTAAGGTAAGTATTTACAGCTATAAATTTCTTTCTAAGCCCTGTTTTATCTGTGTGCCATAAGTTTTGATGTGTTATATTGGTGTTTTCATTCATTACAATGTATTTTCTAACTTCCCTGTGATTTCTTTTTTGACCCATTATTTGTTTGTGTTGTTTAATTCCTATATATTCATGAATTTCCCCAATTTTATCCTGATACTGATTTCTAACTTCCTTCCATTGTAGCGGAAGACCACACTTTTAAAAATTTCAATCTTTTTAAATTAAATTGAGACTTATTTTATGCCTCACATGTGATTTATCCTGGAGAATGTTTCAGTTCAGTTCAGTCACTCAGTCGTGTCTTACTCGTTGCAACCCCATGAACCACAGCACGCCAGGCCTCCCTGTCCATCACCAACTCCTGGAGTTTACCCAAACTCATGTCCATTGAGTCGGCAGTGATGCCATCCAACCATCTCATCCTCTGTCATTCCCTTCTCCTCCTGCCCTCAATCTTTCCCAGCATCAGGGTCTTTTCAAATGAGTCAGCTCTTTGCATCAGGTGGCTAAAGTATTGGAGTTTCAGCTTTAACATCAGTCCTTCCAATGAACACCCAGGACTGATCTCCTTTAGGATGGACTGGTTGGATCTCCTTGCAGTCCAAGGGACTCTCAGGAGTCTTCTCCAACACCACAGTTCAAAAGCATCAATTCTTCGGCACTCAGCTTTCTTTATAGTCCAACTCTCACATCCTTACATGACTACTGGAAAAACTATAGCCTTGACTAGATGGACCTTTGTTGGCAAAGTAATGTCTCTGCTTTTTAATATGCTGTCTAGGTTGGTCATAACTTTCCTTCCAAGGAGTAAGCATCTTTTAATTTCATGGCTGTAATCACCATCTGCAGTAATTTTGGAGCCCCAAAAAGTAAAGTTGGCCACTGTTTCCCCATCTATTTCCCATGAAGTGACGGGACCAGATGCCAAGACCTTAGTTTTTTAAATGTTGAGCCTTAAGCCAAGTTTTTCACTCTCCTCTTTCACTTTCATCAAGAGGCTTTTTAGTTCTTCTTTGCTTTCTGCCATAAGGGTGGTGTCATCTGCATATCTGAGGTTATTGATATTTTTCCTGGCAATCTTGATTCCAGCTTGTGCTTCATCCAACCCAGCATTTCTCATGATGTACTCTGCATATAAGGTAAATAAGTAGGGTGATGATATACAGCCTTGACGTACTCCTTTTCCTATTTGGAACCAGTCTGTTGTTCCATGTCCAGTTCTCACTGTTGCTTTCTAATCTGCATACAGGTTTCTCAAGAGGCAGGTCAGGTGGTCTGGTATTCCCATCTCTTTCAGAATTTTCCACAGTTTATTGTGATCCACACAGTTTAGTATGCAGCTAAAAAGAATATATGTTATGTTGTTGATGTAGTGCTCTGTTGATGTCAGTTAGGTCTAGTTGGAGTATGGGCTAAGTTGCTTCAGTCATGTCCAACTCTTTGTAACCCAATGGACTGTAGCCTACCAGGCTCCTCTATCCATGGGATTCTCCAGGCAAGAACACTGGAGTGGTTTGCCATGCCCTCCTCCACGTGATCTTCCCATCCCAGGGATCAAACCCACATCTGCTGTGTTTCCTATATTGGCAGGTGGGTTCTTTATCACTAGCGCCACCTGGGAGGCCCTGGGAGTTGGAGTATAGTGTTGTTTAAGTCTTGTTTCCTTGTTGAGCTTGTACTCAAATGCTCTATTATTCAAATTGAGGTACTAAAATTTTCAACTATTGAGTTGGCCAAAAAGTTCATTAGGGCTTTTCTATAACAGCTTATGAAAAACAAACTCTTTGGACAACCCAGTATTATTGCAGAATTGTACATTTCTCCTTTTAATTCTGTATTTGGGGGCTCTACTGTTAGGTTCATGTATATTTTTAATTGCTATGTCTTCCTGATGGATTGTAGGTTCTTCATTCTTAAGTACACACTCATTCCCAGAGTCATAAAAGTACACATTCAGCACTTGCATGACCCTGAAAGAGACCATCTCTCTGAATTTTCAACTCTAGATATTTTGCTGACTCACTCTAGTCCTGGCCCTGGCTAGTGGAATAAATTTCTGTAGTCTCAGAGTGACAACTGATACTAATCACCTCGCTACTATACTATTCAATCCAGATTCCCCTCACCTTTAGCTAGTTTTTCAGCTCTTCCCAGTGATTGATCTGATGATGTACCACAGATCCTCATCCCTGAGTGGTCTGAGTTCCTGGTCACCATGCTTTTCTCAAGCTAAATTGTCTTCACTTATCTGTTTACCATCATGACTGGGCAAAGAAGTATCCAAATAGATCACCTGGATGCTAAATAAATTTCATACTTTCATAGATTAGATTCTATAACAGGAACAAACTTTCTTTTTGAGCAGGGTCAGTTACTCTTGCCAAGATTATACCTCTTCATGCCTGCCGGTAGCTGGACTCAAAGAATTCCAAGTTCCTATATAGTAGCCATAACTTATAGTTCAATGATGAAAGTGTTTTCCCTCTGGGGCAAAAGATCACCATATCTTCTTTATTTATTTAGCTATCAGTGGACACAGGTTGCTTCTATGTCTTGGCTGTTGTAAATAATACCGCAATAAATACAGGGATGTGTATTTTTTTTTTTTTGAATTATTTGTTTTCATTCTCTTCTGATAGCTATCCAGAAGTAGGATTGCTGGATCATATGGTAGTTCTATTTTTAATTTTTTGAGGAGTAGCTATAGTATTTTTCATAATGACTGTACCAGTTTACATTCCCACAACAGTACACAAGCATTTGGATGCTTTCCTTGCCACTGTTTTGCGCATTCACTCCTGAGACACCATGCTTTGCAGTGGCTATACGTTTTCAGCATACCTCCACATAAAAAGCTGATCCATCCTTACATCAAGCTAAGCTACTTTCCTCTCCCATGAGCAAGTTGTAAGATGACACGTGGGTTACTGATATGAACCTATGGAAGGACACTCTTGTAACAGTGGTTAATGACATGGAATCTAGGCTACTTGTTCACACTACCTGCTCATGCCCTGTCCTTCCTGTACTTGATCCAAAATAAACAATGTACAGGTACATTTTACAATAAATTGTAATCCTAGGATATGGTAGGCCTGACCAATCTCGAATCCTAATGGCAGTTCTAAATGCATGATCATTTGACGTTCCATGCTCTATCTCTATTCTGTCTCTATCAGGGCCCAACAATACATCAGAAGTTGTTTTTTGGAAACAGTATGGTTTCCCTGGTGGCTCAGCAATAAAGAATCTGCCTGCCAATGGAGGAGACGCAGGTTCAATCCCTGGGTGGGGAAGATCCACTGGAGAAGGAAATTGCAATGCACTTCAGTATTCTTGCCTGGGAAATCCCATGGACAGAGGAGCCTGGTGGGCTACAATGCATGGGGTCACAAAAGAGTTGGACATAACTTAGCAACTAAACAGCACATAACTCTTTACTGAAGGTAGCATGGACCCAGCTCCAGAACCCCAAGATGCCTTTTGATTCTTTTATTGGATCTTGCCACAAACTCCACACAGTATCTTTTCTCATCACTGATCTCTAATACCATAAAGTCTGCCATTCTGAATGACCCAAGTGGCATGCTACCTGGCCTAAAGACCAGATCTTCTGAAGAATCCTTTCCTGCTCTGGGCCCCATTCAAAGCAGGCAGTTTTTTTGTATAATAGATGAGGCAGTGTTCTTAGACGTAAAATATGCTACTTCCAGGGTTTGCCTGGTAGCTCAGCTGGTAAGGAATCTGCCTGCAATGCAGAGAACTTGGTTCAATTCCTGGGTTGGGAAGGTCACTGGAGAAGGGATAGGCTACTCACTCCAGTATTCTTGAGTTTCCTTGGTGACTCAGACAGTAAAGAATCCACCTTTAATGCAGGAGACCTGGGTTCGATCCCTGGGTTGGGAAGATCCCCTGGAGAAGGAATGGCCACCCACTGCAATATTCTGGCCTGGAGAATTCCATGGACAAAGGAGCCTGGCAGGCTACAATCCATGGGGTCACAAAGAGTTGGACATGAATGAGTGACTTTCATTCATCAGGGCCTCAAAAGGCCTATGCATCCTTCTTTGTGATGGGAAGAGCAAGATGCCATCATTTGCATTTATTTTTGAGGGGATGTCCAAGAAAGCTCCTGATCACTGGACTCTTGCAAATTTTACTGACATCAGAAGATAGAAGAATTAACATAGCACTGAGGATAAAATGCAAATGTATTATTGTCTAGTCTGAAGAAATATAAACTGTTTCTGATCTGCTCTTCCAACAGGGATAGGAAACCAAACATTGGCTAAATCCATGTTATATTCATGTATCTAGGCCATTTTAACCTTTCTTAGCAAGAGATACCTCATTTGGCATGCAGGTGCAATAAGGATTACAATTTGATTTGTGGTAGGATCAGTCTGGTTTTGCTATAAGTGTCATATGGTGACTTACATGGAGATATAATTGGGACCACCACTCATTTCCTTTAGATCCTTAATGGTAGCATTAACTTCTGTTCTTCCCACCCCTAGAACACAATACTTTTTAAAAGTTAATGTCTTGCACACGGGTAGGGAAGTTTAGGCACTGCTCTTACTCAATTGGCCAAGGACCCAATGTGGAGGTTGCCCCAATTAGCAATTATACTTTTGGAGACTGGGGAGATTGCCACTGGGTGATTCACAAACTCAAGGAACAAACAACAAGCTAGACTCATGTCAAAGTCCATATTTTACCTGGACCCCATAGTCTCTGTCTCAATAGAGGGACCACAACAATATGTCATGTTTCCAGGTGTCAATGTCGACTTCAACATGGTATCCAACAGTCTTCAAATTAGTTGAGTATTACTTTTCTCACAAGGCTCCTGAGTAAATTGCTATATATTCCTTTGGGGAAACGTGGAGAAATCACTACTGCCTAACTTGCTATGGTATTGCAGTCTTTCATTCAGGAGGTCCTATTTCCTCTTCAATCAACAAATTCAGGATCCAAAAACTGGCTCAGATCCAGAAAACGGGCAAAGAATCATGACTTTTTATTTGGGTGACTGCCCTCAGCCTCTTGATTTCCTCTGATGGCTGTTGTTTAGTCACTCAGTCATGTCCAACTCTTTGCGACTATATGGACAGCAGCACGCCAGGCTTCCCTGTCCTTCACCGTCTCCTGGAGTTTGCTCAGACTCATGTCCATTGAGTTGATAATGCCATCCAACCATCTTATCCTCTGCCTTATCCTCTGATGGTACAAGTTGAATAATAATTTTGTTTGGTGTACATCTATTCACCCACATCTATTGGGTGCCAGGGTCTATTAACAATTCATTCAGGTCCCATCTTCTTGGCTGCCATTTCAACCTTGCTGTTCTTTATAAAAATTACATCCACCTGGCTTTTGACTGTTAAACACAGCTACCTGTCCTCATTTGTTTTAGGGATCCAATCATCCCTTTGCTATTAATGAGTTTTGTCCTGTCATTATCCATGATCTATATACACGAGAGGAATCACTGAAATTCTTGGTCCTGGTGACCTTCTCATCAGAGCTTTCCTTGAGACCTTGGTAAATTGTATATCTTCTGGGTCTTCCCAAGGAACATAATCATCTGGTAGGTGATGTGGCTTTACACAGTATATCCATTTCAGCTTGCCTACTTTCCTAAGTCTTTTAATAATTTTCTCATTCCTCTTCCACGGGAATTCTGGCATGTCAACCTCACTCAGCATAGGCTATTGATTTTTCATGCTTGTAGGCTTTGTAGCAAGTCTGCCATATTACTAGGGTTCTTGACATAGTATTAAATCCTGTATCTCAGAGGAATGGTCCTATGCAATAAAATCTCCCTTATCCAGCCATATATTTAGTCCCCTTGATCAAGCACCCTTAGAATCCAGTCTCATATATACTCTCCCAGTTCTTGTCAGTACTTTCTAAGTCCTGAATCTCTTTTAAAGTATAGCTTCCTTTCTTCCTTTGCAGGCTCTGTACAATTCTGGCTGCCAGTTACAAAGTCTACTGACCAAAAAAAAAGATGAGACAGATCCTGAGGATGGCATATGTTCCTCAGGTGACAGCTGGCTCCATTTTCTTCAAGCAAGAAAGGGAGTGTGTTATCTATTAATAGGGATGGGTGGGCCACCTCTACAGGCTCAAAAGATTCAGGGTTATCTAGAAATTTAACATTATTAGGGGCATAAATCTATATGTTTCTATCCTATGTGTCAGTGTTCCCTTCTTTCCTAACCAGAGTCCTGACCTTAGCATAGTAGACCTTCCTTGGTTGGGAATTTAACCTTCTTTGAAGCTCAGTCACTCCACTGATGAAGTCCTGGTTTAGCTCCATAGCTTTATCTGCCCTTCAACTACGTGAGATGAGAGTAGTCTATCAAAAGGTTTCCTGGGTCTCACATTTGGTTCTAAAATTGCTTGTTAATCTCTTGCTCTCTAACTCTTTCTCTTTTTTATTATGCAGAGGTCAGCAAACTTTTTCTTTATAAGGCTATATAATGAACACTTTAAGCTTTGAAACCATAAAGTCTCTATCACAACTTTGCAACTTTTGCACAACTAGTGCAAAAATAGCTATAAACAATATGTAAATGACAAAGAGGGCTTTGCTCCAATCAAACTTTATTTATAAAAATAATCAGTGGGCAGAATTTCACCCATGGGCCATGGTTTGCCATATCCTAACTCATTGCATAAATCAAGCTTAGCATTAGCCACTCAATTCCATTGTTCTTCTAATTAAGATTTCCCCCCATATTTCTCACTAGCATAGCATTTCCTCCACTGGTGTACCATCCAACCCTGGTGAAAGTCTTAATAACTGAACTTTCTCCTCGTGCCAGGGGTTCTCTTTGCTTGGCTAGTGATGGAGGACTCATTGCCAGGTGGGTAGTCAATCATTCAGCTCTGAAATTCCACCTTAATCCCTGCTTTCTTGGACTACCCTGGCACTGACTTCACTGGTTGAGTTTTCTGGGAAACAGACTAAGATGAAGGTTAGTATGGAGGATTCTCATTAGGAAAGCAACTGTGGGTGGGAAAGGAAAGAAGATTGAGTAGAGGGAGAAGTTGAGCTGCAATTCAGCCTTGGACAGTCCCATGGGGAGCCCTGGGGCTAAAATATGTCAATGGAGTTGTTCTGTATTAGCTAAATATTTTCCCTCCCTCCTCTATCAGTAATTAGATGTATGTCATTTCACACAAGGTGCTGTCTGTAGCTGATCCAATCCATAAATGGTCTGAGAAATGAAGGCTGTCTGCAGACAGCCCTCCCTGAAACTGTGGCAATGACTGCTGATCCTTGAACAATGTGAGTCTCAGAGACACTGACCCCCAGCCCAGTTGAAAACCTGCCTGTAATTATAGTTATCCTCTCATATTCAGTTCCCCATTATATAGATTCCTCCACATTTGTGGTTCTTCATCTGCAGATTCAACCAACCTCAGATTGTGTAGTATTGCAGTATTTAACCATGTGTATGTAATTGGACCCACAAGGCTCCCAAGACTCAGACCCTTGGTGTTCAAGGGTTGACTATATTTCTTTGAAGGACTGGGCAGTGCATATCTAAGTATACATCACAGCCTTCAGCTTAGCCCTTTTACCCCCTAATCTCCCTCTTCCTGCTTCACCCATCTGTTGGTTCTTTACCACTCACATTGGCTTTGCTTTTGCATCTTTACTGATTCTGGCTGTAGTACATTTCACGGCACTTTTCACTCCATGATCCCTTCTTCTTTTGATGACTGATACACAGATACTTTATCTAGCTCTCACACTGATTTTCTACTTCTCTCAGAGTCAGAGTCCTCATTAATAATGATTTGCAGTGTTCTCTCTGCCATACTCCCATTATGTTACTAAGCATGGTGAGCAAGTAAGCACCTATGGGAGTCTTTGAACCATATTAAATATTTTTCTTCAAAAGAAAATAATTACAGATTTGTTGGGCAGTGGGAACAGAAACCAACAGATATATAAATTCAAAACTGTGGTATAAATGGTCAGATGGTTGACAAAATGGTCTCCTATTGAGTGGGACCAAGAGAGTCATCCAGAGATAAGTAGGCAGCCTGCATTCTGGGCTAATTGTTCAGTGCTCCAGCTAAGTCTTCATGCTCTAACTCCACCTCCCAAACCTCTATTAGCACATCTGTATGTTGAGGAACAGAGCTTTTCACCTCTACTTCTGTCCCTTGGGTGTTTGATGACTATTAAAGATGCATGTTCTTTTGAAAAGATGATACACAAGTAGCCTTATTTTGGAGAAAAAGAAAATATTGTGAAGGGGGACTATTCAGGGCAAAACTAAAGGGTTAGGTTTGAAATACGGAGGAAGGAAAACAAAGTAAAATAAAAGTTGAAGTGGAGGAAATAGAATGGGCAAAAAATAAAATACAGGTGGGGACATTGAAAAAGAGGAGGAAAAAGAGAAAAGGACAAAGCAGAAGAAGGAGAAACATGACCACAAAGAGGAAGAAGAAGAGGAGAAAGAGAAAAAAAGAGGGTCAGGAAGGACCAAGTACAAGCTCTAAAATTCAAGCAGAGCAACACATTGTCTCTAACAAAGCATATCACATTCAAATTGAGCATGAATCTTATCACAGAAATGAAACTAGCAATCTAGAAAATGAAGGTCAATGAGTAAGTAAAGATCTTAGAATTTCCTCAGCTACAACTCTGCCTTGCTCCTTGTGTATTTGTCCAATACAGCTTGTTCCTTGAAAGAAAAGCTATGACAAACCTAGACAGTATATTAAAAAGCAGAGACATCACTTTGGCAACAAAGGTCTTAGTAGTCAAAACTATGATTTTTCCAGTAGGCATGTATCGATGTGAGAGTTGGACATAAAGAAGGCTGAACACCGAAGAACTGATGCTTTTGAACTGTGGTGTTGGAGAAGACTCTTGAGAGTCCCTTGGACTGCAAGGAGATCCAACCAGTCCATCCTATAGGAAATGAGTCCTGAATAGTCATTGGAAGGACTGATGCTGAAGCTGAAGCTTCAATACTTTGGCCACTTGATGCAAAGAGCTGACTCCTTGGAAAGGACCCTGATGCTGGGAAAGATTGAGGGCAAGAGGAGGAGGGGACGACAGAGGATGAGATGGCTGGATGGCATTACTGACTCAATGGACATGAATTTGAGCAAACTCTGGGAGATGGTGAAGGACAGGGAAGCCTGGCGTGCTGCAGTTCATGGGGTCACAAAGAGTCAGACACAACTTAGTGATTAAACAACAACAATAGCTTGTTGGAGGGGATACAAGTCTCTCCAGAATCCAAGATAACTTGAAATAGGTTTCTAGAAAAAAATCAGAAAAAAACTCCAGCTTCTAGGAAAGAATAGAACCCACAGAGGCAGGAAATTACATGTAGATTCACATCTATATGGTTCTCTGATTTCCCATTCCAGTCACCCCACCATCTGAGCTTACATTGGGAAACTCAACCATTATCAGAAATTATTTTTAAGGTCAAGAGAGAGTTGCACATCACCTTCCTCTGTGGATTAATACTCAAAGAATGCCATAAGAAATTTAAGATAACTGGAATTATTTTTTAAAGATAGCTTTATTGTGCTCCACTCCCCTGCCAGCAGTAAAGTAGGCTCCTTAAATAGGCCTTGTAAAAGCAGATTATAAAAGCAAAGATCCAAGAGAAGCAGACATTTAAGCACCCCACCTGCTGTACATACAGGCCGCCAAGGACCTCTGAATGTGCATGCTATGAGCAAGCACAGATTTTTATATTCGCTCTGCCTCAATTATACAGGTATCACACTCCCAGTCAATCTCCTTCACCTTTGGCAGTAATTATTCCCTATCTCAGCATTTACCCTCTTCTTCCCTTTCTTTTTGTGTAATAGTTTTAGCCCTCCAGGGTGTAATCATTTCTTTGATCCAGAGGACAGAATCAAATTTGGCTTTATAAAGAATCTCTCATGGCTGGAGCTCAGAACACTAGAAAAGGCAATGCAGATTGGGAGAAAGCTTCTAACACCCACTTCTCGATATTTACTTGGTTAGAGAAGATTACCTGACCCATTTTTACCCAGATGCTGGGGGTCTGAGCACAGCATTATAAGATATAGATTAACCCCTGGATGACCCTACACTAAGGAAATGGGCTTTCTTTCTCTGACATTGACTAGAAAGGAGCCAGTTGTATTGATTGTTTTCTCACTTCATTTACAAGGTCTTTGAAGTTCATGAGTTTGTGTAAGGAAATAAGGTGGGGCGGAAAGGGGAAGAGGGGGTTTTAAAAGCTCTCTTAAAAGGAGAGAAATAGTGAAGATGAGAAAGTCTTGAGGGCAGCATGTATTGGAAAATAATCTTAACATTTCCACTTAGTAAATGCTTGTTATATGCCAGGCACTTTATATAAAAGAGCTCTACTCAAGGTGTGAGCTTCAGGCCAAATCTGGGTTTCATTTTAGCTCCAACTGTTGTTAGCTGTATGATCTTGACAAATTAGCTTGCCTCTTTGCACCTTGGTTATCTCTTCTGTTAATAGGAATAATAATACTTACTTCATAAAGTAACTGAGGTGGGTTTGTGTTGCTTAATGGAAAATGATGGTAACTATCATTATTATCATCTTCAACCCAACTCTTCTATCTATGCATTTTAAAAGTAAGAAAACTGAGGCTCCAGAGAGTTTGAATAACTTGTTCAAGGACATAGAGCAGTGAAGAACAGGCCTGGGATTTGAGCCCAACTCTACATGACTCTTTCCACTATGTAATGACACCTCAGAGTACCCAAAAATAGTATCCATGGCAACTGCAGAGCAACTTTGGTCGAGGCTTTTCTAGTTATCAGCATCATATCAGTTCAACTCTAGGTAAGTACATCTCCATCCCCTATTCCTGTTTAGAGCTTGGCTAGCTCATTTCACTGATCTCCAGAGGTTTATTTTAGTCTAATAAGAAAAATACACCAGTAAAATATGAGTGATGGATAATTTTCTATCTTATAATAGGTGTTAGACATTAAACATGGAAGGAAGACTGAGGAAATACATGTCCAGTCACCGAGTTTGACCATTTTTCTCTACCAAGTCTCCTTTCTATTCATTTATTCAACTTATATTTATTGAGCACTTACCACATGTCAGTCACTACTCTAAGATTGGGAATATGACAGCAAACAAGAAGACAGGGTCCTTGCCCTCAAAACTAACAGGCATCATTGTAAAGACATTCTAACTGAATACCAAGACAGGAAGGAACCTTAGAGATCATTTCACCAACATCATACCATCTGAGAATGTCTTCAATAAAATATGTAATTATAGTAATTGAAGAAATGCCTAATTGAAGTAATTACAGGAGTTAAATGAGAAAGAAAGAAGGGTCAGAGATTTTAATAGCAGCATGATGGATAGATTCAGTTAATTAGGTAAGGCATTCTCTTAACACGAATCCCTCTTAAAATGGGCTTGTCAGTCATGGAGCTTGCCACACTCACCATCCCTTCTAAGGAAAACTATCTACACCACAATCTTTTCCGGAGGGTAATTGCCCTGGTGTGTTTTATAAATAAGGATTGGTCACTGATTGAATAACATAGACATCTGACCCAAATGTGGTCAATCTATGTACAATGATCACCAATCATCCAATAGTTTTGTAAGAAAAGCTCCACAGAGGGGCAGGGGAGGGGGGAGGGATAGATTGAGAGTTTGAGATGGACATGTACACATTGCTGTATTTTAAATAAATAATCAACAAGGACCTGCTGTATAGCACAGGGAACTCTACTAAATATTCTGTAATAGCCTAAATGAGAAAAGGGTGTGAAAAAGAAGAGATATGTATAACATATACATATCTATATATACATATGTATGTATGCATATGTAAAGAATGTAACTTGCTGCTACACCTGAAACTAACATAACATTGCTAATCAACTATGTGACAATATAAAATAAAAATTTCAAAAATAGATAAAAAGGATCTACAGTGTAGCACAGGGAAATCTACTCAATATTCTATAATTACTTATATGGGAAAAGAATCTTAAAAAAATAGATATATGTATAACAGATTCACTTTGTTGTACACCTGAAACTAGCACAACATTGTAAATCAACTCATTTTTTTTAATGAAGGAAAAAGAAAAAAAAAAAAGAAAAACTCTACACAGTAATATAATTTTCCAAGACATACTATATCTTTCTCCAGATTAAGAATATGGGAAACTGATAGAATGTTTTAGCATTAAGGGCTTTAAGTATATGAACTCATTCCTCAAAACAACCAATGAGGAAAGTACCATTATTATTCCCATTTACAGATGAGGAGATTAAGGTTAAGTGACTTGCACAGTTAGTAAGTTATAGTGTTTGAAACCAGGTATTTTAATTCTAGAATCTATGGTCTTCGTCACTTTGGATCTCCAAACAGTGGGAAGAGAAGTTATAAAGGACACAAGGAGAAGTATAAACAGAGAATAGCAAAGCCTTGTTAATGGCATCAGAGCATAGATCTGTGAATTTTTGCTCCTACAGAGACAACAGATATGACACTAGTGCTCAGGACTATCTGGGATCACAGGTAATGGATGTTCTTAGATTCCTGTGAGATACTCTCTTCTCTATTTTCTCGTATGCTCCTTCTAGAAACTTCCATTACTAAGGTAACTGTTTCCTGCACCTGAAATGCCTAACACTCGTTTTCATCTATGAGTTCACCATTCATAAAATTCTAGAATTCTATAACTTATAAGTTGTATCTTTTACAACAATACTTTAAAAAGTGTTTTTTTCTCTTATTTTTTTCTCTCTGTGAAATGAAGTCACTCAGTCATATCCAACTCTTTGTGACCCCATGGACTGTAGCCTGCCAGGCTCCTCTGTCCATGGGATTTTCCGGGCAAGAATACTGGAGTAGGTTGCCATTTCCTTCTCCAAGGGATCGTCCCAACACACGGATCAAACCTGGGTCTCTTGCACTGCAGGTAGACTTTTTACTGTCTAAGCCACACCAGGGAATACAAATTGTGAATCATTCCTGTTGAGGAGATCTAGGAAAAGAGTAAATTGAAGGTTAGCACACTACCTGGAGCTCTATCTTTTATGTGTTTAGCACATGGAGACCTGGCTGCTGATTACAAATATGCCTAAGAAAACTTCAGCCAGCCAAGCCTGTCATGTAGGCTCACATATTTGTCACTCTTGAGCACAGGCTAAGATGTAAATCCTCTGGGCATCTTTCTGCTCTTCATTTCACATCCACATGTTGTTTTGCTTATCCCATACCCTTGACCCAGACTCTTACTATTCCTTTCTTTCTTATATTTTTGAGAGTATCCTCTGGAGTGTTAACTCCTTATAAGGGAATTGCAGTTAAATATATTTCTTCCTTCATATATAAAATAAATCAATTAAAAGGCAATTGCTTCATCTTCTTTGTTCTATCTTCTGAATCTCTTTTCTTTTTTTTTGCTAACTTTGCTTACACAGTCTATATATACAACCTCCTCCAAATCCCTTCAAAGACTCTTTTCAGATTCTCTATTCATTCAGAGCAGTCCATAGGTAATAATCACCTTTTGTCTTTTCACATAAGTATAGCTATTTAGGTAAAGGAAGATCTGAAGTTAAAGTTTCATTTGTGCTTAAAAGTAGGGGAGTACCCTCCCTCTAGGGTAGGGAGGTACCTTAAAAATAATCTCCTCTTCTACTTATTATAATTGACTGCAATATAAGACCTGGGTACAAATTACTCTAAAAGAAGATGAAAAGCATTCATTGTTCATAGGACAATAACAAGCTTTACACATGATCCCTGATTACAATAGGAATGTGTCTCCATCCTATATGTGTCAACAGGATGGTGATGTTGAAATCTCCCTAGGCAACACACAATGTTATTATCAAGGAGAATGAAAACATGTAAATAATAACTATTATTTTTCAAATTTACCTAACCTAAAAATATTCAGAGCAAGGTTTATCCTTTAGATTTTCCTTGAGTTTTCTTTCTTGGTAAAGACGATAACTCTGCCAAGTTTGAAGCTTATAGCTTTAGACATTTTCTGAGTTACACAATCACAAGAAAGAGATTGAAGTATTTTCTTTGAGAGGGAGACTTGAAGGGAGGAAAAAGCCTGTGTGGTCTGACTTGGTGGCAGAGAAACTGGTGAAATTGTAGCAGTTCAAACTTTCAAAAGAAAAAAAAACTCACTTCAGGATGAGCCATGAAGCATGGCCATTTTCAGGCTAGCTCTTTTTATGATGAGAAAGATGAATATCCTGAAATGTCAGAGGAGAAATGGCAATGGTTCATAATTATACAGAGTTTCTCTATTGTTCAGGATCCAAGTCCTCAGTTAACTCTAGCTGACTCTAGCTGAAATCACTCACATAAAAAAACACTGATTTCTAGGGAATCCTTGTCTGCAAGGTCTCAAATATGACCCTCAAATCAACCCTTAAATATAGGTATTATTAAGGCCATTTTTATGAATAAGGAAGCAGAAGCTCACCAAGAGTAAATGACCTGCCCCAGGACAGAGATGTTAATTGGCACCGCCAAGAGTGGAAATCCAAACTTTCTGACTTCAAGTTCTGGGCTCATTTCATTAAGGTATAAAAGAATGAGTACACTAAGTCATTGGATCAACAAAGCAAGATGTGATTCTGCATCTACCTGCTACCATAACCAGGGTTGTAAAACTCAAAGTAGATTTTTGCCTCATTAGAGAAGGACAAGAAAACTAAAGGATTCTTCTCAATGGTAGCATTACTACCTTTAGTTTGCTCAACTCCAGATCAGACCAAAGGAGCCACAGTTTTCAAAGGGAACACTGCAGCCACTGACTTTAGTTTTCCATTACACTTCTTAATTTTTTATGTAAACTTTATAAATCCTAGAAAGACATTTGTATTTCATGATTAATCAAACATTAGGAAGTTCCATCTATACAACAGGCATTGTCATAAGCCCTGGGAATATAAAGAATAAAAGGTATCTTGGTCTAAGATTACTTGGTCTAAGGGTACTGTAGAAGAATGAAATTAATGAAACAATTATTACACAATACAAGTACAATTAAACAGAATGAACAAAGTACAGAGGAAAAACTTTGCCAGGAGAGTCACAGAAGTCCTTACAGAGGTGGTATTTGAACTTAAACTTGAAAGATGACTAGTAGGAAAGAGCTAAAGGCACATTCTAGAAGTCAGCTCTTTTTATGTTATTTTGAATTGCATTCAGGACCTAATATGAAAAGTGGGGAGGGTAAATTTTCTAGGTTGCATAGCACATTCATAGGTTTCCAATTGATATCCCCTGTTTCATGATATTAAGTTGGCTTCAGATTTGTTAATCAATAAATACATAAGTTTTGACCATGGCATCAGGTTTTTTGTTTTTTGTTTTTTTTGCAACAGGTTTTAAAGACCCATTGTAAATTTTTGTTTTCCAGTTTTATTGATATGTAATTGACATGTAACACTGTGTAAGTTTAAGGTAAAAAATGTCTTGATTTGGTATACTTACATATTGCAAAATGATTACCAAAAAAGCACTAGTTAACACCTTCCTCATTCACATAATTACCATTTTTGTGGTGAGAACACTTAGGATCTACTCTTATCAACTTGAAAGTATATGATAAAGTATTATTAACCATAGTCATCACTCTGTAGATTAGATTCTCAGAGGGTAGATTTTTTAATGGAAATTTTTAAAAGAGTGAAAACCCTTAGTTTATAAAAGATACAGTATCTTGTGGATTAAGGAACTGAAAAAAATCAATGTTTTTTGAGTTTCAAAAACTAAAAAGGCAAGTGTCTGGATGAGTTTCAAGGAATCAAATTTGTTCAGGAAAGAAGTTGAATTTACTTTAAAAATATGCATCATCTTATTTTCATAACTGGAGCTCTGGGAGAAAGAAGGAAAGCTTTCCTTGGGAGATCTTAGAAGACTGTCTGACATATCTGAATGTGAAAATACAATCTTGGGGGCCATTCAGCAGCTATGACAGGGGAAAAGAGATGTTCCTGGATTAGAAAAGGAGAGAAGTTTTACTTGTTCTAGACTCAAAAAAATTGCTGCAACCCAAAGAAATCCCACAGAACAAGAGAAAAAGAGCACAGTCTTACCTGTCATTTTTCCCCCAAAGGAGCTTGGGTTCAGAAACTGCTCATTTTAAAGCTGAAGGTAGTCTTTAAATGGAGTTGAGGAACCACTCTACACAGTTGTGATAGCTATAGAAAAGGATTTCGGGGGGGGGGGGGGGAAATAGATAACTTTAAAAAGACCAGCATAAATACTCATAGCATTATTGTGGTGCATTTCAAGGTAACACAGTGTAGGTGGGAATGACTCTTGTGATGGTTAATATATAACAACCCATTCTCTGAAAAAAAAAATCCTAACCTTATTGGTAGCATTTGCCAATTTCTGTGATATGAATACTGCCTCCATGGCCAATTTCAAGCTTGGAATGTAGTATCACTGAATGTGGGTTGGGGAATAGATGTCCACAACTAGCTTTTGCGAGCCTATGTGAACCTGCTCCAGCACCCCATTGGGGGCATACAGTTACTGAAGTATGCTCAAAATTGTGTGAAATTTGGCCTCCAATGGAATGTGGGGAACAAATAAAGCATCCTAACAGGGACTTGGGGGAAACAACAAAAAAGTGAGTCCTGGACTGCCTTAGACGCTGATATGCTACAATAATACTTCCTGGGTAAGGTTAACCAACTTGGTAGTAGAATGTCAAAGAGGATTTGTTTGAACAATAGATGATGTTATTGACCAGAATATACCAACTTTTCATGCCTCACAGTAAGGGCTCCCATAAGAAAAAATAGGCAAGCATAAATTTTTAAAAAGCCAATGTCTGGAGCTGGATGGATATTCAGTTAGAAGGCACAGATATGCAACAACACACCCATAGACCTTATTTACAGCCAACATCATTGAAGGTTAAATACTTGAGTATCATTCCTGTCTGGGCCTGAAATCAAAAAGTAAGGAGAAAAGAGAGCATTTAGTCTAGTAAATGCTGCTGACCTTCCATGTGGTAGAGAAGGAAAGGAACTAACTACAGAAGGAGGTTAAACTGTCAGAACCACAGCTGAGCCTTTTTAAAAGGCACAGGAGAACTAGCAAGGAAAATGAAGCACTGGAGACCTATCCCATGATTGCAGAAAAAAAAAAAATTATGGGAGAAAGAAATGTTACTTAAGGCCTGTAACATTTGCACGCAGATATAGAGGGAAAATAAGAATCACACGGCAGATGTGCTCAGGGGTGCAGACTTCAGAAATGTCAACTGCAGCTTCTGTTTTTAGGCATTTTCCCAGGGTAATGCTCTGGCTAAAAGGATGTCAGGGCAGGGGTCAAAATCTTCTTAAACGATGGATTTCTTAGGATAAATAACTCCAGAGGGAAAAGCAATGGTGGAGCCATTGAGGCCACAGGACTGATAAATACATGCACAGAAAGCCTCAAAGAGGTAATCTCCTTAAACAGAGCCCACACTGGATGTGGCTCTCAGGTGGGAGGTACAAGGACTCCAATAAAGAAAGGCAGAGTAAGAGGTTTTATATATGTAGGACGGGTAAAAAAAGAGGTCTCAAATAAAAGTGATGTTTGTGACTGCCACCACTGCATATTTCTACATAAGAAGAACTCTGTTTTTCTGAGAAGGGGACTGCATGTAGATTCAAATTTCCCCTAAGCTCTGATAAATCCTTTGTCATGATAGATTCCTTCAAGGAATCTTTTTTTTTTCCCCAGCTGGGTTTAAATTCATAGGTCATGTTATAAACTGACTTGGCATCCTGGCAAAGTTGCAGTTATGGAATTTCCTTTTTGGGTCTAGATTCTTCCAGATATGACTAAGTCTCCAGTATGGTCATTGGCAGAAGCCAGTATCATCTGTAAAGCTAATCCCTACTCCCTGGCAGTGTGTATCTGAGAGTTTGGCACTCTTGATAAGGACACACTCCAGGCTCAGTTCTAAGTTGGTTGTTTAAGATGCTACTAGATGTACTAGGTCAGCTTTTCACAACCAGAGTTCCCTAAAAAAATTAAGACCCAATGAAGATCTACTGCTCTAAAGCAGGCACACTTTATTAAAGGCTCAGAAAGAACATAATTTAGGTTTTGTGGGTGTACTGTAGGTATTTTTTATTTTCTGCATATTATGATGTTTTAACATCTTAAAAAAATCTTTCTGGTTAGGGAGCGACTGCCCCTCTCAGGACTAGCCAGTTCTTAGAAAAGGTAAAGGGCCCAGCCAGGCGAAGGCCTTCCATATATACGCTACCCTTCAAAACCTGGCTTCTGTGAACCTCAGGAGGAAATACGCCTCTGCCTTAACTATCCCAGAAGCAGGTATCAGACAGCTAGAGACCACCTCAGAATCCACCCGCAATGCAGGAGACCCCGGTTTGATTCCTGGCTCAGGAAGGTCCCCTGGAGAAGAGATAGGCTCCCCACTCCAGTATTCTTGGGCTTCCCTGGTGACTCAGATGGTAAAGAATCCACCTACATTGTGGGAGACCTGGGCTCGATTCTTGGGTTGGGAAGATCCCCTGGAGGAGGGCATGGCAACCCACTCCAGGATTCTTGCCTGGAGAATCCCCAAGGACAGAGGAGCCTGGCGGGCTGCCGTCCATGGGGTCACAAAGAGTTGGATACGGCTGAGTGACTAAGCACACAGCACAGCAATAGCCCAAAGCCTGCTGAAATCATGGAAACTCACCAGCGCTAAACTGTTCACTCTGCCCCGCTCTGCCTTCCCAGCGGAAACCCTATTAACCGTAAAGTTGGCAAGTGACCTGAGCAATCACAGCTGACCCTTCACTCCTGTTTTCTGCTTCCTGACCACCCACCCCCGTCACGTGACCATGTGGGCGCACTGTGCCTCCTGCTTCTAAGACTTGTAAGCATCACGCACTTTGTTTCCCTGGGCCTCTCCTCTGTCTCCTCCTGTGGCAGCACCTGAGTGATCGTCTCATGAAAGAATACAAAACAGTGGACCTTTGATTTTCTGTTCCAGCTTCTCAACTCTACCATGATAGCATGAATGCCGCCATATGTAATATATAAACAAATAAGAGCAGCCACACTGCAATAAAATTTTACTTACAAGATCATGCAGTGGCCTGCCTCCAGTAGTAGTTGGTCAGCTCTTGCTCTGAAGTATTTAATGTATTGGGTTGGCCAAGATCGTTTGGTGTTTTCCTGTAAGAGAGTACGGGGAACCGAACAAACTTTTTGGCTAAGCCAACATGTACTCATTTAGCCCCTCTTCAGTGCATCTAGAATAATACAAGTTATATGAACTTTGAGGAAACTGAGAAAAGAGTTCCTCAAATTATTTTCAGTGCTCTATGCTTCAGAAAAGAAACTCTAGGGTGGGAAAGGCTATACTTAATAGTGTAGACACCTTAACTCAAATAATCCCACATAAACTCAAAAATGTCTCTCTCTGAAAACATGTGAGCTCCCCCACTTTAGCACTGCCTTTCCTACAGCTCCTTCTATTTTTACCTTATCCTGGTTGTAGAAC
Source organism: Cervus elaphus (assembly GCF_910594005.1). Lineage (NCBI taxonomy): Eukaryota > Metazoa > Chordata > Mammalia > Artiodactyla > Cervidae > Cervus > Cervus elaphus. Next base: position 60,360,908 of record NC_057828.1, read on the forward strand.
TTGAAACCCCTTCAAATTCCAAAGGAGTTCAATAACCCCAAGACTGGGGCTGGCATCAACAAATCATAAAGTAGGACTTTTACATACATCTCACCACAAACTTCTTTTTTTTTATGTTTATTTTTAATTAGAGGATAATTGCTTTACAATGTTGTATTCATTCCTGCTCTGTAACAATGTGAATCAGCTCTAAGCATACACATATCCCCTCCCTCTTGAACCTTCCTCCCACCCCACCCATTCCACCCCTCTAGGTCATCACAGAGCACCAAGCTGAGCTCCCTGTCACTGCAGACATCTTAAGTTCCCCCTAGAATCTATCTATACCTCAAATTCCCTTCTCAGCCATGTCAATCCTGGGGGTTTGCTGCAATAATTGCACAACTGCCCTTTAGCCCGTTACTTACTCCTGGATCTTGCCTAGACCCCAAACTTCTACCATCTTTCCTCTCTATTATGCAAAACTATCCTCCTTGGCTCCAGGGCTGTACCTTCAACTTCACATCACCAAATCTATCCTAGACTTCAGAAAAACTGAGGCCTCGCTGTTGACAATACTACCCTGCTATGAAGCAAGCTGAGTTAAAGGTGGGAAATGAACCTTCTCATTATACAACTATACTCTGTCAAGCATTCTAAAGTTTGTGTGTGTGTGTGGAGGAAAAAAAGCACCATGTATTTTTACTATTCATGTTGTCTATAAACCATGCTGTCCAACCTTGGGACTCAAGCTGTAGACACCACTCATAGTGCAGGAGGTCCTGAATCCTGGACAAATCCTCCAGGCTGGTGAGGGTCTGAGGCACAAGCTGTGTGACTAGGATCCTGAGGCTGCTAGAGGGAGAGATGATGTGCTCACACTAGGGGATGCTGGTGTGAGCTAGAAAAGAGAAAATGGATCCTGGGTAAGTAACTGAACACAGTGATGTGAGGGAGTGTGGGCGAACTATGTGAGAAGAAGTGTGTGATCATATACAAATGATTCAGTGCATGATTATACACCATGTTTAAATTAACCTGAAAGACTGAATTCGACTGGAGAGAAATCTGGTTGTTATAAACTCTGGGATAGTTCGAAGGTTTAATGAATCTCCTATCAGAAGGAAATCAGAACTGGCTGAATTAAAAACAAGACGATTTTGTTCTGTGTCTCTTGTTGTTTCTGCAGTGCCTTCTGCTGACACCCACCTTACTTCTCCAGGTCACCGGGACTTCATACTTTAGGATTCTCTGTTAGCATCCCCACCTTCATTAGAGCTGCTTCTTTGGCAGAGAGGCTTAGGGTTTTCATCTTTATGGTCAAGGAATAAAGTCCATACTTTCAGAATTCGGAGATAACTTTAGAGAAAGTAATGGCAAATAGCTCTCAACTTGCATAATAACATGAATTGGCTGGTAATGGCTATTTAAACGCTGTGTTAAGAGGGATTCTAAGGTTACATCAAGGTAAGTAGGTAAAAGTTTGGTCCTTTTGGTATTCTAAGTGCTTTTGACATGCCCATGCTATCAAGGATTTGCAAGGATGAGTTTGGTTGAAAAAAAAAAAAGCGACTGCTATGGAGAAAAACAAGCCTCTGTTTGAATGCTGACTCTTCCATTTAGTATTTGTGTTTTAGGCAAAGAGCTTAAAAGCCTTTTTGAGTTCAGACACCTTTATTTGTGTCATGGTGACAATAGCAGCTACCCATAGAGTTGCTAAAAATGATTTCTCATCTGTTAAAATCTAGCACAGTCCCTGGCACATGGCTAGTAACTTATAGTATGCTAGTTCCCCTTTCTGACTACAAAGATAACATGCTCTCCCATCCAAAAATCTCAGATCTATCAACTGGTATAAAAATCATCTGACGGAAACCTTGATTCAAGACTGCAGATTTTTCTAAGATATATTCCTCTATGTTCACTGCAGCATTATTTACAATAGCCAAGATTGAAGCAACTAAGGTGTCTATTGATAAATAAATGGATAAAAAGATGGGTGTATATATATAAATAGGAAAATTACTCAGACACCAACAAAATTGAAATCTTGCCATTTGCGACAATATGGATGGACCAAGAGGGTATTGTGCTATGTGAAATAAGTCAGGCAGAGAAAGACAAACACTGTATGACTTCACTTAAATATGCAGTCTAAAAAACTGTAAAACAAATGAACAAATAAACAAAGCAGAAACAGACTCATAGATACAGGAACAAACAAGTGCTTGCAAGAGCGGGGTGGGCGATGAGTGAAATAGGTGAGGGAGATTCGTAGACAAACTTCTGGTTATAAAATAGACAAGTCATGGGGATGTAATGTACAGAACAGGGAATATAGTCAATAATATAATTTTATACAATAGGTGGTAAGTAGATGGTAACTAGACTTATCATGGTAACCATTTTGTAATGTATGAATGTATCAAATCATTATGTTGCACACCTGAAACTACTATAATATTGTAAGTCACTTATACTTCAATAAAAAGTAAAATTAAAGATTGAAAAAGGACTGTAGATTTTCTCAATCTGGGACAAAATATTACAGAGACCAATGTGACTGTCGACAAGTTTGTCTCTCTTTGAGGGACACAAAACTGAGAAGCAAGAACTTGAAGTGAATGAAAATGTAATTTAATTCACAATCAAATAAAAATTCTATAGCCCTGGAAACAGAGAATATTCTTGGAATGGACTCTTTTCAGTACCATAAATTTACTCAACTGAATTCTTTAAGTACCCACCTTGTCAACCTTTTGAAATGAAGGTTGATTAGGTTCAATGGGAAATCTGCATTTCATCATGAAAATGGAACACAATGTCCTTGGCTTAGTCTCCCAAGGAGTAGCAATTTGGGGCACTATGTGCAAAGCATGAAGTTAAAAATACAGGTAGCAGGTTTATTTCAGGCATGACAAACGGAGGTATGTGTATGCATAGTCCAAGAAACAAGAAAAGCCCGAGCATCTACACTCACTATACAGACCTCTGTAAAAAGAAAACTCCCTTAAAAGGCTTCTCCAGCCTTTTGTATTACAAATAATAGTTTATGAAAATGGAGACATTACAAGGAAGACACTTGAGATTAAGTGAGTTGATTTCTTTAAATATTAGGGGGAAGAACTCAATTACCAAGGGGTAAATGTGGCAACAGTAAGTCTTGTCAAAAGAAAGCAAACCCATTTGGGTATTCCTCAAATCCTCACTTTTTCTGAAATGGTTTAACTCAAGCCCAAGAGATTTTAACTATCTAATAAACTTGAACAAATTTTTAAAAAGATATTGTGGGGAAAAAAAGAGTGCATATTATGCATTTCATTTCTAAAAGAAGAGTGAATTGTGTGCTAGATTTAGCAGGTTAATTAAGGAGTCTGTTAGCAATGAAGTGAGAGCTGGCATGCTCCCAATTCTGGCTGATACTAGCCAAGACATAGACATAACTGATGTTTCTCCAATACAACCAAGATGCTTCACCTAATCCAGAGAAAACGCATTATCTGTAACAGGCTTAAAGTCAGATTGGAAGCCAAAATGTTGTCAGTGTTTTCAGATCAAGTAATAGGTCTCTGAAAAGCTGAGTAAGCTGTTTGGCTGATGGAACAGTTAAAAATTGAAAGGACAGCTCAATGGGCTGACACATTAAGATAATCATTTAGTCAAGTTCCTGACATATTCTTCCTTAATCCTGCACCTTTAAATCAAGTTGACCATCCCTTGGATGAAGTAACCAATGGCCAGCTAAGATAAGAGGTACAGGTAAACCCACGCCCTGCAACGGTTCTGGCTCTCAACACCTGGCAGGACTACTAAGCTTTTGAAACATTAAAAAGAAGTATAACAAGCAGGACGTCCAGTTTGTATTGTAGACCACATGTATTAATGAGTGCCCAGTACACATCTGGCTCTGTGCTTGGTATTGTGGATACACGGGTGAATGAAACATGATTCTGCCTGCAAAGAGCTCATTGTTGAGTGGGGAAAACAGATGGGAAACTGACAGTTACATTGTGAAATGGTACCATTGGCTATAAACAACTATAGAAACTGAAATGTCAAAGGATGTTGTTCCATTACTAGGCTGTGTCCCACTCTTTTCGACCCCATGAACTGCAGCACTCCAGGCTTCCCTGTCTTTCACTATCTCCTGGAGTTTGCTTAGACTCATGTCCATTAAGTCGAAGATTCCATCCAACTATCTCATCCTCTGTTGCCCCCTTCTCCTCTTGTCCTCAATCTTTTCCAGCATCAGGGTCTTTCCCAATGAGCTGGCTCTTTGCATCAGGTGGCCAAAGTATTGGATCTTTAGCTTCAGCATTAGCCCTTCTGATAGATATTCACAGTTGATTTCCTTTAGGATTGACTGGTTTGATCTCCTTATGGTCCAAGGGACTCTCAAGAGTCTTCTCCAGCACCATAGCTCGAAAGCATCAGTTCTTCAGTGCTCTGCTTTCTTTATGGTCCAGCTCTCACATCTGTACATGACTACTGGAAAAACCATAGCTTTGACTATACGGACTTTGTCAGTTAAACAACTATAGAAATTGAAATGTGAAAGGATAGCTACTTCTTAATCAAGAGGACAAAGGGAGGGTCAGAGAAAATGATTGAGAAGTGGTGATCTTTGAACAATGATCGAGTTGTCCTGTGGACGAATAGAAGGGCACATTCTAATCAATGCAGACAAGAGCCAATGTGTAGAGGTGTGGCTAAGAAATAACAGTAAAGAGTGTGGAGTGGCTAGAATGGAGAAGCTGTGTCCTAACTCTGAGGTTTTGACCTTTGGGGCAGGGGTGGGACATCTTGATCCTTTCCACAGTGCTGTGTAAAATCCCACACCCAGCACTTCACCCAGTTGAGACTATAGTCCCGAGGAGATGAAGTCACTGCTGACAGCATCCTGCATCCTTTGCACCCTCCTCTGATGAGATCTAACAGTTTTGTTTTTTTGTTTTTCTTGAACAAATACTTCCTTTCAGTAAATATGCATTGAGTTTATAGTATGCTACTATTAAGGGCTTCCCTCATGGCTCAGCAGAAAGAATCCACCTGCCAAAGCAGGAAACGTGGGTTAGATCCCTGGGTCAGGAAGGTCCCATGGAGAAGGAAATGGCAACCCACTCCAGTATTCTTGCCTGGGAAATCCCATAGACATAGGAGCCCGGCAGGCTACAGTTTATGGAGTCGCAAAGAGTTGGGCAGGACACCGACTTAACAACAACAACATGCTAGTGTTATGAAGGGCACTGAGAAAGAAGTGTGGTCATTAAGTGGAATTAGCATAGGTTAAAAGTGAAGGTCTTAAATCAGTCTGTCTGGGTTCAAAGTTTGGTTTAACACTCACTTAGCTGTATCATTTTAGACACAGGACTTCATTTCTGTAAATGAGATAATACTGGTATTTCACTGTAGCATAGTTACAAGGATTAAATGAAACATAGTGTGTATAATACTTGAAACACTCCCTGAGATGAAATAAATGCCAGGTAAATGTTAGCTGTATCCATCATCTTCAGGTGCTAGACTGAATGAGTACTACGCAAAGTAACTCACACATTAACTGTTACTCTGCTTGTCCATGGCCTCCTCAGTTCCATTCATGTTTCACTCCCTGCAACAGAAGAAACACCCTTTCTAGGTGGCTCTAGACAGAGGGTTTTCTCTGAACTTCTGAAGAGCTCATTTTTTTAGCTGTTTCTTCTAGTAAATCACATACACTCCTCACAGACCATCAAGACCCCACAAATCTAAACAAGCTCTTCTCAGCTTCATCCCAAGCTCATATTTTCAGTGACAGATGACAAATGCATTTTGCCACCCCTGCAAAACTCATTTATTTCAACATGAAATCAGCTTGTTCCTGATGAACTGCAATAAGACAGGTGAGGACCATGAGACCGTTTAGAGGTTGGTGGTCCCCAGAGAGTTATGAAGGACTAGAAAGTCAGGAGAGAGTGGGGAGGGGACAGGAGTTGGGGGACAGAATGAGAAAGGAGTCAGCGAGACCCACAGGGCTCAGGTTGCCCCTGGAAGAATCTGAGTCCAAAGAAACCCAGCAATCCTAGGATTAGCCTTTAGGGAGATGCTTCTTTCTCTGATTCCTGAACCTGAGTGACTCAGAAGGAGCCTGATGCATGGGGAAAGAAAGGAGGAGGAGGAGGAGAGAGGAAGATTCATTGTCTATCCTTAGCAGTAAATAAGGGGAAAATCAGTACAAGCAGCAGAACAGCTGAAAATCTGTGCCAGTCTCTTCAGTAGGATGCCACCTGCAAGCTGGTCACTGTGACATTCTGAGAACAAAACCACAAGGAAGTGTTCATGGTAACCAGCAGCTGTGGGACTCAGTGGCAACCTGAGCAGAAAGGAACCCATGTCACCAAACAGCTCTCATGCCCGGCGGTGTGTCTGCGGGTGACCAGTGTCCTACAGACAATACATGATTTAGCTACAGCCTCCTGATTAACCTGCCAGAAACTGAAATAAAAGATCAAGGAGACAGACAGGGATGGACTAATGAAGCCATGATTTCAAAAGAAAAACCCCAGTCAGTCAGTCTTAGACGAGTAATGTGCTTTTCCTACCACCACGCAGCCTCATTATTCCCTCACTCCTCTCCGAGGGGGTGGGCAGAGGTCACCTTTCTGAAGGAAGGAGATGCCTATCTTTCCATGCCACTATCAAGATTCTAGTCACAAATGTCCTCCCAGCAAAAATCACCACTAGCAATTGCTCTTCTCTCAGACTGAAATGCAACTTTCTGCCTACAACCTAAATCTACAGAATCTTTGAAAATGACTTCCTCACCCAGGAATCGAACCGGGGTCTTCTTGCATTGCAGGCAAATTCTTTACCAGCTGAGCTGCCAGGGAAGCCCTTTGAAAATGCAGATAACCCCAAGAAGAGGTGGCATTTCCAGCAAGTGACCACTGAGACCACGGTGAGAAGGATTTACAAGCAGGTTTTAATATGGCAATATAGTTCTTGCTCAATAAATGTTTGCCAGGTGAGTCTAAAAGAATTCTAGGTGTTAAAACTCAAGAGAAAGAAGTAGTCATCCCCAGACAAGCTTTGGCATAGGACTAGTTTAAAGAAAACAACACACAACAACAAAAATTACCTAGCATCCAAGGAGCAGGTCAAATTTTTAGTTACACATTACACACCTGGCTTTTCAAAAGGGGAGGCGGCAGGAAGGAGGAAGTGAGAGGCATCGCAGAGGAGGGTGGTGTTCTGAGGTAGTTTTGACAATGATTGATAGCCCCGTGTTGTATTCTCACTCATGCAGGAAATGAGAGAGAGATTGCTCCAGATACCGGCCCATCTGAGTTCCTTCTGTGTCCAGCCCCTACACCCAGTTTCTCTCCTGGGAGCCCTCCCTTCCTGCCTGAGGGCTTCATTATTCAAAATTCCCAGCAGAAAGAAAGTAAAACCACTTCTTTCTTTGCTATTCTCTCTCTTCTGTGCAGAATAAAATCATCATTTTGAGGAGCTCTTCACTTAGTGACTTAAGGGGAAATTCATTTCTCTTGGTGCTTCAGGTTATTTTTCCAAGGGGTTCAAAAGCGACAGTGACAATTACTTCTGAGGGTGTCTTCATCAAATTTGCCATGGCGCCATCTCTGCTAAATTGGCCTGACTGTCTCTCCACCTCTCTGCTGGGCTCCCCCGCACCCTCCTACACATAGCCTGCTTTGTACCAGGCTGGATTTATTCTATAACTCTGCTTCTCCATTTAATTAGTTTGCTACCATTTTAGGCAGATCTTATAAGGTTTCAGTTTCTCAGTTTCTCTCCTAAGGGGTGGAGCAACTGAACATCTATATTTTTCACAGGGTCTATACTGGGGCCAAATCTAGCCTCCATCCAACCAGGGGAGGCCATCTAGAAGCTGCTTTCATAAGATGCCTCCAGGAAAAGTACAGTGGAATGTTGTAGCATCTTTCAGTTTTAAAAGGATGTCATTCTATGAATGACATTGAGTGCACTCTCATTTATTTTTACAACCTCTGTTAATAATATCATCTTTTATAAAAACTCAAAGTCCACTGTAAGACATGGCAAGCATATCTATTTAAAGTTATAATTGATTATGACTCTGTTTCAACGTGGAAGCCTGAAACACCTACCCAACCCAGGTCAGAAGAAGATTATATTTATCAGAAGTTGCTACAAAACATTCATGCCAACCAAGCAATCAATGCAAACTGTACCTCCAATCAGCTACACATTAATCTGATTTGAGGTAACTAAACAATATTTTCACCCAGTTCAGGAGAAGCTTTATTTTAAAGGAAAGTCATCATGAATCCTACAGTGAAGCAGATAATTGAGATACCAGTCTTCTGACTTCACTGCCTAAGGACAAATATGTGTTTTTAACATAGCAGGGATTTGAACCCATGGGAGAGAAAAGGATGAGAGTTACCTCTTTACCCCCATACCCTCCACAGCATCCTGTCATATGAAAGTTAGTCACTCAGTCATGTCTGACTCTCTGCAACCCCTTGGACTGTAGCCCGCCAGGCTCCTCTGTCCATGGAATTCTCCAGGCAAGAATATTGGAGAGGGTAGCCATTCCCTTCTCCAAGGGATCTTCCCAACCCAGGGATTGAACCTATGTCTCCTGCATTGCAGGCAGATTCTTTACCATCTGAGCCATCAGGGAAGCATCCTATTACCCCCCTACCAAAAACACTTCAGCTCCATTCCTTGCAAATTCAAAGCAGTACCAGGAATGTGGTTCCATCCATCTGGGGATGTACAGTGTTGGGGTGCCACACAGTTAAAACTTTACAGATTAAATCCAGCAACTTCAATTGCATGAGGGAGAGTGGCGAGGCAGTGATGGAGCTAAGACCACCCTGCACTGGATAGGCAGAAATGCCACTGGAAATACCAAGTGTGTCTTCAGCCAACCTTTTTAACACAAAGACTGTTTTCTGCAGAAAAACACTGGCTGAAATGTGATCTACATTCATATCAAGAAGAAAAGTAGATGCCTGGAAGTGAAATCAAGAGCTTTCTCTCCCCCTTTGGGGCCCCTGGCCCTTGTGGAAGATGACTCCTTCGAGCTTTGTTGGAGCCAGTCTTGGACAGACCAGCACGGGGGTGGGTTATTTCCTGGGTAACTCTCCTTCTGTCCTTTCTCCCAGCCTACACTCTCCCTGCTCTTCTCTTCAGTACCTGCTGCCCAACATGGCTTTGTTCTAGCTTCCAGTCAATGTAGCAAGCTTTGGTTTCTGTCACCAAAAGGGCCCTTCTAATGATGAGCCTGGAGTCCTTTTTAAGTTCATTTCCTCTGCTCCCCTTTCTGTTCTTTTCATTTCACGGATCACCTATGTGGTTGTTACCCCAAAGATGTGGCAGTAGTGTGGGAGTTAGTTTGTCAAGCTCTCCTTTTTTTTCCTCCAGGATAACCATAAAGGTCTTTTTGGTTTTAAGGGTTTATTTCTAACAAATGTAGGAGAAAAAAAAAAGCCAAAGAAACTAACAGTGATAATAAATACAATGAAGTTACAAATCTTAGGAAATCCTTCAAAGTTTCCATTACTCTCCAGGCTAATGTTATGGCTCCCCTTAAGATGGTAACTGAAAACTACACTTGATTTCCTCTGCTTTTAAAGTTGAAGCCTATCAACCTTCCTGGTCTCCACCCCACCTCACAAATTGACAACCATTTAGTGAGAGCTGTGACCACCTTACTCCCTAAGGACCTTCCTCACTGAAAGTTCATTTCCCTCCTCTGCCATCTCAGGTAGTCCTTTGGTCGTAGATATATAAACAAACATTTAATCTCTTCCTAAGTTTCCATCTTAAACATCCCAATTTAATTTGGTACTTAAGTTTATTTACACCTAGGGGCTAATAGAAGGCAATGGCACCCCACTCCAGTACTCTTGCCTGGGAAATCCCATGGACAGAGGAGCCTGGTAGGATGCAGTCCCATGGGGAAGCGAAGAGTCGGACATGACTGAGCGACTTCACTTTCACTTTTCATTTTCATGCACTGGAGAAGGAAATGGCAACCCACTCCAGTGTTCTTGCCTGGAGAATCCCAGGGATGGGAGCCAGGTGGACTACCGTCTATGGAGTCGCACAGAGTCAGACATGACTGACGTGACTTAGCAGCAGCAGGAACTAATAACTACATACTATGTTACCTATCTACCTTCCTTTCTGGAATGTTATATACTTTATATTCGAATAGCCCTAGATAGGTATTTACATTAAAAAAATAATATTCCAGGGAGAAAGAGAAATAAAAAGAATGACACTAGTGAGGGACCATTAGACATTACTGTCACGGGCGCGAGAGAAAATTGACTAACACACTTGAATTGTCCCAACTCCTGGGATAGAAAACCTTGGTTCAGTTCTGCCTCTGTCCACTATTAGAAGCTTTTAATATTAATGTGAATTGTAGTCAAGGGCTGTTCCAGCACATTCTTCATACCAAGATCAGAAGACTGTGGGTTATAACACAGTATCTAAATCCCAGTGGATTTGACTTGTGGTTAAAAACACCCAGTATCAGTTCAGTTGCTCAGTCGTGTCTGACTCTGCGGTCCCATGAACTGCAGCACGCCAGGCTTCCCTGTCCTACACCAACGCCCAGAGCTTGCTCAAACTCATGTTTGATAAATACACCCTAGAGGAGCCAAATCAAAGAGCTGCCATCTGGCACCCAATCTGGCTTCCAGTTAGTGTATCCGGGGCACCCTCACTCTGCTCAGCACCATTCTAGGCACTGAACAGATCCCACAGTGCCTCTGACCTTTCTGGACATCACTGAGGATGCATGATGGGCACATATAAAGTCAATGCTTGATTATACATGCTAATGTTGGGGAGCAATGGTGCAGATAATCAAAAGCAGCAGATGATCAGAAAATTATCCGTGCCCTGTTCCCTATCAGGGCTGTGGGAAGCAAGAGGAAAAAGAAAAGGCAGCACCAGTCACCACAAGCAGAATAAGCTTTGGGAAGGAAACAGATAGGGGATGTGCCGGGCAGTAATTTGCATCCCAGCAACTGTCTTGGCAAACTGGTGTGAGGGAATGTTTTGTATGTTTAATTATATGTGTTGGTTATAAGATATAACTGTTTAATATATATCAGTTGTACTCGGGTTTTTAAAAATTCAGGTGGTGGAGCCACTTGTTCAGAGAAAGCCTGAGGGAGGCAATGATGATAATAATCACAATAACAACAAAACAAGAGATAAAAGCCAGGGCATGGAATTCAGGCTATGATGACTTTCCTAAAGGGCTCTTCCCACTTGGTATTTCGCAGTTTACAGACTTATTAAAGGAATTGGTTAAAGAACTATCACCTTGATTTCTCAGGCCATTTCAGACTGAGAGAGCTGACTCAAGCCCACACAAAGAATCCCCTTGGCTCCAAATGTACCAGTGTTACCATTAGTGGCCTGGGGGCTCTTCAGGGCCTTACTGTGTCCACTTCCTCTGTGTCAGATCAAAATAATGAAAGTAGTAAAAGAAGAGTCATGGTCTCCAGGCCTCAGTCTTCCTTTACCAAGGCCCTGGCCTGTGCCCCTACCACCCACATCTCTGTCTTTCTCCACTCAGGGCCTTCCTCCATTTGTTTCTACTGAGGGTGCCTGCACCTCCTTCCCCCAGTGAAAGGAGGTCTTCCTTCCCTGGGGAATGGCCCTTGCATCTTGGCTCAATTATTAAATGTTTGTTGTTCAGTTGCTGAATCGTGTCCAGCTCTTATGGACTGCAGTGCTCCAGGTTCCTCTGTCCTCCACTGTCTCCGGGAGTTTGCTCAGATTCATGTCCATTGAGTCAGTGATGCTATCCAACCACCTCATCCTCTGTTGCTCCCTTTTCCTTTTGCCTTCAATCCTTCCCAATATCAAGGCTTTTTTCCCCCCAATGAGTCAGCTCTTCCCATCAGGTGGCCAAAGTATTAGTGCTTCAGCATCAGCATCAGTCCTTCCAATGAATATTCAGGGTTAATTTCCTTTAGGGTTGACTGACTTGATCTCCTTGCAGTCAAAGGGACTCTAAAGAGTCTTTTCCAGCACTACAATTTGAAAGCATCAATTCTTCGGTGTTCAGCCTTCTTTAGGGTCCAGCTCTCACATCCGTACATAACTACTGGGAAAACCATAGCTTTGACTATATAGACCTCTGTCAGCAAATGTTTGCAACTCCACTAATCTCCAAGATGGGCCAGACAGAGAAGGGTTGGTGAAATCCCAGAAGAACCCACCAGAACCCTGGTTCATCTGCTCCGTATCACGGGATCTGAGGTCCAGCTCAGGCCGCCAACATTTCCCATATCAGGACAAACGTTCTGAGTTCCTGGAAACACCTTCCCAAAGGACAGGAGGGCAGACTTCATTCTCACTTCCCTTCCCAGGGTTCTCCAAAGTACCTATCACAGTTCCTCCCGAGTGACTTGGAAGACTTCGAGAAAAGGGAACCCCACATAACCTGCCATGGCATCACCGAATTCCTGAGGTAACTATGCAGATTAGACCCCTCTATGATCCTGGGCAACTTTCATTTAAGGCAACATGCTAATTAGGTGCTAAAATGAGTGGTACAGGCATCAAGTGCAAAGGGAGTTCAGAGTAGGGAGAAAGTTCACACCCCTCTCAGTTCAATTTATAAAGAAGGCCAAGGAATTTTCTCCTCTGACTTCAAATTGTCTCCTTACCCTCTTCTTAAACATGACACACACATATACGTGCATACACACACATGTACACATACACACACATACAATTTTATGCAAAAAAATGTGAGTATAAGCCCCCAAAGTCCCAGGGAATATTCCCAATCTAAGCCCTGACACTGGGCCACCAAAGTGGAATCCACTCATTTGGAAAACAGTGTACACCTGCCATGTGTCATAGCATTGTGCTTGACTCGGGGAATTCAAAAATTAGTGAGATGAACTTGCTGCTTTTATGAAGCCTATAGGTGTGGAGAGGGCTGGGTAAGTATGACAGCAGACCACAAGGCTGAGGGTGAGAAATGCTTCAGTCATGTCAGGTACAGGCTGCTGAGGAAAAAGAAGGGAAATAGAGGGGAAAGGAGGGACCAAGAATGTTGCAGGAGGTGACACTGTACCCCTCAGGTGCAGGCCAGTGGTTCTCTCCCACAATCTTTAAACTCCTGAACCCAGAAAACCATCTGGAAACTCAAAACAGAATAAAAGCACAGGTAGGTGAATACATACACATAGATTTAATGTAAAGGTGGGAATAAAAAGATCTCAGGCTTTTAAAAAGCACAGCTATAAGGAAATTAGTGTGTAATGATAAAATATTTTTCCAATGTATTGGGGCCAGTAAAAGGCATATTTTGGCTAGCATTTGTACTGAAAAAAATATATGATTAACTCTAACAGCAAATGCTTCTCATCAGATTTGTATCCTTCCATCGTGATTTGAGCGGGCTTCCCTGGTGGCTCAGACAGTAGAGAATCTGCCTGCAATGCAGGAGACCCGGGTTCAATCCCTGGGGTGGGAAGATCCCCTGGAGAAGGGAATGGCAACCCACTCCAGTATTCTTGCCTGGAAAATCCCATGGACAGAGGAGCCTGGCAGCTATATACAGTCCATGGTGTGGGGAAGAATCAGACACTACTGAGTGACTGAACAACAACAATCATGATTTGAGGTGGAAATGTCACAACATGATGATTCAGAGAAGTAGGATTCCTAAGGCACAACAGCAACAAGCAAATAAATACCATAATTAAAAATAATGGGGGCTCAAAATCCAAAGAGATCCAACCAATCCATCCTAAGCGAGATCAGTCCTGGGTGTTCATTGGAAGGACTGATGCTGAAGCTGAAACTCCAATACTTTGGCACCTCATGCAAAGAGTTGACTCATTGGAAAAGACCCTGATGCTGGGAGGGATTGGGGACAGGAGGAGAAGGGGCCGACAGAGGATGAGATGGCTGGATGGCAACACCGACTCGATGGGCATGAGTTTGAGTAAATTCCAGGAGTTGGTGATGGACAGGGAGGCCTGGTGTGCTGCGATTCATGGGGTCGCAAAGAGTCAGACACAACTGAGTGACTGAACTGAACTGAAAATCCAAAGATGGAGAATTATTGCCACGAAATTATTGTGAACCAACCACCAACATGAGAGTCCATACATAAATTCCAAGTTGAGTCTCTTCTCTTACTATGGAAACATGACTACAAAGGCCAGCATCTTTTGCATATGGTTGGAATAAATTCATTCATCATTTGGGAGTAAAAGAGAAACTACCCAAAAATGCTGACATTGCAAATGTCTTAGTTAATGATTTGATCAAGTTATAAACACACACATGCAGACTACCTATCAGGCCTTGGTTAACAATGATACCAAGATACATGGGTGATCAAATCACCCTCATCAGGGATATCTGGGGTGGGGGTGGGGGGGCGGTCCCATCAAATGGGGCAGTGGTCTCTGAAGAATTCACAAAAACAGCCATACGAGAAAACCAAAGACAAAATATGAGAGGATCAACTGGGCTTGAATTTTTTTGGTCATTTTTGTATGCCACCTCAAAATTCTCTTCTCAAAGCATATAGCTTGACATAATGATAATAAAGAACATACTTTGGGAAACCATAATTTACACTCACCATCTGCTTTACTGCCCTTTGTTCCCCAACAATTTATTCCCGAGATCATCATTCTATTGATACCACCTTTACTTAAGGTCAATAATTAATCTGCAGTTCTCCTGCTTGACTCGTCCAAGGCATTTGACACTGTTGGCTACTTGCTCCTTCTAGACATTTGCTCTTTGACATGTTGGCTGATCTTCTGTTCAGGCTCTCTTCTGCTACTTCTAGACTCCCCTGATGGATACTTCCTAATATTCCCTTATTTCCAATATTGTTGGCACTGGCATTCTACCCTTGGCTCTACTCTCCTCTCATTCTGCATACTCTCTAGTGGTCATTTGTTCCAATCACTATCTTCCTTCTCATTAGTTCCTGGCACAGGAGGCAAAATAAATGCATATGTGAAATGGCTTTTCTCAATTTTCCCTAGTAAGTCAATCTCTTTTCATCTCTTTTAGCGTAAAGTTCTTTGAGAACTACCTATTTCTTAGGATGAAGTGAAAACAGAAGTTTGGCCTAAACACCTATCCCACAGCATGGTCTGGTGAAACTCTAGGGATGGGTGGGATTTGCAATGGTTCTTTTGGAAGGTACATCTTGGCCTCTTCTGGAGCCTTCTCTTAGAGCAAGTTAGGGGACCAATGCAATGTGAAACTCATCTAAACAAGCAGGACTCACATCCCATAGCTTGAAACAGGGATTCAGTCTTCTTAGAAGGGACAAGATCCTCCATGACTTTGCCCCCTCATGATTGCTACAATAGTATATAATGCTCGCTAGATTACCTCTCATGTGAAATCTAGTGATTTTCCTGGCATCTGCCACAAAGACAGAGAAAGGACTCAATATAAGTGTGGCAAGGTAGCAATTTAGGGTGTTAACTGAGGTTCCCCCAGCACTTCCAATAACCTTATTGCCCTTCCCTCCTCCATTTAGTAGAAATACTCATTTACCTCAAGGAAAGATTGCTATAACAGAAATACTAACGTACCATATAGTTTTGAGTCTCAGAAGAGTGTTCTGAAATGATTGTCCGAGACAACTGTTTCAGGGAAAGGGGCTTTTATGTTCCAAACTCTTGGTTTTTGAGTATCGAAACCTAAGTTTTGAAAGGCTCTCAGATTAAAGTTTTGTTCCATATAAATACAGGCTTGGGGCCCCTTCATGGATCACAGTCTTAACGTGGCGAAGGAGCTTGCCTAACTCAATGAACCTATGAGCCATTTAGTGCAGAGCAATCCAAGATGGAGGGGGCATAGTGGAGAGTTCTGACAAAACGTGGTCCACTGGAGCAAGGAATGACAGACAACTCGGTCTTCTTACTGCAAGAATCCCATGAACATAAACAGGGAAGCCTGGCACGCTGCAGTCCGTGGGGCTGCAGAGTCAGACACGACTTGGCAACTGAACAACAACAGGCTTGGGGAGAGCAGATGAAGGATCAGATGCCCACCCCCATAATGAGGGGTCTATCATTGCAGATGAGGGAAGGTAATTAAAAAGGAGAAGAAACCAGCTTAGATACCAATGTTCTCCAATAAGCGCCCTGTCTTATTGACCACATGCCAACTTTCAGGAAAGGGGAGGTTAAAAATTTCAGGAAAGTTTAGGGATCAGAGATCAGTAAGGATGTGTGCTCTACAGGCCAGATAGGGGTCATGAAAGTGCCCAGGTACCAGAGACCCACCCTGAAGTGCCTGTGGGGAAGCACGGGGAATTTTCTCATGTACCCCAGAGACCTGAGGAGGCAGCTATGGAGGACTGGTGGGTCTGAAGCAGCCTCCCTGTTCCCTGAGGAGGGGGCAAAATGATAGGAGTGAAACTCCCATTCCAGACCAGGTGAAAATGCCTACTTCTCACTGGATATACCGGGGGAAATGGGAATGCCAAGAGGAAATGTGGCAGAGACCAAACACCAGAAATCACTCAACCACAAGGTCTTAATGTTACATGAGTCCCTGGGAAATTAGAAGTGCCCAAACGAGAGAAGGAGGAGAAAAACTGAGGGACTGGGTTCATCCCTGAATTGCCCAGTGTTAAATTTTCTCATCAGTGGAAAGATGATGCAATTAATTTAAGATATAAAAAATAGGCTAATTTATATTTTGGCACATGAATTTGTAGACTTATATTTTGTAATTAAAAAAAAAAAAGGATCCTGGAAGTTGTGAGTAATCTTATATGATGACCAAATCCCTCAGGCAAACCCAACATACCTATTGGTCTAAATCACCAAGCTTTAGACACCCTGCCATCAGTACAACTTCCAACACCTACTCTCTTCTCCTGCTGTCTTTTCCCCAAAGATAAGCCAGGTGACTTGAAGTAGGAGAGAAATGAGGGTAAATGCTGCTGAGGTGGGGCAGAGTCTGTCCCCCACACCTCCAAATGGTGCCGGAGTCACGATCTGAATGTGTAGAGGCTTCTGTACTTTTTTCAAAAAAATCTACTGGGCAGAATGGAAAAACACCGCACAGCCTGAGCAATCACACAGATCCCTTTCGGGACACATGTTCTGCTGCTCTCTGCCTCAGAGCCACTGCTGAGTCGGGAGAAGGGGGCATTGTTAGCTTGGAGCTGCTGGCAATGGCCCTCCCCTGTCAGTCCTGCTGCGAGAGCTGCTGTTGTTGGTAGCTCTGCCGATGGCAACTGTTTCCTCCTCTCACTGTGTGCCCACGCTCCCAACCTATCCTACAGCCTCTTCAGAAAAACTTGCAGAATAAGGAACTCTGTGGCCTTCCACTGCTTCCCTGCTCTTCTGTATCCCGGATCCCAGGGCTTCTAATAGCTCTCTGCAGGGCCATAGGAAGTTCAGCCTTTGTCTCAGATATTAGACACTTTCTGTGGCTGAACTCTTCCAACTCTGACACAGACTTGACTTTCTCATGGTACTTCCTCAGACTGGAAAGTCAAAAAGAGCAAAAGAACCCTCGGATGCAGGGTTTAGCATTGGGGGCCAACTTTAAGCTAAATTAAATTTAAATTTTAAAACCTTAGTCTCTCAGAACTAAGCAGGAGTTCCATCACCTTAAAAAAAATTATAACACAGGATATTCTTGGCCAGCTGCATTCCCTTGAGGTATGGTAAGGATTATGTTAAATTTGATTAAGGGAGAAAACAAAAATCTGTTGGTTATAAAGTGATGTTTAAACAGAAGCTATTGCATGTTTCAACATTAAATCGGAAAGGTGTCCTCTGCTGCTTAAAATAAGTGAGAAATATGTGATGTAGTTGGATTAAAGATAGATTAATCTTTTCTGAAATAACTAATCACAGCTGGGACAGGTAAAGGGTTTTGGGAAAACAAAGACTGCCTTGAATATTTCCTCTCTATCCAAATGTAAATGGAATGTTTGCAAACTCATTAACTTTAATATTAGCAACTTGCTTGCCTCTGATTTTCTTTCTTCTATCCTAAATAGGAAAGGAAAATGTTGATGAATTTTGTGGACTGTGAATCAACTTCACCAACATTTATGGGGCATTCTCCAGGGGCCAGGCAATGCTAGGGATACAAACAGGATTAAAACTCTTTAGAGGACTAAAACTATCGAAGGGTACACCCCACAAAGGTGTATAGTATAATGGAAAGGGTGTAGCAGTTATAAGTGCTTTATGATAGGAATCCAGGGAAAGGTAAAATTAATCCAGGGGTGGGTCATAGAAGGATAAAGAAACATATGTATGGTTGTAAGTGAGGCCTCCCTGGGTATGAAGGGGTTACTCCAGAAGCCAAGTAGAGAAAAACATTCTTGGCAGAAAGAACCACAAGCAGCCTCAAAATGGGGACATCATTGGTGTCTTCCATCTCTTCAGTTCTTAGGGAAACATGACTAAAGTCAAAGGTATATGGGACACAGTGATATTATATGAGGCTAGAGAAGTAGATTGGGGCCACCGTATAGAAGAAACCCATATGCCAAGCTAAATCATTTAGTTTTTGTCCAGAGGCATCACTGATACTTCTAATGAGTACAGTGACATGATTAAAGGGAGGAACAGGGGATCAGAGAAAGAAGCAAAGAAATCATACAGGAAGCTATTACAATACTAGAGGCGAGATGAGAAAAGTGGTATTTTTTTTTCCTGGCTTAATCTAGACTCAGGAGAAGAATGACTCGTCAAATAACTGATTAACAATATTTATTAGTGGGCTAACATAAAATGGTTTGAATCATATGAAACTGCCATTTTTTTTAGGTCAGCAATGGTTAAGCATCAGCAATTTCATATGATTCAATCTAATATAAAATGACTGCCCATAAGCTCCTTTGAATTTAGGAGAGCACATACCTTAGCAGAATTAAATTTCTAGTACTGGGGATCATATCTGTGTAACTTGCTTTGTACATTACCTACAACAGAATTGCCTATAGCTAGATTCTTAATACTCTGAAAAGGAAAAAAAAATCTGTCAAAAATATTGCTTAGTATTTTGTTATTTCTTCCATCTCCCCTCTGTTGTTTATTTAGAAGTGTGTCATACAAGAAAGAAAAATATCACAATACACATAGAATGAGAAAGAGGAAAGTGAGATCCAAGGTGGTAAGAAGAAGGGAAAAATCGAGGGCAGAGTTTGCTAACTGCAGCTCAAGAAAATGAGAGTTACATTCTGGGGGTGGATTTGCCTGAGGAAGTTCAAAGAGGATCTCTCTGGATTTCAGCTAGAGAGAGGAAAGAAACCTGAGGCCAGTGATGGGCAAAGGAGGATGACATTCTAAGGGAACTCATGGCATAGGAAGAGGACTTGGGAAGGTTTGGGGTGAATATTTCTTCCACCAGAGATGCAGTACAATTTAGTTTGAACCCAGTCTTTGTGATAGCAACCCCCACCCTGACAAACATTTGTGCACATGCATACATACACACACACACACATACAAGCACATATACAACCTTACACATATACACTGTTCGTCTTTGGCTAAAAATTAACATTAAATTGTTCTATTCAAGGAACCAAGATTTTGCTATCACACCCGAAGAAGTGACAAGTTGCAATTTCCCACCATGTGGTGCTACCCAGAGGGGGGGAAGAAGGGAGAGCAATCTGAGGAGGCAGAATGCAAGCAGGCCTGGAGATGCTGAGGTTATGTTCTCACTCCCTCCCACCACCCCTCACCCATGCCATACGGCAGGCTGCACCTGTTCAGAAAAACAAACTTCCAAGCAGAGCACACCCCTTTTCTCTCCCCCTGGAACCAGAGATATTACAACCTACAGAGGGAGTATGTGGTCCCACATCAAAGAACATTTACAGATGAGGAGAAAATTTTGAAAAGCCAGCAGGCCAGCTAGGTTTCACAGTGAGGTTCAGTGGTCTGAACACCTCCCTGACTCACCACCAGAATTAACTGCAAGGCTGCACCATGATACAGTGTTTAGAAGGGTGGGAGTTCAGGAGCAGAGGAAGTAAGACAGGGTCCTGATGAAGAACCCGTTAGACACTGCAGAGTCGGTGGTTACAGAGGAGGCTCATCTGCTCTGATACACTGAAAAGGCACTGCGCTAGGCTGCAAAACTGGCCATAACACTTTGTAGCTCCTTCCGAAAGGAGAGATCTATTTCCCTAACTTTGAATCTGCTGGCCTTGTGAGTTGCTCTGACTAAAAGTGATGCTGTGTGTTTCGTGAACCTTGGCTTCAAGGGCCCTTGGGAACCTGAAGCCATCACCCCAGGAACCAGGTCAGCTAACCTACTGGATGACAAGGGACAAATGCCCTACCTCAGCCAGTAGACAGATGACTGCCAGACAATGCAAGGCAGGCAACCCTGCCAGGTGAATTTAGCTACAGGAGCGAGGCCAGCTGAGACCAGTAGAAATTCACAGTTGATCCTAGCCCAAGGTGTGAACTAAAAAAAAAACAGAATAAAAAACAGCTGTTGTTTGAAGCCACTAAATTTAAGGTGGCTTATTATTATGTACAACTAATGATAGAAAAGTGGTTGCAAAATGTGCATGCATGTGCAAGGTCAGTAACTTCATTCATGTCTGACTCTGCAACCCTATGGACTGATGGTCTAAGCCCATCAGGTTCCTCTGTCCTGGGATTCTCCAGGAATGAATACTGGAGTGAGTTGCCATGCCCTTCTCCAGGGGATCTTCCCCACCCAGGACTGAACCCGAGTCTCCTGTTGTCTCCTGCGCTGCAGGCAGACTCTTTACCACTGATCCACCAGGGAGTAAAATCATTATTTAGAATTCCTACAGAAGATCCTTTTGAGTTTTTATTATAATTTTTTGTTGTTTTTCCTGTTTTTTTGTTTTCTCCTACTGTCTATATTAAGCTGCTGTATCTCTTTTCTCTCTGTTAGCTGCTTCTAGAAATCCTTCTTCTCCCTCTTCTTATTAATGCATTAACTCAGCTGCTGTTTAGGAAATCATATAATTAAGCATAAAATAAAGGGAAATGAGTCCAGAATAAAGGTCTAAGGACTCTACTATAAGTAAGGGAAATAAAATGTAATGATTATACTACTATTATGGTGAATTAGACACTCTGAAGGCTTTTCCAACATGAGAGAACTACCCTATATCAGTCAGTCAGTTCAGTTGCTCAGTCATGTCCAACTGTTTGAGACTCCATGGACTGCAGCATGCCAGGCTTCCCTGTCCATCACCAACTCCTGAAGCTTTCTCAAACTCACGTTATTTTAAAAGTACTGCTGGACTCTCATAAAAGTAGCCAAGGGTAAAGAGGGAGTGCTGAACTTTGAATGGTGAACTGAAGCCAATGGCAAATTTAAAAGCACTCTGGGAACAAATGTCAATAATAGCACTAGAACTGAGACCACAGCTGCAAGGTGGGGAGCTCATCCTGAGATGCTACCACGAAGAGGGACCCTCTAAGGGGGCTAAGGAAGTCTCAGTGCATAGTGTTTCCTAGCATCTGAAGAAGTGAATAAAACTCCTACCTGGAAGAAAGCAAAGCAAAGCAAAGTTAGGCCCTCCTGCATAAGACAAATTAAACTAAATCAAGTATGGGTTCACAATTCTTATAGTCATGGAACACACATGGAAACAAGCCAATAGGACTAAAAAAAGAAAACCTAGGGGACAATGAATTTAGAACCTCAAGACCTTGGGAATATAAAATAAGTACAAGTGAGATTTTTTTAAAGATAGAATAAAAAATAAACATGGAAAAAAATCTAATCAGAAATTTCCAGGAAAATATACAAAATAAAGAAGAATTTTTAGAAGTGAAACATATAATCATTTAAATTTAAAATACACTGGATAGACCAGTTACAAATGAACAGAGACTTGCCCAGAAAACAACAGAAAGACAAGGACAAAGAAATCTGTGAAAGAGAAGAAGGATGGAATAAAAAAAGCCTCGTCTCTCATCAAAATCTCAGTGAATAGAGTAGGAGGAAACATCTGAAACAATACTGATAATTTTCAAGAAACTGTGACCATCATGAACCCAGAGATAAAGGAAGAAAAGCATGTACAAGCAAGATAAATACAAAGAAGTCCTCATGTACACATACAGTAGTGAAATAGATTAACACCAAACACAAAAATAGGTCCTAAAAGAAGTAAAGGAGAAAAGACAGATCACCTACAAAAGAATGAAAGTTAGACTAACAGTACAGTTATAACAGAAGCTAGAAGATGTGGAATATTTGAAGTTCTGAGAAAAAATAATAAACACACTCTCAGGTAAATAAAACCCAAGAAAGTTTACCACCAAGTTTTCATTAAAGAGACTTCCAAAGGATATACATTAAGAATAATGAAATAGCTTTGGTGAGAAGGTCTGAGATATAAGAAATAGGGTGTTTTTTTAATTATCATAAATTGCTGTTGAATTGTCTCAAAAGCTTTCTCTGCAATTACTGAATTGATCATGGGAGCCAAAACTCCCACTCCTATGTATATATTTGAAAAAATTTAAAAAATACTAATTTGAAAAAATGCATGCATCCTAATGTTCAAAGCAGCATTACTTACAATTGCCAAGATATGGAAACAACTTAAGTGTTCATCAAAACCTGAATGGATAAAGAAGATGTGGTGTGTGTGAATATATATTCAAGTAATAGCCATAAAAAAGAATAAAATTTTGTCATTTGCAGCAACATGAATGGAACTTGAAAGGTATTATGCTAAGTAAAAATAAGTCAGACACAGAAAGCAAATACTGTATATCACATCACTTATATGTGGAATCTAAAAAATATAACAAACTAGTGCATATAATAGAGAAGAAACAGACTCGCAGATACAGAAAACAAACTAGTAATTATCACTGGGGAGAGGGATGGAGGAGGGGCAACATATGGCTAAGAGGTTAAGAGATACAATGTATTATGAATAAAATAAGCAACAAGATATGATGTACAACATGGGAAATATAGCCAATATTTTATAATAGCTATAAATGAAGTATAAGCTTTAAAAATTGTGAATTGCTATATTGTACACATAACATATAATCTTTACATCAACTATAATTAAAGAGTAGTAGTGGTGAGAAAAGAAAAATACACATTTAGGTGAATCAAAATAAATATTTTCTGTCAAAAATAATAGTAATGATAATAGGAAAAACATTATAGAATAAATACTTAGAAGGAGAAAATAAAAAAAAACTAATAATAATGACACAGAAAACAAGAATAAATGGTAATCACAATTCTCTGAAATGACTAATAAAAAAGAAAAACTTCTAGACAGGTTGGTAAAGAAAAATAATATTAAGATGGAAGTTGGAGGAAAAGTATAGAAAGAGCAGACATTAAAAGCAATAAGAAAGTCGTATGGCAAGAGATCGAGATGGCAGAGTGGATGGATGTGGAGTGCACCTCATCACACAAATACATCAAAACTACATCTACGTGTGGAACAGTTCTCACAGAATACCTACTGAAGGCTTGCAGAAGATATCATACAATGAAAACTGCAAGAAAAATCCCCATATAGCTGGATAGGAGAAAAGAAAAGGGGGAAAATAGGAATTGGAATGAGATCCACACCCTTGGTATGGAGCTGTGAAACAGGAAAACTTCCCTCACCCTGGGGACCTCCTTCACCAGCTAGAAGGTCTGCAGGGATGGATAGCTTCAAAAACTCACAAGCAGAATGCAAAATCTGGTCTTCAGCTCTACAGCTTAAACACAGACCAGCATAGATGATCCTTGCTGTGTCAACCGCACTGCCCAGACTGAGATGCACAGTAACCGGGAGCTGACTCTCTGGTTTCAGTAGGCAGACCGAGTGAAAGGACTCGGTTTGGCTGTGCAGAGAAAACAGGAAGGTCCTGGAGTGTGGCCTTGGGAGTAGCTGGGGGTGCGTGTAGCATGAAGTATAGGTCTGCTATAGGAGCCCCATTGTCAACACAGGAAGGGAGGGGCATGGGTCCACCAAAAGCCTTCATTATTAGCATACTCACAGTGGATGAGGCCTCAGCTGCCATGGTTTTGCAAATTTTGTGGGTCCATGCATGCATATGGAGGTTGGGGCTAAAATCTAAGTCAACTTCCCAGCTCCTACTGCAGCTTCAGGGGTTTTCAGACAAGGGGCTTTGTGACTGCACATGAATGCCAAAGAGATCTCCGACCTGATTACCAGTGCTCCCACAGTGGAGGCAGTGCCAACAATAGTGATCTCTGTGGATGCACATCAGGTTGCAGGCAGCATCACAGACTCACACATCCCAGGGGACACATCCCAGAGGACAGCTCCTAGGGAAGAACATACAAGTGGCTCCTTCCTCAGAGGGAGCACTCCAGCCCCATGTACATCACACTGCATCTTAGAGTCTGATCTGGGGGCTTCTTCAACAACTGGGGAACATCTCCTGCCCTCAATAGGGTTGTGACAACTGCAGAGAAAAGATAGGCCCTGCCCAATATCCTGTGCAGGCTCTGGTCATTACAACCCACCCCCCCCACCACCACACACATACACCATCAAGGGGATAAGGGCCAGCACACCCTGAGGAAAGAAAGACATGGAAGGTATCCATACTAAAAAATAGCCCTCAAAACAAAAATACTGGAGTCATACATTTTTACAGGGTTGCTCCCACATAAAAACAGCCATTCAGAACCACAGCAGATAACTTTTCCTCCTAAATTCACCGAGTCAGAGGAACATAAGAAAAATGGAAAATAAGAGGAACTACTCAGTTAGTGGTTTTTCCAGTGGTCATGTGTGGATGTGAGAGTTGGACTGTGAAGAAAGCTGAGCACCAAAAAATTGATGCTTTTGAACTGTAGTGTTGGAGAAGACTCTTGAGAGTCGCTTGGACTGCAAGGAGATCCAACAAGTCCATCCTAAAGGAGATCAGTCCTGGGTGTTCATTGGAAGGACTGATGATGAAGCTGAAACTCCAGTACTTTGGCCACCTCATGCGAAGAGTTGACTGATTGGAAAAGACCCTGATGCTGGGAGGGATTGGGGGCAGGGGGAGAAGGGGATGACAGAGGATGAGATGGCTGGATGGCATCACCGACTTGATGGGCATGAGTTTGAGTAAACTCCGAGAGTTGGTGATGGACAGGGATGGACAGGGTGGCCTGGTGTGCTGTGATTCATGGGGTCACAAAGAGTCAGATACGACTGAGTGACTGAACTGAGCTGAACTGAACTCTCAATTAAAAGGAAAAGAGAAAACTCCTGAAAGAATGAAAAATGAAACAGTCCTCTTACGTCTACCAGACATCAAGTTCAAAAAGGAGTTATAGAAATTGCTGACAGAATTCAAAGACTTTCAACAGAAATGTTGAACTAGAACTAGAAACCATAAACAGAAACCAATAAAATTTGACAACCCAATTGCCAACATGAAAACCAGGCTAAACACAATAAATGGTAAAATAACTAATGCAGAGGAATGAGTAAGTGGTCTGGAAAATAGAATAATGAAACCTACCCAATCAGAACAGTAGAAGAAAGACAAATGAAAAAAGAAAGTGTGCCATACAAAGTGTGCCAATCTACACATAAAGGAGGCCCAGAAGAAGAAGAAAGAGAAAGGGGGGCTCAAAAATGTATTAGATGAATTTATGTATGGAATCTTCCCAAATCTGAAGAAGGAAACATACAACCAGGTATAGGAAGCACAGGGGGTTCCAAACAAGATGAACCCAAAGAGATCTACTCAAAGACATATCATAAACAAAATGGCAAAAGTTAAAGATAACAAGAGGCCTCTAAAGGCAGCAAGAGAAAAGAGTCATTTATAAGGGAACTTCTGAAAGTGTACCAGCTGACTTCTTTACACAAATTTTGCAATGCAGAAGGGAGTACCAAGGTATATTCAGAGACCTGTAATGAAAAATCTTGCAACCTAGAATATTCTGCCAAGAAAGGTTATCATTTAGAATAGGAGACATAAAGAATTTCTCAGATAAGCAAAAAGTAAAAGACTACAGCAATACCCAAACTAGAATACGTATTGAAAGGTCTTCTCCAAATAGAAAAGAAGCAAGAATCTTTAGGAAAGGGAAAACCACAATAGGAGAGGTAAATATACAAAAGAATTGAATATCACTTAAGCCATTATACAGATAACAAAACAATTGAAAAATTCATGAAAGTGATTATAACTGAAATGAATAGCAAAAGGGTAATAGAAAGAAGGAAACCATATAATGATAAAAGAATCAATACAAGAAGAGAATATCACACTCTTAAAGTATATGCACCCAATATAGGAGCATCTAAATATGTAAATCAAATACTAACAGACATAAAGGGAGAAATTAATAAGAATAATAGTAGGAGACTTTAACCAGGCTTCTCCAGTAGCTCGCAGGTATAGAATCTGCCTAGAAGGCAGGAGTTGCAAGTGATGTGGGTATGATCCCTGGGTCAGGAAGTTCCCCTGGAGGAAGGCATGGCAACACACTCTAGTATTCTTGCCTGGAGAATGCCATGGACAAAGGAGCCAGGCAGGCTACAGTTCACTGTATTGCAGAGAGTCAGACACAACTGAAGTGACTTGGCATGCATGCAGGAGACTTTACCACCCCACCAGCATCAATGGAGAGATCCTTAAATCCAATAAGGCAACAGACATTCTAAATACCACAATAGAACATTTACATTTAATTGATGTTTATAGGACACTATGTTAAAAATAAAAAATCCTCACAATAAACTCTTTTCAAGAGCACATGAAACATTTGCCAGCACAGACCACATACTAGGACACAAAACAAGCATTAACAAATTTAGGGTGATAGAAATTATTTTAAGCCTCTTTCCTGACCACAATGGCATAAAACTAAAATGAGAAAAGAGAAAAACACAGAATGAGAAAAGAGGTAAAATGATTACATACGTACTAAACAATATGCTATTAAAAATACCAATGGCTCAACAATGAAATTAAATAGGAAATTAAAAAATAACCTAGAGACAAATGACAATGAAAACACAACCACACAAAACATGTGATATAACAAAAGTAGTTTTAAGCAGTACATTCACAGTGATATAGGCCTTACTTTAAAAAAAGGATTGAAAAATAAATAAATTCTTTAAAAAAGGAAAGATTTCAAGTAAACAACCTAACCTAGCACCAAAAATAAGTAAAAGAGAAAAATAAACAAAACCTATGGACAGCAGAAAGAAGGAAGTAATAAAGGTCAACGGGGAATCTTTTTTAAAATTAGATTAAAAAAATAGAAAAAAAAATCAATAAAACCAAGAGTGGGTCTTTTGAAAGGATAAATATAAAATTGACAAAGCTCTGGTGAGGCTCATCAAGAAGAGAGAGAATCCAAATAAACAAAATGATAAGTGAAACAGGAGAAATAACAACCAAATACCACAGAATACAAAATACCATAAGAAAATATTATGAGCAGTTATATGCCACCAAATGGACAACCTAGAAGAAATGAACAAGTTACAGAAACTTATAGCCTGCCAAAACTGAATCAGGATGAAACAGATAATTTGAACAGATGGATCACTAGAAGTGAAACAGAATCTGTAGTTTAAAAAAAAAAAACCTATCTGTAAACAAAAGTCCAGGACTAGATGGCTTCACTGAGGAATTCTACAAAATGTAAAGAACTTATACCCATCCTTCTCAAATTCTTCCAAAAGACTGAAGAGAAGAGAACACTCCCAAAATTATTCTAGGAAGCCACCTCTGATATCAAAACCAGACAAAGACACTACCAAAAAAGAAAGCCATAAGCCAATATAGCTGATGAATATAGATGCAAAAATACTCAAGAAAATATTAGAAAACTGAACCCAACAACACATAAAAAGGATCATGCACCATGGTCAAGTTGGAATCATTCCAGGGTTACAAGAATGGCTCAACATACACAAATTAATCAATGTGATACACCCACATCAACAACAACAAAAAAGACAAAAAACACATGATTATCTCAATAGATGCCAAAAAAGCATTTGGTAAAATTCAAATCCATTCATGATAAAACCTATCATCAAAGCGGATATAGAAAGAACATATATCAACATAATAAAAGTCATTTATGAGAAACCAACAGCCAACATAGTACTTATTGTTGAAAAGCTATAAGCCCCCCTGCTAAAATCTGGAATAATTCAAAGATTCTCACTCTCACAACCTGTATTTAATATAATATTGGAAGTCCTAGAATAGCAATCAGACAAGAAATAAAAGGTATCCAAATAAGAAGGGAAAAGGTGAAATATTCATTATATGTAGATGACAAGATACTATATACAGATAACCCTAAAGATGTCACACAAAAACTATTAGAACTGATAGATGAATTTAGCAAGGTGGTAGAATGAAAGATTAATAAACAGAAATCTGTTGCATTTTTTACACTAATAATGAAATATCAGAAAGAGAAAATATCTATCCCATTATAACCACATCAAAAAAAAAAAATGCCCAGGAATAAACCTAACCAAAGATATGAAAGATGTATATGCTAAGAACTATAAAACACTGATAAAGAAAACTGAAGATGACTCAAGAAAATGAAAATATATCCCATGCCCCTGGATTGGAAGCATAAATGTAGTCAAAATGGCCACAACACTCAAAGAAATCTACAGATTTGATGTGATGTTTATCAAATTACTCCTGACATTTTCCAGTAGAACAAATAATTCTAAAATTTATATGGAACCACAACGGATCTAGAATTGCCAAAGCAATCTTGAGGGAAAAAAGACCAAACTGGAGACATAACCCTCCAGGTCCTTCAGAAAATACTATAAAGCTAGTCATCAAAACAGCATGATATTGACACAAAAATAAACATATAGGTCGCTGGACAGAATAGAAAACCAAGAAAAAATCTCATACACCTATGGTTAATTAACCTTCAACAAGGAAGAATATACAATGAATAGAAGATAATCTCTCTCTCTCTCTTTTTTTAAAGACAATCTCTTCAGCAAGTGTTTTGGGAAAGCTGGAGCTGCATATAAATCAACGAATTCACAATACTCCCTCACACCATACACAAAATAAACTCAGCAAGGTGGTAGAATTCCATGATAATCCAGTGCTTTTACTGCTGAGGCCCAGGTCTGATCACTGGTCAGGGAACTAAGACTCTGCAAGCCAAAAGACAACTATGACAGAAAGACTTAAATATAAAACATGATACCATATAACTCCTAGAAGAAACACAGGTAAAACATTCTCTGACATAAATCATAGAAATATTTTCTTGAGTCTTCCAAGGCAAAACAAACAAACAAAAATGGTGCCTATTCAAACTTATAAGCTTTTGCACAGCAAGGGGAACCATAAACAAAACATAAGAACAGCCTACAGACTGCAAGAAAATATTTGCAAATGCTGCAACTAATAAAGGTTTAGTTTCCAAAATATATGAATATCTCAATATCAAAAAAGGAACAACCCAGTCAAAAAATTGGCAGAAAATCTGAATAGAAGTTTCTCCAAAGAAGACATACAGATATTCAACAGACAGATGAAGAGATGTTTGATATCACTATTTATTAGATTAATGCAAATCAAAACTACAAGGAGATATCACATCACAGTTATCAAAATGGCCATCACCAAAACTTTGACAAATAACAAATGATGGAGAGGGTGTAGAGTAGAGGGAACCCTCCTACACTGTTCGTAGGAATGTAAATTGGTTATGGAGGTTCCTTAAAAAAACTAAAAATAGAGATACCATCAGTTCAGTTCAGTCACTCAGTCATGTCTGAGTCTTTATGACCCCGTGGACTGCAGCACGCCAGGCTTCCCTGTCCATCACCAGCTCCCAGAGCTTACTCAAACTCATGTCCATTGAATCTGTCCTGCCATCCAACCATCTCAACATCTGTTGTCCCCTTCTCCCCCCACCTTCAATCTTTCCCAGCACCAGGGTCTTTTCAAATGACTCAAAAGGGTCTTTTCTTTGCATCAGGTGGCCAAAGTATTGGAGTTTCAGATTCAGCATCAGTCCTTCCAATGAATATTCAGGACTGATTTTCTTTAGGATGGACTGGTTGGATCTGTCTGAAGCACAAGGGACTTTCAAGAGTCTTCTCCAACACCACAGTTCAAAAGCATCAATTCTTTGGCACTCAGCTTTCTTTATGGTTCAACTCTCACATCCATACATGACTACTAGTAAAACCATAGCCTTGACTAAATTGACCTTTGGTGACAAAGTAATGTCTCTGCTTTTTAATATGCTGTTTAGGTTGGTCATAGCTTTTCTTCCAAGGAGCAAGTGTCTTTTAATTTCATGGCTGAAATCACCATCTACAATGATTTTGGAGTCCCCCAAAAATAAAGTCTCTCACTGTTTCCATTGTTTCCCCATCTATTTGCCGTGAAGTGATGGGACCAGATGCCATGATCTTAGTTTTCTGAATGTTGAGTTTTAAGCCAACTCTCCTCTTTCACTTTCATCAAAAGGCTCTTTAGTTCTTCTTTGCTTTCTGCCATAAGGGTGGTGTCATCTGCATCTGTTACCATATGATCCAGCAATCCCACTCACTGGCATATATCCAGAAAAATAAAAAGATAATGCACCCACATATTCATAGCAGTACTATTTACAATAGCCAAGACATGAAAGCAACCTATGTCAATCAATAGATGAAAGGATAAAGAATATATGGTGCACACACATACACACACACACAATGGAATAT
This sequence comes from Cervus elaphus, assembly GCF_910594005.1. Classification (NCBI taxonomy): domain Eukaryota; kingdom Metazoa; phylum Chordata; class Mammalia; order Artiodactyla; family Cervidae; genus Cervus; species Cervus elaphus. Next base: position 60,391,608 of record NC_057828.1, read on the forward strand.
TACTCAGCATAAAACAGAAGTTGCAGCAACATAAATGAACCTAGAGATTATCATACTAAGCAAATCAGTCAGAGAAAGACAAATACTTTATATCACTTATATGTGAAATCTAACATGGTAGGAATGAACTTATTTACAAAACTAAACTAGACTTAGACATATAAAACAAAGTTACAGCTACCAAAGGAGAAGGGGGGAGGTATAAATTAAGAGTACTGGATTAACAAATATACAGTATCATGTATAAAATAAAATAACAAAAAGAATTTTCTCTGTGGAACAAGCAACTATATTCAATATCTTGTAACAGACTGTAATGAAAATGAACTTTAAATTATTAGTGAATTTTGCTGGACACTTGGAAGTAAGACAACATTGTAAATCAACTATATCTCAATTTAAAAAGAAGAAAGTGGTATGAGTAACCTAAGAAAAACTTTGAAAAATTAGTTTAATTTAGGAAAACCATGAAAAATATAACTTCTGAAAATCTACCCTAGAAGGCTTTACCACCTGAGCCACCAGGGAAGTCCTTTATATTCATAAAAGGAATTAAATCAGTAATTAAAATATTTTCAAAAAATATTATAAAAATTAATCCAGAAGAGTGTAAAATCATGATGTCATAAACGAGTTGATTGACTACAGGAGCTTAAGGGTAATTCACAGAAAATCTGAAAGCAAATCCACTTGACATATTGAAGTAGTAAAACCACATCAATAGTTCAATAGATGCAGAAATAAGCATTTGATAATATTCAACACCAAATCATAACAACAAACAAGAACTATAAGGGAACTAATGTGACAGAGGCCACTTATTCCAAGTCTACTGATCATATTCTTAAATATGAAATATTAGAAGAATTTTATTTTAAGCCAAGAAAAGCTACAAGGAGATATCACATCACAGTTATCAAAATGGCCATCACCAAAACTTTGACAAATAACAAATGATGGAGAGGGTGTAGAGTAGAGGGAACCCTCCTACACTGTTCATAGGAATGTAAATTGGTTATGGAGGTTCCTTAAAAAAACTAAAAATAGAGATACCATCAGTTCAGTTCAGTCACTCAGTCATGTCTGAGTCTTTATGACCCCGTGGACTGCAGCACGCCAGGCTGTGTTCAATATTCTGAATATTTGAATGAGTAAAATAAAATGAGGGTAAAAATAGAAGGATTGGAAAAAGAATAAAACAAACATTTTCATAGATAATATGGCTATCTACAAAGAAACCCATGACAAGTTACAGACAAATGGTTACATTTTTTTGAAAAGTTTAACAAATCTATCAAATGTCTAATATAAAATTATGATGTCATATATGAGTTGATTGACTACAGGAGCTTAAGGGTAATTCACAGAAAATCTGAGAGCAAATCCACTTATTAACATATTGAAGTGGTAAAACAAATTTCTATATAGCAACAATAGTGTTTTAAAATTTTTTTAAGATATTATAAACAACAACAAAAATGTACCTCAAGGATGTGTAAAATATTTTTAAAGTTTATGAAAAAAAATTTTTAAACTTTATTGAAAGATATTTTAAAAGACCTAAATAAATGTATATATATGTATACATATATAGATATGTGTGTGTATATACATATAATGTGTATATGTGTATATATATAATATATATGTGTGTATACACACACACACCGACACACCACGCAAATGGATGGGCGTCTCAGTATAACTCATCAATTCTTCTCACATTAATCTTTGCATTCAATGTGATTCCAGTAAAACATTCAACTTCTTAGAAAGTTTATACTAAAATCTATATAGGCATAAAGTGAAAAATAGCTAGGACACTTCTATAGAAGAGAAAAATATAAAAATCAAGATGCATTTAAAATCTGTGTAAGTAAGTCAATGTGGTATTAGTGTTTAAACTGATGGTTTAACCAAAGGAACAGAATACAGAACTCAGAAATGGACTCACGCAAATACGAAAGATTTATGTGTGATTTGGTGCCACCACAAATCAGTGTGCAAGGAATGAAAATGTCAACCAACATAGGGATTTAAGGATATTAGGGCATATTCATTTTCACCTAGAAAAAATGCAATCCATACCTCATACCATATATAATATGACTTAGAGACCTCAATGTGAAATCCCAAGCTTGAAACATTTTGGAACATAGGAGAATAAATTTGTAACTTAGGTTTAAAAGAGTTTCCTAAACAAAACACAAACAGCAGTAAACCTATGAAAAATATATATTTGAATAGTTTATAATTAAGACCTAATTCAAATAATTCTTTTTCAAATAATCCACAAAGCGAGAACAAAGATAAATCATAGAGTGTGTGGTCATTATAATATACTTAACTGGAAAAGATTAGCATGAAAACCTACAGAGTACAACAATATCCTGCATACATACACACACACACACACACACACACACACACACACTAGTCAGCTTGAAAAGTGGGCAAATGATATAAACAGTTATTTTACAGTAGAAGCCATCTAAAGGATAAACATTTAAAAATGCTCAATGTTATTAGAAATTCTGCAAATGCACACAAATAAACCATTATTTACCTAATCTAGAGTGGAAATATTTACAAGTTTGACAATATCAAGTGACAACAAGGATGTGAACAGCAAGACCTCTTACGTTCCACTAATAGAGGTATAAATGGGGGCAACCATGTTGTGAAGCTGAATGTACTCAAGCTCTGTGATATAGCAATTACGCTGGTAGTATATTCTCTAAAGAAACTCACACAGGTATAAGACAGCACATGAGTAAAAATATTCAAATCAATATTATTTGTAACAACAGAAACCTAGATATCATGCAAATGCCAATCAACAGGAGAATGAATTAATAATTTAGAGTATACAGTCATCTATCCTTACCAGCAGGGGATAGTCTGAGAACTTGGTGGATGCTTGAAGCTACAGACAGTACTGAACCCTATATACACTATGTTTTTTCTATACATACATACCTATGATAAAGTTTAAGTTATAAATTAGGCACTGTAAGAGGTTAACAATATTTAAATAGAACAATTGTAACAATATACTGTAATAAAAATACTGTGATATGGTCTCTCTCTCAATATATCTTAAGGTAATGTTCTCATCCTTCTTATAATGATGATGTGAGATCATAAAAATGCCCATGTGATGAGACAAAAGTGAGGAAATGACTCAGGCACCACAATGCATTCAAATTGTGGTGCTGGAGAAGACTCTTCAGACTCTCCCTTGGACTGCAAGATCAAACCAGTCAATCCTAAGGGAAATCAACCCTGAATATTCATTGGAAAGACTGATGCTGAAGCGTCAATACTTTGGCTACCTGATGCGAAGAGCCAACTCTTTGCAAAAGATTCTAAAGCTGGGAAAGATTGAAGGCAGGAGGAGAGGAGAGCAACAGAGGATGAACTGGTTGGATAACATCACTGACTCAATGGACATGAGTTGAGCAAGCTCTGGGAGATAGTGAAGTACAGGGAAGCCTGGCGTGTGGCAGTCCATGAGGTCGCAAAGACCCAGACATGACTTAGTGACCAAATAACAATAACAAAAATGTAGTATTTGGCTACTATTGACCTTCTGATGACACCTCAAAAGGAGGCATATCCTCTTCAAGTGATCCCAGATCACTGAGACATGAGGATGTGGAAGGCTGGATATCTAGAGCAGACAATGTCAATCATTAAGGATCCTCAGAGGGATGAAGCAGGACAGCAAAAGATTTTATCACATTCCTTGGAATGGCAAAGAATTTAAATGTGAATTGTTTCTGGAATTCTCCATTTGATATTTTCAGACTGTGGTTGACCACAGGTAAGTGAAACTCTGGAAATAAAAACTGGGTAAGAGGAAACAAATGTATATAAAATATGATATATATTGCAGTATATTGCAGCCCCTTGAACTGCAAGGAGATCCAACCAGTCCATCCTAAAGGAAATCAGTCCTGAACATTCACTGGAAGGACTGATGCTGAAGCTGAAACTCCAATGTTTTGGCCACCTGATGCAAACAGCCGACTCACTGGAAAAGATCCTGATGCTGAGAAAGATCGAAGGTGGGAGGAGAAGGGGACGACAGAGGATGAGATGGTTGGAGGGCATCACTGACACGACGGACATGAGTTTGAGTAGACTCCAGGAGTTGGTGATGGACAGGGAAGCCTGGCATACTGAAGTCCATGGAGTCACAAAGGGTCAGACATGACTGAGTGACTGAACTGAACTGATATTTTAGTAAAAATGGATGAATACAAGTATATTTTCTTTAACAAAGATAAAAAGCTTGATCTATATGCTAGGAACTGTTCTCTAAGTTATTTCCTACATTAACCTGTTTAACTGTTGTATAAAAATACAGTGAAATGTTGAAGTATTATTACCTCCATTTTGCATAATGAATTATTACTAGCTCCATTATTACCTCCATTGGGCACAGAGAATGTATATAAAAAGCTAAATAAAAAAAAAAGCAAGTCGAGAAGACTGCATACAGAATGCTATTTGATTTTACTAAAACTAAAAATCAAACAATGCTCAAGATCATGTTATTTAGGAATGTATATGCAAGAAAAAATTTCCAAGAACGGGTGCATCATACGGCTAAAAATTAAGAGAGTAATTACCTCCAGGAGATTAGCAGACTTACAGATGGGTGGTAGCTTTGAAAGTATTAGCAATGGTCTAGCCTTTATGACAGGTGGTAGATTCATAGTTGATGATTACAACATGGTGCTTCATAACTTTTATAGGCATTATATATAGTTTTGCTTATACCAAAATTATACTTTAGGAAGTTTAGCACCTGCATTTTGTGATATTTAGATTAACTGTTCAGGGGACTATTTTTCTTATTTCCTGGTTTCCAGCTACAGTGCTTAAGAGACAGAATTACTAGATAGCTGACTTCTAGAGAAGCAAACAAAATTATAATTGTTTTTCTTTTCACTGTGGATAGTCATTCTAAACATAAATCAGTTTCAAAATAATGCTTATAAAAGAATAAATGGTCACACTAACTGCAAAAAATTTGACCACTGAGCTTTCTCAAATCAATATGCCAACATTATTGTAATTTCTGAATAATGGTAATAAAAACACTTCCAGATAGAGCGCCAACATGTAAAACATTGAGAAGCTATCACACCTGTCCTTAAGACAAGAAAACATTTGATAAACTGAAAACCAGTGACTTTTGTTGAACAGAACAGAAAACTGAATTTGCAGGGCTAATTGTCACTCCACAATCTGGACATGCAGGCTCATTCAGAGAGACGTTCAAGATCTGCTTACCTGGAGCACAAGCTCCTGAAGCAACAGATAAGATCACTTAAATAGTAATTTTGATGAATTGTTGATAGTGTGGACTAGTATAAGAGGAAATTCTGGAGATCACAGTCTAAGGGATTCACCACATGTTCAATGCAGCTCACCAAGTTCTCACTGTGAAGATTCAACAATACCTTATGGCTCTGGCAGGGTTGGGGATAGAAGAAAAATCACTGCAAAATGCACTCAGAGCACTTTCCATCAGGAAGATCTAAACTCCAGAGAAAGAGACTTAACCAAATCCTTACCCCAGCTGGGAAAGAACATTTCTCCCACTGTGGCTTCCTCTACCCTTCCCATTACATTTTAAGAGTGAACAAAATCTGTATCATTGGAAAAATATTTGTAACAGTCACAGACCAGAGCCACAAGCTTAAACCAAGATTTAGTCACAGAATTATAAAATTCTTTCTTTCCTCTACATCTGGCCACTACACCAGTAGGGATCCAGAGTACAGTGAATTACAGATGAAAGATGTAGACTCTCTCTGCAGAAGAGTAAGATGGGAATTCAAAAATAAAAGGAGAGATAATAACAGGAACACTGGAGGAATTTGAAATCTCTGGCAACTACAGCTCCAGCTAACACTGAACACAAACTTAAAGCCAAATTAACATAAATTCTCACACTAATGGTATCTATACTTCACTACTAGTTACTTAATGTATGTACATCTTTCAACAAAAAACTGTAAGACATGAGAAAGAAAGAAAGAGGGAAAAGAGAAGGAAGAAAAGAAAAAGGACAGAGGGGAGGAAGGGTGGGAAGATGGAAACTTTGAAGAGGCAAACCAAGCATCAGAATCAGACTCAGTTATGACGCAGATATCAGAATTACCAGATATGAAGTTTAATGTAACTATGACTAATATGTTAAGGGCTCAAATGTAAAAATAAATTGTCAGCAAGAACAGATGAGTAATGTAAGTAGAGTGATGGGAACACTAGGAAAGAATCAAAAGAAAAATGTGAGACGTCAGAAACACTGTAACATAAATAAATAATGCCTTTGACAGGTTTATTAGTAGACTGTACATGGCCAAAGAAAGAATCAGTAAGGTTGAAGCTGGGTCAGTAAACTTCCCAAACTGAAATGCAAAGAAAAAAGAAGAAAGAATAACAGCAAAAAACTGTAATAGAACATCTAAGAAATGTGGGCCAACTTCAAAAGACGTAGCATATGTATAATGAGAATACAAGATGAAGAAAGAGAGATAAGAATAGAAGAAACACTTGAAGAAATACTGAAATTTCCAAAATCAAAGACACCAAACATATCCAGCCATCTCAGAAGATGCCAAACAGGTTAAATAACTACTACTAAAGCAAAAGCCTCTACACCTAATCATGTCATATTCAAATTTCTGAAAACCAAACATAAAGAGGAAGTCTTAAAAGAAATCAGGAAATATCACCCTACCTAAGAATTACAATGGTATTCTCATAAGAAATCATGCAAGGAGAAAGTGAATTGAAATATTTAAAGTGTTGAAAGAAAAAGACACTAACCTAAAATTAAACGGCTAGTGAAACTATCCTTTAAAAGTGGAGAAATAAGACTTTAAAAAAAAAATTAGAAAATTCACTCTCAGTACATCTACCTTAAAAGAAATTTTAAAAATTATTTAGGGAGAAGAAAACTGAGATACAACAAAAGCAGAAATCTACATATAGCAACAAAGCACATCAGAAAGGGAATATATTATTTAAAAGTCTGTGTTTTTGTTCTTAATCAATCTGAAAGATAACTGTTCAAAGTAATGCTAACAATAAAATGGGTAATTATAGCATATGGGTAAGTGAAATGAATGGGAACAAGCACAACAGATGAGGGGGAGAAATTGAGAATACTCTGTTATAAGGTATCTACACTGCATATGAAATAGCATAGTGCTACTTGAAAGTGTACTTAGTTAAAAATGTATATTGTACAGTCTAGGCAAACACTAATTTTTAAAATAAGTATTATTAATATGCTAACAGATAAAATATAATCATTGTAGATGCTCAATTAAAACTGCAATGATGAAAAAGAAAAAAAAGGCAACTTACAGAAAACTGCAAATACAGTAGATATTAATTCAGCTATGTCAATAATGACTTTAAATGTAAATAGAGCAAATTAAAGACAGAGACTGTCAGAAGGAATTTTTAAAAGATATAAAGACCAGTATTATATTGATGCCAAAACCAAACAAAGACACTACAAGAAAGCAAATTTCAGGCCAATATCCCTGATGAACATAAATGCAAAAATCATCAGCAAAGTATTAGCAAACTGAATTCAATCATACATTAAAAGACCAAGACCAAAAGAGACATTCCAGGGATATAAGGATGATTCAACATCCACAATTTAATCAGTGTGATACACCATATTAGCAAAATTAAAGATAAAAATCATATGGTCATCTCCATAGAGAAAAAGCTTCTGACATAATTCAACATCCATTTATGATAAACACTCAACAAAGTGAGTATAGAGGGAACATGCCTCAACATAATACGGGACATGTATAATAAATCAACAGATAACATCAGACTCAACAATAAAAACCCAAAAACTTTTCCTTTAAGATGAGAAAGAAGACATGGATGTCCACCATTTTCATTCAACATAGTACTGGAAATTTTCACCATAGAAATAAGAAAATGAAGAAGAATAAAAGGTATCCAAAGTAGAAAAAAGAGGTAAATCTGTAACTATTTGCAACTATGTGTTATTATTTATAACTGATTTCTATATATAGAAAATCCTAAAGACTCTACAAAAAAAAAAAACACACAAAAACTATTAGAACTAATACATGAATCTGTAAAGTTGCAGGATATAAAATTTATATACAAAAATCTGTTGTATTTTAATGTATTAATAATAACCTTTATGAAAGGTAAATTAAGAAAACAATCCCAGTGTCATAAAAACTATTTAGGAATAAATTTAACCATGGAGTTGAAAGACCTATACTGTGCAAACAATTAGATAGTAACACTAGAAATTGAAAAAGATACAAATACATGGAAAGATACAACATGCTCATGGAGTAGAAGAATTAATATTCTAATACTCATATTACCCAAAGCAATCCATAGATTCAATGTAATTTCTATCAAAATACCTATGACATTTTTAGAGAACTAGAACAAATAATCCTAAAATTTGTATGGAACTTTAAAGACCTCAAATAGCTAAAGCAACCTTGAGAAACAAAAGCAAACTTGGAGGTATCAAGCTCCCTGACTTCAAGTTATACTATCAATATAAAGCTATAGTCATCAAAACAATGTGGTACTGGCATAAAAACAAACACATAGATCAAAAGAACAAAACAGAGACCCAGAAGGAAATCCACACTTATATGGTCAATTAATCTATGACACAGGAGGTAGCAACATACCACAGGGAAAAAAGATAGCCTGTAGTCACTCAGTCGTGTCCAACTCTACAACCCCATGGACTATAGCCCTGCAGGCTACTCTGCCCATGGGATTCTCCAGGCAAGAATACTGGAGTGGGTTGCCATTTCCTTCTCCAGGGGATCTTCCCAACTCAGGGATCAAACCTGGGTCTCCCACATCACAGACAGATGCTTTACCCTCTGAGCCACCAGGGAAGCCCTCTTCAATAAACAGTGTTGGGAAAACTGGCCAACTATCTGCAAAAGAATGAAGTGAGATCACTTTCTTAAACCATATATGAAAATAAACTAAAAATAGATTCAAGACTTAAATGTAAGTCCTGAAAACAAATCTCCTAGAAGAAAACATAGCCAGAAAGTTCTTTGACATTGGTCATAAAATAATTTTTTGGATCTATCTCCTCAGGCAATGGCAATAAAACAAAAATTAACAAATGGGATGATATCAAACTAAAAAGTCTTTCTACACCAAAGGAAACCATCAACAAAATGAAAAGGCAACCTACTAAATGGGAGAAGATATTTGCAAATGATATGTCTCATAAAAGGTTAATGCCCAAAATACACAAAGAACTCATTAAAAAAAAAACCACAACATTCCAATTTAAAAATTGGCAAAGGATCTGAATAGCTTTTTTTTCCCAGGCAAGACATGCAGATGGAAAAAAGGTACATGAAAAGATGTTCAACATCACCAGTCAATAGGGAAATGCAAATCAAAATCACAGTGAAATATCACCTCACACCTGTTAGAAAGGCTATTATTAAAAAATAAAAAATAACAAGTATTGGGAGGATGTGGAGAAGAGGGAAAACTCAAGCACTGTTGGTGAGAAAATGAGCTGGTACAGCCCCTCTGGAAAACAGTACAGAGGTTCCTCCAAAAGTTAACAATAGAACTACTATACACTTCAGCAATCCCACCTCTGGGTATTAATCTGAATAAAAATGAAAATGTTAATTCAAAGAGATATATGTACCCCAATATTCATTGCAGCATTGTTTACAACTGCCAAGATATAGAAGCAACTGAAGTGTCCATCGATAGATGAATGAAGAAGATGTGGTATACACACACAAATAAAACACATCATTAAAAAAGAATGAAATTATGTCATTGCAACAACACTGATGGACCTACAGGGTATTATTTTGATATATGACAGAGACACAGAAAATAGTATATGATTTCACTTATGTGTGGGATCTTAAAAACCAATGAACAAGACAGAAATTGTTTTGATGATTGAGAGAACAAACTGATAATGCCAGAAGGAAGGGCCATGAGAAGATGGGTAGTTAGGGAAGGGGGATTAAGAGGTACACACTTTCAGTTACACAGCAAATAAGTCATGGGATTGTAAGGTATGACATAGGAAATGCAGTCAATAATATTGCAATAATTTTGTATAATGACTGGGTATACTAGACTTAGATGGTAATTAGGCTTATCATGGTGATCATCTCATAATGTATAAAAATATTGAATCACTATGCTGTGTACCTGAAGACAACACAATACAACACAATATTGTATGCCAATTACACTTTATTTTTTTAAAGTTCCATTATTCCATCAAAGAAAAGTCTGTTTCCCCAACACCACTGCCAACCCCCATGCCCACCACTACTAAACTTTAGGGCAGAGGTTTTGTTTAACTCAGAAACTGTGGATCCAATACCTGGCAAAAGGGAGATGCTAAAAGAAAGACAGAGACTCCCCTCAGCTCAAAGGGAGACAAACAAACTAAAGCTCAACAGACGTCATGTTGTGTTTAGCTTTGTTTCATGATTTGATTTTCATACCCTGTCTTAGCCAACCTCTCCAAATACTGCAGGACCTATTTCCACTAGGACTTTTCTCACTTGCTTCCAGTTCCTTGTGTATAGAAGCCCTCCAAGGGCAGCCAGTTACTTGAGAAGTACAAGTTCATTGATTTATATTCCAGCCACCTTCTGGAAGGGACTGTGGTCCAGCTGCACATTTGTGTATTCATTGAGCCATATTCCCTACTGCACATCTTATGCAGCCAAGAGAGTAGGATTGACAGAGAATTACGAACTGCATAGGGAGCAGGTAGGATCTTCTCATCCCGTTGATATCCATTTAAAACTACTGTTCAGTTTCAGCACTATCAATTACCATTACACACTGTTCAGAATAGAATATTTGAAATATCCTGAAACCATATTCAGGAGCTTACATGCAAAGGCATTGAACTTTAGCCTTCTCTCTTTCTCTTATTCTTTGAGTATGATCTTGCTGATCGTAAGCCCTGGAGTAAACAGTTCAAAACCAAAAAGGAACAAGAAGTTGACATGGCTGAAGGTGTATAGGAAGCAAGTTAGTAAAAAAGAAAAGGGTCAGAAGCCTAGTATTCTTGTTAACAGTAGAGTGTAGAGAGGAGGAATTACCCATGGGTCTTGGCTACCATATCTGTAACAGCAGCAGCAGTTGACAGATCAAAAACAGAACTACCAGCCTATAGGAGAAAGAATCAATGAAGCCACAGCTGAGCCAAGAGATATATTTCTCTGATGAATGATCCTGCATCTTAAGGATAAAAACTGGGCCATCTCCACTTGAGTTGCTCTCTTCGGTCATCCCACAGCTTATATTCTGTATTTTGGCTCCTGATTACATAAAGCCTAATATGACCCACTTGTGATGTTTTCTGTATGTTTTCTTAGTAAGTCTTGTCACTGGAATTACATGACTTTAGGGCCAGAACAATATTACAAATTTTGTTTTTTCAAGTCTGATATTATCTAACACGTCTATGGGCTGGGAAGTGGCCCTCCTCAAGTTCCTATCCTTCTCATAAAATGTCCAGGTCATAATAAACACTCACTATTTTATCTACCATGAGGCATATCTTCTTTACTTTTTAGAGTAAACTTTCTTTCAGTTCATTGGTTAAAACTGGCTTGCAATTCCTTCAATTTCAATGCAATTCCCAGTAACAAAATAGCTCAAATCCTTTAATTTTCTTTCCTCTTCCCTCCCTGCTTTCTTCTCTTTTAATCTCTTTCATCTCTCCATTAGATCACCCCAACAGATTGAAGGAGAGTATCCCATACACTACTGAATATAGAGCACATTTATCCTATTTAACTACAAGAGGAACAGACACAAAGTATGACAAAGTACATCGCTTAGAATAGTGTTGGAGGATCAAGCTTTTTCAAAAGTAGCTACCCACGGCTTCACTCCAGTGCCACAGAAGTGATTCTGTCTTTTGTGCTACAAAGCCACATGGTGGAGTCCTACACAGTAGCATTCACCTATTAGGGACAGGTCAAGATAACAGATGACAATCACACATACACGGAAGGTATAATATGAATCTTAATGTGGCAGAAGAAGCTTTCTTTTATTTATTTATTTATTTATTTTAATTAGTTGGAGGCTAATTACTTCACAACATTTCAGTGGGTTTTGTCATACATTGACATGAATCAGCCATGGAGTTACATGTATTCCCCATCCCGATCCCCCCTCCCACCTCCCTCTCCACCCGATTCCTCTGGGTCTTCCCAGTGCACCAGGCCGGAGCACTTGTCTCATGCATCCCACCTGGGCTGGTGATCTGTTTCACCATAGATAATATACATGCTGTTCTTTTGAAACATCCCACCCTCACCTTCTCCCACAGAGTTCACAAGTCTGTTCTGTACATCTGTGTCTCTTTTTCTGTTTTGCATATAGGGTTATCATTACCATCTTTCTAAATTCCGTATACATGTGTTAGTATGCTGTAATGTTCTTTATCTTTCTGGCTTACTTCACTCTGTATAAGGGGCTCCAGTTTCATCCATCTCATTAGGACTGATTCAAATGAATTCTTTTTAATGGCTGAGTGATATTCCATGGTGTATATGTACCACAGCTTCCTTATCCATTCGTCTGCTGATGGGCATCTCGGTTGCTTCCATGTCCTGGCTATTATAAACAGTGCTGCAATGAACAGTGGGGTGCACGTGTCTCTTTCAGATCTGGTTTCCTCAGTGTGTATGCCCAGAAGTGGGATTGCTGGGTCATATGGCAGTTCTATTTCCAGTTTTTTAAGAAATCTCCACACTGTTCTCCATAGCGGCTGTACTAGTTTGCATTCCCACCAACAGTGTAAGAGGGTTCCCTTTTCTCCACACCCTCTCCAGCATTTATTGCTTGTAGACTTTTGGATAGCAGCCATCCTGACTGGCGTGTAATGGTACCTCATTGTGGTTTTGATTTGCATTTCTCTGATAATGAGTGATGTTGAGCATCTTCTCATGTGTTTGTTAGCCATCTGTATGTCTTCTTTGGAGAAATGTCTGTTTAGTTCTTTGGCCCATTTTTTGATTGGGTCATTTATTTTTCTGGAATTGAGCTGCAGGAGTTGCTTGTATATTTTTGAGATTAATCCTTTGTCTGTTTCTTCATTTGCTATTATTTTCTCCCAATCTGAGGGCTGTCTTTTCACCTTTCTTATAGTTTCCTTTGTAGTGCAAAAGCTTTTAAGTTTCATTAGGTCCCATTTGTTTAGTTTTGCTTTTATTTCCAATATTCTGGGAGGTGGGTCATAGAGGATCTTGCTGTGATTTATGTCACAGAGTGTTTTGCCTATGTTCTCCTCTAGGAGTTTTATAGTTTCTGGTCTGACATTTAGATCTTTAATCCATTTTGAGTTTATTTTTGTGTATGGTGTTAGAAAGTGTTCTAGTTTCATTCTTTTACAAGTGGTTGACCAGTTTTCCCAGCACCACTTGTTGAAGAGGTTGTCTTTTTTCCATTGTATATCCTTGCCTCCTTTGTCAAAGATAAGGTATCCATAGGTTCGTGGATTTATCTCTGGGCTTTCTATTCTGTTCCATTGATCTATATTTCTGTCTTTGTGCCAGTACCATACTGTCTTGATAACTGTGGCTTTGTAGTAGAGTCTGAAGTCAGGCAGGTTGATTCCTCCAGTTCCATTCTTCTTTCTCAAGATTACTTTGGCTATTCGAGGATTTTTGTATTTCCATACAAATTGTGAAATTATTTGTTCTAGTTCTGTGAAAAATACTGTTGGTAGCTTGATAGGGATTGCATTGAATCTATAGATTGCTTTGGGTAGAATAGCCATTTTGACAATATTGATTCTTCCAATCCATGAACACGGTATGTTTCTCCATCTGTTTGTGTCCTCTTTGATTTCTTTCATCAGTGTTTTATAGTTTTCTATGTATAGGTCTTTTGTTTCTTTAGGTAGATATACTCCTAAGTATTTTATTCTCTTTGTTGCAATGGTGAATGGTGTTGTTTCCTTAATTTCTCTGTTTTTTCATTGTTAGTATATAGGAATGCAAGGGATTTCTGTGTGTTAATTTTATATCCTGCAACTTTACTATATTCATTGATTAGCTCTAGTAATTTTCTGGTAGAGTCTTTAGGGTTTTCTATGTAGAGGATCATGTCATCTGCAAACAGTGAGAGTTTCACTTCTTCTTTTCCTATCTGGATTCCTTTTACTTCTTTTTCTGCTCTGATTGCTGTGGCCAAAACTTCCAACACTATGTTGAATAGTAGTGGTGAGAGTGGGCACCCTTGTCTTGTTCCTGATTTCAGGGGAAATGCTTTCAATTTTTCACCATTGAGGGTGATGCTTGCTGTGGGTTTGTCATATATAGTTTTTATTATGTTGAGGTATGTTCCTTCTATTCCTGCTTTCTGGAGAGTTTTAATCATAAATGAGTGTTGAATTTTGTCAAAGCCTTTCTCTGCATCTATTGAGATAATCATATAGTTTTTATCTTTCAATTTGTTAATGTGGTGTATTACATTGATTGATTTGTGGATATTAAAGAATTCTTGCATTCCTGGGATAAAGCCCACTTGGTCATAGAACAAGCTTTCTTTTTTCAGAGAAGAAATTTGGGGATCAGAAAGAATCTACTTGGAGTGGCATTTTCATCACATAAGACTCAGACGCTATTTTCCGCCAATGTGAAGGCTCTTTGTAATAAAAAGAGGTTCAGAAAGTAATCAAATATTCCTTAAAAGTACTAACAGGGTTTCAATTTCTCAAGATATAGGTTTAAAGTCATGTCAACAGGAAGAACATACTTTCCTCTTTCAGGAAATAAACTGATTTTCTTCAACGAGCTGTATCAAGAAATGTTTGCATTTGAGAAACTGATCCCAGTCCTCAGGAGTGGAGAGTTAGAACCACAAGCAAATCATCCTTCTCACTATTGCTCTGTTCAGTCTGTCCCTACTCAGAGTCAGCAAATCTCAGGGCGGAGGAAGGAATCGACTTATCTACCTGAAATCTGGAATACTGATGTTTCCAAAACTCTCATAGACATGGAGGCTCTAGGCTCCTTTCTCATGGGTTTTCTGAAAGAACAGATTGGCTTCCCCACATTTGGGGAGAAAACCTTGAAGAGTGACACATAAAGAGGACAAGAGTAAATTGGGTAAACAGAGAGTTGTCAAGAGAGAGGGTGTATTCATGTGGATCTCCCTCCAAACACTCAAACTATGAGACAGAGACCATCTATCCCTGGTGTGTTATGAGAATGAGTTAGTGACGTAAGTTTCACAATTCTTGATCCTCTCACTTTGCACTGTCTCAGGATACCTTTCCATTATTCATGAAAAGAGTTGCCTAAACTTCCATCAGGGCTGTAATGTGTACAGTGTGGAAAAGGCAGAAATGGTACTGTTCAGGAATGGGGCAGGACCCTGATCACCATGTGGGCTCTGGCAAGGGAGCATAGAAATCATCAGTTGCTTTGTGAACCACTACATGGTTAGGACTATAAACTACTTGTTTAAGACTCAAAAAGCCTAAGGTCCACCAAGAGGTTAATAGGGCATTGAGGATCATTTCTTCTACCTAGAGATAGAGAAAGTAGGGGTCCTGCTATACTCAGAATATGGTAGACATCTTGGTTAATGACCCTGAATAAGAATTTAATTTGAGCCTATATACATATATAAAAGTTAGAGTGTAAAAATCAAGACATAGTTATCATGGTGATGAAGACCAGAAAACGAACTGATTCAGTTCAGCTCAGTTCAGTTGCTCAGTCATGTCCAGCTCTTTGCGACCCCATGGACTGCAGCACACCAGGCCTCCCTGTCCATCACCAACTCCCAGAGTTTACTCAAACTCATGTCCATTGAGTCAGTGATGCCACCCAGCCATCTCACCTTTTGTTGTCCCCTTCTTCTCCCACCCTCAATCTTTCCCAACATCAGGGTCTTTTCAAATGAGTCAGCTCTTTGCATCTGGTGGCCAAAGTATTAGAGTTTCAGCTTCAGCATCAGTCCTTCCAATGAATATTCAGGACTGATTTCCTTTAGGATGGACTGGTTGGATCTCCTTGCTGTCCAAGGGACTCTCAAGAGTCTTCTCCAGCACCACCGTTCAAAAGCATTAATTATTTGGTGCTCAGCTTTCTTTATAGTCCAACTCTCACATCCATACATGACTGCTGGAAAAACCATAGATTTGACTAGACAGACTTTGGTGGCAAAGTAATGTCTCTACTTTTTAATATGCTGTCTTCAGTTCAGTTCAGTCGCTCAGTCATATCCAACTTTTTGTGACCCCATGAACCGCAGCAGGCCAGGCTGCCCTGTCCATCACCAACTCCCGGAGTCTACCCAAACCCATGTTCATTCAGTCAGTGATGCCATCCAACCATCTTATCCTCTGTCGTCCCCTTCTCCTCCTGCCCTCAATCTTTCCCAGCATCAGGGTCTTTTCAAATGAGTCAGCTCTTCACATCAGGTGGCCAAAGTATTGGAGTTTCAGCTTCAACATCAGTCCTTCCAATGAATACCCGGGACTGTTCTCTTTTAGGATGGACTGTTTGGATCTTCTTGCAGTCCAAGGGACTCTCAAGAGTCTTCTCCAACACCACAGTTTAAAAGCATATGGTTGGTCATAACTTTTTTTCCAAGGTGCAAGCGTCTTATAATTTCATGGCTGCAGTCACCATCTGCAGTGATTTTGGAGCCCAAGAAAATAAAGTATCTCACTGTTTCCACTGTTTCCTCATCTATTTGCCATGAAGTGATGGGACCAGATGCCATGATCTTCATTTTTTTAACATTGAGTTTTAAAACAACTTCTTCACTCTCCTCTGTCACTTTCATCAAGAGGCTCTTTAGTTCTTCTTCGCTTTCTGCCATAAGTGTGGTGTCATCTGCATGTTTGAGGTTATTGATGTTTCTCCTGGCAATCTTGATTCCAGCTTGTGCTTCATCCAGTCCAGCATTTCTTATTATGTACTCTGTATGTAAGTTAAATAAGCAGGGTGACAATATACAGCCTTGACATAGTTCCTTTCCTGATTTGGAACCAATCTGTTGTTCCATGTCCAGTTCTAACTTGCTTCTTGACCTGCATCCAGATTTCTCAGGAGGCAGGTCAGGTGGTCTAGTATTCCCTTTTCTTTAAGAATTTTCCAGAGTTTGTTGTGATCCACACAGTCAAAGGCTTTGGCAGAGTCAATAAAGAAGTGGATGTTTTTCTGGAGGTAAAATTTTGTTGCTGTTGTTCAGTCACTAACTCGTGCTTGACTCTTTATGACCCCATGGACTGGAGCATGCATATATGTATCTCCAAAAGATTCCCAATAATTGAGGCCAAGAAAAGGACTGGAAACTTAAAAACAACTCAGGGTAGAACACAGAAGAATTCAAATTTTCTGGATTGATAATTACCTGATCCAATCTCAATAGATATCTTATATTTACATTCTACTTGTATAAATTTCTCTCATGTGATTCTCATAACAACCTTAGAGACGACTGATAAATTAATCCTAGGAATTAGAGATAATGGAATAGATAAGACCTTATCTCTCATCTTGCTTTTTCCTACGTCCTCACTGTTCCAGGATCTGTACTTTTCTTTTAGACTCTGCCTGTGTTGTGGGAACTTCTTAGACGCATGTCTATCCCAAGTACTTCCCTCATGCCAAGGCAGATAAAACTTGTCTTGACAGAGAAAAGAATGAAGTACATGTGCTGATCAAAGTGTCAGTGGGAATACTTGTTGCAGAGAGAGACAGACAGAGTAGTCTAGGTTTTTTCCAGTTCCTGAGACCGAACTTTCTTTTTTGTGTCCGGGTTTTATAAAATTTCTCTAATCCCTTTCTTTAACTGGAGACATTCGTATTTTTTACAACCAAGATATCCCTGACAAGGATCATATCAATCTCCCCTTCAGTGGAGCCACATGGATGCCCTGTGAACATCCACTTGTTGCTTGGAGCCAGGCTGAACCAGCCTTGTCTCTCCCATCTCGTGGAAAAAGCTAACAACATTGATATCTCTATTCCACCTCTTGCTCTCTCTCTATTTTTTTTTTTTTTTAAATCACTGACTTGTACTCTCTTCACTCTCCTGTTTTCATTGTGCACACGGGGATCCACATTTCATGGAAAATGAAAACCTCTACCTTTTCAGCCTTTCAATTTCTTACTAAATGGAAATAAGGCTGTTTTCAAAAGCCATGTTTTCACTTTCGGTTCAAAATAGAAGGTACTTACTCTCCCACACCATATGTGTCATGGGTCCCTGAGAAGGAATCTTTGTCCTCCTGGCTTCCCTCTACCACTTTGGCATTATACCACAGAACTTTCTTTTGACATATAATCCAACTGCCATCTGCATCAGTTTCTTCATACTATATATTAGGTGGCATATGCTCATGTGCTGAATTGCTCTAAAGCATCTCATCATTGTTACTCCTTTCTACAAGGCTGATGAGAAGTTTCCTAGAATTCTATTCTGCATGTTTACTGTATGTAACTGTATGCTTCAATTTTTTTTTAAGTCTTTCTACTTGGAACACCTAGGATGATGTAGTTTTCTGATTCAAGACATGAAAGATAAAAATCTGTTTCTATTCCTTATTCTTCCTTTCATGTGGAAAAAGTATCACTAGTTTTATACTCCTAGACCCTTTCTTCTCCCCTCCTGAAGTTGGATGACCTAAATGATTTATGAGTCTGGCCAAGGATATAGGCATGCCTAGATCTGTCTCTTTCTGTCCCTCTCCTTTTAGAATCTCATCGACTTTCAAAGAGCATATCTACTTTCCTAATTTCTGATCATATGAGAGGGGTCTGCCTCTCACTCCCTAGAAGAAACCTGTAGAGGTTCAAAGTTTCCTAAGCCTGGGTATCTCAGCCTAGGGTTCAAAATTACTGGACAGTAGACTTATGGGCAGATATAAGCTACATTGTCAAAAAATTTTATCAGTGATAAAGATCACCTTTTTGATTCTCACCTGTTTTAATTCTTGTCTTTCTTAATTGGCTTCAAACTGAGATTGAACAAAGGATTCTGTTTATGGGATCCCATATAAAACTCTAACACTATAATTCAGTTATTTGCAGGTAACACCCTCAACTTTATGTAACATTCAGCAATTTTTCTCTTTACCCATGCCCCTGTCATGATCTTATATTCCTTCATTTGTGTACAATCAGATCAATAACCTTGATCCAGGTGTCCTCAATCCCTTTCACTCTACCCACTTTTTCACTTAGTAATCCATTCCTACTGCTTTGCTCTGACACATCCAGCTCTGACCCATGCCAAATTTTAAATTCCATTTTTTTTTTTAAACCTCAACCTTCAAAATATCTATCTCTCCTTTTCCCTCACTTTACTCCAGGTCCACCAGGTCTGTTCTGTGGACTTTCATCCTTTCACACAGAGCCTCTATTCTATGGTTCATCAATCAACAACTCCCTGGCTTATAATTTGAACTCCTTCCACCTTGGTTCCTTAGCTGTCTACCTTAAAGCAAATAACTATCATAGATCAATCCAAACATTCACATTCTACATTCTTATACTTTAGTAGCTGTGTAGTAATGGAGAAAAACCACTATTTTCTAGATTGATGCCACCCTTGAGATAAGGCCTTAAATTTCAGCTGGATCTTCCTTGATGTCCTTTAATCTTTGAATATTTCTCTGGTCTGGGTCTCTTGAATTCACAGCTACTACAAACTACCAGATTCCTTGAACACATAATTTTCTCCCACACTCTGAATTTGACTTTATTTCTCACATCACAAAAACAATAATGGTCACTGAGAATTTCCATGAGCTTTTACCCACCCCTTTACAAATAATCAAAAAACCGTTCTTATCTCCCTCTTACTGGTCTCAAAGGAAGAAAAGAACCTGCCTGAAGTTTAGCCTTCTCCCTTAAACAGTCACTCAACCTCTAAGACTCTGACCACATCTATAGGCTCCTCTATCCAATTTCTCTTTCATTCTGGCCATTTCTTCCTAGTTTGTGAGGATAGAAATAGGCTCAAGTTTCTTCTAACTGAAAAAAAATTTTTCCTTTATCCCACCACTTTATTATCTATAAGCTATTTTCCTTTAATAAGCGAACTTATACAATGCCTCCACATACCTCTTATTCCATCTTTTCGACTCATTTCAGGCAACTATTTTTGAGTTCCTATCGTACTTAGTTGTCTAGTGACTTTGACACTAATAGCCATGCTTTCCTTGAAGCTTTTTCTTCTCCAGGGTTCCTTAATCACCTTTTTCTTCTTCTTCTTCTTTTTTTTTTTTTTTTTTTGCTTTTTTCTTTCTTCTGATTGTCCTGTACTTGCTTTGATAATTACTTATTGTACTTCCTGGCTCTCCTTCTACCATCTGCCTCTTAAGTGCTTAATGTTCCCAGAGGATTTTGTTCTCAGTCCTCTTTTTATTGTGAGTGCCTTCTCTGTGTGATTTATCTGCATTCACAACTTCATCTACTATGTATAAATATTTGGCTTCAAAAGCCTTACCTCTTACTAAGACTCTCTCCTGGTTTGTACCAGAGTTGTTCACCACACATGTCCATCTAAAATCTTTTATATGAAACTCAAATTGAGCTTTCTCCCGATAAATTCATTGTCATCAAACATAAAGCCTGAACCTTTCCCTTTATTTATTAGCTCAGTGAAAGCAGCTTAATCTATAGAGTAGTGCATACCAGAAATCTGTAAGTCATTTTTCCTCCCTTAGGCTCATATCAACTTCCACTATGACTTTCTTTCCAAGACGTATGTTCTTAATATGTCTCATTTCGGTCACCTTCTTTCCATGTTTGTTATCATTTTCCTAATTTTTGCATTAATATATCTTGCTTAGAAAATTACAGATGTTTCCTGATTGTTTTTCTGTATCTATCCTCATCTCTACACAATCCACCTGACACGAGGGAAATCTTTCTAATATACACACCTAACTATGCTACTTTCTGGCTCAAGATCACACCCTAGCTCCCACTGCCCTTAGAAAAAAATTACAAATTCTTTGAAAAAGCCTGGAAGACCAATTATTTGGCTGTGGCGAAGCCTGCTAGTCAGAATCAACATATGTTTGGTTAGCTAAATTAGAAGACTTAGCCAAGGTCACACACCTGGCAAATTGTAGGATAAGGACTGAAATTTAAGATTCTTGGACTCCACTCCCAATGCTTTCTTCATTGCTTCATCCCACCCACCCCATCATATTAGAGAAACTGAGAAGTGTCATAAGAATCTAAAAGCTATGAACAATGCTCCCAGTCACTTCCATGTTCTGAGATCTACAAGTTACTGCTTTTTTGGTAAGCCAAGGAGAGTCACCATTACCAGATGAAAACTGATCAGTTTAGGTAGAGGCCACTTCCTGATCCCTGTGAGCTCTTGGAGGTAGAAGAAGCTTCCATGATAGCTAAATATTAATTACAACTTCTACAAAACAAGGAATATGAAGTGGCTATCCCAGAAGGGACACCTTTGTCTGCAGTCAATTTCTATGCAGCCCCAAATTTTTCCTAACTTTGATTCTTTTCAAGTGTCCCACTTCTAGGTAAGACATTTTAAAACCTTAAATTACATTTATGTAAGTGGGTGGATATTGGTGATGGACAGGGAAGCCTGGTGTGACGTAATTCATGGGGTAGCAAAGAGTTAGACATGACTGAGTGACTGGACTGAACTGAACTGAACTGGGTGGGTGAGAATACTTTGTTGTGTTTGCTTGGCATTTGGATTACACGAATCACTTTCATGCCCTTAAAAAATTAAAGTGAAATTTTCAGTCCTCCTGGCCTATGAGTCTATGGAGCCATGTCATTTACTCTTTGTCTTTTACTGTCATTTACTCCATGTCATGTCAAAACTCTTTTCAGTTTTCCTTTTAGTGTTGTTTCCATGTCAGAATCTCCCCCTGGCCTCTAATTATGAAGAGAGAGAAATCTAAAGGAATCTATAAGATACAAACCATGCCACCCAGTCATCTCAGGACAGAATCAACCTAGAAAGCTCTTCCCCAAATTTTCTTAGTTCTAGCTTATTTCACAAAACTCTTGGGCTCAGTCCCATGTCGTCCACTGCCAGGGGATGCTGCCTACAACAGACGCAGCAGCAGTTCGACACCTCATAACCAGAATTGGCTGGGACCCGTTTCTCAGCTTTTTGACCTGAGACAGGGACAGTAGTGCCAGCATGTTCACGGAGGTGTGGGAGTGCAGTCACTAACGCAGCAGGAGCCAGCAGCAGACTCCAGCCATAAGGGCAGGTTTTGCGAAAGAGCCTGGAGGTGTCTGCTGCACCTCACACTAATTTTTTTTCTCTCATAAAGAAGTTGGTGTAAAGTCATTTAATCACTGAGTGTTAAGTGAACACCTAATTATGTTAGGCTGGTGAGTTCTCGGCTCCCAGGGGCTGGTAGAGTTTGTTTTTTCATCCTTCTTTAGAGTACCCACTTTGCCTTTTTCTCCTAAAACTCAGCTATGTGTTTCTTTTAGGCTACTTTTTAAGAAAGCTATATTGAAGAAAATAATTATTCAATGCTGAATCAAATAATGGGAATAGTCTTCAAAGTTTTCAAAAACTGTTTAAAAAATGAAAACTGTGATACAGTAGGTGAATGAGAGTTCTGGAATATAAAGAATACAGATTTAAATTCCACCTTCACCATTTGCTAGCCACTTGCCCTGGGCAAATTACTCAAATTTTCTGAACCATAGTTTCTGAAAAATGAAGTTCTTATAAGAACTTTTATCTTCACCCACCTGGCCAGCAAGTTTGGAATTCCTGCAGGCTCATTTCTAAGCCTTCCAGTCTTATTTATGTTTTATTCCTTGGTGATCTCAATCATGCCTATGATTTTAATTGCTATTCTTGTAAAGTCACCTCAGAAATGTCTGTCTTTGACATATCTCTCTCCTCTGATCTGCTGATAAGTCTTATGACCTATCTGATAATTCCACTTGGATGCCACCTCAGCCTCTCTCCTGTCCAATATGGGCTTCTTCAAGGACTCTCTATCACAAGATATGACTTCAGCATCCATGCCATTCCATAAGCCAAAACCTTTGGCATTATCTTTGACTGTTTCTTCTCCATGTCCCCAATATTCAATCAGTCAGCAACTCTACCAAGTTACCTCCTAGTAATTATTGAAATGTACAATTTTCCCATCTCCTTGAATGCCACACTATTACAAGCTACTATCATTTCTCACCTGTAGCATCATCCAAACTGACTTCCCTGTATGCACCATTGCCAACTTTCTCCAATCCATTTTCCTTTTAACATCCAAAATAATCCTGAAAAACAAAAATGTAACTCTGTTACTGTCGTCTACTAAAAACAGTTACATGACTCTTCATTGCCTTCATGATGGAGGCCAAAATCCCTTCCAAGGCCCACAGATTTTTCTTGTGGGAGTAAATTAATTTATTTATTTTAATTGGAGGCAAATTACTTTACCATATTGTAGTGGCTTTTGCCATACATTCACATGAATCAGCCATGGGTGTACATGTGTCCCCTATCCTGAACTCCCTTCCCACTTCCCTCCCCATCCCATCCCTCAGGGTCGTCCCAGTTCACCAGCCCTGAGCACCCTGTCTCATGCATCGAACCTAGACTGGAGATCTATTTCACATATGGTAATATACATGTTTCAATGCTATTCTCTTAAATCATCCCACCCTTACCTTCTCCCACAGAGTCCAAAAGTCTATTCTTTACATCTGTGTCTCTTTTTCTGTCTCGCATATAGGCTCATTATTACCATCTTTCTAAATTCCATATATATGCATTAGTATACTATATTGGTGTCTATCTTTCTGGCTTACTTCACTCTGTATAATAGGCTCCAATTTCATCCACCTCAATAGAACTAATTCAAATGCATTCTTTTTAATAGCTGAGTAATATTCCATGGTGTATATGTACAACAGCTTTCTTATCCATTCATCTACCAATAGACACCTAGGTTGCTTCCATGTCCTAACTATCGTAAACAGTGCTGCGATGAACATTGGGGTATACATGTCTCTTTCAATTCTAGTTTCCTTGGTGTGTATGCCCAACAGTGGGATTGCTGGGTCATATGGCAGTTCTATTTCCATTTTTTTTGTCCTCCACAGTGGCTGTACTAGTTTGCATTCCCACCAACAGTGTAAGAGGGTTCCCGTTTCTCCACACCTTCTCCAGCATTTATTGTTTGTAGACTTTTTGATAGTGGTCATTCTGACCAGTGTGAGATGGTACCTCATTGTGGTTTTGATTTGCATTTCTCTGATAATGAGTGATGCTGAGCATCTTTTCATATGTTTGCTAGCCATCTGTATGTCTTCTTTGGAGAAATGTCTGTTTAGTTCTTTGGCCCATTTTTTGATTGGGTCATTTATTTTTCTGGTATTGAGTTGCATGAGTGGCTTGTATATTTTTGAGATCAATTCTTTATCAGTTGCTTCATTTGCTATTATTTTCTCCCATTCTGAAGGCTGTCTTTTCACCTTGCTTATAGTTTCCTTCACTGTGTAAAAGCTTTTAAGTTTAATTAGGTCCCATTAGTTTATTTTTGCTTTTATTTCCATTACTCTGGGAGGTGGGTCATAGAGGATATTGCTATGATTTATGTCAGAGTGTTTTACCTATGTTTTCCTCTAGGAGTTTTATAGTTTCTGGTCTTACATTTAGATCTTTAATCCATTCTGAGTTTATTTTGGTGTATGGTGTTAGAAAGTATTCTAGTTTCTTTTTTTTTTTTTTTTTACAAGTGGTTGACCAGTTTTCCCAGCATCACTTGTTAAAGAGATTGTCTGTTCTCCATTGTATATTCTTGCAAGGCTCACAAATTCTGATCTCTGTTTATCTCTTGGGTTTTACTTGCCAATTTGCCCTTCATTACTCCATGAACTCTAGTTTCATTGGATTTTTTAAAAGTGGATCTTGTTTTTTCCTGCCACAGGGTTTTTGCACACACAATTTTCTTTGCCTCGAGCACTACTCCAACTCTCAATGCTACTGAATACAAACACACATCTTCTCATATTTACAGTTAGTTTCTACCCATCTCAGATAACAAGAGTTCCAACAGTATTTCCTCCAGAAAGCCCCCTGACCCAAGCTTTCCCATACATTTGTGTAGCTTGCACCATACACAAGAGCATCTGGTTGAGGGGCAAGTTATGAATGCAAGTAATCCACACTCCATTCTCTAATCCTTATATTCTGGCTCAGAACCACATGTCCTAGACATCTATGTTTAATCCTTTCAAAGGTGTCGTGAGTGCTAGTCATCAGCATCTGTCTTACATCCTTTGTTGTTTAGTTGCTAAGTTGTGTCTGACTCTTTGCAACCTCATGCACTATAGCCTGCCAAGCTTCTTTGTCCATGGGATTTCCCAGGCAAGAATCCTGGAGTACGTTGCCATTTCCTTCTCCAGGGGATCTTCCCCATGCAGGGATCAAACCCACATCTCTTGCTTGGCAGGCAGATTCTTTACCACTGAGTCACCTGAGAAGCCCTCATACAACTAGGTCAAAGCTCTGTGTTTCTTAGAGACAAAGATGTAGAGAACAAATGTATGGACACCAGGGTGGGGACAAGTGGGGGTAGGATGAATTGGGAGATTGGGATTGACATGTTTATGCTATTGTTATTATGCATAAAATAGATAACGAATGAGAACCTACTGTGTAGCTCAAGGAACTCTACTCAGTGTTCTGTGGTGAATTAAATGGGAAGGAAATCCTAAAAAGAATGGGTATATGTATAGCTGATTGACTTTGCTGTGCAGTAGAAACTAACACAATGTCAAAAAGCAACTATACTCCAATAACAATTAATTTTTAAAAAGTTCTATATTTCTTGCTACCATAATATCATTCATAGTACTTCACACAATTCCAATTTTATATTTACTTGTATATGCATATGTGCATGCTCAAATGCTAAGTCATGTCCAACTCTTTGCAACCCCATGGACTGTAGCCCACTAGGTTCCTCTGTCCATGGGATACTGGAGGGGGTTGCCATTTCCTCCTCCAGAGGATCATCCCAACCCAAGGATCAAACCCATGTCTCCTGTGTCTCCTGCCTTGGCTGGCAGATTCCTTACCACTGAGCCACCTGGAAGCCCATTTACTTATATAAGGGTATGTTTTTAATGTCTGTTTTAGCTCCCAGGAACTATCTTTCATTTAGTCACCATTTTATTCATTGACTAATATAATCTCTGACATCTAGTAAGTGTTCAATAAATATGTGTGGAATGAATTAATGATGAATGACAAGATTACCATGAGGGTAAAATTTTGTTTGTGAAAGCAGCACATTTTTGCCTAAAACCAAGGAAATACTCAAATGAGTATTTGTTTAAAAATGAAACAAATATTAGATGACATGGCACTCAAATATTAAATGACTCAGTTGGGGTCACAGCAATACAAAGTGGGCAGTGTGAGGTCAGACCTTCAAGGTGATCACTCAGTATTTGGAGAAGCTCTGGGAGTATGTCCACAAGGGTCTTTGGAGCATGAACATGTTTATTTGGGACTTGAGACCCCTGTAATTTTTGTCCAGTATTATGTCCAAGGCAACAAACTGGGAAGAGTGGGCTTCAGGGACTATCTGCTTGCTCTCTACCCTTAAAATATGGTCAGATAAAGCTAGTCATTTGATTGGTACCACTTAGAAAAATTAAACCAAAGGCAGGAGTCCAGTAAGACCTCAGTTGCCATCTCAGATAAAAATCATTACGATCATCATGACTTGCGTATATTGAGTACTTTTGTGACAGGCATTATGGTAAGTGTTCTACATGCATTATTCATTTCACCTACAACAATCTTATGATGTATTAAGTTGAGTTATATGAAGTTGTCAATATCTGACCCATTTGCCCCACCAAAATGGTAATTTTATATGTTTCAATCTAACAGATACATTACCTCCATTTTAAACATGAGTGTTTGGGCTGTGAGAGCTGGACCATAAAGAAGGCGAAAGCCTGAAGAATTGATGCCTTCAAACTATGGTGCTGCAGAAGACTCCTGAAAGTCCCTTAGACAGCAAGGAGATCACACCACTCAATCTTAAGGAAAATAAACCCTGAATACTCGTTGTAAGGACTGATGCTAAAGCTGAAACTCCGTATTTTGGTCATCTGATGTGAACAGCTGACTCATTGGAAAAGTCCCTGATGCTGGGAAAGATTGAGGGCAGAAGAAGAGGGCGTCAGAGGATGAGATGGCTGGTTGGCATCACCAAATGGACATGCACTTGGGCAAACTCTGGGAGATGGTGAGGGACGGGGAAGCCTGGCATGCTGCAGTCCATGGGATCGCAAAGAGTTGGACATGACTGGGCAACTGAATAACAGCAATCTGAAATTTCAAGAGCCAGGATTAGAATCCAGGTAAGCTTCTAGGACTAGATGGTGAACAGTCCTGACTTGTCTCCTGAGGAGCAAGTCATAGACAGGAACTAGAAACCAAGAATCATTATTATTCTATTTTAATCTTCATGGCTTCTCCATATTTATTGTTTCAGTTCCACCAACTGTCTTTGTGGTGATTCATGGTAAAACTCTATACAATAGAGTGGACTGTGTGCATCTTTTTTCAGGAAGTCTTAAACCCTACTTCCTATCCAAGTGTGGACCTGGATAGAATTTCTGACAAGAACCAACACCCAGAGCATCTGCACCCATGTTCTTTCTACAACATCAGCTGCTGGGAAATATGAAGTCCTTCTTAGGTCTTTGCCTTGGCCAGGTCAGAACCTTATCACAAGCAACACAGAACTGGCAGGAACTTTACAGGTCCCATGCTCGAGGTATCTCTTTTTAAAATGAGAAAGTTAATTAAACAAGCATTTACTGAGCATCTACTAGAAGCCAGGGGCTATGATAGCTCTCGGTGCCAAAGGTGTGAACCAGAGAGATACAGCTCCCTGTGGAGTTTACAAATGGATCAGAGGAAGAGTGATCAAAGGCAAGGCTCTGCAGTACAATTATAACAGTGAAGATGGCCAGGTATGGAAATTTCCTGAGGAATTGACTTGAGTGGTATGAACAAACTAGGCTAACAGAAAGTAGCTGCTTAAGTGAAGTGGTCTGCTCAGGGTCACTTCATTAGCTGTATAATACAGCACAACTTACAAGCCTCTCTGCCTCAGCAGTAAACAGAATAATGTTTGTTAATTGATAGACTTGTGAGTGTAAATGGGCATGTATACATAAAACATTTAATGCACAATAGCTGCTTAATTAGTGTGTGTTTCCTTCCCACAGTTTTCCTGGTCCAGAATATTTTCTGCTATATGATATTGTGTTTATTAGGACACAGAGCCCTTCAGGGTCAATAATTTCACTCTGTTTTGATATCTGTTTAACTTGTGGCAATGCTGCAGACTGGGCAGCATGATTGGAAAATTATGGCCTTTCTCATTACTGGGCCAGGAGCTTTATGTCACAGCCAGGGGCTGACTGCATTCTGTTTTTCATTATAGGCTTGTTCATGTTTTCACGTGATCAAAACTAGTTATAACTAACTTACAGAGTAGAAAAACTCATATTTTTTCTGGCATGTCCACTTTGCCAGAGCACTTTAGAATTACATAATGGCCAGTTAGGTAGAGAGGTACTGCTTGGAGGGGGGAGCTTTTTATCACTAATATGCTAATTATCACTATAAATAATTTTATCATAACAAAAGCTATTGATACTTATTATATAATTATAATTCTTACATTATAAGGTTGTTATTATATTAATAGTTATTAATGAATATGTCTTCCACACACCAGTCACTACTCTAGGGTCATCACAGGGAAAGTTCTGTGTGATTTCCTATGGGATCTAACAGTATTCTGTAGGTGATAGGAACCCTTTGAAGTTTATGGCAAAGTAGTGATATGACCACATTTTAGAATAGGAAGATCCTTGAGAGAATGAAGAGAACACTTTGGATACATGGATGAGAGGTGTGGAGATGAGGTAAGAGTCCAGGAGAGAAGACAAGAACCAATTTAGGGGCAAAATCACCAAGACTGGATGAAT
Source organism: Cervus elaphus (assembly GCF_910594005.1). Taxonomy (NCBI): domain Eukaryota; kingdom Metazoa; phylum Chordata; class Mammalia; order Artiodactyla; family Cervidae; genus Cervus; species Cervus elaphus. The sequence continues at coordinate 60,420,716 of NC_057828.1, forward strand.
GAATGATAGGGGAAGGGACCGGGTGGAAACTCCACAAACCAAGAAGCAGAATTAATAAAGAAAGGCAGATTGATCCTAGAGAAGGTTGAGACTTGCAAGCTCAGTTTAGAAACTACTCAGTTTAAGGTGACATTTGCATAAGTGCAATAGTTTAAGCCCCATAACTGGATGAAAGCCCCAGGAACAGTGGATAGAGTGAGAAAATGAGAGAGCTGTTCCCTGGGGAACAGCAATATTTGAAAAGCTAACAGAGAAAGAACTTGTAAAGGAGAGGGAGAAGTGGTGTAGGAAGACGTCAGAACAGTATTTTGGTGTTTATAATTTTATATATGTAAAATTATATACATATCAGATATATCCACATATGCACTCTTTTTGCTTCTGCAAGAATGTAAGCTCTATGAGGGTATGAACTTTTTCTATATCTCTATATAACTATTTCTATAGCTTAGGATAGTACTGGGCATCTAATATGTAATTATTGACTGAATAAAGGGATGAATATCTAATGCAGCTATGAAAGTACATCCCAGAATCTGAAACAAAAGAGAAAGAACTAAACAGAAACTAATGTCAGATAACTATCCTCTAGTAGGTATGTCTGTGACAACATTTCCTCTGTCCCCTAATGTACACAGTGTCAACATGAAACAAGTCTGGTTATTGTCCATAATAAGCAGGCACTTAAGTTGAGTAGACCTATTAAATAATTAGTGAATGAGTGAGTTTATGGACAAGTACTAGTGGTCTTTAAATGAAAACTCTTTAATTGGTTAATAAATCTGTATAACCTTGCCTGGAGGCATGGATGTTTCCTACTCCCACCCCCCCATCATTGATCATTTCCTCTACCATTATGTGTCTTTTTTCTCCACGACTCTCCCTGATTGGACCAGCCACTGGAGGCTTGGCTTAGCTGCTTGCTCACTTCCTCACTGAAAGAAATTTCTCATTTTATTGCTCAGGAATTTCCCACTCAGGAGCCTTCTCCCTCCTATACTAACATCTCTCCCCTTCAGAGTTTAAAGAAACTCAGAGATCTTAGCAAAGGACATAGACCTGTAATTAGGGCTACACCTGCTACATCCAAGTAACTGAGACTAGCTAGAGACTTAAGCCATCTGTTTAATATCAATTCAAACAGATTCTAACACCAACGTGTTATGGGAGTTTTTGCCTATTATATGTCCATTAGTCAGAAATTACCTATATGGGAATTGATATTACAATATTGGGGCTTCCTAGGTGGCTCAATGGTAAACAAACAACTTGTCTGCCAATGCAGGAGACTCCGGAGATGTGGGTTTGATCCCTGGGTTAGAAAAATCCTTAGGAGTAGAAAATGGCAACCCACTCCAGTATTCTTGCCTGGAAGATTCCATGGACAGAGGACCTGGTGGGCTGCAGTCCATGGGGTCACGAAGAGCCAGACATGACGGAACACACACATGCACACTACCTCGTTGACTCTAATAAGACACCAAAAAGATATGACAAATATTATCAACCCATTTTCCAGTGCAGAAAGAAGTGGGTTGCTGAGAATCTAGTTGTAAGAGTAAGTCAGGCCTCCTGACACTTGACTTGTGGGTCTCTTCTTTATGGCCACTGTTGACTGAGGTCTCAAGTCCCAGTGGGGAAGAAAAGAAGAGCAAAGTCAATACCATTGATTTCTTGGCAAGGCCTCTGCCTCTGTAGGCTTTCCCTCAAGCAAATCCCTGCAAGCGAAGTCTCACTGGACTACCCCACCAATTTGAAAAGTACGATATGCATGAGGATACATGAACTCAAAGATGAAACCAGCATAAGTGATGATCACGCTACAGTCACAGACTGAAGTATCTGTTCTTTTGTTAGACAAAAAGTCGATAGAGTCATGATTGACCTCATTCACAACAGTCAGCTAGCCCTATGTGATTACTCCCATGATAACAAAGAAAATATAGAAATCAGATACAATGTTTTGATATCTCCCCAAACAGGAGAATTAAGATGCTTTATGTATCTTTTTCCTGTATACAGAGAAAAGAATTAGAATAGTTTACTCAACTAGCATGTATTAAATACAAACAAGTAAGCGGCATTAAAGTAAACTGTGTGAAAGAGAAGGAATACTGGGAAGGTATGATTTTCTTTTGACAGCATTTCTGAGAGCAGGCAGAGAAACAAGAAATGCCATCAAAACCCCTTGTGGAAGGAGCAAACTATTAAAGTATAAGATGCATCAATAAGAAAGGATGAGATGTAAAAAAGTTCATTCATTTTACAATTATTTCCTGGGCTCCTATAACATCCCCAAATCTGTGAAGCACAGGACAAAGGTACTACCATTGAAAGATCTTAAAAATTATCACAGAAGATAGGATATACACATTAAAACTAAATAAAAATATGTGCAGTATCATATTATTTGTTGAGTGGGTGGTAAAGCAGTTTGTGTGACTTTTAACAGAGGAGGAGGAGGAAGTTACTCTGGATTGATGAAGTTGTAGAAAGCCCCATGGAGGCGGCAGGAATGGTTCAGGTATCAGACAAAGCGTTAAAGTTTTAAATGGAAGCAACCTAGATGCCCATCAGCAGATGAATGGATAAGGAAGCTGTGGTACATATACACCATGGAATATTACTCAGCCATTAAAAAGAATTCATTTGAATCAGTCCTAATGAGATGGATGAAACTGGAGCCCCTTATACAGAGTGAAGTAAGCCAGAAAGATAAAGAACATTACAGCATACTAACACATATATATGGAATTTAGAAAGATGGTAACGATAACCCTATATGCAAAACAGAAAAAGAGACACAGAAATACAGAACAGACTTTTGAACTCTGTGGGAGAATGTGAGGGTGGGATATTTCAAAAGAACAGCATGTATACTATCTATGGTGAAACAGATCCCCAGCCCAGGTGGGATGCATGAGACAAGTGCTCGGGCCTGGTGCACTGGGAAGACCCGGAGGAATCGGGTGGAGGGGGAGGTGGGAGGGGGGATTGGGATGGGGAATGCGTGTAAATCTATGGCTGATTCATATCAATGTATGACAAAAAAAAATAATAAATTAATAAAAAATAAATAAATAAAAAAATAAATAAAATAAATGTGAAGGGGAAACTCATTCCAGGCAAACGTGACCATGCAAATAAACTCACGTAGATAAGAAAGCAGATGGCAGGTGGGTTATACAATAATGCTTGCTACTATAATGAATGTGCAACAAACTCAGCGGCTAAACAAAATTAAAGTTTACTCCTTTTTTTGTATAGAGTCAAACTCAGAGGTTCCCAGTGAGTTGAGGGAGCTTCTGTCCAGTTATTTGAGGACCTGACTCTTCATCTTGTGGTTCTGTTCCTAGGTGTGTAGAGTTCTCTCCCTTTAGCTGATGGGTGGGAAAGAGGAGTGAGGAGGACTGATTGAACATGGAAAATTTTAACAGAGCAGAAGCAGGTGTGACAGATACACCTCACTTTCACCCACATCCCTTTGGTTAGAACTCAGTCCAAACATCACAGCTAACTGCAAGGGAGGAAATGTGATGTGTCCAGGAGGACATGGCAGTGACTGTGACAAACACAAAGCAGTCTCTGCCACAGTGTGTTTGGAAGAAAGTACACCTAATTGGCTATGGTTTTTCCAGTGGTCATGTATGGATGTCAGAGATGGACTATAAAGAAAGCTGAGCGCAGAGGAATCGATGCTTTGAACTGTTGGAGAAGACTCTTGAGGGTCCCTTGGGCTGCAAGGAGATCCAACCAGTCCATCCTAAAGGAAATCAGTCCTGAATGTTTATTGGAAGGACTGATGTTGAAGCTGAAATTCCAATACTTTGGCCACTTGATTCGAATAACTGACTCATTTGAAAGAGACCCTGATGCTGGGAAAGATTGAAGGCGGGAGGAGAAGGGGATGACAGAGGATGAGATGGTTGGATGGCATCACCGATTCAATGGACATGAGTTTGAGTAAACTGGAGGAGTTGGTGATGGACAGGGAGGCCTGGCATGCTGCAATCCATGGGGTCACAAAGAGTCAGACACGACTGAGCTACTGAACTGAACTGAACACCTAATTGGCTGGTGCAGAGGAGGCTAGAGAAATAGATGAAATTAAAGATGGAAAAGTGTAAGACACAAGATTGCTCTCAAGGAGCTTAGAGAGGAAGAACGGGCACACATAAAAGGTTTGAAAAAAAATGAGCTTGATTCTCCTTGGGGTGATGCATAAAATAGATGGGAAGGGGATTTATGGTGTTGAGAGGTTGCTCAGAGTGGCATGACTGGGGAAGGTTTTGAGGAAGATGTAGAACAATGCTGGGCCTTTACGGATAGAAACAGAGGGGATTCAGAGAGAAAGTACCAAGTGGAAATCTCAGGTGGGACAGGTATAAAGAAGAGAGAGTAAGCATTAGTACACATGAAGAAGGTAGAAAAAGAATATGAACAAGAGCAGCAAGATAATTATAAAGAGGCGGAGGTTGGGGGGGGAGAGATAGAAATTTTAAAAAATGGCATTTATCAATGAGAGTCCTTATGGCATTGGGAGCAGTTCTTTATTTATAGGACTGCCATACATCACAGGACTTTTTTCATCTCTAAACCCCACCCATCAAGTGCTCATCCTGTCCCTAAGTGATAGTAAATTCCCCCATGCTTCCAAACCTCCCTCCTGGAGGTAGGGATAGAGCAGTAGTGCCTCTATTAAAGGTATTTGCCAGAGAATAAAAAGAGATGAGGTCAGAAAAGTGGTCAGGAAGCCTTTGGTCTCTGGTCCTGATGTGAGGCTATGGAGGTTAAAGGAGAGAAAATAGCCAACAGGAAGCTACTGAGGGCTTTAAATTGAGACTGTGCTGAAAATAGTGTTCAAATCTGTTACCTCTAGGCTGGATGTCCAAGATGGTGGCACCACTAATTGGAAACTGTGCTTCAAATTCAACTTGAGGCATAACTCACAAAGGACTTATACCCAAATCAAGCCGATTAATCCAAATGTCACATATAGGCATTCAAATATTAAACAATAAATTCCTGAAAATTCAGGATGCTCCTAAATTAAGACCACTAAATCAGTCTCCGACCTCCTGAGGCTAGAATGGTATGTAGATGGAACTTCCCCTAATGAAAGAAATCAATCTGGCAAGAAACCAGAGAAGTTAAAGTAATTTGAAAGTGTCTATATTTCCTATCCACCCGGCCTTATTTCGTGAATGTTTCCACTTTTTAGAGAGCCAATGCAGTTATCTCAGACATGTCAGGTCCTTCAGTACAGATATATCTTGTCCTGATTCCAAAATCACTGAAAATGGTTCTCTCCCAAATAATAGGATTGCTGATTTGCCAAGCTACACTTCCGTACCTATATCCTCTGCTCCTTGAATGGCCCTTAAAATAAGAGTTTTTAGCTGAAGAGCATGCTGAGTGAAACAGAACTAATCTCATTGGCTAGGAATGCCTGCTGCCCCACGATCACAGAGCCTGGTCTGGCCCTCGGGACAATCAGGGAGGTCGGTCAGATGTACCTGCAGTCCTGATGGGAAATGTCACTCAGAAATGCCTCACCTGCAAGAGAAACATCTCAAAAAGGATGTTTGAAAATAACCATGATGAAACCCACAGACAGCACACTTAGAAGGTTTTAAAGGGGCAAAACACAGGTTCATACAAAAACAATTCTAAGGGAATCTCATAAAAGGAAGCAGACGATAATTTTCCCAAACTACCTGAATTCTTTTAAAATCACTGGCAACTTTTCTGCCATGATATTACTGAAACCAAATATCATGTAGAAGTACAGGTTTCCTCTCATGAAAATTCAGACACCCCAAGGAGGGTTCTGATGTAATTATTGGAACAAAGTAAATGACTTCAATAGATTATTTTCCTCCTCCTTTTTTTTTTTTTTTGCAAGGAAGAGTGCTCATTGAAGGAATGGGGTTTTGATTGAGGAAGACACAGATAGGTAGCCGACACATGCACAACTTTGAGGTTTAGGGTGTTAGAAAGGTTTGCTCTTTAGGAAAAAAGAAAAGCAGGTTTTAGGAGAGAGATGGAGAAAGGAAAAGGAGCTCCTCATTCACAAATAATTAAATAATCGAAGGGAATTATTTTCACTTTAAGACAAGGGATAACTACCATTCTTTCAACTCACAAATATTTCTGAAATGTTCACTTGGCACCAGGAAGTGCCAGGTACGAAGTATCCAACAGTAAGCAACACAAAGAAACAAAGAAAAAACTTCGAACTTCATTTGAAAACAGAAGAAGGGATTTCATCAAACGGGAAAATCAGCATCTTCTCTGGAGAGTAGCGGAAGTTGGAGAGGAACACAAAGGTTGGTCGTGTGAGAAGGAACAAATGCTTTTGGGAACAGATACAGCAGGGGTGAAAGTAAGGAAGCTAAGGTCAGATGACTGTGACCTTCTCAATAGGGTTGGAGATATTGGCTGAAAGTGGTTTGAAATGGAAGAGAACAGAGAAGGTGTGGAATACAGGAAATGTGTTCTTTATCTTGATAAGTCTACTAATTTGCCTGCTTTTTGTCCACTAGTGGTATACGGTATTATATGCAGCCTGGTTTCAATGAAATGATGAACAAACGTTTGATAAAATCCTGATGATCAGTCTGATACATTCACTTACTTAAACCTTCTATGATATTACAACACTCTGCCTATTGCTCCTTTTGGTTTTAGTAGCCTGTGTACTTTTTGATCTTGTAAGAGATCATCTAGGAATCTCTTTAGAATCAATTAATCAGTCATCAGTATTAAGAAATGGCTATTGGACACCTGAGGAATTACACTTTAAAGGTCAATAGCAACTTTACAGGAAAATTCAGACCTGTTCACTCCACTCTAACTATATGGACAGACTTCTTTGCTTTTCATCAAATATTTTGAGTACTCCCACCTCAGGGAGTTTGCCATTGTTTCCTCTAAAAATCTTCCCAGAGAGACATACAACTTACTCTTTTACCTCCTCTTCCATCAATTTTTTTTGTTCAAATGTTACCATTTCAGCAACACCAGGCCTGAAATCTCTTTTAAAATTGCAGCCTTACAGCATTCCCATCCTTCTTCCCCTCCTCTATTTTTCCACAGCACTCACTACCTACGACACACTATATAATTTACTTTTAAAATTATATATATCTCTCCATCTCCAGCCAAGAATGAAAGCTCTGTGAATGTGTATATATATTTTTGTTTTCTTTATTTTTACTTCTCTATTTCAGTGCCTGATGTGGAATAAATTATTTGCTGGGTGAATGAATGAAAATTATGGTTCATTCTATCTCTGAAAAAGTGAGTCTAATAAAGAAACTTCTTGAAGAACTTCCAGCCTCTGAGTTTTTGGTAATTGGTTCTAGAGTGGGATTATAAACAATATAGTTAATAAATATCTAATGTCATACCTATATTGAGAAATCTCATCAACAGAACCAAAGGTGGCCTAGAAAGAAGGAAGGAAGAGGGGAGGAGGAGACACGGTGAAAGAGAAATGGAGAGACAAAACTACTGAGAAGTGAATGTGCAATGAGAAAGATAGTACATGGTTAAAAGCAAGAGAAGACTGAGCATGTGAGGAAGTGACAAAGGGCTGTCCTCTGCCATTTTCTCACCTTTCATGTCACTGAGGAAGTGGGGGAAGAGGGCATGCCACATCTGGGCTGGAAACTTCCACTTGCCAGTTCCTCTTGCCATCTTCATTGTGGGAGGCAGTGTCTGTTCTGATAGCTATGCTTTCACTGAACTTGGCAAGATCAGGTGAATTAATTACCCTTTGAGCCAACTGCTCACAGGAGACTGCTCAGAGAATTAAATTCATTTGAGAGTGCATTATTTACAGACAACATGCTCCTCTGAAGGGACTGTTAGGATGCTTAAGAGTTGTTTTTATTAGGTTTTGTATTCAAGACTTTGAATTTTAGCTCTGTGCTTTCTAAATAGGAGCAAAGCTTCAAATTACGTCAAATGAGATTTCATATACAAATACTAGCTTTTTATCCAATGCAGTGCATTTAGTACATAAAGCAAGGTTAACTTTTACTTTCCTGGAGACTTTAAAACTCCCTCGGCCCCCGTTATGTTCCAACAAAACATAAATTGTAAAATCTACAGTTGTTTTAGTGTATATAGCCCTTCCACGTCACCTTCAAAAAGGAAATCTTTTCTGTAGTTTCTGTAGAGCTTTTTCCTTTGATGACTTTGCATCAAGGCAGATTTTAAATCAGACAAGGCTTATCAAGTTTGTTTAATCAGTACTGCAGTTGACACCACTGTTTGGTACCACACCAATTCTTGAAGCAGAGTATAGCTCTCCACTTTACTTTGGAGGGTTATGTGTAAGCTTTATGTAGTGTTAAGAAAAGAGTTTTAGGGTTTTACAGTTCAAAATTTGAATCCAATCTTATAATTCACTATAACCTTGAATATAGTCACCCCTAGAATGGATAATCTATATCACATAACATTAGGAGTATTAAAATCCATAAAGTGCCTAGTATGGCCTGTCACACATGTGGGTTTCAATGGGAAGTAATTTCAGCACACCTCTCCCTTCTCATCCTGTATGACATTTTTGTCTTACTCAAAGCTGCCATAGATACTGGGTTCTACAAATCCCTGCTTCTTTTCAAATGCAGTGTGATCTCATTCAAAGTACATGAGTGGAACTGGAAAGCTGACTTGGTATAGTTCTACGAAAATGTTCTCATCAGACAGTGAGTCACTGAAGCTATAGTTTAGGAAAAAACTCCCACCTAGCAAGAGACAATCCCTGTTTTGCTTTCCTTTTTAAGTAAATATAACCTTATAAATTTGGCCTTATAAATATAAGGTGGTAAAGTTGGCCAAAAATTTTGTTTGGTTTTTTCTGCAACATCTTATGGAAAAATCTGAATGAACTTTTTTGCCAACCAAATACCATATGATCCAGCAACCCCACTCTTAAGCATATATTCAGAAAAGATGAGGGCTTCCCATGTGGTTCAGTGGTGAAAGAACTTACCTGCAAAGGCAGGAGTCACAGGAGACCTGGTTTCGATTTCTGGTTCTAGAAGAACCCCTGGAGGAGGGCATGGCAACATACTCCAGTATTCTTGCCTGGAGAATCCCATGGACAGAGGAGCCTGGCGGGCTGCAGTCCTTAGGGTTACAAAGAGTCAGACACAACAGAGCATGCACCCATACCAGAAAAGATGAAAACTCTAATTCAAATAGATGCATGCAGCCCAATGTCCACAGCAGCACGGTTTACAATAGCCAAGACATACAAGCATCCTAAATGCCCATCAACAGATGAATGAATAAAGAAAACGTGGTACCTATATGCAATGAAATACAACTCAGTCATCAAAAAGAACGAAGTAAGGCCATTTGAAGCCACATAGATGGGTCTAGAGATTATCGTACTAAGTGCAGTAAGTCAGATATAGAAAGACAAATATTGTGTGATATCTCTTACAGATAGAATCTAAGAAAATGGTACAAATAAGCTTATTTACAAAATAGGAATAGACTCACAGACACAGAAAGCAAATTTATGGTTACCAAAGGGCAAAGAGGGGAGGCAAGGGATACATTAGGAGCCTGGGATTAGTAAACACACACTACTATATAGAAAATAGACAAACAAAAAGGGTCAACTGTATAGTACAGGGAAGTAAAGTCTATGTTTTCTATGTTTGGGGATAACCTATAATAGAAAAGAATCTGAAAAAGAGTAGATGGATGGGTATAGGTAACTAAGTTACTTTGCTGTACACATTAAACTAACAAAACATAGGAAGTCAAAACTACTTCAATTAGAAAAAAACTACAATCATCTCTTCAGTTGAAGAGGACATCCCTATTTAACCCAACTATTAAGTTTTATCTAATTATTTCTATTTATAGTTTTTCAGTTCAGATCAGTCACTCAGTCATGTCAGACTCTTTGCAACCCCATGGACTGCAGCACACAAGGCCTCCCTGTCCATCACCGGCTCCCGGAGTTGACTCAAACTCATGTCCATTGAGTTGGTGATGCCATCCAACCATCTCATCCTCTGTCATTCCCTTCTCCTCCTGCTTTCAATCTTTCCCACCATCAGGGTCTTTTCCAATGAGTCAGTTTTTCACATCAGGTGGCCAAAGTATTGGAGTTTCAACTTCAACATCAGTCCTTCCAATGAACATTCAGGACTGACTTCCTTTAGGATGGACTGGTTGGATCTCCTTGCAGCTTAAAGGACTCTCAAGAGTCTTCTCCAACACCACAGTTCAAAAGCATCAATTCTTCAGCGCTCAGCTTTCTTTATAGTCCAACTCTCACATCTGTACATGACCATTGGAAAAACCATAGCCTTGACCTATTAATAATTCCTTTTAGAAACTGCTTAGACTTTTTGTAGCATCTTGTTCTTGTATATTTTTAATTTTTTCTGTCATGTATTTAATCATTTCAGACATACCTCTCAGATTGTTCAATAATCTGAAACTCTTAACAACCCAATTCCCTGATGTTTGTAGCATCTGCTGACTCCTGCATATGGTAGAATGCTTCCCTGTATTATTTAACTTTTTTAATCTTTAATAGACTTTTATCTGTGAAAAATAAGTGCAGCCAAGGTTGAGGCCTTATTTCTGAAGCATGGTTTTATATTTGTTTCTGTCACTCAAAATATCAGCAGCGTGGGACTGAATTTTATATTAATTTCTTAATTTGGCATATCTCAGGACAAGAATCTAGTACAAATTCTAAACACTACCCCTGTGATTCATAGACCTGGCTTAAAATAAATCAGGAATGACTTTTTTTTCAATCCAGGAGCCCGGCTAAGACATAAAAAATGTCCTTGCCATCTTCCTGTGATCCTTTGGAGGTTGTTTTTAAAATGCACATTTTCACTCGAAGCTATAGCATTTTAATGCTTCTGACTTACACATGTACAAGTATGTTAAAAGAGGTACTGTTAGTTTCAGGTGTTTGCCTCTAGATCCAAGGCTTCATGCTTTATACCAACATGAATATAGACAGTTAAAACATGGGCTTTCAAATTAGGCCTAGTTAGAGTAACTAGGATTGAATATACCATCTCATCCTATACAACTATCCATGAACTTAGGTGAACTCTGGGAGATGGTGAGGGGCAGGAAGGCCTGGGGTGCTGCAGTCCATGGGGTTGCAAAGAGTTGGACACGACTTAGCAACGGAACAACGGCCTATACGACTATGAAACTTAACAAAATACATGAGACTACTGTTTATAGGTACAAATAATAGGTAGAGCAGAACTGTGAGGGAAGGGAACTGCTTTCACTGAGCGTGTGTTCACAACTGCTTTGCCGGGGAACCATGGTGCAGTTTCTAAAAGGTACAGACAGAGCAGAGCCAAAGGCTTACTACTGAGGAGGCTGAGATCAGAGTTTATGGTAGTTGAGGTAGCTGGAATTTGTAGACCATATCATAAAAGAGGAAAACCTACACAGATATTAGGACCACGAGATCTGCAGGGAGGTTCCCCTTCAGTTTCTAGTTAAGGGCTGGACTGAGTTTGCACCAGGTAAAACTCTATGAAGCCTATAAGAGAGTGGCTTCAACAGGGAAAAAGTTGAATGAAGAAACCAAAGGTCATGTAGTGCTGGGAGATGTTGAAGTGCCAGCCCAGCCAGGGTGGAGAGACCTCAGTCAGCACCTCTTTATTAATTTGTGACTCCAAAAGGAGTACATGTTAGAAGAAAGAACCAAGCCCCAGAGCAGGAGTCAAAATATTTTCTGTAAAGAATTAGATAGTAAATATTTTAGGGATTGCAGACCACATATAGTCATCTTTCTCCCTCCTCTCCCATCTTTTCCGTCTTATCTTCCTGTTCTTTTAAAAAAAAAAAAACAAAAACACCATTTTTAACTATGGGCCATACAAAAACTATTTGAAGGTCAGATTAAACCCATGAGTCAGAGTTTTCACTGTTGGCCAAGATTTAGGACCATGACCCAAAATATAGAAAAATTAGAAAGAGTTTTACCCTAGGAATGCATAAAACAAAGTCTGAAAGTTTCAGGAAGGAGAGTCAGCAGTTAACCATCTGCCAGAACAAAATTAACAAACACTGTATCAAGGAAGAAAAGGTAAAGCAAACTGTCCTCTACATATTACCTAAAATGCCAACCTTATCAACATTTTTCATTCAATTTCTATTTCCAATAATGGCAGAATACTCAGACAAAAAAATTGTAAAAAGTGGATAAAATATTTTTTTAAAAACTATTTGAAGGCCATGAAGAGAAGTTGCTATTGGCTGACTTGTGTCTTTCCCAAAAAAGATCATTTGATGTGCTCATCCCCAGTACCTCAGAATGTAAGTTAAGTGAAAACAAGGTGTTTACAGAGGTAGCCATGTTAAAGTGAGTTTAACAGAGTGGGTCTTAATTCAATAAATCCAATAGGACAGCTGTCCTTATGAAAAGGAGAAACCTGGATGCAAACATCGAGGAAGAACACCACATGAAGACAAATGCAGAGTTTGGGTGATACACCTATAAGCCAATCAATGACAATGATTTCCAGCAAACCATAATGAAACAGATTTTCCCTCACATCCCTCAGAAGCAACCAACTCTTCTCACACATTGACCTCAAACTTCTAGTCTTTAGGACTATGAAATAATTTTCAATTGTTTGAGCCATGTAATTAGTGGTACTTTGTTACAACAACTCTAGAAAACTCATATAGCAACCAAGAATAGGCAGAAAATTTAGAGAGAGAGACCCTTGAAAGAGCAAGGTCCACAAGGTTAGATTTATATAAATGTGGGCTTTTCACCTAGTATGCATGGTATGGAGTGGAAGAAAGTTGTAGCCTTACTGACTTGAGGAAGAAAATGGGACTGGTAAAGCAGCTAGAGGGATACAATAAAAATGATGTGGAGCATGGGGCTACAGAGGGTTGGGATATGCCCCTATATCTGAACATACATTCTGCCCAGTGCTTAGCTGACAACTGAAATACACATTCATGGGGAAAACTTTAGGGGGGCTGATGAAAACAGAAGTTGAAAGGTATGACAGAATAGTTCAGCTACTGAGCACCACAGCAAAGATATTGTTTGGAGTTTAAATCCAGCCTGATTAACTTGCTAAAACAAAAATCAACACTCAACAGAAGAAAAAGCAGAATTCAATTCTCTAAAACTTATCAGTGTCCAGTTTAGAAAAAAAAAAAAAATACTAGACTTCTCAAAAAAAATCAGAGAAATGTGCCTAAAGTCAAGAGAGGAAGCATTCAATAGAAATCGATACCCCAAAGAATCAAATGGTAGAAATAGCAATAAAAATTTTAAATCAGCTACTTAATTTTTTTATTGAAATATAGCTGGCATACAATGTTGTACCAATGTCTGCCATACAGCATAGTGACTCAGATTTATACATGTATACATTTTTTTAAAATATTCTTTTCCATTATGCTTTATCCGAGGACACTGGATATAGTTCCCTGTGCTATATACTAGGACCTTTTTGTTCATCCATTTGAAATGTAATAGTTTGCATCTACCAAATTCCCACTCCATCACTCTCCCTCCCCTTCTCCCCCTTCACAAGTCTGATCTTTATGTCCGTGAGTCTAAATCAGATACTTTAAATATGTTCAGGATGTAAAATAATTTGTGATAAGTATCAATAATCATATGAGGAATGTCAGCAAAAAATGGAAACCATAAAAATTTAAAATACCAGAATTAAAATGTGCAATCACTTAAATAAAAAATTTAATGGAAAATCTTACAAGAATATTTGACAGAAAGGAAAACAGTTAATTTGAAGATATATCAATGTAAATCTAGTAGGAAGAACAGAAAGAAAACAATTGATATAGAGACAGTGTGACACATAGGAAAATATTAATCTGCTTAATACTCATCATTAGAATCTCAGGAAGAAAATAAATATAAATTGGAAAGAAGATGTATTCACTGGGAAGACCCAGAGAGATTGGGTAGAGAGGGAGGTGAGAGGGGGGATCGGGATGGGGAATACATGTAAATCCATGGCTGATTCATGTCAATGTATGACAAAACCCACTACAATATTGTAAAGTAATAAGCTTCCAACTAATAAAAATAAATGAAAAAAAAAGAAACAAAAAAAAAGAAAAATAATAGCTAAAAAACTCTCAAGTTAAAGGGAAAAATATCAAAATGACAGAATCAAGAATCTTCACCAATGCCAATAAACACAAACAGAATCTCATCTAGGCATATTATAATCAAACCAGTGAAGACAAAAGACAAAGATAAAAATCTTAAAATCAGACTAAGGGAAAAAGACACATAATATGCAGGAAAACAGTAAGATATACTATAGCGAGTTTCACATTAGAAAGAATAAAGGTCAGATAAAAATCTTACACTGCTGGAAAAAAAATTGTCATCCCAGAACCTTAAACCCAGTGAAAATGTTCTTTAAATATGTGACAGAATATTCAAAGAAAAAAAACTGGGGGGATAAATCACATCCAGCAAAACTATACTGGAGAAAATGCTAAAAGAGTTTCCTCTGAATGAAGGGAAATGACAGTAGATGAAAAGATAAGAGGATCATCAAAAATGTAAATAAAAGGATTTTATGTTTTATTGAAATAAATTTTACAGAACATAGCATTCATGATTTAGCCATTTCAGAGTGTAAATGTAGGTGGTTTTAGTGTATTCTCAATGTTAAGCAAGCATCATCATTGTACATTTGCAGAATTATTTTCATCACACCAAAAAGAAACCCTGTACTTATTATTAATATGTAGCCATTCCTATTCCCTCTTTATACTATCCTGTGGCATCCACTAATCTCCTGTTTCTATGGCTTGCCTATTCAGGACATTTCATATAAATGGAACCATATAATATGTACTCTTTTGTGTGTGAATTATTATACTTAGTGTAACATTTTCAAAATTCATCCATGTTGCAACATGTACTAGTACCTCATTTTTTGTATAAATAAATAATATGCCATTTTACAACTATGTAATTATCCATTGATCAACCAACAGATATATTTGGGTGGTGCCACACTTTCACTATTGTGAAAAATACTGCTGTGAATATTCACGTACAAATTTTTGTGTAAACATATGTTTTCAATTATCTTGGGTGTATACAAAGTTCTATGTGCACTTGAGAGGAATATGAATTCTGCTTCTAGGTGAAATGTTCTATATGTGTTTGTTAGGTGTAGTTGGCTTATAGTACAGTTCAATTTCCTTGCTGCCTTTCTGTTAAGTTGTTCTACCAATTACTGAATCTGGAGTAGTGCAGCCTCCAATCATTATCTTTAAACTATGACTCACTTCAATTCTGTTAGTTCTTGCCTCACATATTTGTAACTTTGTTAGGTGAATGTATGTTTATAATTGCTAAATATTCTTGATGAGTTTACCCTATTATCATTATGCAATGTGCTTCTTTGTTTCTCAAATTTTCTGTAAGGCTAGTTTGTATAATATTAGTATATCCACTCCAGCTCTCCTTTGTATGTCATTTTATGAAAATCACTTTTCCATCCTTTTTTTTCTAACATAATCTGAGTGAGTCTCTTGTATAGCACACAGTTGTACCATACTTTTAAAAGATCCATTTCACTTATCTTTGCTGTTTAATTAGAGATTAGTCCATTTATATTTCACATAATTACCAATAAAAAAGTACTTTCTTCGGCCATCTTGTTATTTCTTTCCTACGTATCTTATCAGTTTTTCTCCTCAATTTTTCCATTATTGTCTTTAGTGTTAAATAGTGTTTTTAGTGTATCATTTTAATTCCATTTCCATTTCTTTTACTACATAGTTTTGAGCTAATGATTTAGTGGATGCCCTGATAATTGTAACTAATAAAAATTTACAACAATATTAGTTGATAGCAATTTTATTATAATCTTAATTACTAATACCTGTTGACTTTCAGTTCAGTTCAGTCGCTCAGCTGTGTCCGACTCTGTGATCCCATGGACTGCAGCACGGCAGGCCTACCTGTCCATCACCAATTCCCGGGGCTTACTCAAATTCATGTCCACTGAGTTGGTGATGCTATCCAACCATCTCATCCTCTGTCATCCCCTTCTTCTTCTGCCTTCAGTCTTTCACAGTATCAAGGTCTTTTCAATTGAGTTAGTGCTTTACATCAGGTGGCCAAAGTATTGGAGTTTCAGATTCAGCATCAGTCCTTCCAATGAATATTCAGGACTGATTTACTTTAGAATGGACTGGTTGGATTTCCTTGCTGTCCAAAGGACTCTCAAGAGTCTTCTCCAATGTCACAGTTCAAAAGAATCAAATCTTTGGTGCTCAGCTTGCTTTATAGTCCAACTCACATCCATAGCTTTGACTAGACAGACATTTGTTGGCAAAGTAATGTCTCTTCTTTTTAATAAGCTGTTTAGTTTGGTCATAACTTTTCTTCAAGGAGAAAGCATCTTTTAATTTCATAGCTGCAGTCACCATCTGGAGTGATTTTGGAGAATAAAAAAGTAAAGTCTTCGCTGTTTCCACTGTTCCCCCATCTAATTGCCATGAAGTGATGGGCCAGATGCCATGACCTTAGTTTTCTGAATGTTGAGTTTCAAGCCAACTTTTTCACTCTCCTCTTTCACTTTCATCAAGAGGGTCTTTAGGTCCTCTTCACTTTCTCCCATAAGCGTGGTGTCATCTGCATATCTGAGGTTATTGATAATTCTCCCAGCAATCTTGATTCTAGCTGTGCTTCATCCAGTCCAGCATTTCACATGATGTACTCTGCATACAAGTTAAAGAAGCAGGGTGACAAAAAAAGCCTTGATGTACTCCTTTCCCGATTTGGAACCAGTCTGTTGTTCCATGTGCAGTTCTAACTGTTGCTTCCTGACCTGCATACAGATTGCTCAGGAGGCAGGTCAAGTGGTCTGGTATTCCCATCTCTTTAAGAATTTTCCAGTTTGTTGTGATCCACACAGTCAAAGGCTTTGGCATAGTCAATAAAGCAGATGTTTCTCTGGAACTCTCTTGCTTTTTTGATGATCCAATGGATGTTGGCAATTTGATCTCTGGTTCTTCTGCCTCTTCTCATTACAGCTTGAACATCTGGATGTTCATGGTTCACATACTGTTGAAGCCTGGCTTGGAGAATTTTGAGCATTACTCTGCTAGCGTGTGAGATGAGGGCATTTTTGCGGTAGTTTGAGCATTCTTTGGCATTGCCTTTCTTTGGGATTGGAGTGAAAACTGACCTTTTCCAGTCCTGTGGCCACTGCTGAGTTTTCCAAATTTCCTGGTATATTGAGTGCAATGCTTTTATAGCATCATCTTTTAGTATTTGAAATAGCTCAACTGGAATTCCTTCACCTCCAGTGAAGGACCTTGTAGTGATACTTCCCAAGGTCCACTTGACTTCACATTCCAGGATGTCTGGCTCTAGGTGAGTGATCACACCATCGTGATTATCTGGGTTGTGAAGATCTTTTTTGTACACTTTTTCTGTGTATTCTTGCCCCCTCTTCTTAATATCTTCTGCTTCTGTTAGGTCCATACCATTTCTGTCCTTTATTGAGCCCATCTTTGCATGAAATGTTCCCTTGGTATCTCTAATTTTCTTGACGAGATCTCTAGTCTTTCCCAGTCTATTGTTTTCCTCTATTTCATTGCATTGATTGCTGAGGAAGGCTTTCTTATCTCTCCTTGCTATTCTTTGGAACTCTGCATTCAAATGGGCATATCTTTCCTTTTCTCCTTTGTCTTTCACTTCTCCTCTTTTCATAGCTGTTTGTAAGGCCTCCTCAGACAACCATTTTGCCTTTCTGTATTTCTTTTTCTTGTGGATGGTCTTAATCCCTGCCTCCTGTACAATGTCATGAACCTCCGTCCATAGTTCTTCAGGCACTCGTCTATCAGATCTAAACCCTTGAATCTATTTGTCAGGTCCACTGTATAGTCATAAGGGATTTGATTTAGGTCATACCTGAATGGTCTAGTGGTTTTCCCTACTTTCTTTGATTTAAATCTGAATGTGACAATAAGGAATTCATGATCTGAGCCACAGTCAGCTCCCAGGCTTGTTTTTGCTGACTGTATAGAGCTTCTCTACCTTTAGTTGCAAAGAATACAATCAATCTGATTTTGGTATTGACTATCTGGTGATGTCCATGTGTAAAGTCATCTCTTGCATTTTTGGAAAAGGGTTTTGCTATGACCAGTGCATTCTCTTGGCAAAACTCTATTAGCCTTTGCCCTGCTTCATTCTGTACTCCAAGGCCAAATTTGCCTGTTACTCCAGGTATTTCTTGACTTCCTACTTTTGCATTCCAGTCCCCTATAATGAAAGGGATATGTTTTCTGGGTGTTAGTTCTAGAAGATCTTATCAGTCTTCATAGAACCATTCAACTTCAGCTTCTTCAGCATCACTGGTCAGGGCATAGACTTGGATTACCATGATATTGAATAGTTTGCTTTGGAAATGAATAGAGATCGTTCTGTCATTTTTGAGATTGCATCCAAGTACTGCATTTCAGACTCTTTCGTTGACTATGATGACTACTTCATTTCTTCTAAGGGATTCTTGCCCAGAGTAGTAGATATAATGGTCATCTGAGTTAAATTCACCCATTCCAGTCCATTTTAGTTCTCTGATTCCTAAAATGTTGATGTTCACTCTAGCCATCTCCTGTGTGACCACTTTCAATTTGCCTTGACTCATGGACCTAACATTCCAGGTTCCTATGCAATATTGCTCTTTACAGCATCAGACTTTACTTCCAACACCAGTGACATCCACAATGGGGTGTTGTTTTTCTTTGTTACCATCTCTTCATTCTTTCTGGAGTTATTTCTCCACTTATCTCCAGTAGCATATTGGGCACATATCAACCTGGGGAATTCATCTTTCTCTGTCCTATATTTAATCCTCTTATCCTTTCCATAAGAGGGCAGACAGACTGAAAAGCAAAATCACAGAAAACTAACCAACCTGATCACATGGACCACAGCTTTGTCTAATTCAATGAAACTATAAGCCATGCCATGTAGGGCCACCAAAGATGAATGGGTCATGGTGGAGAGTTCTGACAAAATGTGGCCCACTGGAGAAGGGAATGGCAATCCACTTCAGTATTCTTGCCTTAAGAACTCCATGAACATTTCACTTTCAATATTATACAAAAATTTTCCTCCTATATGTCTGCCCCACTTCATATTATTATTGTAAAAAATTATATCTACACATTGTGCAGCTGTCAACATAGATTTTAATTATTATATTATTCAGCTGTCTTTTAAATAAAGAGAAAACACAAAAAAATACATTAAACAACTTTTACATTTTCAGGTGTAGTTACCATTTTTTGTTGTTTAGTCACTAAGTTGTGTCTGAATCTTTTGTGACCCTGTGGACTGTGGCCTACCAGGATCCTCTGTCCATGGGGTTTCCCAGGTAAGAATACTGGAGTGGGTTGCCATTTCCTTCTCCAGGGAATCTTCCCAATGCAGGGACTGAACCCACATCTCCTGAGTTGGAGATGGATTCTTTTTACCACTGAACTACCAGGGAAGCCCATATAGTTATCATTATTGGTTGTTTTTATTTGTTTGTGTGTGTATGTCTATTCAAGCTGCTATATGTTAGTGACGAACTCTCCTTGTGTTTGTTTATCTTAGGATGTCTTAATGCCTCTTATTTTCAAAAGATAGTTTTTCCAGATGGAATTCTTAACTGTTAGGGATTTTTTCTTTTGCACTTTGAACACACTAACCACTGCCTTCTAGCCTCCATGGTTTCTGATGAGAAAACAATTGTAATCTTATCAGCAATTCTTTATTTATGATCAGTTGCTTCTCTCTTGCTGCTTTCAGCATTCTCTTTGTCTTTCAACAGGCTGATTATAATATGTATTGATGTGGATCTATTTTCGTTTATTTTACTTGGAGTTCACAGAGTCTCTTGGATTTAAGCTCTAGATTTTTCATCAATGCCTCGATGATTTCAGCCATTTTTCATATTTTCTTCCTTTTCTCTCTCCTCTCTTTTAGGCCTCCCATTAGGCATATGTTAGTATGCTATGTAATATCCTATAAGTCACTGGGGCTCCAATCATGTTTCTTCATTTTTTTCTATTCCTCAGACTGGATAACCTCAATTAACCTGTCTTCAAGTTCATTGATTCTTCCTTCTGCTACTAAAATGTGCTGTTGAGTCCTTTCAGTGAATTTTTCATTTCAGTTCAGTTCAGTCACTCAGTTGTGCCCAACTCTTTGCAACCCCATGAACCGCAGCATGCCAGGCCTCCCTGTCCATCATCAACTCCCGGAGTCCACCCAAACTCATATCCATCGAGTCGGGGATGTCATCCAACCATCTCATCCTCGGTCATTCCCTTCTCCTCCTGCCCTCAATCTTTCCCAGCATCAGGGTCTTTTCAAATGAGTCAGTTCTTTGCATCAGGTGGCCAAAGTATTGGAGTTTCAGATTCAGCATCAGTACTATCAATGAACACCCAGGACTGATCTCCTTTAGGATGGACTGGTTGGATCTCCTTGCAGTCCAAGGGACTCTCAAGAGTCTTCTCCAACACCACAGTTCAAAGGCATCAATTCTTCGGCACTCAGCTTTCTTCACAGTTCAACTCTCACATCCATACATGACCACTGGACAAACCATAGCCTTGACTAGACGGACCTTTGCTGACAAAGTAATGTCTCTGCTTTTTAATATGTTGTCTAGGTTGGTCATAACTTTCCTTCCAAGGAGTGTCTTTTAATTTCATGGCTGCAATCACCATCTGCAGTGATTTTGGAGCTCAGAAAAATAAAGTCAGCCACTGTTTCCATTGTTTCCCCATCTATTTGCCATGAAGTGATGGGACCGGATGCCGTGATCTTAGTTTTCTGAATGTTGAGCTTTAAGCCCACTTTTTCACTCTCCTCTTTCATTTTCATCAAGAGGCTCTTTAGTTCTTCTTCACTTTCTGCCATAAGGGTGGTGTTACCTCTGCATATCTGAGGTTATTGATATTTCTGCCGGCATATCTTGATTCCAGCTTGGGCTTCTTCCAGCCCAGCGTTTCTCATGATGTACTCATTTCAGTTGTTGTATTTTTCAATACCAGAGTTTCCATTTGGCTCTTTTTCACATCACTATCTCTTTACTGATGTATTCTATTTGATGGATCACTCTCATTGTTTCCTTTTATTCTTTACATATGATTTCCTTTAGCTTTTTGACTATATTTAAAATAGCTAATTTAAAGTCTTTGTCTAGTATGCTCAATGCCTATACTGCCTCAGAGACAGTTTTCAGTGATGGCTTTTCTTGTGCACAGGTTACACTTTCTCTTTTTGTATGCCCTGTAATTGTTGAAAATGTGTTTAATATGATACAGCAAATAGGAAAATCAGATTCTCCCACAACTCTTAATTTTACCATCTCTGTTTGTTGTTATTTGTTGTCAGTTGCTTGTTTAGTGACTTTTCTGAATTTTTTAAAGTCTGTATCCTTCATGTGTGGCCACTGAAATGTCTGTTCCATCAGATTAGTGGCCAGATAGTGATTAGACAGAAGTTTCCTCAAATGTGTGAAACCTGAAAAAACCTCCTAGTCTTACAGATGGACTCTATGAATGTGTTAGAACATAACTTTGACACTCAACCGCATAGTCTACATGTCTTCTTTAACCTTTACTTCCTGCTTATAAAGTATTCAGAAGATCAGAGCTAAAGGTTTAGGACCTTCTCAGATTTTTCTTGAGTATATGCACAATCCCAGACTATGTTTACTGAGAGTGCCTAGAACTATGACAGATCAGTAACAATAAGAATACATTATACCCATATCTTAGTTTCTAAATATTATCATCCTCACTATGAAACAAAAACCTCTCAGAGAAATGATGACGGCAGGGCTACTTCAGGGAAAGTACAAACAAAGCCCAGGATGTCTAACTGTGCCAGAGACTAAGAAAATACTCAAAGAAGCATGGAAACATATCCAAAGATAACAGAAGCAGGTAGAGGAATTTTCCACTGACCAAATCTGGGATAATTACATGATTAGAGAAGGAACGCTACATGGGTAAAATGGAACCTGAGCTGAGTAACTTCAATCATGGATGAAGTTTGACTAGAAACAGGAAGATGAAGAGCATTTTGGAGGCAGGGATGACAAAATAAGAAGCCAAGGATAAATAATGGCATTAATCAATATTTCTGTGGTTTTGAATTTTTCTTTAAAGTCTGGAATAATTTGAGTATAAAAATAATGATAATAATGTATTATAATCCATTAATAAAATTAAAAATTTGAGTCTGCCATCATAAAAAATTTTTTTACCATAAAAAGTTCTTCCTCATAATAAAATTGAACTAATAAATATGGGGAGGTTAATGGAGTTAGAAAAGCATCATTAGATGCTAAAACTGGTAGGTAAAAGTACATTTTAAAAATATTTTACCAAAGTTACTTATTAATTACAAAGGAGAAGTTCTTTTAAATTATAGAAATGTAGAAAACACCATTTTATCCAACTTACCAAAGCTAACACAGCCAATTTGGGAGCATAATGACATTATGCACCCTACCTAATAAGATTCACTGAGGAGAACACACTATCACTTCAGTGGTTTTCTTGCCAAAAATGCATATCCTGAATCTAATCATGAGGAAACATCGGACAAATCAAAATTGAGGTACATTCTACAAAGCAGATGGCTTAAAGTCTTCAAAAATATCAAGGTCAAGAAGCGCAAGAGTCTAAAGAACTGCTCCAAATTAGACACTAAAGAGATATGAAACTAAATGTAATGCAGGATCCTGGATATGATCCTGGACAAGGAACAATCAATTGGTATTCAGGAAATTTTAAGGACAGTTGATAAAAAGAAACAAATGACCTATTATATTAATATCACATTTCCTGTTTTTTATAACTTTGCTTGTGTAAGAGGATGGCATTGTTCTTAGTATATGCACACTGACATGTTTAAGTATAAAAAAGCATGATATCTTGATCTTATTCAAAAATTTTTTCCAGGAAAAAACACATACAGTGAAAGGGAGAGTAAGCAAATGGATAAATACAAATGCTTCATGGAAATTAGTAAAAGGTATATGGGAATACTTTACAATATTTTAAAAACTATTCTATATATTTTAAACTACATCAAAATATGCTTCCATTTCAGCCAATATGGAATAATAGAGACTGCATTTACCCTCTTACCTTACACATCTAAAAAATGGACAATATACATAAACAAATGGATATCAGATAGTAGAAGAAAATGATCACGAGGAAAGCAAAAATAATGAGGGGAGAACTATAATTTTTCTATGTTTTTGTCAGGAGAGAGCTTCCAAGATGCAGGACAAGGGAGGGGGAACCAAGACTAAATCCAGTAATTTCCCTCAGTTGAGGAGATCTAGATGTGATACCAGGAAAGCCAATGTGTTGTTCATTGTCCAGTCGCTAAGTCTTGTCTGACTCTTTGCAATCCCATGGACAGCAGTACACAATGAAGGCTTACCAGTCCTTTACTGTCTCCCAGAGTTTGCTCAAACTCATGTCCTTTGAGTTGGTGATGCCATCCAGTCATCTCATTCTCTGCCAGCCCCTTTTCCTCTTGCCCTCAATTTTTCCCAACATCAGGGTCTTTTCCAATGAGTCAGCCCTTCACATCAGGCAGCCAAAGTTTTGGAGCTTCAGCATCAGTCTTTCCAATGAACATTCAGGGTTGATTTCCTTTAGGGTTGACTGGTTTGATCTCCTTGCTGTCCAAGGGACTCTCAAGAGTCTTCTCCAGTACCACAGTCTGAAAGTATCAATTCTTCGTCAATGAAGCATTAAGCTTTCTTTATGGTCCAACTCTCATATTCCCTACATGACTACTGGTTTTTCCAGTAGTCCATAGCTTTGACTATATAGACCTTTGTTGGCGAAGTGATGTCTTTGCTTTTTACATTGGCAATGTAATGAAGAGGACAAATCTTCACTGAAAGAGAATTACAAAGGGTCTGCCTCAGTCTTTAGCTGAGTAGTAATCAGAGTATGTATGTAAAGAAATTATCAAAAGCTGGGGAAAGAAACACTCAAAAGGAATAGAGGGGAAACCTCACAGAGCTCACACATGGCCACAAGTAATTCATGTTCCCAACACCAGAGTAGAAAAACCTCATAATTCACAAGAGTATTTCCTGTAGCAATGGGGGAAAAGTCATCACTAAGTAACAGTTTCTTTAGTGCCACCAAAATAAAAACCCTTATAATTGCTTCAAAAAGATCAAATGGGTTTAACATAACTTAATTATGCCCTAGAACACAGTTCAAGAATATATAGAGAAATAAGAAAATATACAGAATTCCGGCTTCCCTGGTGGCTCAGATGGTAAAGAGTCTTGCAATGATGGAGAGACACAAGTTCAATCCCTGGGTCGCAAAGATCCCTTGGAGAAGGAAATGACAACCCACTCCAGTATTGTTACCTGGAAAATTCCATGGAAGGAGGAGTCTGATAGGCTACAGTCCATGGGGTTGCAAAGAGTCAGGCACAACCGAGTGACTAACACTTTCAGTTCACTTTCACACTTTCATACAGAATTTCAACTAGGTAAAATGCAAAACCACTGTCATCTAGTCATAAATTATGAGACGTGTAAAGAAGCTAAAAAATAAAGCCCAAACTGAGGAGACAAATCAGTCAATGAAAATACATGCATAAATAACATGAATGATAGAATTGGTAAACAAGGATATTAACAGATACTATGACAATTCTCCAGTTGTTCAAGTAGGTAGAAGATCATGAATGTTAAACAGAGGAAAGAAATATATTAAAAAGATCCACACTGTGCCTCCAGAGATAAAACTGCAATGTGAGATCAATGTGTGTACATAGCTGCATTTAAAGTGGATAACCAACAAGGTCCTCCTACTGTATAGCATAGGGAACTCTGCTCAATGTTATCTGGCAGCTGGGATGGAAGGGAGTTTAGGGGAGAATGAATACATGTATATGTATGACTCAGTCATTTTGCTGTCCACCTGAAACTATCGCAACATTGTTAATCAGCTATATGCCAATATAAAGTTAAAAGTTTGAAAAAAAACTTGAATATGAGAGATGAAAAGTACACTGGATGAGATTAATTCATTTTAACCAGGGGATTTTTACAAAAAAATAATGCCTGTGGCCAGTGATTTTTCTTTTGGCTGGCTAAATATTAATTCTGTTATTTCACTAACACTTAGTGGATTGTATTAAATTCAGTAGTTAAAATAGATACACCTGTAAAGTCGTCTGATTTTTGTGAAATGCTATTTTAAATCCACTCTTATGTAGAAGCACTAGAACATTCTCCAGCACTATGAGTTTCATTCTACACCTTCCATATCAGAATAAATCACGAAAGCTTTTTTGTCCTTTTGTTCATCTAATATTCACATCATCTGAATCAGAACTATATTCTGAAGAACTACCATCTTCTGATACATTAATACATATGTCACTTGGACAATCAGAAGTATCTGCATAAAATTCAACAAAAAATTCTTCACTCAAAATTTTTGCAAGGCATCATTTTCAAAAATTTTGCATTTATAATATATACAAGGTTAGAACAAAAACCTAATGGAGCAAAATGTAAATGATAACAACAATCATAAGTTGTATAATGAAGCCGTGATCAATTTTAAGCTCTAACAACTTTGCACGGTGAGGTTAATTGTATCACTCTCTAAAAATATATTGACACATCTCTAGTCAATAACCTTTGGGTAACAAAAGATGTATTAATACATGTTTGGTCAATAATGTGCTAAAAGCAAATTAAATTCTACAAAAAAAATGATTACTAAACTTGAAAACATAGGAACAGAAACTAATCAAAAGTAAGCATAGGAAAAAACACAAGAAAAAGCAAAACTGAGCCACAATGACCTTCAACCTTCTGATTTACACGTAATTTCAGTCCCTGAAGAAGAGGGTGGTGCAACCGGTAAAGAACCTGCCTGCAATGCAGGAGACATAAGACACATGGGGTTCGACCCTTGGGTCAGGAAGATCCGTTGGAGGAGGGCATGGCAACCCACTCCAGTATTCCTGCCTGGAGAATCCCATGGACAGAGAAGCCTGGCAGGCTACAGTTCATGGGGTCACAAAGACTGGGATATGACTGAGCAAAATAGCATGCACACAGGAAGAAGAGATGACACAGTATATGGGAAAAAACAGTTGAAGAAATAGCCAAATTTTTAAATCAATTTTTAAAAATTATTTTAGGTTTTGATTTGCATTTCTCTGGTAATGAGTGATGTTGAGCATCTTTTCATGTGTTTGTTAGCCATCTGTATGTCTTCTTTGGAGAAATGTCTGTTTAGTTCTTTGGCCCATTTTTTGATTGGGTCATTTATTTTTCTGGAATTGAGCTGCAGGAGTTGCTTGTATATTTTTGAGATTAATCCTTTGTCTGTTTCTTCATTTGCTATCATTTTCTCCCAATCTGAGGGCTGTCTTTTCACCTTACTTATAGTTTCCTTTGTAGTGCAAAAGCTTTTAAGTTTCATTAGGTCCCATTTGTTTAGTTTTGCTTTTATTTCCAATATTCTGGGAGGTGGGTCATAGAGGATCTTGCTGTGATTTATGTCGGAGAGTGTTTTGCCTATGTTCTCCTCTAGGAGTTTTATAGTTTCTGGTCTTACATTTAGATCTTTAATCCATTTTGAGTTTATTTTTGTGTATGGTGTTAGAAAGTGTTCTAGTTTCATTCTTTTACAAGTGGTTGACCAGTTTTCCCAGCACCACTTGTTGAAGAGATTGTCTTTTTTCCATTGTATATCCTTGCCTCCTTTGTCAAAGATAAGGTGTCCATAGGTTCGTGGATTTATCTCTGGGCTTTCTATTCTGTTCCATTGATCTATATTTCTGTCTTTGTGCCAGTACCATACTGTCTTGATGACTGTGGCTTTGTAGTAGAGTCTGAAATCAGGCAGGTTGATTCCGCCAGTTCCATTCTTCTTTCTCAAGATTACTTTGGCTATTCGAGGTTTTTTGTATTTCCATACAAATTGTGAAATTATTTGTTCTAGTTCTGTGAAAAATACCGTTGGTAGCTTGATAGGGATTGCATTGAATCTATAGATTGTTTTGGGTAGAATAGCCATTTTGACAATATTGATTCTTCCAATCCATGAACACGGTATGTTTAACATCACTCATTATTAGAGAAATGCAAATCAAAACCACAATGAGGTACCATTACACACCAGTCAGGATGGCTGCTATCCAAAAGTCTACAAGCAATAAATGCTGGAGAGGGTGTGGAGAAAAGGGAACCCTCTTACACTGTTGGTGGGAATGCAAACTAGTACAGCCACTATGGAAAACAGTGTGGAGATTTCTTAAAAAACTGGAAATAGAACTGCCATATGACCCAGCAATCCCACTTCTGGGCATACACACTGAGGAAACCAGATCTGAAAGAGACACGTGCACCCCAATGTTCATCGCAGCACTGTTTATAATAGCCAGGACATGGAAGAAACCTAGATGCCTGTCAGCAGATGAATGGATAAGGAAGCTGTGGTACATATACACCATGGAATATTACTCAGCCGTTAAAAAGAATTCATTTGAATCAGTTCTAATGAGATGGATGAAACTGGAGCCCCTTATACAGAGTGAAGTAAGCCAGAAAGATAAAGAACATTACAGCATACTAACACATATATATGGAATTTAGAAAGATGGTAATGATAACCCTATATGCAAAACAGAAAAAGAGACACAGAAATACAGAACAGACTTTTGAACTCTGTGGGAGAATGTGAGGGTGGGATATTTCAAAAGAACAGAATGTATACTATCTATGGTGAAACAGATCACCAGCCCAGGTGGGATGCACGAGACAAGTGCTCGGGCTTGATGCACCGGGAAGACCCAGAGGAATCAGGTGGAGAGGGAGGTGGGAGGGGGGACCGGGATGGGGAATACGTGTAAATCTATGGCTGATTCATATCAATGTATGACAAAACCCACTGAAATGTTGTGAAGTAATTAGCCTCCAACTAATTAAAAAAAATAAATAAATAAAAATAAAATAAAATAATTATTTTAGGGAAAAATGATCATTATAAATGACAAATTCATATGCATTACACCTCTGATATTTCTGGCTTTTTTTTTTTTAAGGAAGGATAGCCAAGCAAAAAGAATTAGAATTATTTAACAATTCAGTGGCAGTCTGATATTAAACAAAAAAACCAAAACTTTCTAATAACAGCAGCAATCTATTAGGAAAATTAAGAGTTCATTTGTTCCAACATAAAACGCTTAAACAAAAACTTAATGAGAAACTAACAAAACTCTATCAAGAAAACCAACTATACTGTTTTCAAATGAAACTTAAAAAAATCTTTTAATAATCTATAAGGGAATATAATCTGCAGAAAATTAAAATTAACAGAATCATTATTCTGTACACCTGAAACAAAGTATTGTAAACCAACCGTACATCAAAAAGAAAGAAAGAGAATGAGAAAGGAAGGAAGGAAGTGAACAAAGAAGGAAGGAGGAGGGAGTAAGTGAGGGAAGAGAGAGGAAGAAAAAAATTGGAAGGCTGCAAATGTGAGTGTTTACACCCAAGTTCAGGGCAACTTTTCCCATTAATTGAATATTTTTTAGGTTTCTTTCATTTTTTACAATCACTGTAAACTAACGGATGCACAAAGTCAAATAAAACCCAAACTTAATAATATAAAAACAACTTCATAACAGCATGGATGTCATGGAAGGCATCACTGACTCAACGGACATGAATCTTGGCAAATTCCAGGAGATGGTGAAGGACAGGGAAGCCTGGCATGCTGCAGTCCATGGGGTCACAAGAGTCAGACACAACTCAGCGACTGAACAACTGAAATTGTTTAAAATCAGTTCAGTTCAGTCGCTCAGTCGTGTCTGACTCTGCAATCCCATGAACTGCAGCTTGCCAGGCCTCCCTGTCCATCACCAACTCCCGGAGTCCACCCAAACCCATGTCCATAGAGTCGATGATGCCATCCACCATCTCATCCTCTGTCGTCCCCTTCTCCTCCTGCCTCAATCTTTCCCAGCATCAGGGTCTTTTCCAATGAGTCAGCTTTTCGCATCAGGTGGCCAAAATATTGGAGTTTCAGCTTTAACATCAGTACTATCAATGAACACCCAGGACTGATCTCCTTTAGGATGGACTGGTTGGATCTCCTTGCAGTCCAAGGGACTCTCAAGAGTCTTCTCTAACACCACAGTTCAAAACCATCAATTCTTTGGCGCTCAGCTTTCTTTATAGTCCAACTCTCACATCCATACATGACAACTGGAAAAACCATAACCTTGACTAGATGGACCTTTGTTGGCAAGGTAATGTCTCTGGTTTTTAATATGCTATGTAGGTTGGTCATAACTTTCCTTCCAAGGAGTAAACGTCTTTTAATTTCATGGCTGCAGTCACCATCTGCAGTGATTTTGGAATTAGAAAAATAAAGTCAGCCACTGTTTCCTCATCCATTTGCCATGAAGTGATGGGACCAGATGCCATGATCTTAGTTTTCTGAATGTTGAGCTTTAAGCCCACTTTTTCACTCTCCTCTTTCACTTTCATCAAGAGGCTCTTTAGTTCCTATTCACTTTCTGCCATAAGGGTGGTGTCATCTGCATATCTGAGGTTATTGATATTTCTCCCGGCAATCTTGATTCCAGCTTGTGCTTCATCCAGCCCAGCGTTTCTCATGATGTACTCTGCATATAAGTTAAATAAGCAGGGTGACAATATACAGTCTTGGTGTACTCCTTTTCCTATTTGGAACCAGTCTGTTGTTCCATGTCCAGTTCTAACTGTTGCTTCCTGACCTGCACACAGGTTTCTCAAGAGGCAGGTCAGGTGGTCTGGTATTCCCATCTCTTTCAGAATTTTCCACAGTTTATTGTGATCCACACAGTCAAAGGCTTTGGCATAGTCAGTAAAACAGAAATAGATGTTTTTCTGGAACTCTCTTGCTTTTTCGATGATCCAGTGGATGTTGGCAATCTGATCTCTGGTTCCTCTGCTTTTCCTAAAACCAGCTTGAACATCTGGAAGTTCATGGTTCACATATTGCTGAAGCCTGGCTTGGAGAATTTTGAGTATTACTTTACTAGCGTGTGAGATGAGTGTAATTGTGCAGTAGTTTGAGCATTCTTTGGCATTGCCTTTCTTTGGGATTGGAGTGAAAACTGACCTTTACAGTCCCGTGTCCACTGCTGAGTTTTCCAAATTTGCTGGCATATTGAGTGCAGCACTTTCACAGCATCTTCTTTCAGGATTTGAAATAGCTCAACTGGAATTCCATCACCTCCACTAGCTTTGTTCGTAGTGATGCTTTCTAAGGCCCACTTGACTTCACATTCCAGGATCTCTGGCTCTAGGTGACTGATAACACCATCGTGATTATCTGGGTTGTGAAGATCTTTTTTGTACAGTTTTTCTGTGTATTCTTGCCACCTCTTCTTAATATCTTCTGCTTCTGTTAGGTCCATACCATTTCTGTCCTTTATTAAGCCCATCTTTGCATGAAATGTTCCCTTGGTATCTCTAATTTTCTTGAAGAGATCTCTAGTCTTTCCCAGTCTATTGTTTTCCTCTATTTCATTGCATTGATTGCTGAGGAAGGCTTTCTTATCTCTCCTTGCTATTCTTTGGAACTCTGCATTCAAATGGGTATATCTTTCCTTTTCTCCTTCGCTTTTCACTTCCCATCTTTTCACAGCTATTTATAAGGCCTCCTCAGACCGCCATTTTGCTTTTATGCATTTCTTTTTCTTGGGGATGGTCTTGATTCCTGTCTCCTGTACAATGTCATGAACCTCCATCCATAGTTCATCAGGAACTCTGTATATCAGATCTAGTCCCTTAAATCTATTTCTCACTTCCACTGTCTAGTCATAAGGGATTTGATTTAGGTCATACCTGAATGGTCTAGTGGTTTTCTCCACTTTCTTCAATTTCAGTCTGAATTTGGCAATAAGGAGTTCATGATCTGAGCCACAGTCAGCTCCCGGTCTTGTTCTTGCTGACTGTATGGAGCTTCTCCATCTTTGGCTGCAAAGAATATAATCAATCTGATTTTGGTGTTGACCATCTGGTGATGTCCATGTGTAGAGTCTTCTCTTGTGTTGTTGGAAGAGGGTGTTTGCTATGACCAGTGTGTTCTCTTGGCAGAACTCTATTAGCCTTTGCCCTGCTTCATTGTGTTCTCCAAGGCCAAATTTGCCTGTTACTCCAGGTGCTTCTTGACTTCCTACTTTTGCATTCCAGTCCCCTATAATGAAAAGGACATCTTTTTGGGGTGTTAGTTCTAGAAGGTCTTGTAGGTGTTCATAGAACTGTTCAACTTCAGCTTCTTCAGCATTACTGATCAGGGCATAGACTTGGATAACCATAATATATTGAATATATATATCATGCCTTGGAAACATGACATTGAATGGTTTGCCTTGGAAACAAAGAGAGATCATTCTGCCATTTTTGAGATTGCATCCAAGTACTGCATTTCAGACTCTTTTATTGACTGTGATGGCTACTCCATTTCTTCTAAGGGATTCCTGCCCACAGTACTAGATATAATGGTCATCTGAGTTAAATTCACCCACTCCAGTCCATCTTAAGTTCACTGATTCCTAGAATGTGGATGTTCACTCTTGTCATCTCTTGTTTGATCACTTTCAATTTGCCTTGATTGATGGACCTAACATTCCAAGTTCCTATGCAATATTTTCTTTATAGCATCAAACCTTGCTTCTATCACCAGTCCCATTCACAACTGATCAGTAATAAACAGAAAATTAAAAATAGCAGAAAGAAAAACAAACATATACAAGAATGACAACAGAGTTCTTGTCAGAGACAACACAAGAAAGAACAGTACTGTAACATTTTTAAAATATTGAAAGAAAAATCTTTCAACACAGAATTCTATTCCCAGTGAAAGCCTGTCAAACTGAAGGCAAAATAAAGATGTTTTAAGATCTATAAAAGCTGAAAGAATTCATTGCAAGCAGACCCGAATTACAGGAGCTGTTAATGATACCCCTCAAGTCAAAGAGAAAACAGTATTCAGTTCCTTCAGTCAGAAGTGAAATAATATTACTTGAAGGTAGAATATGATTATTTTTAAATGTATACTACAAACTCTAAAGAAAATACTATGAAAGAAAAAATATAGTTTATAAACCAAAAAGGAAGTAAAATAAAATTATGAATTCTACTAAATTAATAAAAGAAAGAAAAAAAGAAGTAAAAGTTACAAAGAATAGGTGGAACAAACTAACACATGGTGATAGAGTAGATTTAAACCTAATCATATTAATTTCCATTAAATATAAATTGTCTAAACACTATAATTATCAGTTTAGATAAAAGCAAGATCCAGTTATATGTTATCTATAAGAATTCCCCTTTAAATATATAAAACTAGGTTAAATGCAAAAGCAGTACAAATTTATACCAAAACACATATCAAAATTAAAAATCAGTAGACAAGCAAATAATCAGCAAAGCATGACTCTAATTTGGACACAAAGTTGTTAGTAGAAAGAAATGCTGAAACTTTGATACAGAGATTTTACAACAGATATTAACATTATGCTCAGTGATACTATGAGGAAGATGGAGCTAATGTTTGAACCAATGGAGAAATTTTACCATAGAAATTGAAACTAAAATAACAACCAAAAGGAGGTCTAGACAGTATACTAGAACAGTATACTATATATTATATTATTATATGAAATTATAAAAATTTACTGAGTGGGCTGCATCTTCTACATAATGTAAAAAATTTAATTGAAATCACAAAAAACTAAAACATAATAAACTCTGAAAAGTTATAAGTCACTCATAAGAGAGAAGGGACCTAGTATTGCTTGCATTTTTGTTGGAGCAGTAGCTGGAGGAGGAAGCTGCTGTAGAAGCATATGATGAAAATAGCTGGACTTTGATTACTAAAGCTCAAGTGAGGTTTGGCATAGCAACTGATAATCTCTAGAAGCTTCAGACTCAAGGGAAATCTGCCCCCACCCTCAACTTCTTTCTATGAGCTTTCCCTGAGTACTTTTGAGAAAGATTGGAGTCAGAGCAGGAGAGAAAAGGTCATCCTCTGCTGAAGACTCAGAACAGAGCAGAAGAACTAAAGGAAACTCCATGACAGCTCAAAACTTTTCACTAAATTCCAGGCAGTGACTTTCTACAACAGGGATGCAGAAGGAAAACTTAGAGAGAACCCTGGAGATACAGGCTCAGGGGGCCTGCTGAAGTCTGAAGAAATTGCAAGAGAATCAAAAGAAACTCCGTTAGCATTTTTGGGCTTTGTCTGAGTATAGGATGTGGCCTTTAGTTGCTAAGGCAAGGGCACAACCATCAAGTGACAATGCAATGAAAAAAAAAAAAAAATCAGTATGGATCCTGCAGAAGTCTCAAGGTAGAACACAAAGACTAAGAGAAATGACACGTGCACTCCCAAGCGTTACACTGAGTACAAGGCAGCAGCCTCTGCACTCAAAGAGTGGGCAATAGGACCTAACAATGAACCACTGAGGCACATGAACATGGCCTATTAAAGTCTAATGGCATATAATAGAACAGTCACTAACCTCCATATTGAAAGCTTTGCTAAAGGAAAAGTCACTGCCTGCCCTCAAATAATCTAAAGCTTTGATGAACTGACCTAACAAAAACAAACAAAAAAGCCTAGATCAACACCAACTCCAAGCCAGAATCACTGTGCTTCCTGAAAGATCATTGACAGGAAAAATACTAATTTTTCAGTATTAATCTTACTTACTTCAGTCTACCATTATTTTAGATATGATATCCAACACATATAAAGCAAAAATTTCTGGCCCACTATGAAGAGAAGAAACAGTCAATATAAGCAGACACAGAGAAGACTCAGGTGGAGAAATATATGCATATATTGCTAACACAAAAGGCAAAAAAAGAAAAAAGTTAACTGATGGAGAATTTCATCAGAGATGAGAACTATAAAAAAAGAACCAGGAAGTTAAACTAAATCTCTCTTTCCTATTAAAAAAAAAAAAAAAACCTCTCTGTAGTAGTCCCCTTAAATAAAGTCTACCTCACTGCTGTCTTTTAACAAAAAATTAGTATATGGATGTAATACAAGAAAAACTTTTTTTCAATAGGATTATCATTTTAAACAAAGTAAACTATATTTGAAATGAAATAAAATGAAAACACCAGTAAGTGCTAACATGGGGCAATACACTACACAAATTGAAGTTGAAATATAAAAAAATAATAATAATAAATGATATAAAGCATTTAAGATAAGGTAAGGAAGATATATTAAATCACCTAACACATACATAACTGAAACCCTAGAAGGGAGAAAGAAAGAAGACACAGAACAAATAATTTAACATGCAATGGCTCTGGTGGCTCAGACAGTAAAAAGTCTGCCTGCAGTGCAGAAGACCTGGGTTCGATCCCTGGGTTGGGAAGATCCCCTGGAGAAGGAAGTGGCAACCCACTCCAGCATTCTTGCCTGGAAAATTCCATGGACTGAGGAGCCTGGAAGGTACATTCCATGGGGTTGTAAAGAGTTGGACACAGATGAGCAACTTTACTTTTGCTTAAGGACCAAGAACTTTCTAAGATTAAACAACAACATCAACCTAAAGATCACAAAATCTCAGTAAAACTCACAGATTCAATAGATAACGAAGAAAATTACACTTAGGCACATTATAGTCAAATTCTCAAAATCAAGGGTAAGGAAAATATCTTAAAAGCAAAGAAAAAATTACATAAAAGGGTATAACTTTACTAATATTGACTAACTTCTCATTAAAAACAATGGGGCCAGGAGATATTACAATAGAAAAACAACCTTCAAGTGTTGAAAGAAAAACTCTTTCCATCTACAATTCTATCTTCAGAGAAAATATCTTTCAAAAGTAGCAAAAATAGATGTTTTCAGATATTCAAATACTGAAAATTTTGTTTTCTCAAAGAAATTGACTTCTTAAAATTGCCAAAACTTTTACTCAGATGGAAGAAAATGATACCATAAAGACCTGACTTTGAATGAAAAATGAAGGACACTAAGAAGAGTAAGCTGTAAATACAAAAAAAACAAAAACAAAAAAACTCAACTAAACAAATATACAGAAAGTGTAGGAGGATGGTAAACTGAAGCATATTGTTGTAAGACTTTCAAATTGATCATACAATAATATAATATACTTTAAAGTAGACTATAGTAAGTTTTAAAGATGTACAGAGCAACAACTTAAAAACACAAACAACTAAAATGTCAATAGAGAAGAGAAAAATAGAACACTAAAAAATACTTGACGCACCAAAAAAAAGTAAATAAAGATCAGAGGAACACTATATAAGATACATACAAAACAAACACCATAGTGGCATACTTAAATCCAAATATAAAAATATATATATTAACTATAAGTGGGTTCAACATGCTAATTTAAAAGCAAAGATTTTCATACATGATAACACTTTCAATATAAAGAAACAAATGGGTATATAGTAAAAAGAATAAAAAGAAAAGCAAGCAATACAAGTACTTAGCAAGAGAAAGCTATGCAAGTTTTTATTATGAGAAAAATTACACTCAAATACTATTATGAAAAAATTAACAGGGAAATTTGAGAATGAGGAAAGGTTCAGTTCACCAAGAAGACAAAACAATGTTTAAAATGTAGGTAGCTAATAACAAACTTACCAGATAAATGAAGAAAAACTAAAAATTAAAGAAATAAGCCCACAAAATTGAAAAATGTAACCCCCTTCTCTAGGCAATAAATAAGACAGCAATTAGTATGAATATTTGAATAACACAGGCACAACTTGGACAAATTAACATTTAGATAACCCTACACCCAATGTCAGTCCTGGGTGTTCATTGGAAGGACTGATGCCAAA
Source organism: Cervus elaphus (assembly GCF_910594005.1). Taxonomy (NCBI): domain Eukaryota; kingdom Metazoa; phylum Chordata; class Mammalia; order Artiodactyla; family Cervidae; genus Cervus; species Cervus elaphus. Next base: position 60,456,685 of record NC_057828.1, read on the forward strand.
GCTGAAACTTCAATACTTTGGCCACCTCATGGGAGGAGTTGACTCACTGGAAAAGACCCTGATGCTGGGAGGGGTTGTGGGCATGAGGAGGAGGAGACGACAGAGGATGAGATGGCTGGAGGGCATCACTGACTCGATGGACATGAGTTTGAGTAAACTCCGGGAGTTGGTGATGAACAGGGAGGCCTGGCGTGCTGCGATTCATGGGGTTGCAAAGAGTCGGACACAACTGAGCGGCTGAACTGAACTGAACACCCAATGTTGCTTTTTTTTTTTTCTTAACAGGACTTAGAACATTCACGAGAAAGATCATGTAGTATTGGGATATAAAACAAATTTCAAAAAGTTTAAAATGATTGAAATCATATTCCCTGACCAAAAGGGAACTGCGTTAGAATTCAAAAAAAAATGTAATTGGAAAATATCTAAAGACTTAAGTTTTAAAATACTTTTCTAAGTAATTTATGGGTCAGTAGAGAAATCAAAATAAATTAGAAAATAGCTATTTACTGATTTTTTTAATTATTTAAAGCAGCAAATTAAAAATAAAAAGAAGTCAATTGATAAAGGGCATCTAAAAAATTATAGCTGATATCATTCTTAATGGTAACACATTAAATGCTAAAATTAACAATAAGACAAAAATGTCCTTTCTCACCATTAATATTCAACTTCAATGGCCAGTGCATTAAAGATAGAGAAAGAAATAGAAGAGGCATACAAAAGAACAAAGAATTTTTATTGTCGTATTTTTTTTTCAAGTGACATGATTGCACATGAAGGAAATCAATCTTAAAAGTGAAGAGAAATAATAAGTGAATTTAGCAATGTCACAAGATACAAAGTCTTTATCTGAAAACCAACTGTATTGATATATACTAAAAATGAACAATGGGAAAATAAATTTTGAAAAGTGATACCATTTACATAGCATCCAAAAATATAAAATGCTTAGGAAATACAAGATGGTGGAGTAGCAGCTGAATGTGGAGTACATCTCACTCCATGTATACATCAGGAATACATCTTCAGATACAGAAGTGCATGCAGAACACCAGCTGAGAGCAGATAGGAGTGCCTGACCAGTGGAAAAGAATATATAGACCCATGCAAAACTTGGTAGGATGAAGGAACTAGGGAAAAACAGGAGTGTTAGTAGGACTGGACCTGCCCTCCAGTGGGTGGGGGAAATGAAGAAGGGGTCTGATCCCCACATTGGGGCAATTGAGTCAGAGAACCATTTAAGGCTGAAAGTGAAACAGTTGATCTGTGGCAGCTTAAATGGAATGAGAATCAGACAGTCCTTGCCACAGCCATACATACCCCAGACAGGGATGTAGATCCCCTGGAAGGCGCAGTGGCTGGGAGCTGGAGTTTAGGGATTGTGGAGCAATCCCAGGGGGAGGGCTGCTGTTGACTGCAGAGAGACAGATTGAGGGGCTGTGAGGGAGGAGATTGTGGTGGGAAATGCCTGTGGAGGAAAGCCCAGCAGCCAGGGAAGAAAGGTGATACTGCTGAGTCATGGGTCGGGGTGCAGCCATCACCATAGACTCTCTCTCCCCATATGCCAGCATTGGCAGCTGAACAATAGAGAGGCTGGCCCATCAAAGGCTTGATGCACTGATCTACAGAGTAGGACCCTAGTCAGGGGTGCCCCTCTATGTGCCTGACATGGCAAACAACAGAGAAGGACCCCAGGCAAGGGAGCTCTCTAAGTGCCTGAACGGGCGGAGCTATGGAGAAAGACTGGCCAAAGAGGTTTTCCGGTCACCAGCTACAAGAGGGTCGAAAAAAGACTCTGATAGGGTCATAACTCCTGCAGCAGAGGCAGTCTGTGTCCCTGCACACTTGGCACCACCAGGGCCCCCACAAGCCAAGCAGCTGTGTGACTTTCACATTTGACTCTCACTGGGGCAGAGCTGCACAGGCACAAAAAGTCTTGCACCTATGCGCACAGGGTCACTTTGGTAGTGTCTGACTCTTTGCCACCGTTTAGGCTATGGCCTGTCAGACTTCTCTGTCAGGAAGGAGGATTCTCCAGGAAAGAATACTAGAGCATACTGGCCAATTCTGGTTGCCATTCCCTTCTAGAGCACTATATTTCCTGCTCCCCTAGCCACCAACTCTCCTGAGTACTTGGTGCTGCCAGAACCCCTGTGACCCAAGCAGCTGTACCACCTCCACACCTGGCCCTCACTGGGGCAGATCCAAGTCCTCAAGGGCAACCTCAGTAGCAAATCCTAATGGACGACCCACATGCAGAGGTGGAAATAAAACCATAATTGAAACCCAGGGGCAGTGTGGCTAAGGAAGAAGACCCAAAAACTTCCCATTAGCTGTACAAGCTACACATTAAATCCACACAATCAACTATGCAGAATGTATCCATGGAATATATAAAAGGTCACTGAGAGCTCCCACAAAAGAAAACACACTAGTTCTGATAGTTGTGGGCATTGGAGGCAAGGACACACAGGAATAGGACCAGATTAGAATCTGAGTTGCCCCCACAGCAGGTCCAAAGATCAGCATGGAGAGCATCCTAGGGAGGTGAGGTGGACTGTGACTGCCAGTGAGGGAAAGGACTCTGACAGCACTGACTCAGAAAAACATTTACTATTCTAATGTTTTGACTTGTTCTGTAGATTCTTTTGGATTTTCCCCCCCTTTTTTCCTCCCTCTTTTGTAGTTGTCAATTTTATTGGCACTATGAAATCTAATTAAGCTTTTGAGATTTTTTTTTCTATTTTTTCTCAGCCACATTTTTTATTTATTTTATTTTATTTTATTTTATTTTATTTTTTTTTATTCTTTGAATCAGCCATGGATTTACATGTATTCCCAATCCCGATCCCCCCTCCCACCTCCCTCTCCACCCGATTCCTCTGGGTCTTCCCAGTGCACCAGGCCCGAGCACTTGTCTCATGCATCCCACCTGGGCTGGTGATCTGTTTCACCATAGATAGTATACATGCTGTTCTTTTGAAATATCCCACCCTCACCTTCTCCCACAGAGTTCAAAAGTCTGTTCTGTATTTCTGTGTCTCTTTTTCTGTTTTGCATATAGGGTTATCGTTATCACCTTTCTAAATTCCATATATATGTGTTAGTATGCTGTAATGTTCTTTATCTTTCTGGCTTACTTCACTCTGTATAATGGGCTCCAGCTTCATCCATCTCATTAGGACTGGTTCAAATGAATTCTTTTTAATTAAGCCACATTTTTTATTGTTGTTATAAACCTCTGCCTGTATATTGGGCTTTGGGGGTTCTGGGGAATTTTCTTTTTTTCTTGTCTTTAAAAAATTTTTTAAACATATTATTATTATTTTCTTTTACATTTATTCCTTATTTTCTTTTCCTACTGTTCTTTTCCCAAACAATTAAGAAAATGGCAATAGGAACATATATATCAATAATTACATTAAATGCAAATGGAATAAATGCTCCAACCAAAGATACAGACTGGTTGAATGGATACAAAAACAAGACCCATATACATGCTGTCTACAAGAAACCCACTTCAGACCTAAAGACACATATAGACTGAACATGAGAGGAGGGAAAAATATATTCCATGCAAATGGGAAGCAAAAGAAAGCTGGAATAACAACCTTCATATCAAACAAAAAGAACAGCAGGAAAAGAAAAAGACAAAACGGACCTTAAAGAATATTCTAAGAGATAAGGAAGGATACTACATAATGATCAAGGGATCAATCCAAGAGGAAGATATAATACTGTAATTATCCATGCAACCAACATAGAAGCACCTCAATACATGAGAAAAACAGTAACAGGCATAAAAGGAGAAATTGACAGTAACACAAAAATAGTAGAAGACTATAGCACCCCACTCACACCAACAGACAGATCATCAAAACAGAAAATTAATAAGGAAACACAAGTCTTAAATGATATAGTAGATGAGATGGATCTCATTGACATCTTAAGGACATTCCATCCAAATGCAGAAGAATACACCTCTTCTCAAGTGCATATGGAACATTCTCCAGGACAGACCACATCTTGGGTCACAATCAAACCTCAGTAAATTTAAGAAAATTGAAATCATATCAAACATCTTCTTCGACCACAACCCTATGAGACTAGATATAAATTGCAAAAAAAAAAAAAAAAAAAAACTGTAAACACAAACACATGGAGATTAAACAACACATTTCTAAATAACCAACAGATTACTGAAGAAATCAAAAGGAAAATAAAAAAAATTCTAGAAACAAATGATATTGAAAACATGACAACTCAAAACCTATGGGGTGCAGCAAAAGCAGTTCTAAGAGGGAAGTTTATAGCAATACAATCCTACCTCAAGAAACAAGAAAAACATTGAACAGAAACCTAACTTTACACCTAAAACAAATGGAGAAAGAAGAACAAAAAAACAAACCCAAAATTAGTAGAAGGAAAGAAATAACAATCTGAGAAGAAATAAATGAAAAAGAAATGAAAGAAACAATAGTGAAGATTAGTAAAAACTAAAAGCTGGTTCTTTGAGAAAATAAACAAAATTGACAAACCTTTGGCCAGACTCATCAAGAAAAAGAGAGAAGAATCAAATCAACAACATCAGAAATTAAAAAGAAGAGGGTACAACAGACAATGCAGAAATGCAAAGGATTATTAGACTATTATGAACAAGTATATGGCAATAAATTGGATAACCTGGAAGAAATGGACAGATTCTTAGAAATGTTCAATCTTCCAAGACTGAACCAGGAAGAAATAGAAATTATGAACAATCCAATTACAAGCACTGAAACTGAAGTTGTGATCAAAAATCTCCCATAAAATAAAAGCCCAGGACCAGATGGCTTCACAGGAGAATTCTACCACACATTTAGAGAAGAGCTAATGCCTATCTTTCTAACTCTTTCAAAAAATTGCAGAGGAAGGAACACGTCCAAACTCATTCTACAAGTCCACCTTCACCCTGATACCAAAATGAGAGACAACACAAAAAAAGAAAACTATAGGCCAATATCCCTGATGAACATAGATGCAAAAATTCTCAACAAAATTTTCACAAACAGAATTCAGCAACACATCAAAAAGCTCATACATCATTATCAAGTTGGGTTTATTCCAGGAATGCAAGGATTCTTTAATATACATAGATCAATCAATGTGATACACCATAGTAAGAAATTGAAAGATAAAAACCATATGATAATCACAATAGATGCAGGAAAAGTCTTTGACAAAATTTAGCACCCATTTATGATTAAAACTCTTCAAAAAATGGGCATAGAAGAAACCTACCTCAACATAGTAAAGGCCATATATCATAAGCCTACAGCAAACATTATTCTCAATGGTGAAAAACTGAAAGCATTCCCCACTAAGATCAGAAACAAGACAAGGATGTCCACGTTCGCCACTATTATTCAATATAGTTCTGGAAGTCCTAGCTGCAGCAATCAGAGAAGAAAAAGAAATAAAAGGAATCCAGATTGGAAAAGAAGTAAAGCTCTGTTTGCAGATGACATGATATTGTAGATAGAAAAACCTAGAGATAGTATCAGAAAACTGCTAGAGCTAATCAGTGAATATAGCAAAGTTGCAGGATACAAAATCAATACACAGAAATCACTTACATTTCTATATACTAACAATGAAAAATCAGAAAAAGAAACTAAGGAATCAATCCCATTCACCACTGAAACAAAAAGAATTAAATATCTAGGAATAAACTTATCTAAGAAGACAAAAGAACTGTACACAGAAAATTACAAGACACTGATGGAAGAAATCAAAGACAACATAAACAGATGGAGAGATATTCCATGTTCCTAGGTAGGAAGAATCAATATTGTGAAAATGACTATACTACCAAATGCAATTTACAGATTCAATGCAATCCCTATCAAATTACCAATGTCATTTTTCACAGAACTAGAACAAAAAGTTTCACAATTCATTTGGAAACACAAAAGACCCCAAATAGCCAAAGCAGTCTTGAGAAAGAAGAATGGAGCTGGAGGAATCAACCTTTCTAACTTCAGATTTTACTACAAAGCTACGGTCATCAAGACAGTATGGTCCTGCCACAGAAACAGAAACATAGATCAAGGGAACAAGATAGAAAGCCCAGAAATAAAGCCATGGACCTAGGGGCACATTATTTTTTACAAAGGAGGCAAGAATATACAATGGGGCAAAGACAGCCTCTTCAATAAATGGTGCTGGGAAAACTGGACAGTGACATGTAAAAGAATGAAATTAGAACACTTCCTAACACCATACACAAAGATAAACTCAAAATGGATTACAGACCTAAATGTAAGACCAGAAACTATAAAACTCTTAGAGGAAAACATAGGCAGAACACTCTATGACATAAATCAAAGCAAGATCCACTATGACCCACCTCCTAGAATAACAGAAATAAAAACTAAAGTAAACAAGTGGAACCAGATTAAACTTAAAAGCTTTTGCACAGCAAAGGAAAGTATAAGCAAAGTGAAAAGACAACCCTCACAATGGGAGAAAATTATAGTAAATTAAACAACTGACAAAGGATTAATTTCCAAAATATACAAGCAGCTCATATAACTCAATGCCAGAAGAACAAACAACACAATCAAAAAATGGGAAAAAGACCTAAAGACACTTCTCTAAAGAAGACATACAGATGGCTAACAAACACATGAAAGGATGCTCAACATCACTGATTATTAGAGAAATGCAAATCAAAACTTCGAAGAGATATCACCTCACACCAGTCAGAAAGGCCATCATCAAAAAGTCTACAATCAATAAATGTTGGAGAGGGTGTGGAGGAAAGGGAATGCCCTTGCAGTGTTGGTGCAAATGTAAATTGATACAGCCACTATGGAAGATGGTATGGAGATTACTTAAAAAAACTAGGAATAAAACCACCAGATGACCCAGCAATCCTACTCCTCAGCATATACCCTGAGGAAACCAAAATTGAAAAAGACACATGTATCCCATTGTTCACTGCAGCACTATTTACAATAGCTAGAACAAAGTAGCAACCTAGATGGCCATCAACAGATGAATGGATAAAGTAGTAGTGGTACATGTACACAATGAAGTATTACTCAGCCATGAAAAGGAATGCATTTGAGTCAGTTCTGATGAGGTGAATGAACCTAGAACCTATTATACAGAGTGAAGTGGGTCAGAAAGAAAAAGATAAATATATATTCTAATGCACATATATGGAATCTAGAAAAATGGTGCTGAAGAATTTATTTACAGGGCAGCAATGGTGAAACAGACATAGAAAATAGACTTATGGACATGGGGAGAGGGGAGGAGAAGGAGAGATGTTGGGAAGAGCAACGTGGAAACTTATATTACAACGTGTAAAATAGACAGCAAATGGGACTTTGCTGTATGGCTCAGAAAACTCAAACAGGTGCTCTATGTCAACCTAGAGGTGTGGGATGGGGAGGGAGACGAGAAAGAGGTTCAACAGGGAGGGGATATATGCACACCTATGGCTGATTCATGTTGAGGTTTGACAGAAAACAACAAAATTCTGTAAAGCAATTATCCTTCAATAAAAAAATAAATTTAAAAAAATGCTTAGGAAAAAATGTAACAAAAGAGACTTCTACACTGAGAACTAAATTCAAAAGTTGCTTAAAAAAAGACAATTCAAATAAAATGAAACTGTATTGTATTCATGAATTGAAAAGTTTTATATTTTAAGACATTAATTTTCACAAATTGAGTCTATGTTGTCAATGAAATTTGAAGAAAATATCTGCAGATGTCCCCATAGAAATTGGTAATTACTTCTTAAATTTTAAATAAACTGCAAAGGACGTAGAATTGTCAAAACAACATTGAAATCAGAAAACTAAGTTTGAGGATTTTTCTAGTTGACTTCAAGATTTACTATAAAGATGCAGTAATCAAAACCATGGTAATAATGGCAAAAATATAAACAATCTAAGTAAATAGTTCAAAATCTAAACAGTAAAGTAGTATTGAACAAGCATTTCAAAGAAATTCAATTTTTAAAAGTATTGAATATGCAATGTGTGTGTATGTGTGTGCGTGTGTGTGTGTTAAGTAGTTTCAGTTGTGTCCAACTCTTTGCAACCCTATGGACTATAGCCCGCAAGACTACTCTGTTCATGGTATTCTCCAGACAAGAATACTGGGATGGATTGCCATGTTCTCCTCCAGGGGATCTTCCTGACCCAGGGATTGAACATGCATTTCCTATGTTTCCTGCATTGGCAGTCAGTTTCTTTACTACTAGCAACACCTGGGAAGACTGAAAATGCAATGGGAGAAATAAAGCAAACCCCATGCTCCCAAATTAATCTGAGATGAATACAGACTTAAATCTAATAGCTAAGGCTATAAAGCCTCTAGATTAAAACTTATGAGAGTATTACAATAACTGTGTGGTAGGAAAAAGTGTTTTCACTTTTGATACACGAAAAAAACTAACAGTAAAAGTAAACAATTGGAATATGAACTAGAAAGCAATACCACTTAACAATAGCATGAAAATATCCTTGATAGTACACTGATTCCAAAGTCAAAGATTTCACCAGAAAACTATAGGTCACTATGCCTCATAAACATAGATTAAAAAATATTCAACAGAATAGTAGCAAAGTGTATTTGATAACATTTAGAAAGGAATATGTACTATGACCAAGTAGATTTATCTCACAAAAGAAATGCTGGTTTCACATCCAAAATAAATTAATATAATATACCATATATTAGCATATTAATATATAATAAAAAGAACCGTAACAAGTTATATAATGCCACATCAATAGGATAAAAGACAGAAAACCACATTATCATATGCAGATAGGTCCAGAAAAAGCATTTAAGACAACCCAACATTCATGCATGATAAAAACTCTCAATCTAGGAATAAGAAACCTTTCTAAATTTAACTGTATTACTTCTACTGCTGCCATAACTAATTACCACAAACTCAGTAACTTAAAACAAAATTATTATCTTATAATAATAAAATAACAAAAGGTCTGCAGGGCTTATTTTTTCTTGCAGAGGTTCTGAGGGACTATCCATTTTCTTGCTTTTTCCATCTTCTAAGGATGGCTGCATTCCTTGACTTATGGGCCCCCTCTTCCATCTTCAGAGTCAGCAATGTATCACCTTTCTGACCCCTTTTCGATCATCACATCTCTTTCTCTGACCGTGGCCAGAGAAGATTCTCTGCTTTTAAGAATATGTGTGATTACAAAGGGCCCTCCTTCATAATCTAGGATAATCTTCCTATCTCTGGGTCTATAAACTTGATCTCTTCTGCAAAGTCCCTTTTGGCAGTAAAGTAACATACTTTGGGGTTCTGGGAATAAGCCTGTGTCCATCTTTGAAGGGGCACAACCAACATCATATTTAACAGCTAAAAGTTGAACAACTGGTAAATTAAACACCATCATAATTTAAAGCTCTTATCCTTCTAAAGACATCATTAGGAAAGTGAAAAGGCAAGCTACAGACTGGGAGAAAATATTTACAAATCATTTACCTGATAAAGGCCTTGTATTCAGAATGCATAGAGACTCCTTATAAGTCAATAAGAAGAAGTAAAACAATCCAATTTTTAAATATGGGCAACAGATTTCAATAGACATTTCACAAAAGAAGATATAGGAATCATTAATGAGCACATGAAAAGATGCTCAGCATCATTATTTGTTAGGTAAATACAAAACGAAACCACAAGGAAATGCTACATCTCTAGTAGAATGGCTGTAATAATCAGACAGTAGCAAATTTTGGCAAGTGTTTGAAGCAACCAGAACCTTGTGGGTTGTTCATGAAAATATAAGAGTTTAACCACTTCAGGGAACATATTATCTATACATTTAAAAGCTAGAAACAACTCTAGCTAACATGTGATGACCATATAGTAATACACACAAATATTGAATCATGACATTGTACACTTGAAGCTAATAAGTCAATTATAACTCATTTGGGGCAGGGGAAGAAAGCGAAACACAAAGTTACCATAGAACAAAGCAATCCAGTTGCTAGGAGTCTACCCAAAAGTTATGAAAATGTATGTCCTCACAAAGACTTATACAGAAATGTTCATGACAGTTTTATTCATAATAATCAAAAACAAGGGGGGAAAATCTAAATGTTCATCAACTAGTAAAAGAACGAACAAGTTGTGATATATCCATACAGTGAAATTCTATTCACCAATCCAAAGGAATAAACTGCTGATATATGTATTCTTCAATCAAGTTGAACCTCAATAACATTGTGATAATGATAGAAACTAGCTGTGAAAATATATAAATAAATAAATAAATAAATAAATAAATAAATAAATGCATTACGTGATTCATTAATACTAAATGTAAAGACATTTAAAGAGATATAAATTTGATCAATAGTAGCCTAGGATTATGAGGGTGAAAGGGAATTAATTGTAGATAAATATGAGGAAACTTTTCTGGGTGATCGAAATGTTATACAACTGGACTGAAATGATGTTTGTGTCATCTATAAACCGAACAAAAGCATTGAATTGTACACTTACAGTGGAAAATTTTCATAATATGTAAGTTACACCTCCATAGCTATTAAAAATATCTTTGGGAGTAAATTTGATGAAGGTAGACAAGCCCGCCATACTGAAATCTATGTAACATTGCTCAGAGAAATTAAACTCTTGGCAGATCTAATATCGTTAAGATATCAGATTCAGTATCATTCCAAATAATACTTAAGTCTTTGTAGAAAACTTGAAATAATTCCAAATTTTTATATAAATGCAAAGTCACTAGAATGTACCAAGTTGTTGAAAAACTAAAACAAAGTGAAAGGTTTACAATGAGTTTACAACAATGTGAAAAAACACTGCTGTATTGGGTTAAGAATAAACTTCAAAAAGATTTCAGAAATACACCCATACATATAGAATCAATTGATTTTGACAAAGATGGCAAGATAATTCAATAGGTGAAATGAAAACCTTTTTTTAGCAAATACAACTGGACCAACTAAGTAACACATGAGAAAAACAAGGGAGCTCCCCCACAGTCCCATGATTAGGACTCTGCGCTTTCACTGCCAGAAACTGGATTCAGTCCCTAGTTGGGGGACTAAGATTTCTTAGATGAGACAAAAATACATCCATAGTACTCTTAAGATTTATATACAAGAACTATTAAGAAAATAAAAAGGCATGTCACAGTCTGATAGAAAATATTTAAAATACACATATCTGGCCAAAAATTTGTATCCAGAACAAAGAATTTTTACTGATAAAAGGACAAACAGCTGAATTACCAAGTAGACTGCAGACTTGAACAGACATTTTATAAGAGTAAGATATGAGCACAGGCTGCAACACTTAAGTAGCGCATAAGTAGGTATTCAACACCATTATTCAGCAAAGAATTGCAAGATTAAGGACAATAAAATATTACTTACTATTGTAAAGCAACTGATAAAACTAAAATTTAAAAAGTAGACAACAGCAAACATGGCTGAGAAAGTGGAAAAAGAACCCAGACAGAAAAGAATGACCCAGGGTAG